>NC_091859.1:29125524-30375524 GCF_037783145.1 Equus przewalskii
TTTTTTATTAATGTTATGATAGATTACAACCTTGTGAGATTTCAGTTGTACATTTTTGTTAGTCATGTTGTGGGTACACCACTTCCCCCTCCGTACCCTCCCCCCACCCCCCCTTTTCCCTGGTAACCACCGATCAGATCTCCTTATCAATATGCTAATTTCCACCTATGAGTGGAGTCATATAGAGTTCGTCTTTCTCTGACTGACTTATTTCGCTTAACATAATGCCCTCGAGGTCCATCCACATTGTTGTGAATGGGCCAATTTCGTCTTTTTTTATGGCTGAGTAGTATTCCATTGTGTATATATACCACATCTTCTTTATCCAATCATCAGTTTCTGGGCATGTAGGCTGGTTCCACGTCTTGGCTATTGTAAATAATGCTGCGATGAACATAGGGGTGCAACGGACTCTTGAGATATCTGATATCAGGTTCTTAGGATAGATACCCAGTAATGGGATGGCTGGGTCATAGGGTATTTCTATTTTTAACTTTTTGAGAAATCTCCATACTGTTTTCCATAGTGGCTGTACCAGTTTGCATTCCCACCAACAGTGTATGAGGGTTCCTCTTTCTCCACAACCTCTCCAACATTTGTTGTTCTTGGTTTTGGATGTTTTTGCCAATCTAACGGGGGTAAGGTGATATCTTAGTGTAGTTTTGATTTGCATTTCCCTGATGATTAGCGATGATGAACATCTTTTCATGTGTCTATTGGCCATATTCATATCTTCTTTTGAGAAATGTCTGTTCATGTCCTCTGCCCATTTTTTGATCGGGTTGTTTGTTTTTTTGTTGTTAAGCAGTGTGAGTTCTTTGTATATTATGGAGATTAACCCTTTGTCGGATAAGTGGCTTGTAAATATTTTTTCCCAATTAGTGAGCTGTTTTTTTGTTTCAATCCTGTTTTCCCTTGCCTTGAAGAAGCTCTTTAGTCTGATGAAGTCCCATTTGTTTATTCTTTCTATTGTTTCCCTCAACTGAGGAGTTACAGTGTCCGAAAAGATTCTTTTGAAACTGATGTCAAAGAGTGTACTGCCTATATTCTCTTCCAAAAGACTTATTGTCTCAGGCCTAATCTTTAGGTCTTTGATCCATTTTGAGTTTATTTTGGTGTGTGGTGAAAAAGAATGGTCAATTTTCAATCTTTTGCATGTGGCTGTCCAGTTTTCCCAGCACCATTTGTTGAAGAGACTTTCTTTTCTCCATTGTAGGCCCTCTGCTCCTTTGTCGAAGATTAGCTGTCCATAGATGTGTGGTTTTATCTCTGGGCTTTCAATTCTGTTCCATTGATCTGTGGACCTGTTTTTGTACCAGTACCATGCTGTTTTGATCACTGTAGCTTTGTAGTATGTTTTGAAATCGGGGATTGTGATTCCGCCGGCTTTGTTTTTCTTGCTCAGGATTGCTTTAGCAATTCGCGGTCTTTTGTTGCCCCATATGAATTTTAGGATTGTTTGTTCAATTTCTGTGAAGAATGTTCTTGGGATTCTGATTGGGATAGCATTGAATCTGTATATTGCTTTAGGTAGTATGGACATTTTAACTATGTTTATTCTTCCAATCCATGTGCAAGGGATGTCTTTCCATCTCTTTATGTCATCGCCTATTTCTTTCAAGAGAGTCTTGTAGTTTTCATTGTATAGATCCTTCACTTCCTTGGTTAAGTTTATCCCAAGGTATTTTATTCTTTTCGTTGCGATTGTGAATGGGATAGAGTTCTTGAGTTCTTTTTCTGTTAGTTTATTGTTAGTGTATAGAAATGCTACTGATTTATGCACGTTAATTTTATACCCTGCTACTTTGCTGTTGTTGTTGATTATTTCTAATAGTTTTTCTGTGGATTCTTTGGGGTTTTCTATGTATAAGATCATGTCGTCTGCAAACAACGAGAGTTTTACTTCTTTGTTACCTATTTGGATTCCTTTTATTTCTTTTTCCTGCCGAATTGCTCTGGCCAGCACCTCCAGAACTATGTTGAATAGGAGTGGTGAAAGTGGGCACCCTTGTCTTGTTCCTGTCCTCAGAGGGATGGCTTTCAGCTTTTGTCCATTGAGTATGATGTTGGCTGTGGGTCTATCATATATGGCCTTTATTATGTTGAGGTACTTTCCTTCTATACCCATTTTACTGAGGGTTTTTATCATAAATGGGTGTTGGATCTTGTCGAATGCTTTCTCTGCATCTATTGAGATGATCATGTGGTTTTTGGTTTTCATTTTGTTGATGTAGTGTATCACGTTGATTGACTTGCGGATGTTGAACCATCCCTGTGTCCCTGGTATAAATCCCACTTGATCATGGTGTATAATCTTTTTGATGTATTGCTGTAATCGGTTAGCCAAAATTTTGTTGAGGATTTTTGCATCTATGTTCATCAGTGATATCGGCCTGTAGTTCTCCTTCTTTGTGTTGTCCTTGTCAGGTTTGGGGATCAGAGTGATGTTGGCTTCATAGAATGTGTTAGGGAGTTCTCCATCTTTCTCAATTTTCTGGAACAGTTTGAGGAGAATAGGTATTAAGTCTTCTTTGAATGTTTGGTAGAATTCTCCAGAGAAGCCGTCTGGTCCTGGACTCTTATTTTTGGGGAGGTTTTTGATTACCGTTTCTATTTCCTTACTTGTGATTGGTCTATTCAGATTCTCCATTTCTTCCTGATTCAGTTTGGGGAGATTGTAGGAGTCTAGGAATTTGTCCATTTCTTCCAGGTTGTTCAATTTGTTGGCATATAGTTTTTCATAGTATTCTCTTATGATCTCTTGTATTTCATTGGTATCTGTTGTGATTTCTCCTCTGTCATTCCTGATTTTATTAATTTGCGATTTCTCTCTTCTTTTCTTGGTGAGTCTGGCTAGGGGTTTGTCAATTTTGTTAATTCTTTCGAAGAACCAACTCTTTGTTTCATTGATCCTTTCTATTGTCTTTTTTGTTTCAATATCGTTTATTTCTGCTCTTATTTTTATTATTTCCCTCCTTCTACTGACTCTGGGCCTTGTTTGTTCTTCTTTTTCTAGTTCTGTTAGGTGTCGTTTGAGGTTGCTTACGTGAGCTTTTTCTTGTTTAGTGAGGTGAGCCTGTATTGCGATGAATTTCCCTCTTAGGACTGCTTTTGCTGCATCCCAAATGATTTGGTATGTCGTGTTCTCATTTTCATTTGTCTCCAGATAATATTTGATTTCTTCTTTAATTTCTTCAATGATCCATTGTTTGTTGAGAAGCGTGTTGTTTAGTCTCCACATTTTTGCACCTTTCTCTGCTTTTTTCTTGTAGTTGATTTCTAGTTTAATAGCGTTATGATCAGAAAAGATGCTTGATATTATTTCAACTCTCTTGTATTTATTGATGTTTGCTTTGGTTCCCAAAATATGGTCAATCCTTGAGAATGTTCCATGTGCACTTGAGAAGAATGTGTAACCTGCTGTTTTTGGATGAAGTGTTCTATATATATCTATTAAGTCCATCTGGTCTAATTTTTCATTTAATTCTATTATTTCCTTGTTGATTTTCTGTCTGGATGTTCTGTCCATTGGTGTTAATGGTGTGTTGAGGTCCCCTACTATTATTGTATTGTTGTTGATGTCTTCTTTTAGTTCTATTAAGAGTTGCTTTACAAATTTTGGTGCTCCTGTGTTGGGTGCGTATATATTTATAAGTGTTATGTCTTCTTGGTGGAGAGTCCCTTTTATCATTATATACTGTCCCTCTTTGTCTTTCTTTATCTGTTTTGCTTTGAAATCTACCTTGTCTGATATTAGTATAGCGACACCTGCTTTCTTTTGTTCATTATTAGCTTGGAGTATTGTTCTCCATCCCTTCACTCTGAGTCTGTGTTTGTCTTTGGGGCTGAGGTGTGTTTCCTGGAGGCAGCATATTGTTGGATCTTGTTCTTTGATCCATCCTGCCACTCTGTGTCTTTTGATTGGGGAGTTCAATCCATTTACATTTAGAGTGATTATTGAGACGTGGGGACCTACCACTACCATTTTGTGTCTTGTTTTCCGGTTTTCTTCAGTTTCCTTTGTTTCTCGTCCCATGGTTTAATCTGTTCTGATGTAGAGCTGCTACTCTCTGTTGTTGTCCTTCTACTTATCTCCTCTGCTCTTGGTTTTGTAGCCCCTTTCCTTTTTTGGATTTTTCAGGAATGAGGGTTTTCCTGAGGATTTCCTGAAGAGGAGGTTTTGTGGCAATGAACTCCCTTAATTTTTGTTTATCTGGGAAAGTTTTTATTTCTCCATCGTATTTGAAGGATATTTTCGCTGGGTAGAGAATTCTCGGCTGTAGGTTTTTGTCCTTCAGATTTTTGAATATATCATTCCACTCTCTTCTAGCCTGTAAAGTTTCTGCTGAGAAATCTGCTGATAGCCTGATGGGGGTTCCTTTGTAGGTTAGTTTCTTTTGCCTGGCTGTCCTTAATATTTTCTCCTTGTCGTTGACTTTTGCTAGCTTCACTACTATATGCCGTGGAGTTGGTCTTCTTGCATTGATAAAGTTTGGAGATCTATTGGCTTCTGTCACCTGAAGATCCATCTCCCTCACCAGATTTGGGAAGTTCTCAGCCATTATTTCTTTGAATAGGTTTTCTGCCCCTTTCTCCTTCTCTTCTCCCTCTGGTATACCTATAATCCTTACGTTGCATCTCCTAATTGTGTCTGATAATTCTCGGAGAGTTTCTTCATTTCTTTTAAGTCTTGCTTCTCTCTCCTCCTCTGCCTGCAACAATTCTATATTGCCATCTTCCAAATTGCTAATTCTTTCCTCCATATTATCGGCCCTACTGTTCAGAGCATCTAGATTTTTCTTAATCTCCTCTATTGTGTTCTTCATTTCCAATATTTCTGTTTGGTTCTTCTTTATCGTATCAAACTCTTTTGTGACATAGCTCCTGAACTCGTTGAGTTGTCGGTCAGAATTCTCTCTTAACTCAGTGAGTATTTTAATGATGGCTGTTTTGAAGTCATCATCATTTAGGTTATATATCTCATTTTCTTTGGGATTGTTTTCTGTGTATTTGTTACTTTCTTTCTGTTCTGGAGATTTAATGTATTTTTTCATATTGCTTGATGATGTTGATTTGTGCCTCCGCATGGAGATAGAGTTTAGTTGCTCCTTTCACTTGTTTCAGCTGCTGCGGTGGGGGGAGCAGTTGTTTATACTTCACCAACCAGGAACCCTGTCCGTAGTTGCTAACTGGGCCTGGGCCCCTCTTCGTAGCCACAGTGGCCCTTTGGATTCCCTCCTCTGCCGTGGGGGCCGTCACGGGGGGCTTCAGGCTGCAGGGGCCTACTGTTGTTGCCCACCTAGATGCGCTCTCTCCTTGGGGTCTGCAACGGTGTTATGGGCTTTTCCAACGGCCAGGGGTGGGATCACTTATATTTGTCGCTCCGTTGCTGTCGGCACCCACCAAATCTCACTTGTCCTCTATGGGTCGCAGGAGAGCTATTGGCATCTTCTACAGTCTGTGGTTAGTACACCTAGCTATGCTGCTTTTGCCCTGGGGTCTTCCAGCCTTGTGGCTGGCGGCTGGGTGCCTTCTACTGGTGCTGTGCAGAGGCTTTCCCTAAGGCTTCTGTGAGCCTGTAGGGTTTCCCCCTAGGCTACTAAGCTGGGTCTCTGGAACTCTCTCCAGCCCCAGTCCTCTCCGAGATCTCCGGCAATCCCTAGCCTCACCGGGTGGGCAACGGCAGCTGGGAGTCGCCCCGTCCTCTGGGCTTCTCTCCGGGCCTCTGCCGGGAGCTCTGAATGCTCAGCGTGGCCCCTCTGCTACCGGCAGACAGAGAGTTTTGTCTGCTGCCTGGCGGAGCTCCGGCGCTTCCCCAAAGTGTTTTTAAAGCCAATAAAATTCTCCTGTACATAAGGAAGAAAAGTCTCCTTGGCAACTGGTGGCAAGTATGGAAGATAATAGGTGGAATTTACCATAAGAATAAGGAGACATTTTTACTGAGTGAGTGTCAGAGCGAAGCAATCTAAACACAGTACTTACAGGGCTGCGAGTGGAGCCCAGAATAAACACCTGATGCTCAATAAATAAATAGACGAACAATGGCAAAGTAGTTGAAAGTAAATAATCTTTTTTTTTTTTTTTTTTTTTTTTTTTTTGCGATAAGTGCATTTCTCTTCTATCAAAATCATCTTTACCTTGAACTCAGGTCCTGGTGAATTGCCTTAACCATTTTTTTCTGTCAAGGGATAAAGACTTCATTTTTGAAAAATGCTCTCCAAAGCTGTGGGTGGAGGTTTCCAGTAGTCTTCTAGGAAACAATTAAAAGTCAATAAGCCTGCCAAGGAGCTCCTCCGGGGCTCCCCTGCCTTAGTGACTTGTCATCTACCGGCAGCGAAATGCGATTTTCTACAGGATGAATCTTGGCCGGTCAAATCAAGACTTGCCAAGAACACTAATTAAAGTAATATAAATGAGAGTCCGTTTTCTCCCTTAGGAAAGATTACGAATGATGTGGGCAGGAGACTTGAGAATATTGGGTCCGTTAAATTCCTTAGCTCAGAGGCAGGGACCTGCCCCTCCAACCAGGACATGTCCCAAGCTCGTGACAAGTAGCAAAAATGAGGAACTCCCAAGGCAGGAAGATCAAGCTTTATTTCAACCACATTATATTCTTCAAAAGGAAAAAAAAAAACCAAGCATAACTCAAAATATCTTTTAAGCATAATTTTCCCCCCCATATTTATGCAGAAACAACTGGAACAGAAGCTGAGCACTTTCAAAGAACATTCTCAGAGATTCCAATTTGGATTTTATCAGCCGTGGGATTATCTCATTTTGGAAATTACCACTTTAAGAACGCAAATTTAGGAGAGTACATATGATAATTATGATAACTATGTAAGAACTGCATATTTTAATTTGTACTTCTAGGTTGGTTTCTGAAGAAGCATTAATTAATTAATATATTTCTCAGTCATTATATCAGTTGCATGCCTTTTGTAACAGTTAGAAACCAAGTTAGGTTAACTTAAAAAAATGGGATATATTGAAAGGCAATCACATAGCTTTATAGAATTGGCAGAGAAATTTGTCATAGATAAATAGATATAGAATGGCAAAGTAGTTAAAATTAACCTTTTTTTAAGCTAAAAGTATTTCCTTCTATCAAAGTCATTTTTACCTTGAACTTGGTTTCTAGGGAATTGCCTCAACTGTTTTAGTTAGCAGAAGCCCTCAGGAAAAAAGTAATAAGGGAAACTCTGGGTAGTCCATGAACAGGTTTTTTTGGGCATTGCCATTAGGATGACTCAGATCCCAATGCTTTTTACCCTTCTGCCACTTTGCTCAAGATTCAGATTCCTGGGAGAGAGTTGGGTTGGCCCAGCTTGGACCACAGCCTACTCCTCAACTGATTCTTCTCCTTGGTGAGCTGTCATGGCTCGTAGTCCCATCAGGACCACATTGAATGTGAGATGGAGAATTCCCCAAATGAAAATTGGGTTCCTGTGATAAGAAGGAGGGGGAAGAAAGGCCAGGCAGGCCCAAACCAGAGAAGTCCGCTACTGTCACCTAGCATATCAATGAAGATGATTCCAATGACAAGTAGCAATACCTAACAATATTGTGAACAGCAGAGATTTTACTCGTCTCACCACCTTACAAGAAGTCCAGAGGTTGGCGGTCCCAGAAGATACTCAACAAATACTCCTGATGAGTAGACAGAGAGATTGTGGAAAGACAGGAGGTAGGCTATAAACTGGGGAAGTGAGAACAGTTAGAAAGAGCATTGGGGATAGAACCAAAGAGTAGAATTTACTTCTATAGTTGGGGGAGATCTGCTCATTCTTAAAGACGGAGAAGAGGCAAAAACTGATGCTTCCGATTGTAGAGAAGAAAGTGCTAAAACGGAGATGTCTTTTTCGGTAGCGTGGGGTGGTAACAAAGGGCACAGGTGGAGGGTGCCCTACTTTCAGAAAAAGTATATGTGGGCACGTTCACGTGGATTGGATAGATAACGGCCATCTCAATTTTTGATGAGCATGGCCACATTATGTGACTACCCCAGCAGCCCAAGCTTGGTGACGTGGCAAATGAGAGAGAAAAAATGTTACTGATGTTAAATGCCCTTATTCTACTTTTACTGCCATAGGCCTTCTCCTGTTAGGTGTGGTTCATTCCCAGTGATGTTGGTGAAGCACTTCTCAGCACCATCAGTGTGGGGATCTGAGGGCCAAGCCCTCCTTTCTAATTGCCAAGCCTGAACTGGTCTCATGTATATCCCCGGCAAGCTATAGAGGATGAGAATTACATTCTGTGCCAATAGGTAGGAATTACTTCCAACTTATTGTACAGGTGGATCTAGGTCATGCTCTCCAATGGCCGATGAGAGCTCATTGGATGGCAAGAGAAACTCTAATACCAGGACTGTGTGTTTCACAGGGATGTGGGACTTCAAAGGCGTAATTTCTTCCAATTACTTCTTTCTTATTGGTTGCACATTTCAAAGCAAGTGCTCAGGAAACTAAGGAGAGAGAGTCAGGAAATACTGCTTGATTTTTCTCTGCACGAAATTGCTGTGAACAATCTCTGATTTGGTTGATTGACTCCTTCCTCAGCAAGTTCTTACACTGACTCCATGACTCAGTGAACATTTGCTCAGCATCCATCAAAGACATAATAGCTCAATTTATAGCTAGTTTACCACGTGTTTGGCTACGCTCTGGGAATGCAAAGTCGAATGAAACCTTGACCTTGTAAAATTTGTATTTTAGTGGGAGTTGGGGAGGGAGATAAGCAAGACGTAATGATACAGCGTGGTAGAGAGTGTGCTTAAGGTGTAGAGGGAGGAGGAATTATTACTTCCCAGAAGATTGGAGAAGACCTGCCAAGGAGGTGATATTTGATGGGCCTTGAAGGTTGAGTATGAAGATGCTGGATGGAGGATGAAGGAGAAGGAGGAAGGTATTACAGGTAGGGGCACCTGTGTGAACGAAGATGCGATGGGGACAGCCCATATAGAGTGCTCATAACACAGTGTCCATGAAGAGGAGCAGCCGGAGATGCAGCTACAAAGGAGGTAGGGTCACAGGGTAAAAAAGGCTTGCATGCCAGGTAGAGAGCTTAGCCTTTGTCATCTTGGCAGTGAGGGGCCAAGATGGAATATTATCAGGTGGGTTGGGACAGAAAGAGGCCTTTGGCAGCAATGTGAGATGTGGCTGCTTCTTCTCCTGGAACGCCCCCTTGTCTTCTCCATCTGGCTGGCACCATTCATATTTAAAGATTCAACTCAAGCATCACCCTCTTTAGGGGGCCTTCCCTGATCTCCTTCCTTTGGACTGCCACGGAGTCCTACGGAAATGTGTATCATAGTACCTAAAACACTCGATTGCGCGTTCATTTCCCTGCTGGCCTGAGGGTTGTTGAAGATCGGCCTCCAATTTTTGCATCTCTGTGAGGTCAGCACCTGGCGCTGTCCCCAGCACTTCCTAGTTGCTCTCTAAAAATGTTTACTGTTAAATGAATGAGAACAAGCATCCTCTGCCTTTATATTTTCTGAAGCCAGCCATATATAATAAGTACTATTGATTGACTGCTTACTCTTTGTGAGCCACTTCATGATCTCATTTAATTCCCATACAAAACTACTAGATAAAAGGGACAATAACATTGCTTTTTCTATTACTACTACTGAAATCTCATATGGCTCTGACCATGTGCCAGACCCTGACGTGATTTACGTATATTAACTCATTTAATTCTCACAGCAATCTTCTGACCTAGGTACTATTATTTTCCCTTTTTTACAAATAAGGAAACGAGGCAAAGAGTGACTAAGTAACTTACTAGTAAGAGGTGAATTAGGATTTGGACCCAGGCAGCCTGGCACTAAAGTCTGTGTGCTGTCTATTGTATAGATTATGTCCATATCATCGGTTTAAAGAGATTAAGGGGCTTTAGGTTATTCAGGTATAAATGTCAGGAATTGATCCCATGTCTGTCTGACTCCCAAATCCTATGCCTTCAATTTCCTGCCCTGCTCCATCTTAAACATAATATGAATATTCACTAGGATTATCACTAAGACACTCAGAAAATTGAATTTCTATGGAATTAAACAAAGCACCGTAGGGAGAATTCTGAGTCATGGTGGGGTTAGAAGCAGCCATTTGTGGGGGTGGGCTGGAGAAAAACAAGGAAGGTTGATTGAGAGGCTGTAAGAAACTGGGGTTCAGAATGCAGCCTTAGTCTAGGAAGTTTCCAGCCTGAGACACTGTATCTGAAATCACATTTTAAGATCTTCAATCTAGGAACCACTATAGTAGTTCAATAAGTCTTTTTTTTTTGGTCATCTGTTGAAGCATTTAAAATCAGAGAATGATGCCTTCATTATCTTTCTGAATCCTGGCAAATTTTCTCTACTAAAGGAGCCTGAATTTGGAGATCATTTCTTTTAGGAACCTCTTTGAGTCCAGACACAGGAGTCCAAATTCTGTGTGCTTTAGCTAATAATTAAATGTCTTCTTTTCACTTTCTCGCTCCCTCCTTCTTTTCCAAGCAATTTAATCTCAACCGTTCACGTATATTGTTTAGTTAGTCATGGTAACGAGGCCATTCGATAGGCCAATGAGCAACTAAATTTAGACATGACATTGACTGTCTGTGTTAGCCAAATTTGTGAGATTCTAGCATAAAGGTTTGACTGATGCCCATTAATTGCCAATATGCTTGGAAATGATGGTGTTGTACCTAAAGAAAAGTTTCCTTAGCATGTTAGAATATCTTGTTTTGGCTTTCAACCACATTTGTAAGGCAATCATGAGGGGTGAGAATTGAGCTCATTTGATTTCACTTCAAGTAGTCCATGAAAAAATAATCCTGGGGGAGACGAACTCCTTTGGAGGAAAAGGACTTTTCAGGAAAAATGTGGATTTCAGAATTTCAACATCAAGCTTCCTTTTATTTTCCTGTTTAGAAGAGAAAATTTTTATTCATTAAAATTCCATTTTTAAAAACAACTTATAAAATGACGTTCTATTGTAATAAGGACTTCATATATATGCATCTAAACTGTTACTCCCAGTTTTCCCTAAAGTTTGATAGTGTTTTATAATTTAAAATATGTGATCTTAAATGTAATTCAAAGGAAAGAATGTTTAAAAGTTTAACATTAAATTTGTAAATAGTATATAACATTGAAAGAGTCTTTTTGCGTGTTTTTCTAAGCCACCAATGATTATACAAGCATGTTTCAAATCTTCAAAAATAATATGTAAAAAAATACATAGTGGCCTGCCCCATGGCCCAGTGGTTACGTTCACCTGCTCTGCTTTGGTGGCCCAGGGTTTCACCAGTTGGATCCTGGGTGCCGACCTAGCACCACTCGTCAAGCCATGCTGAGACGGCGTCCCACATAGCACAGCCAGAAGGACCTACAACTAGAATATACAACTACATACCAGGGGGGTTTGGGGAGAAGAAGAAAAAAAAGATTGGCAACAGATGTTAGCTTAGGATCAATCTTTAAAAAAAAAAAACATAAAAAATTTTCATGTAAGTTACTTCCTGCTCATGGCTTGAATTCTAGCTGGATCTCTCCCCAGTTCCTCAGGGCACGCCCATCCACTCTGCATAGGCTAGTAAACGTCTTTCATATCCTGAATGTTCAGACACCTGGGGAAAATGCTCACAGTCTCCTAAAGGAAATGAGGATATTTTGTTAATAGTTTGCTTCAGAGAAAAGGACATGACATTATTTATTTCACACGTGCATTAAACTTCCATCCTGGTGATAAGTAGGCACCAAGCAACAGGTCTGTCACTTGCCTGCTGTAAACCTTTTCCTAGTTTCTCCTCAATATTGCAAATAACCCCCAGCTCTGAACAAAACATTTTATTCTAGATCTCAGTTGGATCTATTTAGTCTATAAATTCATGGGGGCACAAAACAATGTACGAGCTTTGATAACGTAAAAATACTATGGAATAACCCCAAGTTTAAAATGTGATAAGGTCTCCATTTATAGGAAATTTCCAGAAGAAGCAAATCCATGGAGACAGAAAGCAGATCAGTGGTTGCCAGGGGCTGGGAGGAGGGTGGGGAATGGGGAGCGACTGCTTAATGGGTGCAAGCTTTCCTTTGGGCGTGATGAAAATGGTTTGGAACTAGATAGTGGTGATGGTCGCACAGGATTGTGAATATCAAATGCAACTGAACTGCAAAGTTTAAAATGGGTTATTTGTGTTATACCAATTGTATGTCAATTAAAAAAATGCAATAACATCAAATTGTGAGGGCTGGCAGTGATGACCAGTGAGGGAAAAGGGTGCTTTACAAGGAGACTGAAGTCATATGTCTATTTTTGGCCTCTGCCCCAACCCCTCCCTTTAAAAATAACAAACTAATAAGTCGTCAGCCTAGAGAAAAGGCAGTAGATACACTGTGTGAGCTCCAAAATGGGGTCCCACCAGATGTTTGGTGGCAGAGCAGTGGACCACATTTCCTGGGACCCCTTCTTGCTCTGAAATCTTACGGAATTTGCTCAGCATGTGTTTCTCTCCACTTTTTTTTTTTTTTTTTTTGAGGAAGATTAGCCCTGAGCTAACTACTGCCAATCCACCTCTTTTTGCTGAGGAAGACTGGCCCTGAGCTAACATCCATGCCCATCTTCCTCTACTTTATACGTGGGATGCCTACCACAGCATGGCATGCCAAGTAGTGCCATGTCTGCACCTGGGATCCAAACCGGCGAACCCCAGGCAGCCAAGAAGCGAAATGTGTGCACTTAACTGCTATGCCACTGGCCCCGCCCCCTCTCTCCACTCTTGGGGCTCTGCCTGTCCCTTGGTTCCAGGCCCCGAGTCTTGGGGCCCTGAGGTGGCCATTCTGACTGACACATGAAGCCAAGAAGCTTTAAGAGCCTAGCTCCTTCCTATCCTCAGCTGTCACCTTCAACGTCAGCATCACCATCTAAGCAGCTCCTCTTCTTGTGTTTTCATCTCAGCCTGATACATGGCTGAATCTCTTCATTGCATTTACCCCAATTGGTGATTTTGGGGCATCTGTTTTTTTTTTTTTTCTGTCTCCTTCTCTAGAAGGTCAGCTCCATGGCGGCACAGATGGAGGCTCACACATATCCTGAGCCCCTGGTTTGGTCCAAACACTGAGTGAGCTGCTGGACAAACAAGGATAAAGCCCAACCAGACCTTCTCTCTGCCTTAAAGAACAGATAATCTAGTGGGAGAGACAGTTGTTAAGCTAAGAATCATAGAGAAATGTAGAACGGAAACTGGGACAAGTGCTTTGAGGACCGAGAGTCTCTGTAACAGGGAAATTGAACGTCGTCAGGCAGGTAAGACAAGGGCTTCTCTGAAGAAATAACATCTGAGTAAAGTTTGAAGGCTAAGCAGGAATTGAATAGGCAAAGAGGAGAGAAAAGAGCATTCCAGGCAGAGGGCACAGCTATGGGGCAGGCCCAGTGGTGGGAGGGACTCGGAAAATGCAAGAAACAAAAGAAGGCGATGGAAGGAGTATAGAAGTAGGAGAGGTGGGTAGAAGTCAGACCAAGCAGGGCCTGGTAGGCCAAATCTAGGACTTTTGTCTCTGTCATGAGAGTCCAGTAATGGGGAACTATTGAAGACTCTTAGGAAGGTGGGAGGGGGTGATTTGATCAGACTCCCCTTCCGAAAAGGCACTCTTTAGTGCAAGTAATGGAAAGAGCAGGGGAGGCCACCTTGATGCCTGACTCAGCTCTGCTCTTCCTTATCTTCACTCTTAGTCCCTGCAGTCTGGACGGGGGGTGGAGCAAGCCTGGCCAATCAAATTGCCACACCCTCTTATCCTCAATGTCTGGTTCACGGATGAGCATGTGACGGAAAGCAGGCCCAGTCAGAGTGACTACCAGGTATTTAGCAGGAATTACCAGAAAAGATGAACGGAATTTCTCCTTGGCCGTGAACTCGAGCACACATGAGGAGCTGCTGTGTCTGTCTCGCCACGGTGATGTGGAGTCTGTTGCTCCCAGGGGCCAGTGAGTGGGACCCGAGAATGAGGCTGAGCTGAGAGACGGCGTGAAGCCGAATCATCAAAGGTGATGACTTTGAGTATCCCGTGAAAGCACAGCTGAAGTTGTCCCTGCTGATGCACTGTTCAGATCAGGAGCTGATGCCTCTCTGTTCTGCTTTTGCCAGATCTCACCCAAAGAGGGAGAGGGTTGATGGGCCATCGGAGAGCGTGGAGCAGCCTCCACCTGGGCATGCCCATCTGCTGCAGTAGGACTGTGGAAGACACTTGGATTACTGTTTCAACCATTCCTGCCAAGCAGAGGGGCACCAGAGTGGGATAAATTGAGAAATGGCCCCTGGCCTGGGAACATGTATTTTTGGGTGCTTGGTCATCTAATCTAGCTAGGATATGTACATTTACCCTTCTCCATGCTGAAAAAATTACTGCGTGGGTACTGTTGTCTCTTGGTTTCCTAGTAAAGTTCTTTTTGAAAGCTTGGGTTTGTCCTTTGCTGATCTGAAGGAGAAAGGGAGGGAACAGAGAGGTCACAATGCCCTGGAAGCTGTAGGGTGGAGAAGGAGGAGTGTGGCAGCTACTGAGGCCGAGCTTTAGCTCTAGAGAGATGTGCCCTGGAGCAGGCGCCAGGGAAAGATGTGGTTATCCTTCTCTCTTACAGTGCTGGTGGCTCCTTGCTAAGTACCTTCCACCCCTGCCTCCCCAGCCAGCAACTCTGGGCTCCTCAGCAAACTCTCTAGGTTTTCAGAGCCAAAGCTACCTCCCAAATCTGGTGGTTATTTGACGCCCAAAGGTCCACACCCCTCAATCTCACATTCTCCCAAAGGAAGGATAGTATCTGCAGAGGAGGATAGTCAGAGAGATGCCATCACTCCAGTCTGTTTTTCAAGATGAAACAGGCAGAACAATATTGTCGAGAGTGTTGGACAGGAAATGAGAAGCCCTGGGTTCAAGTTCTTGCTCTGTTAACTAATAAAGCAATGGTGAGCAAGACTTCTTTACTGTATCTCCTCCCTCTCAAATGAAAGCATTGGATGCAACATTCTTAAATCAAATGCTACACATGTTATGGTGGATAACCGCCATTTTAAACTACTCAGAAAATGAGGTCTTTCTCAAGTTCTGGGAAAATCGTGCTGTTTAAGTCACGAGGGGAGGACAGCTTCTTTCTCTCTCTGACCCTATAGCATTTGGCCTTGGATCTTCCCTCCCCAGGCTTTGAATCTTGATAGAGTGGCCCACAGTTAAGTGAGGGTGGGGTTGGGTTTGTGACAGCAGCAGTGGTGGGTAGAGGCAGCGGCAGGGACAGTGGCACTGGTGGACAGGAACAGCATCCTGTGGCTGCATTGTCCCCATCCCCCAGTCTCCCTTGCTTCCTGGCTGCTTCCCAGGTCTGGTTCCCAGCCTTCCTATTAAGTCTGCGAACCACCCAACAGAACCTACCCCTTAGGATTTTCATGAGGATTAAATGAGATAATCCATGCAAAGTAGTTAGCATCGTGCCCGACCCATGTTAAGAGCTCAAAAATCTGTTATTATTGTTTTCAGAAAGATGACGTAAAGTTGTCTTGAAAAATCAGCCCTAGGATTGACAATGGCAGTTGGGCTAAAAAATATTTTTACAACCATTCTCTTTCTCCCCCTCTCACCTCCCTCCATTTATACTCACACAAAAACATTTTACCTGCTCTTATAGTGCAATAAGGAAATAAAAACTGTAGGGGACCGTCTCTGTCCTCTAGGTGCTAACAGCTTAATCAGAGAGATATGACACACATACATTCAATGTTGTCTGCTAAAAAATGTCATTTACAGGCTGAATAAGTAATACATACCATAAGAAAATGTTTTGAAACATGTTCAAATATTAAATGGAGAGAATGACGAGGGAAGTCCCAGTATATTTGAAACCATCATTTTCATAGTGATAACTCTCATCACGACAAATTAAAATCAATAGTAAAAATATTAACACATTCTAAAAATGAAATTCACTTGGAAACAAAAAAGTTCTCAATGATTCATGGATTAATAGATAATGGAAGTTGCAAAGTATTTATAAAGGACAAACTTGAAAATAGGAAATATCAAAACTTCTGGGCTGCAGCATAAGCAATATTTAGAAGAAAGAAAGAAGACAAATGAATTTGGTGTTTAATTCAAGAAGTTATAAAAATAACACAGTAAACTCAAAGAAATTAGAAAGAAGAAAATAATAAAGATAAGGGCTGGAAAGAAATGAATTGAAAACAAAACAAAACAAATTAAAAATTAAAAGTGGACTCTGAAAACTCCAAAAAAATGGACAGATCTACAGCAAGACAAATCCGGAAAGAAAGAAAGAAAAAGTGCAAATAAACACTATGGGAAGGCAAAAGGGGGCACAGCCACTCACAGATATAAAAGAGATCCAAATCAAGAAACTACTGTGATCAATTTATGCCAGTACATTTGAAAATTATACTGTAGCAGACACAGGTAGTTGCTGTATCTGTGTGATGATACGCCGTGAAATGCTATGCTCTGTTTTGATATGATAGGTAAATTATGATAGCACGACCCTAACCTCTCAGTGGCTTAGAAGCAACAAAAGTTCCTTTCTTGCTCATGCTGCAAGTCCATTGTGGGTGTGGGTGGAGAGCTGCCTGATGTAGTGACTTAGGAATCCAGGCTGATGGAAGACGCAACTCCTCCACAAGTACTTCCAGAGTCCTCGCAGCTGGAGAATGTAGCACTCACTGTCAAGAGCGGCTTCCTCAGCAGCAGGCTTGGAGATGCGCTGCTCAGATCTTGCAAAAGAGAAGCTGCTTGAGGAGTGAAGTTGGCTGACAGCTCCCAGCTCTTGGCACCTTCGGATCTGCTGCTGTGTTCAAGCTGAGGCCAAGATCTCTCTGGGCAGCTGGCAGCCTGGTGGGTTACTGAGCCTGGCTACCACTGCCCAACATGAGGCTAGCCTACAGGCAATCTGCATTTAAAGTTCCCCTTGGCCTTGGCCAAGACTTTCTTACAGTCGCCCCCTGTCGGAGCCTCTTCCTACCCAGTCTACTTAGGTATCTCTTTTCCTATTTCCCCCTGACGCATGTCAGAGCTGCAATGCAGCTTGATGGCTTTCCCTGCCTGCCTCTGGTCCCTGTATCTTTCAGGCATTACCCATAATACATCTCTTGCATTCCTAACTCCTGACCCCCAGCAGACCAGAACTCATAGAGCTGCCAAGCCATCTTTCACTTTTACCCGCATTTCTCAGCCAAAGTTAGCCATATGTCCATGCCCATCTCCAAGGGGGTAGGAAGCCAAATCCAGCAAACTAGATATTGGGGCACATTTGTAATATCTATCATAATTACTGATTCAAAAGCTATTAATTATTCCCTCCTTTTTTCTTTTCATTTTTTGTTTTTGTTTTTGTTTTTTTTTTTTGCTGGCAGAGCCCCAATTTCGTTCAGGTGTCCATCCTGCACTTCCTGTCATGACTCAGGCGTAAATTGTAATGTCCCAGGGTCAATTATAACCATCCTATTGGCCTTCCCAGTGGTTGGATCAGGAAGGGGCACAGGATCCAATCCGGGCAAATGAAATAGGAGAGGAAGCGTTCTGGGGGCCTCCTGACGTTACTCCCTTTTCCTTGCTGGATATGGTGTGTGCATGAGGTACTCAGAGTGGAGGCAGCCATCTTGCAGCATGTCAGCAGGGAAAAAGAGGAAAACAAAAATAAAACTCAGCTGTCAAACTTTTTCAGGGGGAGCCCTTTATGGAAGAAAAACCAGGAAAATGGAGACCAACTTAGCTCCATGCTCTCTTTTCCTTGTCAGAACAATTTCAGTCACACACCTCTTCTCTCTCCTTCACACCACATCAGTTCTTGTCAGAAGATTGAAAACAAAAGCTAAACAGTGTGATTTTACTGGCACAGAGAAAGAACCTAAAATTGACCAGTCAGGAAATGAGGCAAGCAATAATGATTTTCTTTTGACTCATTGTTTTTGAAAACATCGAAATGCATTTAACCATTGTCTATAAAATAAGATAAATTCCTAAAAAGGAAAAGGAGATACTAGACTTACTCTTTCACCCCACATTAGGGAGAGGACTGACATTTATGAGGCATTTACTATATGTCTCACAGTTTATTTGGAGCTTTTTATAGATTTGTCTCATCAAATGACTTTGCATTGCCCTTTGAAAAAATTTTAACTCCTTACAAAGCCCATCACACTCACTGTGAGCTGGCTTATCCCTCTGACGACCCCCCTCCAGCTCTGCTCTAACCTAGCCATCCTGGCCTTTGTTCTTCACGAAACATACCTAGCAGTTTCCTGCCTCAGGGCTCTTGCACCTGCCATTCCTTCCGCCTGGGTGTTGTTCTGCACATGTCTTATTTCTTCTCATCAATCAGACCTCAGCTAAAATATGCCTTCCTCAGGGAGACCTTTCTTGACCACTCTACCTAAAATAACACCTTTCCTTATACTTTAGTCACCTATTCCACTGCCATGCTTTGTTTTTGTCCATCACACTTATAGTACCTAAAATTATCTTTTGTTTGATTTTGATCTGTTTCCTCCTACTGGGTTTTTCCTCTGTGCTCTGTTCATTTCTATATCCTAAACATGCGAAAGAGTGGCTGGCACAAAGGAGATGCTCAATAGTGTTTGTTGGAAGAATGGATAGATAACACACTCTATAACCTTATAAGGCGGAGGACATATTATTTTCAAGGGTCAATGTGCTCCTGCCAAGGACCACCAGAAAATACTAGTAGTTAAACAAGTTGGATTTATTGCTCATTGCAGCGAAAGAGAATGGCCACCATGAGGAACCATGAGGTAGCTCAGGAACAGGGTGTTAGAAAAGAACTTATAGGATTTGTGTTCGAAGTAGGTGATTTTGTTCGAGGTTTAAGAAAGGATTTTTTTTTCTGGATTGGACGTTGTCAGGAAGCAGGGACAATGCTACAATGGGATATTCTTAATAAATCTCATCTATAAGGCAGAAGACTGGTATGGGGCTACAACTGCAACTAGTAGAGAAGTAGCAGTCGTTCACATTGTCCAGGATGGGGCTGCGGTCGCTGTTTTTGTGGTTTGCCATCAACTTTGTTTTTGTCGTAGATAGACAAGATTACTGAGTGGTCTCGTATCGGGTCTCACATCCTCAGGTTATAGGGTAGCTTTGTCTGATATTGATATTCTGCACGACTGTGCTCCACAGGAGAACACAAAAGCCTAGCTGCGTCGGGCCGGTTTCTGGATATCAGTGTCTGTTTTTCCCTTTCTTACAAGTGTCCGAGGGCTACAGTCCAGCGTCAGACTGTGCAGAAATAAGCAAGAGCATTTCTTTCGGCTGTTTGATCACCCCCTGCTTCCTCTCCCATCAATTCTGGATTTGTCTGGGGGTAGCCACTGAACCAAGAAAGTGGGGGCCAAGGTGGAGAAGCAGTGCTTCTAGAATTCAAACAAACTCGAAAACACCCTCATTTGCCCAATCTCAGCACACGCCCAAGTGTATCTAATTTTCACATGGGGGATGGTGTATCTTTTGTATCCCGAATGATAGGAGTCCTCAGTCCTCATCATTGCCTCAAAGGTCTTGTTCAACAGTCCAGCATGGCCTTGACTCTCGTTCCAGGTTTTCTCTAAACAAAACTCTATGGTTTTATGAGTCTTTTAACCAGTATCCCAGCATCCTCTGGGCTTCCATAGCACTGTATTCCTCTGTTGGCATCCCTGGTATATTGTAATTAATTTGTTTATAATCTGTCTGCCTGGCTAGACTGTCTCCCACATGTTTGTATCACCAGAACTTAATTTTCACAAAGGACTTGGCACAGGTTAGGCTCTCTATAAATATTAAGTGGATTTAAAATGGAGATTTAATTCCTGGCTTGAATTCATCTCACAAAACATTTATTGAGTCTGTGCTATGAGCCAGGAGGACATCATGATAAACCAGCTAGGCGTTTCCTTCAGGGAATTAGGATTCATTTCTAATAGATTTAAGAAGAACTGGCACGTTTTTAGGGTCAGGCACTGTATTAGATGCTATACATATACCTGACTTATTACTGCCATTTTACAGGTAAAAGAAGTGATACACTAATGGGTTAAATAATTTTACTGAGGTCACGCAGCTGTTAAAGGGCAGAGCAAAGATTGTAACTTGGACAGTCTGACTCCAGCAACACTTGTCCGACTACTAGGTTGAAAGGCGCCACGTAAATTCACAGTTCTGTCATTAAATCAGAGTGCAGGTCCCAGATCCAGGTTACCACAATTGCAGCAGACATTTATTTTAAAGTGGAATAGCGTAATATGACCAACCTGGGGAAGACTTTATGTTCTTTATTAGCCAATGGGATGGGGGAACAGAGTTGTATTAGCTCACTGTTAAAGCAGAAATGGATTTCGGCTCTGGCTTCAGACGAGAACATCATTCAGTCAGTAACATTTTTGGGGGCTCCCAGTGTGCGCAAAACAGGTGTTCCCTACCACTTCCTCTTCTCCCCACATCCTGGAGGAGGGAGGGGAAGTGGGGAAAGAAAAGGCAAAGAGGATGTGGAGGGTAGGCAGGTGGGCATCCTCCACCCCTTCGCTCACCTACCGCCCGCGCCGACCACGCCCACAGCCTCGCCCTCGCCCCAAAACCCACTTTAAACTCCCGCCCCCTCTTAACGACGACCAATGCCCGGCCGGGGAGCCCGCAGGAGGCTGCGGATTGGCCGGCGCCGCGGTTGCCGAGGAGACGGGTGGGTCCGGCGGGGTCCCCGAGTGGGGCGGAGGAGAGGGCTGCGGGCGGCTTCCTCCCCGGCCCGCCCTGCTCCACGCCCCCCGGCGGCTGGAGGGGGCGGCCCCCGCGCGCCCCCCGCGGGCCTCCCGCTCGGGGCCTGCCTCCCTGCGCCTCCGTCTCCGCCCCCAGAACCTGCGGCCGCCAGCTCCTAGCGCGCTGCGCCGGCCGGCGGCGAGATGGGCTGCGGGAACTCCACCGCCGCCAGCGCGGGCGCGGGCCGAGGTGAGCGCGGCAGGCGGGGGCGCGGGGACAGCGACTCGGAGCGGTGGGGAGGTCTGCAGGGCGGGTCGCCTCTGCCGGTGAGGCCAGGAGAGAAGCGGCGGGAAGGAAGAGTGCAGGGACCCCGGGGAGGGAGGGCGTGCAGCCCCCTCTCCCCATCCTCATTTTCGGGACAGGAGCTGACCGCCCGCTTTTGGAAAGACCCAAAACGTGGCATTTCCCTCGCGCGGGGGCGGTCACGCCTGGACGAGGAGAACCTGCAGGGCGATCCTGCAGAGGGAGCGCGGGGAAGACTGGCGGCGGGGCTGCCCTGCAGCGGGAAGGCTGGGCAGCCTCTTGGGGTGGAGGGTTTCTAGTCCTGGCCAGCTTTCGCTCCCTCCTCTATCACACTATCCCCCCCACCCCCCTACCCCCAAGCCCCTCGGAACCCAGACCTTGCACCTGGAAAAGTGCGGCAGAGCAATTCAGGACTTTTTGAGGGGTGGTGGTGATGGGGATTCTAGTGGGGTTGAGAACTGCAAACAGGGCTTTAAGAATCTCGATGCTTAAGACCGGCCACGTTGCTCGCAGGATTTCTCTGAGAAGCTGCAGTATTAAGGATGCTTTAGAGAGGTGTGACAGAGCTTTACTACGAAGAGTGATCTGTTCATATATTTTTCTTTAAAAAAATATCGAGACTTCTTTTACACCACTTCATTTTGTTGATTGGCAGGCGAGATTTCCAGATTTCCCCAGCCAGCCGGGCTTTCTGTCAAGTGACTTGTCCAAACTCAGCCCTTCCCTTTAATCCAGCTAGTGTTTTCCATTGAAGAGTCAGATCTGTTTTGAGTAGTATCTGCTGACCTATTTCAGTGTCCTTTTGGTTGAAGAACTGGTATCTCCTCCAGTTGAGATCAATCGGATATCGCATCCTTCCCTGCCCTGCAAATTCAAACCGCGGTCTGATGCTGCACTGCTCCCTGGGCAAGCGTGGGTGTTCTGTCAATGACTTTGTGACCTTGGGCCTGTCACTTCCCTTAACCCAGACCTCCGGGGAAGATGTGGCCTAAAATTCAAAACTTATTTATTTATTTATTTTAAAGTTTATTCTGACATTCACATAATGGGATCAGATATGGAGATCTGCTCAGTCAATTGGTTAAGTTTTATTTTCCTCTTTGGCTATCAGTGACCGCACGTATGGAATATGTTAAGAGAAAGTGCTAAAATATGTGTAATTCTAGTCCTAGAGCTGTGAATGAGCCCAGATAATGATTCATTGAAAAGTTTCTCTCTTATAGGTAACCTTTACCGTCTTAAATTCCCATCCTTGTGATAGGCAGAGAGCCACCAGGAACAAATCTTTTCCATTCATGTGACAGTGACACCGGTTACTTAGCACCTTATGCTAATGAAGGCAAGGACAGGGTTTTAACCAGAGCATAGCCAGAGAGCTGTGCATGGACACCTGGAACAATGTCAGGGCCACATCCCACACCGTGAATTATATCTGTCAATCAAACATGTGATCCGCTGCGTGTGCACCCTGCTTTTTAAAAAGTTAAGAACAATTATCCAGGTGAAAAAAAATTGGAGGAAGGATTTGTGACACTATTCCTTTAAAGTGGAGCTAGTTTGGTTCGTTTACGTTTTTATTTATTGGTGAACTGCTTGTCAGGTCTGGGGATGGAGGAAGGAGTAGCATTGCCAAATCAGAATAATGCTGAGGTAGCTCTGAAATGGCAATGTAAGAAAATGGGAGAATGTGATTCTCTTGACACATACTTGGTTGACCTTTTGTCCCCCCTGCTAGGAGCACATCCCTTATTATGTAAAGGGGGGTATGGTTATATTGAACAAAGCCACGCAAAGCACATGTCTGCTTGATGAGTGGCCTCACCTTTGCTTATGAAGGACAGCTCTTAAAAGAGCATGTTGTTCTCTCTTCTAGCTTTCTCTTTGCTAAAAACTTACTCTGTGTTCAGAGAAGAGCAAGATAGCAAGTGCAGACTGTAAAATGTTAAGGAGAAAACATTCTGAGCAGGGAGTTACTGCCTCACCTCTTTGATGGGTCTGCCCTTGTGTTTAAGAAGTCATTCGCCAAACATTTCTCTGCTAGTGAGTCCAGCTGGCTAGCTTCGGGATTTGGTCATTGTTATTTTGAAATTTTCTGTCAGCTGGTGGTTGGACTTTAGTTTCAGCAAGGAAATGCGTCCAGGATGAGAGATGTAAAGTTAAGAAAAATAAACCACGGTGCAAAGGTGGTTAAATTTCTTCCATTTGGGAACTTTGACATCAGTGTCAAATACGCTGTTGACCAAGCTGCAAACTTGTGGTACAGAACCCAAGCAAAATGCAATGCATTAAGTAGATGTTGTCTCTGTCCTCCAGGTACTTATGGTGTACAACTTCTGAAATGTCCTAGAAATCATCAATTCAATAGCCGTACTTTTGCTTTTCAGCAAAAAACAAGTACAGAGAGAGGTGATGGGAGAGGTATTGAACTTGAGCCTGGCGTGTGAGGCTTAAGCTTGACTTTGAGGCTTGACTTTGGGTGTGGTTACTGTGGGTATTTCATTTCACTTTCTTGAGTTACAGAGTGAGGGCACTCTCTACTGTAATTATTATTATTATTTATTTTTTATGTGTGTGAGGAAGATTGGCCCTGAGCTAACATCTGTTACCGATTTTCCTCTTTTTGCTTGAGGAAGATTGTCACTGAGCTAACATCTGTGCCAATCTTCTTCCATTTTATATGGGATGCTGCCACAGTGTGGCTTGATGAGCAGTGTTAGGTGTGCGCCTGGGATCTGAACCTGTGAACCCCAGGCCACTGAAGCGGAGCATGTGAACTTAACCACTATGCCACTGGGCCGTCCCTCTACTGTAATTATTATATAGTAGTGGAATATTACCATGGTGAAGGTCAAATGAATTTCCATGAATATTTTTCTATAAGAACATGGCACATCTACTCGAAAAGGATGCATTGGCACATTATAATAATGCCCCCAAACCTGACATTTCCATTATAAGCCCTGTTTTACTAAGTAATTCAGGTTAAAAACAGATAATTGTTTCTCCTTTCCCTGAGCTATCTGGATGACTGCCTTTCTTGGCTTTTGTCTGGTGAAATTGGTTAATATGACAAATTGATATTTAGTAGTGTCCTTAAGTCAATTGGATTCTGTGTGGCCCATTTGTAGAGAACTTGATATGCAGCAAAATGGTCAAACGGCCAGGAGGAATCAACCCGAGATAATTCAAGTTAGATTTCCTTTGCAGGAGATTTCTACCCGTAAGCTTAAACACAGCGCATCTCTATGTGCAGAGCGCTGCACTCTACTAGGAGCTTGAAGGGCAGGGTCGGGCAGCCAGCATGGATGGCTGTAGAATGAAATCACACTTTCTTGAGAAGTTGATAATCTAGGTAGAAGATAAACCGTTGGAGAACAATTGCAAAGCAAAGTATGATGGGATACACTGTGAGCATGCAAGTGCCCAGGAGATGTGGAATGATATAGTTTAATCAGAGAGGGCTTCCAGGAGGAGTTGAGCTGTCTGTCTAGGTGGGATCATGAGAACCATTTTGATCACACAAGAGCTCTCTCCATCTTCGTGTTTTAGTGAGATCACTCTCTCAATGTAGAAATTTGATTTTTCCCAAGAAGTGTGATAGGAGGCCTTCTTGTATTGTCCATTCAGTCGAGATTCAGTAGATTTCTCCTGCAGAGTCTAGAGTCTAGACCCTACACTGTAGAGAAACATCTGGATTAGTCCATTTTTACAGGGTTGCTTTTACTATAAGCAGAGAGCTTTGTGTTTCTCTCTGCCACCCACCCCGACCTCTCTCTCTCAGTGATCAGATTCTCTATCCCTTTGCTTTTCCTTGCACATATTCCCTAATTCAGAGAATTCAGAGAAATGAGCAACCGTGCATTCGAACTAATGATTTGCAACAGGTCAGTCATTCCTTTTTGTCCAGTCCTGCATATAGATGAAGTGAGTCTGTTTGTAAACCAGAAAATCCTTTAGAAGTTTGGTTGGTTGCAAATATCTGCAGTAGCCTATTTCAATGCAGGCTAAGGCTGTAGAAATTATTTGCAGCAGCAGAGTTATTTCAGAAGTGTTCTGCTCATGATGGTTGATGGGATTGGTTAGTTGTAGTTTTTCTGCCAGAGATATGTAACTGGCAGCCATCTGACCATAACTTCAGGGGACCGTAACGTTATCAGAATGTTTCGGTAATGGTTCTTCTGCTATTTATGTAACAAAGGTCCAAGGGGGAGGAGTTTAATAATTATTTATCCTATTTTACCAGTGTACCCAGGAAGTTGATATGCTTTTGGGTCCAGTTATTTAGATTAGTTATCTCTTCGTGCTCAGTGACAGATAATTGCATTCTTTTCGGGTAGCTGTATGGTCCAGCCTTAATTTACATCTCTAAATAATTTGGTAGTATTGAAATGCTGCCACTCTGCTTACCATTAGTCCAGGCCATGTAGGGGAAATAATAAAAAATTTTGTCGATATCGTCAAAGAAGTCATTTATATCTTGTGCTACTTTCCCCCACCTTTCTCAGGCCCCAACCCCGCCATCTTTCTTTCTATTCTTTAAGCATGCAGAATTCACTCGTTTTCTTTCTGTTTGAAACGCTCTTTGCTGGAGAGCTGATATTTTGTTTATTTATTTATTATCTCTTTTGTTCTCTGCCCCAAATGTTGGTCTCATGAGAGCCTCATGCATCTTGTTCACAGCTGTACCCTCAACCTCTAGACCAGTATCCAAGCCTTCCATGGAATTTTTTGGTCCTCAAAAAAAATGTATTTGTCCAATGAATGAGTATACTGGGGAAACAAAGAAGATACAAAAATAAGTCCTCAATTGTGTGGGCACACTGTGACTGATGTAGCAATCAAGAGAATGAAATAAAATCTTAAGCCATCAGGGAAGCCTGCTTGGAAGAAGTGGGACTTGATTTGGCTTTGAAGAATAGGTAGGATATGAATAAGCAGAAAACAGAAGGGAGGGCGTTTTTAGTGCTGTGTGGAATCAGAGGGACAGAAATAGGCTGGGTGCATTTCCAGGCAGTGAGGAGTCTTGCCTGACTGGCTTTAGTGGTTCATGTTGGTTACAGGGTGTTGAGAAGAAAGTAAGAATGGTTAGGATGGGGAGTGGGGAGGGCAGAAGGACATGAAAGCCTCAGAGTTGAGATTGGGTTCTAGAGCCAGAAGGCCCCAATTCGAATCCTACTTTTGTCATTTATCAGCTGTGTGACCTTGGGCAACTTGCTTAAACTGTCTGTACCTTAGTTTCCTCGACTGTGAAATGGGGGAGTAAATATAGAACCTTCTCAAGATTAAACAAGTTAATGTATGTAAAGTGCTTAGACCAGTGCCTCATGTGTTGTATGTATTCAACACGCTATTAATATTAATAGAGGGAAAGACGTTCCTAATTGGTGTAGAAGGAAAGAGCGAGCATGTACATAGAGTGACGTAATTTAAAGCTGCTGTCTGGAATCACTGGAGTGACGGGGGCCTTGATGTCAGAGACCCCTGGAAGACAGCCAGGCTGCATGTGAGGGAGGAGGGCGGAGGGAGAAGTAAAAATGAACCAAGCTGTTAAAGCTGGGGTAACTGGAGGGAGAGGCCGCTGCTCTTAAAGGGCAGGTGAGAAGGGGCGGGGTGACTACACTCAGGATGTGCCGCAATCGAAGTGATGACAAGTGACGAGAGATGTGCAAACGCCTCTGCTCAGGCAGTTACCACGTGCGACAGAATCAGGAAGTTCGCTTTTTCCAACCCTCACAGTTGACGTTGCAACCACATGAATGGTTCGTAGGTGACCTCAGTGAATTATTCAGTTCTGGCGCGAGTCACTCACAGTGCAATATAGACATGGCTTACATTATATTATAGCAGCTAAAGGTCAATGTGTTACGTGATGTCTGTTCTTATATGGCTGCCTTTATTTATTAAGGTTTGCCTACCTAAAGTGTAGCTACTCAAGAAGGACAACCTGTAAACAAAGGTTTTCTGTAAGAGCTTCCATGTTCGTTAACATAATTTCATATTTCTAGAACACATTGACCTGTTTCTCTCCATTGTTGAAGACGTGACTTATGAATCTGTATCTTATATTGGCTTGTTGAAAAATAAACGTTGCTCTAGATGAACGGAAGAGCTGTTCTTCTTTTGGCCAAACGGAGACTATGACATGGTTTTAGAACTATTATGGGTCAGAGGAGACATAGCAAGCTGGCAAAATTAAAGAAAATTTTGTTTGTTTCTGTTTTCTCAGGGGGACTTTTTTCTTTTATAAAAGAAAGAGTAAATCATTCCTGCATATTTTTATTAATTTCTCCTAAGAATCATAATCACTTATGTTTCTGATCATTTATGCTGAAAGAACAGTGATTTGTAACTCTCCAGTACTTTTTAGAAATTCTTCATGTACCTAATTTTATTTTTTGGTGTGTGTGTGTTTAAAGTATTGCCACTCAGTCTGAACA
Organism: Equus przewalskii; assembly: GCF_037783145.1. Classification (NCBI taxonomy): domain Eukaryota; kingdom Metazoa; phylum Chordata; class Mammalia; order Perissodactyla; family Equidae; genus Equus; species Equus przewalskii. Next base: position 29,152,984 of record NC_091859.1, read on the forward strand.
AAGAAACATAATTCAATATGCAATTTAGCAGTTCATTTACTTGTGAATATTTCCAATATATTACGTAAACTCTATAAAGTGCTTATAGAATAGTGATGAAAAAAGGCATTAATAGACTTTTTTCCAAATGTAAAGATGTGTGTGACCTTTCTTTTAAAAGAGATACATATTTTGTTTATATTAGAATTTGGCGTGTGTGAGGAAACTCATAAGAATAAATGTATGAATCTGAAAAATATGAAAAACATACGGGGCAGTATGGCTCACTTTTTTTAACTCATAAGACTGATTAGATTGCAAAGGAACATCTGTCTATGGGAACCAAGATTTATACATATATCTACTTAAAATTACTAAACTGATGTATCTTGCAGCTGGCTTGCTTTACCATTCACTAGGAATAAAATTTTGTCTGTGGAATGTATGATCTGTTATATTAAATTTGATTCCCCCTCAATTATTAATTTCGCCATACATTTCTTTTCAAAAGAGAATTTCTGTTTTTGGTGGCGTGTGGGGGCAGGGATAAGACAGTGTAGTGGGTTGAATGGTAGCCTCTAAAAAGATATGTCCATGTCTTAACCCTGGAATGTGTGAATGTTTTCTTTTCTTTCTTTTTGTTTGGCCCTGAGCTAACATCTGTTGCTAATCTTCCTCTTTTTGCTAGAGAAGGGTTGTCGCTGAGCTAACATCTATGCCAGTCTTCCTCTATCTTGTATGTGGGACACCACCACAGCATGGCTCAATGAGCAGTGTGTAAGTCCGCACCCAGGATCCAAACCCTTTGAACCCTGGGCCACCGAAGTTGAGCACGCAAACTTAACCATTACACCACCTACCCAGCCCCGTGAACGTTTTCTTATTTGGACGAAGGGTCTCTGCAGATGGAATTGAGTTAAGGATTTTGAGATCATCCTAGATTATCAGGATAGGCCCTAAGTCCGACGATAAGTGTCCTTATAAGAGACAGAAGAGGAGACAGAGATACAGAGAGGAGAAGTTGATGTGAGGGTGGAGCAGAGAATGTGCTATGTGGCCACAAGCCACAGAATGCTAAGGAATGCTCACTGTCACCAGATGCTAAGAGAGCGTGGAGCAGATTCCTCCTAGAGCCTCCGTGGGGAGTGTGGACCTCCCGACACCTTGATTTTGCACTTCGGCCTCCGTTTTTTTTCATCCTTCGAGAGCATATATTTCTGTTGTCAGCCACCCAGTTTGTGGTGATTTGTTAAAGCAGCCGTAGGAAACTAACGCAGAATGTTTTCTGGAGCTCGAGAATGGGACAGAATTAGGAAATAAGAAACTATGGTTAAAAAACTCTGTACTTGGAGTGTAAATAATTGTCTGTTGAAGTAAATACAGCACAATTCGATCCTGGTGTGATTCATAAAGCACTTCAAGGTCATTCAGAGGCTCAGTTACTATTAGGATACCCGGTTTTTATAAAACATTTTATAAAGCAGGAAGAATTTCTGAGAGGTTTTGTATTTTTTTCCCCCTGCTGATACCATCCAGTTCTCCAATTCTCCGACCCCAACTGGGTGTCTTACAGTTCAATTCAATTCTGACACTAACCACCCTGAGTTAGGATTGGTCACCACAGGTTTAAGGGCTCAGTCCCACGGGATGTCCTCACTTCAGACACTAGTCGCAAGTTTTGGGGCCCTAGGTTACTTACACTTCTATCCAAGTTGGCTACAAATTTGGGGTTCCCACAGCCCCCCTCTTTAGATTCCATAATATGCTAGAATGGCTCACAGAACTCAGAAAGGTCCTTTACTTACTGATTTAAATTTACCAGTTTATTATAAAGGATACCAATGAACAGCCAGATGGAGAGGCATATAGGGCGGTGATGTCTGGAATGGTCCTGAGCACAGGAGTCTCTGTTCCCTTGGAGTTAGGGTACGATACCCTCGTGGCACATGGATGTGTTTGCCACCTCAGAAACTCTCTCAATCCCGTTGTTTAGGGGTTTTTATGGCAGTTTTGTTAGGTAGGCACAATTGGTTAAATCATTGGCCATTGGTGATTAACTCAATCTCCAGCCCCTCTCTCCTCCCTGGAGGTCCAGGGGGTGGGGCTGAAAGTTCCAAGCTTCTAGTCAAGGTTTGGCTTCTCTGGCCATCAGCCCTGATCCTTAAGCTTTCTGGGGTCCTGCCAAGAGTCACCTCCTTAGAAGGAAGGAGACTCCTATTGCCCTTATTATTCAGGAGATTTCATGGGTTTTAGAAGCTCTGTGCTAGGAACGGAGGACAAAGACCAACTGTCTTTCTATGGTCCCACAATATCAGATTAAGTTTTTTGAATGTTTGAATAAATTGGATTTGCTGTGCATTTTTAAGTAACTGAGATGTTTGACTTAGAGACTCATGAATAAAATATTAAAATCTTTTGAAGAGTGTGAAGTGAAAGGTATATACAATCATGGGGAAATGAAGTGATCTTGTGAACAACCAACAAGGTTTAAATGTTAAAGAAACAGTTCCTTTCAGAAGGAAATGTTCTTCCTTGCATACCCTAACCCTTTACAATTGCTTTTTGGAATCAGCTGGACCCTTTACAATTACTCACTGGAAATGCATATAATGCTTTTCTGCGAGCAAACTTTCCCCTTCTTCTACTTTTTAGGAAGATATTTCAAATGATGGTGATCATTTATATACAGTTTTAGAAAATAGTCATTAAATCTTTTGACCCACCAAAATTCTAGTGGTCTCTATATTTTGTGGTGCTTTTATTCTGCAAGAAATGTTGTTACCTTGCCTCCATTTCTATTTCTCCTAGGGTCATTACGTTCATGCGCCAAGGCTGTGTTTAAATAGTAAGGAGTCATTTTGGTGTGAGGTTAAGTGGTGCTAACAGAGATGAATGCCCTATCCTCAAGGCCTAGAAAGAAGTAGGTACACCACTATAAATATTTGTTTCATAAGTGATAAAGTACATGAGCCATAAATAGAACTTAAAGCAAATGGGATTTTGCTTCTATCTGAATAGTTCTAGTCCAAGTATTTTTTGCATAAATTATCTAGAGTAGAGATCTCCATCTGGTTAATTATAATCAATATATAGGTAAAGGGTGATTAAAATGTTGCCGTGAGGGTAATAATAATTTTTATTCTGTTTCCAGTAATTTTATGATTTTATACTTTTGCAGAACAAAGAGCTGTTTCACATTTTATATACCTAGATATTCTGACAGTTTTGCGGAAAGTTTTCAACAATTACACATTTGTTTTTACTCTGAGAAGTTGTGTGTTGGGGAGTCATATTCTACCTGCCCTGGTTATAAGCTTATCATTAATACCATGTTACCTTGTTTCTAATATGCACATTTTCTTCCCTTTAAAAAAATGGAGCGCATATTACGGTCATGTATATATCTGATGTAGTGTTTCTGACCTCTTTGCCCACCCCACCATTGCAATTATTAAGTAGATGGTGCCTTTAAAATGAGGACATATGAAAACAGAAGAATGGTCTGCTGGCTTCCTTTTGGAAGGTGACACCAGGCCTCTGTCTTGGTCCTGCTGAGATGTTGGATGGTGAACCCGGCAGGGCAGAAGCCCTGAGGGTGCGGGGAGCCTGGTGCAATCAAGGTGAAGGGGATGGAATGTTCCTGGTGGCTGATTAGAATAAGTACTGATTAGACAACACGTTGGCATTTAGAAACTAATTTCACTCACTTTATTGTGTCTTGTCTTCTTAGCTGCCTTTAAGGGCCCCGCATGTCCTCATGCATTAGAGACTGAAGCAAAGAGATTTTGTGACTGTTAGACAAATATGGGAGCAAGGACTTTACTTGGGTCTTCTGCCTTCCGATTCCATGTTGTTCTTTCCCTCCATGCTGTCATCCCTGAGATGGAGTGGGGATGGCTTCTATGCACTATGCTGTCCCTGTCATTGTTCTAGATGGCTCTTCATCTCGAAATGCTGAGGACTCACGGTCTGCATTATGATCTCCGCTTTCTTCTCTTTGCGAGAATTCCAGAATCAAAAGTTCCTACACCTCTGGCTCTCCTCTCCCCTGATCACAACAAAACCCAAAACATTCCTTATCTTTTCCCATGAGAATAAAAATAAGAAAATCTGGGTATTATTTTCTTTATAGACTTTCTTCCAGATTCTCATGCTTGTTTAGACTGTGAAAGAAAATGTTCATTTCCATGGGTTTTTGGTGGCACGAATCCTTTGTTTATTTTTTCCTATCAAAACACTTCACTGTTGGCAGTTTTTCATACGTTGATTTTTTTTTTTTTAATTTTAGGATTTTTTTGCTTTTATGATCTCAGATTCCAAAGCAGTTTTTATTTATATAATTTAAATGATAGTTGTGGCATAGAAATGTTGCTCTTTCCTGAAGAAAGAAACTAAGTTTGGGTCTGGTCAAAGCCTTAAAGAGTTTGTTTAAGACCTGGTCTTGGTTATCGTTATGCTCTGCTTTGAATTTGCGGTATTACAGATCCTAAATTAACATCACGGGGTAGAGTTCTTGCAACTTTAGCAATAACTTCTCCTGCAGACTTTTTTGCTGACTTTGTAGCACATCTTCCTTTATTTTCACATCTCTGGGACTCCTGCCGAAGTTATTTTCATTTCCATTTCATAGATATGGAAATCGAGATATTAAGGTAAATGTGACTGCTAATAACAACAGCTTAGGAGCTGTTTTTTTTTTTTTTTTTAAAGATTTTATTTTTTCCTTTTTCTCCCCAACGCCCCCCTGGTACATAGTTGTGTATTCTTCGTTGTGGGTTCTTCTAGTTGTGGCATGTGGGACGCTGCCTCAGCGTGGTCTGATGAGCAGTGCCATGTCCGCGCCCAGGATTTGAACCAACGAAACACTGGGCCGCCTGCAGTGGAGCGCGCGAACTTAACCACTCGGCCACGGGGCCAGCCCCTAGGAGCTGTTTTTATGTGCCAGACTTTGTGCTAATTGTCTACATGCATCTTTATTTTTCATCTTCACAGTAACCTTTGAGAATGGTGCTGTTATTATCCTCATTTGACACAAGAGGAAAGTGAGGCTTTAAGACATGAAAGGGCACTTAATGCTGTGTGGCTAGTAAAGTGGGAACTGAGTTCTCTGTCACTCAGATAAGGCTGTAGGGACGAGGAATTGCGGAGATGGGGCTGTACTGTGGGCAGAGAATCTGTGATAATGGGGTCCAGAAGAAATGGGTTGGTTTTGCAGGTGGGTAGGAAGCAGAAATGAGAGGTTTCAATAGCAAGTAGGAGTGGCGTTAGAAATGTCTGTAACTCCTTTTGGAGCTGGGCTGGCATCCTTGAGACTTCCGAATTTATTTAGACTCACCTCCATTTTGTCTCGTGACTCTGCTTTCCTTTGTGACTAGCACACAGTGTGACTTATAACAATGCTGCGTCAACACTAGCTTAGAAAAAAAATATATTTCTCATATCTCTCAGTTTCCTTATCTGCAAAATGAGGAGATTGGATTAAGTGGTCTGTAAAACCACTTTCAGAACCAACACCTTGGGATTTATAGGAATTGTTAAAAATGGGTGGAATAAATTCTAAACTTAAGATTTGAATTTTATGATTTTCTGGATCTCCGTTTTCGTTTTTGGAAATGATCTTTTAAAAAACCGTATTCTCAACTAGTCTCTCATAGAATATTATTTTAGTTGGGTATTGGGCGTAAGGTTTTTGTAGCAATACTATCCCACGAATGCAAACCTATCTTTTTCGATTTTTTCCTCTAGGCCCTGCAGGAGCAGCTAAAGATGCGTAAGTACTTAATATGATTTTCTAAACTCTTTCTGAGGAAGACACTGTTTTTCGTGATTAACACCTTTAGATATTTGTACGTATGGCTGGAAAGACATGGAAATACTTTCTGTGCTCTGCACAAATCAAGATTCCCATTCGGTTTATAACTAAAGTTCTATTTGAAAAATGTTATTATTTGTGACTTTGCATTGCCTTTCACTTGCCCGTTAACTCAGAAATTTAAGAAAGGGAAGTGTTCGTGCTTCCATCCCAACTTGTGTAGATTTCTTCTAGTTAAAAGCAAATGATTATGGGAGAATTAAGCATATAACTCCTATGACTAGGCAGTGTCTTAGAGTTGGCCATTGGGAAGAGGATGGAGCCAAGAATTTGCCAAATGCACACTGAATTGTTTCAAAGTTGATAACTAGATATTTGAGTGAATGTATATTACTGTTCAACACAGTCAGTACTGAGTTGATCTGTAGACCATAGGACCTTTAATAAGGGGTATCTCCCTATGAGAGTTTTCTGGAGCTCAGAAACCCTTTCAGTATTTCCACATGCCCCTTCTCAGCATCTCTTACTTCCAATCTGGGTATAGTAAGCACAGTGCAGTAATTCACTATTTGAGTGTTTGTGGTTACCCTATGGAGGGTGGGATTAAACCTCGCCCCATCCACCCCAAATTGGTTTCAATATCAAGATAAGGATGCCACACAGACACCCAGATGGTATGAAAATATTTATTACTCACATGAGCCTTTCTGGGGAGAGCAGAGCGACTCTCCAAGCTGGTCCGTTCAGCTTGAGTGAAGGCAGGGCTGAGTGGCTTTGGTTTTTATTGCAGTTGGGGAGCAGGGCTGGGGCGTGGGCAGAGGTTTGCACGGTTTGCTCTTCTGCAGCAGCCCAAAGGAAGGAGTTCCCGGGCGTTCTTATGAGCTTGCACAGATGTGGGGCAAAAGAGAGAGGGGTGGGGCTTGGAAGCTGTCAGTGGTCAAACATCAAAAGTAGAGTCAGACTTTTTTTTATTACAAAGAGAGGTCCAGAGATTAGAATGGGGTTGTAAAGTTTTTTGGGAAATAAATATGCATTTTACATGGGACTTTAAGTACAAATGAAGTGGTATAGATTGCTTCAAACTCCTGGTCGCAGTGTTTGAGTTTATTACCAAAACACTGAGCGACAGTGAGTTCAGCATCCCTACCTTGTTCTTATTACTGCCGGATCTCGTCTCTCCTTCAGTCTCTCCCTTCCATTTCTATATGTTGCTTTCAGATTAATTTCCTCAGGCACTGTCCTGCCCTTTTAGGAGCCCTGCTCAAAAACTGTCAGTCATTCTCCACTGCCCACTGATTGAGCCCAGAATCCTTTTGGAATAGGAAGGCCATGTGTGTTTTAGCCTTTAGCTGACCGACTCTGCAGGAGGTGGAAGGAAGCCCTGCAGTGAGGAGGTGAGCAAGGTCGAGGACTGACAGATGAGCTGCTCTGTGAGACCCGTGACAGGGGCCCAAACTGGCCTCATGCTTCCTGTCTCGGTTCCTTGTTTTTGGCTGTTTCCTCTTCCTGGAATGGCATTTTCTCTGATTCTGTGTTTGTAAAAATCCTATCTGTTCTTCAGGACTTCTGTCTTATTCTTTTCGAGAAGAATTTTCTGGATCTCTCAACTGGATACAGTGTCTTTCTCCTCTGAACTTGTACAGCCTTTTGGGCCTCTCTTATGATAGATCATATTGGGCTTATACTATATTATACATACATATACATATACATATATGGCTTATATTACTACATATACTGTAGTTATTTATCTTCTTGTCTTGTCCCCTTGGGAACTGAGGGAAGTTAAATGTCACCCGTCTCCGTGTCCCCTGTAGTCATTAGTGTCATGCATTGAACATAGTGTTTCATAGTTAGTGAACAGCTGTTGAATGAATTCTGTCATTTCTCTTCTAGGAGAGATTGATTTCATGACTTCCTCTTCCTTTTAGAGGCATAGAAATTTCTAATGAAATTTGCTGGACATTTTGTCAACAAAATTAATTATTTCAGGAGGTGAGATGCCATTCAACTACTTTTTAAAATCCTGAATTCTCCTGATATGGATTTCTGTGACTACCTATACCTCTTTATATGCCCTATAACTAAAAAGACGTAATTTTATTAAAGAAATAATCCTTTAAAAAATAAACATAGTAAATTTAATTGGAAAAATTTAAGAATATCATGGTACTACCTTTCCTTGCGCAAAAGGTACATTCAAACACCTTCTTTCTTATTTTTTGTTTTTTAAGTTGAGGCTACAGATTTAAAAATCTTGACTATAACATTAGGTGATGCCATGAATGAATAAGGAGCTACGAAATTAAGACAATTTAAACTTTCTATGATGAAGATTTCAGTTTCTTTTTTCTAAAGAGAGTGAGCCAAACCTGAAAGAAGTGGCCAAAATCACATAATGGTTGCGGAGTGTGTACAACTTCTAACAGGGCAACCACCGTATTACATGGACCACATAAAACTCTTTTGGGAGAATTATAGTTATTTTTAGAAGTCAGGAATACTGTAATTACTGCCTTAATATATAAGAATAAGTCAGGTCTCTGGGGAAGGTCTGAGATTTTCACTGGATCTCCCCTTTCCTGCTTATTTGCCGTTTTCTATAGGTCAGAAGCCAACCAATAAAATGATATTTCTTAAGTAGCTCAGTGTCTACTGGGGACCAAAATACAGTGTGATGAGTGCTAATTATTAAAATAGAATTTAATGGCAGTCTGGGTTTTGAAGGGTGCGCAAGAGTTCGTGTGGGAAGAGGAAGAGTGGCCACCCAGGGCAGAGGAAAGAGCCTGAAAGAGACACACAGGGGCAAGAGAGCCTTCGCTCTTCTGGGGAGAGCCAGCCAGTTTGCCCTGAGCTTGCGTGCAGGCTCGGCAGAGGTGAACGATGTGGCTGATGGGCTGCAGCTGGCTTGTGAAGGGCCTTTGGTGCCAGGCCAGTGACTGTACTCGGTTTGTATGCATTCAAGAGCCATTAGGAATGTTAAGGGGGGGGGAATTAAATGACTATGTTTGAGCTTTAGAGCGATGACTCCCACAGCAGTGAGATGGGGTAAGGATGGAGGCACAGAGGAGTCATGGGAGAGAGGCCACAGGAGGGCTGGACAGCAGACAGTAGCAATGGGAAAGGAGAAGCAGTGATGCGTTCAAGATATGTTTGGGAATGTAATTGACAAGGTTTGTTGAAGGACTGAATGGGGAAGGAAAGGAAAGGAAAATCTGAGGATAACACTGCAGTTTCAAACTTGAGCCAAGGACAGGGATGGCAGGTAATACAAATGGTCAAACAGGCTAAGGGGAGAAGAGAAGCCGTTGGATGTGGCTTGATGGCCACAGGAGTCACCTGGGGGACTATGGTTTCAGTTGAGTGATGTGAGTAATAATTGACTCTAAGTGGAAGTGAGTGAGGAGTGAGGAAGTGAGGTGTGGCCTTTCATTTTACTGTTTGGCGGTAAGGGATGCAAAGATATTGGTAGCTTAAAGAGGAAGCATATTTAAAAAATATATTTGTTATAAAAGGAGTACTAAGGAAATTTGGAAAGCACAGAAAAGCAATTTTTTAAAAAAGAGAAAAAAATGGGCTGTTATCCTACTACCAGAGACAACCATCATCAACATTTTACACTATTTTCTTCCATTTCTTTGTGATTGTTTCTGGCTGATTATGTGTACGGATGATTTTGTATATTGAAGTTTGTTTTTCTGTTTATTTTTTGCATGGAAGAGATGTAGGTGTACCTATAGGATAAAGTGTAGGATCTGGGGGAATAAGAAAGCTGAGGGTGATTTGAAGAGGGTTATCTATGGTGAGGGAGAGAATAATTGACGGGAGTAGATCCTAAAACAGGCGAGAAGGATTAAAAACTTAGAAGCTTAACCTTAGAAACTTGAGATAAGGAGGACAGCACAGGTGAAGATAGAAATTTAGGGGCCGGCCCCTTGGCCGTGTGGTTAAGTTCACGCACTCTGCTTTGGCGGCCCAGGGTTTCCCTGGTTCAGATCCTGGGTGTGGACATGGCACCGCTCATCAGCATCCTACATAGCACAACCAGAAGGACCTGCAACTAGAATATACAACTATGTACTGGGGGGCTTTGGGAAGAAGAAGAAGAAATAAAAAAAAAAAAAAGACTGACAACAGATATTAGCTCAGGCACTAATCTTTTAAAAAGAAAAGAAATTTAATCACTATAAGATGGACTCACATGCATGTGTGGGAGCGAGCCTTTCTTTTTCTCTCTCTCTCTCTGTCTTTTCAATCTCAGTGCAGTAAAATGTAGAACAGAATAGAAGGGAATTCAGCGTGATGACATTTGGCTGCTTTCACAAACCTGCAAAAATCAACCATGCTCTGTTGTTTCAGTGAATTATCTTAGCTATTTGGCACAAAGAGGTTGTGTTGGGATATTTTTGGTTGGAAATGGCAGACGCCCAGCTTAAACTGACCTAAACAAACAAACAAAAAGGAATTTATTGGCTTGTGTAACGGAAAAGCTCCAGGGGTTTGGCCTTAGGCACAGCTGGATCCAGGTTATCCGATGACAGGAAGACACTCTCAGATCTCTGCTTTCCTGTTTTTGGCTTCATTCCTAGGCAGCGCTCCCTAAGGGGTGTGATGGAGGCGGCCAGTTTATATCTTATCAGCTTAATAATTCCTGTGGATAAAGAGCTTCTCTTTCGCTGTAGTTTCATCAAGAGTCTTAGGGCCGCGCTCTCCCTGGCCAGGACATGGGGTCATGTGCCTCTCTCTGAATCAGTCAATGGGCCAGGGGAACGTGGGGTTCTCATTGGCCAGGTGCGCGTCCTATGCTCCCCGCTGGAGCCAGTCAGTGTCATTAGCCCCACCTAACTAACCATAGAGCCCGAGAGTGGTGGTCCCCACAGCAAAGAAAAATCGGGATGCCCTTACTAAAATGGGGAGTAATTATAACTGCACAGGCAGAAACAGAGTATGTTCTCCATGTAGGGCAATTTTCGTGTTATTTCCAAAAAAAGTCTTGATTTAAATTTTAGGCAATATTTATAAGGATATTTTAAATATGTTTCAAATAAGAAACAGTATTAAACAAGTTGGCTCAAATTTAATGTTTGCTGTTAAAAAGAAAAGGTTATAGCCTCTCAGTTTAAACGAGATAATTCAAATACTTCTTTCACCTAAAACTTGTAAAGTGACGTTTCATTAAGATTTCTTTCTTGACAAAGCAATTTTGTTGTTATGGAAGGTAGCAACTGTAGAGAAAAATATCTTGGAATGAGTTTACATAAAACTTGTGGAAGCTCTGTCTTTTGTAAAAAATGAAATTATGAATTTCTCATCTTGGGTTTCGTTAGACTCCTTTATAAATTTCCCCTCTCTAACGCAGCTGTGTCAGCTGAGCCCTCTCTACTCCTAGTTACAAACCTGAGGGTATCTGATGGACTTGTTTCTCCTCTGCAAAGTGGCAGGCAGGGAAAGGAGGATGGGGTGGAAGTAGCATTGAAAAAGCATGCATTTTGGAAGCAGAAAGACCTGCATGTAAACTTCCTGCTACCGTTTACTAGCTGTGTGATTTTGTGTCCTTAGCATTCTTTTTTGTGTGTGAGGAATATTGGCCCTGAGCTAACAGCTGTTGCCAATCTTCCTCTTGTTGCTTGAGGAAGATTGTCTTTGAGCTAACATCTGTGCCCATCTTCCTCCATTTTATGTAGAGGCCGTTACAGCACGGCTTGACCAGCTGTGCTGGGTCCGCACCTGGGATCTGAACCTGCGAACTCTGGGCTGCCCAAGCGGAGCATGCAAACTTAACCACTATGCCACCGGGCCAGCCCCTCGTTAGTATTCTTAACTGTAAAATTGGGATAATACTAACTGTGCAGGGTAACCATCTTCATTGTTATCATCATTATTCTCAATTAGTAGCTCATCTTATTGAGGACTGTATGCCATATAGTGATTTCCGGCACTTTAAGTACATTATCCCATTTCATACCCATGACAATCTGATGGAGGCAGTCATGCTGTTTCATTTTACAAATGAAGAGATGGGGCACAGAGAGATTAAGTAACTGCTCAAGGATTCTGAGGGTTATTGGTACAGTATATTCAGTATCCAGGGTAACACTTGGCATTGTGCTTTGCTGGCGCCCCGCCACCCCCACCCCGTAAATGGTAGCTAGAATTATCAGGTGGTTTAAGGGTTGTTGAAAAGATTTGACAGAGCCTCTCTTGGATACCTGATGGCAGAAGACTCAGCATGTTGAGGGCCTGGCTGCGGTTAGAAATCACACAGTCCCATTTGTCACCCATCAATACATGGTTAGATGTTCCTTAGGTTGGACCCAGTCTAATAGGAACAGGAAGAGAGAAAGCAGATGGGTGGTCCATCCAGAGAGAGAGAGAGAGAGAGAGAGAGGGATCGGTGGTGACTAGCAAGTGTTGCTGAAATACTTGACTGCAAGGCGCATGCTAGAGGGAGGGGAAGGGAAGCCCTGAGGGGCTCGTGAATGGGGAGAGTGGGGAGGGTGGAGGGACTCGGGGAAAGATCAGAAGGAAGATTTTTTTTTCCTCCAGGGAGTGAGATTTTTCTACTCTAAAATGTCGGAGGGGAAGTCGTTCCAGGAACTAAGCTCCACGGAGCAGCCATGGGAAGCGTCATTAGAGAAGCAGTAAAAATTGTTGAGATCGAGGAAGGCAGCAAGGTGTGAAGCAAGAGGTCAGTTGGGTGATTCTCATGGATTTTTAAATTGTCCAAGATAATAATGGTTAGGAAGAAAACCTTTGAGTTGGGGCCAAGATCTTTAGTGCATGGGGGGCTGTTATAGCAGGGTTGAGATGCCAAAGAGGAGAGTTTTTGAATAGAGGTGAAATAGACCCCATCTGAAAGAGCTGTGAGGGGGCCGGGTCAGGGGAGGTTGGAAGGGTGCTGGCTCCATCCTGTTTGGAGACGCTGGGATATGGGAAAACAAAATGGCATATTCTCGACATTTTGAGAAGTAATACCATGAGGGAACAGCAAAGTTTCTTAGGTAAGGAGGTGGAGAGAACATTCTTGCCTTACTTATAGCGAATGATATAGCCAATGCTGAACTCATCCGTAACACTGTGTGCTTCATAGAAGGAGAGCCTGGGAGGGGTAGGAACTTGTAATTTACCTCCTGATCCGGTACACCAAGACAAAGAGTGAATGTTACTCTCGTTCTCCAGTCGTACATTCTAGGAGAAAGAAAGGGACCCGTGTTGGCCAAGGGGCTCATCCAAGGAGAGAGATTTAAAGATGACTGTCCAAAGAAGTTGTTAAAAAATGAGTGAGATTACACCTGGGCCAAAACTGTCAATGATCAAACATTAGTTCTCTCCAAAATCATATGTAATGAAGTGTTTGGTAGAAGTGATCAGAACCACCCTAAAAAGCAGGAGCCATCATAAAAACATATTATAATGAAAATTACCTGATTATACTTTATCTGGAGAACTGTAGTGTCCATGGAAGTCAACATTTGTCAATTAGTAAACTTATTCCAAAAGATTATCATGAATGGTAACTAAAAATGGATAATTAGAGCTACACGCAGGGTCTCTAGAGGTTTCTATATTAAATTTATACTGTTTACAAATCAAAATAAGTTTGGCCTCTTAGAGGCCCTACAAATATGGAAAAAGAAAAGGCTGCAGGCTGTTTTCCTGTTTCTTAGATCATCGCTAATAAGAATAGCTCTATATTTAGAACATTTTTCTTGATGAGTAAGTAAAAAATAAATCATTTCTTCGTCACATAACTATTTAGTTCTGGAAGGCTAGGGAAGTGAGAATTTCCTAAATTTTGGGACAAGCTGTAGCCAGGATGCGTTAGGAGATGCACATTGGAGTGACTGGCTGCTAATATTTATCATCTGTATTTGTTCTTGAGCGTGTACATTATGTATCCATGCCATAGTTCCATTATCTTACCTTGGAAACCTTATTTTGGCTCACTTGGGAGAGCTATTTCATACAACCGAGAAACTAAGCAAATATAGTGAGGAAAATATTCTGACTACCATATGTTACCAAGGAAGAAAAAAGTAGTAGTTTGTATTTGATACAGTAACTCTGTCTGCTTTGTCTTAATTAACTGATAGTCATTGATAAGATGAAAATCGTAGTAGTGTAAACTGACTGAAAAATTTAGGTGTTCTGTGTGTATATTTGGTTTTAAATAGGCAGGCACAAAATATATTCATGAAAAAAAGGACAGGCAGAGGAAAGCCAGCCGGCCCCGAAGAGCAACCACAGACGTGTGGCTGATTTCGAGGCAGCCCCACCTTCTACAACGTTGACTTAAAGGAAGTCAGAGGTTTTTTATGAAAATCAGTCTCTAGTTCATTCAGGAAAGGTCCACAGATCTAGTGTGAAGCAGACAGCTGTGCGGTTAGCTGGAGAATCTGGGTCAGTATAGATACTCAACCTGAGAAGGGGGAGAAGAGTAGCATGCTGGTTTCACAGGAAGTGAAGTATTTGGTGGAAACTCTGAGATACAGAAAGCAGTTTGGAAACCTGAAGTTATCCGTCTGTGAGCTTAGTTGCGGTGGTTGCCGTTGGTGGCTGTTTTTCTTTTTTCTTTTTCTGACATGCCTGTGCGAGGGCTAACTGTCGGGCTGAGTTTGGTAAGATAGGTATCACTCAACAGCATACTGTTCTGCAAGGATGTGTCATTTTTAAACTATCAACGCAAGGTTTATCTTTTCAACAGTTGCCAGAGTGGGGGGACTGTGATTGACTGGTGGTCCACCCCCAATCAGACTGGTCTCTGCAAACACTTTCATTGATGCCGTGAGTCTGTGTCTGTGAGCATGTGATCCTAGGCGATTCTCATGACACTGTGTGGGTGGCTTCACCCGCAGTACATTTTTTCTCCTCGAACACCTGCTCTTGGATAAAAGAAGCTAAATCTTTGCTAACAGAAAGAGACCCAATTTTAATTAAATTCCCGATGTATCTTTTAAACCTGGTCCATGATTGTTAATGCGTGTTCCACAGTTCTTAGGAAATGTTCTTGTGGTTTAAAAAGTTTTCTTCCTAGGATGGAGCATGAGCTTATGGTTAAAAACTGTTTACATTTTTTTCAACTATGACATCACTTTCCACGTATTTTCAAATAATGCATATGATCAGGAAGAAAACACTGTCTTGATACCAGAGAAAACAGTTTACCAATAAGCTTTCAGTCGTGTTCTCTCTGGAAAAAACAAGTTTACTCTGTAGAGTAGTGGCTCACCCATAACTAGAAAATGGAGTGACTACTTGTTGTAATTAGTGTAAGTCCTTTAATACCACTTTGCTCCTTTTCTCCTTGGACAAGAGAACTAAGTCTTCCTTCTACGATCGGTCCCGGGCACAGCTGTAAAACGGGCGACGTTTATACCTGAACCACAGCTCTTAGTTCTAGCCTCTCCCCTTGGGTTTCCCCTTTCTCTCTCTCGTGTGCCTCTCCCTTCACTGACACTGAGGCACACATGACTGATAATAGAGAACTTGACTTTCTAACTGTAGCCAACAGGTAAAATTAAACTGTATTTAAATCTTGGCCTTTCCAGTCTCTTAAAAGTATTCAAATAGGTGGTTGCATACACCACTGAATAAAAAGAGCCAGCCTCCCTGCCTGTCTGCACCTCTCCTTCTCTCCCTTGACCTCTCCTTTCTCTTCCCTTAGTGGGAAAGCCAGAAATCAAGGTGCGCCACGATCCTCTTGTCTTACTGCATTTGGTCATGCTCTTAGGGCATTACAATTCTGTTAGCTGTTTTCCATTCAGTCCACATTGCAGGGGGTACTTTGTGGTCATTTAGGCCCTGGTTAGATTAGAGCCAGCTGTTGTAGCCTCTTCTATTTCCCATTTCCTCTTCCAAGAGCACTAGACTGGTTGAAATTAGAATCGGGGCGAAACTATTGATGAAGAGCTGACCGTATTTCCCCATCTTTGCCAGTCAGGAACTTCCTGTTTTCCTGGCAGTGCCTTTGAGAAAAGAGTACACCAACTAGGTGGGGAAGGCGTGGGATGGGGTCCCCTCGTCTGGGGTACTTACCTTGATAGGGGACACTTGTCCTCTTCAAGACCTGTTCTGACCATCTCTTGTTGCTGCTAGACCCACAAACACAATCAGATCTCAGAGTGCTCCCCAGGGGCAAACAGAGTCTGAACTGGGAGGAAAGAGGTTATATTGCAAAGTAATTGCAGGATTTTGTAGTTTATACTACCAGAAACCTAGGGAATGTGTGTAGGAATGTATTCTAAGGTGTGAGATGGAGGAGGAAAGAGTATACACGGCGTTAGATTGAATTTATTGATATTGTTATATTTAACAGAGACTCTAGATTTAATAATTTAGGTGCGTGGCTGGGACTTTAACAGTTTAATGAACTTGGTTGATGGAACTTAGACGCAATGAACTTACACCCTAAGCAGGGGAGGAGCGTGCCAGAACTCCCCGGGTGTAATGGAGAGGAAGGAATCCAAAGGCTTAAGGAGATAGGAATGTTGGTGTGAATTTCTCAAGTATGACCTGCTCCCCACTGCAGAAGAGACCTTTACTGAGCGTTGAGAAAATTGAGAAACACATAGTGAAGGGAGAATCTAAGGCTGTCCTCTGTTAAGACGGCTGTGACAGTGGGAACTGCTGCCACTGAGATGGCCCCTTTATTTCACTGGGCATGATGGGGTCCCAGAGGAGCAGAGGCCGAGTGGTGGTAGAACTTGACCACCTCAGGCAAGGTGGGCACACTTACCGTGATGGACAGTAGGGATGAAGAGGCAAAATGTTTTATCCTGGAAGGCACTGTGATGATAGCTAGTTGATCACAGTCTCCCTAGAAGGATGGCCTTCTAAAGGTTCATTTTCTCCCTCTCTATATTTCTACAGTATATACTCCTCATGTGTGAGCCAGAAACCTGACTTGAGTCACCACAATGGAAAGGCATGGCCTCGTTATCCAGTTTCCAGACCCGAGTCAGACTCAGGGTGATTGAGCCCTTTGTCCCTTGAGGGAACTTTCAACACTGCCACACGTGTTCCTCCACATCTTCCCTGAAGGCACTCATGTCCGTGTACTAGAGCAAAAGGAAGTACTTGGACTTTCAGAGATTTCTAGACACTGACTCTGAATTGATGTTAATACCTGAGGACCCAAAATGCCACTGTGGTCCACCAGTCCCTGCGTGGGCTTATGGCAGTCAGGTAAAAAATGGAATTTTGGCTAATGTTCAAATTATATTGTGTCCTGTAGTCTGCAGACGCGTGCTCTGGTGATTTCCTTAGTTCTTGAATTCGTAATTGGAGTAGACTATTTGGCAACTGCCAGAATCCCCTCCTTGGCCCTGTGACCTGTGAAGTGAGGGCTGTCCTGGTAGGAAGGGCCCAGTGGAAGCCCGTAGAATTTGCTTTCCCTACCAGGATAAGAAACAATAAGGAATACTGCCTCGCTGGGGGAGTTGCAGACTTCAGTGTCCCCACCAAAGACTTGAACAAATGAAGGCGTGGAGACACCTCTCGTATCCCCATTTAACTTGCCTGTTTGGCCTGTGCAGAAGGCAGATTTATTTTAGAGAGTGACTTCGGATTATTGTCAGCTCAGTGAAGTGGTAATTCCACTTTCAGCTGCTGTTCTGGGTGCGGTTCTTTACTGAAAATACTCAGTGTAGCCTCTAGTTCCTGTTATGCCACCTTTGGTCTGGCAAATACTTTGTCTCGGCACCAGTTTGCAAGGATTGCCAGAATCAGTTTCCTTTTCCCTGGCCTGCCTAACACTTACCATCACAGTCTTGCCTCTGTGTTTCACCCATCCTCCTGCTTTGTCTTCTCTATTCTGCAATGTGTTGGTGTTATTGATATCCCATAGCACATCATACTGGTCCAGGATGTTGATGACATTATAGTGATTGGATCTGATGAACAGGAAGTAACAGGTACTTTAAATGCTTCAGTAAGACATTCAATGCAGGCCGTGGGAGATAAACCCCATTCTTGCTACCAAGTAACATCAGTTAGTCTTCAGTCAGGGTAAAGGAAACCACATTAACCATTTTAGCAGAGAGAATTTACTACTAGAAATTGGTTCCGCAGGTCTCAGAGGATTGAGAATGTCAACTGAGATAACAGAGATGGTACTCACAGGAAGTGGCTACCACTCCTAGGCCTGGAGTGACAAACAAAAGAAGTTGGGGTTATCAAAATCTAGGAGTTGGAGGTGGAGGGGCCTGTGGGGCTGGGACCCAGACTTCTGAGGAGAGGGCACTGTCAGGCTGGTGCTGTCACATTTGGATCTTGTAACCAGCAGTAATCACAGTGCAGGTCACACAATAGCCACTGCCTGTCCACTTGAGCTATAGTGACCAGAGAAGGAGTGTAACAGGGTCTGTTCTAGAAACTGAACCAGCTGCTGGGGTGATGCTGCCAGGAGCAGAAGCAAAGCTGGAAAGAGCAGCCCTCTTTCCCTCCTTTTGCATTTTGTGCCTCTCTAGCATCCCCTTTGGTAGAACCTAACAGGGAGCCAGCTGGCAAAGAAGCTAACAGAGTCCCAGCCGCAGCATCACAGCGTATGGGGAGGACGCAGGATTTGGAGCTGAGAGACCAATGAGAGCTCAATGTCCAGCACAGGTTCCCTAGCAAGAGCAGATTTTGTCTTGGTACGCCACAGAGTTGCTTCCAGATCTCTCTTGATTCCTTGGTGATTTAGGCTCATTTTCCTTCCCCCTCCCTGACCCAGGCCTCTGACTCCATGATGGTGAAATTGGGGCCAGGGAAGAGGAAGGGGGAGGGAGACTGCTAAAGCTTACCTTTCGCCTTCTGTTTTTAGGTGATTTGGTTTATGGCATCTGGTCCTTCCCTCCTCTAACTCTGTGTTTGCATCTCTTGGTAGAAGCCTTAATCCCAAGGTTTCTCCCCCTTTATGGTAGATTAAGGGGTGTTCTTGTTGTCCCTGAAGCCTTTCTCTTGCGTTTTCCTTTTTTCAGTGCCTCTCCCTGTAGATGTCCGGGCATTGATTCCTGAACTCTGTTCTGGAACTGTTCTTTAGAAGTGGATTGCTACGACAGGAGATTTACCCTCGTGGATGTCTGTCCACTTGCTCCTTTCCTAAGGGAGCAGGTTACGGGTGGGCTGAGTCTGTAGAGATAGGTGGATAGTTAACTCCTGAGCAGTCTTACCACGTGCAGCAGAGCACTTGGCCTCTTCTCCGGCATCTACTGTCATGGGCCTCCTTTTCATTGTCTCTTTTCCAGCATGGACTATTCAACCTTCAGACTCTCCTCCCTGAGGGAAAATTCAAGGGTGAGGTCATCTCATTCTCTGCTCTTCCTGATCTGCTTTAGGACTGGCAGAAAACAGGACAATGGGGCCCATCTGGGAGGGCCTTCCAGACTCTCTGACCGTGGCTGCTGTTCTCACAAAGCTGGGGCAAGGTGTAGCCTTGGGTTCTGCTCTCCCTCCCTGCCTCCTTCACTGGCTTTGGGAACAAATTTTGCAATTTATCAGCAATTACAGCTGCAGGTCACATCATAAATACTACCCTCCCAGTTAACCTGTAGTGACTAGAAAAAAAAAAAAGTCCTCAGTGAAAAACAGAAGTTCCTCCGTGGTGGGGAATGCTCTGGCCTAAGCACAGTTCCCAGCCTGGAACATTCTGGGTCTGCGGGGTTGAAGAAGGCCCACAGACTATTCTCACTCCTTCAGAAATTGAATGGAAATCTGCACAGGCTGACCAAAACGTGAAATTTATTTTGCCTTTGATTTGAATTACATAAGCTCCCTGTGGGACCCTTGGTTGTTCCATGCTCATCAGAAGCTCCCTCTGGCACTTGTATGTCTAAGAAAATATCAACAAATGAGTTATTAAGGCAGGTTGACAACAAAATCTTTCAAGGTATGTTTTGTGAGGGGAAAAAAAACACAATGATCCCTTAAAATGGTGTCCAGATGGGGCAGCAATGATGTTCTGACAGCCAGGGCATTATTCAAATCTTGAGAATCTCCCCATGGATTAGAATCTCGAAGACTTGAGTTTCTTGCTCCGTTGCTAAGTGGTCGGATAAATTGAACAGCTAGAGGTGATGTCTACTTTTCTTAGCAACAAAAAATGACCTTTCAGGGAAGTTAGTCCCCGACACTGGAAGGTATATTTTTTAGACACCCACCTGGAGCTAACCATGCGGTTACTCCCACACGGAATAACTGTGAAGCGATTTCATCTGCTCTTTTGGGGCCTTTGGCTTCTCCGGGCCTTCCTTTTACCGGGAACCTTTATTGCTGCCTAAGGAACCATTTCTTCTTCCCAGTGCCACAGCCTGTGCGGTTGAGGCAGGATCGCATCACCCCAGCTGATCGGATGCTGTCCTCTTGGACACAAGCAGGGGCAGCATTTGGTCCTCAGGCAGCTAAACACCATTGATTGGACTTATCTGTCCACAAGGAGATTTGCTTTAGACCAACCACCATTTTCTGATTTAACCTCAATCTGGACCTGGTTGTCCAGATGAATAGATTCTAATGTAACTGCTGATCAAGACAACTTTTTTTTTTTTTAATTTTTCTTGAGTTTGTGATAGTTTACACCCTTGTGAAATTTCAGTTGTACATTATTACTTGTCAGTCATGTTGTAGGTGCACCACTTCACACTTTGTGCCCACCCCCCACCCCTCCCTTTAGCCTGGTAGCCACTAATCTGTTCTCTTTGTCTACATATTTACTTTCCACATGTGAGTGGAGTCATATAGAGATTGTCTTTCTCTATCTGGCTTATTTCACTTAACATAATACCCTCAAGGTCCATCCATGTTGTTGTGAATGGGATGATTTTATTTTTTATGCCTGAGTAGTATTCCATTGTATATATATACCACATCTTTATCCTGTCATCAGTTGATGGGGACTTAGGTTGCTTCCACGTCTTGGCTATTGTAAATAATGCTGCGATGAACATAGGGGTGCATGGGACTTTTGGAATTGCTGATTTCAAGTTCTTTGGATAGATACCCAGTAGTGGGATAGCTGGGTCATATGGTATTTCTATTTTTAACTTTTTGAGAAATGTCCATACTGTTTTCCATAGTGGCTGCACCAATTTGCATTCCCACCAGCAGTGGATGAGGGTTCCTTTTTCTCCACAACCGTTCCAACATTTGTTACTTTTTGTTTTGGTTATTTTTGCCATTCTAACGGGTGTAAGGTGATATCTTAGTGTAGTTTTGATTTACATTTCCCTGATGATCAGTGATGATGAACATCTTTTCATGTGCCTATTGGCCATCTGTATATCTTCCTTGGAGAAATGTCTGTTCATGTCTCCTGCCCATTTTTTTGATCAGGACTTTTGCGCTTGCATAAAAATGAGTTACGTAGCAATTTGGCAAGTTCGACAAAGATGGGTTGTCCCCCACTGCTGTTAGAGGTTTCTTCTAATGCTAATGGAACATTGACTAAGACTCTTCTACCATCTTGGTTCCCCTTTCCTTAAGTGGGATGATAAAAATTGGAGAGATCCAGCTTGGGAGAAGGGGGTGTTTCTATGATACAAATTAGCCTGGGTTCGCAGTTTATGAAGCAGGAGTTGGAATCACATGAACTTGGATCTGAGTGATGGCTCTATTACCTGTTTGTGTAACCTTGGCCATGCTACTCAACCTTCCAGAGCCTCAGTTTTTCATCTTTAAAATGTGGCTACTACCTGTCTTGCAGGATTGTGATGAGGATTAAAGGAAGTAATATAATAGCACTAGCACAGCGCCTGGTGCAGTTACACAAGCAGATTGTGAGACGGGGTGATACTCACAGCTTTTGCAAGAGTGGGATGGAGGCAGCTCCCACTTTAGGGGAGGCCCCATGTTGCTTTGTCAATGGAAGTATTTTTGACTCTTACGTCTTCCATTTTGAGAGGTGGAGTGGTGAATGAGAATGTGGAGCAGGGTTAGGGTGTCAGATGGGGTTTAAATGTTGGTCTTGCATGTTTATTAATTACATGACTCTGAACCTATTTCCTCAGGTCTTCACTCTCAGGGTTGTTATGAGGGATCACAGTGATGCACGCAAAGTGCCCTGCACTGTGTCTGACACATGAGAGGGACTCATATTGATGACCTTTTTACCCGTGCTGTCTTTAGTCTCCACTCTTCATCTTGTAGAATAATTGTTTCTGGAAGAAATAGATGAGGAAGCAATCTCTTACATGGGAGCACATATACAAAGGCAGGTGTTATAACTTATTTGAAGGTTTAAAAGAATGGACATCTTATAAGTCTTTGTAAATGGTAGTTTCAACGTTTTGTATTATAGTCAAAGCTTAATTTGCTATCCAGTAAATACAGTAGCCACGTTATCATTTCCTGCCCTTTAGATGTGTAAGGTTGTTGATTAATTTTATAATGGAGAACACAGTTTGGGTTTTAGGATATTGAATAATTTATAAGAGATAATAGGTTAAAAATAATTTACTGTTTTCCTACATTTGGGGAAGTTAAAGTATATTTTAAAACATTGACTATATCTGTAAGCAGGCAAAAGGGGAAAGAATTAAAAGAAACATATGTAATTGGATATGAAAAGAGTAGCTGTGGCAGAAAATCAAATGTCGTATTTATTCATATCTACCAGTTCTATAGTTTCAAAAACAATTTCATGATAACGTTAGCCATTCAGGGCCAAAGTAAACATTTCTAATAATCTTGAAGGAGTTTGTCACCATCATTTTCCTGTTAGCTATACTAATGGGTTATAAATCCATTTTAATTAAAAGTCGTAAGCAACACTTTGTCGTACCGCTTCAGTAAACATAACACCATTTCTAATACAGTATGACTTTGACACCTTTGAATTAAAAAATGATCCACCTTTAGCACGAAGCAAATGAAGTTGATAATTATCTGGTGAATTTAGGTTATGTGCTCAGTTTGGGTAAATTAGATCGCAAGGTGGATTTTGCAGTCTATCGGAGTATTAGCTGTGCGCGTGGCCAGTGTTCAACAGATAATTGCCATGTCTACCCTGCTCTTCTTCAGAGACTTGGGACTTACTGGCTGTTGCAGTGAAGCGGAATCTCACGTACATATACATTTGAAATATTCACAACTTTTGAAACCGCGATTCGACAATGCCTGGAATTAGAAGATTCAGTGAAACTGTTTAGTTGATTTCAGCCTGCCTTCTTGACTGAAGCCCTTTAGAATCTCATGTTGAGTTCAGCCAGATACATTTGAATCTCTTGTGTTTTCTTTCTTTCAGAATAGTAACTTAATGTATGCTAACTAGCGCTTCAAGGAAATCTTCCTGATCCTTTTAGAAATATGCTAAGAAATTCTAGTAGAAGATGGATTGCTCTTATTCAAGGAAAGTGGCTGTGCATTTTAAAGTAGTCAGTTCCTCTAAAAACTTCCTTGGCTACATTTCCTGCTTCTCTTTGCAGTAGATCAAAAAATGGCTGGTTTTTTTAGATAAGAGAAAATCAAATTGACATTAACTCTTTTTGCACTCAAGAAATCTTTCACACCTAGAATTTTGCCGTTGAACTGGCATGAGAGACACAAAATCCCAGTGTGTGGGGACTGGAAGGGACCTGGGGATCATCTGGTATTTTACAGATGAGGTCCAGACAGGCAGCTTGCCCACAGCCTGTCTGTCACACAGGGAGTGGGTGGCACAGTGAAGACAGCAACCCAGGCTCTTTGACGCCTGATTTCTGTGTGCTTTCTAATCTTGGCTGCCCTCAGTTTTTCATTTTGTTTGGCAGTCAGGCTTTTTGGCATTTGCTGGATTGGCACGTTTGGTAAGTAAAAAATGACCAATCTTTTAGTGTGTGAGTGACAGAAATACCCGATGGAAGAAATAAACAAAATTGTCTTTAACAAAATAAACAAAATTGTCTTTAACAAAATAAACGAAATTGACTTTAACTCAGCAGTCCGCTTTTTCTCACAACCAAAAGTGAAGTCTCTGACTATGTAACCAAATGGCTCATAGCAAATGTTTTTGACCTTTTAGAACAGAAGAATCCATAACAGAAGATGACAAGAGGAGGTATGTTTGGTATTAAAGCTGGCTTTAATTTGAATAATTTTGTCCATACCTCATAGATTTAACTTAACATGGATTTTATTTGACTCTTGGATTTAATTGAATACCATGGTACATTACCAATAATACAGATTCCACCAGGAAAACTTTTGGCACAGAGAATACAGGTAGGAGCATGTGATCTGAAAAAGAACTTTCCCAGGGTTCATAATCTTTGCTCTTTCTTTCTTTCTTTCTTTTTTGAAGAAGATTATCCCAGAGGTAACTACTGCCAATCCTCTTCTTTTTGCTGAGGAAGACTGGCCCTGAGGTAACATCCGTGCCCATCTTCCTCTACTTTATACATGGGATGCCTACCACAGCATGGCTTTTGCCAAGCGGTGCCATGTCTGCAACCTGGGATCCGAACCAGTGGACCCCGGGCCGCTGAGAAGTGGAACGTGCGAACTTAACTGCTGCGCCACTAGGCCAGCTCCTAATCTTTGCTCTTTCAAGCAAGCTTGGTTTTTGTCCATGCAGGTGGCCTGTGCTAGTTTCCATCCTTTGGTCTTTGGATGTTCTCTTCTCCTAACCTGATGACTTCCCTCCATTCTCTCAGCCTCCGTTGTCCTCCCACTCCTCCTCTGGTTAACTGCACTTGACTCTCATTACTCCTTAACTCTCTCTCCTCATTTTATTTTATTTATTTATTTACTAACTTTATTTACTCACTTACTAGGATTGGCCCTGAGCTAACATCTGTGCCAATCTTCCTCTATTTTATGTGGGACGCCACCACAGCGTGGCCTAACTAGCAGTGCTAGGTCTGTGCCTGGGATCTGAACCCGCGAACCCTGGGTCACCAAAGTGGAGTGCGCAGACCCAACCACTACGCCACTGGGCTGGCCCCTCTTCATTTTATTTTTATATCTACCTATGGAAAAACGTTTTTGTGTGTCATAGCACCGAATACCATGTTGAGCACTCTGAATTCTTGATAAATGTTGAACAATTGACTGTAGCATGTTACTCTGCTATTATTTATTACTATACCAAATTATAATACCCAACTTCTTTTCTTCTTCCTCATTGTAAGTAAAATATCTAAAAATTCTACTAACTCAGTAAGCTTTCTTTTTTAAATATATGTAATATACATATATATATGTAGTGTACATAATATATATATATATATATATATATATATATATGTATGTATAGCTTCTTTTTAACATAGAAGAAACAGTTGTATTTCCAAGGGCAATAATATTCTGAATTCTACTTTAAAAAAATAATGAGTTATTTTAATCTATGATTGTTTGAAGTACTCCATGCCTCTATCACTTTCTGCACACATTTAGTACCATTGAAATTGGTCTAATTTTTCTATGTCTGCTTCTTTCCATTAAGAAACTATGGAGGAGTGTATGTTGGTCTCCCATCTGAAGCTGTCAGTATGGCATCCAGTCAAACAAAGGCTGTGCAAAAAAGTAAGTAAAGTCGTGTGACATTTATTTTCTCTAAATATTTATTTCATGTTTTGTGAAAAAATAGGAAATTGATATTTCAGCTTGCCCTACTCAACCTACAAGCTACTGAGTTGCAGTGAACATGTGTGAGAACCACGTATCTGTTCATTGTCATCGTTTGTTGAAATTGCCACCCACATGATGAGAGTAATTCCAGAGCAAAATTTAGCTTCTGTTTGTGGTTTTGCCCCATGGATATTTTCAGTTTCTTGTTAATTTCAGTGATGATCAATGTGAGAATGAAAGCTAATATTTCAGTAAGTTTATGGAGTTTTTGTAGTTTGTGGAGTTATGGAGTTTTTGTAAAGGTAAATTCCTGTAGTATATTATAAAGATGACTAAATGATAAGCAGTCTCTTGATTAGAGGAAAAAATAACTGCCTATTTTATAATTAAATGAAGTGAGGCTTCTTTTTCTGAATTTTAACAGTTAATGTGGGGCTAGTGAAATCCTCTTGATAATAGACATGATTGTAACCTTGTAGATTACATCTTGCTTAAGTGAATTTTTTTTTTTTTTGAGGAAGGTTAGCCCTGAGCTAACATCTGCCACCAATCCTCCTCTTTTTGCTGAGGAAGTCTGGCCCTGAGCTAACATCCATGCCCATCTTCCTCTACTTTATATGTGGGACGCCTACCACAGCACGGCTTGATAAGCAGTGTGTAGGTCTGCACCTGGGATCTGAACGGGCGAACCCCAGGCCGTGGAAATGGAACATGCAAACTTAACCACTATGCCACTGGGGCTGGCCCCCCCTTAAGTACATTTTTAAGTGAGACTTCTGGTGAATAATGCTGATTTATTCACCACTGTACGGTTGTCTCATGTATAGTTTCAAAGGATTTTTAATAGTTCAATTTGCACACAAGCCTGTCTTACATTATTTTTTAACCTGTTATAGTTATTTGTTCCTCATTGCTATTTTTATACTTTATGATTTAGACCAGCAAATACATATATGTCACTACCATTTGTAATTTCCTAGGAAACTAGAATATGTTCTTTATAATCTGAACATTTAACTTTTCTTAATTTTCTCTTTAAGATTAGAAGAAAATACCATGACTCAATAATCAAGAGGTAACTGTATATTTTTCTAAATAATTGTATGTATTTAACCTTGATGATGAATGTAGATATCATTGCTGTGGATTTCTAAGAAATCTTGAGCTTAGAAGGAGGAGAGTCTTGTGGTTATATCTGTGGACTGGAACATGTTTTATTGTAAAGAAGTCTTTAAGGATTAGAGCAATTTTCTTTGCAGTTACTTTTTTGTTTGTTTGTTTCATTTTGTTTCAAATGCAACTTAATTCACTTCATAAGAACAAGCTAAGTGTCCACCTAAAACACTGAGGTTTCTCTCTATCGCCAGAACTGAGCGACCAGCAGTTTGGAAATACTAGACAGGGAGAAACCAGAGACGCTGGGACTGAGAATTAGATTCGCGTCAGTATTAAGTATTTGGCAATATCCAGGGGTTAGTTAATATACAGAGAGGAGATGTATCAGTACCAAAACTCCAAGAGAGATGGGCAAGAGAGATCAGTGTACAGAGAGGTAGTTATGCAGGACGGAATCGTAAAATCATAGGCCAAGTTTACAGATTGGGTATTATAAAACATGTTCAATATGGGCAGAAGAATCCATTGTCTATAAGGTGAAGCCCTGTGGACCTGGGATCCTGCTGAAGAGCTTGGAGTTAGAATCATAAGAAGATGAACAAGAATAAGGACAGGAGAAAAATAGCTTTTATTCAGTAACTACCCTCTGTGGACCAGTCTCTAAAAAGTATGGAGCAACATTTCCATAGAGGGCAAGAGTCTCTGTTCCTCTGTCCAACAGTGTGTGTGATGTTTGGATCCCCACTGTCCTTCAGTCTTGCTGACTGACATCCAGCCTCTTTTGAACATCCAGTGATTGGGAATTCTCCATCTCCTGAGATGGCCCATTGTCTTTTGGGAGTCAGACAGCCTTGGATTTGAATTCAGGCTCTTTCGCTTTTTAGCCCGGCGAGTTACTTCCCTTTTGTAGCCTCCATTTTGTAATCTGTAAAATGGAACCAATGCTTAGCTTGAAGAGTTGTTGTAGAATTAAATATGAAATAAATGGTAGCTTCTGCTATCATTGTCATCGTCATCATCATCGTCATCACTATTATCATTATCGTACTGTTATTCTTTTTGGTAACCAGAATCCAGCCATTGGCAGACCAAGGCAAGACTGATTTGGTATTGAACCAACTCCTTGCCCAGGGCCATATTGACGTTGGTGTTTGGGATGGGGTGGGTTGCAGAATAAGCTCATAGGTGGAGACAGATAAGCTGTAACCAGTACAGTTCCTGACAAGAACTATAATATCTTGCGTAGCCACTTCTTTAAAGACTGTCATCAAGGCAACAGCATCATGGAGCTTAATTCCCTAGTATCCGTGACCACATTGGGGTGTTGAGTTTCCCTCTAGGAATGTCCTGGAGATTTTCTATCTCTAGTATTTTTAATAGAGTTCTAACCCTCCTTATAGATTTTGAAGTTCCCTGCTAATCTTCCTTTTATGCAGGAGTATTTTTGTTCTTTGCATTAAATGGAAAAGATAATCTAGTTGAAAGTAAGCATACTTTACTGTTTACCCTCCTGAAAACAGGATGAATTTCAAAAAGCATAAGGAATAGAGTGGAAAGGGGTGCCACGTAGATCAATATCAGGAGACTGGGATGCTCTGTTATTAACACAGGACCTTAGATGAATTGCTTACCTTCTCTCAATTTCAGTTTTCATGTCAGAGAGATAGACAAGATGGTTGTTCAACTTTGTTTGTGGATCTAAAATGCCCTGATAACAATTTTTCAATATTGCTGGTAAGCTAGCCCATGTGACTTTAGACAGCTAGGTAGAATATTTCCTTACTGCTCATGGCTAGAAATATATATTATTTTACTGCCATCCCTCTCTCTTCTCAGTTTTCCCCATTCTTTAACTCTATTTCTAAACAATCAGTTTGAATCTGGTCTTGGTTTTGCCTCCTTTGAATTACCTAAAAAGTTTTCTAAGTTGAAAGGCTTACCATTTTCCTTAGTTGCTAAGAGTCCATTGTGGTACTTACCTGGATGTGTCTGAACTCTTGGCTTTCTGAGCTTGAATTATTGGGCAGAAACCCTGATGAAAAGAGAGGGAGATATTTTATGGAAAGGATCAGAGACATGTTTTTTGACCAAACATGTAAAATCTCTCTAGAAATAAAGCCACTGATCTCACTCAATGACCTGAATTCAGTGTTGGCTTGGTTACTTTTTGAAGCAAATTGACGAATGATTTCAGAATCTCTTAAAATTTCTTCTACAGATGACTCGAGGGTACAAGTTATGCTCATTTAGATGTGTGGAGCACTGCCAGCATAGGGGAAACTGAAGTGATGATTCTCACATGTCAATGGATACTCTAGCTGCATCAGAATCCCCTGGGGGAGCTAGAGATAATGTGGATGGCTAGACCCCTCCCAGGAGGGGCCGATCACCTAGGGAAGGAGGAGGGTTGTGGCTGCGCAGTCTGTATCTTTAATTTGGGTGATGTTGACATGCAGCTAGGTTTGGGCACCACCATGTTGTATTTTAATTGTAAGTTTATAAGTCTCTTCCTCCACCTGACTTTGTTTCTTTGTATAGGTATCATCAGTGCTTAGTGCTGTGCTGGCCACATATTAAGCCTTAAATAAACATTGAGTGAATGTTGAATGTGTGTTTTACTTAAAAGAAATTCAGTAGCTAATTTGTAGTCTTAAAGCTGAATCTAGGTGGTACCTTTTCAAGCTTGCTAACTCTTTCCCCTTTTTCTGTTTGTTGTCTTCATAGCTTGCTCATCAAGATTTGGAAGGAATTTCACTCCATGGGACTTTCTAATCTGCACAGACATTTCCAAGGAAATTCTAAACAGTCGCCTGGCCCCAACCCCCCATCCCTTCCAATTCTTAAGTCTGTAGTTAAGGCCATGGGTACATGTTGAATGTTGTGGTACTAGAAAGGAATTGGTTAAAGAGTGCACTCGTATATGGAACTCTCTGTGGCCCACCTGCAGAAGACAAGCTTACAGGCTATCAGAGGCGTCTCTCGCCCTGCTGGCCTCCAGCGGCATGTTCACCCTGGCCACTCAACACAGTTCATGAAGATCATATCTTTTCACGGATACTTTTTTGATAGTTTTTGTATAACAAGATCCTTATTCTATTTATAACTTAAGATAATAAGGCAGTATAAATGAGTTCCCTAAAGTAATATATTTGTGTATCTTTCACTATTTCTACTTCACATTAATTTTTAGCTGTGAAATTGTTAAATTGATTCTTACTGTTATCTCTTTCCCTTTTTTACTATTTAGTTTTCGGCTTTATTTACATGTCAGAGACTTTCCTTTATTAGGAACAATGTATTACATTGCAATATTTAAAAATAAACTTGAAATTTGCATGCCATGTGCGCATTTTGATTACCTTCCTATTTTCTTTAGTCAAAGGCTTGTGTAGCTACAAATCCTTCATAGCCATTGAGTCTCCCATTCTACCTTTGTGTGATCATGGCATCTCGTCGTGTTAATTCTGTACTATTTTCAAGGACTCGTGACTGATGGTTAGATGGGGTATTTGGAAAGTTCTTAATTTGATAATGACCATGTGTATCCCCTTAGTACTACAATGTAAATTACTCAATTTACCAATGTATTTCAACAATTAAAACATTTTTATCCCTCTTTACCTGGATTTCTTAGTTATTTTTCGAAAGAACACTTTCACAGAAGTCACACATGACATTGTGATATGTAGATACAATATATCAATATGTAAAGATAATAATGTATAGATAGATTACCTTGAAAAACCAAAATTTTTCATAAGAAGAAAAGCATTATCTTATATATTTGGTCCATAGATGACAACCAGAGGGGTATCAAATTGATAAAAAAAAAAATCGAAGGTAAGAATCACCAATAAATGATCATGATACACGTACTCCTGTCCCATAGCCACAAGTCCATGATGGCCTTTAGGTGGAGCATCAGCAGTTTATCCCATTAGGGATAATGGATAGATTCGCTTTTTGAAAAGTTTTGATTTTGAAACAATTTTAGCTTTATAGAAGATTGTAAAGCTAGTGCAGAGTTCCTGCGCACCCTTTACCCAGGTTCCCCTAATGTTAACATCTTTCATGAACATAATACATTTGTCAAAATGAAGAGATGAAACATTAGTACAATGCTGTAAGCTAAACTACAGTCTTTGATTGGATCCCATGAGTTTTTCTATTAATGTCCTTTTTCTGTCCCAGGATCCAATCTGAGCTTCCATTTCATTCTGTTGCCTTTGGTCCTCCCATCTCCTCAGTCTCTTCTGCCTGGCATTTTCTTGGTCTTCCCTTGTTTTTCATAACCTTGACACCTTTGAAGTCTGCTAGTAGATATTTTATAGTATTTCTCTCCTCTTGGATTTGTCTGATATCTTTTTATGATTAGACTGGGGTTATAGATTTTTAGGAATAATACCACAGAGGAGATGTGTCCCCCATCCCAACATGTCATAATATCTCATGATTTCAACATGACTTGTTATTGGTGATATTAACCATGATCACTTGGTTGGGGGCATCCGTCCACTCTAAGATTTCTGGTTTCGTTTTCCATCCTCTGTTTCTCATAAATGAGTCACTAAGTTAGACCACACTCAAAGGAGAGGGGAAGTAATCTCCACTTCTTGAGGAAAGAGTATCCAGGAATTTTTGGACATTTGTTAAAAGCACCACAGTA
Organism: Equus przewalskii; assembly: GCF_037783145.1. Classification (NCBI taxonomy): domain Eukaryota; kingdom Metazoa; phylum Chordata; class Mammalia; order Perissodactyla; family Equidae; genus Equus; species Equus przewalskii. Next base: position 29,184,078 of record NC_091859.1, read on the forward strand.
ATAAGTATTTTGGGGGAGACACTTGGAGACTCTGCACATGTCCTGTTTCTCCTTAAAGGTTTACCCACTCATTTTAGCATTCATCCTCAGATCTTGCCAGCAGCTTTTATTACTGGAGTGTTCCACTGGTAATTTTCTACTGCCTGCGTTCCTTCACGTGTATTACCTGGAATCCTTCTCTAAGGAATATTTGTCCCTTCTCTCCCGTTTACTTATTTATTCAATCATTTATTAATATCAGTATGGACTCATGGGTATTTTGTTCTTTATGTTATAATCCAATACTATTACTATTTTATTGCTCAAGTTGTTCAAGCTTTGACCATTGGTAGTTTTTTCCAGGTTGCTTCTTGACGTAGCCCATCCTTTTCTTCCCCTTAGGTTGACTTTTAACAACCAGCAGGCTTATAGAATAAAAATCCAATTCAAAAGTTAGTTAAGACACATCCCTAAAACTTCATCAAATTTCATTACAAATGAATAATGTTTTCCATGTTATGACAAGTCTTAACATTTTCCTTCAACTAGACATTTAAATTTAGAATCTTGATTCTTATGTGTTAATAATACTTACCACCCACTTACCCGTGTCTTAAGGCTAATGGTTCTAATCTTTATTAGATACTGCAAGAATTTGAGTGAAAGATGTAGAGAAGAATAACTATTAACATTAAGATCCTTCAAAAGAAAAGAGAGATTGGTGAAGTCTTAAAAATGTGTGAAATTTAAGAGTTCGTATCTTCTCAAACAATATATTCTGGTTCTTTGCAAGATGATTATTAAGAGAAGATATAAAGGAGAGATGATTTTCAGAGAATTTCTGATTAATAAAACTGATTAGAAGGGTTTTCTTAAGAAACCTAGGCTCAGAGACATTTACTCCTAGGCTTGGTTAAAGAAGCCTGCTAGAATTTAGTTTTGGAAGAACTGTTTGGCTCTCTGGAAGGTAGAGAGCTGGTTTTGGCAAGTACAACCAACTTCTGGGATTTTATTGAAGAATGGCTGACGTCATGAACTGAATTCTCAAAAGTGGTCTGAGGTAATCTCTTGGGAGAGAGGTGAAATGATAGAAGGTGCTAAGTTAGTACAATGGGGCAGTTGTCTCTGGGGTTTTGAACGGGTAAGAGCTTGAAGGGGAAGAGAAAACAGGTTCAGTTTTACAAGAGGGAGCTTTGGATAGACGTATTGTATCCATGCCCAGGGCTGTGAAGAATTTCCGGAGTGAAGAGTTATCATTCCCAGGAAGATAGTTTACATTTTATTTGCCTATTTTTACTTAATGCACGTGGTAAATTTGAGCAGTACAAAGTGATGTGCTTTCCCATAGATTGCGTTCTGATACCCAGTTCTGATTTTCAGTTGTTCATCAACCTTCACCAGTTGAATTCTCGCTGTGCCCCAGGTGGGTACTAGTTACTAAGGGAATGGCTGACAGACCCAGGCCCTGCATTTGAGGCTCCGGAATAGTGGGGATTCACTGGGTAATGAACACAAAGAGCAGTGCCCAAGGTTGGCACGAATTACTTTGGAGGCACAGAGCAAGGGCACCTAAGTCAGACTGGAGGGTTAGGAAAGACTCCCCAGAGAGCAGTCCCCTGCAGAACCATGAGGGTGAGTGCGAGTTAGCCCACTGTAGGTGGGAGGAGAAAGAAGCTTCAGGCAGACAACTGCAGGTGCAAAGACAGCCCCAAAGGCCCTGGTGTATCCGGGAACTGCTAGGAGTTCATCCTGGCTGGGCGGGAGGTGATGGTAACGGGCTGGGAGAGGTGAGCAAGGTGATCGTGTGAGGAGCTTCATGGGCTGTGCTGGATCTTCTGAAGTCTGTGGGAAGGCATTGGGGAGTGAAGCAATCCAGCTTATGTGCTGGGTCCTTCCATTTCCCCGTCACTGGGGCCATCAGATGGTTTGCTCTTACTGTCTCTTCCAACTCACGGTTTGCAGATCTCTCCGCAGGAGGGTTGACTAGTACTTGTGGTTCTATTTTGTGAAGGTGGGGCTTTCCCATTTAATCTATAATACAAAATACTTGGAGTTTTCAGACACAGTGCAATTTGTGGAAAGGTTTGAGAGACAACCAAGAGCTGGGGCAGGGTTGATTGATAAGCTTCATCTCCTACACGAGACCACAGCTTCCAGACTGGGAGAGGCGGCTGCTTCGTCTAATGCACAGAAACCAGTGCAGAGAGTCAAGGAAATGAAGAAATGGTGGAATATGTTCCAAAGGAAACATTCCATTAGGACAGGGCCACGCGTCTCCCAGGACCAGGTATCACCAGGTGCTTAGCAATTAGGTTTTTGATGATGTTGAGACCATCCTATTCTTTCACATATTTCTCCCATTTCTTTCGCCACAAAACCATCCCATTAAATGAAGATGACCTTCTTTCTCTAGTGGAGTCTCGAACACTCAGACAATTTAGCAGTCAATTACATATTTTACTTATTCTCTAAATATTTAATATTAAAGTCCTACAGACTCCTCAGAACACAGTTACTTTGTATATTCTTTTCCATTCTTCTTAGAATTGGGTCCCAGGGACCCACTATGAAGAAATGGCCTTAAGTTGGTAGGAAAGCAAATAATTTGTGACTGACTCCCAGACAGGGATAGACTTCTGGGGCAATTGGAGTGTCTTCTCTGGAGCAGTAATATCTTTGGGACAATTTTTAAGACCTTTGGCAAGTCATTTGGCTTTTCTGCACATTGGAAACTTTTGATGAATGGGACAAAATCTATTGTAATTCTCCTCTAAGTTTGTTAGCAGAATCCGTTCATTCATTGATTTATTCATCTAACAACTATTTCCTGAGTGTTAACTCCATGCCTGTCATTGTTTTAGGCCCTGGAGATGCAGCAGTGAACAAATCAGAAAAAAGTCCTTGACATCATGGGGCTTATGTTTTACAGCGGGGAGACACACTAAATGAATAAATATTATTATGTAGTTATCAGAATAGTAAGTTCTATGGGAAAAACTAAACCAGAGAAGAGGGAGTAGAGAGCTAGTGGGGAAGGTGGGCATTGCAATTTTAATCTTAAATAGGATGATCAGGGAATTACGTACTGAAAAGATGAGCTTTGAAGGCAAAGATCTGAAGGAGAAGTAGCTACTCACGTGGATATCCAGCAGAAGAACATTTTAAGGTGAAGGGACAAATTCAAGTGTCCTGTGCAGGAGTGTGTCTGGCATATGAAGAGGAGTTAGGAATTCAGTGCAGCGGGGCAAAGATCACAAATGGGAGAGTCATAGGAGAGGCAAAAGGGCTGCTGGGGGTGGGGTGGATTTTGGAGGAAGATTAGGTCTATTGTTTAATTAAGTTATTTATATATTTTAAAATAAAAATTGTATATATTTAAGGTATACCAACGTATGATTTGCTAGTTACTTTTTTGTGTGATGAGATCACTTCAAATCTACTCTTTTAGCATATTTCCAGTATTCAGTACAGGATTATTAACTTTAGTCATCATGCTGTACATTGGATCTCTAGACTTATTCATCCTACATAGCTGCAGCTTCGTACCCTGTGACCAACATCTCCCATTTCCTCCATCTCCCTTTCCCTGGTAACCCCCATTCTACTCTCTGCTTCTATGAATCCAACTTTTTTTAAAGATTCCACACATAAGTGAGATCATGCAGTATTTGTCTGTCTGGCTTATTTTACTTAGCAAAATGTCTTCCAGCTTCATCCATGTTGTTACGAATGGCAGGATTTCCTTCTTTTTCATGGCTGAATAATATTCCATTATAGATATATTACATATACATAATAATAGATATGTAATGTATATTAGTATAATATTATATAATACGTCTATAATGGAAAATTATAATATATATTATATATACTATATATAATACTATTATATATCTTTTCTTCTTTATGCATTCATTCATTGATAATACTTGGATTGTTTCCATATCTTGGCTATTGTGAATAATGCTGCAATGAACATGGGAGTGCAGGCATCTCTTTGGGATACTGATTTCATTTCCTTTGGATATACCCGGAAGTGGAATTGCTAGATCATATGGTAGTTCTATTTTTAATTTTTAGAGGACTCTTCATACTCTTTCCCAAAATGGCTATACTAATTAACAGTCCTATCAACAGTGTACAGGGTTCCCTTTTCTCTGCATCTTTGCCAACACTTCTTATCTCTCTTCCTTTTTTTTTCTTTTTTCCTGTGAGGAAGATTGGCCCTGAGCTAACATCTGTTGCCGATCTTCCTCCTTGCTTAGGGAGGATTTGCCCTGAGCTAATATCTGCACCAATCTTCCTCTATTTTGTATGTGGGTCACAGCCACAGCATAGCTGCCGATGAGTGGTGTAGGTCCGTGTCTGGGAACCAAACCCAGGCCACTGAAGCAGAGCATGCTGTGCTTAACCATTAGGCCACAGGGCCTGCCCCCTGATAAATTCTTTTTTTTGAGTGACAAAGGTATCAAATGTGATAACATTCAGCCTTGGCGTGCGTATGGTGAAATGGATATGCTCATCTTTGCTTGGGAGCTTCACTTAATAAGCCTTTCTAGAAAGCAACTTGGCAATTTGAATCAACAGCATTTAGCAGTGCTCATATCCTGGACCGAGAGGTTCAACTTTAGAGATTTATGTTAAGGAAATAACAAGAAATGTTGAGACTTACATAAAAGAAGGTACATCAAAGCTGCTTACAGTAAAGGGAAATTGGGAGCAAAGTAATGTCCAACAATAAAAGAATACTTAAAAATGATGAATCAGCTATACAGGAATATTAGATATAATCATAAAAATCATGCTTTTGAAGACTCCAATTTAATCGGAAAATGTGCATGGTCTATTTCAGAAAGCAAAAATACAAAATTATATACAGAATTATCCCATATATATGTGTATATATGTGTTATGTGTGTGTGTGTATATATACACACACATACATATAAATATAATAATGTATTTATAAAAGAGACAATAAGGAAATACTGTTCTTCTGTGTGTGATGAAATGTATATTCTTCATACATTTCCTAAAAATGTTTATGAGACTTTGGTAATCAGAAATATAAAAACCTTTTTTACAGGACGAATATTTTTCTCCCACCTGTCTTGGGCGTTTATATTCTTACTTGGGGCTGGATGGGGGGTTGGGGGGGATGAATATCTCTCCCCCTTCCCCTCCAGGCCATCCCACAGGCCTTTCTGGGTATCCTCTTATTCTCAAAGGCGCAAGGACCTTCCGTGGTCTGGAAACTTTGCCCAGAATATTTCTTCTTCTCGGAATATTTTGCCACTTCCCTCCCTCAGCCTGGCAAGCTCTTTTTCATCTTTAAAGGCTGAGTTCTAGTGTCATCTCCAGGCAGAATCGGTCACTCCCTCTGTCCACCTGGCATATCGGCTCTGCTAGGGCACTTATCACACTGTTTTCCAAACTCAGTTTCATCCAGTTGACCCAAATATATACTGAACCCATCCGCTTCTTTCCCTCTCTGTTGCCCCCACCATCATGTGCCTGGACCATTGCTATCATCTTTTCACACAGAGTAAGGGTGAGCGGAGAGTGGTACAGTGGTGTGGTGGGTCCTTGTCTCCCATTGTTCAGTGAGCGTCGTGCCTGGCACAGCCTGACTCCCAGCCTGGGGCACTGTCAGGGTCATAGGCGTGAATAACAACGGTTTATTGAACGCTGATAGAAGAAAGTCCTTTCATTTGCCTGACAGTTTACTAGTCTCTTTTACATATATTTATTCCTCACAGCAATCTTCTGTACTTTAACGTAATAGGAAAATAGGAAAGTAGTTTGGATCAATTTCTTCCTTAATAATCGGCATAAAATCTGCAATAAAACTGGCACTGTTTAACGTCTTAAAAATAATTTTATCGCCCAGCGTCATGCCTATGTAATGCGTGTGTCTACTGACCCCTAGTGGATTCAACTTCTAATAGCAGCTTAATTTTTTCCCCTTTCTTGCTGGTGGGAGTAACCCATATTTTACTTGCCTTAATCCTTAATCTTTCAAGATTCAACAGACTCTTCATAATAGCAGGGAGTTTATATCCTGGCGTTGCCACTTATTGGCTATGTATCTGGGGCAATTTACTTAACTTCCCTGTGTCTCACTTTCCTAATTTGTAAAATGGAGAGAGTAACAATGAGACAATATTGAGAACTAATATGTATTGAGTTCTTACTACATGACATGCATTAGTTCATTGAATTTCCACGATATATTATGTAGGAGCAAACATTATTTCCATTTTACAAGTAAAGAAATAAGAGTCCAGAAAAAAATAGTTGTTACTTCTGAGAGAAGTGTGAGAATCAAATTGTTAATCCATGTAAAGTGATTAGCAGAGGGCCTGACGTGGAGTCAGTGTTCGGAAACATCACCAGCATTGTTAGCATCACAAGACGGGGTCTGTGACAAAGACATTGCCAAGGACCACATGGATCCTTATTTACATTTGGGTTACTCTCATTTGCAACACGTGCCAGTCACTTGCATAATGAAACATACACTGTCTCAAGTAGTAAGCTATGTTTATTTATACATATTTTCCTAAATATTTTTCTTGAGTGAGGTCACACTCACTCTTGACTGTACTGGAATGGTACTGGGAGAGGGGAAGAAAGGGTAAAAGGGGAAAATGTAGTGTTTATATTAGTTTGCAGTTGTCTGGAGGTAAATGGGATCCCCACATATTTTCCCAGGTCTGAATATGGGAAGTGGGGATGAGGGAACCAGGATGGTGCCCAAACCTGTTCATGTAGCTCGTTCGGCTGCCCATTTCTTCATTTATCTACCCCAAAAAATATGTACTGATCCCCCGTGTCTTGCATTCTTCTCAGCACTTATGAAATTCATCATGCTGCTGACACCAACAGAAATAGAAGAATCAGGGACACATTAAGTTGGGGACACAGCCAATGTATGGATTTTCTCGGAGACAATTTTTTTACGTTGCATTTTTAAAAAGAAAAAGTAGTATTGTGTGTTAAGAAATTCAATAGTGTGAACAATTTGAACTCTGAACAACTGATAGTAACTTTGATTCTTGATCAAAAGGCCAATCCTGAAAACTTAAATACTGAAGTTCTAACAAATTAAATTTAAATAATCAAGTCCAATATTAATGGAGGCAGATTGTTGGGGGTGGGAAGGCGTACATTTTGGAACTTGTTTTTTTTTTTTTAAATAAATAGAGCAGTAGAGGACAGAACACAGAAAACTGAGGAGTATTAGGGAATCGAGACTGCTCTAGGAAACAGCCAGGGCACAGGGTGTTCCATGGAAAGATGGACTTGGTGCCAGTTTCAATTTGAAGGTTACTGGTGTAATGACAGCACTGGCTCCTTCATGGGAAACAGGCAGCTGCCTTCAAGTGCCATTTACCTAAAAGTGCCAGTCCTCACTGATACTGATGCTGTGAAAGTGCACACTGAATACGGCGGGGTTGTTATGCAGTTTCTTACTATCCAGCTTTCTACCCAGCACAGAGTGAAGTCTCGTCCACGGTCGTGTAACTTGCCCGATGACTTTAGAACCTAAATCCCAGATAGCATTTGAGTTCTTTGGGAGTCTTGAGAGCAATGCCCAAAGGCCTAAGATTGGTGGCTTGTTCAGTGGGGCTACCACATGAGATGTCAACTTGAAAAGATAGGAAACAGTTGCTTCATTTCTCTTCCACAACTTGAAAACAAAAACAGAAAAACAACATGGGTCCTTTCAGGCAAGATTTAGATGAAAATCCAGCAAACGTTTATTGAGCATTTATTATGTGGGTCAGGCCTCTCCTAGATCCTTCCATGCACTGTCTCATTTAATCCTTAAAGCCACAAACAGAGGTATGGAAGCTACAGAGGTTGTTATAATGCTGCAGGGTAAATCCTCTCAGCAAAGTTGAGGATTTTCCATGTATGCCTGTTTACTGCTAGAGATGTCAAAGTTAATTTGGAAGCGGAAGGATTCTAATGCCCTCACATCCATAGATAGACTTTTGTTCCTTTTGTTGGAATGTGAAGAGCCCAATAAAATATCACTCTTCTTTCCTGCCAAGTTCTGCACCAGTCAAGAAATAAGACAAGTAGGCAAACGGAAGAGCACGATGTCAAAAGTTGATTTTAGAGATTGTGGCTTTTATCTGTGGGCAAGTGGGTTTCCTAATACTGAACCCCACCTAGAATTAGAAACGCTCCCTCACCCAACCACAGGCAGTGCTGCGCCGCTATGGGCCTCCACACAATTGTGCCCGTCCCCGGAGAGCCTTCGGTGTGGATAGAGGGACAGCACATGGATTTCCTGTGGGCACTCAGATCCCAAGGAGAAAGGGCAGCCGGGCTGTGCTACGCTGGTGCAGGTCTGGCTCTCACGGCGTGCTGGAGTTGGCTCCCATAGGCTTGTGTGCATCTCTTCCTGACTCTGCAGTCAGTGACTTCATGCTGGCAGCTTGGAACCAGCCTGCGTGAGATGGGAGGTTCTACACCATGGACATCATCAAACACGGCCAATCAAGGCTTGTGCCCCAGAGAGCTGGTTGTTGATTACCAGCACACCGTTGCCTGCTCCCATGTTTTCTAATCAGAGGTCTCCCTCTTCCCCAGCAAACAAGGGAGTGAAGAGGATGGAGAAAGGCCCGGAGTGTTACACTAGTGGACTCCTTCCCCATGGAAGGAATATCAGGAATTGAGAGTAAGTGGAGTTCAATCTATCTCAGTGGTTCCCAAAGCACAGTGGGCACGAGAATGACCCTCTAGTTAGTGCTATTTCTCTGTTCCCCTTTACAGCAAAACTCTTTAGAGTTGTTCATACTCTCTGTCCTCAGATCTGTCCTTTGGGCCAGACCATCTGTGGGGCAGGTGGTGGTGGTGATGGTGATGAAGTTACCTTATTGGGAGGCACCTTGAAGTTACAGGCTAAGGATGGATATGTCATCTTTTTCTTTTTGTTTTTTAAATTGTGGCAAGGATGTGTAATCCTTTTAGAGAGCAACAAAGAGGTGGAGACCATGATCCATTCCACCACACCAAGAATCCTTGAATTCTTCATGCCCATCATACTGTTCAAGATAATGGCCATGTGGCTTCCCAAAGCTTTACTTTTCAAGGACATTTTATTTCGAGAGATCACAGGTGATAATTTAATTGTAGGATTTCCCCACAAAATGTCATGTGCTGCCAGAGTCCCATCTTCCAGTTTTAGCTATATTCTCCTGACTTCAGACCCAACCAAGCCAGAAACCCTTTCCTTTTTTTTTTTTTTAAAGATTTTACTTTTTTCCTTTTTCTCCCCAAAGCCCCCCGGTACATAGTTGTGTATTCTTTGTTGTGGGTCCTTTTAGTTGCGGCATGTGGGATGCTGCCTCAGCGTGGCTTGTTGAGCAGTGCCATGTCCGTGCCCAGGATTCGAACCAACGAAACACTGGGCCGCCTGCAGCGGAGCGCGCGAACTTAACCACTCTGCCACGGGGCCAGCCCCTCTTTTTTTTTTTTTTTTTTAAAGATATTAAACCCTCCCTTTATTTATTTATTTATTTTTATTGAGGTAACATTGGTTTATAACATTATATAAATTTCAGGTGTACATCATATATATTTCAATTTCTGTGTAGATTATATCCTGTTCACCACCCAAAAACTAATTCTCATCGATCACCATACACATGTGCAAATAACCCCTTTCGCCCTCCTTCTGCCTCCCTCCCCCTTTCCCCTATGGTAGCCACCAATCTCTGTCTGTCTGTGTTTGTTTGCTCTTGTTTTATCTTCTACTTAGGAGTGAGATCACGTGGTATTTGACTTTCTCTCTCTGACTTATTTTGCTTAGCATAACACCCTCAAGTTCCATCCATGCTTTTGCAAATGGCAAGAATTCATCTTTTTTATGGCTGAGTAGTATTCCATTGTGTATATATACACCACATCTTCTTTAACCATTTGTCCCTTGATGGGCACCTAGGTTGCTTCCAAGTCTTGGCTATTGTGAATAATGCCACAAAGAATATAGGGGTGCATATATCTTTACACATTCGTGTTTGCATGTTCCTTGGGTAAATACTCAGCAGTGGAATAGCTGGATCATAGGGTAGATCTATTCTTAATCTTTTGAGGAATCTCCATACTGTTTTCCATAGTGGCTGCACCAGTTTGCACTCCCACCATCAGTGTATAAGAGTTCCTTTTTCTCCACATCTTCTCCAACAGTTGTTATTTCTTGTCTTGTTAATTATAGCCATTCTGACAGGTGTGAGGTGATATCTCATTGTAGTTTTGATGTGCATTTCCCTAATAATTACTGATGTTGAACATCTTTTCATGTGACTGTTGGCCATCTGTATATCTTCTTTGAAAAAAATCTCTGTTCAGATCTTCTGCCCATTTTTTAATTGGGTTGTTAGTTTTTGTTGTTGTTGAGATGTATGAGCTCTTTATATATTTTGGAAATTAACCCCTTGTCAAATATGTGGTTTGCAAATATCTTCTCTGAATTGTTAGGCTGTCTTTTTGTTTTGTTGATGGGTTCCTTTGCTGTGCAGAAGCTTTTTAGTTTGATGTAGTCCTACCTGTTTATTTTTTCTATTGTTTCCCTTACCTGGTCAGACCTGGTACTTGAAAATATGCTGTTAAGACTGATGTCAAAGAGCATACTGCCAGGGCTGACCCCATGGCTGAGTGGTTAAGTTTGCATGCTCTGCTTCGGCGGCCCAGGGTTTCACTGGTTCAGATCCTGGGCACAGATGTGGCACTGCTCATCAAGCCATACTGAGGCGGCATTCCACATGCCACAACTAGGACTCACAACTAAAAATACACAACTATGTACCAGGGGGCTTTGGGGAGAAAAAGGAAAAATAAAATCTTAAAAAAAAAAAAAAGCGTACTGCCTATGTTTTCTTCTAGAATTTTTATGGTTTCAGGTCTTATATTTGTCTTTAATCCATTTTGAGTTAATATTTGTTTATGGTGGAAGAGAATGGTCTACTTTCATTCTTTTGCATGTGGCTGTCCAGTTTTCCCAAAACCGTTTATTGAAGAGACTTTCCTTTCTCCATTGTACATTCTTGGCTCCCTTGTTGAAAATTAGTTGTCTGTATATGGGTGGTTTTGTTTCTGGGCTCTCAATTCTGTTCCATTGATCTCTGTGTCTGTTTTTGTATGAGTATTGTGCTGTTTTGATTACTATAGCTTTGCAGTATATTTCAAAATCAGGGAGTGTGATATCCCCAGCTTTGTTATTTTTTCTCAGGATTGCTTTGGCTCTTTGAGGTCTTTTGTTGTTCCATATAAATTTTAGGATTCTTTGTTCTATTTCTATGAAAATGTTGGAATTTTGATAGGGATTGCACTGAATCTGTAAATTGCTTTAGAATGTATGGACATTTTAACTATGTTAATTCTGCCAATCCAAGAACGTGGAATATCTTTCCATTTCCTTGTGCCTTTTTCAATTTCTTTCAAGAATGTTTCATAGTTTTCAGTGTACAGGTCTCTCACCTCTTTGGTTAAATTTATTCCTAGGTATTTTATTCTTTTTTCAGCAAGTGTAAATGGGATAGCAGTCTTCATTTCTCATTCTGCTACTTCGTTGTTAGTGTATAGAAATGCAACTGATTTTTGTATGTTGATTTTGTATCTTGCAACCTTACCCTATTCATTTATTATTTCTAAAAGTTTTTTGGTGGATTCTTTAGGGTTTTCTATACGTAAAATCATGTCATCTGCAAATTGTGACAGCTTCACTTCTTCCTTTCCAATTTGGATCCCTTTTATTTCTTTTTCTTGGCTGATTGCTCTGGCTAGGACTTCCAATACTACGTTAAATAAGAGTGGCAAAAGGGGGTATCCTTGTCTGGTTCTTCTGCTTAGAGGGATAGCTTTCAGTTTTTCTCAGTTGAGTATGATATTAGCTGTGGGCTTGTCATATATGGCTATTATTATCTTGAGGTACTTCCCTTCTATCCCCATTTTATTCAGGGTTTTTATCATAAATGGATACTGTATCTTGTCAAGTGCTTTCTCTGCATCTATTGAAAATATCATGTGGTTTTAATTCTTCATTTTGTTAATGTGACGTATCATGTTGATTGATTTGTGGATATTGAACTATCCCTACATCCCTGGAGTAAATCCCACTTGATGATGGTATATGATCTTTTTAATGTATTGTTGTATTCAATTTGCTAGTATTTTGTTGAAGATTTTCGCGTTGATGTTCATCAATGATATTGGCTTGTAATTTTATTTTTTCGTGTTGTCTTTGGTTTTGGTATCAGGGTAATGTTGGCCTTGTAGAGTGAATTAGGAAGTTCCTCTCCTCTTCAACTTTTTGAAAGAGTTTGAGAAGGATATATATTAAGTCTTCTTTGACTGTTTGGTAGAATTCACCAGGGAAGCTGTCTGGTCCTGGATTTTTATTTTTTGGGAGGTTTTTGATTCGTGTTTTGATCTCCTTACTGGTGAATGGTCTATTCAAATTCTCTACTTCTTGATTCAGTTTTGGAAGTTTGTATGATTCTAAGAATTTATACATTTCTTCCTGATTAGTCAATTTGCTGGTGTATAGCTTGTCATAGTAGTCTCTTATAATCTTTTGTACTTCTGAGGTGTCTGTTGTAACTTCTCCTTTTTCATTTCTGATTCTATTTATTTGAGCTTTCTCTCTTTTTTCTTGGTGAGCCTAGCTAAAGGTTTGACAATTTTGTTTATCTTTTCAAAGAACCAGTTCATTGTTTCATTGATTTTTACTATTTTTTCCTCCCTGTGTCATTTATGTCTGCTTTTATTTTTATTATTTCCTTCCTTCTACTGATTTTGGGTTTTGTTTGTTCTTCTTTTTCTAGCTCCTATAATTGCACTGTTAGATCATTTCTTGGAGATTTTTGTTGTTGTTGAGTTAGGCATATATTGCTATAAACTTCTCTCTTAGAACCACTTTTGCTGCATCTCATAATTTTTGGCATGTCATATTTTCATATTCATTTGTCTCCAGGTATTTTTTGATTTCTCCTTGATTTCTTCATTGACCCAATCATTGTTCAGTAGCATTTTGTTTAATCTCCACATATTTGTGGCTTTTCCAATTTTCTTCTTGTAGTTGATTTCTAGTTTCATATAGTTGTGGTCAGAAAAGATGCTTGGTATTATTTCAGTCTTCTTAAATTTATTGAGACTTGTTTTATGGCCTAATACGTGATCTATCCTGGAAAATATTCCACGTGTATTTGAAAAGAATGTGTATTCTGTGGTATTTGTATGGAACATTCTGTATATATCTACTAAGTCCATCTGGTCTAATGTGTCATTTAAGGCCAATATTTCCTTGTTGATCTTCTGTTTGGATGCTCCATCCATTGGTGTGAGTGGAGTGTTAAAGTTCCCTACTATTATTGCATTACTGTCTATTTCTCCTTTTATGTCTGTTAATAATTGCTTTGTATGTTTAGGTGCTCCTATGCTGGGAGCATAGATATTTATAAGAATTATATCTTCTTGTTAGATTATTCCCTTTATCATTATGTAGTGCCCTTCTTTGTCTCTTGTTACAGTTTTTGTTTCAAAGTCTATTTTGTCTAAGTAGTTCTACCCCAGCTTTCTTTTCATTGCCATTTGCATGGAATATCTTTTTCCATCCCTGCACTTTGAATTTGTGGGTGTCTTTATGTCTGAAGTATGTCTCTTGTATGCAGCATATATATGGGTCTTTTTTTTCCCTCCAATAAGCCACCCTATATCTTTTTATTGGAGCAGTTAGTCTACTGACATTTAAAGTAGCTGTTGATAAGTATGTATTTATTACCATTTTATTACTTTTTTTCCTGAGTGTTTTAGCAGTTCTTCTCTCTTCCTTACTTTTTTGCTCTCTTCCCATGTGGTCTGGTGGCTTACCTTAGTATTACGTTTGGGTTCCTTCCTATTATTTTTTTTTATGTATTTATTATAGGTTTCTGGTTTGTGATTACCATGAGGCTCATATATAATAAGTTACATGTGTAGCAATCTATTTTAAGTTGATGGTCTCTTAAGTTTGACCTCTTGCTAAAAGCTTTACTCTTTTACTCCCCTCCTCCCACATTTTATGTTTTTGATATTGTATTTAACCTCTTTTTTATGCGTGTGTATCCATTACCCTCTCGTGGAAATGGATAATTTTAGTGATTTTGTCTTTTGACCTTCATATTAGCTTCATAGGTGGTTGATCTGCTATCTTTGCTGTATATTTGCCTTTACCAGTGATTTTATTGTTTTTTGTTTTTTTGGATAATTTTCTTATTCCCATTTGTGGTCTTTTCTTTTCCATTTAAATAAGTCCCTTTAGCATTTCTTGTAAGGCTGGTTTCTTGATGATACACTTGTTTAGTTTTTGCTTGTGTGAAAAACTCTTTATCTCTCCTTCCATTCTGAATGATAACCTTACTAGGTAGAGTATTCTTGGCTGTAGGTTTTTTTCCTTTCAGCACTTTAAATATATTATGCCACTCCCTTCTGGCCTGTAATGTTTCTGCTGAGAAGTCAGCTGATAGCCTTGGGGTTTCCTTTGTATATAACTTGTTGCCTTTCCCTTGCACCTTTAGGAGTCTTTATCTTTAACTCTTGACATTATATATATAATTATAATGTGTCTTGTTGTGGGCCTCTTTGGGTTTATCTTGTTTGGTGCTCTCTGTACTTCTTGTATTTGGATGTCTGTTACCTTCCTTAGGTTAGGAAACTTTCAGCTATTATTTCTTCGAATAGATTCTCTGCCTCTCTGTCTCTCTCTTCTCCTTCTGGGACACCTATAAAATGGATATTAGTGCACTTGATGTTGTCCCAGAGGTCCCTTAGACTGTCCTTGTTCTTTTTAATTCTTTTTTATTTTATCTATTCAGCTTGGGTGACTTCCTCTAATCTTTCATCCAGCTCATTGACCTGTTGTTCTGTATCATCTACTCTGCTACTGAGTCCCTCTAGTAAATTTTTTGTTTCCATTATTCTATTCTTCATTTCTGATTGGTTCTTTTTTATATTTTCCAATTCTTTGTTGAAGTTCTGACTGGATTCACCCATTCTTCTCCCAAGGTCAGTAAACATCCTATGATTAGTTTGTACTCTTTATCAGATAGATTGTTTATCTATGTTTCATTTCGTTCTTTTTCTGAGGATTTATCCTGTTCCCTTATTTGAAACATATTCCTTTGTCTCCTCATTTTGCCTCTTTCTCTGTGCTTATATCTCTATATTAGATAGATCAGCTACATCTCTTGATCTTGGAGAGGTGGCTTTATGTAACAGATACCTTAAGAGGCCCAGCAGTGTCCTTCCCTCTTGTCACCAGTTCCAAATATTCCAGGAGTGTCCCCTGTGTGGGCTACTTGTGTCCTTCTGTTGTGGCAGGATTGCTGTTGCTGCGGGTGCACAAGGAGGCTAGGCTGTCCCCATGGCCAGCTGGTTGTGATGCTCAGCTGTGTGTGGCTGCTATGGTCCCTTCAGTCACTTTATTGGGTGTGTGGAGCCCTAGCACAGTTGACTTCAAGGTCTAATAGCACGCCTCTGCTGCAGTTTTTTAAGTGAGTAGACCCCCAGTGTGGCTGGTTGCTAGACTCAGGGGCTTACAATTGCTGTAGGCCTCCAGCCTGCAAACCTGTTGTCAGTTCTTTTAGGAATGCAGCTAGGTGAGGCCAGCCCCAGGCAGGGGAGCACCCAATTGTCTCAGGCATTGGAAAGTGGAGCTTATCCCCTATGTAGCTGTTGGAGAAGCACAAGTCTGTGCAGCTGACAAGCTCCACTGCCTGTAGGCCCACATACCTGATCAACACAGTCTTGTCTGGTGTGCCTGCCCCAACCCACTGAAGTGGACCCACTCACCCCACTGCAGAGACCCCACACACTCTGCCAATGCAGGCCTTCCCCTCGCACACACTCTGCCCCAGAGAGGTAGACCCACTCATCTCCCTGCAGAGGTCCCACATACCCTGCCTATGCTGGCCCACAAGTTGCCCATGGGCTTGCTGCAGGGTGGGGCCAGTCTCTAGGGTGGGCTGCCTGCCCTGGCTGAGCTGGATTGAATTGGTGCTGTAGTGGGTGTGGCAGACCCCTGAGCTAACAGGCCAGGGGAAGAACTCCAATGGTGTCTGCCAGCATCTGTGTCAGCATGCCTGTACTAGGTCACAACAATGGCTGCCGCCAATGTCTCCATCCTTGGGGAGGTGGTTCCAGCCTGGGGAGGTCTCATCTCTCACTGAGATGTGCCCAGAGAGTATCAAGTGAGTCTTCTTTCACCAAAGGACTGTGCACCTTTCTTTCTGGTGATTTTAGGTTGCTTTCCAAAATGGGTGGATTCGTACATGGGCACAAGAGCAGGCTTTCCCTTCCCCTTATGTCTAATAGCTTTTCTGGGGTATTCCTCACTGTTGTCAATAGCCAGCAGAGCCAGCTATTATGACACTTGTCTCGGTTGTGCTGAGTCCAAAACCTGTTTATTGTGGCAAAGTTCTCCTGCTCAGACCCCCCACTCCTCCAGGAAAGGCTTCATACCTTAAGACTGCTCCTGGCTAAAGCACTGTGGCTAAAATGTGGCTTTTTCCTCTCCAGAAAGGAATTTCTGCCTCTTCCACTTCAGTCAGCACTGTCCCTTCTTGTGGGAGTTCTTTTCATCCAATTTTCAGTTCTCTCTCAGGTGTAGTTGTTCCAAGAGTAATTGTAAATTTGTTGTGTCCATGGGAGGAGGTGAGTTCACAGTCCTCTTACATCACCATCTTCTTTCAGAACTCCATTCTTGATTCCCATGTCCTTGAACATCTTCTGCCTGGGACCACTCCTCGTACTAATTGCCATAAAAGTCAGGGCTCCTGTTAAGATAACAGAATCTGCTTTGACTAATTTTAGAGAAAATGCATTTATTAAAGGGTATTAGGAGTGCAAGAATCTGATGGAGTGGGGGGCGGAGAAGAAGGAAGGCAAAGAATGTCAAGCACTGTGGCTATTTCAGTCGGAAGCAACACCCAGACCATCCCATGGGGGGCTGCTCCAGTGAAGAGCCCACTGTGGCTACTGCTGCTCAGCACACACTGCTTCTCCCACTCATGTTGTTGGGCCTGGAAACCTGATGTTCTGCCACTGCTGCTGTCCTCAGCCACATGCACCACTACCTAGGTCCTCCTAGCACTGCATTCCTCACTTTGCTCACTTTGAATACATGCATCTGACTGGTGGGGAGCCTAGGTCACATGGCTGACCCCAGCTGCAAGGGAGGCTGTGAGATGGAGTGCTTGCTCCTTCCCAGAGGAGAGACTTAACATGATACCTTCTCTAACATAGGAAAGATAGTCCCAACATGACAGATGTCCACTCCCCTTTCCAAATCTCATTTCTCATCACTTGCCTTTCCCTCTCACAATGCTTCAGCTGTTTTGAGCAGCTTGGAGGCCATATATTTTCTTGTCACCAAGCTTTTTGTTTTGTTTTCTTTTTGGAGGAAGATTAGTCCTGAGCTAACATCTGTGCTCATCTTCCTCTGTTTTATATATGGGATGCCTGCTACAGCATGGCTTGATAAGTGGCGCATAGGTCTGTGCCTGGAATCTGAAGCAGAGAACCCTGGGCCACTGAAGCAGAGCATGTGAACTTAACCACGGCACCACCGGGCCAGCCCCAACCAAGCTTTAAAACAATCTTCTCCTTTGGGATGCTTGGCTCACCTCTCTACCACTCCTTCATCTGATTTACCCTGAGGTGTCCTTCAGGGTCAGTGATCACCTCTTCTGGGAAGCCTTCCTGGCCCCATAAAAGCCAAGAAGAGTGTTGTGACTTCCACCTCTGCCCCCCTGCTTCTCTGGTGTCCTGTGTTTATGTCACTGTGGCATTCATCAACATGATGGAATCCCCACAGAGACTCGCACCTGCTCTCACAGAGCTCCACAACAATACGCTCCACCTCCCGCAGAAACTTCCCCAAGTTCTCTCTCACACTTTATTTTTTTTTGCTCTTCCCTCAGGCTCTGGTGCTGCAGTTATCTCTATTTTTTCCTGTTCATGCCTCAATGGAGAAGAATCACTTTTTGAAATAATCCAGAATTTCATTTTAGAGCAACACATACCTGTTCCTCCTTCATTGGCTTTGGTGAGGAGTCGAATTGTTTTTCAGGAGTGTTTCAAGTGCCCAATACAACAGCATCTAGAAGCTCTATAGCTGGAAAACCATGAAACTAGGCCCTGCGGGGCCGTGGTACAGAGGGTGCTGTGAGGCAGGCAATCAGCCAATGGAAAAGGAGAGAGAGAAACAGAAAGAGAGAGAGAGAGAGTGAGCCATGGGCTACAGGAGTAGCTCCTGGTGTTGGACTTGGCTCGGAAGGTCTCCAGGGCTGCCTGTTTACTATGATGAGCTGTTTTGAGTTCTCTTGACACTCAGAGCCATTCACCAAAAGACATTCCTGCTTCCTTGATCGCGTTCTTACAGAACCATTTATTTTGCGGTGAAATGTCTCTTTCGTCAAGCACAGGGGTGCTCGATCTATGATGTTGATTATCATCTCCATGTTTCTGCAGAGGAAACGGAGATATCAAAGAGCCATGCACTTGCCTCTAGGCCTCTCATCCAACAGCAGATCCAGTCCACCCTTTTACTGATCAGCTATGAGAGTCAGGCTGTCGGAGCTGGTAGGTGGCAGAGTGGGACTTGAATCCAGGTTGTACAGCCTCAAAGCCTTTCCACTACAGCATGGCAGCATTTGCCAGGGGCCTAACAAAAGAATGGTTAAGAAGCACAAAAAGAGAAGATAGGAGTAAATGACAGGGAAGAAGAGAAAAACAGATAGAGGAGAGAAATGATTTGATAATGGTGCAGTTGAAAGGTTGCAAACTGGCAGCATTCATGTTGAATATGGCTGTTGGAGTTTTAGAAGACATGAAATAATAGCACTTTCTTTCTCTCCCGGTTGGAACCAGTGTAGAGATTGACACAGGAATCAGAGAGGTGGAGATTAACATGTCACTATTTTTTAAAGGAATCTATTCTGTTCAGTTGAATGGTTCCACCTCCACCAAAAAAAAAAAAAAAAAAAAAAAAAAATCATGTCCACTCAGAACATCAGAATATGACCTTATTTGGAAATAGGGTCTTTGCAGATGTAATTAAAATGAGGTCATACTGGATTAAGTAGGCCTAAATCCAATATGACTGAGTCCTTATAAGAGAAACCAGAGACCCAGAGACGCACAGGGAGAAGGCCATGTGAAGATGGAGGCAGAGATTGGAGGGGTGCAGCTGCAAGACAATGGATGCCCAGGATCACGGGGAGGTACCAGAAGCTGGAAGAGGTAAGGAAGGATTCTTTCCCAAAACCTTCAGAGGAAGTATGGTCCTGCTGACACCTTCATTTTGGACTTCTACCCTCCAGAACTGCAAGAGGATAAATTTCTGTTGTTTTAAACTACCCCTTTCGTGGTACTTTGTAATAGCAGTCACAGGAAATGCATGCAACAGTAAAGCAGTTTGGAGAACATCACTTTCTGTCTGCAATGAAGCGGGTTTGTGTGTGCCTCATCTCTGAACACATGGACTTTCCACCCAGCCTGAGATGCAGAGGTGTGCGCCTCTGGTGGGCAAGCCAGCTCCCTAGGAGGAAGGCTATTGGTTGCGCATGCCCAGTTCCTTTTCTGAAACTCACCAATCAGAAGAGAAAGACAGCAGGTTGGGGGTAGTCCAGCTAAAGTTCCTCCCACAGGAAACATGAGTAGTGGGGAATAAGAGTTCCTGGTTAAGTGGACTGCAGATGCCAATTTTTAGGCCAGCACGATGTCTTTCTAAAAATATTTGAATCAGTTCCCAATATTTAAAAGTCAGAAGATTTCATATAAAATCCAGATTTCAAATTTCTCTTTGAAAATGGAAAACGTGGCCACCGTGGGCCACATTCCCCCAGGGCTATGACTGGTTGTTGCTGCAAAGTGGGTGCCTTCTCCAGATGGGATGCAGGCTGTCTCCTTCGCCATTCTGTCTGCCACTCCCCATATCTTACCTCTGGTCTGCACCACTCCTTTCTGTTCCCACCTGGTGCCTTTAGACATTCTGGTGTAGGATTCCCGGAGTACTGGTTAAGAGCAGACTAGAGTCAGACAAGCCCTGGGTTCAGATCTGAGCTAGGTCATTTCCTAAATGTGTAGCCTTTTACTTAACCTCCCTGAGCCTCAGTTACATCACCCTAAAATGGGAATAATATTAGAAGTTACCTTATGGGGCAATTGTGAGATTTCAACAATGTAATCATGGGAGTCTTTTTGTACACATGCAAGCACATAAGTGCCCAGTAGATGGGAGCTATTGTGACTATTTGAAAAGCAGCAGGCAATGTAAGAGGAAACCTGGAGGGGAGAGAGCCTCTGGTCTGACATACACTTTGTCTGCTTTGAGTGGTGCCCTCCATCTCACCAATTTTCAGAAAAATATTTTAATAAACCAGCTTCCAAGGAGCTCCCTTTCTGTAGAAAGGAGCCCAATAGCAGTTTTGGGAATTAGAGGTCCAATTAAGGTGGTTTCCCTCCTCCCCACAATTTGACTCTCCTCTGGAAGGAGGTTGCAGGGAGACAGGAAACCCTGGCTCCCATCCAAATACTTTGATGTCTGGGTTTTAAAATAGCTACGAGCGTAGCTGCCTTCGCAGACTTCCTAGTGGCCCTCAAAGGACAGCTTCTGCTTTGACTTATCACTTCTCCTCAGCGGCCCAGGATAATGGAAGATGCAGAAGGAACCAACTGACTTCAAAGAGCCGACTTCCAGGTAGAGGTGAGAAACCAGACGTAATTAGGAAGAAGGGAGAGAGGAAAGTGGTTTTTTTTTGTTTTTTTTTTAATGAAGAATGTATAAACTTCTTACTGTGAGAAGGAATGTCCAATTAGAAGGCCATCAGCCTCTGAAATGGTTGCAAGCCACAGAAACCAACTCCAGCCAGTCCTTGCAAAGAAGTGAATTTATTTGAAAGGATATTGAAATATTCCATAGACCTCAAGGACGGCAAGGTCTCACCAGGGGCTGAAACTAGGAAGTGGAAAGTGATCAGGTACAAGGTGTGAAGTATGGATACCACTTGGTTGTTGATGCAATATATGGCTCCCTGGTTGATCAAACACCACGTATTGAGTAATTCATGGTTTCTCAACTGGTTTGAAATGCCACGTTTATCACATTCTAATTTTGTGTGTGTTTGGGTCAATTTCTGGTAGAATTCTGCTCCATCTGCTGCTCTTGATTGTTGTGGGTTGAATTGTGTCCCACAAAAGAGCTATGTTAAAGTCCTAACCCTCACTACCTTAGAATGTGATTTTATTTGGGAATAGGGTCTTTTCAGGGGTAATCAAGTTAAAACGAAGTCATTTGGGTGGGCCCTAATCCAGTATAATGGGTGTCCTTATAAAAAGCGGAAATTTGGATGCAGAGACAGATGTGCACGGAAGGAAGATAGCCACATGAAAAAGGAGGATGGGAGTGAGGCATCCATGAGCCAAGAAGTGCCAAAGGTTGCCTGCAAACCACCGGAAGCAGGAAGGTCCTTCCCTAACAGGTTCAGAGGGAGCATGGCCCTGCTCATGCCCTGATTTTGGACTAATAGCCTCTAGGACTATGAGACAATACATTTCTCCCAGTTCGTGGTACTTTGGTTCAGCAGCCAAGCAAACTGATACTGCAATACCAAACTGTTTAGATTATTATAGCTTTATAATATTTAAAAGTATCTGGTCATGTTAATCACTGGGAGGATATTTTTAAAACGGGAAAAATTAGATCCAATGTAAGAGCTGAAAATTATAATCTAGAATATCATTTTAATTATTTAGAAAACATTGAAATATACTCTTGAAATGGATACATTTTATTGCATGTTAATTTCACCTCAATCAAATTGATTAAAAAGAACTGTACACAACACAGACTGAAATGTATTATATGCTACAATGTACAAATGGAGATCACCACCATTTTGCTTTTTTTTTTTTAAAGATTTTTTAATTTTTTTCCTTTTTCTCCCCAAAGCCCCCCAGTACATAGTTGTATATTCTTCGTTGTGGGTCCTTCTAGTTGTGGAATGTGGGATGCTGCCTCAGCGTGGTTGGATGAGCAGTGCCATGTCCGTGCCCAGGATTTGAACCAACGAAACACTGGGCCGCCTGCAGCGGAGCGCGCGAACTTAACCACTCGGCCACGGGGCCAGCCCCAACCACCACCATTTTGCTTTTTAATGTATGTCGTGTGGTTTATGCAAACTTTGCAGCAGAGCTCTGCGTATATTTAAAATTCTTGAGGAAGTCTCATTGACTTGTGAGACTGGGTTATTACACTAGTATTTAGAAACAATTTAGGCCAGCACTCATCTATTTTCCTAAAACTGGGCAAGTGAATAAATTCTTATAACGCACGTGCAGACCATTCTCAAGTCCAGATTGAGTGAGGCTCCGTCATAGCTTAATACATCAACTGGGTAGTAACAGCAGAACATAAAACATGCTGAGTTGTGACAATATCATGTCATAGATCATTTCTGTATTTAAGTTTTTGATACTGCCTGACTTTAGTAAGCAGAATGTTTTCAGTATAGCAACGTGAGGCTCACAGTATTGTTATGCCTACAGGAACAGCTAAAGCTTCATTAAAGTGATTGAAAGATTACATTTTGGACTCAACATTCAAGACAAAAGAAATTAGGTAGTTTTGAAGTACCTTGTGAATAGCTGACAAAACAGGAATTGAGATTTCTAATTATTAAAAATGTTATTGTTGGGGCTGGCCCCATGGCTGAGTAGTTAAAGTTCCATATGCTCTGCTTAGGCAGCCCAGGTTCACAGGTTTGGATCCTGGGAACAGATCTACTCCATTCATCAGCCATGCTGTGGAGGTACCCTGCACAAAAAGTAGAGGAAGACTGGCAATTCGCTCAGGACGAATCTTCCTCACACACACACACACACACACACACACAAAACGTTGTTGTTGAATGTTTCAAGATATATGCGAAAAGTGTTCTGGTTTTTTGAAACAAGGAAAATTGAAATTAGCTGAAGACCATGTTCATCAAATCCCTCCTAAGGCAACATTTAATAGTTAAGGAATAGGAATAATCATTAGTGTTAGTGATTCATCATTAGACCAAATATTCCTACTGTCTCTCAAGCTCTATGTGTGTTCCATTAGACTGAGATTGGAAGATGAGCTGTTAAAACTGTATTGTTGCAACTACTTATGTCAGTTAAGTCGGCTGTGGTAGCTCTGGGTTTTGTCTGCCTCGCACACTTTCCTTTTTCCCCTTGTTCAGCTAACAGAAGCCCTCCTCCCTTTGGGAACCCCATTCCTCATGGATGAGAGAGGCTGACCTCATACCCTCCCTCACCACCAAGGTGGCAACATGACCCTAACCTGGCCAGTGAGTTCTCCACTTTCCTTCTCTATAGTCATCCCTTCTGAGCAGGGCATTTGACCTAAGACTGACCCATCAGTGTCCCCTGGAATTTTCTCCAGAACTTTAGGGGAAAGAAACATTCTTGTTTCCTCTAGGATCATGAGCTTTAACAATAATGTAAGCCTACAGCTCCTGGGGCCGTCTTTCCCTCCGGTACTTGGTGGCTGTCTGAGAATGAAGCCAACTTGAGACAGAGCAGGGCTGAGAGGTGGAGAGAGGGGCAGACGGAGAGATTGCCATGGCAGAAGCTCTTTAAGCCCTTGACTCTTCTGTCTGTGAGCTGAAGGAAATGCTCTCCTCTAATTCTTTTTTTCCTAAGTTGAATTGAATTTCTCTCATTTGCAACATAAAGATTACTGGCAAATTGTAATTACTGGAAAATTGCCTGATTATGAAAATCAGAATCTTCTTGCAAGTGTGCAGCAGTAACAGCAAAAATACAAAGAAAAAAATTAGATGCGGAAGCTAAAATAAGATTGACCTATCTTATCTTATGCAGAATTCCACGGTATAACTTGTTGGATCCATTTAAAGAATCTTTTTTTTTTTTTTTTAAAGATTTTATTTTTCCCTTTTTCTCCCCAAAGCCCCCCGGTACATAGTTGTGTATTCTTCGTTGTGGGTTCTTCTAGTTGTGGCATGTGGGACGCTGCCTCAGCGTGGTCTGATGAACAGTGCCATGTCCACGCCCAGGATTCGAACCAACGAAACACTGGGCCGCCTGCAGCGGAGCGCGCGAACTTAACCACTCGGCCACGGGGCCAGCCCCTCCATTAAAAGAATCTTAATGAAACTTATTGACCAATAACTTGAAATTAAAGTGATACATTTATATGAAAAATATTACTTTATCTCCCCATTTTCTACCTTAGTGTTTGGGGTGAAATTTTATTTGATAAAAGTGTTCTCTTGCTAAAAATTATTTGAAAATGAATTTATTGGATGATCTCTGACAGCTCTCCTAGCCTTGAAATTTTGAGATTCAAATTTCCTTCTTTGGATTCACTGGAAGAAAGAAAAATATCATGGAGAAGGAAATGTTAGTCTCCTTCATTTATTTTTTTTTCTGGACTAACCAGTCTTTTCTGGTCCTCAACTAGGCTGGGAAGCCAGGGAAGAGGCCCCTTCAGGAGAATACCTGGATTCATTAGAGCCTGAGGCAGGGTATGCTGAGGGAAAATAGCCAGAATAACTTCTGAAAGGCTGTAAATGCAGATTATTGAGATCCTTCTATTTACATTGCTTCTCACTCAAGTTGCTCAAAAAGCTCTTCTCACCAAGAATTCTTTGGTTAAGGACAGACATGTTAATTTGTTCAGTACTAGTTTTCTTTTCTTTCTTTCTTTTTAATGATAAAGAGAAATGAACTGGTTTCTTCTCCTTAGCAGTGGCAGGATATTTCTGAAACCTTCCTTTATTGGCTCCATTTAAACACCAAGAGACCTTTCTGCTGTCCTCTCCATTTGCTCTCTCTCCAAGAGGGGTTGCTTGCCCACTCCCCTGAGGTAGAATGAACCACAGAAAGGAAGGGCAGGAATGGCATGTTGATCCAGAAACGTGGCATTTGTACACTTGTCAAGCCCCTAAAGCCGACGTCTCACTGGGCTGGATAACAAGTAATGACCATTCATAGAGCCCTGGCCACGTGCCAGGCACCACTCAGGCTCTCGATCTCGTTTAATCCTCACAAGAATCTGTGAGGTAAGTACGATTATTATCCATGACCTCTCCAGCCTAAATCAATCTCTCTCATACTCTCTGACAATGTCCTATAATTGTCCCTTGGAGAACTCACCGCAATATGGAATTATAAATGTCTCCCACATGGAAATGTGAGATCAACAATGGCAGGAACTATGTCTATTAATTATGGATGCCCAGACCTAACACAGTGCCTGACATATAGCAGGCATTTAGTAAACATCTATTGAATAAATAAACCCTCATTTTGTTGTTGCTAGTGCCGTTGAGTCCATTTCAACTCCTAGTGACACTGTCCCTGGGGGTGACAGCAGAATTGAGTGCTGCCCAGTGTTTTCGATCCATCCTTTCACCTTCTGGTGCCGTATCAAACAGTGCTCCACTGCTGTTGTTTTCATGGCCAATTTTTTCAGAAGTGAGTGGTCAGGTCCTTCTTCCTAGTCTGTCTTAGTCTGGAAGCTCTGCTGAAACCTGTCCAGCATGGGTGACTCTGCTGGTATTTGAAATACGGATGGCACAGCTTTCAGCATCACAGCAACACGTAGCCACCGCAGTCTAACAACAGATGGATAGTATGGTTCCCTGACCTGAAAGTGAACCTGGATCACTGTGGTGAAAGCGCAGAATCTTAACCACTAGACCATCACCCTCATTTAATATGGAGAAATGAAGGCTCGGAGAGGCTAAGTGCCTTGCTTAAGATCACACCATCTAGTAAGCAGTGCAGCCAGTGTTGGAACCACGTTCTTATCACTTTGCCTCTCAGGAGGGAAGCCTGCTTTCCAGGCCCCCTTTATTGATGCCTACTCTAGGCAGGAAAGCAACTGTGTCCAGTGTAATTTAGCAGCAACATTATGTTATTTGACTAACCAGGGTGAAAATCCTGTTCCAATTGGTGGGAATCTGTAGGACTAGAGTGGAAAGAATGGACTCATTGTGAATGGACTTCATTGTGAAGGCAACAAATTTGGCTTTTAGTGCTCACCCATGGGCAGCCCTGATATTTGACTTAAGTTGTTTCTGGAAGATAGTCACCTAATATATCATTTTCCCCAGAAGTACTTGAATTGTAATAGAGGCTAAGTATTTAAACCATAGAAACCACTGTCTTGAATTGAGATCTCTAACGTATTAACTGATTACCAAATCATACTGTGGTAGAGGTACTGTAGAACCACTCTGGGAACTGATGTCTATTTCATGGTCTTGCCAAAGAGACTAGAGACATGAGTACATCCACACTTCCCTTTCTCTCTCTAAAACTTACTGATTGATGCCCAAGATGCACTAAATAGTCATGTCTATTAGGCTACTTTACAGAACCCCATGTTTTTTCTCCCAAGTCATTGTGTTCTTACTGAGGGGGAATTGTGTTTGTTTCCAAACCTAGTCAGCCAATGATACTTAATGCAATGAAGTGACTGATAAAATATGTTTTAAAACGTTAAAAATTGATGAAACATGAGTGTAGAAAAAGGGTTGTTTTTATGAAAATTAGACTGAATGTTTCAAAAAATAAAAATGAGATGCTTAGAAAAACTGTTGTCAAAATAGTTGTGGGATTGAAAATGTATCAAAAATTTAGAATGTTTCTGCAGTTCTTAAGTTCTCGTTCCAGTTTAAAGAAACAGAAATAGATTATATTAGATAATACAGAATGGATATGATTTATGACAGAAAGAAAAAGTGGACCTCCAATCAGCAGATCAATATTCCAAGAAAAATCCTTGGCCCAAAGGTTATAACATTACTCTAGTTTTCTTTATTTCTTTTGTTTTTTCTTTCTGTAATGAAAAACCTCCATAGTTAAGTGAACTGGTTTCCCCTCAGTAGCAATAACAGAATATTTCAGGAATTTGTGTGTGTGTGTTTTTAAAGTTAAAGTCAAATACTAAAGGTATGTATGCATCACTTAAAAAAACGATCCCTTGCTTTAGTCATCTTTTTTGATTGACAATCTCTGGAGTCATTCAGGTAATAGAGTCTTATTGTATATATAAAGTTCTATAAGAGATTTCCAGATCCTTCCAAAGTGGAGAATTAGCACAAGATTCTAGCTTCATGTATAACCCGACCCCCAATCAATTCTTAGAAAACTGTAGAGAAAAGCACGAAATACAGCATGAAAACCAAACCAAAACGATGGCAACTAACCAATCAACAAATAAACCACCAAGTACTGTGAGAAAGTTCTTGGGAGACAGAAAGCTGCTTTGAACTGTAGGTTAGGGGTAGAGGAAGATGGTTGGGTAGAGGGCTTAGAGGGGGTAGAGGTGGCTGTAGCTGGGGGCAGAGGGGCATATACTCAGATAAATTAGGTAAGACTGGTTACATTTCTGCCCTTGTCTTCCTCTACCAGTGACTTGGGACAATCACTTCATGCCCACAACTGTGGAAACAGCCAAGACCCTGGTGCAGGCATAAATTAGAACAGAGAAAGAGCCTTGTTGGGGTGAAGTGTTGAGGAAAACAGGTGGGTGATTGATTGACTTTTCGTAGGTCGTTTCTCCAAAACTCCTCCAAATGTTGTTTGTCCTTGAAGGAATAAAGGGAAGGTCCTGGCCAGAAGAGTGTCTTGGTGGGTGAGACCAAGAGGAATGATTGAAACCTCTCCATCCTAGGGCTTGTCTCATTCTTTCTCCTAGAATCACCCTGGCTGACACAGCCCTTGATCTTCAGCCCTTTTTTAGGTAGCACAACACATACCCTTGAGGACTATGAACTCACAGGTCAAAATAAGGAGACACCTAGACACCTAGAGAGAGAGAGCAACCTAAAGAATGCAATTAATGAAAAAAAAAGATAAGAAACTGGACTAAACATACTACATGAAGCAAAATTATTAGATCAGACAGACTAAGATGTTAAACACAACAAAGATACCAACTAAGGTGACGGACTAGAATAGCAATGAAAAAGAAGAAGAAAATCATGAAACAGAATCAGGTGGAAATTATAGTTTTGAAAATATATTGGTTGAGGTCATTGATTAAAATAAATGAAATACAGTGGAATTGATCAGCCTGAAAACATGAATTAGTGAGTTAGATAATCATATTTATGTACTCTACCAGTAGGAAGCAAGGATAATAATGATAATAAATAAATATATAAAGTTAAAAAACATGGAAGATGGAAATATAAGTGTCAAACAGTGGATAACAGGAATCACAGAAGAAGAGAAAATAAAATGGAGAGGAAGAAATATTTTAAAAATAATGGGAGAATGACATTAGCAACATGGCAGAGTGAATTGTTCCCTTTGTCTCTGTCCTCTAAGTTACAACTAAATGGGCATCCATTAACCAATCGAGGATTCTCTACACAACACAATAGGATGCCAGAGAGATCCACACAGCTATACACCTGAAGGTGGGTGAACTGAGCCCCCAGGAAGCAGTGGAACTAAGGGAGTGGACCCCTTGCTCTTCCCAGCAGAAGTGATCCAAGTCATGTTTCCTTACACAGTGGCCAGAGTGACTATGAGTGGAGGTGGGGGCAGCCTGGCAGGCATCTGAATGCTTTTGGAGTGGTATTCTAAACTGTGGGTGCACCCACTTACAACAGTGGCCCTGCCCATGTGAATGGTCCCCACAGAGTGATGGGGCCACTTGAAGGCACCCCATTATAAAGTAACTATTAACAGACCTAACCATAAAAATTGACAGCAACACAATAATAGTAAGGGACCTCAACATCCAACTTATATCAATTGATAGATCATTAAGACAGAAAGTCAACAAGGAAACAGTGGCCTTAAATCAAACACTAGACCAGATGGACTTAACAGATTTATGTAGAACATTCCACCCAAAACAGTGGAATACACATTCTTCTCAATTGCACATGGAACATTCTCAAAGATAGACCATATGTTGGAAAACAAGGCAAGCCTCAATAAATTCAAGAAGATTGAAATAATATCAAGCATCTTTTCTGACCACAATGCTATGAAACTAGAAATCAAGTACAAGAAAAAAGCTGGGAAAGTCACAAATATGTGCAGACTTAACAACATGCTATTTAATAACCATTAGATCACTGAAGAAGTCAAAGGAGTAATAAAAAAAACCTGGAGACAAAGGAAAATGAAAACACAACATACTGACTCTTATGAGATGCAGAAGTGGTACTCAGCGGGAAATTCATAGCGGTACAGGCCCACCTTAACAAAAAAGAAAACTCAAATAAGTAATCTGAAACTACACCTAACGGAACTAGAAAAAGAAGAACAAACAAACCCCAAAGTCAGCAGGATGGAAATAATAAAAATTAGAGCAGATATAAATGAAATAGAGACTAAAAAACAAAAGAAAGGATCAAGGAAACTAAGAGCTGGTTCTTTGAGAAGATAAACAAAATTGACAAACTCCTAGCCAGATTTACTAAGAAAAAAAGAGCGAAGGCTCAAATAAATAAAATCAGAAATGAAAGAGGAGAAATTACAATGGTTACCACAGAAATACAAAGGATTATAAAAGAATACTACTAAAACCTATATGCCAACAAATTGGATAACCCAGAAGAAATGGATAAATTCTTAGAATCATACAACCTCTCAAAACTGAATCAAGGAGAAATAGAGAATCTGAATAGACCAATCACTAGTAAGGAGGTTGAAATTGTAATCAAAAACCTCCCAAAAAACAAAAGTCCAGTACCAGAGGCTTCTCTATGAATTCTATCAAACATTCAAAGAAGATTTAATGCCTATCCTGCTCAAACTCTTCCGGAAAATTGAAGAGGAGAGGATGCTTCCTATCTCATTTTGTGAGGCCAACATCACCCTGACACTGAAATCAAACAAGGACAACACAAAGAGGAAAATTACAGGCCAATATTGCTGATGAACATAGATTCAAAAATCCTCAACAAAATATTAGCAAATAGGATAGAGCAATAAATTAAAAGGATCATACACCACGATCAAGTGGGACTTATTCCAGAGATGCAAGGATGGTTCGACATACGTGAATCAAACAATGTAATACCCACATTAACAAAATGAGGAATAAAGACCACATGATCATCCCAATAGATACAAAGAAAGCATTTGACAAGATCCAACATCCATTTATGATAAAGACTCTCAATAAAATGGGTATAGGAGGAAAGTATCCCAATATAATAAAGGCCATATATGACAAATCCACAGTCAACATCATACTCAATGGGGAAAAACTGAAAGTCATTCTTCTGAGAACAGGAACAAGACAAGGGTGCCCACTCTTACCACTTGTATTCAACATAGTACTGGAAGTTCTAGCTAGAACAATTAGGCAAGAAAAAGACATAAAAGGTATCCAAGTTGGAAAGGAAGAAGTGAAACACTCACTGTTTGCAGATGACATGATTCTACATATAGAAAACCCTGAAGAATTCTCCAGGAAACTATTGGAAATAACTACAGCAAAGTTGCAGGGTACAAAAATCAGCATTCAAAAATCACTTGCATTTTTGTAAACTAATAACGAACTAGCAGTAAGAGAAGACAAGAATACAATCCCATTTACAATCACAACCAAAAGAATGAAATATCTAGGAATAAATTTAACCAAGGAGGTGAAAGACCTATATAATGAAAACTATAAGACATTATTGAAAGAAATCAAAGACATAAAGAAATGTAAAGAAATTCCAAGCTCACAGATTGGAAGAATAAACATAGTTAAAATGTCCATATTACCTAAAGCAATATACAGATTTAATGCAGTCTCAATCAGAATCCCAATGACACTTCACAGAAATAGAACAAAGAATCCTAAAATTTATATGGAACAACAAAAGACCCTGAATAGCCAAAGCAATCCTGAGAAAAAAGGACAAAGCTGGAGGTATCACAATCCCTGACTTCAAAATATACTACAAAGCTATAGTAATCAAAACAGCACAGTACTCATACAAAAACAGACACACAGATGAATGGAACAGAATTGAAAACCCAGAAATAAAACTACACATCTGTGGACAGCTAATCTTTGAAAAATGAGCCAAGACCATACAATGGAGGAAGGAAAGTCTCTTCAATAAATGGTGTTGGGAGAACTGGACAGCCACGTGCAAAAGAATGAAAGTAGACCATTATCTCACACCATATACAAAAATTCACTCAAAATGGATTAAGGACTCGAATGTATGACCTGGAACCATAAAACTCCTAGAAGAAAATATAGACAGTACACTCTTTGACATCAGTCTTAACAGTATCTTTTCAAATACCATGTCTACTCAGGCAGGGGAAACAACAGAAAAAATAAACAAATGGGACTACATCAGACTAAAAAGCTTCTGCAAGGCAACAGAAACCATGAACAAAATGAAAAGACAACCCGCCAACTGGGAGAAAATATTTACAAATCATACATCTGACAAGGGGTTAATTTCCTATATAAAGAACTCAAACAATTCAACAACAACAAAAACCTGATCAAAAAGTGGACATAAGATATGAACAGACATTCTTCCAATTAAGATATACAGCTGGCCAACAGGCACATGAAAAGTTGTTCAACATCACTAATTATTAGGGAAATGCACCTCAAAACTCCAATGAGGTATCACCTTAAACCCATCAGAATGGCTATAATTAACAAGATAAGAAATAACAAGTGTTGGAGAGAATGTGGAGAAAAGGGAGCCCTCATCCACTGCTGGTGAGAATGCAAGTTGGTGCAGCCACTATGGAAAAAAGTATGGAGATTTCTCAAAAAATTAAAAATAGAAGCCCATATGATCCAGCTATCCCACTACTGGATATTTATCCAAAGAATATGAAATCAACAATTTAAAGAGATTTATGCACCCCTATGTTCATCACAGAATTATCCACAATAGCCAAGGCGTGGAAGCAACTCAAGTGCCCATCAATGGACGAATGGATAAAGAAGATGTAGTGTATATATATGCATACATATATACACACAGTGGAATGCTACTCAGCCATAAAAAAGACAAAATAGTGCCATTTGCAATGACATGGATAGAGCTTGAGGGTATCATGCTAAGCGAAATAAGCCAGACAGAGAAAGACAAACACAGTACGATTTCACTCACATGTGGAAGATAAACAAACACATGGACAAATAGAACAGATTAGTGGTTACCAGAGGGGAGGGGGGTGGGGGCAGGGTGAAAGGGGTAAAAGGGCAAATATGCATGGTGATGGATAAAAACGAGACTATCGGTGGTGAGCATGACGCAGTCTGTACAGAAACTGGTATACAATAGTGTACACCTGAAATTACACAATGTTATAAGCCAAAATGACCTCAATAAAATAATTAAATTAAAAAATGGAAGAAATTTAAAGATGTCTTAGAATTAAAGAAAGATAAGTGGTTGTAGATCGAAACAAATGATAGAGTTCAAATAGAAAACATCAGGAAACGCTTATCTAGACACATTAGTGAAATTTAAGAATAACAGACAAAATAACAATTAGAAAACTTCCAGAGGGAGACCGTAGATTATCAGGAGAGGAACGACAAACAGACAGATATTAGACATCTCAATAGCAACACTGCACGCAGGAAGACATTTGAATACTATTTTTAAGTTAATGAGGCAAAACAAGTTTGAACCTAGATGTTTACATTCAGCCAAATTGTCTTCAGATGTAATGGCAAAATAAAAAAATCTGAGTCTTATAAAGCCTCAGAAATATTGCCACACAAAGACCCACACTGAAAACATTTTTGGGGGATGTATTCAAACGAAAATAGAACCAAACCAGGAGGTGCTTCAAGAGATATCCAAAGTAAGTGTAGTGAAATGTATTGTTAACATTTGTTATTATAAAAAATAAAGTTAATAAACTCATAAATATTAAATAAACCAAATAAACTCATAACTAAAATTCTAGATAATATGAACAAGATAGGAGGTAGAGAGAGGGAGACCAAGAGTCATAAAAATGTGCTATTATTCTTTCCTGTTAAAGGGAAGAAATAGGTGTTAAAAAAAAAGAGAAAGAAGGAGGAACTAGACAAAGTGATACAAATTGAAATTTTAAAAAGTGGTAGAAATAATATAAAATATATGAGAAAATTACAATAATGTAAGTGGACTAAACTTTCCAGTTACAAGATATTTTTAGATTAAATAAAAAAATATAATCCAATTTTATACTGTCTATAAAAGACAGTATAAAATGACCTAATAATGGTTATATATAGAGTTTTGCATCCAGCAATTAGAAAAATATACATTCTTTTCAAGCAAATATGGGGCATTTCTATAAAAAATAATCATGTACTAAGTCATAAAGTAAGTCAACATATTTCAAAGAAATCTCTTACTACATAATACAATTATTTAGAAGTTGCTAACAAAAAGACAAATAGAAATCCAGGTATTTGGAAATTAAAAAGTATGCTTCTGAAGGTAATGAAGCAGCTTAAAGTAGACTACTTTTACAAGAACAACTAGAAAAGCTGGGTAACATGAAAAAAATCTGTTTAAGGACATGAGAGAACTTCAGAGTCAGCCAAGACTTGAGGGACCAAAATCCTAGAAAAGAGAGAATCACACAGAGATTAGTTGACATTCTGTAGTCACTTCCCCTCCAGGGATTTGCCAATTCTGGACATGGCACAAGACCCTGAAAACTCAGGGAGAGGGTCTAGGCAGAAGCGCTCATAATAAGAGGTAGACCTTGTAGCTGTCCTGTAGGGTTGAAAGACAAAAAGTAGAGGCCAAGGGACCAAGGTCCCAGAGAGAAGGGAGAAGCCGTGAACTGAAACTATATAAGGTCAATTTCCCCCTCAAGATGTTTGCAGATTTCTGGAACTGCATAAGGCAATAGGCAAGCAGAAAGTCTCTGGAATTGCAATCTTGTGGTATTGGGGAGGAGTCCTGAATAAAACTTTAACATCGCAATTTCCAGACCTTCCTGCAGTCAGTGTTCCTGCTAAATAGCATCTTTATCTTGTTCTCCCAAGGACTCTCTGAGTTTCCTGGTAACTCCGCGACCTGCATTTCTCAGGATCCACCCTTGGAGAGGAAAGTCATTTCCTACCACCACCCCTGCCCCCGCCATCTGCACCAAGGCTGTCTCGGCCTTGGTAAGCAGTCAAAGTTCGCCAAACTCATGTTTTCCTTAACTCAACAGTCTTTCTTACAGTTGTGTTAATCTAGTTAGCAACATATGGAGCTGTTCCCATTATCCCACTTCATGTTTCCTCTCAGGAGGTACCAAGGTAGTGTAATAAATAAAATCACATTCTAACACTTAGTATACCATTTACCTGAACTTTCTCCTCTTGTAAGCACCACGGATGCTCTTTGCCTAAGAAATCATTGCTTTCCCTAGCTGAATTGTCATTTGCAATTACGCAATAATTTAGTAATGAAATTCTATTTGTAAGCTAACCTGTCCTCTGTTTGGCTGTCTCTGGTAGCTAGATTTTAAGATGGTCCTTGCTTCCTGGTATTTGTGCTCTTGTCTCATGTCATGCTCTTGTGTCTCATGTTGTCTTCTACCATATCAAACAGGGCTGATCTGTGCAACCAACAAGATATTGCAGAAATGACAGTGTGTGACTTTTGAGGCAAGGTCATAACAGACATCCTGGCTTCCACCTTGCTCTTTCTTGGATCATTTGCTCTGGGAGAAGCAGTTGAAATGTTGTGAGGACACTCAAGCAGCCCATGGAGGAGGAACTGAGGCTTCCTGTAAGCAGCAAGCACTATGTGAGTGAACCATCGTGGAAGCCAATCCTTCAGCCCCAGTCAAGCCTTCAGATGAATGCAGCCCTACCCAACATCTTCAGTACAACCTCATGAGAGATGGGGCTAGAACTACCCAGTTAAGGGGCTCCAGAGTTCCAAACTCATAGAAACCATGTGAGATAATAAATTTTTGTTGTTGTTTTGCACTGCTAAATTTTGGGGTAATTTGTTATGCTGCAATAGAGATGATTACGCTGTCCTCTTTCCTTTTTTCAATTCTTGAGTTCTTTCCCCTCTTTTCCTTCATATGGCTCTCAGGTGAGCATCAATGTAATTGAGTCCTTTCCAGGGGTCACATCTCTGAGCATTTATGGAGCACTCATCTTCTTTTTGCAATTGCCTATTTCAGAGAAGGATTCAGTGATGGAAAGATTCTTCGTTAATATTGTTTCGTTCTTCTCCCAACATGCAGCACAGGGACTTTAACTTGCCGTGTTCAATGTGGGCTTGGTGCCCATCCCTTGGGAGAGTGTACCTCAGGGGGACTCAAGTCTCGATCTTGCCTTATCGTTGATGAAAGCCACACAAATGGAAGCAGGTAATTTGGGCTTTGAGATCAAAGCTGTATTTTTACTAATTGGTGAAAGTAGTAGTGGGAGGCTTTGGCTATAGAGACAAGATTCTTCTTTGCTGATCTATGGAAAGTGACTTTCCTTTCCTGGCCAATGCTTCCTCAGATGGCTGTTTAAATGGTGTATTCTCAACTAAGTATGTGCAGTTGAGGGTCAAGCTATTGGAAAAGGGTTTTGGCAGACTTTGGGCACTCTGATGAACTTATGTCCTTCCCCCTGAATTTTCAGCAGTACTCTGTTGAGTTCTAGTGAACACCCAGAAATGTTTGCCTAAATTGTTCACTTTTGATGGTTGGGAATATTATGTTCATTAGGATCAGCACTTTTGTCTCATACTAGCCTCGACATCTGGACATTTTTTATGTGAGGAGTATGTAGATTCTAATCTCCAACTGATCTTGAAGTCTCTGCTTTTGGTGTTTCTGTTTTTTGGGCTATGGTGGGCTTGATGGTTTTCTCTGCTAAAATGCTCTTGTGTCTTCCAATGAAAATAAGAGCTACCTTTTCCTTGGTGTTTACTCTGGGTCAGGCCCTAGGCTAAGTGGTGTATCTGCATTATCTCACTGAGCCCTCCACCATGCGTTGGTGAGGACCACTACCACCATGTTGGACATGGGGTGCTGAGGCTCTGATGGGGGAAGTGATGTGTTCAAGGACATGCAATTATTCAGTTCACCGGAAGAGAACTGACTCCAGGCTAGTGGGATTCTGAAGGTGGTGTGTTACCCACAGCACTAGGAGGCTACTCCTGCTCTGCCAGTCCTCTTTTGCCAGGACCCTATCTGGAAAGCTGAGGGCCGTGAAACAGAGGCTACCTACTGGTCCAAGCCCCCACCTAGGGTTTCCGGGATTCCTGTTTTTGCAGGTTACCCTGCACAAAGCACTGCTTTTCTACCTGAAAGAACTTAAAACTTAATCACTATAACTGTGACTATAATGACAACAAAAACACAGGTCATTCAACAAATTCTGCTTTCTCTAGGAAGGTCCATATTGAGGAGGCTTGATATGCTCCATCATCTTGAGATGTGTCAACTGGGTGTGTACGCATGTGTGCCTTTGTGTGTGTATATGTCTGAGTGTGAGGGTGCGTGTATGAAGCCTTTACTCAAATATCCCAGCTGGCTCTCCTGCTCTCCCCACCCTGGCCCTGGCATCCTGGGTACCATCGTTCTGGTGGTCATTTCTACCTGCAATAGTGCCCTGCATCCTGAGTATACCAGCCACTCCCATTGGAT
The DNA here is from genome assembly GCF_037783145.1 of Equus przewalskii. Taxonomy (NCBI): domain Eukaryota; kingdom Metazoa; phylum Chordata; class Mammalia; order Perissodactyla; family Equidae; genus Equus; species Equus przewalskii. The sequence continues at coordinate 29,220,723 of NC_091859.1, forward strand.
GTCGCCAATACCTTAGGTCTCACTCCACTGCGCAGGGCAGTCTCTTTTAATGCCCTATGTCTATGCCTCTGCTGAACTCCACTAGCAGTTACCCTACCTTTGCAGAGAATGAGCTCTCCTATTCCAGAGGCAGGGGCAGTGTGGTGCTTCAGTGAGGGGCCATGGAATCATGCCGTCCTTGGTTGCTCTCCTGCTTTCCTCCCTGCTTATTGTGTGTCCTTGGCACATTGGGTAACCTCTCTGAACCTTAGCCTCCCCATCTGTGAAATGGAGATCATGATGCTTCTCCCATTGCTGGCAGTGAAGAGGAACTGAGATGATGTATTTAAGCCCTAGTAGGTAGTATCTAAGAAACTGAGGCCTTTTTATATTTTCCCTGATTCAAACATCTTTTCCTTATCCTCATCCTGTCTTGAAGTCAGAGGAAATATGTTCCAGCAGCTCAGGCTCCTTGGGGCTGTCAGTTCTCACAGACTGTGGACAGGCTGGGGCTTCAGTTGAACTCAGATGCTTTTCTCTTTGGTTTTCTCCTTTTCCTTCACAGGTTTCAGGGTCTACCCCAGCATTCGAGGACTCAATATGCTCAACACCAGCATTCCTCCTCCTGGTGAGACTCTTGCCCCTGTCCACTCTGCTCAGGAAGCCAAGTGTGTGACGTTGACATGACACTTTAGGGGGCACCTGTGTTTGCTGGCTACAATATCATCTTCCATTCAGTTTCATCTGTAATTAACCCAAGAAACAAAATCATCTTGTGAAAGGGCCCAGAGAACATACACTGCCCCTCTCCTCCTTCCCTTGGCTGGAAAACAGTAATCCCAGCTGAAAGACATTTTCAAAATACTCAGGACCATGGAATGGAGTGCTACAAAGACTTTTAGAGCACATTCCATTTTACAGATGACGAAACTGAGGCCAGGAGAAGGGAGAGGCCTGTGTGTTTTCAGAAGACAGAGCAGTGCAGTCATGAGTGTTACTCAAGTTCCAACCCCAGTTCCTTCCCACATTCGACATGTGACTCTGAGCAAGTCACGGAATGTCTCCAAATCTCAACTTCCTCGCCTGTAAAATGGAAATGAAAGTACCTGCCTCATTGTGAAGTCACCGAGAGGATAACTGAGATTGTGTGTGTTTGTGTGTGTGTGTGTGTGTGTGTGTAACGCTCAGCCCCGTGCCTGGCATGGACCAAGCGCTCAGCCAGTATTAACTTGGCCTCCCCATTCTCCTTCACACTCTTCTTCCGTCAGCGCCTTGCCGTGGAGCTCACTCTGACAGCACCTGAAGAAGCAGTGGCAGGAAGCTCTCTCCTTCCTCCTTCCTCTCCAGAATACCCCTAATCTGGAATTTGGGGACTTGGGAATTGCCCCCATTTTGTTCTTAAGGTTTCCCCAGAACTCACGGTCACATATGTGGCTTAAGCTTTGCGGAAAACTTTGGTTTTCCTTACTTACAATCATGTCATGATAATCACAGTAGTAATTGTATAGTTACATTTATTATAAAGGGTAACAGTGAATGTCCATGGAGCGTGTCCAACATGCCACCGTGCATGGATCCTCACAGCAACCCTCTGATTAGGCTCTGTTTTTATCACTCTCGTTATACAGATGAAGAAACCTAGGCACTGAGAGACTAATGACTTGCTCAAGGTCAACAGCTGCCAAGCGGCAGTGTCCAGATAAGGTCCCCGAGCTGATTTTGGAGTGACAGTGTTTTCCTCTTTACATTCAAACAGTACGCCTTCTTTACTCTTAGTTGCTACGTTATTTAAAGAGAATCATCGTCTTTTCTTTTGTCTTGTTAAATCCATGTTGGCTTTTCAAGATTGACAGGACGTTCTGTAGATTTCCAGTTGTTGATTCTTGGGTGTGGGTGTGGGGCTGGCGGTTTCGCTTTGGATGAAACTGGAGATGCCTAAGGTCTACCAGTTAAGCTTCAGATATTTGACAACTGGTATTCTCTGCTACATTTTCTTTCCATTTAACAACTTTTGTCTCAGATGGAAAAGTTTATAGTGTTTTTTTTAATGGCTTTTTAAAAATTTGAGGGTTGGAGGTGATGGGTGGAAAAACGGGCAGGGTAAAGGAGAAGGCCTTTATTTTTCAGTCTGGTCTCATTTAAAAAGCTCCTTTTGCTCTGTCCTTAACATTTGGGCTTTCCAATTTTTTTCTCATTAGTGGTTTTGCCCTGTCTCTGTTTATTTTGTGACTCGTGCCTGAAGGGATGTTTTCTCAAAAGAGAATTATCCACACCACATCTTGTTCTGGCCACGTGTTGACCGCTCTCTCGGTCAAGGCCTTCTTTGTGTAGGGGAGCAGAGGGTTTATTCTGGTTGACGGGGATGCCATATGGAAGTGAACCGTTAGACGGGGTAGGGATGGAATGAACTTCCATTAGGATAAGTAGACATTTGAGTTGTAATACCCATTACATGATGTTTTTCCTGGCCCCAGAACCACTTAAGCAGAGGTTTAGTACACAGGATTCTCATGTGGGTGACTGGAGCACATCGAGATTCCCGTTGTTTTAGTCAGAACTAAACAGAAAACTTTACTCAAATGAGGGGGGCTCACATGAGGGCCACGATGGGTTATTTCACTGGAAAACAAAGATGCTTGGGCCTCACAGGAGCCGGGGCCGGACTTCAGGGCCACAAGTCACACGCTCTGGCTTTCAAGCACTGCAGGGGTTCCCTCCTCCCCACCATTTCTCGGGACCGCACGATCTCCGAGCCTCAGTTTCCTCCTCTGCGTAATGCAGTAGTCACCGAGTGCTTAAGGGTATAGACTCAAAAGCAGAATGTCCATGTTCGTTCCTGTCATTGCCACTTCCTAAACTTGTGGCAAATCAGTTTGTGCCTCAGTTTCCTCATTGGTGAAATGGGCATTGCCAGACTCTGGGGTGGTTGTGAGGTTTCAGCACTTGGCAAGGACTGAACACAGAGCCCGGTGCTGGGCAGTGTTCAACCTGTGTTGCTATTATTGTCTCTTTGCTCTCATGTGGCCGAACAGCCAGAGCCAAGGGTAGTATTAACCCTACTAGTAATAATCATAACAGCTCAGTTATTGAACTTTTACTATACAAGCATTTTATAAATATTTTCATTTTATCTTCTTGAAAATCACGTGGAAATAGTTACCTTCAGTATCCCCACTTTATAGATGTGGAAACTGAGCTTCAAGGAGATCAGGGAACGCCCTCAAAGTCACACAGATAAACTGGAGCCAAACCCACATGCAGGCTGTGGGAGCACATGACTGTCTTAGTCCCTCCAGGCTGCTTTAACAGATGACCACAGACCGGGTGGCTTGTAAACAACAGAAGGCTATTTCTCCCAGATCTGGAGGCTGGAAATCTGAGATTAGGGTATCAGTGTGGTCAGGTTTCAGTGGGAGCCCTCTTCTGGGTTGCAGACTGCCAACTTCTCATTGTGTCCTCATATGACAGAAAGAGGTGATGGGGCCCTCTGGGGTCCCTTTCATAAGGGCACTAATCCCATTCATGAGGCTCCACCTTCATGACCCAGTCACTTCCCAAAGGCCCCACCTCCAAACGCCGTCACAATGGGGATTAAGTTTCAACATATGAATTTGGGGAGGACATAAAAATTCAGTCCATTGCAATGACCTTATAAGTCCAATGCTTCTACTATCTGATGGTGTGGTTCACAGTTGTTAATCATGGTTTCTTAGTTTACTAGCTCAAATTCTTGAGGGGAAATGTGATGGACTAAGCTTAGACTATGGATATTTTTCTGCCTGGGTTAGGTGTACATTCTTGGATCAGGCAGCTGTGGCCAGAGGGGTGGGGTCGTGTGGTTCCAACATGGTCGAAACCACTTAGAGACTGAGAACTTCCCAGAAAGGGAAGAAGGGAAGGTGGGCAATCAAACCTTTCTGTTAGGCACCCCACACCGTCCCCTGCCAGCATTCAATCCTGAAATTGTCTCAGTGTTCTCTCCAGAGGGTTAAGGCACTGCAGGTATTACTGTCTGCCTTTCTCCTGCTGAGCTCAGCTGTAGGCATGGAGGACATTCACTGGCAAGCTCAGTCCTGCCCATTTCTGGAATAAATCTACACAGTGCTGGCAGTACATCGAGTGCCCCGTGTCTGCCAGTGGGTGGGGCCTGGAAATTAGTCTGGCAGCCATAAGCAGCAAGTGTCTATGTGCCTACCATGCTGGTCTGCCCCCACCTCTTGCTAGGTCTTTCTGATGATGTTCCTGGTTCTTGGGATTGTATCCAATTTTTTTAGATCTCCTCAGTGGGCCTGACCATTTGTCTAGCACTTTCTCCCCACTCCCTAGGGCCCCAACCACTAGCTGGGGTCCTGCTCTAATCCAAACAAGAGGATCTGAAGCACTCAGTCTTTCTGCCGTTACATCAACTCAGGCCCCTTTGCATCTTTTTCTTTTAACTTTTATTGTGGAAAATTTGAAATGTTCACAAAAATATACAGACTCATATAATAAATCTTCACATACCCATCACCTGGCTTCAACAATGATCAAATTATGGCCAACTTCTTCTATCTATACTTCCACCTAATCTCTCCCTATATGATTTTGAAGCAAATTCCAGATCCTATCATTGCCTCTGTAAATATTTCAGTGTACACCTCTAAAATATTATAACTGTTTGTTTTTATGAGAATCACAATCATATGAGCACACCTAAATATATTAACAATGATTCCTTAGTTTTATCGAATAATCCAGCCAGTGTTTATAATTCTGATTGTCTCATAAATGCTTTAAAGGATTTTTCATTAATGGTTTGTTTGAGTCAGCATCTAAATAAGGTCGACATATCATGATTTGTTGATGAAATCTCTAGATTTTTGTCTCCACCTCTATTTTTTTCCTTGCAATTTATTTCTTAAAGAAATTGGGTCGTTTGTCCTGTAGAGTTTCTTGGTTGGGACTTGACGATGGGACATCCGTGGGTGAATTAGTATTGGGATAGAAAGGCTTGATCGTGTTTCGATTTGGTTTCTCTTGGCATGACCACTTTGTAGGTGGTGCCGTGTCCCTCCACTGGAAGCATAATATGTCTAGTTGTCTCTTTTTGTGGCTGTAGCAGCTGTTGATGCTCAGTGGTGAAATTTATTACTTTATTAGGGCTTGCAAAATGGTTAGGTTTGAATTCTGTGATTCCTTCTTCACTTATTAGGTAGAATACTTTTTTAAAAAGAAACTTCACCTCTTCTACTATTTCGTTACCCAATGTCATAGCCCATATAGGAAAAGCAGAATGAATACTTGATTCTTTTTCTGTACTTACAAGCTTTATGAATATGAGTTAGTTCGTTGGCATCCCCCAACAGTGAGCAATTAGGTTTTTTTGGGAAGTATCATTAAAACTCATAGATTAAGTATATGTGATAGGTTTCAATTCATTTCAGTTATTGTATTCATTCATGCTCAAACTCTTCCATCTTTGGCCAGTGGAAGCCTCTTCAGATAGACTTCTGAGTCCTTTTAACATCCCCTCCCCTCTTGGCATGTTGACGGGAGCCCAGACTGAGGCCAAGTTTTTCAGGCCATTTCTATATTTTGTTCACTGTCTGGCACATAGTGAGTAGTCAACAAATGGTAGATAAGAAGGTGATGACTATTTATAGAAATCTTAACCTCCCCGTCCAGGGCCAGAACTATGACTGTATTTCTTTAATACCACCCTACCTGGCCCTGACTTCTGGAGGAGAGGGGGGCTCTATTTCTCTGTCTTGATACACTTATGTCCTTGTCTCCACTCCTTTTACTAATCCCTCTCCCAGGGGGAGGAGGGACATATGTCACTGGTGAGACCGAGAGCGGGGAAGTGAGTATATGCAACAGAGCCCCTTCTGAACTCTTTCTCAGAGATGAGCTTTGTCCACACTCTGCGTGTGTTCCATTTGCGCCTGCCTCCTCCCTGGGTAAAGAGCTCAGAGCAGGCCTAGCATCTGAAAGAGGTTGCCTCCATTTGCTGGGGTTGGGGTAGGGTGCAGGGAAATCTGCAGTTCTATCTGACCCTGGGTGTAGACATTTCATTCAGGAGAGAGGAGTAGAGTACTACTTTTGGCTTCATAGCTCAACTGTTTTCTAATCCAGCTGTAGCAGCCATCAAACCGATAACATTGGTCTTTATCAGGCTCTCCTTTCTACTTCTCAAATGGCTTGTCATCCAAGGGAAAAAGAAATGTGCTAAATCAGCACCTTGGAAATGCTACCCGCTGCCTTCCCTTCCCCACCAGCCATTGGCGTCCCGTGCCTCCTCACGGCAAACTTTGCCCAAGGTAATACAGAAGGCTCTTGTTCACGCGCAGATGTTACCTGGAAGAACAGCTGTGAGGTATTAAGCTGAACAAGCAAGTCAGCTAGCACATTTCTTAAACAGGCGTGGCTGAGGCCAGGATTCTATTAAGGAACAAAGAGAGTCTTTCCATTTATTAGACATTCGGGAAACAGAAGACTGTTTATGCGGCTTCTCCTGTTCTTTGCAGCCAGCTTTGCAGGTGGGCGCATGTGTGTGCCTCTCGGTGCTAGTGTGTGCACATGGACGCTGAACTTGTTAGTGCCACATACCCACCATACTGGAAGCCCCAAATCTGTTCCCTTTGGGTTGATTTGAAGTAAGCTCAGGGCTGTTGGTTAGGGTATGTCTTAGTTGGTTTGGGCTGCTACAACAAAATACCATAACTGGGTGGTTTATCAACACTGGGAATTCATTTCTCACAGTTGTGGGGGCTGCAAGTGCTAGATCAGGGTGCCAGCATGGTCACCTTCTGGTGAGGGCCCTCTTCCGGGCCGGAGACTGCCAATTTCTCCCTGTGTCATCACATAATGGAAGGAGCAGGGGAGCCGTCCAGAGCCTCGTTTATGAGGGCACTACTCCCATTCATGGGGGCTCCACCCTCAGGACCTACTCACCTCCCAGAGGATCCCAAGGGATCACCTTCTAATACTATCCCTGGGATTAGGCTCCAACATATGAATTTCGGGGGACACAAACATTCAGTCTATAGCTGGGTACAACAGTCTAGCCGAGACCAGATATGAAATAGACCCCAAATAACGATATATGAAATTAGGTAGAAATTTATTGCTCTCTCATGTAAAAGTCTCAGCTGCCATAGTGGCTCAGCTTCACAAAGGCGTCCAGAGCCCCACTCCTTCCATTGTTTGGTTCCATCACCCATAGTGTGTGGCTCTTGTCTTCATGGGATATTACCCTTGACCTTGCCGGGGTAGAGGCAGGCTTAGAGGCTTCCTTCACTTGGCTTTCTATACTATAGCAGCTCTTACCTCACAGGCCAAGGAACCACCGCAGGCGTTGTGTCAACTACCAAGAATGTTCATTCCAGTTACAGCCTCAGAGACTGAAGAAATGGCTTCCTGGTGGATCCAGGGATGCTGTGGATCAGCTGTGACTTGGAACTGGGCTATGATTCTATGTATGATCCGGGCTCCATGTGCTCCTACTGTAAAGAGGAAAAGGGGTCATCCTGACGATTTGAGTCTCCAAGTACTAACGGTCCTTGGAATGTTGGGTGTTCTCTTTCCCCAGTGTATGGTTACCTGAATACATGAACATAGGCTCCTTTGGGGGAAAGATGGGAGGAACTCTAATCATATACACCTATTGCAGTGTTGCAAGGTTCGTCTTCCTGATGACCAGCCTCTCCTTTCCTCAGATGGAAAGCTAGCTCTTCCAGACCTGGGTTGGAAAGCTGGCTCAGGTGCGGAAAGTCACAAGGGACAGTTACTCTCACCCTCCTCACCTTAATCCTGGCTTGCTTTTAGTTGTAGAGATTAAGCAATAGCCTTATTGGCTATCCTTCTATCTTGTCTCTAGGAATTCTGTGTTCTACTAATCATCTCCATAGTCATCTCTGGCTCAGGCCCCACTGGCGATCACTCTGACCTTGTCATTCATTAAAAAAAATTATGCCAATCATGCTTCTGATGTTTAAGCACTGCCACCTTGCTCCTATTGTTTTGGAATTGTATCAATCTCATTGTTCCAATGAACCCAGATCTATAATGACACCCCTGGCCTACACAGGATGGTCACACTGAGCTTCGCAGTGATGCTGGTGCAGCTCTGACCAGAGCCTTTCTTATTGCTTTGGCAAGTGGAGGATCCTCTGGGGCCTCCCTCAGATCATGGGCATCTGGTGAGTTTTTGGGTTTTCATCATATATCAGCTGTGGCATGCCCTCTTCCCTGACCTTTTGATCTCTTTTTCCCCCAATGACCATGGCGGTTCTGGCATTCCTACTTCGCTTAGAATGGGCCATTGCTTTCTCCAAGCTTCTGGCAGCTTGTTATCACTGTCTCTTGGGGGCCTTACCAGGGTGTTAAATCCTATATCAAAGGATGTGCCGCCATATTGATAAACTCTTCCTTACTCACCTTCATTTTCTAACTCCCTTCCCTCCTTGGTCCAGCACCCTTAGAATCCTGCCCCATCTGTAGTTTCCTGGCTTCTGCCAGCCCCCATTGACAAGATCCTGTGGCAACTCTTAGGTCTAGTCCTTTCCTTAATGGCTTCAGCAGGTCCCCAGCTGGGTTGTATTGTGAGTTGGGGCTTGTACCTGGTTTAGAGGTCAGAAGGGCAGATACTGAGGGCACACGTATTCTGTTCTATGGGAGAGGCCTTTGCGTCACCTTCAGAGGAGGAGGGATAAAGCTTATAGGAAGAATGGATCACCTGTCCAGGCCCAGACATTCAGAGAAATCTGAGGATGCATGCTTTTTTGAGTGAATTAATTCGGATGTCATCCCATATCTCAGGATCCCATGATTCCTAACCAGAGTCCTGATCTTACCATAGCAAAGCTGCCTAAGGTTGAGAATTTAATCTTCCTTGGCTGCAGAAGATGAGAATTTCCGTATATAGAGCTAAAGGGGCCCTGGTGCTTTTGTGCTTAGTTTTTAATTGACTATTAGTCACTCTTAGTCTTCTGCTATCTTTTTGGAAAGCATACATTGCTCTCCAGCAACAGCCATTCAATTCCATTGCCTTGATGATGACAATTTCCTCCATAGTTTTCAAAAGCCTGACATATCACACCCTCTGGTACCTTTACTTGCTCCAGTATCCCATTCCATTTTACCACTGGTGGCAGTTTTACCAATTTCATCAGCATCTTGTGTCAGGGGCTCAATAAAGTCCACATATCAGTGGTAATGGGTTCTCATTGCCTGTTGGCTGGCTGGTGACCCAGCCCCAGATTCCATCTCAGCATCTGCTTTCTCAGACTACTCCTAATATCATCTGTCAGGTTGGGGTCCCAGAAAGCAGAAGCTGGGACACAGATTAGACCACAAGGGTCTACTAAGTAGTGTGCTGAAGATGGGGCTGGGTCGGAAGGGAAGGAAGCAGGACTGAGTAGAGAGAGACTGCCATTCAGCTTCAACAAAGGCCTCAGCTGACTGCTGGGGAAGCTGCAAAGCTGGGATGACCCTTGGACTTTTCTCAAGTTTGGACAAGGGCTAAGCCTTTATGTCCTTGTATTGACTATTTACCATTGGAGGCTGCCCCTGGGAAGGGGGAGTGTCCTGGAGTGAGTTGGCTTTCTTCAAGAAGAAAGAAGAAATTTCTGAGAGAGCTGACAGTTGGGGGCTCACAGCCAGCAAAACACCCAGCAGCTGAGGGAATACGAGAAAAAAAAAAAAAAAAAGGCCACAGTATTTGATAGATCCATCCATTAAGAAGTGGAGTCTGTTTTTTCATCCCTTGAATTTGGCTTGGCATTGTGACTGGCTTTGGCCAGTGGGACAATAGCAGAGAGTCAAGAAAAGTGCTTGTCCACTGGGGCTTGCTATTCTGTTGCTATTCAGAATCCTTCCACTGGCACGTGAGAAGCCCAGGCTAGCCCCCAGGAGAGGAGAGAGACCCCATGCCACCCAAGTGAGTCCCAGACATGTGAATGTGGCATCCTAGACCATCCAGGCCTGGCCCAAGAGGCCCAGATGAGCCACCCAGCAAGCCCCCAGGATCATGGGAAATAATAGGTGTTCACTGTTTTCAGCCACTAAGTTTTAGGGGTCATTTGTTACACAGCAAAAATTTATTGATGAGTAGGCCAGCATGAACCTGGCGCGTGGTCTGACCAAATGGAGAAAATGTTTTGGGATTTGGTAAACTTATACTGCTTTATTTCCCACCTCCCTCTCAGGTTTCTAGATTTCTAATAAAACTAGCCAAATGCACGTGTTTTTCAGAGCCTTTACAAAGCACCCTTTCAATGACCTTCATCAGCTCAGAAAAGGGAATACAAGAGGCTTTTACCATTCATATTTGCTAAAGAAAATACATGCTTTCAGAGCTGCCAGTTTTGCTAAACAGAAACACAATTACCACTGGAAAAACCAAGGCCTGCTACTCGATCGTAAATGTTCTAAAGATAGCAGTATGCTGATTATTGGTTAAACTGAGCTTTTGGAGGAGCATTTGAGGACCTGATGCAGTGAATTAAGTGGAAATGTGCTAAAATGAAAAAGATCAAATCAAAAGAAAACTCAAATCAAGCACCTTCCAATGGCTTATTGGAAAAATATTTTCATAGTACCTAGTTCTTGGCACTTGATGAATGTTTGTCGACTGAACAAATGAATACATGAATGGTAGAAATCTGTGCTACTGTGCTTGAAAAATGTGCTACCCTGCTGCCCTGGCTTTAAGATCTTGGAAGGATCAAACTGGGATTAAAATAGGGGAGCTGGGTTCAGTAATCTTAAAGGATTTCTCTTCCCAGACCCCATGGAACTCCACTCAAATTCTAGGGCCACCACGTCTGTAGGCATGTTGATCCCCTCTCTATTCCTCGAACTTCCCTTCTGAAAACAGAGGACAGGACCATCTAGAAAGCCTAGGTTTTGGGATTCCCTATGGGGTAATGGAACGTGTCTGGATAAAGAGTGATCTGGGTTTACTTCCTTACTCCGCCTCTCACCAGCTGTGTATGTGACCTTGGGCAAATTACCCAAATTATTTGTGCCTCAGTTTCCAAATCTGTATAATGGGACAACAATATCACTTGCAATAATACTACTTGGATTGTTAGGAGAATTAGGGATAATATATGTGAAGTGCCTGGGATGTAGGAGTATTTGTAATGGGTCAGCTGTATTGGTGTAGAGTAGGGAGATTAAAATGTGTATATTCAATGGACCTTGTAAAATCTAGTACAGTCATGTGTGGCTTAATGACAGGGATATGTTCTGAGAAATGCATTGTTCGGTGATTTTGTCGTTGTGCAAACATCATAGAGTGTACCTACACAAACCTAGATGGTATAGCCTACGACACACCTAGGCTGTATGGTACTAATCTTATGGGACCACCATCACATATGTGGTGTGTCGTTGACCGAAACTCCGTTATGTGGCACATGGCTGTATTTCTGATTTTATTCATAATTGTCAAATATTGGGGAAAACCAGTCTGTGCCCATTCAGTTCCACATCTTCACTGAGACTGCTGAACTCTTTCTGACTATTCTTTCTCCCAACCCCCTCCCCCCCACCGCCCCCTGGACAAGTCACATTTCTCAAGCTGCTAAATCTAATGACAGCTGCCTCTTATCCCATATGTTTCTCATTCCAAAATGTTGTTTTGAGTATTTTCAGCTACTAAGCACAAACTCTGGTCTGCTATGTTTTGCCTTCTAATTTTTTCTTCTTTTTTTGCACATTTCAGATGCCTGCTTTTGGGTTTTGCATTATTCTGTGGTTTCCTACCCATTTGCTCCTCCCTTTAATAGCTCTACCAGCACCTGGTCTCCCCTGCCTGCCAAGACTGTCTCCCCCTTTTCCTAATATCCCTGGCTCTCCCCAAGGGCTGTCCTTAATCCAACAAGCTCTCCAATGCTTTGCAAAATTGAAACTCCTCTGTTTATCCTGCCCCCTCCCCTCAATGTTCATGGCAGTTATCTCACTTGGGCTCCCATTTCCTGCTCTTTTTCTTGGCTCCCTGCCAGGCATCACACATTCACATGAAATCCTGCCTCTCCTCACAGAAGGGAAAGGCTGTTTCCATTCATGGAATGCTCATTTGCCACAAAGATGCTACGCCCTAGCCACAGGCAGGGTGTTCTCAGGTTTCCGGACATGCCCAGGGCAAGGTTGGAGGGCTCCGGTCTCAACAGTTATTTACAGTCATGGCAAGTCAGGCTAAAGAACAGTGTGGGCTTTGTGGTGAAGAGGGGAGAGCAAGGACTGTCAATTCTAACTGACCTACATTTTAGTCTGTGTACCATTACTGAGCCTCAGTTTGTGTATCTGTGAAATGGGAATCAGAATAATACCACCTCATCACATTATCTTGAGGATCATGAATAGAAAGGGCTTTGCGCAGGGCCTGGAAAATGGTATTTGCTCCATAAGTGGTTTTTTTCCCTCCCGCTTATTGGTTGCTAGGCTCTTCAGGTCAATCAGGGTCCTAGTGAGGAAAAGAATGGCACCTCCAAGAGTCTAGTTGAAGAGAGTACAGGGAAAGGTTTATGTATAGATTGCTAGAGGTGTGGACAGAAGATGAGAAACCCCCCAGGACTAGCAAGAATCAGAAGCCATATTACCTGCTGAAGGGCGAGGTAGGAGTGTATACCTCCCCATACCTGTTGAGAGCTGTAGCCAAGATTCAAGGTCAGGGCAGCAAGTGGTCGGATGGGAGCTGTGGCTCAGGTCGAGGAACGCAGCCACTGCTAAAATTATAGCCCCTGAGAGAGAGTGGGGCTGATGCACAGCTGATGCCCCCTCTCTCTCTTCCTGCTCAAGCCTTCTATTGTTTGACCCAAACTGGAAGCCAGAGGGTGAGGGGCCTGTGTGATGAAGTCTAGTAGTCTTGGCCTCCTGGGCACAGAGAAAGGCCGAGAAAAATGGAGAATGGACCTGGAGGAGCAGAGAATCATCTTGTTGTTTGTCACTTATTAGCCCCGTCACTTTGTGCATGTCTCTGAGCCCTAGTTTCCAATAAAGTGGGCATAAAACGAAACTGCTTATCTACCTCCCAGGGCTATAAAGAAGATCAGATGAAAGCATTGTAATCATTTCCTTTGCAGTGTGAACCTCTTCATCATCTGCATTATCTCACTTCATTGCCCAACAACCAGGTATGATACAAGGCAGAGGGACTCTGGATTCAGAAGGAGTGGGTTGTCAACTGCTCGGCCAAACTCTCTAACTGTGGGACCCTGGGCAAGCAGCCTAACTCTCTGAGCCTCAGCGGCTGTCTTACTTTGGGTTCCTCGCAAAGCAGATCCTGAGACAAGTATTTGAGTGCAAGCAGTTTATCAGGGAGTTGACTCCAGAAAGCATAGAGAGGGAGGAGGAGTGAGGCAGAGAAGGGAGGAAAGCCAATAGTGGGTTTCAGCCCCTCAGGGGATCTGGGAGACTGTAGGACACACATCCTTGGAATGTTGCACTGCAGGACAAGGGTGCTGGGCTGTTTGCCCGTCAACTCCCGTCCCTCATTGGCGGAGGGCTGCTCCTGGGGTTTTAATTCCCTGGCCTTTCCAGCCTGCCTGTATGTGGGCAGAGGAGACCTAAGCAGCCAGAGAGACACAGGACGTCACATAGATGCCCTCTGATGAGCCAGGAGGAAGAGGCTGGGGGCCGATGGCGTCTGCTCTGGTTTCCTAATTTGTCTGATGGGGACCATGCCTATCTCCCAGGGCAGTTGTAAAGAGTAAATGATTAAGGATGAAATGATTAAATGTCTGCCAAATGCCTGGCCCATAGCAGGTATCCAATATATAGGAAGTGTTCATAATAAACTGGGCAGAATATTATTCATGTATTACAGACTGAGTCAAGACATTTGCCTTAAATCACAAAGTTCTGCCTTAAATCAGACAGTTCTGAAGTGGCCAAGTCAGATCTGACTCCGAGTTTGTCCCCCTTCCACCCTGCCATTGCTACCTCCTGTTAATGGACTGTATGTGGAGAGCGCTTTTGCATTATAAAGGGTGAGAAGCTCCATAAATATAAAATGTTTGTAGTCCCAGATGTGCTAGCTCAAATCTAACTTAAATTAACTCTGGGTAGCTCTTCCCTCAGCCCTGATTCTCATAAGCTCGAATATATATTTTCTTAGTCCCCTGGGGTCTTCCATTCTGTGCCCCAACAATCCCCAGCCCTTCATTAGTGATGCCTAGGTGTCTCCATATATTTCGAGGGGTGCCAGAAAGTCTCCAGACGAAATAAAATCTGCCATAAAACACTGAGGGCATAAAAGTCTAGACACCTTGTTCTCCATGTAATGTTTCCTTTTAAAAACAAATATTTTGAAATGCGCTCTTTACTATCCTGCTGATACACACATAAAAACCCATAAAATGCATAACTCTTTTTTAAAATTGTAGTAAAATATAAGTAACGTAAAATTTACCCTTTTAACCATTTTTAAGTGTACTGTTCGGTGGCCTTAAGTACATTCACATTTTTCTGTAACCATCACAACCATCCATCTCCAGGACTTTTTCCATCTCCCAAACCTGAAGCAATAATTCCCCATTCTCCTCTCCCCCAGCCCCTGGCACCACCTTTCTGCTTTCTGCCTCTATGGATGTGGGTACTGTAGGTACCTCATATAAGAGGAATCATACAACGTTTGTCCTTTCGTGACTGGCTTATTTCCCTTAGCATAAACTCTTCAAGCTCCATCCACATTGTAGCGTGTGTCAGAACTTTCTTTCTTTTTAATATTCCACTGTATGTATATACCACATTTTTTTTTAATCCCTTCATCTGTTGTGGACACTTGGGCTGCTTCCACCTTTTGGCTATTGTGAATAATGCTGCTACGAACATGAAATATCTGCTGGAGTTCTCACTTTGAATTCCTTTGGGTATAGACCCAGAAGTGGAATTGCTGGATCACTGGAAATTCTATGTCTAATTTTCTGAGGAACCTCCATACTGTTTTCCATAGCGGATGCATCATTTTACATTCCCACCGGCATAGCTGTTTTATAAAGGAGAAAAATAAGAAAGAAACTTGTAATTAAATAGTATGTAGTGCTTCAGAATGTCAATGCCGGGGGTGGACTGCGCAGAGACACAGCACAGTGGCTGCACGTCTGCCCGGTATGTCACACATGAAGACCAACCCGCAGGCGTGCTTCCTTACGTGCATTGACGTCAGCGATTTTCCAAAAACAGTAAACGGATTAAACACAGTACCTCCTGCATTTGACTTGTTCCATTCCTTGTATACAATATACGTTGAGTCCATATCAAAAATGTGCAAAAACGACCTTGGGATTTGTATGTGAAACACAATTATAATCAGAAAATTATGAACAGGCTTTCCATCGACATGCTTTTCCAGCAGGACGCTGGAAAGTTATGGGGGACAGGGGTAATTTTCTATTGTGCCAAACTGTCCTCTGCTTTGCCTACTAATTTCCAGTAGCAATGCCCCTCCCAACACTGTGGGCAAAAAATGCCCCCATGAATTCCCAAATGCTCCCCAGGGAGTGAGACATGGCCCCCATTTAGAAATGCTCCAGCAAGCCCACCTGGTGTCTTAAACATGATAGATGAGTGAATTTTGTTTGCTTGACACTAAGAAGCAGAATTGTTGGAGGAAAGGCATTTAAAAATGACCAAGGAGTCCGAGATCTTGGTCACAAAATCAGCACCTGGAGTTTCTTCCACTAGTTTCTTCCATCTCCCAGGAGCTCCATTGTTCTCAAAATCTGTTTCCGGTGTCAGCCCACAGATAAGAAGGACAGAAGACATGAGCACATGCAGCCTTGGTGGGAAGGAACAAAAAGGGGGCAGATATGTGAGACATTTTCGAGGCTGACTCTAAGACTTAAGTGATCAGGTGTGGGGAGTGAGGAAAAGATGAATGTAAAAGATGGTTTAGTATTTTTGAGACCAGGCACTGGAGAACTAACATGCCATTAACGTGGAGAGGGTGGAAAAGTCTTATGTTTACAGCGGCCCTGGAGTTCTGTGGATGGAGGACTGTCTGTGACGAGGTGCTCCGTTATGAAAGGTGAGGCCCGGAATCACGCTCTGGAAGGAGAGAGTGGAACTAAGAGGCAGCTGGTTATTAGTGGCTCTGGTATGTAGCAGAAGGCGCAAGGCATTTTGGAGAAGAAGGACCAGGATTTCGGTTTCTGCTCTACTGTCTGTAAGATGTGAGATTTAGGACAAATCTCTTACAAGAGCCAATTTCCTCATCTGTAAAATGGGGCTGTTTCAGCCCCGACCTACTTCCCCGGGCACCTGTGTGTGAGCACGGTATTCTTGGTTTCGTCGCTCTATCCGAGCCCTGTGGCTCTGCTGACCTCACACCTGAAATGTGAATAGTCACCCTGTGTATCAGACAGGGTTCTCCAGAGAAGCAGAAGCAGTAGCATATATGTTTATATACACTCAGAGATTTATTTTAGGGTTTGTTCATGCAGTGGTGGTTGGCAAGTCCAAAGTCTGTAGGGTAGGCTGGCATACCGGAAACTCAGTCAGGGTTTCCATGTTACGGTCTTGAGGCAGAATTCCTTCTTTGGGAAACCTCGGGTTTTGCTCTTAAGCTTTCAACTGATTAAGACCAACCCATATTATCAAAGGTAATCTTCTTAAAGTCAACTGATTGTAGACGTTAATCACATCCACAAACACTGTCACAGAAACATCTAGACTAGTGTTTGACCAAGCAGCTGGGCACCACAGCCTAACCAAGCTGACACATAAAATTGAACCTTCGTGCCTTGGACACGTGGAAAGCCAGACATGAGAGGGGTCCAATCCGTGAACAGAAATTGAGCCCTTGAGGTCTGCTCCATTTGTCACATAGCTAGGAACATACCCTTGGGTTGCTCTGGCCTCACATCCTTCCTTAGGACACTGGCCATCAGAGCACTGTTCTTCCAAAGCCCCAGGAAGAACTTTTCACGTTAAGGTGCTCCTGCCAGAACAAGTAGCGCCCAGCATCTCCCTGGCTAAGTGTGGTCCAGCGCCATCTCTATGCCCCGGACCCCATAGGCACGCATCCTTCCAGCAAAGAGGTCCTCCCTTGTTGACAAGCTCTCTGTGTTTCTCCGACATCATTGCCAGTCTCTTGCCTCACTAGAGTGAAAGGCCCCCCCCCCCCCCGTGCCTGCCATGTCCCCAGAGAGCAGGACCCCCGGCCCTTTGCCAGCCCCTGAGACTGTGGAAGAGACCATTTGTCAGCTGCCTGAGCTGGGGCTCCAGGTGGTTCCTCCTTCTCCCAAGCCCGTGGATGCCTGCTGTTTGGGACCACCTGGATTAGCTTTTCTAGGTCAGGCGGCAGGGGAACAAGGGGCTGGTGGAGATTGTGGCTTTCCTGAAAGGTGTGCCCCAGGAGGCCTGGGCCTCCTTGCCACTTCGAGATTGTAGTTTAATTGGCTAACTCCCCACCCCCTACTGCTGCCCTGGCCATGTCCACACTCTGTGAAGACAGGCAGCTGTACCAAGATTTTCACCAATTTTGAGGACATAAACTCTTGTGGTTGGTATCCAAATTTGCTGGATCTGTTTTCCTCCTTGTTACCTCAAGGAGGTTAAATGCAGCCCCTTCTCTGGCTTTCAGAAGACATTCTCTCACACCAAACATTTGGTGAATCTCAGTAGAATTTTCTCAAGACTTGGTGGTGGTAAGGCAGTTGAAGTTCACCTACATTATCTTTTTTTCTTTTTTTGAGGAAGATTAACCCTGAGCTAACTGCTGCCAATCCTCCTCTTTTTGCTGAGGAAGACTGGCCCTGAGCCAATATCCATGCCCATCTGCCTCTACTTTATATGTGGGACACCTACCACAGCATGGCTTTTGCCAAGTGGTGCCATGTCCGTACCTGGGATCCGAACCGGCAAACCCTGGGCCACTGAGAAGCGGAATGTGCACACTTAACCGCTGTGCCACTGGGCTGGTCCCTCCATTGTCTTTTTTTCCAGCTTTATGAGGTATAATTGACAATTAAAATTGTAAGATATTTAAAGTGTACAAGCTGATGGTTTGATATATGTATACATTGGGAAAAAGTTCCTCCCATTGAATTAACACATCCACAACCTCACGTATTTACCCTTTTTTGGGGATGAGAAAGTTTATACATTATCTAATTTAATCCTCACAGCAGCCTTCTAAGGCTGACATTTTTAGCTATACTTTGCTAAGTATCTTGACCATGACCACACAGCTAATAAATGAGGGGGCTTTTATTCATTTCCTTTGTACTGTGTCCCTCTTAGGAACCCGGGGCACAGGCACACAGTGTCCTCCTGTAAAGTAACATAACTTAACTGACCAACTGGAAGTAGTGATAGCTTTCATTTATTTCTTCATTGGTTTATTTATCCCACACGTGAATATCTCCCAAGTGCAAAGCTTGCTCCAAGGAGCATGCAGTCCAGGGAAAGAGCAGGCCACGTTCACCGAGGAGGGAGTGAAGTGGTGATGTGTGTTTGTACGTGGCACAGCTGGGAATGTGGAGTTGGGAAGGGAGGTGCGAAAAAATGCTGACTGTCGGCTCGGCGTGAAACTGCCCTTTCCTATAGAGCCCAAATAAGAGCAGCAGTGTCACGGAATGTGTTGCTCTCCAACCCCATCCCAGCTGCACAGCCAGCATTAGCCCCACCCAGGCTGGCGGGGAAGGGGTGGGGTGGAGCTGGCCGGCTGCAGGGGCAGGCATCTTTCTAGTCCCGCCTCTATGGCCTGGTGGTCAGGCTAGCGTACCTGAACGTCTGGAAAGCGTGATGCAAATATAAAGAGCCGTCTGGTTGTGACTATGCCTGCCGTCCAGCCCTGGGCTTTCTTGGCCTGGCCACCCTCCCTTCTCCCTCTTGTCTGAGAGAATTTGCTCCTCATTCCACTGTCCCTGCGCAAGTGATTCTGGAGGTCTAGTAGCCACACTACCATTCTCTCCTCCTCCCCACGGTGTCTTGAGTGTTATTTAACTGTGCCTACAGGGTGCGTCATATTTCCCACTGTGATTATAAACTCCTTGTTAAGTTGCCCGGGGCCTGGAATTCAGAGGCACCTCTCTGGGCTCCTTCACACATTCCTCTCACTAACACACTGTCCTGGCTTCCGTTCTCTGACTCTTTCGTCCTCACCCAGCAGGGCCCCAAGGTTTTGGGGCTCCAGGCAGGTTCCCAGGCAGGCCCTGTGCTTTCTTGTATTGCTGGTCCCCACACCGGGACCGCCTTCACCCCGCCCTCTGCCTGACTCCTCTCTCCCTGGTTCAGCTGAGTCTCCTTCTCCTTGGAATTCCAGACCCCTTAATTTCACTCCCTGTGTGGCATTTATAATAACAACGAGAACTAAATTCTATCTGGCATGTATACCTTACAAAGCACTTCCCCATATATGATCTTTTCTTATTCTTACCAAAAGATTTTGGTGAGTAGCTGCTGTGTCTTTCATATTTACTATGAGCAGATCCTTTCATCAATGCCACTCTTAATGGTCACGGAGATGTGTGTTAGTGTGCCCATTATACAGGCGAAGAAACTGAGGTGTGGAGATGCTAAGAGCCCTTGCTTAAGTTTATCCAGCCAGGAGTCAAACCCAGGTCTGCCTGGCTTCAAAGCCTCCTTCTCCACTGCAGCATGTGGCCTGTGGTGAGGGCACGCTGCTCTACTGGTCTCCATTTGTAGACGCAGAAACTGAGGCTGGGTGAGGATGAGTCACTTACCCAAGATGGCGGGACTCTGGTCTGGGCCTTCTGACTACAAACCGCAGGTTCTTCCCTCTACACGGCTGCTTCTCATGGCTGTTTATCCCGCCAGATGGTCACTGATGTTCACGACTAATCTCTGCCACTTGATGCCAGCAATCGAAGGGTCAGATCAGTGTCTGATTCACGTAGGTGGATCCCCAAATTGCCCAAACTGAGGCCTGACCATCAGAGCATCTGATCCATGTTACACAGGCAGGTGAACGGAAGGTATAAGATCTACTAGTGGGGAGTGAGGTAAGAACATCCTGGAGGATAAATTCTTTGCCCAGGTGGACAGATTCACTTGGGATTCCACAACTGGAAACTTGTCAGGAGTGACCAGTGTAAGGAACTCTTGGTGGGTAGACAGATTGTAGAGACAAACTCTGCTCCCTTCATAGTTTTGTCAGGACCATCTCATGTGGGATAGTGGGGTGGGGCAAGAGTCCCAGGGCCTGGGACCTCTGCAGACAGTGGCCACCCCCTCGTGTGAGCAATTGATCTGGTTGCGGGTGCTTCATGGGCCCCTCAATAGCTCCAGGGGTACACACTGACAGATCCAACATTTGCATGGAATTTTGACATTTTCTTTTCTTGATACTGTGTTCTTTCAGAGTATACAGGAATTAACAATCATGGGCACTGGTGGCTCCACTGAAGGAAAAAGTGCCTTTGGATGATTGGAGTTGCAAATGGGGTCAATTTGGGTCCTCTGAGAAACAGGGATGAGATGTGCAAGGAATTTCCTGGGGATAACGGCTGTGAAGGATAAAGGAGGAGGGAGCAGGAGTGGGTGGGAGACACTAGACCACAGTGTGGGTCTGACACCTGCCACGTGAAGGCAGGAAGGGAGGGGAGCTGTGTAGGAAGAGCCTCAGACTATAGTGCTGTTCTAAGAGCGCCTCGGCCAGGCCGATGGGGGAGTCTCCAACGATCTGTCTTTAGAGGAGTCATGCATTGGGCAGAAATGGCCGGGCTCTGGTCCTCTCATCATGCTCAGTCCTTGGCCGGGTGAATCTCAGGGGAGCATGGTCTTGGTGCAAATGCTGCGGTGATTCTGAAGATGCTGCAGCTAGAGGCTGTCAGTCAATTGGGCCCTCCACCAACAGTCTTTTAAAAGGCATGTGAGCAGCACAACTGTGTGAGTGACATAGGGACAAACCCAATGATCCGACTTACTGGTTGTGTGATGACAGGTAAGTAAATGAGTTTTTTTAAGTTAATTACTTACCTTTGGCTGACAGATGGACTAAATGAGGTAATGTATGTAAGATGCTTGTCATGGTTCAGTTGCTCCAAAATTGTTAGTTGTCTTCCATTCCTGGAGGCCGTATAAAGTAGCGGCTAGCAGAGCAGGTACTAGAGAGAGATCACCTGGGTTCAAACCCTGCTTCTGCTGCTTGTTAGCTGTGTGATCTTGGACAAGTTACCTAACCCCTCTGGGACTCACATTTCTCCTCTGAAAGATGGAGATCATAATAGTTCTTAACCTCGTGGGATTGTTGTAAAAATTAAGCGAGAAAATCCGTGTAAAGGAGTCAGAACATAATAGCTGTTATTATTAGCCTGAATTCTAGAGTCAGGCTTCCCTCTTAAAGGGCCATGCGCGGCCGTGGCCTGCAGAGGGCAGCATGTCCGCGGTAATCTGACTCCACTCTGGGCAAATGTAAGTGGGCCTTCCCGTTTTAGAGCAGGAAAAAGCAAGGTAGACAAATGAAAGTGCAGCAGAGTGACCAAATGAAAGAATGTACCAGAAGAGATGCCATGGCACCAGAGAATGGGCAGAATTTTAAACAATAATATTTATCGGTGGGTGGCTGCAATGAAACAGAATGGAGAAAAAAGCTAAGAGTTGAAATTAAAGCTCACACACATGAGCACATGAAACCGAAGCTTCTCATAGAAAACGACACACCTGCTCTCCCTGGGCTTGTCTCAGGGGCCCATGGAGTCCAGTGACCTGGGCCCTGGTTTGTTTGTAGAGATTGTGCCAGAGATCAAGACGTTCTTTGAAAACACTTGGAATGCAACTTAAAGATCAACTATCCAGAGCTGACTGAATTGGGAGTGGAGCAGCTTTGGATTTACAAGCCATCTGATGTCTAATGCCAGCTCAGTTCATAATTAGGTGGGTGACTTTAAGTGACCACTGGGATATCTCTCTGTCGGATGCAGACAACCTTTTAAACAGTTAGGAGCAAAGGGCTAAGGTGGGGATTTTTATTGTTCTGTACTCCATACTACATCCCCCAAAAGTCCTTGATTTGCCCCATGTTATCCTGTAGAACATTCTTCTAGGTTCTGTAGCATCTTTGATAAAGGGGTGCATTTTGCTACACTCTCAGTGTGCCTGTCCCTCTTTTTACTCCTAGTGACTAATTGTAACATTTTCTTCTGGCCTTTAGGAGTCTCTTGGGACCATCATTAACATCTTTGAACACAGAAATCCCTACTGCTACTTGCCTTGGAGCCTTGCTCCATGTACAAAAGACTGTTTTGTTTTATGTTGTTTTCAACATAAATGCTTTAATCTCTGCCTCATTCTGTACATAGCGTTCTGCAAATTGTCCTTTTCACTTAACCCCATACCTTAGAGAATTTCCCATGCCACACGTAAAAATTGACCTTGTTCTTATAAAGATGGCTTGATGGAAATCCATCGCATGAATGTGCCAGAGTGAATTTAAGAAATCTAGTATCAATGGACATTTAGACTCTTTCCAATTTCCCCCTTTCGAAAGCAGCGCTGTAAGATCGTCCTATGTTTCTTGTTGTCCATATTCCAAGTCTTCCACTAGGATGGATGCCTAAAAATGGAATTGCCAGGTTACAGGGGGTGATCACTTAAAAGTTTGACAGCTATTGCCGAGTTACCTCCAAAGGCTGCGCCTACTTACATTCCTGTCTCTTTCTAATGCACGCTTTATTATAATCGACAGATGACTGGCAGGTTCAATGTTAAGAACTGATGGATATGAGAGGCAATATAGCCTCGTGGTCAAGAGCTAGATATTGCATTCAAATCCTGATTCCTCTCTGCACAATTTATGTGAACATGGGCAAGTCACTTAACCTTTTGTGATTTGGTTTTATCAAGAGTAGGATAGGAATAGGAATAGTACCTAATTCACACGTGGTTGTGATTATTAAATGAGTTAATGTATGTAAAGCACCCGGAACAGGTGCCTGGCGAGCAGCAAACCCTAATCCACTGTTTTGTGGCATCAGAACACCAGCTTCTCTGATCTGCAAGCCCCTGGGGTGTTTGGTGGTGAACTAAACGTGTGAGAAATTGCAAGATGTGTGTGGTGCATCAAACCAGAGAATAAATTTCATTAGTAAACATTGTTGAAATAAGTTAAGTAATTTAATTGATAAATACCTAAAAACATTTTTATATATAAACAGATATATCATGGAGGAGAAAGTAAAATTGATGTGAATTTGAAAATGGAACTTCAAAAATTGATTACCTGTCGAGGGCTGCTGTGGATGATGGACTTCAGCTCCCATGGAGGGTGGGCTCACTTTGCATCATTCCGATGGGAAAAGGTTGAATAGTTTGAGTCATTCACAGTGGTTTTCCTTCTGAAACTGAGGGTCTTTGCGGGTCTTGGGTTTACTGTCTGTGGTTTTCTGGCACTGATGACTGTTCCTAACAACGAAATGCAAATTATTCTTATAGATAACCAATATCAATTTATTTTTGCAAATCAATGAAGAGATATTATACTTGAAAATGATTTCCAGTATATAATTAGTGCATATATTCAAGTATATAATGATATATTCAACATAATGTAATGATTTCAAGTTGATAATTAATGCCCTATAAATAGCTAGAGTTTAAAATAGCCGGCCAGGTAGTCAGAGTCATTTATGATCTCCTGTCTTGTGGAGCCACCAAGAGATATGGTGACCAAGAAAATCTCAGAGTTTCAAGATCTTCATAAATCATTGAGCCTTGTACCTCATTTACAATGTCCTTCACTGTACATTCTTCCCTCACTCCTGTATTTCTGCTGTGTCTTTATTTTTTCCCATGTTTGTCACATTGCAATCAGTTAAAAATCTAGTTTGTCTCCCCTGAGCAGCTGCTTTTAGCCAGGTGAGGTTAAGAAGTGACTTCAAATCCTGGCTCAATTACTTAATAAATAAACTCGTGAACTTGGGCTAGTCACCTAATCTCTTGGAGCCTCCCTTACCTCATCTAGAAAACGGGGGTCATGTCTGTCTGGGGTAGGAATCCTTCTGTTGCAAATGCTAGGAAACTCAACCCAAGGAGCTTTTGCTGGCTCACGTAAGTGGAAAGGCTGTGGGTCCCATTTTAGGCATGTTTTGATTTAGGACTCAAAGGTCATCCTAGGACTCAATTTCCTCCTCTCCCTTTTGATTCTTCAGTTTTGACTCCATTCTCAGACTTCAAGTGGTAGCAAGATGCTTGTGGGCACTCCACTCCCCTGCATCCCTCAGTTTTCAACCCTAATGGAAGTCTGTCTGCCTCTGTTCTAGCATTCCCAGTGGAAGGCTCACTGGGTTTCACTGCAGCTGGTTGGGTCTTGTGCCTATCCTTGAACCAATCACCATGGCTAGGGGAATGGGAGGTGCTGATTGGCTTAGGCTGGTTCACATGACCCATCCCTGCACTCGGAGCAGAGCTCTCCTGGATGCCTTAGACTGAGGGTGGGAGGAGGGTACCCCAGAGCTTAGACTGTTGAATGTTGCTAGAAAAACAGAGAATAGATGTTGGGAGGCAAAAGACAAATGTTTGCTCTCATATCACTTCTCCCACAGATTTGCGGTGTGGATAACAAGGTGAAATAAGGAAGGGTACAACTACCCGGCAATGTAGCATCTTTCTGCCAATGTCTCCTGTCTGGCAATACTTTGGCTCTTGCTGCTTTCTCTTAACCCTCTCTTCTTCTGAGATTTTGTTCACTTTGCAACAATTCCTCACTTTACATTTATATCCCCAGCCCAAACCTCTCTCTAGAGTTTTAGTCCCGTGTCTCCAACTGACTTTTGATCATTTTCGCTTAATTTCACTGTAACCTACAGGTCAACACATCACAAACCCAACTCATCATCTTGATCCTTAAATCAGATCCCATTCCTGAATCCCTCACTTCTGCCCTTGGTCCCATACATCCATCAGGTACTACAATTGTTTTGATTTTGTATTATTTCCATTCTTACTTGATGCCTAGATCATTGAAATGACCTCTTCTGCTGTGTGCAGGCTCAGCCCTCCTGTGAATCCTGGATCCCTGAGGCTGAGCCTCTGCAGTCCCACTGCCTGGGTGTCATAGCTTGATAGATGTCTTGTAAGTTGCATGAACGTGAGTAAACTACTTAATTTTTCTAAGCCTCAGTTTCCTCATCTATAAAATCTGTTTTGCTTTTTTCAAAGTTTATTTTTAATTTAAATCACACGTCCCTTTGATAAAGGATCTAGACTTCAAAGTCAGACGTATAGGTATGGTCTGCTGGCCTAACTATCCTGTATGGTCTTTCTGAACCCATTTGACTCTAGTTTGTGATTCATTTCACTCTCACTTTTTTTCAGCAGCAGATATTTTTGATTTAGAGGGTGTTGGCCAGCCCCATAGAAATGCTACTTTCACACCTGTGGAATATCACGTTGCCTGACATTCATTTCTTTAGCACTTCTAATCCTCCCCAGCTCGGGGATATGTAATTATATATGCCCCTTCTCAGCTCGGCTGCTGCGGTCCCAATGTCGGATTGCTTGTCTGTTTCCTCCTCACCTTCCAGTGACCCCAAAAGTGTTGTTACCTGGAAGGCAGATCTCTCAAGGCAAAGGCACACGTACTAGGTGTAACCACAGGGAGCCCATGAGTGTGTGGTGAGTTACCTGCAGGGCTGGGCTTCACCTGAGTGGCTGAGCAACACCCCAAGGTGCTAAGTAATTGCTGAGAGCAGAGAGACAGGGAAGACACCTGGGTGCGCATGCGTTACACCTGCACGGTCCAATATGATAATCACTAGCCCCAGCCACATGTGGTGATTTAAATTAAAGTTCATTGAAATGATTAAAATTTCTGTTGCTTAGTGGTATTAACCATATTTCAAGTTATCCATGGCCACTTGTGGGTACTGGCTTCCATTTTGGACAGTGCAGATACAGAACAATTCTATCACTCCAGAAAATTCTGTTGAAAAGCACTGTTCTTAAGTGTGGCAACAGGAACAGGTGTGCCGGGTCCTCAGCCAGGCCGCCAGCGGGGAAAGTAGATCCCTGCCCCCGTGGCAGATATGATGGGGACTGGGGAAACTGGCTTCGTTTCAGAGGTAGGCCCTGGACCTGGCAGGGCATAGCATCCAACGAGTGTACAAATCTGAGTGAAGCTCCCTCGTTGTTATGCAGGGAGGGTGGTCTAATCTTGGTCAAGCACAATCTTGAGAAACTGAGGGCAGCTGGGAGTCCCCAGAAGACAAGCCCTGTACTGAGCATTTTACATCGATTATTTCATTCAACCTTAGGGGGAGATAATCTTACCTCTATCTCATAGATGAGGAAACTGTGCCGCAGAGAAGGGAGCCTATGTGTAAGCACTTCTGTATTGTTCCGTGCTGCCTCAAAGTTGGACGTGAGGACCTGAGTTCTGGGGGAGCAGCTGTCTGAGCTCTTGGCAGGAAGCCAGCTTGAAGGAGGCAGGGTAGCTCAGATGGGGGTTGGGGCCAGGTCTCAAAGAGGACTGGAATGTAAGACAGAGAAGAGGAGGGAAGGCAGTTGGAAAGGAGACAGTGGGACAGACCTAACTTTGGGGGTGATGCTGATGCCCCGGAGTGCATGCAGGTGCTGCAGTGATCCGTAGAATGGGACTGCGAATCCTCACAGCAGGACGACTATGCAGTGGTGGCATGAGCATGGACTCCGGGAGCTCACACAGCCCTTCTCTCAGTCCCACTTCCACCATTTATTCCTTTGCAGCAGCTGAGGTCACCTCTCTGAGTTTCAGGTTCCTCATCCGTAAAGCGAATATGATAAGATTTTTAATTTATTTATTATTGTCATCATTGTCTTTGTAGCCTCAGATATGAATACCATACTTAACATAGCAGGCCCTTAATGAAAATTGAATGGAACTGAATCCAGTTGAGAGGGCTGGAGAATATAGGGGCTGAAACAAGGGTCCACCTGGATGAAAAGAAAGAGGCTTACTCAGGTCTAGACCAGGGCAATAATTACACTAAATGCAAGGTCATTTACTTCCGGTCAACCAAAATCGTTCATTTAGTTTTGCTACCAGAAATCCCAGAGATGTGTCCATTCACTGTAAAATTGACCATTTGATGTCACCATTTTGTGACCATTGGCTGTATCAATATTTGGATCTACATTTATGTGATGAACCATTGGGCTCAAATTAGAAATTGCCAAATTACTGTTGTTCAATGGGTGGGGATAACATGTTGGACCTGTACACACAGAGTAGTTTAAAACCATTTGGCTTAATTCAGTTAAACAACCAATTATTTTGAAAACATCCAGCTTCCAGATATTGTGGCAAAATTTCAGATTGGTTTATCTGTGCAGTCCTAAGAATTGTCACATGGAGGCTTTTTCATGGCTGGCCAGACCCATGTTCTGGCTGCCTGGTGACACTAAGAGGCTTTTAGTTTATCCTGTGTATATATGTTGGAGTTAAACTCAAGGTCAGAAATATTGTGATCAAGGTCACCAGCTCTAACAGCATTGTCAACAAATATTATTGGATGCCTATTATTAATATGGGTACTAGCAACCCTCAACCCGCAATACCACCAGGCCAACATATAGGTGTATTCCTAACCCAGTTCCCCAGCTAAATGCAGACTCCTTCTGGGAAACCCATATTAGGGAGTTTAGTTATCAAATCGCACAACCTGACTGAGCATTTGAATTCACAAAAGGTGAGGTTTCCTGCAATGAGTCTTCCGGTTGAGTTCTCCAGGCAGAAAGCTAAAGACAGAATATATAAATCCTGGCTTCTGCTGTCTGACTTGTGTGTGTGTGTGTGTGTGTTAGTGAGGGACAGATGTACCTTTCCCAGGACTCAGTCTTGGTGTCTACCTGAATCGCTGTCACACAGTCCTGTTATCCTAAGTGACTATGTAAATAGTCTTTCATGAGGAAGCCCAGGATTTAAAAAGCATATTCACTGTCAGGATGACACAGAGAAGCAGTACCCCAGTACTGATCTCCGCTCTCCTATCTGAAAACCTGAGTCATGTGTCCTGAGGTGAGGTATCAGCTGCAGACGGCTGGGCCCCCGTGTTGTCGCTGAGTCATAGCTCACTTGGTTAGCATGCCCTGTTTTGCCTGTAGAATATCTACCCTTGGGCCTCTGAATTTCAGTGTTCCTTTCTCCTTCTCCCAGTTCATTTACCATGGGCTCCAGTTCATAGGGCAAATATTTGTCTTTGATCCCTCGACAGAGCTTTCTAGTGCCTGGTTCTGCTCCCCTTCCTGGGTATGTGGGATAACTGCCTCCCATCCACTTTGAACTGGTTCTAACCAATGAAAAGCGAATTGCAGTGATGTGTGTGTTTCCAGGCCAAGACATTTAAGAGCCAGTGTACCCTCTCCACTCTCTCTGTCCTCCTTTAACACGTAGTAAGTTCTCAGTAGATGCCAGCTGTTACGATTATGAGTACTACTAAGTGGGGAAATGCTCTGAGGGCATTCCTTGCTGATGGAATGACTTGGGAAAAGATATGGAAGCAACAATAGATATTCATTGCCTTTTTAGAGAGTGGAGAGAGATAAATAGAGTAGAGGAGTGAACAAAGTAGAAGAGAATGGAGGGTGAAAGGGTGTAGGACCAGGGACCCTGGGTTGGATTACTACGTATTCCCCTGTTGGCTGTATATCTTTAGACAAGTTATTTAGCCTACCCAAGGATTAATTTCCTCATCTGTGATGTGAGGGGCAAATCTGATAATCCTACAGGAGTATTGTGAATACTAATATGGAAAAATTGCTTTATAAATCAAACAATGCTAACGCAAACAAACCAATCCCTCTCTGTTATATTTGATAGCATCGTAGAAGAATTGAGTAGGAGTTTTGTCCTGAATTACCCTATTTCTTCTACCCATTCATCCATCTGTCCGTTTATGTTAATTGAGTACCCACTACATATCAAGTTCTGCAGGCAATGATGAGAGAGAGAGATCATGCGTACATGTGTGATTTTTTTGGTGTGTATTTTAGGTTGACCAACTGTCCCAATTTTCCCGGGACTGTGGGGCTTTGGGAGACATGGGAATTTCAATGTGTGTGTTTGTGTTTGTGTGTTTGTGTTTGTGTGTGTGTGTGTGTGTGTGTGTGTGTATAGAGTAGTACTTCAAGAAATTCTGGCCTTGAGATGTAGGATGGTTTGGAATGGGGAGAGACTAAAGGCAGTTCATTAAGAGAATATTGCAGTAGTTGAGGTGTGAGATGATGAGGCCCAAAATGGGGAGATGGGGTAGAGGGAGGAACGGAAGAGAGGCTGATAGCTATCGGCGATGTTATAAAGCAAAACCTAACAGATCTCTAAATGGATCAGACGAACCCAGACCATTGCTTTTTCTTACTTCAGCAAAGTGAGCCATTTTTTAGCCACTAAAGGTGTTAAAAGTGATTCATGGTCTCAATAGTTCCTAAAGACTTTCCAAATATTTGGAAAACCAAGTTCTGGTTTCCTCTCTACATTAAGGAATCGTTTCCTTCAAGGGTTTTTGGGAAAGAAGATGGGGTGGAAGTGGAGATAAATTCTCTCTTATCTGCTCTGGAGTTATCAGCTGGCATCCTGTGTCCTTTTGCTGATCCAGTCTAGCTGGCTCCTGCCTAAGCAACAGGACACAGTGCCCTTGCTAGGATGCTGCTGTGTTCTTGCAGTGGCAGCAGAACTGTGTAAGTGGGCAGCCCATGCAGTCTGTCCCTGACCTCTCCTTCGTTTTGCAAAGGCTGACCATTCAAGGCTCTAGCTGAGCATCAGACTTTAGTGCAGGATTGAGGATAACTAAGAAGGAGATATTTCAACATAATGTGCTAATTATTAATATTCCCATCCTATGGAATTCAAACTCTTCACATGCTGTTTGTCTCTTGTGGGCATCCCCACTTCCTAACATCAGTCCTTTGGCCTAGGTTGAGACTTTTCTGTGAGTATGTTCTTCCTGTGTCGTGCACTCTATATCCAACTTTTGGAAAACCTTTTTCTACCCACAGGCTTCATCCCTTCTCTCCAAGTAGGTTATATCCTAAGTCTGAGTTATTGAGATAAATTTCCCCAGAGTGTTGCTGCAGTGGTCAGCCCATAGTTGTGTTTTTGGTACAGTATGGGAAGGAGTGGGATGTGGTAGGGCTGGCTGAGCCCTGATAGTCCCAGTGAAGTCCATGGTGTCCTGGGCACCCAAGTGAGGTGTTGTTGGAAGTCTTCACACCAGCGTCAGTTGTAACTTCAACTCTTTCATTCTTCTGATTGTGCAGCTGGTAATTGTTGGGACCTCCTCTTGCCCCCAGATATCACGTATACATCCAAAACATACACACTCCCCCCTCCCAAAAGCCAGTGTGGATTTTCAACAATAGTATAGTGAAAACTCACATGATTGATTGCAAAGTATCCTGGTCGTGATGGCATTCCTGTTCACCTCCTTCAACTTGCTGTCAAATCACGCCCCCTCTGGCCTACAGAGAGTTTGAAAACTGCCTATGCCTGAGCTTTGCAAAGACCCGGGAAACTTCACAATTACCATTAACAAGGGCCCAGTTGTATTCTTAGGGACCGCTTTCTGCCCCTCTCTTTCTGGACAAGGAAGCTGACTGGGTTCATTTCTCCAGCTACATAACTGTGTCCACTCACCTTCTTGCCTCTGTGCAGAGCTGGTTTTAAAGAATCCTAATACTAGTCTTAACTGAAATTTAGTTAGATATTTTGAGTTCATGATCAACCATTATTAACTTGACATAATTCCCAAAATTCATTAAAATAGTCACTTAACGTGGCTTTAAATTCACTGACAAAATAGTTCATCTGAGTCTCAAACACCACCACCAGCGCCAATAGTACTTTCACTAACATTATTATCTCGTTTGATCTCTACAACAATCCTGGGAGGTAGCCAGACCATGTCCTTTTATTTCCTTTTTATAGATGAGGAAACCAACGTTCAGAGAAATGGACTCTTCAGGTCTTTCAGCTAGTAAATGATTATTTAATTGCAAGTAACTGACCAAAGACTTTTACAGCTATCCCAAGAAGCATTCTCTCCGTAACCCAGAGCAAAGAGCTCCCATTTCTTCATAAGGCAAATAGAAATTATTTTGCAAATAAGCTCAGGGAAGATTTGAAAATCGGGAAAGTATTGTGTTGGAATTTGGTTTTTATTTTCTGCTCCACAAGACCCCCCACTGTTCGAATTGTAACTCAGAGAGAGAGTTCAGCTGGCTGATCTGTGAGCTATTGAAGTTTTCGCTTAAAAGGAAATCTGATCTCTGTGTAAGTGGCACTAATGTGTGGGCTGAGAGCTGCTACTGTAAATTCAGCAAGGAATTCATTAATGCTGTAAACCTCCTGGGGTGCCGTGGATGGGTGACCTCTGAAATAAAAGCATAACCGGGAAAGATAAGGCTTCATGCATGAGCTACAGGACTGTTTCTGGTGATCTTCAAGATATCTTAAGTCAAGTGTACTTAGGGCCAGAAAGCCAGGAGTTGGAATGGGGGGAGGGAGACCACCCAAAGATTAAATGATACCACACAATAGATTCTTGGCTTTTTGAAATTCTTTGGCAAATCTCTTCCCCCCAGCGCCCCCAAACTATTCTCTTTGCTGGGAATAGTTTTTGCATTATTTTCTTTGCTGGGAAAAATAGGCTGCTATGTTTGAAATTACAGTGATGCAGTCAATAAGACTCATGAACTGCTGATAGGAAGACAGAGCTGAAAAATGCCAGTCAGAATCCTGCTGGGAATCCCCGTAGTTGGGGGGTCAGGCAGCTTTGTGAGAGTCTGACTTTGACAAGAGGCATGGGGTTGGAGCGTAGGGCGGCAAGGGCTCTGCCAGACTACCCATCTGGGAGCTTCCTCTGTGATACTAAAGCTATTGTGACCACAGGACATAATATTGCCAATTGATAGATATACTAGGTTTGGATTTCAAATTGACTATTTAAAAACTGATGTTTTTCCCGCCAAAACTACTGTATTAGTGTGCTAGGGCTGCCATAACAAAATACCCCAGGCTGCGTGGGTTAAACAACAGATACTAATTTTCTCTCAGTTCTGGAGGCTAGAAGGCCAAGATCAAGGTGTCAGGAGGGTTGGTGTCTGGCAACACCTCTCTTCCTGGCTTGCACGGATGGCCACTTTCTCTTTGTGACCTCACATGGCCTCTTCTCTGTGCAAGTGGAGAGAGAGAGAGAGAGAGAGGGAGAGATCTCTGGTGTCTCTTCCTCTTTTTATAAGGACACTAATCCTATTGGATTAGGGGCCCACACTTATGACCTCATTTAACCTTAATTATCTTCCTAAAGACCCTGTCTCCAAATACAGTCACATTGAGGGGTAGGGACTCAACATATGAACTTTTGGGGGACATAATTCAGTCTATAATAACTACAAAAGAATATACTTATTGTAAAGCATTAAACAATATTGAACCATAACAGGAAAATGTAACCTGTTCCTTCCCACTTAGCCTGTCCAGCCAGGTCACCATCTTTCCTTTCCTCCTACAAACACACAGCACATTGTCTTATTGTTTTCACAGCATAGAGGTTATATTGTATACATTACTTTGCAACATGCTTTCTAATTGACTAACATTAAATTGATTTTTAAAAATCTCGTTGAAATATCCCATTGGTGTCTATGACTATAGAGCAGGTGTTCTTACTGGAGTGTGTGGACACTTAGAAGTCTGTGGATAGAATTTAAGAAGTCCGTGAACTTGGTTGAGAAAATCAAATTGCATTTTGATTATCACTCCCTGAAATTTAGTGTGGTTTTTTTTTTTTCAGAAAGATTAGCACTGAGCTAACTGCCGCCAATTCTCCTCTTTTTGCTGAGGAAGACTGGCCCTGAGCTAACATCCATGCCCATCTTCCTCTACTTTATATGTGGATGCCTACCACAGCATGGCTTGCCAAGTGGTGCCATGTTCGCACCTGGGATCTGAATCGGTGAAGCCTGGGCCGCCGAAGTGGAACGTGCGCACTTAACCGCTGTGCCACAGGGCTGGCCCCTAGTGTGTCTTTTAATTACGAACATAGACAACAAACCATAGTCATATTTGCAAGAACCTCAGATATTTTCATATCACATTACAGTTTTGCAGATATTTCAAAATATCCTATATGCTTTATATTATAATAATTATCAGATCTGCTACTGGAACATGTTATTTAATGTTAATAAAGAGGCATCTATATTACTATACAGCAAATTTGTTTTTGTAAAATCTTTTTGATAATATTTCAGTATAATTGGTTTCCTTTATAAGCTTATGTTTTTTTTTCCTCCCAAGTATTTAAAAACAGGATTTTAAGAAGGGACCCATAGATCTCACCAGACTGTCAAAGGGATCCATGACACAAAAAAGGTTAAGAACCCCTGCTATAGAGGCACGACTTAGATGGAGGATGTAATATTTTGCTTGGAAGCCAAAAAGGATGTGGGATGTGGAATGATATGAAGTTTTTAATGCCCAACCAAGTGGGAGGTTTATAAAAGATAAGAGCACATCGCATACTTGAATAATGACTGGACCCGTGCATGCAGCAGGACACAGTGTCTCGTGTCTGCTCATTTCTAGGAGTTTTATATAAATAATGATGAGAATTCCAACTACCACCAATGAGTATCTACTGTTAAAGATAATTTTCAAAAAAAGGTGAGATTGTAACTCTCATGCAGATATAAAATAAACGCACGACAAAGATTTTAACTCATGAATAAAATGAGAATATGGGAGGGGGCCAGCCCGGTGGCGCAGCAGTTAAGTTCACACGTTCTGCTTTGGCAGCCCGGGGTTTTCTGATTCGCATCCTGGGTGTGGACCTACACACCGCTTGTCAGGCCATGCTGTGGCAGGTGTCCTGCATATAAAATATAGGAACATGGGCATGGATGTTAGCTCAGGGCCAGTCTTCCTCAGCAAAAAGAGGAAGATTGGCTGCAGCTCTTAGCTCAGGGCTAATCTTCCTCAAAAAAAAGGAAAAAAAAAGGAAAAAAAATGAGAATAAGGGAAAAGATGGGGGAACTGAGACTCTGTCTACCCTTATCCTTAGATGATAATTATAATTAGATTATAATTAGTCTGGACACTGCAAACCAAAGCCACAAGTCACTGTCTACATTAACATGACCTTGTGCTGTCTGTGTTAGCATGACTCAGCCCTCCGGGAGTCTCTGCCCAGGTAAATGGTTTGATTGTTCTTTACAAGAACTTCCTTAAAACTCATCCTAGGATTCTTTGCATCTCTTGCCTTTAAATCCTCTCCTTGCTGCTTCTACCAGTGCTGGACCGTCGTATCGTGACCTTCCCCAATCCTAACCAAGGCTTTGCAAGACCTGCGTTGAATCAAACCTTGGAATCTCAATAAATTCTGACCTCACCTTTCTTTCTCCGAGACACTACCAAAGCTTTGCCAGGTGGCTCTCTCTCAATGCAGCAAGCAATAAACTTGGCTTTGTCGCATCCAGAGGTTGTGTTGGTGATATCTGGGGAGCCAGCCTTTGGCAGATTCGCTGCTCCTTCCTCCTGAGAATCCAGTAGGACCGAGATCTCACTGCCAGGGGCAGTGCCCTGGAATGGAAACACAGTGCTCCCCTGAGACCCTTTGAGCCTTCTGCTTGGGGACATTCTGACTGTGATGACGGCAGATTTTTAAATACACCTCCCCACTGGTTGAAACTTTGATCTCTTTTGTGGAGCTCCCAGATGCTGAGTTTGTTTTATTTCCTAGAATTAAGAAACCTTCCTTGGGTGTCCAAATTTGAAAAAATCCTCGGTGGAAATCTGTTTGTCTCTCTGTCTTTATCATTTTTTTTTGTCCATTAATAAGAAAAAGTTCATAAGGAAGAGGATGAGTGTAGGCCCTGAAATCAGCCCTTTGCACCCGCTGACCCTGCCGTCTGACAAGTTCAGTTCAAAAAAAGAGAAACTTCCAGCAGCCCTTATTTCTTAAGTGGCATAAAGAAGCATTCAAAAAAATTCAGATTCCAAACTCTCCTCCTTTATAGATTCCTTGGCCAAAGCCAAAGAAAAAACCGAAAACTCTATCTCTTTTAGATCCTCCTAAATCACTACTTTAGCCTAATCATAGCCTTTATCCTACCACTCTTCCCCAATTCTACACTCTGCCAGGGGCTTTTGCCCCTTTGGCGCCCTCTGATTTGCTCCTCTTCCCTCCTGGCCTGCCAGAATCCTCTTAAGCTCGGTGTCTCTTAAAGTTAAGCCTTCCTCAGAACAGACAAAACCCCTTTCTGTTGATTTCAAACCCTGGTCTCACTCTGAGCCGAGAGCCCAGACAGGATAGGGAGAAATTTGCGGAGGAACTTCGAATAATTTTATGAATGTGTAATGCAGGACTCGTTGGTCTATATCAGTGAGTGTTACTGGGAACCTCAGATGCTAAGAAATGGATGGAGAAAGCTGGACTGGAAGCCCTCGAGGATGATATAAGGGACCCTGACTTTCATAGGAAGTCAGAGGGGTTGAGAAAAGCCGTAAATGTTGGATCAGGTCTTTTGGAGTCTATCCCCGAAGTCTTCCTCTGAAAGTAGAGTAGCCCCTAATCCAGTTGTAAGTAAAGAAAGGATGAATATTTTGGAGACTTTAGTGAAAAGCTCCTCACACTTTTTAACAGCATTCAAGAGAAGATCTGGGAGCAGTCGTAGCTCCAGCTCCTGCCTCCCTTCTTATATAATGGTCAGTTTAAATGGTGTTGACCCAGAGATGGAGTATTTTTACATAAGCATAGACAGACAGAATAGAAAATACCCCTTTGCCAGAATTCTAACACCTGCTTAGGATTTTGAAAATAGCTTAGGATGAAAAAAAAGTAGAAACTTGAATAAATTTATGGCCTTATAGATAAAACATCTAGATGCTCCCGTCTCAGTTATTCAGCTCCAAAGGAAGGCGTCTCTTGCTAAAGATAGTTGTAGATATTGTAAATAGAAGAGACATTGGAAGGAGAATTGCTATGTCTTGGCTAAGAAAACAGAGAAAATATGTAAAAAATGAGATGATGGATCGATGAGGTGTTCAGAGGGATCTGTTGAGCAGAAATTTCTCTAAAGGTTAAAGGAGCTCTTCTGATTGATTTATTGAAAATAAGGGCTCATATCAATTGAATATTTAAAAAATTCCAGAAATTAAGGAAATGGAACTAATGCTTTCAATATGTAAAAAAAAAGCATTCTTACAGAAACTTAACTCAATGGTTTGTGTCTAAGTTCAGATACTCTAGGTAAAATTTTGCACAGGAGATTAGTATTATTTTTGGTTTAATAAACAAAGTTATATTTTTTTATCATTATAAAGTTTAATGCAACTTAGGATTTTATTCTGTTTGGGTGTGCCCCTAAATTTAAACAAGTTTACTAATCAAATAAACTAGTACTACCACTCAATAATGCTTATAGTTATGAAAAATGAAAATTCGTGTTGACTTATACCGAAAATTTAATTTCCACAGTGATTATATTTTGTAGTACGTCAGCTAGAAGTTTGATTTCCAAGCTCTTTAGGACTGATAAATAAATTGAGTTAATTAGTGGATATCCATTGGATAGTTAGATAAATTTTAAGTAAGATAGACTACTGAGACATTAATCATTAAGCATAATTTCAAGTTTATATACCTTTGCTTCGTATTTTTATATGTTACTTTGGGCCTGTTAATGAACGTGCTCATTTTTGCCACATTAAGGGATGTGTGTGGCTGTAGGAAGTTGTGTATTCATGAGTTCTGCTAGTTTGCTAAAATGCTGATGTGTGACAGTTGACAATTATCCACACTCCTCATCTTGCTCCCCCCAGTTTCATCTGTGAAATAGAAGTTACTTTAGGTAAAAGTAATAATTGAATATACCCGATGAGTCTCTCCTGTAAGCAATCTTGGCAGAGAGGTACAAGGTTGTGTGCAAGGTAATGAGATGTGGTTTTTCTTAAGGCAAAAGGAGATTACAATATACGCACATAATGAGTTTGAAAAGCTATGAAATGTGTTAAATCTTAGCAAAGTTTGCTCGGTTTTGATGGGCTTGTTTTCACGCTTAGTGGCTTTACCTACAATATAGAGGCTTGTTTTCCTTATCTATTGGTCCATTGATCTGTCCTCTAGGAAAAAGAGATCAGAGGATCTCTCACTAGTCTAGGGGAATTCTGGATCTTGGCTTTTCTTAGACTTCTGCATTTCATGCTTTATAAGAGGCTTGGAAAGTTGGGGGGACTTCTACAGGCTCTGGTTGAGAGAATAGTAGCAATTTAGACAATGCCACTAAGGCCACCAAAGGTTACTAGAATATGCCACCCCAAAATACGCTAATTTGGCATAAGGATTATTTTGAGCTGAAGGCAATTGAGAAACAGCAGATACAGGAAGAACCTTCTACTCTCTCCCTTTCCGCCTAAAAGTAGGACATATGTTCCCTTTGTAAAGGTGACATAAATTTTCATTTGAAAAGGTGCTCCCCTCTCCTTTACCAGGAACAGGAGAATGACTCTTATCTGTATAACAAAGTTTACTAAACAACCCTTATCTACCACACATTTCCTAGTCACCTTTCTACAATTTACCACCTCTAGGAGCTCCAAACCCCCATTTCCTTTGTCTTGTCACTTCTTCACAATTTATCACCCTTTGTTAAAATGGTGTATAAGCCTCCAGGTCTAACATCTTCTCTGAGGGCTTCGTTTCTTTTCTATGAAGGCCTCTATGAATGTAAAAATTAATATAGTAACATCAAATAAAATTTGTATGCCTTTTCTCCTGTTAATCTGTCTTCTATCAGTTTAATTAGCAGGCTCCAGACACTGAACCTAAGAGGGTAGAGGAATAGATCCCTCCCGCTGCACCCTCCCCATCACAGAACTTCTCATCTAAGAGGATCATGAAATTGGACAGGTGGTCATTTAGAACAAAGCTGATGTAGATATAATATGGGCCTCTTGAGGGGGAATATATTCTGTTTGGGGGAAGGATATTACACTTAGATTCCTGCAGAATTCTCTTAGATCTTTAATATGACTGAAAAGATCTAGGAAGTAAACAAAGAAATCAGAAAATTAGGCAGTTTGGTTAGAGAGCCCATATCTGGTTCTGTGGACTCTTCAGATTGGAGGATGGAATCTGTTCTCTTAGTTTAACCTGGGTGTCCTTGGCTCTTGGCTAAGAAATGGACAATGAACTCTGATCATAATCCTTCATTTAATATTTGTCTGTGTGGCAGTGTTTACCTGTGTGATGTCCAGAGTTGTAAACGCTGTGCTCAATTGCTGTCTCATCGTATGATCTAGCAAAGGGCCAGCAGCAAGAACTGGAAAATCTGATGCTTACTGAGGTTGAACAACCAACATGGGAAACTTGGATGGAACTATTGATGGAATTTTGGTATGCAATTATGACACCTCAAATAGCAGCAGCAAAGATCTGGATTAATTATACCTCCAGATAGTTATGGTCTATCCTTCAGCTCAGGCTGAAGAATGACCTCAAGGGGAGCTGAGGACCGAACCACTTACCCTCACACTCAATTTGGGTGCTGAGAACCAAACTACACTTTATTCTCTCCGTTAGCACGACTTTGTGCTGTTCCTTTGTCTTCATTAGCATGACCTTACTCTTCCAGGAGTCTGCTGCCTAGGTGAATAGTTTGACTGTTCATTACCAGAACTTCCTGAAGGTTCCTTGAATCCCTTGCATTGAAGTCTGCACTTTGCCGTGTCCAGCCAGTCCTGAGCTGTTGTACCATGATCCTTACCCGATCCCAGTCAAGCCCCTGCTTTGAAAATCACCCGTGCATCAAACTTTTAGTTCTTAATAAATTCTGCCTTTCCCTTCCTTCCTCTGAGACACTGCCCCAGCTCTGCAGGTGGTATTCCTCTTTTTAGAAGAAAGCCATAAACTCGGGTTTGTCTTGTCAAGAGGTCGTGGTGGTGATACTTGGGGAGGCAGCTTTTGATGGATGTTACAGTTGCTTTAAAGGAGAAGTCAAAATGTGGAGACTTTTACAGGTGAGAAATAATGAAATGAATGTGCAAATAACGGCAAAACTACCTTTTCAAAAGGGAGGGGGCAGATTATCCTCCACCAGACAGAATTCATTTGCATGTCTACAGACAAAAATTACTTCCATTGCTCTCAGTTATCCATAATTTACAGGGCCAGAAAAAGGCTCAAAGGCAGTGAAAGCTGCAGAGCCCCCATGGAATCAGAATCAGCTGACCCGGAAGGATGTGTTCTAGACAATGCACAGCTTTCTGTCGAAGCACAAATTCTTCCCTAAACTCCGAAGTGCCGGGTGTCTAGTGTGATTCTAGGGCATTTCCCCTAGACATTATTGCGTTTCATCTTCACCAAACCCTACAAAATGAATGTTACAATTTCCTTTTTTGAGTGAGGAAACTGAGGCTCCATGAGGTTTTTTCCAAAAACCACAAAAATGCCCAAATAACATGTATAATGTATATTTGGGTAGTGAAAACATCATAGACTGAGAGGAAAAATTGCACAGATCGTGGAATGGTGAAGAGAGAAAGAGATTCCTGGGTATCGTATGGAATGCTGGGCGCTATCCAGTTCTTTAATTGAGTTCTTTAATTTTATTGTGGTCTGCACCTTTCATTGTCTTTGAGCTATTTCATAACTCAGTAAGTTGAAAAAACATTCACAGTAATGTAAACGATTCTTGTCCACATTCAATGCAAATGAATGTTTAATGGAGGAAGCCAATCTTGCATCTACTAACAAATGCATTTCAGCATTTCTGAAGTGCAATCACTACTTTTGATTGCCTACATATGTGTCTGCTCGCGACTTCTCTTTTGGCCCAGTTTAACGCCTTAGAGTTCCCTCATTAATAGATGAATAAAATAGAATCAAAGAAAATAGAATCATGTGTTTGACATGTGTTCATTTTATATTTGTATGAAAGTCATGATTTGTATCTTTGCAAAAATACCTTTTAACAGTTGGAAATGAATTTAGCCTTTCATTAGTTGGCTCTGGGGGCAATAATGTTTCAGGTCACAGAGAAGATTAGCGGCTCATCTAAGGCTCTCCCTGCTCTGAAATTATTAGATTTTTACGACCACATACCTGACATTCCTAGAGTTGCATGTTAAGGCTTCTATTGTTTTCTTTCCAAAGCTATCTGATAGCACAGGCTGTCTGTTAAATACAGTCTGAGCAATTAGCCTAGCAACCTCTTCCTGACTACAACGCCAGTACAAATATCTAGCAGCAAAGAGTGATTGAAAATAATAGGGGCCAATTAATGGGGATAAATTTGGTGTTATAGTGGAAACAGGGGTGATTCCAGTTAAATGTGTCTTCTCTCCAAAGATGTTTGAATTTCAGACATAATTAACTTTAACTGTTTGCGTTCTTGGAAGTTTCACAGCTATCACCAATGGCTCTCTACTGTAGAGCTGTCCGGATCCCCACATGCCGCCTAGGGGCCTTTGTAAGCTCGTAACTCCTGCTTCAGTGTCCTGAGACTTGCACCATCAATTACTCAGTGTAAAGTATTGAAGTCGGAATTCTCAGGTTCAAAGCATCAAAAAATTCAGATGTGTTCAGAAGATAGAGTTTTAATCATGGCCCTCTTTGCTGCAAGTGACAGAAAACCCAAATCAAGATAGTTTAAGCAAAAAAAGACTTCGTTGGGTCACATGGCAAAAGTCCTGGGGCAAGTACTGTGTTCAGGTATAGCTAGATCTAGGGGCTCCAAAATTGTCATCAAGACCTGGTCTGTTTTCTTCCCTTGGTTATTCTTCCTCTGGCTTCACTTTATTGTCAGAGGTTCTCTCCTCTGGTGGTATCAGACCACTCCTGGCTTGCAACCTCACTTCCCCAACACCAGTGGAAAAGAGTCCAGCTCTCACCAACACTTTTCTGGTTGTTCAAACCAAAGTCTCAGGATTTAGCTCTGATAGGACTGATTGCCATGGAGTGGATCTCGTGCCCATCTGATTAGCATGCCAATCACTATGTCCAGGAGGGTGTGATGTTTTGATTGGCAGGTTTGGGTCACATGTCTGATGTTATAGCCACAAGTGGA
The DNA here is from genome assembly GCF_037783145.1 of Equus przewalskii. Classification (NCBI taxonomy): domain Eukaryota; kingdom Metazoa; phylum Chordata; class Mammalia; order Perissodactyla; family Equidae; genus Equus; species Equus przewalskii. Next base: position 29,261,691 of record NC_091859.1, read on the forward strand.
CACCCACCCCATGTTCCATCCAAAGTACAAAGAGTGAGAGTGGAGGAGGAGAGACTCCCTAGAGAAAAATCAGGAAATTTGCCTGTTGGGAGCCCAAAACAGCACACAGGAGTAGTATTACACGTTGATTGAAGCTCCCAGGTTAAAATCCTTATCAAGTGGCAGTACTTCTTGAGGGCTCTCTCTGCACAACAGCTGTGTTGTTAACTGGCATCTAAAAACACCCAATCATTCCACCAATAAACACTTATCAAGCAGTTACTATGAGACTGGCTCTAAACTTGATATGGGGATACAGAAATCAAAACCACTGTCACTGCTGTCACGGAGAGCATAACATTATTGCCATCTTATTGTCAGAGTCCTCGGTTGTTGGACAGCCTGCTGAGAGTAGAGACCAACACTGAGTACTCAATATGGCATCATTCCCTGGGCTGATCAGTCAGCTACCCGGTGGCGGGTTGGTGACATTGGACTTCTTCCGTCATGGAAGGGGCTACGTTCTGGAACAGACACTTGCTCTGGATACAGATTTTCCTTCGGTGCACATAATGCTTCTGCAAAAACTACCATCCGTGGACTTAGAGAATGCCTGATCCACCATCATGGTATTCCACACAGCATTGCTTTGGATCAAGAAACTCATTTCACAGCAAAAGAAGTGCGGCAATGGGCCCATGCTCATGGAATTCACTGGTTTTACCATGTTTCCCACCATCCCGAAGCGGATGGCTTGATAGAATGGTGGAATGGCCTTTTGAAGACTCCGTTACAATGTCAGCTAGGTGGCAATACCTTGCAGGGCTGGGGCAAGTTCTCCAAGAAGCTGTGTATGCTCTGAATCAGTGTCCCATATATGGTGCTGTTTCTCCCCTAGCCACGATTCACAGAGCCAGGAATCTCAGGGAGGAAATGGGAGCGGCACCACTCACTCTTACCCATAGTGACCCACTAGCAACATTTTTGCTTCCTGTTCCTGCAACTTTATGCTCTGCTGGCCTAGAGGTCTTAGTTTCAGAGGGAGGAATGCTTCCACCAGGAGACACAACAATGATCCCAATGAACTGGAAGTTAAGACTGCTGCCCAGCCACTTTGAGCCCCTCATGCCCCTTAATCAACAGGCAAAGATATTCATAACAACATAAGGTGGAAATACTCATGAGAGTCAGAGTCCTCATTCTGTACCTGGTCCTGTGGTCATAGCTGGAATTTATAACTACCTTCTTCCACTACCCATTCCATATTTCCTTTGCCTTCAGCAAGCACCTCAGCTGGTTGTGTTTCTTTACCTGGCGGGGTGACTCAAAGCTTCATTCCTGAAGAGTCTGACTCATTAGAAGTCCTGCCTGGACTGGGTTGTTGTAGTTTTCCATTTACCTTACAGTGTGAGACCTTACCGTGTCTCAAAGGACACAGTAATACTAAGAGACGCCCTGAGGGATCTCCTGTGTTCTAGACATGCTCTTCCTGACCGCTCTTGTGGAAGACTAGTCCAACTTGCCCTTGTAGTCAGGATTAGTCACCCCAGCCAGCACAGTAACTCCTTTCCTTGCCTGTTGATCTCTATACATGTTTTAAACAAATGTCTTTTTCTTTCCTCTCTTATTCCCTTATCATGTAACAAGGACGTATTGACTTTATATCATACCATTGAAACTTTGCTAACTTTATATCACAGTAATTAAGTTATGGGCCATCAAGGAGAAGAGCAAACCTCACTCAAGGATTTGCCTCCTTTTCTGGAGGGGAGTTTAGTCGATTTTTGGTTTCATACAGGATAGTTGAATCACGTTAGGCAGAATTATGACCTTTATTTGGAGATTAAGTTTGGTTTAAGGGGATACATATAGGTGTCAAATTGACAAGGGGGAGACTTTTGATGGTTAATTTTATTTGTCAACTTGACTTAGCTAAGGGATGCCCGGATAGCTTGTAAAACACTATTTCTGAATGTGTCAGAATGTGGGCAGGCATCATTCAGTTAATAGGGGGTTGGAATGGAAAAAAAGGTGAAGGAAGGACAAACTCTCTCTCTTCTTGAGCTGCGATGTCTGTCTTCTCCTGCCCTCAGATATTGGAGCTCCTGATTCTTGGGCCTTCAGACTCTGTCGCTTTTACCAGGATGCCCCCCGTGGCCCCGCCCTGCCCTGTTCTCAGGCCTTTGGACTCAGATTGAATTATACCACAGACCTTTCTGGTTCTCCAGCTTGTGGATGGCAGATGTGGGACTTCTTGGCCTCCATAATTGGTGGGGGGGCCAATTCATTATCATAAATCTCCTCTTATACATATCTGCATAAATCCTATTCGTTCTGTTCTCTGGAGAACCCCGATACAGGTAGATAAGATGTTGGTTATATCAGGGACATGTTGAGTTTGGGTTCCTCTGAGATGTAAAGTTGGCAGTTATAGATATCTGTCTGGAACTCAGAGGCCAGAGAGCTTAGACACACATTTGGGTGCTGAATTAGTTTTTTAGGGCTGCCGTAACAAATTACTACAAACTCGGCAGCTTACACAACAGAAATTTATTCTCTCAGTTCTGGAGGCCAGAAATCCAAAACCAAGGCATCGGCAGAGTTGGTTCCCTCTAGAGTGTCCGAGGGAGAATCCATTCCACACCTCTCTTCTAGCTTCTGGGGGCTGCTGGCCGTCCTTGGCGTGGGGCTGCATAACTCCAATCTCTGTCTTCATATGGCCTTCCCCTCTGTGTATCTCTATATCTTCTCCTTTTCTGTCTCTTATAAGGTTCCTCATCATTGGATTTGAGGATAATCTTGTCTGGAGATCCTTAACTTGACTACATCTGCAAGGAGTCTATTTCCAAATAAAGCCTCAAGTACTGGTTAGGACTTGGACGTATCTTTTGGGGACCACTAAGAATGCACTTTAAGTGCTGTCAATTTAGAGGCATCATCCAAACCCTGGAGCATGCATGCAATTGCCTCAAGAGGGAATACAGAGGGAGAAGAAAAGAGGGCCCAGAGCAGAGTCTTAAAGAACTCGATCATTTAAAGGTTGGGTAGACGTGGATGAGCCTACAAAGTAGAATGAGAAGTGGCCAGAGTGGCAGAAGGAAGACAGGGAAGTGGAAGTCAGAAGAGTGCATTTCAAGATGGAGGGAGGGAGCAAAGCTTACAAATGATCACCAGAGGAGTGCTAGGTACTTGCTTAAAGCAGTGTTCATTATTGGCCCACGTTGCTAATCTAGGGCTAACATTATAAAGTCATTTTAGTTTTTCTCAATTGAACTTTAACCAGAGCTCTAAGTGGGATGCTAATTTTATAGAAAGTTCAGGGGGCCAGCCTGGTGGTGCAGTGTTCGCCGGTTTGGATCCTGGGTGAGGACATGGCACTGCTTGGCAAGCCATGCTGTGGTAGGCGTCCCACATATAAAGTAGAGGAAGATGGGCATGGATGTTAGCTCAGGGCCAGGCTTCCTCAGTGAAAATAGGAGGATTGGCAGATGATAGCTCAGGGCTAATCTTCCTCAAAAAAAAAAAAATAAATAAAGTAAAAACAAAGTATAGATAGTTCAGTCAGACAAATACATATACACTGTCAGAGACTTTTTCTGGCCTTTCTGTTTTCCTTTTTGGTGGAGGCAATCCAAATAGCTCATCACCTGAATCTTCCCAACTAAGATTTAATTTTTATGAAGTCGGTCAATTTATCCTTCAACTCTGGAGCGAACTAAAATATAGTCCTGAACCTTGACTTACAGCTACATTTTAGAAACAACCTCCTTCTTTTGGTGACTTTGTGGCAGAATTATCTTCCAGGAAGAAGACAAAATTAAAAATATTTGGAAAAGACCACCAATTTCTACCAAGATCGGTGGACTCACAAAAGACTTAACAGTATGTTCCTTTTGAGCTAGCACAAGAGGCGAAAGTGCTTTGGCAAAAAGCTGCCCGCCTGGATCTCAAATGAAGTTCCTAGTTGCCTGGTGGATTGAAAACTGATTCTAGTTTTGTAGAGGGACTTTTCCTCTTTACAGGTGTATCGCTTCCTGCTTTTGACTGAAGTGCTTTTCCCGGATGTGGAGGGTTTGGATGAGTGTGAAGTACATTCTAGCTGGAGCAGCGGTGGTAGCTGGGGTGCCTATGGTGTGAATGGGGAACTAAATCTGACAGTGTTTGTATAGGGAGAGATTTGGAACAGTTGAGTCAAATTCTGGAGGACTTCGAATCGCAAGTTCAGGACCTCCCGGTGGAAACAGTGGGATCTATTCCAGAACACGAAACTCCTTTCTCCACTTCTGTAGCTGTATTCATCCTTGGTTTTCAATGCAAGGAGAGCAATCCAGAGCGTAGTTATTTGTGCTCTCTCTGGGCTAATTGGGGAGTTTCTCTGGATTGAGGTCAGATTTTCATAAATCAACCTGGAATTCCTTGGCTAGGAACTCAGAAGTGTGGCTCAGGTAAAGGGCAGCTAGATCTGGGGTCTCTGGTTGCTGCGGGCACTGTGGAGTCTACCCCCAGCATCCATGCACTTCCATCTCACAGCGTAGCCCAGGTCAAATGGGCCACAATGGAGGCGTCCCCTGGAACTTGATCAGAAGGGTCCAGAGGGGTCATATTCATCCTCTGTGTATTTCTGTTTGCCCCCTTCTTTGAGCTCAGAGAAGCTCTGGAGAGATGTGTGCCTTCTGTTTTTATTAAGTTCCTCTGGTTTGAGGAGTGAAAGAGAAGGGGAACAGGGAGGGCGTTGTAGCTGAGATGGGCTCCAAGGCTGGGATTTATAAGAACATCCTTCCAGTGGGTGATGTCTGCATGAGGTAGAGGTATGGTTTCAATTCTGCTCTGGCAAGGCGGGCCAGCCCGCGCTGCCAGCACATAGTTCTCTTTCAAGTCTCACACTGATTCGAGAGTTTGTAGACAACTTTGTACTTTGGGTCTCTGCCAGCTGTCCTGAAGAAACAACTCCCCTTGGCTTCACGTTTTCTGTCTCACCCTCCCTGCTCCCAACCAAAGTTAAAGAATAATAATTGTTTTCTTAGCAAATACTACTCCTCAGTCAACCCAAGAAAGACCCAAGCAACTGTGCATTTTGGGACCAGCATAGTCTTTCCATGACATTGTGACTTTCCTCCATTTGATCACATAAGAACAGCACCCTCAGATTTGTGTCACTCCAGAGATTGTCCATGGAGGGGGAGTCCCAGGACACACAGACGTCAGACCTGGAGGAATGGCTTTTTTTTCTTTAAGATTGGCACCTGAGCTGACATCTGTTGCCAATCTTTTTTTTTTCTTCTCCTCCCCCAAGTCCGCCCAGTATATAGTTGCATATTCTAGTCTTAGGTCCTTCTGGTTGTGCTACATGGGACGCCACCTCAGCATGGCTTGATGAGCGGTGCTGTGTCTGTGCCCAGGATTCCAACCGGCGAAACCCTGGGCCACTGAAGCGGAGTGCACGAACTTAACCACATGGCCACGGAGCTGGCCTTTGTTTTTGTTTTGTTTTTAAACTACTAGCCCACTCTAAATTTTTTGTACTTTACTTACCACCACATTTTCTGATATATCAATGAAAGAAAAAAATGTATTTATGTTTCATCCCTCTTATTCTCTAAAATGTCCTTTGTAAACATAAATTACAAATAAATTGCTATAAATATATGATGTTTCAATGATGGGCTGCATGTACAATCGTGGTCCTGTTAAGATTCGTACCACATAGTCTAGGTGTGTAGGAGGCTATACTATCTAGGTTTGTGTAAGTACACTCTATGATGTTCGCACAATGACGGAATCTCCTAACAATGCATTTCTCAGAACGTATCCCTGTCGTTAAGTGGCTCACCACTGTGATATGAACTGGGTGTGGTAGGCTGGGAGGAACCTAGCAAGGCCAGTTTGATCAAAGTCCTCTCTGTGTCGGTTGTCTCTAGATGGCCCAACAAACATTTGTTTACCAAACATTAACTTAGTTCATCTTCCTGTAAATTGCCTCTTTTCCCTTTGAAGGCCCAGACTCTTTCTCCCCTTCTCCTTAGTCCAAAATGACATATATACCTCATTTTGCCTAACTATCTTGGGAATTTTTCATGCTTATATGAGTGCCCTTTGTGCACATGTTAAATTTGATTTTCGCCCTTGAACCTGCCTTATGTCATTTTAATTATTCGACCAGCCATAAAAACCAAGTGGGGAAGGGGGAGATTTTTCCCTTCCCCCACAAACCCATTAACTTAAAACAGGAATCAGCAACTTTTTCTGCAAAGGGTCAGGTAATAAATATTTTAGGCTTTGCTGGCTATGCAAACTACTCGACTACTATGCAATTACTCAACTCTGCCATTGTAGTGTGAAAGGAGCCATAGATAATATGTAAATGGATGGCCGAGGCTATGTTCCAATAGAAATGTATTTACCAAAACAGGTGTAGAGCCAGATTTGGCTCAGGGCTGTAATGTGCTAACCCCTAATTTATAAGCCTTTAGTGGTGGGCCTATGCCTTTAGATTGAAACCCAAGCTTCTACCCGGTGTGTAAGACCATCATGCTTTGGCCCCTCCCACTTCTAGTGCACTTTCTTCCTCTTGCACTGTCTTCCAGCCGCACTGATTTTGCTCCTGTTTCTCAAACTTGCCTTGCTCCCTCCCACCTCTGGGAATTCACACAAGTTTTTCCTTCTGCCTTACACCATCTTCCAATCCCCTCTCTTCTCCTGCACACATTTACATCCAACTTATCCTCTGGATCTCCATTTAATCTTCTCTTCCTCAAGCCAAGTCTCCCTTAATCCCTGAATAAGTTAAGACTCTTGATAGCAAATGACAGAAGTGAAACCTGATTAAACTGAGGCATTAAAAACAAAGGATATTTTTTGGCCGAAATAAATAAACTTTAGAGAGAGCTAAGAGTAATTGAGCTTAGGGATGAATAAAATAGAGATGCGATGAATGACATAGTTAGCGTAGAATGTACTCATCTCATGGTAGAAATGCAGACATGTCTCCTAAATCTTGTGGCTTCAATGACTCGAACATAGCTGAGAAACTAGAAGCAACAAGGGGCTTTGAGCATCAAAAAGGATGGTAACACATGCTTGGCATTAAAAAAAACAAAACCAACCTCCAATGTGCTCATTGGAGCATGCCTCAGACCCTAAAGCAGAGTCCGTTTACTTTTAGTTTAGTCACGATCATAATGAGTTTATTTATCCACTTTCCCAGTCTACAGCAGATTAGAAACAGCTTACTTTTTTGTTGTTTTATCAGGGTGAGGAGGAACTGCCAGAAGCAGACACACTGACACCAACTGTGAGCGACAGTTAAATGACAAGGAAAGTAGAGAGGGAAACTTGCAGAAACAGAGGAGGCTGGGGCCATTTGTGATAGAGAAAAACTTACATTCTTCAGAAGGTACCAAGGGCATCAGTGCTTTCTAATAAAAACTGATAGCAAAATGTGTATAGTTCTTATTATATGACAGGTCTTATTCTAAGCACTTTATGGGAATTATTTAATCTTCCAATGAATCTATGCTGTGAATGCTAGTATCATCGCTATTTTATAGGTTGTATTAGTTTTCTATTACCGTGTAGCCAAAACTCAGTGGCTTAAAGCAACAAACATTTATTTTCTCACAGTTTTTGTTGATCAAGTGTCCAGGTGTGGCTTAGCTGGTCCTCGAGCTCAGGGTCCCTCAGAAATATGTAATCAAGGTGTTGGTCAAGGGCTGCAGTGATCTCAAGGTTAGACTGGAGGAGGACTCACTTCCAAGCTAAGTCATGTGGCCTGGTGGCTGATGGACTCAGGGCCTCAGTTCCTTGCTGGCTGTTGACAGACTGGAATTCCTTGCCAGGTGGGTGTTTCCATAGGGCAGCTCAGAACCTGGCAACTTGTTTCATCAAAACCAGCAAGTGAGAAGAGTCAGAGAGAGACTGTGAGCAAGATGAAAGTCACAGTCTTTTGTTACCTAATCTTGGAAATTGCTTCCTATCCCTCCTGCTGGATTCTATTCCTTAGAAGCAAACCATGCCCGAGGGGGAGGGAATTACACAAGTGTGATATTCACAAGTGTGTGAATATCAGAAGATAGGAACCGCTAGGAACTACATCTCTAGCTGCCTACCATGTGGATGAAGAAACCAAGGCACCAAAACGTCATGGACCTGATCTAAAGTCACACAGTTACTAAACTAGAGGACCTGGAAATTAGATTCAGGACTTGTGCTTTTAACCACCAAGCTACACTTGGTAATCAGATTTGTGTAAGCTCCCGAGTGACTCTAATGTGCAGCTGAGGTTGAACCTTCCATATGCACACAAATCATCTGTGTTAAAATGCTAATTCTGGTTAAAATGCTGATTCTGATTCGGTGGGTGAGGAGTGGGGCCGGAGATCCTGAATTTCTAACAAGTTTTGGGTGATGCTGATGCTGCTGGTCCACGGACCACACTTTGAGTAGCAAGGACTTAAAGGAACAACTCTGGGCTGAGAGTCAGGCAGTTGTTTTTCCACTTGTGATTCTTCCTCAAATTGGAGGTAGAGTGGACCAGTCATTTGATTTTTCTTCTTTTTTTAAATCTTCCATTCATTTTTTCATATATTCATTCACTCATCCTTGCGTTCACATTCAGTATTCAATAGCTGATCATCCAATAACAGCCAATACCAATTTTTAAACCCTTTTGTTTTATCCTGGTTACAAAAATAGTGATTCTTGCCTTTCAGTTTCGGGTGAAACGTTGCTTCCTATGGAAAGCCGTCCTTTGCTCCCGAGACAACCTTCAGATGTGCTTACACTTTTGCTTTCCATCATTGCACATATATTGACTTGTAATTGCTTATGGCCACTGATACCCCATTTGATGGTTTTCTGTAAATTTGAAAAAGATATCCCTTTTTCAAGACAATATACTTTCACCTGCAGGAAAACTCAATGAAACATACAGGTCTGTGACGTCTATGATGTTGATGATGACCTTGAGGTTGTGCACTGCACCTTGTCCTTGTCCTTGTCTGTCTTCCACACTGGATGTCACCTCTGGGGCAGGGATTGTGTCTATTTCACCTTTCTATCCTCCAGGCCTAGCACAATGCCTAAGATGTGGTAAGCATGCAAAATAGATTTGTTGAATGAACAAATGTTCATCGTAGAAAATATGGAAAAGCAAAAAGTAAAAAAATAAAAGAATGAAGTGCCATCCTATTACACAGAGGTAAACTTTGCCAATGCTTTGTCTACTCCCTTTAATCTTTTTTCCATTCATAAATATTTGTGTCATCCATATCTACGTTTGCATCTAAATATGTAACTTTTCCTCCCCTTCTCTTGAATGTTAACAGCCAGCACTTACTGACACTATGTTGAGTGCTTAGGAATGCTCATTGTAACAAGCCCCACTTCTTGACACTAAGCTCCTGGGAACTTAGAGTCTCGGGATGGAGTTGGAGTCATGGCTAGCAAGGCACAGCTGCCATGAGGCTCAGTCTTTCGGGATTTAGCCTGGCATCTTCAACATGAAGTGAGGAGAATAGCTGGTCCTGGCTCCCGGGAGACCTCGGGGGCCTGTCCCAGGGGGCTGCTCTTGCCACACCCTGTGGCAGCCAATACAGTTCCCCACTTTTTAGAGCAATTCTTTTCTTAAAATCCCTCATAATAGGGCAAATCATCCCAAGTTGGAACACACTATTATTTTCAGTGGGAAAAGTTTTTTTCACTGCAAGTCCTCAAATTGACCCCCATTCTGCTAAAAGACAAAACAACAAACAAACAAACACAATCCAACCACCAAATTCCATTAAAATGGGTGGAGTTACTTCATTTGTTAACTTAGCCTAACAAAGCATTGCCCTTCATCAATTACTCTACTTAATATGGCTGTCTGTTTGCTTTCATTAATCCATTACATGGAGCACAATTAAGGCTTTGCTCTTGAATTACAAATACGATGCTAAATTTTTAAACGATTTGATCTTTAGTGCAAACAAAGAAATCCAAACAGAGCAGTAGAGACCAAAGAAATCAATTAAAGCAAAGGGTTATACCAAGCTCTCCAAAGAGGTGGCTATCACCAGGTGTAAGGCACAAGATTGGGTCCACCATAAACAAGCAAACCACCAGGCTTCTGCGAGGAAAATTTGGTGAAACACGTACCAACTCTACAATTGCACAAATGTCCCCACGGTGATTCTTGACTGGAGCATATGGCACATATGGAAATATTATAAAGCCTTATAGGAAGATGTTCCTGTAGAGCTGCGCGGAAGATGGGTTCAGCACGGTGTTCTTTAACTATAGCAAAGGGATGCCGTCCTGTCCTGCACGCTTTACTGAAGTGTTAGAAAAGACTTCTATGAAGATATTCATAAACAATGACTTGCAAGCTGGCTTCAGTACAGTGCCCTTTAAGTGAATGAAAATGATAGATATTCAGCTGTCTGTGAGGTGGGCAAAAGACAGATGGATCTTCCAAAATGCGAAGATTTTAGTAGCTGAAGGAGGGTTGCTAAATAAAACAGGAATGATAAGAGGAATCTAATTTCTCATCTGCGTAATTCTACCCATGTTGTCCCAAAGGCTCCCGGGTGTAGTAAGAACTGGGAGATTAGCTATTTTTTTTTCTCTTTTTGGGTGCGGGGGGTTGGGGGGCGGGGTGAGGAAGATTGGCCCTGAGCCAACATCGGTTGCCAGTCTTCCTCCTTTTTTTTCTTTTCTCTCCAGAACCCCAGCACCTAGTTTTATATCCCAGTTGTAGGTCATTCTAGTTCTGTGTGGGAGGCTGTCACAGTATGGCTTGATGAGCTGTGTGTAGGTCTGCGCCCAGGATCTGACCCCAGAACTCCGGGCTGCCAAAGCAGAGCATGTAAACTTAACCACTTGGCCACGGGGCCAGCCTCCTAGCTGCTCTTTTCCTTTTGATTTTCTTACTTCCAAATCTATCCCTCCTTGTCTTCTCCATCTCAGAAAAGGACACCACCTTGCATCCTGTTACTTAAACTAAAAACCTAGGTATCATCTTTGTGACTGTTCATTTTATGTGTCAAATTGATTGGGCCATAGGATGCCCCGATGTCTGGTTAAACATTATCTTTTGGTATTTCTGTGAGGTGTTTTTGGAAGAGCTTTGCATTTGAATTGGCAGACTGAGTAAAGCAGATGGCCCTCGCCAGCGGTCGTGGGCATCATCCAATCCATTGGAGGCCTGAATAGACCAAAAGGTGGAGGAAGGTTGTATTTGCTCTCTGCCTGATTGCTTTGCTGGGACGTCAAGCTTCTCCTGCCCTTTGCACTCCCGGTTCTCAGGCCTCCAGACTCAGAATGAAATCTACATCACAGTCTCTCTGGCTCTCAGGCCTTTGAACGACACCATCAACTTTCCTGGGTCTCCAGCTTGCAGATGGCAGATTGCGGGATTTCTCAGCCTCCATAATCACATGAGCTGATACCTTATAATAAATCTCTTTCTATATATGTGTATATATCTATATGTCTATGTCTATATCTATCCTATTGGCTCTGTTTCTCTGGAGAACCCTGACTAATACAATCCTCCCTTTCTCTGATCTCCCACCTCCAATTTATCAACAAGTTCTGATAATCCTACTCAACATACATCCTGAATCTATCCCATTCATCGCCACCAGCAGATCGAGGGTTGGGCTGAGGGAAGAGGGTACCAGAATGTGGCTCCCCTTTAAAGCTCACCGCTGGGCACCACAAGGATAGTGTCCCTTACCACAAGTTCCACAAGGCGATAGTAAGGTCTTATTCTAACCCCAGTAGGAGGGAATTTCCATTGGGATTTTGAAGGAGGTATAAGACTTTCTAATTCTAGCTTTTGCCAGAAAGTAGCAGCATGAGAGGTGAAATAAGGTCACACCCAATTTGAGTGGCTTGCAGGTAATAGTGGGAATGACTGGGAAGTGTGTCGGGGGAGACCCAGGTACTCCATCCTTTTCCCTGCCACTTATCTCTAGATTATCCCAACTGGGAGCACTTAGAGCCAGGCAGGACAATGTGAGGAAATTTGCACAGAATGGTATGTCTGTCCTTTGCCAAATAATTGGCAAACTCCAGGAGGCTGGTCCAGCCTCTGCTCTGACCTGGAACCTTATTTGGAAGCAGGGGAGGAGAGCTCCTCAGCCCCACATGCCTAGCTTGGGAGTGAAGTCTTAAACTCTGACGCTGTCCGTACCTGAGGCAGGGGGCCAGGTTCAGGGCTGCTCAGGGGCCAACTCAAGTTTGAAAGGTGTTGCTGGGATGTGTCGTTCAGCCAGACATCACACGGCTTCCTTAAAGGCCTCGTTTGGGACCCCAGGGAAAGCCTGGTCTCTGTGCATGGTGTGAAATTATGATTTTCAAAAGATTAAAAAAGCATGACTCAAAAAAAAACAAACTCGTGCCAATACAAAAGGAATACATGTCAAAGATTTTGTTCCGCTCAGTAGTTTATTAGAGAACCAGTAATATGTTGGAATTTGGCCAAAGAGCATTTGAGAAGCTAAGGATACATATGTGTGTAGACATATAAAAAATTAAATATAAATATAATGTGTATATAATTATGTATGTAATTATATACGTATACTTGCAATTATTACAGTTATATTAATATAATTCTATATTATGTTATACATAATTATATACTATATTATATATAATTGCATATATATGCAATTTAATAGATTGCTGGGTTAAAGTCCAACAAGGCAATACATCACAATCTCCGGGGTGTCTGCTCCCCCAAACTTAAATTATTTGCATCTCTACCAGACAAAATTCTACAAGTCAACCTCTGTCCTTCCAGAGTTCTAAAATAGCCCAGGAAATAGAAAGTCAAGACCAGGACTTCATTAAAAAAATCAGTCATCTCTTTTGTCTATTTCCAGGATTCAGATAATTTTTCTGATTATAGATTTTGCTGAAAGCTCCCTTCCCAAGGTTATTTGGTGGCAGCTGAAAGGTGCCCCACGCAGGAAGTTTAGCCTGATAGTCTCCTGTGACATTCCATTCTTTTCTATGAAGATTTTCAAGCCTACACTCTGTGCAATGTAGTAGTTAACATTTATTAAGGACCTAGTTTGTGCCAAACACACTGCTAAGCACTTTACATGGATAACCTGCTTTAATCCTCCCAACAAATCAATTGTTCTTATCTTTGTTTCGCAGGTGAGAAAACAGAGGTTTAGGGAAATTCAATAGTGAATTGAATGCCCAAGGTCACACAGCCACCCAGGAAATGGTGGACCCAGGATTTGAAGGCATGCACTCTGACTCTTGAACGGCAAGAAGTTGTGCTGGACACTGTGACTTATAGAGAGATGAATTGTGCGCTGTCCCTAGTCAGAATCATCCTGGAAAGGTTACTTTCCCATCAAGGCAAAGCTTCATATTTACCTGCAAAATGAGATACTATTCATGACTTCCCCAAGCTCACTGTGAGGATAAGTGAGATTATGTGGAAGTACCTTAGAAACTCTACGTCAGTGAGCTATTAAGGAGCTTGAAAGTCTCATTATCAGACTCGTCCTTTGACCACGTGGTAGCATGGGCATTTCCATGAGGAAGATAGAATTTGGGTTTTTGATGAGCCGGAGTCGATGAGGAGCTGTTTCTGGCTACCAGCAGGGCTGGGACTAGGATGGTGCAAAATTTAAAAGGGTGCCAAGAAGCTCAGTAATCAAGACAAAAAACATTTTGACACAGGGTTTAAAAAAAAATCAAAATTAATGCAAAGAAATCCATGATGATCAAAATACCAAAAATTTAAATGAAGATAGGATCAATACGACTGATTTTTCTTTTTTTTTGCCTTGGGCTCCAATATGGCTCAGCTTGGCACAGGCTACGAGTGCATTTCCTGAAGGAATTCACCAAAAGACAGTATTGTGGCGTATACTTCCAGTCTTTTTCTGGAGTGTTTATTGCTCTTACATATACGTATTGGATCCACCAGAGGTTAAGTACGTGTAGAGCAATTAAAATGAAAAAAAAGTTCTTTTTTAATCCTTTTAAAAAATGATACACACAAACAAATATATCATGAGTGTATAGTTCATTGAATTTTCACAAGATGAACCCATCTGAGCAACCAGAACCCAGATGAAGAGAAAGTATGTTATCAGCACTGCAGGGAGCCCTCCCCACTGCTTATGATCCCTTCCAGCCATAACTGGAGAGCAGATTTCCTTGGGAAAGAAAACTTTTCCCAAGGAAACTTCCTTGGGAACTCATTCTTCAAGTAGTAATTTTTGCCTCGTGGAGATATATGCATAACTGACCTAGGAGCACACGCCAGATTAATTCTTAATCCTTGGTCCATGACAGACTTTCACTGTTGGCCCACGGACAAGGCCTTCTTTTTGTTAGATGTTAACTTATTTATTTTAAATAGACAATAAGCATGGAAATAGAGCACTGACAGCAGCTCACATCCGCCTCTCTGGTCCTTCTGCCTCCCGTTCTCCTGTCTCCCTTCATTGGAAGTAACCGGTCTGCAGCCCTAGAGTGTGTACTCGTAGGCTGTTCCGTTTCCTGGATTCCTGATAGCAGACAGTCAGAGTCCTGGCCGTTATATATTGTCTGACTGTCCCTTCAGAGGTCTGTCCTCTCCACCTGGGCTCCCTGAACCCCTTGTTCTGCTTGTCCTCAGGTAGTGGAGGCCAAGGAACAGACTGGCCCAGCCGGACAGGCAATACTAAGAGCAGCCCAGGGTCAGCTCTGCCTGGGGTGGGCCTGGCAGCTGGTTAGTTGGAGGCTGGGGTTCCAGGTTGGCTTTCCTGAGATGTGGGGGAGAATTCATCAAGGGAGGCTAGGGGAGACGGGAGGAAAGGGAAAGTTGGGGTGGCAGTGGGAGAGCCTTCGGCAGCTGGAAGGAGTGGAATCTGGATGGCCAGAATCAGAGGGTTCAAGGTTTTTTTTTTCAGCTGAAAAATGCAGAGGCAGAAGCACCCAGAAGTGTGTGCTGGGGAGAAGTTAGCAAGGAGAGGATGGGGGCAGCTCCAGCGCAGTATTTAAAATGCAAATCTGGCTGCATCATTCCTTTACTTAAAACCCTGTGCATCATGGTGGGATGAGCACGTGCTCAGACAGTAGGTTCCAATCCTGGCTCTATTCATCCTATGCTCTCAGACAGGTTACTTAATTTCTTCACTCTCAGTTTCCTCATCTGTAAAGTGGGGCTAGTCATACTACTTGCCTCATAGTGAGTCATAAGGAATAAAAAGAAAACAAATGTAATGCCCTCAGACACTGGCCACACTAACGATGACATAAATAACAGACTGTTGTTACTCACGTTGGTATCATTATTATTAACATGGGCTATACTCTGAACTTTGCAGCCTGGCAGAGAAAATCATCTGTGCTCTTCTCTGCCTCTCCCTCTTATCTCCCCGCTCTCAGCCTCATGCTCCGTGACCTAGTGAGGAATGGGCACACGCCTCCCAACCCACACGCAGCCAGCAGGGCCTGCGGGGCCTTTGCTCATGCTGTTCTCATGCTTAGATCACCCCTCCAACCTGAGTAGTTGGAATTGCTCTCCTCTGCCGGCCTGGTGCACTGATCTGCAGCCAGCTGCTGTCAATCTCGGCTGCCAATGGCCCACTGCTTACTCTTTCCAGAGAATTGCCCTTGACTAGGGAGTCTCCTGGAAGGGCAATGCCTGGAAGTTTAGACCCTCCAGCCAGCAGCCTTTGACTGGATGCTATGGGCTTACAAGCGCCCAGCCCCCCTGATTCCAAGGAGGGACACCTTACTCCATGGGTCACTCATGCTCCGGAGCTCCCTGTGGGATCAGGCTGACACTAGACTTCAGTGGATCCATGTCTTTGTTCTTCTTCCTTTGCCTTTCCTTCAGTCCCCCACAGCCTCTTCCAAGCTCACTCCCTTGACCAATCACTTGGACAAGAATCCCCATCTCAGGCTTTCCTTCCAGGGAATCTGAGCTGCTTCTCTTCAAGGTTCAAGACAGATGGTATCTCCCCAGGAGAGCCCAGCCAACGTGATCCCAAGTACCTCTCTCTGTGCTCTCAAGGCCTGTTGGACATATCTATCTTGTTACTCACATGTTACTTTCAAATAACGTGTTAATAGGCCTTTTCCCCTAAAAGGTGAACTTTGCCAAGGAAGACGGGCACCTGAATTAGTCCCCATGTTTTCTTATCCGTTCCCTCAGGGATTGGCTGACCCTAGGTATTTACAGCAGGAATAGGTTGGCAAAGATGTTGGGCAAGTGGGGAGGATGGGATTTGGGTCTGTCCTCTCTCCTGTGGTTGGGTGTAAACAACCACAGTGACCTTCTGTATTCGTTAGGATGAGAGACAGCTGCATATGACAGAAATGACAGTGGTTAAAACACAAAGGTTTGTTTTTTCTTGTAAAAGAAATCCAGAGGCAGGTAGTGCAACCCTAGCCTGGTGGTTTCATGGTCATCAGAGATCGAGCATCTTCTATGTTTCTAATTTCACCACCTACAGAATGACTTTCATACTCAAGGTTGCTTCATGGTCCAGGATAGCTGTTGACATGTTGGTCATTACATACGTGCTTCTACTTGGAGGAAGGAAAAGAAGCAGAAGGGCAATAGGCTATGTTCTCCATCCTAGTCAGCTTCTTTGATGGACCTTTCTGGGAATCCCATACAATACTTTGACTAACATTTCAATGGCTATCATGTAGAAGGATGAGTAGAACTAACAATTGGGAATCTCTTGCTTCTTGCCTCCAAGAGGAGAATGGACATTTGGAAAGCCACTGGCTGTCTTGTCCATACATTTCAACCCAAGCTTTCGGGGAGAATCCCATTTTAGCCTTTTGCCTTATGATCCTCACAAGCCATCTAAATATTCCGGAAAATTCTCTATTTCAGTCCATGTTACACCTCTTAGATTGCCTCTCACAGTAGAAATTCTTTGCCTAAGCATGTGTCTGTATTTTTGGTCTTTATAATAGAACATAAAAACTCTAAAACTTGACCCTCATCAAACAGATTCCACAGACAAGAAGGTGTTTGATAAATGTGAAAAGGATCAAGGAGTCAATTCAGGCAATGCCTTTGCAATGAGTGGTTTAATGGCCATGGACAGAGTTCACTCCTTGGGCATTTCATTCCTTGGCAGCTGACCAAATAACACACCTGGAAGATGGGAAGACCCCGCTGCGGTTTCTGGGAAGCGGCAGGACCGTATGAAGGAATGACGGAAATTTTTGAGACAGTGGAAGTGAAGAATTCTGTCGCAGAATTAGTGATGAATGCTGAGGAACTAAGAAATGACTGAGTCTGGCTCTACTATTAGTTGTGTAGGTTAGAAAGCACAATAAAAAGCTGGCATGAATGTTTAGTCTTTATCTCCTCCAGGATCTGGTTCCAACTTGTGTTTCCAGCCCCGGGTCCTGTCCCTTCTTTCATGGACTCCACACTCTACCAGTGTCATGACTTGCTGTCCTCGGCATGCATCGGCTTTCTTCTTTCTCTGCTTTTGCTCAATCTGTTGTATGAGCAGGTAAGCCTATTGGTCTCATTCCCACAAGTCCAAATACAATAATGCGGCCGAAGAGCACGGCTGCTTTAGGGCAGACACTGCATGGCTGCTTCCCCATCATTAGCTGGACTTAACCGTAGACCCCAGCTATCTACACCTGCGTTTTGGGCCTCTCAGAGGTCAAGTGGAGCCTAAGCCATTTCCATATTAGACTGGTAGATTAAAAAGGAAGAAATGCCCAAACATTGTGGAATTAAATGTTTATGTAAGCTCATGTTGCATGGCAATGGCTCTGTGAGACTGTGTACAAACTCAGTTGGAGGTAATGTCAAAAATCTAAACTTGTGGGTCCGGCCCCATGGCCGAGGGGTTAAAACATGCTCTGCTTCATTGTGGGGCTGGCCCCATGGCTGAGCAGTTAAAGTTCCATGCACTCTGCTTCAGTGGGCCAGAGTTTGCTGGTTTGGATGCTGGGTGTGGGTGTGGACCTACTCCACTCATCAGCCATGCTGTGGAGGCATCCTATGTACAAAGTAGAGGAAGACTTGCACAGATGTTAGCTCAGGGCGAATCTTCCTCACACTCGCACAAAAAAAGAAAGAAATCTAAGCTTGAGGCCCTTTTTAATTTTTGGTGAGGAAGATTGGCCCTGAGCCGACATCTGTGCCAATCTTCCTCTATTTTTTATGTAGGTCTGCGCCCAGGATCCGAACCCGTGAATGCCGGCCCGCTAAAGCAGAGCATGCAAACTTAACCACTACAGCACTAGGCCAGCCCCTAAACTTGAGGCCTTTTGACAGTGAGGTTTGGGCCACAGGACCCCCTTGTTTGCCCTGGGAGAGGCCTTCCTTGTCTTGACAATGGCTTTGCTCCATTTGACTTGGATTCTGTGAGTTGGCACTTCTGAGTTATCTCATTCACTGTGGTCCTTTTGGCAGCAGATCAAAACTTCCCATTCTACACCTGTGACCCAGGATTTCCCCCACCGTCCGATCGAGACATCCTGTCCAGCCATCCTTTACAGCCCCACAAATCCCCATGTTTTCAAACACTAATTATGGAGTAACATTTCTTGAGCACTTTCTGCGTGCCAGGCATAAAGCCAAGAGCTTTACATTCATGACCTCATTTAATCCTTTCAACTATCCTTAAGAGGTAGATATTATTGGCCCCAATTCACAGATGAGAAATACTGAGGCTCAGAGACCTAAGTAAACTTGGTCAGGGTTCTCACACAGTTGACCAGTGGTGGAACCTGTGTTGGAACCCAGGCATCTTAGCTCCACATCTCGTGTTATTCACCACCTCACCTTACTGCCTCATTTCTGAGAGAACCCTACTCCTAGGGGCCACTTCGTCCATACCTAACTCAACCGCCATCTTCTCCATGGGGTCTCTTTTTGTTACCTCAGCTAGACGCTTATTCTCCCCTTCACTCATAGTCCCCAGCACTTTCTCTAAACGTTTCTTGTAACTCCTGCCACATTCTTCCATTTCCTACAGTTATTTGTGTATAGTTCTGAAAATAGCGCCCTTGTCTACTAAAACCTCTTTTTCACCTTAGAAAAGCACAATGCCTTGCTTATAGGAGGGACTCAGTGCAGTTCTGTTTAGCGAAGTGAAAGCGCTTGTCGCCCTCAGGGGCCAGGCCTTCAGCTCCTCTGTGCATGCCTTGCTCAGCGTGGTGCAGAGAGAAAGCTGTGCGGTCAACAAACCCTGCTGACTGACTGACCGAAGAGCTGAGCGGCCTCCTGAGACGATTTTCTGGTTTTTCTGTCTTTGACTTGTAAAAGGCTTGTTTTTTTTTGGTATTAAGTTTCTAAATGCAGAAGCTAAGAGTTTTTCCTTTCCTAAGGTAGGAAATACCTGATGGAAAGAAAGCAAAGTCCTGCCAAAACCTTAAGAAAATTCCGAGCCAAGGTCCCATCAGAGCTCCTTGTAGTCTGTTGAAGCCTGAAGGCCTGAGTTGAAGCTCTAACTAGAGGTCTTGCTATGGGGTCTCACTGGGTCAGATTCTCCTGGGGAGTGTGTGTGCGCGCATATATATATATTTTTTTTAATAAGGAAAGTATTATATCTGTGATAGAGCAGCAAGTTAACATCTTTAGAACAGGCCACCCCAAGAGTGGTTAATTTCAATAGCGAGGAATACACGGGGATGTGCAGAGACAAGCTGAGGAACTGGACTCCTGGGGCTGGTTCTCAGTAAGACTGAGACATCGGTGCTAGTTCACTGGCTTGTCCCCTTTTGGATCTCTTAGGTGGTGTTGCTCCTCCCTCACTTAGCCTACCATCCATTGTTGCCTTGCTGGCCCCTGTTGTCAGAAGATCCCATACAGAAGCACCTGACTCTTCCTATTCAGGACCTCTCTGACCCTCTTCCATCCCGGTTGAAATGTGGGCATCCTGTCTCTGCTTCCTCGGGCCTGCTCTCAGAGTCTAGCTAATCTGCGAACGCGATAATGGGACTGCTTGCCTTTCTCTCTACTCCAGATAACATACTTGCATTTTATTGTTACTCAGACACAGACAAGGAAGGTTGTAGGAGCACGGCCAATGCTATTAGATAGCATCAAAGTTTCCTGCAGTTCAGCCTTCTTGTTAATTGTTTTTGTTTTAAAAAAGCAAGGAACAAGCCAACCAACAAAAAAACAGAAGCCGCTTTGCAAATTCAGGTCCAGTTTATGGTTTATTGTGGCTCTGAGTTTTTTTTTTTTGGTTCGAATCTTACAGAACAAGGCTTTCTCCAGCTTGTAAGTTGGACATCATGTTTTTCTGGAAGATTTGCATAAATAAGAAAAATGTGTTAAAAATTCTGCTCCCTCCAGACAACACAGATAAGATGCCATTTCTTTCCATCTCCTTTGCAAGAAGACTTTCCCCAGAGGGGAGATGATATGGCTTGCAATTCTCACAATTCCCTAAATCCTCATCCAGTTGCCCACCTCCATCCTCCTGAGGATTCTGGGAAAGTCTGTGCAGGGACAGGTGTGGCAATACCAGCTATTTCTCGCCAGATCTTAGCTCTCATTCTTCTCTGGCTTCTTTCTGAGAGGGCAGCTGGGAGGTGAGCCTGGAACATTCCCTTTGCTCATTTTCCCAGAGCCACCCATGCCTTGTCTTTTTCCTCCTCCTCATCTTTGTCTTCTGAGATGCAGGATGCCACAACTAAGAGGGTTATCTCATTTCCTCAGTCACTAAGGAAAGAGGAAGAGCTCCTCCCATGCAAGAGAACTGTCTCTCCTTCGACGTCCCACCCAAGCTACACTCCCTACCTCAGCAGCTCCAGTGTTGAACATGCGCTTGAGCAGTGTGAGAATTCTTTCTTCCTTGATAGAAAGGCTTGATCTTCCCCTGGAGGTTGATAAAAACAAGGTGAACCCTCCCCTTTCCAGGCCCATGGCAGACATCACTAATCTACTGTGATTTTCTGTCTAGCCTCAGTGGGGGCTGCACCCCAGCAGGCATTACCAATCTATGGGAGTTTGCCTTGGAGAGCAAGCACACTTGCCGTCCCTTGCATAATGACGCTTCTGTCACGCCTGCAGGAGGGTGGGAGTAGGGGCAGTTCTTCAGCTGTTCGTAGCTAACAAGACTTGGAAGCCAGAAGGAGAAGGAAAAAGCTGTTTTCTTAGGTTTCAGGTGGATTTAGCTTTCAGGCCAAAAGCTTTACCTAGTTCACTTGCAATGGGCCTGAATGTGGTGTCTCCACTCATTTTTCTCTGCAGAATAGGAAACAAGAAGAGCAAGAAACAACAACCCTTAGGGTAACACTTATTCCTTGGGGAGGAATAAGTGATGCATCACAGTGACTCAGACAGCCAGAGGGTCTCGGCAGAAGAGGGGGCATGTCAGAGGCTGGGGACGGTCGGGCCGAGCTGGAGGAGTCCAGTTCCCTGGCAGCCCTGGGGACCCACGGTGATCCTGCCGAATAACACATATTCTCCTTGTCTGCTGCTGGTATTCAGACGCCACTGGAATGTCCTGGCAGGACTGTCTGTCCAAATCCATTCGAAATTGATTTTTGTGTCTTCGATGGGGAATTTTGGCCAGCATCCCTGCCACCGCCCCCCCCCCCCCCATTCAGTTAGACATTCTCCTTTAGCTTATTAGCTGCTTCTCTGTGGGAGTCTGGGTCTTCACGTTCCCTCTCGAGCCGCTTCAAATGATCTGAAGCTGTCGCAAGGATCGAGGTGGGTCTGTGCAGCGAGTCTGAAATGCCCAGATGCCTTTATTTAAACACAGCAGTCTCTCAGCAGGGTTGACACAGCCCAGTGCTGAGAAATTGGGTTCTTGGCCAGGATCTCCCCACTTTGCTAGAGAGTCAGGAAATGGGTAGGAATGTCCAGGGCCAGAGCAGAGGGAAAAAAGGAGTGAGGAAAGAAAAGCAGAGGCTGTGTAGGCAACACTCTTGTAGGATTTACTGCAGACCAGCACCTCCACTGACAGCGGCATCCTTGAGGCCTGCTGCCTGTAAGCTTGCTCACACTGTCAGCGGCTGGTGGAGCACCGATACATGCCAGGTGCTCTTAGGTGCTAGAGAAGTGGAGGAAGAAGACTGAATCCTGTCCTCAGGAATTTACAATCAGACAGAAGACACATGGCGAGTGCAAATCTAATTAAAATTGAAACGTGGAGAAGGAGGCGGAAGCCATAATATGCTAAGAGGAATTCAGATGAAGTAGAAATGCAATCTTCTCTGTGGACCCTAAGAACCAGATTTTGAGTCGTTCGTGTGGATGTGTGTGCGTTTATCAAGAGTCTTCTTTCCTCCAGACAAGTGGCTCTTGTTCTCAATCTGGGCTTCTTGTAATCAACTTCACTGGAATCAGTTGATGAACTTTGAGAACCACTGATGCTAGGCTCTACCCCCAGAGATTCTGATGCGATGGAGTCTGAGTCTAGGGAGGGAATCCGATAGGGAAGGGCAAGGTCAAGTTGTGTGGTGACTGGCTGGGCTCTGGTGCGCATCAGCTTTGATTGACGGGCTGGAAAAATGGTGGTGGTGGTGGTAGGGTAGAGGGCAGTTTCTGTGAGTCACTTGGGAGATACAGTCCGTTACTTTTCTCTGGGGTTGGCGAGGAAGGAGGTGGTCTCTGGGTTGTGTTTGCATGGAAAATGGACCCACAGGGGGCAGGGTTACACAGTCCAAAGCAATACCTCCTTCTACTTCTTTAATACCAACATACACTCCCGGGAGGACTTTCCTTGTTCCTTCTTCCTTCCATTCATTATTCCCTACTTCTCTCTCTCCCTTCCTTAAACCTTTATTCACAAATATTTATTGAGTTTGTGCCATGTCCCAGACACAGTTCTGGGGGTACAGCAAAGAACAAGGCAGATTAGTTCTTGATTTCAAGGAGCTAACATTTTAGGTACTCACCATAAAGCAAACATGGATGGGGGAAGCTGTGTGAGTGCTCTGCACATAGGACTTTTCCTGAACAATCAGCAGCTAGTGCCTTAGTGTTATATTTTGTGGCTGTCCCAGCATCCTTGGTAAGCCCAGCATTCCACTAACCCTGTCAACGCCCCAGACACGTGGATGGGCCCTTTTAGATACGTAAATCCAATGGAGGTCCCAGAGGACTGCAGCCACGTCTGACATCACCAGGAGCAGAAGATCCTCCCAAGTTGCCATGTCACTTTTACATCCAACAAGGATGCATCCCGGTCACTAGAAAATGTAGTGAGACAACTATGATGAGATGGAGAAAGAATATATCAGGGCATGGAAGACTTGGGTTCAAATCTTGACTCTTTCACTTACTAGATAGAATACAGTGGGCAAATCACTTACTCAGGCTCTGTCAAATTCACTTTTTGCTAATTGTTATAACAAAATATTTTCTGACAGCTTATTGTGAGATTACCTGCTATGTTGAGAACTTTACAAATATTATTTTGTTTTAATTCTCTGTCTCTTCCTATGAGACGGATGCTATTATTACAGGGCTCAGAGGTTAAAAAACATGTCCAAGGCCACATAGCTCATAAGTAGCAGGACTGGAATTAAAACCAAGGCCTGAGCTCTTGCCATGCATTGGAATAATAGTATTTCCTTGCCAGCTTGTTCTCAAGATTACATTATCTATCATGTGAGAGCAGAAAGCAGAGAGATTAGTGTCTGACACACAGGAACTTCCCAATCATTCATGATTTTTCATCCAAGATGCTTTATGACTCCTAGTTAACCCTTTCCTAAATCGTGATATTATACTAGAACAGGAACTCAAGTGGGGCAAAATATCTCACAGTGTTTCCCGAAGTTCCCAGTCACACTTGGCAGTAATCATAATAGGTAAATATTTACAGAGTACGGTAATAAGATGTGTATCCTCTGATCCGAGCTTGCTTCCTGGCATCACTAGAAAGTTGAGCTTCTGCAACTGTTTATAGAAAGATGAAAAAAATTAAGTAAGGATAACACTACTTATTGCCATTATTACTATAAAATTGCTCAGATCTTCTCACTGGAAAAATTAATAATAGTGTGATTAATATTTATGACAACCAAAATATCACTTAGTGTTTTTGTAGCGTGTTTTCAAAGGGGAATCTTCAAGCCAGATCCTTGTATTCATCTTTTCAGCCTCACTTTTCAGTTCTTTTCTTGCTCCCCTTCTCTGTGACGTTTGAAACCGCTGGGCATTCCTCCTGCCCCCTCACCTTCCAGGATACCACCCTCTCCTTGTTCACTCACCCCTGAAAGCACTTTTCTCGATTTGACTGGTTCTTTAATCCCTGCACGGCCCTTCAGTGTTGCAGCTGCTACCTTTGAGGCAAAGCATCATTCATTCATTCATTCCCTCATTCATCCATTCAGCCAAGATTTCTCAAACACCTACTATGGGCCAGGTATACTCTAGGTGCTGGGGATACAGCAATGAATAGACCAGACCTCATGGAACTGCCTACCCTCATGGAACTTCCATGCTAAAGGGGGGGACAGATGACAAAATAAATCTGTAAATTATATGAGATAGATGATGGTAAGCGCTATGAAGAAAAATAAAGCAGGAAAGGAGGAGGGAGGTGCTAGAATTGGGAGTAATTTTGATTCTAAATAGGTGGTCAGGGAAGTTCTCATTAATGAGATATTTGTACAAGGACTTGCTATCAGTGAGGAGTGTACCGTGTAGAAATCTGAGGGAAGAGCATGAAAAGCAGAGGGAACAGCAAGTACAAATGCTTGGAGGGGGAGCCCACTCAGGGTGTTTGAGGCTATCAGGGAGCTGAGTGTGGAGTGAGTGAGTGAGTGGGAGTGTGTGGCAGAGGAGGTGATGGGCGGGCTTGTGGAAGGCTAGGCGCTCCTTCTGACACCACTGCCAGGACACTGGCTTTTAGCCATTGCAGGGCTTGAGCAGAGGGGTCATATCAGACTACCTTTTTTTTTTTTTTTTTTGGGTGAGGAAGATTGGCCCTGAGCTAACATCTGTGCCAATCTTCCTCTTTTTCTTTCTGTGGGATGCCACCACAGCATGGCTTGATGAGTGATGTGTAGGTCTGTGCCCAGATGTGAACCTGCGAACCCTGGGCCACGGAAGTGGAGCACATGAACTTAACCACTATACCACCATGCCAGCCCCTAGACTATGATTTAAAAGGATCATTTTAGGTGCTGGTGGAGAGCAGACTAGGGGGAGAAAGGAAGAACAGAAAGACCAGTTTGGAGGCTGTTGCTAACATCTAGGTGCAAGAAGAGCACGGGCACTTGCTCCAGGGTGGAGCTTGCACGGGACAGGGGCAGATGGAATTCATATCCTGAGCTGTCACCCCAGCACAGCCACTAATTTGTATAGTAGCCAGGTCTGCCCTAATATTTTCAGGAACAGGGGCAAGAATACAAATGGAAGTCTCCAAACATTTCCGAGGTTTAATCAAGCTCACAGACCTTCAAACAAAATTACTTCATTCCCCCTGCTTTGGCAGTATAGCTCCATCCCATTAGCCATCGAGGTGACTGAAAACCCCACAGGATCAGGGCTGTCTGCCTCCCCCTTGGCTGTGAGCTGCTTAGGAGCATGCGTGCTCAACCATGTGAGCCGACACTGCGCCATGCGTTCTCTCTCTTCACCGTCTATCGATTTGTAGACGCCTCTCTGTTTTACAAATGTGAATTTGGGTCCAAGACCTGGTTGCTGCTTTGGGTGCAAATCAGAGGGAACTAAGGTTGCGTTCCCAGATTTTAGGAATGGCAGATCTTTTTCTAGACAGGGGTTCTGGTCTCCCTGATGGAGAGAGCCACGTCCTAGTCCCATTGGGTGAGTTCTATTTTTTTTTAACAGGTTTATTAAGATATAATTTGCCTATCATAAAATCCATCTGTTTAAAATGTACATTTCACTGATTTTTAGTATATTCCTAGAATTGTGCATCCATCACCACTATCTAATTTTAGAACGTTTTCATCAACCCCAAAAGAAATGCCGTGCTCACTAGCACTCACTCCACATCCTCCCTCTCTTCCCTTGTAGCCTGAGGCGACCACTCTCCTATTTCCCATCTCTATAGCTTTGCCTATTGTGGACATGTCATATAAGCAGAATCATATGGTATGTGGTCTTCTGTGACTGGCTTCTTTCATTTAGCATAATGTTTTCAAAATTCATCCATGCTGTAGCATGTATCAATACTTCATTCCTTTTTTTTCATGGCTGAATAATATTCCATTGTATGTATAGACCACATTTTAATTACTCATTCATATTTTGAAGAGCATTTGGGTTGTTTCTACCTTTTGGAGACTGTGAATAATGCTGCTCTGACATTTTTGAACATGTTTTTGAGTGAGCGTATATTTTCACTTCCCTTGGGTCTGTATACCTAGGAGTGAAATCTCTAGGTCATTTTGAGGAACTGACAAAGTGTTTTCCACAGAAGCTGTGGGATTTTGCACTCCCACCAGCAACACAGGAGCATTTCAATTTCTCTATATCCTCACCAACACTTGTTATCACCTGTCTTTTTGATTATAGCCATCCTAGTGGTCGTAAAGTGGTGTCTTGTGGTTTTGATTTGCATTTCCATGACGAGTAATGATGTCGAGCATCTTTTCACGTGCTTATTGGCCATTGGCGTATCTTCTTTGGAGAAATGTCTATTCATCTCCTTTGCCCAGTTTTCAGTTGGGTTATGCTTTTATTGTTGAGTTGTATGGATGCTATATATGTTCCAGAGGCTAGTTCTTTATCATGATTTGCTAATATTTTCTCCCATTCTATGGATTATCTTTTCCCATTCTTAATTTATCTCTTTTACTGAACTTTCTAGGTTTTGGAGCACCATCGAGGCTCTGGTACTTCTGACCCTTATCAAGTCACAGAATATTAGAGACAGGAACAAATGTTTATTAAGTACCTTTCGTGAGTTATTCATCTTAATTCCCACAACAGGCCAAGGGCATATATTACTGGTCCCATGTTACAATGATAAAACCGAAGCTCAGAAATGTTAAGGCGCTTTGGCTAAAGTGCCCCAACCAGCAGGAATATAAAAGGACATTTAAATCCATAGCCTTTTCATTCTAAATCTGTGATTTTTATTCTCTAGCCGATAGGTCCCCTCCTATCACAAGGATTTGACACCAGATTCATCAGAATTATAAAAACAAAATACCGATATCAGAGAAACAATTAAGGGCTTGGCCTGGAAGACCATTCACCTAACGTCACCTCCATCAAAATGAGTGGGAATTGTGTGTATCTGGGGGCCCGGCCTGGGAGTGAGAAATCTCAAGTGGAGGCACGTGAGTATTGTTGGTAAGCCATTGTGTTTGCTCTTCCTTTTGGAGGGTGTTGGGACAGCCCCACATGGCAACTGTTTATTATTCCACTTGGCATCGCAACCTGGGAGCTGGCAGAGAGGGGCCCCATGGCATGCTGGGATACTCATTATCGCAGCAGATAAAAGAGCTTGAAATTCCCAGCTGGCCTGGATTTCCTAGTGAGATTGGGAGAACTGATATCGCTGGGAGGGAAATGGGCTGTAGGTAATGTCTTGGGAGAATGGCCCACTGTAGAAGGCCAGGAGGGCCAGCTTTAAACAATCCTCTTTCACTGGAACATGAAGTTGGGGGCATTTGATAAAATAGGATCTCCAGGCTGAAATGATGTAGTTACATGGAAGGAACTCTGCTAGGAATGAGGTTCTTTGGTCCAGGCCGTGATCTCTCTTTTTTTTTGCCTCCTGGAAAAAGAACCATGATTGTCTATATGCATAAAAAACCAGATACTCCAAGTAGGTTTTCCTGAAACTCCCAGGTCAGTTGGAAATGGCCAATGTTGGAGGTGGGGATTCAGCAACTGGTTTTCCTTCCTGCCCAAGATGCATCCAACTGATTCTAGTCACCTCTTTAATCTGGTACAATCAGCAGAGATCAGCAGAGCAGATGGTGGGTACCGGCCAATGGTCATCAAGTGGTCTCCAAAGGTGTGCAGCATCTTTCCACCCCTGGTGTCCTTATCGAACTGCATAGGGGTGCCAGTGATGGTAGTTTGCTAAATTCTGAAATAACGGAAGGAGTAGGGTTTGCCAGGACTCAGGAGCCCCGTTCAGATAAGATACTCCAAGTCACTAATTCTTTCAATGGACACTTATTGGGCACATAGTGTAGCCCTGATCCTGTGTTAGGTGCTCTGAATCACAGTGGGTTCAGAGACGTGGCCCGCACACTCCTGGAGCTGCCTGTGTAGTGGGTAGGGGGTACCATGGAGGGGGAAGTAAATTGACTATTATGGCACAGTCAGGAGATAAAGTGTTCTATTCTCTGGGAAGACAGATCCAAATCAAACTGGGAGGATCAGGGGCAACATCCAGGAGAAATTGACTTTTTAATTTAAAGAGCTGCCTTTCATGCATTTTCTAAGCGCCCTGCTGTTTGTTTCTCTGGACAGAAAAATCTAAGAATCATTACACTCCTCCATGTCTTGCCAGGTGTGCCAAGAATGCAGGACCCTGACCTCTCTTTCCCCGGGCCAAATCTCAGAGTTGTGTTTGCAGTGGGCATCCTCGTGGGATGAGGTAATATCTCCCTCTAGGACAAAGAGCAGGCGGCTTACTGCTTGCTATCAAAGTGGTAGATTGCCCCAAGCTCAGTGGTCCTTAGCTGGATACACACTCCATGTGAAGCATCCACCTGGGCCTTATTCTGTTGCCACGTGGAACTCAGGGGCTGGAGGAACTGATGGAAACAAGCTGCTACTCATGCTGCTTGCTGTGAGTAGTAACATCCTTTCTCCTTGACCCAGGAGCCTTGTGTCTTTTGTCTGCATCCATGAAACAGTCATGTGTTAACTTATTAGCTTGTAAATTCCTAAGCCCAACACTGCCTCTTTCACCACATAAGGAAATGCTCTTTCTATGCTATGCTTGGTTAAAAAGGAAGAAGAGAGCCCTTTGGCAAGGTTACTTGAACCCCCAAAGTGTCACAGGCCCATAATACTAGAGTTCTGCCTGAGCTGGCACCATCATAGTTCTGGGGGATATGATCTGAACTGAAATGAGATGGATTATTCTGGAGCAGAGGTTTCCAAAGTTTTTCATTTTGACAGCTGAACCATTCTTTTTTTCCAAATAATTTATTAAAAATGCCAATATATATGAAGAACACAGAAAACTACCATTTTAAGGGTAAATATTGAGTTTGAAAGCTACTTACTTTTTGCAATTTAGAAGCATTTCAGTAAAGAACATTCATAATTCTGTTTTGGTGGGAGTTGACCCGTAAGGCAGCCTCAGCATCCTTGTGCTGGTTTAGACACAAGGTGTTGGGCGGTAGAGGCCTCTTCCAGGAAAGGCAGCTAATTCTCCACTCACAGGCTTCAGGGGGAGGCATTTCCCTTTGTGGATGTGCCCCATTCTGCTATCTGCCCTTCAGCCTTGTGGATCGAAAGAGCTGATTCATCAGCACAGCAGGAGAGACTTTTGAGGGCTGACTCACATTAACTGTGCTTAGAAGGCTGATGTAAAAGAACCAATAGGAGGTGTCCAAACCAGAGAAAGGAGCCCTTTCTACTTGGCCAAAACAGTCCTTCACCAAGGGCTTGGTGGGAGGAGGGCATGAGAGTCATGGGGCCACCCTCCCCTCCATTGAGCACCTTGTGTAGGAGACCATCTGCGTGATGCCAGGCCACGGCACACAGCACTGCAGCTCTGTTTAATGCCTGTATCCCCAGCTGGACTCTTGAGTTTGGGAGGGAGGGGCCACGTCCTATTGGTTCTTCTACCCACAGAGACTAGGGCACGGACTTACCTTCTTCTATAAGCTAAAAAAAGAAAAGAAAACAGAAAACAAAAGAAAAGGAAGGAAGGGAAAAAGAAAGAAAAGAAGGGGAAAAAGAAAAGTTGGAAGAAAAAAAGTCAAATAATAACCTGAAAAGATAGAGCTTCTCTGATTTAGCAAATGCTTTCACACGTATTTGCCCATTAGACCCCATACATGTGTGTGTGATCTTAACAGTCCTGTGAGGTTTATCAGGCAGGTTTTCATTGTTTTACGGTTGGGAAGCTGAGACTCAGAGAGTTTATTTGACTAACTCAAGGTCACACAGCTCGTAGATCTTAGAACTGGCTTAGAAACCCAGCTCTCTTTCTGCCTCTCTGATTGTGATATATGTAGTTTGGCTTTTGGAGAAGAGTGCCATTCATCATTAAAGGCTGACTGGTGGAGCTGTCACAGGGAGGAGGTGGCCCTTCTATGTGGCTGCTGTATGAGCTCAGCTTTGGATGGCTTCTGCTTTTTAATAAACCATGTTAACTTTACTAGTGCTTGTACTTGGCTCCACTACACAGCAGTGGTTTAGGCAATGTGTTGGAAAAATGTGCTAATTGTCGGCTTTAATTTTCTTCCATCTTAAAATAAATACTTAGCATTTTAGTACTTGCAGAAGGGAATGACATAGCGGAGCTGGGGGACTCATGGAGGCTGGCGGCTTGCAGGGAGGGACTGGGGGGCGTGGGAGCAGAATGTGTAAGGGCAGAAAAACAGAAGTTCGCAGAAGGTCCTGGGGGCTGGGGTCTATGTGGTGGGAGCGAGAGGCTGTGCAGGGAGAGGCAGAGGGGAGGGTGGAAAAAGCTCTGGGAAGATGCCGTCAGTGTTCCCTCTTATACAAGAAGAGAGGACTGGATAATTTATACGACTTGTTGCTGTTTGGCAATAGTAAGTGGGTAAGGTATGAGGTCATGAGTTGCATAGATTGCAGAATTATCCTTTCATTCAAGAAGTGTTTTTTGAGTACTTTTATGTCCCAGGCACTGTGATCAATGCTGGGCAGACAGTGGGGACAACGTGGATGTGGCCCTGGCCCCATGGAGCTGACAGTGGAGCCCTGGAATACTAGAACTGGATGGAACCTTAAAGAGAATCTCTTCAACCCTTTATTTTACAGTCATAGAAACTGAGGCCCAGAGAGGGCAAATGAACTTGATTCATATTGCTCAGCAATTTATTGGCAGAGCCCAGATTGGAAGCCAAGTCTCTTGAACCTGGGCTCGGACTTCTTCTACTCAAATCCTCTTTACTGTCTCTAAAGTATAGCACCTATTCAGCATCGGGAGCCATAGATACATGGAACTGGGTTATACTGTATTAGTTAGGGCAATGCTGGTGGTTATAGAAGATAAGCTGCCAGATCTGAGTAGGTTGAACAATAGAAGTTAGTTTCTCTCTTATGTGAAGTCCTTTTGGCAGCTGGAATCCACACAGTCAAATTCTGTCATCTTTAAATTGTGGCTTCTCAGGTCATCTGGAAACAACTAGATGTTGCTAGAAGGAGATTTCTTGGGCCCAGACCTAGAAGAGGTGCTCCCAGTCCATCGTTTAAACTCACTCGCATGGCAACACCTCACTGCAAAGGAGGCTGGGAAATCCAGTTTAGTGCACCTAGGAAGAGGAAGTGGGGAAACCGGGGGTGGTGAGCAATTTGCCAATCACTGCCGTGTACGTTATCTATGAATTTCATTGTAGGATAGGAAAGGGAAAGTCACAAACTACTTGTTACTAAAAGGGGACATTAGATATCATAGAGTCGAGAATCATTGTGGTACCTGAAAATCCTTAGGCAGGGGTGTTCAGTAGATAGTCCCATTTTTTCCTTTCTCATGGTTTTCTAATTCATTCCTAATAAGACTTTACTTTGGTCTGATGAAAGTCACCTCAGCCTGATTGGAAGGGCGTAAACGTGGCTCCAAGGAAGAGGGAGAGAAGCCTGCAGACAGGCTTTCAGCAAAAGCTCCTTGTGCCTTGGGTGTGTGAGGTCCTGTGCGGGGTAATGTTGAACCTGACGCCGTTGACAATCTTATTCCTTAGTCGATGAGCTATGAGCATAAGCCTTCATGTTTGGATATTGCCTTCTGGCTTACAAAGAGCTTTCTAGAACATTAGCTCACTTCAGCATCACATTAAGACACTGAGAAGAAGGAGGGGGAGGAAGGGAAGGAACTAACAGGAGCTAAGGGAGTTCAGAGAGATGGGAGATTATTTCTAGCTGAGAGAAGAGCCCAAGAGGCCTCCTTGAGGAGGTGGTATTTGAGATGGGCCCTGAAGGAAGCTTGGGAGAGCAGAGGACAACATTCCAGGTGGAGGCCACATTGTGGGCAAAGGCACACAGGTGCAAAAACCTTGGTGTGTCTTTGGGACTGGGAGAGGTCAGCTCGGCTGGTACATAGACCGCCTGAAGGAGAAGTGTGGGAAGCCGGGCTAGAAAGGTCAACCGGGCCCAGGATGCAGCATCATTATTATCATTATCCTCACTGCCCTCTTTGAAACACATTTCCAAAACACCTGCTGGATGCCAGGCACTTTGCTAGGTGTGAGAGACACAAAAAATACCCCACACAGTTCCTGCCCTTTCGGAGCTTATGGCCCATTGAGGAGAAATGCCACAGGCACAGCAACCTTTAACGAAATGCAAAAGGGCTACTTGTAAAGTTTGCACTTCCATTGAACGTGTGCATGCTTTCCTGCTCAAATCGGAACAACAGAAGCCTCCGAAGGTCCCCTTTCATGTGCACTTGGAGGGCCCTGTAAGTAGTCTTTGGGGAGGCAGTGTATACCAGGGGTTAGCACACAGTCTCTGGAGTCTGAAGGCCTGGGTTGAAATCCAGGTTTCACCATTGGTGACATATGACCTCTGGTGGACTCTTCAGTTCTCCAGGCTTGGTTACTTGTGTATAAAATAGGGATGCAAATGCTACCTGGGTGATTCGGTTATCGTATCAGTTGAGACAATGCGGGGAAATACTAGGTGCCGTGCATGGCACACAGTAAACACTCAATAAATGCTAACAAATACAAAAGATACTGTTGGGTGTGGCTTATGTTGCCTGCTGAGCAGCAGAGGAATCTCTGAGTGGGGAGAGCACCAAGGGACACAGTCTTCCAGGAGTCCCGCTCAGGAAGAAAAGCAGGGCCGATGCACCGGTCGTTGTGGGCCCTTGGTAACATTTCTTGGCTCGAAGAGTAGAGATTTCTTAATAAGTCAGGTGTTCTTCGTAGACGCAGATCACGTACACACCCTCTTCAGCCGTGCCTGGAATGCAGAGAGGATGTTTTGAACGTGTCACCAGTAACTGTTACATCCCGTTCTGGAGAAGTGGCTTTCCAGCAGCTAAACTGAGGCCAGCGTCAGGGCAAAGGCTGAGGCGTGCCGGGAGCCCAGCTTCGTGGAAGCAGGTGATGCATCCCTCTGAAATGCACCGACTCCTTCAGGGCTTCCTTCAGTTATCCCGCCCCGCATGAGTTTGCACACCCTCACACACAATTGGCTTTCCTCTCTTAAGAGTTTGGGGGATTTCAGCCCTGGAGTGTCAGCTGTGTTTATTAGATAGTCTTTGTTTTCCCTTCTAAGATAGGAAGCTCATTAGAAACAAGCACAAACAATCACCCTGTGACCTAGAGTTTAAAATGTCCCCTGAGAACCGGGGATGTGTCGTAAGGGGGTCGCGTCCAGACACAGCCCTACTCAGAGTGGCTAAGCTGCAAGTCAGGTCCTAGGCGATGCTGGGCTGATGACAAACAACTCTCCATGTTCTGAGGATTCTGAGGTTCCCTGAGGTGAACGCTGTCCCTCTGCGATCCCCTCTCACAGGAGAGGAAAAACGGGGTGAAACAGGATATTGTAATTAGTCTTGATGACCCTGGAGTCGGAAGACGCGGGCTCACGTCCTGGTTCATCCATTTCCTAACCATGTGACTTTGGGCAAGTTACTTAACCTCAGATTCATCATCATTAGAATAGAGATAGTGAAAATATCCAGCTCATAGGATTATTGTGAGGCTTATGTGAAATAATGTCCATGATTGTTAGCACATATGGTCTATGGTAGCTTTCATTCATTCATTTCCTCAACTGATATTGATTTAGCACTTTGTTTGTGTTGGGTGCTGTGCGAGGTGGAGGGGATACATAACTGAATGAATCCTTGTCCTTGATCTCGAGAAGGCCACCACTCAGTGGGAGACAAACATGTATGTAGGTGGTTATAACACAGTAGGAACAATGGATGTAAAAGCCTTTGGGAGCACAGTGGAGAAACACCTAACTCTAAGTGATGGTGGTGACGGTGGTTGTGGTACCAGTGCTAGTGTTGGTGATGATGGTAATGGAGGTGATGGTAGTAGTAGTGATGGTAGTAATAATGATGATGTCGGTCAAGTTGGTAATGCTTTGTTTATAAAGGTGGTGGTAATGATGGTATTGATGATGGTGACAGTGTGATGGTGGTGCTGGTAGTAATAATTGCAGTAAGGATGGTAGTAATGATATGATGGTGGTGCTCTTGGTGATGATGATGTTGGTGATCAAGGTGATGGTCGTGATTGTGGTAGTGGTGGAGGTGATGATTTTTCATGAAGATGGAAGTAATGACGGTGCCGATGACTGTACGATGGCAGTGATGGTGGATGGGCTCGTCAGGAAAGAATTCCTACTGGATGAAACACTTGAGCTTGGTCTTGAAGGATGAATACCCTTGTATGCCTCAGATGTTCTTAGGGCTGGGGATACAAAGATGACCCAGATAGATGCAATCCCTGCCTAGCAGACCTTGCTGAAGGGCAGGGCCCAGGGATACAGACAAGATGACAGGCAATCATTACACGGTGAGATAAGCAAGATTAGATAAGTGTGGAATGGGATTGCATGAAGCCTGAAAGAGGGACCCGTGACATTAATGCTTCTTGGAGCTCACTGCAAGCAAGACTCCTGTGCCAGGCTCCAGAGTGACAAGAGCTGTGTTTTCCCAGAGGTCTCCTAGGAGGTGGCCAGTCCTGCTGGGAGAGCACTGAGATCCCACAGGGAGAGTGGAGGGACACAGGCTCTGGCATCACAGTGGGCTCTGTTCTATTCCACCACCTCTCAGCCGGTGACTTCGTTAATTTACCTAAACTGTCCAAGCTTCGGTTTCCTTATTTTTAAATGAGGCTAAAAATAACACTTACCTGATAGGGGCTGCTTCGAGAACTAAGTGAAAAAACACGTGTGAAGTACAGCCCAGGGCCTGCCATCTAGTTGGTGGTTGATAACTGCTAGCTGAATGGTTCTGACTACAATTCACTCCGGAGAAACTGAGACGCGGGGCATCCCTGGGCCTCCCAGCATCTCTGTGCAGAACACTGAATGAGCGGTGACAAGGTTTCATCTCAGCATTCTCCCTCCTGACCTTGCTCTCAAGGTCAGAGCAGCACTGAGTGGAGGCAAAAAAGGGTGGATTTTCCAGGTGGCACGAAGTGAGAAGACAGTTGTTCTCCAATGGTCAGCTCATGGTCTGCATGCCAGCATCACGGTATTACGACTTCTCCTGGAGACACTTTGAAGTAGTCAGCAGGGGAGGGTATAGAAAGAGGGAAGTGATAGTTGAGATGTGTTAGGTCTGTTACTTGCCTTACAAGGTGGGAGCTTCATCATCTTTATCACCGGAGAGGCTGAGCGGCTTCTTCATCATCACGGTTATTAAGGGGCAGAATGAGAACTCAAACACAAGTTGCTGCCGGCTCCCACTGCCTTCCCTTCCTTTCCCTGTCTGCCCCAGGGTTGCCTCTTTCCCTACTTCCTCGCCTATAATACCTTAAGTTCTTATCTGAGAACATTGTAGTTATCAGCTAACACCTTGGTTATCAGGAAGGCCAAGAGGATTAACGAGACTAGTGCTCTGAGTTCAGCCAGCGAGATAGGCAAATTTCCCAGATATGCAAGTGGGTGGGCACGGGAAGATAAACCGCCCTCATTAACCGGCTGCCTCCTGCCTGGGCCTGTGCCAGCTTAACCTCAGCGGTGTCCTGTGTGCACAGAAATCTTTGCACTGAGCTTGCGGCTGAAACTAGAAAGCATAAACGTGCAGAGCCCCCCACGGGGTGCAGATACACTGGTGTGCTGTCTAGAGCCACAAACGGCTCTTTCTCTACAGCAGCTCCATCTTCCAACAAGGAGCTCTGAGACCAGAGGAGCAATTCGTATGTAAATTTCCAAGCCCAGGGCCTGGCGTTTAGCAGGGGGGCTAAGAGGGCTCCAGTTCTCATTAAGGATTACTTCCACTCTGCAGCATCCTCCCCTTTGCAAGGACCTTCCTTCTGCAGTTTTCTTCTTCCCTGCTTTCTCATTCGCTCTGTCTCCCTCCCATCATTCCTGTCAGGATCCGACATGCTCTAGCGTTTCCCAGCTTTAAAAACACCTTCCCTCCACCCTTTACCCACTTTCAGCTACTATGCCATTTCTCTGGTCCCTCTTATACAACTGCTTCTTTAAAGAGGTCTGTGCTCACTACCTTCACTTCCTTACCTCTCATCCATTCTTAAAAATGTTTGCATGTGTACTATTACATACACACAAAAGAATACTTATGACTTGAATAAGTCACTTATTTATAAATATAGTAGTTGTTAAGTTAGGTTAAGTTCTGCAAGCTCCAAAATTCCAGTAGCTTGACAGACTGGGTATATTGCTGTCTCCCGTCCCAGACCAATGGGATCGGCCCGAGAGGGCTTGTGGGGGCTTCTGCCCCAGGCAGGCATTCAGGGACCCAGTCTCCTTCCATCTTAGGATGCAGCCGTCTTCAGTATGTGTCCTTAAAGATTGCTGTAGAAGGAGAGGAAAAAATGTTGGATTACATGTGAGAGATTGTAATGAGCCCACATCTCAATGGCCAGGACACGGACAAACGGCTGGGAAATGGAGTTTCGCTGTGTGTTACGAGGGAAAACAAAACAGTTTGGTGAACCCTAGCATTCTCTCTGCCACTGTCTTAGGAAGTGAAAAGATAACATGAACACCTATGAACCCCTTACCCAACCTCACGAAGGACTCTGTTGAAGATAAATGTGTACTTGTCCCTCATCCCAGCTCTCCGCTTTCTTACTGCAGGTAAACAGAATCCGGGAATTATTTTTTATCATAGCCTTGCCTATATTTATAATTTTACCACATATGTATGTAACCCAAATGATATCTTTAGTTTTACTTATTTTTGAACTACTTCAAATGGTATCAGACTATAGGTAGTCTTTTTCCATTTGATCTTTTTACTCAACAATATTCCTGAGAGTCATACCAGGGGGTGAAGGTAGCTGTGGTTTGTTTTATAGGTCGTTTGCTCTGCTGTGTAGTTTTTCATCCAGTGACTCTTGCACAATCCATTGTTCTGTTTGCTATTGACGGAAATTTGTAGGAACTGGGAGAATGAAGATGTCGTTCACTAAGATGAGAAAGGTTGTTTTGATGGTTAATTTTATGTGCCACTTGGGCTGGATGACAGTGCCTAGATGTGAGGCCAAACATTATTCTGGATGTTTCTGTGAGGGTGTTTTTTGATAAGATTAACATTTAGATCAGTGGACTTTGAGTAAAGCAGATTCCCTCTATAATGTGGGTGGGCCTTATCTAATCAGTTGAAGGCCTGACTAGACTAAAGATTGACCTCCGCGGAGTGAGAGGGAATTGTGCAGCACATGGCCTTTGGACTTGGACGGCAGCATCAGCTCTTCTCTGGTGTCCAGTCTGCCAGCCCAACCTGTGGATTTTGGACTTACCAGCCTCTATCATCACATGAAGGAATTCCTTCAAATATATCTCTTCCTCTCTCTCTCTCTCCCTCTCTCTGTCTCTCTCTCTCTCCATACTATTGGTTCTGTTGCTCTGGAGACCCCTACTTAATACAGTGCTGGTTGGATTGTCTCCTAAATTTTTTTTTTCCGTATTGTGAACCATACTGGTGTGCACTTTCTTGTCCATGTTTCGGATGCCTGTCTGTAAGATTTTTCTCTAAGTGTTTTTCCAGGGTCTTATGGTTGTGAAACAGTAACTCACTGTTTAGTTTACCTTTTCCTGATTGCTAATGTGTATGAGCATTCTTTTATGTGTTTCTTGGCCATGATAGTTTCCTCCTTGGTGAAATGTCTCTTCAGGGATTTTGCCCGTATTTTCTGCTGTGATTTTTTTTTGTTGCCTTTTTCATATTGGTTTGACCGTTATTTCTTTCTTCTGAACACTATTTTTCAGTTGAAATTATTTTCTGCTACATTGTAGATTGTTATCTTATTTTCTTTAGGGTGACTTTTGATGTGCTGAAACTCTTAATTTAATCAAGTTGAACCCATCTTTATGGTTTGGATCTTGTTTAGGAAGCTCTGCCTTACTTTTCATTATGAAGATAGCCTTCTATATTTTCTTGTAAAAATTTTAGTCTTCCCTTTCACATTTAAGTCCTTAATCCATTTGGAGTTGATTTCTCTCTATGATGTGAGGTAGGGACAGAGTTTTTTGCATGTGGATAACCAATTATCCTGCCACAATTTATTGAACAGTCCATCCTTTTCCTGCTAATCAACGACACCACTTCTGTTCCATGCAAGTGTGTTTGCCTCTGGGCTTTCTATACGGTTCCATCCGTCAATTTGTCTATCCCGGTGCCAATATCTTAATTACTATGGCTATAGCTTAATATCAGAGAGGTAAATGAATATTGAGATTAGATGGGAAAAGTTTCCCACTTTATCTTCTAGTCTATTCTTGGCCCATTACTCTTCCATGTAAAATTTTGAATGAAGGATATCAAATTTTAAAAACATCTTGTGGAATTCGGTTGGGATTAAATATAAGCTACAGATCACTTGGAACAAATTAAAATTTAAAAAGTTTTGAGTCCTTTTGCTCCACAAATATGTTTCTATCTCCATATATTTAGGCCTTATTTCCATAAAGTTATAAACTTTTTCCCACAATAAAAGTCATATTTTTGTTAGATATACCTGAAATAGAGATTTTTCTTGTGATTATATAAGCAAGAAATAAGCAAAAGTAGATAAAATAGTGAAATGCACCCAATGCACCCATCACTCCGCCTCAGCAGTCCTGA
The DNA here is from genome assembly GCF_037783145.1 of Equus przewalskii. NCBI lineage: Eukaryota > Metazoa > Chordata > Mammalia > Perissodactyla > Equidae > Equus > Equus przewalskii. The sequence goes on from NC_091859.1 coordinate 29,300,480, forward strand.
ACACATGATCAGTCTTGTTTTATCGAGAACCTCACCTGCTCCTCCCACCTCAGGATTGTTTTTAAGAAAATCCCCCAAATTATACTATTTGATCTGTAAATGTAAACCATACCCCTAACATTTACATTTTAAACTGTTCGTTACTAGTGTGTAGAAATGCAGATGGTTTTTGAAAATTGGCGTGAGATCTAGTAAGCTTGCAAATCTCTCCTTATTTACAATGATCTGTCTGTAGATTCAATTGGGTCTTCCCCATAGGCAATCATATCACCTGCTAATGCAGTTTTGTGTCTTTCTAGTACTTGTACTTTTCATTTATTTTTCCGGTCTCACTACACCGTGTCCTCAAGTCTAGTTTGGAAGAGAGGTGGTGGTATCTTTGTCTTTTTCCTGATTTTAATGGGAAGGATTCTAATATTTCACACTAAGAATGATGCTTAGAGTAGGGTTAATAGATATCCTATATGAGGCTATCAAAGTTGTTCCTTTTTATCCTCATTTGCTAAGAGTACAAAATTTAAATTATGAGGGCCGACCTGGTGGTGCAGCGGTTAAGTTCGCATGTTCTGCTTCGGCGGCCCAGGGTCTGCCGGTTTGGATCCTGGGTACAGACATTACATCACTTGGCAAAAGCCATGCTGTGGTAGGCGTCCCATATATAAAGTATAGGAAGATGGGCTCGGATGTTAGCTCAGGGCCAGTCTTCCTCAGCAAAAAGAGGAGGATTGGCAGCAGATGTTAGCTCAGGGCTAATCTTCCTCAAAAAAATTTTTTTAAAATTATGAATAGTTGAATTTTATCAAAATCTTTTCCCGTTTGTACTGAAAGGACTATACGGTGCCTCAGACACTTGTGCACTGCTCAGATCCGTCAGCCTTAGCTTTCTCTTCTTCCAGCCACGGCTGCAGGGACCAATTTTGCACGAGTGCTGACCAGCCTCCCACAGGTGCAGCCTGACAGCATCTAACCTCTGGGTCCCACCACATGCTTTTCCCCTCCTCTGTTGATGTCACAGTGGGAGGTGGGGTGGGAACCACTTGGCACTCACCAAAATTTATTCATTGAGAAAAAGGAGTCGTCCTTCCCCTGGATGGGCAGTATGGAGATGCACTGTGCATGACGATCCCGGCAGTCCTGTGGGGCTAAGTCATCCGTGTGGTGGCCAGCTTGATAATTCATCTCTGTGTCGGCTGACTCTCCCTTCTGGCTCTGCTTTCTTCTTGCCCCTCACTCCTGCTCCTTGGATCTCACTCCCCCGAAAGATACTCACGCTTTAGCCTTCCTTTAGAGGGAGCTCAGCTTAAGGATATGTTTTTTCTCCTTTAGTCTATTAATTTGTTGAATTACAGTTATAAAGTTTCTGGTGTTAAATTACCCTTACATTTCTTTGGATAGACTAGCCTGGTCACAAAGTGTTACTTTTTTTTTTTTTTTTTAAATACATTGCTGGAGTCAGTTTGCTACCATTTGGTTTAGAAATTTCACATCTGCATTCATGAGTAAGATTGGTGTATATTTTTTTTTCTTTTTTTAAACTCTCCTTGTCTGGTTTTAGTCTCAGTATTATGTTAACCTCATCAAATGGATTGTAGAGTGTTCTCTCTTTTTCTGTTCCCTGGAAAAGATGTTTGAAAATAACAACGGTCTGTTCCTTGAAAGTTTGTACAAATACACCTATGAAATCGTCTGGGCCTCGTGTTTCTTTTCAGAAGGATTTATACTGATGATTAAATTTCCTTAACGGTTATAAGATTATTGAGGGTTTCTCTTTCTCTTTGAGTCAATTTTGGTCACTTACTTTTTCCTAGCTATTTACATATTTTAAATATATGTATTTTAATAAATATATTGATAAATAATTTATATATTTTAATCTACATATTCAAATTTGTTAACATCAAATTTCAATTTAATGTTAAATTTATTAACATTAAATATTCACTTATCATTTTCAATCTCTGTGGTATGTCATATCCCCTTTCATCCCTAATATTGCTCATTTTTACATTCTATCTTTTTTATCTGTCTCATTATTTGTTTATCTGTGTCTTTAGTCTTCTCAAAGAACAAACTTTCAGCCTTGTTGACACTTTCTATCATTTTTTTAATACTATGTTTGTACTATTCTTCTGTTCCCTGTATCAACTTTTCAATTGGCTGCTCAGCTTGTTAATGTTAAGCCTTTATTCTTTCCTCGTTTCCTTAAACAAGCATTTAAGAGTGTAAATTTCCCTTGAATTATTGCTTTCCTTGTACCTCATACGTTTTGATATGTGGTATTATTGTTATGGTTGAGTTCTATGTATTTTTAAATTTCCATTTTGGTTTCTCTTTTCCCCATGAGTAATTTATAAATTTACTTTAAAATTTCCAATGTGTTTAAAAAATTATCCTTGTTATTGATGCCTAACTTAATTGTGTTGCGATTAGAGAATCTCTTTGACACTCATCCTTTGAAATTTGTTGAGACTTCGACTTCAACATACTGCACGGTAATTTAAAAATAAATGTTTTATATGTGTTTGAGACACAAAATTTCTAATTATTGGAAGCAAGTTTCTAAATATGTACTTAAATCAAGCTTGTCGATGAATTGTTCAGATCTGTGTTTTTTACTTTTTTTATTTCCTTGATCAATGAATCATTGTAATGGTGGATTTGTCAATTTCTCCCTGTAGTTCCAGCAATGTTTGAGCTACATAATTCGGTTATCTTATTAAACGTATACAAGTTTACTGTCATTATATCACATTAGTTAATCAGATTTTGTAGCAGGCTGCCCTTCCTATCATTGTACCTTCACAGTGTATTATAATTGCCTAATTATGTGTCTGTATCCCCCACAGACTGTAAGCCCTGGGAGTTCAAGCAACGAATCTGTCTTGTTCATCTAGCACACACTCAGTTAATAATTGTCAATAATTGTGGATGCGTGAATGAGTCGACCTCATCCTTCTGATATGGCAAGACTTAATACTGAGTTATCTATACCAAGATCTCTTGTTTTATGCTAAGTCCTCAGTATGTGTCAGAGTGTCAGATTTGCAATGCATCGGAAACTAAATCTCGAATATCCCTATCCCGGTTTAGTGGTCCTTCTTGTCTTACAGAGGGCTAATCTGCTGAGGAATCCCGCTGCTTATACGATGTTGATGGTGACTCTGTTTCCACTTGGTTGATAATTATTCTCCCTACCCTTTCTTCTTTTTGAGATTTCATTTTGGAGAAAACACGGAGTCAGCAGGTTCTTTCCTTCCCTTGAGATAATATCAAAGTGCTGATGAAGGAAAAGGGGGAGAGTGACTCTCTCAGGGGTGGCAGGAAAGACCCCTTTCCATTTGTGTCTGGAGAATCTGACATTAGACTGGGAGTTTCTGCAGGCTTTCTATGAAAGAATCCAATGGACTTTATTTAGCTTTAAAAGAATAAAGCTTTAAAGTCATTTTCATTGCTAAGAGGATTGACCAAATGGAAGCTCCTCCCTCAGGTCAAATCATAGATTTAGGGAAGTGGGTAACTACTTGAAATCAATCAAACAAAACACTTTTTTTTTGGTGAGGAAGATTAGCCCCAAGCTAGTATCTGTGCCAATCTTCCTCTATTTTGTATGTGGGTTGCCACCACAGCATGTCTGATAAGTGGTATTGGTCCATGGCTGGGATCTGAACCCGTGAACTTGGGTCACTGAAGTGGAGCACACATCTTAACCACTATGCCACCGGGCTGGCCCCCCAAAACACTTTTATTGAGCACCTACTCTACACCAGGCATTATGCTAAGCATACTGATTGCAAAGAGGCATAAGACTTTTCATGGAACTGCAGAAAACAAAAACAAAAAAAAATTTTTCATGGCATAACTCATTTATAATCATCATCTCTTTTGTTGTTCACAACAGACCTGGGAGTTAACTTTTATTATTCCCATTTTGTAGATTAGCAACCTGAGGCTCTGAGAGGAACGCTTCACACTTAGAGCTTGATTCCAACCTGATCAATACGTAATAAAAATATCTAACATTTACTAAGTCCCTACTAGGTTGCAGGTACTATTCTAATTGTTTTAATGCATTATTGCCTTTAATTCTCAAAAACAACCCTGTGAATGTTGGTACCATTTCATTCCCATTTAGCAAATAATACAGCTGATGCAGAGTGAGAATAAGAAAACTGCGCAAGGCTAACAGGTGCCAAAGGTGGGATTTGAACCCAGAGAGTCAGGCTCTGGAATTTATACCTTAACCCATGAGTGAGCAACATGGTTCAGTACAATAACCTTGGACTTGGAAAGCTAAGGCTCCATTTTGAGTCCTAAATCTGCCTCTGATCTCCTTGCTCCTCAAAGTGTGTTCTGTGGACCAGCAGCATTAGCATCACCTGGGCGCTTTTAGAAATGCAGAATCTGTGCTCCAACCCAGACCTGCCGGATCAGAATTTTCATTTTACCTAAATCTCCAGATGATTCACTTGTGCATCGACTGATATTGAAACACTGTCTTATCAGATTGGCCCCAAAAAGATCCCACAGGATCTCTCTTGGCCTCAGTTTCTCCAACTATAAAATGTGGATGGTATCTGTGCCTGCTCCCTCTCAGGGCTGCTGTGCAGATCAAAAGGCGGGAGGTATGTGAAAAGGCGTTGTAAATTGCACAGTGTTCTACAAAGGTCAAAACCAAACCGTGAACCCCAGCATTAAAGCTTTAGAGACAATTTGACAAACAGATAATGCCTTTTATCCCCACGGCCTGGCTGAGCGGGAACTCACAGTGCTGTGTGTTATGCAGAATAACCAGACAGAAGAAATGCCTTTTACAAGCAGTTCCTGGAAATTTCGAGCTTTATCAAGGAATTTGGTTTCTCCAGTTCACTGCCTAGTGAAAATAGCTGTGCCTTAATAAGGCCCAGATGTTGACACAGTCACTCACCTTCCCCGTTGCATGGATGCGTTTCATACTGAATTTCACCTAAGGAATTTCAGACTTTAAAGATAATAATCAAAAACACTGCTAGCTTCCCTTTGGGGTTCTTGCTGATTTGGGAGATCAAAGATATCCCAACAATACACTGAATGCAGACAGAAAGCTAGATTTCCTTCCCTGCTCACGAAAGGATGAATGCAGCCTAACAATGGCCATTTTAGCGATTTTTGTCCCCGGGTCTGCTCAAAGCTGGTTCTAGCCTCACGTATTTTTATAATTCCCCCCACTGCCCTCCTTTTCTCATGCTATCGGTAAACTTGGTCGGTGTGCTAACAACATTAGCTTCTGTTCCAGCTACAATTAAATGGATGCCCTTGCTGGTTAATTCTTGGCATACCTAAAGAATACTTTCTCCGCATCTAGGAAAAGTATGAGATGTTTAAATTCCAAACAATGAAGGATTCCCAAGGGCATCTCACATGGAGTTCCGTGGGATGGGAATGTGGCCCAAAGGAAGGGCGCCCTCCATGGTGGCCCCCCACTTTTTCCGCAGGCAGCCTGATTTGACTTTCTGTGAGGGGCTGAGAAATAACATAACTCTTGACTTTTGAGAGAGCCCTGTGCTTTGCAGACCCGCATCTAGAGACCAGGCTGTTTTTATTACACACTCACTGGAATGCATGAGAGCTGCTACAGGTCTCTCGGGATTGCACAAACCCCAAAGCAGGAATGGCAGAAATGTGACTTTTAGAGCCCCCATCGCCCCTCTTTAATTTTCTCTGTGCTTTTCTCCCCTTCTTTAAAGAAACTGTTGAGGGAAATTGTCTCAAAAATGTTTTATTTTATTTATTTATTTTTTGAAGAAGATTAGCCCTGAGCTACCATCTGCCACCAATCCTCCTCTTTTTGCTGAGGAAGACTGGCCCTGAGCTAACATCCGTGCCCATCTTCCTCTACTTTATATGTGGGATGCCTACCACAGCATGGCTTGCCAAGCGGTGCCATGTCTGCACCTGGGATCTGAACCGGTGAACCCTGGGCTGCTGAAGTGATGCATGCGAACTTAACTGCTGCACCACTGGGCTGGCCCCCTCAAAAGTGTTTTAAAGGTCCAGACAAGGAGGACATCACCTCACTGAGGCTTGTCCTCCCCAGATAAAGATCTCTTGTGGGCAAGGCCATTTGCCTCAAGACAGAGGCATGAAAATGGGAAGCTAACTGCCTGTTGGGGCCTGGGTTTTTATTGGCTCTGCCTCTTACATGCGCTGAGACTGGGCAGTCACTCAACTCATCGGAGACTCTGTTTTCTTACTGTAAAAATGGGCAGCCACATCTCAGAGGGTTCTTACACAGATTCCATGAGCCCTTGGCTTATGCTACTGATAATCTGTGGATTTCTCTAAAAGATATTGTTTCCTTCCGTGCAGGAAGCCACCACTGGCAAGCTTTATTTTGAGTTAGATTATTTTTAAAATATTTAAGATGGAAAATCAAGAGCCGGTCTGTTTAAGAGCAGGCTAGATCATGGTGAGAAGCCAGGCCTGCACCAGAAGCTCTCTCAGTGGAAGTTTCAGACCCACTGAATTCATTTACCAAATACGTGCTGAGTTGCTGCTCAGCGCAGGCTCTGAGATGCTTCAGTGACAGGAGAGAAGGAAGCAGATTGGTGCCTACGGTCCACGGGCTGCAGGTTCTTGGGGGAAAATAAATACATAAGCAAACATGCAGTTACAGAATAGTGTGATAAATGCCACAACGGGAGGAGCACGGGTGCTGAGGAGACCCTCAGAGACCTGCAAGGCGGGGGAGGTTCCCAGAGGTAGTGATATTTAAGACTCAGTGACCAGTGGGACAGACTGGGGAACACAAGTGAAAATCCTGGAGGTGAGATGCGCAGGACCTATTCTGGGAGGTGAAAGAAGCGCCGGAAAGGAGGAGATGATGGCAGCAGAGGAGGCTGAGGAGAGGGCAGGCCCAGTCACAGAGGCTTGTACAAACCTGTTTAGGGAGTTTGGATAAATCTGAGGGCACCTGGGAGCCACTGAAGGATAGAAAGCACAGGGTGACATGAGCAGGTTCATACTTTTGTAAGCAGGTTCTTCCGTGAGCCCCCGGAGACCCCTGTGCTCCCCATCCCTGCTCTCATCCCACTGGGTGGCACCCACATCTTTCCTAACCTGTGTGCCTTCTGAGGACCGGGGCTGAGTCTGCTCACCCCTACACCCTCAGGCCCCAACAGAGTGCCTGCATGCAGTAGGAGCTCAATAAATGTTTTCTGAGTCATTTAAAAGGAGAAAGAGAGAGAATGACAAACAGCTCAGAGAAGAGTACCAGGCATGAGTCTGAGCACCTGGCCAATATGAAGTCATTACATCTTTGCAATAATCCTATGAAGTAAGTACCATTTTCACCTCTATTTATAGCTGAGGAACTAAGCTATTTATAGCTAAGGCACAGAGAGGTGAAATCACTTCCCCGAGGTCACACGGCTGATCTGGGAATTCGCCTCTGGCTGTGTGCCTCTAGGGTCCATCCTTCCCTGATGGAAGAAACCCCCCCAGAGGAGAGCCAAAGAGTGTCTGCAGGATTTTCTGCCACTCCTTCCTCTCCTCCCTATCGGGGCGCTGACCTGGACAGGCTGGGGTACCACAGGCGAGAAGGGAGCCTTGCAGTCTCCAGGACAGGACTTGCCGCCAGCAGCAAGACCTCTCTCAGAGAGGCAGGAGGCCCTCCCTCCGATAAGCTAACTAGAATGCAAGTCGTTTGATGATGAAAGTACAAGAATCACCACACCAATTCTGAAGTGCTGAGCAAAGCCAGCGGAGTTGCAGAAAGTAGAATTGTGTAGCTGGAAGGGCCTGTTGCGATGCTCTCAAGGATCGAGGTTATTGAAGTTCTGGGCCTCCCCCAAGGTGCCCTCTGATCTCACCATGGGACCACCTCCTTAGTCCTCTGTGCCTCCTCTTGTACCTCCACGCCTTTGCTCTCTCTCTTCTTTCTGCCCGGAATGCCTCCTTGCCCTCCCTGGCTTATTCTGACTTGTCTTTTGAGACTCAGTTCAATGGCTGCTGATACATTCAAGCCCCATCTCCACTGCACCAGCATCATCTCCTAACTGCCCACGACGGTCTCCTTACTTCCTCTCCTGCCACCTGTGGCTGCCTCTACCCAGCAGCCCAGCAGATTGACAAAGGCTGTCTCCTTCCCTAAACTCGAGTCAGGTTCCTCTTAGCCCTCTTTTGACTCGGCCTCAACCTTAGCCTGCCTCCTTGCCCTTGGCCTGCTGAGCCCAGTTTTAGCAAAGAATCCTGCTACGTCAGTTTAGCAAAAATCCTCTGACCCTTGCTTGATATCTGATCAAATTCCTTATCCCCCACCCTTGATGTCTAAGTCCTTGGCTTGCCTTTAGCAAGAATCCCCTTACGCTAGATGCCTCCTGTAAGTAATTTTCCATGTGCTGATCCCCTTACTCTGTTCATGGGCTGTAAATCCCCACTTGTCCCTGTTGTTTTTGGAGTTGAGTTCAGTCCGTCTCCCCTACTGCCACGGTCTTGAAGAAAGTCTTCCTTACCATTCTATCAAGTGTCAGAGTAAATTGTCTTTAACAGCATCCTGTTGAGGTGTGAAGTCATCCTTACAACAGAACATGAAGTCTTTGCTATGGTCTATAAGCCCCTCTAAGGGCTAGTCCCCGATGAGCTCTCTGGCATCATCTAAGACATGAGCGGCCAGTCCCTAGTTTCGGACACCCTGGCCCCTGCTCTTCTTTGGATCCTCACTTTCCCACTTTGGCACTTGCTTTTCCCTCTTCCAGGAATGTTCTTTCTCCAGCTCTTCTCATGACTCACTGTCCCCCTTTATTCAGGACCCTAATCAAATGCCAGCACTCAGAGCAGCCTTGCTGGCTTCCTGTCTAAATGGGACCCCCTTGCAATTCTCTATTTCCTCCTCTTTCCTTTCTTTTCTTCACATTACTTATTCAGATCTGAGTTATCTTATGTCATTGTGTTATTGTCTGTCCTCCCAATAGACTTTAAGTTCTCAGAGATAGAAGGTCCTCTGCATGGCTCACGGTCATATCAATAGTGCCTAGAAAAATGCCTGGAATGTAGTAGAGGCTCATTAAATGCTGGTTGATGAATCATTCCATAATGTATTTAAGCACTGTTCCAGTTAGGGTGGTGGCAGGAAGCAGACTTACATTACACTCAGATGGCTCAAAGGAAGCACCTTTTGGGAGATCTGTAGTGCTGAAATAAGGTGGGAGTGGAGAAGAAACACTTGGGGTCTTTCTCTTCCCGCTCTCTGATCAACGTGGCTCTAACCCAGCCAGCTAGGGAGCCCCAGCAGGCAGTCCCCAGGAGTTGGTCTTCTGGGACAAAGAACAAGACAGAGAATGGATCTGGGCCATGGGAGTGAATGTAGAATAACCAACTCAAGCACCAGCCTATATGGGCCCTATGGATAGAGAATGAATTAAGACACAGTTTCTTCCCTCTTTTGCCTATGGGAAAGCCTCCTCTGATACCCTCTGAGAAGAATTATGGACCTTTCTACTCTATTCCAGAATGCATGGAAAATGTCTATCAGCCCTTGCCTCATGTGTATCATACTGGATTGCATCCATGTGTTTACTAGACTGTCTCACTTTCTCAAGTGTGACCTCATTGAACTCAAGGGACTAGACCTTGCTCACTGTATCAGTTAGTTATTGCCACACTCACACTGCATAACAAACAACAGTACAGTCTCAGTGGCAGACAAGAAGAAGCTCTTATTTAGCTCACACAGCTGGGTGCTGGCTAGGGGCTGCTGATGGAGCCTGGGCTTGGTGGAATGACTCTGCTCTGCTCCATGCATCTTTCATTCTCCTTGGACCAGTAGACTAGCCTTGAGATGCACTTCTCACAGCAATGGCAGAGATGCTAGAAGGTAAACAGAAAAATGCAAGGCCCTGTAAGGCCCAGGCTTAGAACTAGCACTCCATCTCTTCTGCCATACTCTACTCATCAAAATAAGTCACTTGGTCAAACCCAGATTTAAGGAGCAAAAAATTCTCCTCTGCCTCTTGAGTGTAAAGAAATGCAAAGTCACATGGCATGGCAAAGGGCATGACTACATGGAGAGAACATGAACCAGGACCAAAAATGCAATCTGCCACATCAACCTTTGTGTCTCTACTGCTTGATGTGTGATAAGGAACCCGGTAGAGGCTGCTGACTTGAAATGAGAAAGCTAAGCCAAGAGTGATAAAGTGACCTGACCAACTAAGTGGACAGCAGGCCAGGGAGACCGAAAGTGTATGCTAGGAAGCATTCAGTAAGACAAATAAAGCTGAAAAGGGTTTTCCCAATGATTTAGGCTGATTCCCCCATTTTACAGAGGATCCGTAATCTGAGAGATTAAGTTGCTCACTCAAGATCCTGCAGCTTATCTGTGGCAGAGCTTGCTCTAAAAGGAAAATGTCCTGTGCTCTCCCAACCTCCTCTGGTGTGGTGTGTTGTGCCCCTGTGAGCGGTAGCCAGTTGAGGGCCCATCATCAGTGTGATGGGATGGGGTTTTCTCCCTCTTCACTGCCCTTTCATAAACTAGGACCTGGAAAGGCACTCTTTGGTAATGGGACTCAAAGTTGAAGCAAGTAGATATTAAATTCCAGGAAATGAAGTCAGAGGATGCCCATTTGACAGTGTGAAAAGTCTACTTTTCTGGAAAATGCTCCACTTGCAAGATCAAAAGAACTCTTTCCCCTAGGCAGACCCCCAATATAACCCTAATTCTACACCCCTACTGATGGAAGCTAGATCTGGCAGAGTTCGTTATTAAATTCCCTTACTGTCAGTCAGCCAAGCACACTCAAAGAGTCTAGTATAAGGCATAAAAGAGTCCTTTATTTTATGTTCCAGTCCCATCTTCCAGCATTCACAGGGTGCACGTGGCGTTGGAGGATTCAGAAGTGGCTCTGCGTCTCTTTTTAACTCAGCCTCCAGCTTCCCCTGGGTGTAGATCTCTTTATCTCACCTGCCCAGGTGGCTTCCCTTCTCATGGTGACTAGAAGATGAAGCTATCTTTTTCTTTGGCACACTCTTCTCTTTAACCTATTTCTTCCGCCTTTAGACTTACAGTTAGAGCATTTGCCAGGTGTTATATCATTTATATATATGCTTGTGTTATGCTAAAAGAGTGCCTGGCTCTCCCTCTGTTTTATTTATTTTAGTTATGTCCTTGTTTTATTTTGACTGTATTTACAGGCATAGCTAAGCTTTAATATCATGGGTGTAAGTGTAGGTGGGGGACAGCCCAGAGCGGTGGTGGAGGCTGTGGTGGTAATGATGGTGGCGATGGTGACAGTGGTGGTGATGATGATAATGGTAGTGGTGGTGACAGTGGTGATGATGGTGATGATGGTGGTGGTAGTGGTGGTGTTGATGATGGTAATAGTGAAAGTGATGGTGGCGGTGGTGGTGGTGGTGACGTAATGATTGGGGTTGGGTGGTGGTACAGCCGCATCACTGATTAGTAGGATAACAAACTTCAACTTTTGTCTACTTTTGCTAGGGATTTCATGGTCTTGCTTTCACACTGTATCACTAAAAAAAAAAACCATCGTACTCTCAACAACAATCATTTGTTGTTACTAGCTATGCCTTTAACTACAGTCAATCGTGTCCAAAAATTACCTGAAAAATTATTGGACAGCCGCCAGCTGGGGACAATGTGCCAGGGGATGAGCTTCCATGTTGAACATCTTTGAGTCTCTGTTCCTTCATATTCAGTCTGGTCTTAGTGACCTCAGTGTGAGTGTACAGAAGAAACCCAATAACGTGTGTGAGAAGTCACAGGAATAATAGTAACGACCAGTAATTTAGCATCTACTCAGTGAAAATACTGGAAAGTTCACGTACATTACTCATGATTCTAAAACAATCCTGCGGGCACTGTTTTGTCCTGCAGCAGTCCCCCCTTAGCTGCAGTTTTGCTTTCTGTGGTTTCAGTTACCTGCAGTCAGCCATGATCTGAAAATATTAAATGGAAAATTCCAGAAATAAACAATTCATAAGTTTTAAATTGCCTGCCATTCTGAGTGATGTGATGACACCTCTCACTGTCCTGTTCCATTCCGCCCAGGATGTGAATTGTCCCTCTGTCCAGCCGATCCTTACCATATACACTACCCACCCGTTAGTCACTTAGTAGCCGTCTTGTTACCAGATTGACTGTCATGGTCTCTCAGTGCTTGTGTTCAAGTAACCCTTATTTTCCTTAATAATGGCCCCAAAGCACAAGAGCAGTGATGCTGGCAATTCAGATATATCAACGAGAAGCTGTAAAATGCTTTCTTTAAGTGAAAAGATGAGAGTCCTCGACTTGAAAGAAAAAAAATCTTATGCTGAAGATGCTAAGATCAATGGTAATTTTTTTTACAGTGTATTGTTATAATTGTACTATTTTATTACTAGTTACTGTTGTTAATCCTTTATTGCACCTAATTTATATGTTTTTAAATTTTTATTTATTTTTATTTTTTATCTCTTTTTGAGGAAGATTAGCCCTGAGCTAACTACTGCCAGTCCTCCTCTTTTTGCTGAGGAAGCCTGGCCCTGAGCTAACATCCGTGCCCACCTTCCTCTAGTTTATATGTGGGACGCCTACCGCAGCATGGTGTGCCAAGCGGTGCCATGTCTGCACCCGGGATCCAAACGGGCTAACCCTGGGCCACTGAGAAGCAGAAAGTGCGCACTTAACTGCTACGCCACAGGGCCGGCCCCACACCTAATTTATAAATTAAACTTTATTGTAGGTATGTATGTCTAGGAAAAAACATAGTGTATATAGGGGTCAGTACTATCCCCAGTTTCAGGCAGCCACTGGGGGTCTTAGAATGTATCCCTCACAGATAAGGAGAGATTGCTGTATTTACTTATTTCGCTTTGATTCAGAATGAATTTACAGGTTTACGAGTCAATTTAAATCAGATAAAACAGCATCAATTTAAAAATTAGGGGCCGGCCTTGTGGCCGATTGGTTAAGTTTGCATGCTCCGCTTCAGCGGCCCAGGGTTTCGCCTGTTTGGATGCTAGGCGTGGACCTAGCACCACTCATCGGGCCATGTTGAGGTGGCATCCCACACGGCACAACCAGAAGGACCTTCAACTAAAATATACAACTATGTACCCAGGGGCTTTGGGAAGAAGAAGAAAAAGGAGAAGGAAAAAAAAAAAGATTGGCAACAGATGTTAGCTTTGGTGCCAATCTTTGAAAAAAATATTAGGTACAAAACAAACAAGAAATAAGACTAAAGTGGAGCCAGCAAAAATGCTGAAAAGACCAGCATGATGACCCCCTCCTACTTCTGGGGCAAATTGGGCCCATAATTTTCTAGCAGCCATTTTGAAAGGGAAAACTTGGTTAAACAACTCAACTTGTGTCAGGGAAAAGCCTGCTGGTAGTTTGGTAGACCAGAAATCCTGTAGGTGACCTCCAGGCCAGCTTCCCAGTGGTGGGGGAGCCGGGTGGGGACCCAGGGCCTTGCAGCCTGCAGCAACCCCGCTGCCTCACTGCCTTGAGTTCCCCTTCCTCCACTCTGTGAAGGTGGCAGTGGACGTTACAGACAGAAGGCAAGGGGGCTGATTCTAACTCTCTTTCTAGAACAGGAGCCCCTGGCCAGCTTATGTGTGCCTTGCAAGCGGTCGGAAATCTATAAAAGGCTGAGTGTTTAGGATTTGTTCTCAAGCTTGTGTAAGACATACACAGCCACCCATTCAAACTGCTGTGGGATTCTTGGTTGCCTTCTACCATCTCTTGCTTCATACAATGCTCCCTTCCGGGCAACCAGATGCTGCAGAAGACTCAGGGCAAGGGGAGTGTGCGGCCATATGAGAAGGGAAAGGGGGTCTGGGTGGGGGCATGAGTGGGACTTTCCCATCTCTCCATTCCGAGGGATTTAGATGCTTAACTGCCTTTCACACTAATCCCTGGAAATCCTAACACTTGTGGAATGAGGAATTTCTCACTTAGGAGAGAAGGCTGCAACCCGATTATTACCCTTCTGGGTGATGTGTGAAGGCACATGTTAAATGATGCGTTAGCAGATAAGCAAGCGAGCCTGGAGGTGGGAGACTCCAGTGCTCTGTGCTCCCTGTCTCCTTGTTTAGAATTCTTTCTTGGAGCTACGCTATGATCTCCAGGTTCTATTTATCACTGTCAGCCCGAGAACGGGGAAAGTGCTTGTGTTCTCTGTGCTGATTTGATTTTATTCCTCTTCCTTGATGCCTCGGTCTCCCCGGTCTAGGACATGTCCTTGAGAGGTAGAAGGCTTGTGCTTGGATGATAAGACGACAGTGGAAGCTGACTGCTTCACCTGCGTCTTCTTGGCTCGTCATAACAGGTACTATTACCATCTCCAGGTGCACATAAGGAAAGTAAGATACAAGGAGGTTAAAGAAACTGTGTCTTGTCACATGGCTTAGATGTAGCGTGGCCCAGACTTGAACCTAGGCTCACAGGATGAACTGATAGTTTTTGTAGCCTCCTCCCAACATGGAAGCAGCAGGTTGGTGCAGCACAAGGGTCAGGGCCTTGAGTTTGATGGGACACCTGGCATAGACAGCTGGGAGATCCTTGGTAAGGATGCTGCTTCTCTAAGACCCAAATTTCTTGATTTTAAGGGGATGCTGTTGGTCTAGATAGTCTCTAAATTACCTTCTAGTCATGATAAGATGATAAGGTGTAAGATGGCTGCTCCAGCTCCAGCTGTCACAACTTTAATCCAGTGTCCGGGAAAGAGGAAAAGAAAAAAGGGCACAAACATTCCACTTAAGCATACATACAAATTGTGTATGTATGCTTGTATAACTTGTATACATACATATAACTTGTATACATACAAGTTATACAAGCCATATTATAGACACAGAAGGGTTTACATACATAGGGATTTACATACATAAGGACCACACAAGTCATATTCACTTACATCCCATGGATTAAACTTTGTCATATGTCCATATCCACTGCAAGGGAGGTTGGGGGGTGTAGTATTTATTCTGGTGGCTGTGTACCCAGCCAATATTTGGGGGGTTCTATTGCGGAGGAATAAAGGGAGAATACCCCTTGGGGGAGACTAAGGTAACACACCTACTTTCCTGTAAAGTTCAAATACAGGTGCATTGCCCCCTCAACCCGTGCTCTCTCCATAGCATCACAGATGTAGATTACATTTCTCTGAGGTTCTTAACAAAATTTCTTGAAAAATTCTGGTCACAAGGGGTAGCAGCTGGCAAATTCCAGACTCAGACAAATTGGCAAGAGTGCAGACAGAGGGGGTGAGGATGAAGTGGGGAGAGAATCAGGGCCAGCTGTGACACAGTGCCTCTGTCTGACTGGGTCCCTTATGTCGAGGAAACCCTTGTCTGCCCTTGGAGCAGAGCAGAGGAATCAGGTTGCCCATCGCTGGGGCAAGAAGGAGAAATGAGATTGCACAATGCCGAGAGCAAAGGACAAGAACTTCTGGGAAAAATCAGACACATGTAAAAATTCCGTTCTATAAATATAAAATGACTTGCTGCTAAGACAGTGGCCCAAACTTCAGCAGGCAGCAAGAGTATTTCCTATAACCTGAAACAGCAGCCTAGAACTCTGGGAAAAGCCATAGCAAGACGACCTGGATCCACAATTAATAAAGGGTAGAAATGAGGAGGCTTCAGTATGGTTCAGTCTCTGAGACTTGAGAAGGACATGTGTGAGAGAGAGGGGTGTGTGTGTGTGTGTGTGTGTGTGCACCTGCGCGTGTGCATGTGAGAGATTGAGAGCGAGAGAGAGAGAGAGAGAGAGAGAGAGAGAGAGAGAGAGATGTATGTGGGTGGAGCATAGAGAGATAGACATGGGGAAGAAAAGCAGAGATAAAGATGGGAAAGTGAGCATGAGAAAGGAAAGTAAGAGGGAGGAAAGGAAAAAGAGAGTTTGAGAGAGGATAGAAAAGAAATACAGAAAAACAGATAGATAGAAAAAAAGAAAGAAGGAAGGAAGGAAAAATGGAGAGAAGAAGGGAGGGAGGGAAAAAGGAAGGGAAGGAGAGAAAGCAGAAAGGATGGAAGGAAGGAAAGAGGGAAAGGGAGAGAGCTGTTTACCTGTGTGTGCACATCAGGAAACAGAGAGTCGAGTAATACAAGGTTTTGCAAGCCTCTGATACAACTTAATATCAAAACCCAGCCCACCGAGCATACCAGATCTAACGGTAGTACCCTCAGGTCCTGGGATGAAGTGAGGACCCACTGCTGTTTCTCCTCCCTTTCTCTTTCCCAAGCATGGTCCCAGCCCTGCATCATCCTCATCTCACCCCGTCTCCGTGCCAGTGAGATCCTGGAGCCTGTTGGGAAATTGTGGAGGTTTTTGCCAATGTCATTGGCCATATTTTGGCCAAGGAGACCAGGGGCTTCGGTCTGCCATGTGTTTTCAGCGTGCTGGCTGCCTGCGAACACATCTGTCAACCTTAACATCAGAGAACAAAAGCTTGGATTTGACATGAAAAGGACAGCACAAGAGCAGCCCTGACCGGACCGCCATGTGGCATTCCTAAGCGTGCAGAGATTCAGCCTGGAAGATATGCACAGTACTTGAAAGAAGTCTTTTATCCAGGCAAGAGGGGATAAACACATCTGTATGGCATTGATTTTCCCCCCTTTCTTTCTGGGATTTGGAGCTGGGCTGGGGGAAGGAACAATGAAAACATTTGAAACATCTGACACTGAGTTGGGGCTGTGGGTAGACAGCATTTGGGGGGAAATGAAAGGTGAAATGCCAAATTTAGTTTGGCTCTTCTTTCTTTCTGGCGCCATTTTTCTCTCTTATATTCGACCCATATTTTCCTTTTAGCACCAATGGGGGGTGGGGTGGATCATGTAACATTCCTACTTAGCACATACATAGCTAGCCTTGTCTTGAAAGGGAACCATACACTGACAACGGAAACCTCGCAACCTCCCTAGTGGGAGACAACATGGGGCTTCTGGCTTCCAGGATATTTATTTTGGTTACTGTTTAGTGTACCGAACACCAACCAGGCTCCCTTAACTTGCAACTGAAATGGGATCAGAATCCAAGAGCATGACGTCTCTGCTGGAAACACAAAGGTTGTAGCTCTCCGAGAGCAAACAATTGTACGTAAGAAGAAATAAGTCATTCGTACAGGGTGGGGCAAGTATATCCATGTGGCAGGAAGAAAGAGTTTTGTATGCTATGTTCTGGAATGTGTTGGGCTGTTTTTATAGCCCACTGGTCCACTGGTGCAGTTGGGGCTCTGCTGTGATCTACCAGATGTCCTGGAAAAAGGATGGCTAGAGCAGGTCAGATAAGAGAATCATGAAGTTCGTTCGTCACCCAAGACTTATCAGACCTGACGCGGATCGTGTGGTTAGGTATTGAAGGCGACTTTGATTCAAGCCCAGGTGTTTTATCCAGTAGCTGAATTGTCTTTGGAAATTCAACCAACCTTTCTGAGTTTCATAGTCTTAGTTTTCAAAACTAGGATGTTTTGAGATATAAATGAAAATATAATATATAGGTTATCAAAAAGCCTAATATAGTAGGAAATTAGCAAATGCTAAGGAATCTATATTTTCTTATTTCCTGTCAGTGTGTCCTCAGTTAGACTGTAAGCTTCTAGAGCGTGTATATTCTAATTTTAGTGATTTCTATTGTATTTAGCTTTAGTGTTTTGTAAACTTCCATTGAAAATTCCTTACTAAATGTGCCTTGGTTGATTATCATAAACTTTTTTTCCCTTCTAAGGTCAATTTTGGGGTACGTTTTTTGGGAAGTCTTCCTGGGGCCCTTAAAGTCTTTTTTTAATGGCGCTTTGATTGAGATATAATTCACATACCGTAAAGTTCACCCTTTTAAAGTATACATTTCAGTGATTTTTAGTATATTCACAAAGTTTTATACCCATCGTTGCTCTCTAATTCCAGAACATTTCATCAGCCTGAATAGAAACACTGTACCCATTAGCGCTCACTCTCCATACCCTCCTACTCCTCTTGCCTGTCCAAGCAACCACTAGTTTATTTTCTGTCTCTTTCCATTTGCCTATCGTGGACATTTCATAAAAATGGAATCACACAATATGTGGTCTTTTGTGACTGGCCTGTTTCACTTACCATAATGTTTTCAAGCTTTACCCATGCAGTAGCATGTACCAGTACTTCATTCCTTTTTATGGCTGAATAATATTCCATTGTATGGATACACTGCACTACATTTTGATTATTTGTTCATCAGTTGATGAACACATGGGTTGTTTCCACTTTTTGGCTATTATGGATAATTTTTCAATGAACATTCATGTACAAGTTTTCGTGTGGACATGTTTTCAATTCTTTTGTACGTATACTTAGGAATGGAATTGCTAGGTCAGATGATAACTCAGTGTTTAACTTTTTGAGGAACTGCCAAACTGTTTTCCAAAGTGGCTGCTATCTTATATTCCCACCAGCAATATATGAGAGTTCCAATTTCTCCGCATCTTTGCCAATATTTGTAATTGTCTGTCTTTTTTATTATATCCATCCTCGTGGGTGTGAAGTGGTATCTCACTGTGGTTTTGATTTGGATTTCCCTGATGACTAATGATTTTGAGCATCTTTTCACATGCTTACTGGCCATTTGTATATCTTCTTTAAAGAAATCCCTCTTTAAATTCTTTGCCCTTTATCAGGTTGAGGAAGTTCCTTTCTATTTCTAGTTTGTTGAGTGTTTTTATCATGAAAGGGTCTTGGATTTTGTCAAATGCTTTTTTCTGCGTCTATTAAGATGATCATGTATTTTTTTCTTTTATTCTATTAATATTGTGTTTTACATTAATTGATTTTCATGTGCTGATTTCATATATTTAACTAATCTTGAATTCCTGAGATAAATTCCTCGTGA
The DNA here is from genome assembly GCF_037783145.1 of Equus przewalskii. Lineage (NCBI taxonomy): Eukaryota > Metazoa > Chordata > Mammalia > Perissodactyla > Equidae > Equus > Equus przewalskii. The sequence goes on from NC_091859.1 coordinate 29,319,321, forward strand.
TCATGATACATAATCCTTTTTATATGTTGCTGGATTCAATTTACTAGCATTTTTTGAGAATATTTATGTCTTTATTCACAAGGTGAATTGGTCTGTAGTTATCTTTTCTTGTGACACCTTCGGCTAGTTTGGTTATCAGGGTAATACTGGCCTCCTAAAATGAGTTGAGATGTATTTCCTCCTCTTCTATTTTTGGAAAGAGTTTTTGAAGGATTGATATTAATTCTTCACATGTTTGTTAGAATTCACTTGTGATGCTTTCTGGGCCTGGACTTTTTACTGTGGAACTTTTTGATTATTAATTTAATTTGTCGTTATAGGTATATTCAGATTCTCTCTTTCTTCTTGAGTCAGTTTCTGTAACTATGTCTTTTTAGGAATTTTTAAATTTAGTTTACGTTATTTAATCTGTTGCAAACAAGTGTTCATACTATTATCTTAGAATCCTTTTATTTCTGTAAAATGGGTAATGACGTCCCATCTTTCATTCCTGATTTTAGTAATTTGATTTCCTCTCTGTGTCTTGATGAGTCTAGAAGTCTGTCATTTTTGTTGATCTTTTCAGAGAAACAACTTTTGGTTTCACTGTTTTTCTCTATTATAGTTTTCTATTCTCTATTTCGTTAATTTCCACCCTAATCTTTATTGTTTCCTTCCTTCTACTTGTTTTGTCTTTAATTTGCTCTTCCTTTTTCAGTTTCTTAGGTAGAAAGTTTGGTTATGGATTTAAGATCTTTCCTCTTCATATACTCCTATACTTGATATAATTTCACTCCTTTTAAATTTATTGAGGCTTGTTTTATGGCCTAACATATTGTTTATCCTGGAGAATGTTTCATGTGCACTTGAGAAGAATATGTATTTTGCTGTTGGCTAGAGTGTTCAATAGATGTCTGCTAGGTCTAGAGAATCAAATACTTGTTTTTTAGTGTTTTTCAATCTTCTATTTATTTGTTGCTAATCTGCTCATTATTGAAATGGATCCATCAAAAATGAATATCTTATTCATTATAGAAAGAAGGGGAAATTGAAATCTCCAATTGTTACTGTTGAGTGGTCTACTTCTCCCTTCAACTCTGTTTTTGTTTCATCTATTTTGGGGCTCTCTTATTAGGTAAATATATGTTTATAATTTATATCTTCCTGATGGATTGTCCCTTTAATCATTATCAAATGTTCCTCTTTGTCTCTAGTAAGAATTTTTGTCTTTGAGTCTATTTTGTCTGGTATTAGTATAAATACCCCAGCTCTCTTTTGGATACTCTTTGCATGGTATTCCTTTTCCATCATTTTACTTCAATATACTCATATCTTTGAATGTAAAGTATGTCTTTTTTAGACAGCATTTAATTAGATAATTTTTCCCCCATTCAGTCTGCCAGTCTCTGTCTTTTTATCGGACTCTATTGTCCACTTAAATTTAGTGTAGCTGCTATCCCTGACTTTTTTAAAGTGTCATTTCTCAATGTTTCCTCCTTGTTCTCTCTCTCTTATTACATTATTTCATTTTTAAAACGTTTTCATAAAAACTAGACATTGTCTCCTTGAGTTTAGTGACATGTTTGTCTTAGTGCTTCCAATGACTGTTACCACGCCCTGTGTATATCTCTTAATGTTTGATGAATAAGTGGTGAAGTTTAGGGATTGAGAAATTTAATTAAACTGGTTGAGAATTTCCCATAGGGGCATGACGCAGAGAAACAGAGAGAGTTTTTCTGATAAGACATTCATTTCATCTTCTTTTTATAGAAATGCGTTGTTTCCCACTAATGTCTGATCATCTTTTAGAAACTCAGTCAATACACCACAATTACAAATATGTTTCTGGTGTTAATCAGGCACCAATGTGGACGCAGGAATCAGAGGCTGTCCCCCAGGGCAGACCTGACTCAGCCACTCAGTTGTAGGAAGAGAAGCTGCGACAGAGAGAGCAGATTCTTGGCTGGGTGTGTGATCCAAGAGAGCAAGAGACCAGTGAGATTGAGAGATAAGCCCATTGCTATTTCAGTGTAGTGATGCTGTCTCCTGATACAGGTAGCCCAATGGATGTCAGGATTTGCTGACATCACCAGTTAAGTTACTTCTCTTCTCAGGTACAGGATACAAGGGTGGAGAGAGAAACTAGATGAAACGAGTCTATACTATCTTCTCCCGGGGAGTGGAGCAGAAGTTCCCTATTATATCAGGACTCTTTTTAGAAACTCTCCAAACTCAAACTGGCTTTAGTAAAGAGTTTATTGATCCATGTAACTGTAAAGTTCAGGATTCTTTAGCAGCTTGATTGATGCCATGAGAACTGAATTTATCTTTGTCTCTCCCTGCCTTTAACATGGTGGCTTCCTTCTCAGGCTCTTCATGGTGGCCCTTAGCACCACAGGCTCACATCCTCCCAGATTTAAGTGCTACAGATAAGAGGTTATGTTTCTTTTTCAGAAATCCAAACAAAAGAATTGTTATATTTCAATGACTCTGATTGGGTCATATGTCCTTCTCTGAAGAAATCACTATGTCCAGAGCCATACAATGACCTGAGTAGTCACTTCTGGATCTGGCATGGCATCAGCTCTATCAAAATACATATGAGCTAAGTTGGGGACAGTTGGCTCTGGAGGGGAATATCAGGGTACCAGTCAAGGAAAAGAGTTGCAATGGACAAAAAGGACAAATGCTCTCTTTACTTCCCCTCCGTGGAAGTGTAAGAACTGTAATGACGTTCCTGTTAACATCTTTGAGGTTTGTGTTGTCCAATATGATAGCCATTAACCACATGTGTCTGTTGAACACTTGAGAGGGCGCTGCTTCAAACTGAGGTATAAAATACATATTGGGTTTTGAAGACTTGGTAAGAAAAAAAAGAATGTAAAATATCATTAATAATTTTCTTTTATTGATTACATGTTGAAATAATTTGAATATATTGGGTTAAATAAAATATATTGTCAGAACAAAATCCTTATTTCTTTTTATTTTCGTAATGTGGTTACTAGAACATTTAAAGTTACATTGTGGCTCACATTATATTTCTCTCGGACAATGCTGTTCTAGACGTTTCTAGATTGATCTTTCAACTGCCATATTAGATGGCAATTCTCTTGAGATCAAGAGCTATGCCTTATATTATTATTTAGTATAGGGCCTTGTGTATACTATGAGCTTAATAAATATGGTACAATAAATGAATATGGTCTGTCTTAAATAATAACCCATTTTTCAATAGAGTGAATGCAAACTTTCTTAACAATCTGACTCCAACATCATATTCCAAACTGATTTCCGATAGTGGGTAGATATGATTTCCCATATCTCCTGGGCCACATTATGTTCAAACAGCCCTCTTTACTCTTCTTTCCTGGTCTAGCCTGTAGAGACCATGCATCCCAAGTCACAGAAGAAGGAGGCGAATGAGAATGAGGTGTGTGGAAATGAGATGTTGTCATATGAAGAGCTGTCCATCTCTCGATTTTTAAAGCCATAACTAGAGAACCCTCAGTCCCTGAAGCTCTCCAGATTTTTAGGGAATGCCTGGGGCATTCCCTCGCTAATCCAGTGTTACACTTCATACAACTTGGATTTTCCTGAAGGTTTTCCTAAGATCCCCAGAGTCCATAAATGTTCTTGTTCCGCCTTTGGCTTGAACTAGTTCATCTGAATTTTGGTTACTTGTCTTCAACAAGAAGAATCATAGGAATGCAGCCCTCACAGAAGCTGGAGCAAGGACTGTGCACAGTAAGTGTTGCTTGAACAAGGGGAAAATTGTGTGGCCTCAAACCAGAGAGTGAGACAGAGCAGGAACTAGGACCCAGATCCTTCGGCGATGTGATCAGTGCTCTTTCTTCCTATCCCATGCTGGGCCCCGAGAGAGAAATGCTGAAGAAGTACCATACACCCTTTCGGAACGGTGATGTCTGGTTTCCCCCTTCAAGCAGTTTTCCTGTGAAGGGAAGTGGAAGGAACTGTGGGCGCAGGGCCATGGCGTCTGTTTTATCTGTATTTGTTCCATGAGGTTTGAGCTGTTCCCTCAGCCCCCCAGGAATCAATGTGTGTGCTAATGTTTCCTGCTAATGTTTTTCCTCATTTTGGGATAAGTGTCTAGGAAAAGTGTGATGCAGACACCTTCCTTCCTAGAGGGAGAATACATCCCCTGTATTGCTCTGTACAGCTGATCCTGGCTGTGTTGCAGAGGTAAGCAAGCACACCTGTAGCCTGATAGCTGAGTCCTAATGATGCACATCCAATACTAAAAAGTCCAGAGTTACTGAGTTCAGGCATAGCTAGATCCAGGTGCTCACATGATTTTATCAAGAAGCGATTTCTCTTTATCTCTGTCTCTATCTTCCTTGGTTTTGATTTCATTCTTAGGGTGAGGGGCTTTACTCTCGAGGTGGCCTCTGGCAGCTCTAGGTTTACAGCCTCACAATTTAACGACTATTCCTTGATCATGACTGTAACATTTCCAGGATTAGCTCTTATGGGACCCACTTATGTTATATTTCCACTACTGAACCATGTTGTTGATTTATTGTTTGTTAATCCATTCAACCAAGATGCATTGATTGCTTTCCAGGTTCCAGCAGCATTTTAGGTTACTGGGGATATAGCATTAAAAAGACATACAAGACCCACAGGGGCAGGCCCAGTGGCATAATGGTTAAGTTCGCGTGCTCTGTTTTGGCGGCCGGGGTTTTGTGGGTTCAGATCCTGGGCACAGACCTACACACTGCTCATCAAGCCATGCTGTGGAGGCATCACACATACAAAATAGAGGAAGCTTGGCACAGATGTTAGCTCAGGGACAAACTTCCTCACTAAAAAAAAAAAAAAGACATACAAGATCCCTGAATTCATTCCAGAAGTGGGAGATATTTGTGCATGTGTGCACACACACACACACAGGCACACACACACCCTCCTCAGAAAAATGAGTAAACAATAAGAAAAGACATCAGATAATGTAAGAGCTGTGCAGAAAATCAAAATAGGGAGAGTGAATTAAAAGGGATTGGGTTTCTACTTCAGACTGGGTAGTGAGGGCAGGCCACCAATCACCACGGCCAGCGAATGGCCTGCCCTGACTGGTAATACTACTGTTACCCCTTGTATCATGGTGACAGGGCAGGATTCCAGCCAAACCAAGTGCCTGAGAGAGAGAGGGAGGGGGCTAGCCTACGAGGGAAAACTGGAGTGCCATTTCCAGAATCAGAGGGAAGGGATGCTGGGTAGGGAAAAATTATAGTTGTAGACTATAGGAATCCTTTTATCAAATGTAATTTTTATGAGGAGACTTCACATATTGAAGTGAATGACTAGAGCAGTGTTTTCTCAGGATGGATTTATTCTGTAAGTTCGCATTTATTAAGGTAAGCATTGTGAAGTCAGGCTGTGAGAACAATGGAGCTGTTTTGATGATCCTCGTGTCAGATCTGTGTTTGTTGACCTGTACCAAATGCAATCCAACTCCTTTTCCCTGTCACTTATCCTCTCTGAGAGGGACAGGAGGCACATTTTCCAGTTCCTTCCAAGCATTTGTCCATTGAATCCTGATCCTTCTGTAAACAATTGTTTGAAGGAAAACACACCCAACTCTGAAAGAATAAAAAAAGGTTCAGCTCTATGGTAGACAAATCCATATAGTAAAGAAACTTTTTGACCTCAAAAAGCAATAACAAAGAAACCTAGCTCTGGGGGGCTCTGAGCCTAACCAAATGGGCTATTCAGCTCGTTTGTCTAAATGAGATGTATTTAATCTACTGGATTTCTGTCTTTTTCCAAGATGTTCTTGCTTTACTTTTGTATATCTAAAACGATCGTTGATATGGTTTTGGTTAAGAAAAAAAGTCCTAAAAATGAATTAGCTTATCCCAAAGAAGAGATCAGATCTTGCTCAGATTCTTGACCTGATACCTTCAGAGTCTTCCACTCAGATTCCACCTCCACTCTCATATTTTTGTTCTTCACTGCTAGCCAATGCATTGTTGGCTGCAGCTTGAACAAGTTCTTCACTCTCCCTTGTATGTTCTGTGCCAATTCAGCCTCCACATGTTTATTTATGTGGTGATACCACTGGATTTCCTCTCCAGTCCTCTTCAAATTCCATTTATCCTTCAAGGGTCTACTTAATGTCAACCTTGTCCAGGAAACCCTCCCAGACCAGCCCACTGGATTTCCATAACGCTTTGTTTCTCTCACCAATTTGGATTTATTATATAAGTTGTAGATGGGAAAAATGAGGTAAAACATTTACGATCTAACTTCATCCTCTCAGGGATGGGGCAGATTTGACTAAAAGCATCTTGATTTGTCCTTTAAGGGGGTAGGCAAGCCCGAAAGTCCTGGGCTTTGGTGGGCTCACAGGCACATAGAGAGATGGCTCAGGTGCTTTCCCTGAGAAAAAGAGAGGAATTTGTTTTCTGCTTCTGAGAGGTAGGGGAGGAGAAGAGAAGAGAGGTGATAGGAAGGAAGAGGGAAGAGAAGGAGGAATGAGTGAGGTCAGTCAAGGTGGGCCCACTGAGCAGTGAAGAGCAGCCTCCTGTGGTGAGTGGCCAAGGCATTTTAAAAGGAGGAGTGTCTGATGCTCCTCATGGTGTTGGTTGTGCTGCATTGATGTAATCCCTTTTCTTTGCTTCCTTCACACCTTGAGGGAAGTCTGCCGCTCTCTCAAGAGCTTTGAGTGAGCAGATTTTGGAGGGAATTGAAGAAAGAGCTGGGTTTTATATCTGGGTTGATGTGGTGTGAAGCTGAAAGCATTAGTGAAGGGAAGCAAGAACCTGGACCTAGTGACTACACCACTCTGTGTAAATCTTTAGGAAGAATCTTTTGGGAGTTCTAGCCAATCATAACTACATCTCAGCAGCTCATAATGGGGCTACCCTGATTACAGTCTCTGTACAGTGAAGCACCCCAGCAACTTGATAATCCCAAAGCCACCTGTACAAGAATCTCTTGCCCCAAGGTCCCACTCCTCCAGGAAGCTGCTTCTCATTTTCTCTCCCTCATTCTTTCTCAGTTTCTATGATGTCTCCTTTTTCCTTCCTCCATGCTTCTGCCTCATCCTGTTTTACTTATAGCAATTTGGCTTCTACCATCCTTCTGTCTACTTTCTCTGTTGGCATGACAAGGACCTGGTAATGGACCAAATGATCAGAAGATCATTTCTTCTGGGATAGTGAAAGGTAGAGTGCAGAAGAGGTAGACAGCAAATCTTTATAGTTTAATAAATTTTTATACCTATCTCACTCTCACATATACAAACACATATATACATAAAGATCTTATCAGACACTCTAATTTGTAAATTCTATGAGACTACTGACCAAGTCTCTTTTTTTGACCATGTCTTTTCCTGTGAGCCCTTATTCAATGAATCATAGGTGACCTTCAGTAAGTCACATGACATCTATGGGAGGATGGAGGGAAGGAATGGGTTTGATATTTGTAGAGCTGCTGTTATGGGTCAGACATAGTACAAGGCACTTCACACATAATATCTACAGAGTATTCAATGTCTCCTATACATTCAGTACTCTATGTAAGTTCTCTTCTTTAATTCTCACCACTGGGGCATGTTACTCAATTCCAGGAATTATGCAATATGGCGGCCATGCTCATGATCATTTTATCAGATAGATATTGTGAGCACAATTACACAGATAAGGAGTCTTGGGTTCTGAGAATTATTAACTCTGCTCAAGTTTCCACAGCTGGAGTGGCAGAAACATAACATTTGTCCTAGTCTTTTTGACTCTGTGGCCCATGGTCTTTTTCTCTCCACCATAAAACCAATCTATTTCACATGTCTGAAGACAAGATGTATAGAGGCCAAGAATGAGGAAGCCTGTGCTCATAATCAATAAGCTATGGAGCAGGAGGGGAAAGGATGGGTATAGGATGACATACTCCACTCCAGCAGTGTTTCTCAAGAGGGGGACTGTGGATGTTTTTTGGCTGGGCGATTCTTCATCATGTGAGAATGTTCCATACGTTGCAGCGTATTTTTTACCCTTAGTTCCTGCCCACTAAGTTCCAGTAGTGCCCCTTCTCTATGTGACACCACCCAAAAATAAGTGCTCCCAGACATTTCCAAATGTCCCTAGGAGAGTGTGCTGCTCCCTCCACCCTAAGAACCACTACAGACCAAGCTGCCTGCCTATGTGATCTCTAGCTCCTTTGTAGTTTTAGTATTCAGTAATCTGGTGTGGAAATGAATGAATGAATGAATGAAGGAGAGAAAGTCATGCATGAACCCAGGCATAACCTGCTCTCATGAGGGCAGCTTTAGATGGGATGTTCCTGTGGCCTTGGACTACTGAGATCACAGGGGGACACAGAGCGATACCCAAATGGAAGTGTGATGTAGGACCCAGATGTGAGATGAAAGGATCCAAAAGACAGACTTCATCTACTCTGCAATTTACCTCTAACCAGACCCCTTCCTGGTGCTTTCAAGACTGGTAAGTGAAGACTCTGCTTGCTCAATAGCAGCCCAGAGCAGGAACAGAAGAAGGGAAGGAGGTGCGCTGGCCTCAGTGTAGTAAAGTGGAATACCATCACTCTCGATGTTAATGCAAACCAGCTGCCGGCCGGCCCCAGCTTGCGATAGAACAGGCGGCATTCTTGGACACTGAGTTATTCTTAGAAGCATGTGCACAGCCCCCTGGCAGGGCTCACTGTGAACTGGCTTTTGCCAGCCCCCTGTCAGGATGCTGTGCCAGCAGACCCAAGAGTGATTGTTCTTGCTTATGAAAAATAACTTGGGGATTTTAATTTCAAATTACCCACAGAGCTGGGGCCTGAATGTGGAGAATGGCGGTAAGGGCAAAGAGGAGAGCAGGACAAAGGAAGGGGGTGGGGGACAGAAGAGCATCATTCATTCATTCAAGAAATATTTATCGAGGGTCTACCTTGTGTAGATACTGGATTTCTCACCACATCCAGACTTGCATTTGATCTGGGTGGACATCTATGGACAGTTGTCCAGACCTTGAGAATGAACACTGCCATGTGGCTTTAGATTCTGCTTATTGCGTGCTTTTTGTGTGCCATGCTCTTTACATAGGAGATCTCATTCAATCTTCGCAGAAACATTGAAAGGTAGGTATCACTGCTGCTATTTGACAGGAAACAGTCTTAGAGAAGGAATCTGCTCAAGGCTCCACAGCTATCAAGAGGCAGAGCCAGGATCTGAACTTAGGCCAGCTGACTCCCGCCTTCACATTTGTGTTGAGCATCAGCTCTATGCCAAGGCTGAGTAGACATTGGGACTGTGAAGCCAAATAAGGGGGCTGAATCCCAGCCCTCAAGCCTCCCTGCTGCATTGTCTGTGGGGGAGACAGGCATAAGACAAGGAATGATAATAACAGGATTTGTAAGGCAGGAGATCAGAGCTACTGATGAACTCTGCTGGGGTGCGTCAGGGACAGCTTTGAGGAGGAGGGGATGGTGGAGTCGTACCCAGGTGCCTCCGTGGAAGGCAATGGGAAAAGAGCACTTCCAGCCGAGGACCAGTGTGTGTGATGGCATGAGGCCGGAGACCCGGAGACGCTCAGTGGGGCTGCAGTGCAGGATGCACGAAGGAGATGTAAGATGAGATGGCTGGGCAGGCAACAAGGATCTGACCAGGTAGGGCCTTGTAGGACAGACCAAAGAGCTGGAACTTTGCCCTGGAGGAACTGAAAACTCATGCACCCAAATATTTAGTCATTTGCTCATTCAACACATATTCACTGAGCACTCACCAAACCTGAGGGACTCTACATTTAAAGAGTTTTAAGCAGGAAATACGTGCGTACTTTATATTTTAGGAAAATAGAAAGATACCTGTATGGAAAATTATTAAGGGACCTCCATAGGGGACCAGGTGAGAGATGATCAAAAAATGACCAATGGTAGCAGCTGGGAGTTTGGGGGCATACGTAACAATGGGAGAGCTCTCCACTTGACAAACACAGGGGATTAAGTCAAGCTCTTCATTTCCTCTGCAAAACGCAGTGCTGAACGTGCGCCCACATCATGGGAAGTGCCTGCAAGTCTGGGCTGCTCTCCAGGACACCCATGTGGGTCTGCTCCCATCAGAGGAATTGTATGTCCATCAAGGATCATTTGTGTTTAGTTCCACATCTATTTATGCCAGTCTTAGTTGTTAATTACTTAATGAAATATTAACCAATAAAATAAAATGTGTGCAAATAAAGAGAAATGTTTCTATGAATGTTGAGTTGAAAGCTTTGAAAAGACTTCCTCAAGAGAAATGTTGACAGAAAAAATGGCTATGGAATTGGGTGTGGTTGAGACAATGAAAGGATTGAGAAAATCATAAAATTCTAGCAAGATTCTGTACTCAGAATCTTTACAAGGGTCTTTAAGGTCCCTCTCTACTTCAAAGAAACTGACGCTGGAAATTGTAGATGATGCATTATGGGTGTGGTTTGTGTAAGAAAGATGACAAGAAGCTCCAGTCAGCAGACCCGTTCTCAAAGAAAAGCCTTGGCTCCACATCAAAAGAGTGGTGAATGAACGTGCATTTATATGCTTTAGGTTAAAATTAAACAGGTTTGAAGTATTATGTATCATTTTTTTAGCTTTAAGAAAAGTTTTTATTGAAGTGTAATGTACACAGAGAAAGGAGCACAGATCTAAGAGTGGAGTGGGATATATTTTTACAGAGTGAACACTCAGGGTAGCCAGCAACTGGACCAGAAACCCAGCACCCCCAAATCTTTCCTCATGCCTAGCCCAATCATTACACACTCTCGCCTCAAACGTGACCGCTGCGCCGACTTCTGTCAGCATTGATTACTTTCGCCGGTTTTATAAATCAAGCAGAATGTTTTTTCGTTGTTTGTTTTGGACTTGACTCCTTTTGTTTGGCCTTGGTTGTAAAATCCATCCATGATCTTCGGTGTAGCAATGACTTGGTCAGTCTCATTGTTGTATGATATTCTGTGAGCTGTGTATTGGTACACAGTAAGCACTCAATAAATGGCAGCCAAAAACAGATGTAAGCCCAAGTCCTAGCAAAATAAGACCACACCTGGACAGCTGTGCACCATCCTCAGATTGCTCAAATGGTGCTTTGGAAGTGAATGCCCCAATTGATCTATCCATTTTACTACTGGAGGGTATTTACACTGTTTCCAGTGTCTGGCTATTATGAATGGTGCTGCCATAAACATTTTTGTACAGGGCTTGTCATGAACATATGCATGCATTTCTTTTGAGTATCTATCTAGGAGGAAAATTGCTGGGCCCTAAGTTGTACATATACTCAGGTTTTGTAGATACTGCCAAAGAGTTTTGTCGGGGAAGTGGCCGGCCAGGCCCTTCTTCCTAGTCTATCTTAGTCTGGAAGCACTGCTGAAACCTATCCACCATGGGTGACCCTGTTGGTATTTGAAATCCCGGTGGCGTAGCTTTCAGCATCACACAGCCGCCACAGTATGACAACCAAAAGACGGGTGGTATGGTTCTCTGACCAGGAAATGAACCCGGGCCGGGTGGTGAGAGCGCTGAATCTTAACTACTAGACCACCAGGGCTGGCTAGCTGGTACATGACTAATTGGTACATTACTATTAAGTAAACTTCAGACTTTATGTGACTTTCATCGGTTTTTCCATTATTGTCCTCTTTGTGGTCCAGGAGCCATTCCAGGGAACCACATTGCATTTAATTGTCATGTCTCCCAAGCCTCCTCTGGTTTGTGACAGTTTCCCTGTCTTTCTTTGTTTTTATGACCTTGATGGTCTTGAGAAATACTGGCTGGGTATCCTGTGACATATCCCCCAGTCTGGGTCTGTCTGATGTCATTGTTAGGATGGGGCTGAAGGTTTTTGGAAAGAATACCACAGAGGTGAAGTGCTCTTCTCATTACACCGCAGTTAAGGACTACATACCGTCCACGTGACATCACTGATGATGTTAACCTTCATCACTTGGGTAAGGTGGGGTTTGCCAGTTTCGCCACTGTAAAGTCACTATTTCCCCTTTCCCTATTCGAGAGTTTGGAAGGGAACCACTAAGTGTAGCCCATCCTCAGGCGGGGGAAGGGAGAATTAAGTATCACCTTACGGAGGATGGAGTATTCTACACATATTGTTTGGAATTCTTCTGCAAGGAAGATTTGTCTCATTTCCCTCATTCATTCATTCATTCATATCAGTATGGATGATTGTATACTATCCATACTATACTCACATATATTAATTTTATACTTTGGGTTATAATCCAATAGTACATTATTTATTTGTTTCTCAAATTTTTCCAACTTTGGCCACTGTGGCTCCCATGTTCCTTTAATGTGCCCCCACCCCCATCTTTTTGTTTTCTTAAGCACTTTCTTACTTTCTGGTACTATAAGATACTCCTGGTTTATATTCTTACTTTCTCTGCCTCAGTCTAAGAATCATCCATTTCTCTATGGAGCCCTGATTCCTTTTATTAGATAATAATTTTTAGAAACCAAGATCTCAGTGCTCTGTGTCTCATTGTAGCATTAACTTGCATTTCCCATGAAGATGATTACCTTTTCAAATGTTTATTGGCCATTTGAAAATTCTTTTTAAGGCAGTGCCTATTCGAATCATTTTTCTGTTGGAATGTCTACATTTTTTCTTAGAGATTTGTAGACATTTTTTCTGTTTTTGTATATTCTGGATTTAAGTCCTTTGTAAGATATACATATCACAAATATCTTCTTCCACCCTGTGGCTTGTCTTTTCATTCTGTTAATGGTGTCTTTGATAAACAGACATTCTTGATATTATTGTGGTACAATTAGTCATTTTTTCCCATATGGTTCTGCTTATGATCATAAGAATATTCTCCTATGTTAACTTCCGAAAGTTTTATTGTTTTATCTTTCCTATTTAGATCTATAATACACCTGGAATTGATTCTTGTGTGCAGTGTGAGGTAGAGTCAAGATGCTTTAACTTTTTCCATGTGGATAGCCAATTGATCAAGCCCCATTTATTGAAAGACCATCCTTTCCTCACTCCATGCATTTTCATCTTTGTTTTTGAAATCTCTGTTCAATTCTGTAGGTCTATTTGTCTATCCTTTCACCAATACCAGACTATCTTAATTACTGTAGATTTAGGTCTTGATAGCTAGTGGTGTAAAATCCTCTGTTTTCTTCTTGTTCCTCAAGATTACCTTGAGTATTCTTGGTCCTTCGCTTTTTCATATAAATATTAGAACAACAGATCAATTTTCACACACACACACACACACACACACACACACACACACAGACACCTCTGTTGAGAATTTCATTGAATCTACAGATCAGTTAGACACCTTTAAATGATCAAGTCTTCTTCTCCATCAAAATATAGTGGATGCTTCTATTTATTTAGTCCTTTTAAAATTTCTCCCAGTAATACTTTGCAGTTTTTAGTGTAAAAGTCTTATACATATTTTGTTTTAATTTTAAGTAGTTGATTTTTTTGATATTGTATAGGTAGCCTTAAAATTTTCATTTGTGGGGCCAGCCTGGTAGCGTAGTGGTTGAGTTTGCATGCTCCGCTTTGGCGGCCTGGGGTTTGTGGGTTCGGAGCCCAGGCATGGACGTGCACATTGCTCATCAAGCTGTGCTGTGGCAGCATCCCACATACAAAATGGAGGAAGTTTGGCACAGATGTTAGCTCAGCAACCATCTTCCTCAGGCAAAAAAAAAAAAAAAATTGTAATTGTTTATTGATAGTGTATCAAAATATTATTTTTAAAATATATTGTTATATCTGCTAACCCTTTCTAGTTTCCATTAGTAATTTAATTATTTGTCTGGAGAATCTTTTGGCTTTTCTGTGTACACAGTTATGTTATCTGTCAATAAGGGTAATCTTTTTTCTTCCTTTTCAATTCCTATACTTTTTATTTATTTTTTCTTTCCTTATCACACAGGCTATAACTTCCAGTACAATGTTGACTAAAATGCTGACAGCAGACACTCATCTCATTCCTGATTTCAAGTGGAAAGTTTTAATATTCCACTGTTAAGTACGTTTTCTGTAGCTTTAAGAATATATATATATGTGTATATATATATATATATATACACATATATATATATAGGATTTAAAAAGTTTATTCCAGGTCTGGTTTGCTAAGACTTATTAAAATCACAAATGGATGTTAGCTTTATAAATGCTTTTTATTCATTTATTGAACTGGTCCTATGATTTTTCTTCTATATTATACTAACATGGTGAATTATATTGATTGATTATTTTGAATGTAAAACCAATCTTGTGTTGCTGGAATAAACCCAACTTGGCTGTCATATAGTATTCTTTTCATATATGGTTAGGTACTATTTGGTTGTAATTCTTCCATCAATATTTATGAAAGAGATTGACCTGTAATTTTCAACTCTTATAATGTCCTTGTCAGGTTTTGTTTTCAAGTTTATGCTGGCATCATAAGATAAGTTGGGAAATGTTTTCTTTTTTGCTTTTATTTGTAAGAGATTTTCTAAAATTAGTGTTATTTCTTCTTCAAATATTTAGAGAATTCATCAGTAAATCCATCTGGGCCTGGAGGTTTCTTCATGAAGGTTTTCAATTATAGATTCAATTTTTAAATTAGGTATAGTACTATTTCAGGCAAACTCCAGGATTCTTAGATATTTCTGAAAATATATGATTCAACCAAAATATGCTAAAGACATTAAGGTTAAAGCGAAAATCACCAAGCCCACGTCGCCCAGCAGTTAAGAACATGAACTCTGGCACTCTTCTTCTCTCGTCCTCTTTACAAATGAATTTTAAATGCCAGCAAAACAAAAATCCTTGTTTATTCAGCATCAGTATTAGAATCCTAAAGAGTCAACAGACAAGGCATTGTAGGGTTAAATTTTTAGCACATTTCTGCTTGGCCTCAACTTTCTGCTCTGGGCAAGTGTTTTGAGGGTAAAGCCTGTTGGGCTCACTTCTCTATGCCTCTCTTCTCTCAGGGATCTTGGTCCCTCAATTCCTGGCTGCCTTGGAAGCCCTGAACTATAATTTTTATCTCCGCAGCTCTGTGAGATTTTTGAAAGCTTTCCCGGCATCATCTCTGTCCTTAACAGTTGTCTTTTGCCTAGATACCTTGCAAATGTCACCAGGGGAAAAAAAGAGGAGAATTTTGGCTTACCTCCTCTGGGTTCACTTCTCTCCAGAATCTTCTCATGTACTGGCTGCATCAGCAACTCTCTGA
The DNA here is from genome assembly GCF_037783145.1 of Equus przewalskii. Classification (NCBI taxonomy): domain Eukaryota; kingdom Metazoa; phylum Chordata; class Mammalia; order Perissodactyla; family Equidae; genus Equus; species Equus przewalskii. Next base: position 29,334,512 of record NC_091859.1, read on the forward strand.
TGCCTTCAAACAGATTTACTTTTGTATTTTAATTGGCATTTCTGGTTTTTCTTCACATAAAACATTGGTCTGCTGCAAGCTACTCAATAAAGGTAGATTTAGACATTGGAATATATCTTTTCTATTATTATTAATTTCTCACTTGAGCTGACTTTTCTATTTAACCAGTTGACTAAGAGTCTTGGTTAATAAGAGATCAGAGATCTGCTGCTACGGTGATGATATTGATGATATAATAGCAGCTTAACATTCATTGATAAGTGACTGGGGGCCAGACTCTATGTTAAATTATTTCTATGTACTCTCTTGTTTTATCCTCCTAAGAAACCTAGAGGTAGATACTGTTATCCTATTTTTTTTGGAGGAGAAACTGAATGGAGAGTAACCTGCTCATACTTACAAGGCTGATGAATGGTAATAATAAAATATGAGACAATGCTACCTGATACCAAAGGCCACACCCTTACACAGGCTTCCAAAGATACTTAGAATGCATTTACCTTACAGTTGGTGTATTTGGATTAGAGAGACAGGGGAACTATTTGGAAGTCTAGAATGAGATGTAGGAAAGTCAGACTAGAGAGGGAAAGGGGCAGGCTCCTGCCATGTGGGAGACTGACTTCTTGCCTAGAAAAAAGGGAGATTCAGTTCCAAAATACCTTATTCCCCTCAAACTGAAATTTGCTATTTCATATGTTTTATCTTCTTCTGAAAAGGGTGTGCATCTTACAATGGATGTCAAAAGAAACTTGTCAGCTGCCCAGCACTAGAGTTGGCTGTCACAGAGCTGTCATCTCCAGCACACCTGCAACTTTCCTCTATTCATCAGCTCAACATCCTTATAGAGTTAACTATTACTTAATGTTGACCCCTTCATCAAGCTTCTTCAAAAAAGTTATCCTAGGATTAAACATTGAAACGAGAACTTGCGTCACACATCAGTTGAAATTGCCAAATATTTTGGAATACAGCATAGGCTCTTCAGAGCCAACAGTGGTTGGTGTGATGGATTTGTGTGTCATGAAGGACATCAAGCACCCAACATCTAGCCATCAAATGCTTCCGGCTGACTTTCAAGAGATGCTAGTTAACTTTCATAAGGGTATGCTTTAGTTAAGGAAAGAACAGAACAGTTAATTTAGCCAAATTGGAAATGCTAACAAACTCCAGTACTAGTCAAAGTTTCCAAAAAGGTCAAGATCAAAGATTTGATCGCGAGAAGAACTACAGTCTATCTGTTAAGATGAGATCTAGCCCTGTGCTGCCTGGCTTAAATCTTTGCTTTGCCTTTCAATGGCTAGGGAATTTGGGGCACTTCTCTCTGCCTCGATGTCCTCAGCTTACCATGAGGATAATAACAGCACACCCTACAGAGTTGTCAGGAGGATTAAATGAGTCACTCAACACAAACACTAAGAAGGATGTTTGGCAAATGGCAAGTGCTCCTTAAATGTCAGCTATTAGGATCCCTACCGATCCTATGCCCGATGTTGTACCTCACTGCACACGGCCAAAAGTGATTCAGAAAAATATGTAGATTCTGAGTTTAAAGAGGCCTTAGAGCTAACTTTAAATGTGATATTGATGAAGCAAGAGGTGTGGAGGTATATGGATACGTGGGCGCTACTGTCAGCCACTAAAGCTTTTATTTGTTGTTGTGTTTTGCTTATATTTAATGTAGTGTCTCTTTAATTTTTTTCACCAGAGCCGGTGTAAATTACATTTCCAATACCTGAAATCTATAAACCAGTTTCTGTCACCAGCCCCTCAGTCCGTACCTGGGCTATTGCGATTGCCTCTTTCCTGATCGCCAGCGTATTCTTTTGCGTTTTTTGCAATTTTTGTTATGCACCAATGACAGATACCTTTAGCAAAGGCAAATAGGATTATGTTGCTCTTTGTGGAAAAGCATCCAGTGGCCCCCAACTGCTCCAAGAATAAAATCCAGAATCCTTCACATTGTCCGCTGAATCTTCCCTGATGTACCACATTTCCCGGCTTATTGCGTACCCCCGCTCCTCGCTGGCTGTCCTCTCCCCTGTCTGTCAGACAGGGCCAAGCCCATCTTGCTCAGAGCCTTTTCAGTTCTCCTCCCTCTGCCTGAAGGCACATCGGCTAACTTCTACCCACTCTGCAGACGTTGGCTGAAGTGTCACTTCTTCAGGGAAGCTTTCTCTGATGCTGGGTTTAAACCAGACCTCGTGTTACACTCTCCCCCACTTTCCTTTTACGGCACTCACCACAGTTTGTTATTGTTTTTTCTTTTGGGTGATCATTTGCTTAATGTATTTCCCTCCACTCACTTGTAAGTTCCATAAGAGCACGACCGTGCAATTTTTAAAGTGTTAAGTTCCTAGTGAATGCCTCTCTCTCTCTCTACACACACACACATATGAATGTATATGTAGGTGGATAGAGACAGATGCACATTTCATGTGTACTTCTTACTAAAATACAATATACATAAAGTTCACAAACTTAAAATGTACAGCTTGATAAATTTTTACAAATAGTTGCTTTCATGTTACTGGCCACCCAAATCAAGAAACAGAACACTATGAACACCCAGAAGTTTCTCTTCTGCCCCTCTGGGCACTCCCCAAAGGCAACTACTATTTGGACTGTTGCCATCAGAGACTGGTATTGCCTGTTTGAGGTTCCTATAAATGACCTTGTAGGCTTTGCTCTTATGTCTGGCTTCCTAGGAGTTCTTTTTCACTGCTGTATTGCAGTCTGTTGTCCGAATATACCACAATTTATTTATCCACTGTACCATGAATACACAGCTGGGTTGTTTCCAGTTTGGAGCGTATAACAAATAATGCTGCTGTGAACATCCTCCACATGTCCTCTGGCAGACATACGCACCCATTTCTCATGGGTATGTAACCAGAAGTGCAATTGTGGCCACTGGAGCAATTTGGCAATTATGTATTTGACAAAACATATGTTTTCTCATATGTTTGTCGTATGTTTTGTCAAATACATAGTTGCCAAATTAAAGAAAAATGCAAGAATTAATGTAGTACAGGGGAGCCCTTGCCTCTATTTCTGAGGAGGATTTTGCCAGAGTTCTGGACTTCTCCTTATTCTCCTTTTCACTAAGTATTTATAGGCTGTGAAGATTCACGAAGACAGATGGATGCGCACTGGCTGTTACAAAGCATGGAAAGGATTTACAGGGAGAGGCGTATGCGTGCAGAGACACAGGACTCTTTTCCGGTGCCCCGCTGGGAAGCGCTGACCTCCGCCCTGTAGTCTTCTGGGCTGGGTCCCGTCCAGCCTGCTCCGCCTGCCCACTCCCTGTCCTCTCTCCTTCTTGGCCTTGTACCTTTCCATCCGTTCTCACTCTCTGGAGGGAAAGGGTTCCAGGGAGGAGTTTGCAAACATCCCAGTCGTCTGCCTCCTGGGACTGAAAGTTCTCCCCAGACCCTGCTGCAGCGAACCAGCAGAGCTGGAAGCTGATAGACCCATTCGCAAGGGGCTGTTTGTTACGTCTGGTTGAGGGCTAGCAGCCAGGCCTGGGCGACTGAGAATTAGCATTTGAGTAGTGGCAGAAAGATCCCTCTGCTCAAGCCTGTCTCCCCCTTTGGTGTGACTTTTCTCCTCTCTGGTTAAGCAGCACCCCTGCCATACATCCAGCACCGGCTGCCAAGCCCTCCCTAGCTCGCTAGCTTGCATCACAGTTACTCCGGGACACGCTCAGAGTCCAGAGGAAGCCGAAAACATTTCTTCCTTTTCTCGGATGGTGTTTTAGGGGATGCTGAATCTCCCTTTCCTGGATGTCTGGAGCCCCCCTCCTTTAGTTTTTCTCTTTCCTCTCTGTTCTACTTCTCTTCTCCTGGATCCTCCAGAGCATCTCAGGCTGGAAGGAACATTTTTGGTGCCCTCCTGCCTCCCTCTCCACCCCATCACATTGGTGGGTTAGTCAGGGCTCTCCAGAGAAACAGAGCCGATGGGACAATAGATAGATATAGATTGATATAGATTTAGCTATAGCTAAGAGATTCATTATAGGAATTGGTTCATGAGTCATAGAGGCCAGGAAGTCCCACAGTCTGCTGTCTGCAAGCTGGAGACCCAGGAAAGCTGGTGATATAGTTCAACCTGAGTCTGAAGGCCCAAGAAACAGGGGAGCTGATGGAGTAACAACTGGTCCAAGGCCCAAGATCTGAGAACCGAGCGTCCACTGGCGAAAGTTCCGGAATTCGAAGGCCCAAGAACCAGAAGTTCCGGTGTCCAAGGGCAAGAAAAGATGGACGGTTCAGCTCAAGAAGAGAGAGACGGAATTTGCTCTGCCTTCACCTTTTTGTTCCATTTGCACCCCCAAAAGGATTGGATGATGCCCGCCCACGTTGCTGAGGGTGGGTCTCTTTCCTCAGTCTACCGAATCAAATGCTAATCTCTTCCGGAAACACCCTCACAGATACGCCAGCAATGGTGTTTCATCGGCTCTCTGGGTGTCCCTGAGCCCAGTCAAGTTGACACGTGAAATGAACCCTCGCAGACGGTAAGCACCTTTTCCCCAGGTTCTCACTGCATCCAAGAAGAGCAGCTGCAAGAGGAAGACTCGAGGAGCTCTTCTGAAAGCAGGTTGTCACTCCTAAAGCACCACCCTGACTCATTATCCTAAAATACTCCTCCCCACCAAACTGGAGCCTTGGCCTCAGCGGGTCGAAGAGTCAGAGAACCAACCCTGGAGACTTTTTTTTTTTTAAGATTTTATTTTTTTCCTTTTTCTCCCCAAAGCCCCCTGGTACATAGTTGTGCATTTTTAGTTGTGGGTCCTTCTAGTTGTTGCATGTGGGACGCCGCCTCAGCGTGGCTCAATGAGTGGTGCCATGTCCGCGCCCAGGATTTGAACCGACGAAACACTGGGCTGCCTGCAGTGGAGCGCGCACACTTAACCACTCGGTCATGGGACCGGCTTCCCTGGAGACTTCTTTTTAAGAAGGTTTTAAAGCCAGATTTATTGAGGTAGAGTAAATTTACGCTTTTTGGACCAACGCAGCAATGAGTTATGACAAATGTTTACAGTTGGGTCACCACCAGCGTAATTGCAATACAGGACATTTGCATCCCTCTGAAAAGTGCCTTGGGGTCCCTGGCCCGTGGGGGTGGGGGTCTGTCTTTTACAGTGCGAATGCCCCCTAAGAAGCCCACACTGGTGGGTCCTGAATGTTTGACTGTGGGGAGAGGTCTGTCTTGCTTCTAGATGGGAGGCACTGGTGGAGTGCGAGCTGAGGATGGAGTGGCTGGTGTGGAACACGTAACTTAGCCCCAGGGATGAGGTTCTGCTTAGGCTGTCTGGAGGCTGAGACCCGGGTCCGGAGGGGAAACTGGAAGAAGCATCAAGCTTAGGGGGTGAACCAGAGCTGGCTGTGGATGTAGAGGGATGGGCAAAACCAGAAATCAAGATGCAAGAACTCAGTATCCAAAATGGAGTCCAGTGGGTTCTTCAGGTGGGGCCCCTACCGGTCCTAAAGTGTCAGCATGACACCCCACTGAAGGAATACAGGCTGGTATCAAGAAAGAGGGCATGAAAGGGGGAAGTCTGGGGACACCGCAGATTGCTGATTACAGGTTGTGTGTGTGCTTGTGCGTATGTCTGTGCATTCAGAGACTGCGGCCAGACATTTGTCCATCTCGAGACATCTCAGCTGAGCCACATTCTCGGCTGGGTAGGAAGCCTGGAGCCTTTTCTCTTCATGCACACGACAGCCCCCCTGCTGCCTGGCCGATGCTGCAGCCCGGTGGAGGAGCCGCATGTGCTGGGGCTGACATCCCGGCCGCACGCTCAGCTCGTGCGCCGTCAGTCACCCCCGGCTGGGGCAACCGCACATTCTTAGACGCTCTATGTCATGGAAAGAAAGGTGAAGAGAGAGCTGTCTGCTTTGCTCTCCTCTCCCCAAACGTTACCACCACAGCAACAAAAGGAGGGGGGAGTCTGGTGGGGAGAGACTTTCTTTCTTGTCTTGGAGGGCGGGGAGAGTCTTTCGGATCCTGGAGTCCGAGGTGACATTAAGTTGGAGGAATTTTTCACATCACTTTAGAAGCATCTGCGAACCACCCTGCTGGATGTGGTACTCGTGGAGACTGCATTTGAGGAGAGGGACGCGACAGGTTGCGTTTTCATGGGATTGTGCCTGGGAGGAGATGAGAACACCCTTTGCCATGGCTGTTTGCTTTAATGGATGAACATGTTCAAGCTTCGAGCCCCTGCTGGGTGCCAGGTGTTAGAGAGAGAGCAGAGAGCAAGACTGACAAAGTCTCTGCCCACGTGAGCTGACAGCCTCACGGGAGTGGGCTCCCGGCCGGCGCAAGGCCCTGTGGGAGGCAGTGGGAGGGGCACCAGTGGGCTGGACTGGTCAATTGCTTCTATGATCCCAGTCAATGACCTGTCTGTTTCTGTGTCCTGTACAAAATAGCTGTCTTAGTCCACTCAGGCTGCTGTAACAAAAATACAATAAACTGAGTGGCTTGTAAACAAGAAACCTTTATTTCTCACTGTTCTGGAGGCCGGGAAGTCCAAGATCATGGTGCTGGCAGACTCAGTCTCTAGCAAGTCACTCCTCCTGGTTCACAGGTGGAAGAGGCTAGGGAGCTCTGTGGGGTCTCTTCTAGAAAAGCACGAATCCCATTCACGAAGGCTCCACCCTCAGGATCTAAGCAGCTCCTAAAGGTCCTATCTCCTAATACCGTCACCTTGGGGGTTAGGTTTGAACATAGGAATTTTGAGGGGACTCAGATGTGAAGACCACAGTAATGCCTTTGCAGCTCCTTCCATCAAGAGGTGGAGCCTATTTGCCCATCCTTGAATCTGGGCTGAGCTTGGGACGTGCTTTGGATGATAGAAGATGAGGAAGTGAGGGAAGCTGCACCTGTTGTGAGCCTAGGCCTCAAGAGACTGTGCGCACACCTCCTCTTTCTGCCACGTGGACAAGCTTGGCCGAATCTGCTAGAGGATGAGAGTGTGTGTGGAGAAGAGCTCATTTGTCCAAGCTGAAGTCGTTCTAGACTGATCAGTAGCCAGCTGATTCTCAAAACACATGAGAGGCCAGCCTAAATCAGCAGAACTTTCTCCTCTAACTGCAGCTGACCACAGACAATGACTACACCCAAACAAGAGCAGGACCCCCCAGCTCACCTGTAGGCCCGTGAGCAATGATAAATCTTTATTTTTTAAGCTTCTGAGTTTTGGAGTTACTTGTTACTCAGCAAATGCTAACTGATACAATGCGTAGGGCATAGGTCCTGCCTTTTCGGAACTCACCATCGACTGCCCAGAAACCTCTTTGTTCCTTATGTAGGCATCATCTAGGTGATTGATGTGAAGTGGCTTGGCTAGAGGCAGGGCAGCAGAGGGGTTAAAGCCGTGGTCTTTGGGATCTTTGGAGCTTAATAGAACTGAGTTTGAATCTTGGTTTTGCCACTTACCAGTTGTCTGAACTCTGTCTCAGTTTCCTCATCTGTAAAATGGGTGTAATGATAGCACTTACCTAGGCAATAACTGTTGGCTCTCAGTTCCCTACTTCTATACTCTCTTCGGTATATTAGGCACTGGAACCTAGCAACTTCCTTTTCCTGGAATCCCTTGCAACAGCTGGCTTCCTGTTAGGCTCTGCTGGCGAGTTGTGTCGGTGGGAAACTGTGAGATGAGCGAAGCACTTTTGTTTGCTCCTGGCAGTGCCCCCAGAGCAGCAGCAGTGGGCTCCTGAGGCCCCGGACTGCAGGCAGCCATGACTCAGCAGCGTTGCTGGCAGTTTCACAGCCTTGGTGAATTGTGACTCCAGCCCCAGGTTAGCAGAAGCTTCCTGATCCCTAAGTAATACTTCTCTTCTCCCCTTTGCTCTTGCAGAACTTCCAACACCTTTATAACCAGTTCCCTGCCTTAATTTGCTCCCTATTTTTGATGCTTAATGTGGTTTCTGGAAGTGACGTGAAAAAGGCCCTGGAAGGGGCTGAGATAGGTGGGGCAGGGCCGAACCCGGAGGGAACTGGTCCTGCGTCCTTGGGCCTCTGGGGTCTGATCGTTTTACTGCGGGGTGGGAAGCCTGTCTTGTGATGGGAAATGCTGGGCCCGGGGGGAGCTGGGCAGGGCGCTAGTCCAGGGCTCAAGCACTTGCAGCCTACTTCTTACCTGGAGAGTGGTTCGGTCTCACTCCTCCCACCTGCTCTGACTGCTCCAGAGTTGGAGGGGCATGCATGGGAACAAAAGTCCACCTTAATGGTTGCCTATGTCCTTGTTGGCTTGTTCAGGCTTTGCCACCCAAGTTGAGGCAGTGACTAGAAATCAGGAGGCAGACAGCACCATCGCACATGTGTGCTATTGGCTTCGAGACCAGCTTCAGTTTGGGGCAGGGAGGGGGAGATGTAGAGGAGGGGGCAGGAGCAGGCTGCTGAGCCGCGTGTTTTGAAGACCTAAAGCCGATCTAGTATTTGTGATGGGCTGAGTCTCATTAGAGAACGTAGCAAAGGACAACAAAGCTGGTGGTTACGGTCTTGCCCTGAGTATGCTGTTTTTCATAAGCCTATCTTCACACACACGCATACACGTGCACTTCCAGAGCCAGGCGGCATCTTCACCTTTGTCTCCCGTCCTTCATTTTGGCACGTTTTCTGGATGGAGGAGATAGAAAGGTGGTTAGTGTGTCTTTACCCCTCGTGCCCATGGACACGATGCTGCTGGGTTTTGGCTGTCAGACTTAATTTTCTTTCTTTGGTTAAGGACCTTACCTTCCTGGTTGGATTTTGGCAAAGGACTTTGGTCTTGGCCTTATTGTGGATCGCCTTTGTACTGTAGACAGAGATGAGATGAGGCCCAGGCCCCAGACCCCAAGCGCTTTGAAACAATTGTCATTCTCGATCCTTACTGCAATTCATAATCACTAAGTCATAATCAGTAAGTCAAGCATGGAGTCTGGCCCTCAGCATTTAAAAAATCCCATCCCCAGGGGATTTTTTTTTTATTGAGTTATTGATAGGTTACAATCTTGTGAAATTTCAATTGTACATTAATGTTTGTCAGTCATGTTGTAGGTGCACCACTTCACCCTTTGTGCTCATCCCCCCACCCCACCTTTCCCCTTCCCCAGGGGATTTGAATGTGCTGTTGGGGTCGGGAACCAACCCGTCAAGCCTTGACCCTCAAGCTCATTTTGGAATGAGTGGCAGCTGCCAGTTTTCTTCCCCCTGCCCAGCAAGATGGCGCTCTTCTTGGAAGAACGGTCCCACCTTCCTTCACTTCCTTCCAATGCTTCAAGCTTCCTAAAATACCCCACCTCCAGAAATTGCCAAAAGCCCCATGATGATTTGTGCCCAAAATAAAGGATATCTATTTAATTTCCATTAGTAATACTGATAATAGCTAACATTATTGAGTGCTCATCATTTCAAATGCTTTCTGTGTATTAATCCACTTGACCCACGTGACAGGCCTATAAGTACTTATATCATAGGGTGGTTATAAATGCAGGCTCTGGAGTCACACGTCCTGCCTATGAATCCTGACTCTGCCTATGTACTGGCTGTGTGACCTTGGACAAATTGCTTATCCTCTCTGTGCCTCTGTGCCGTGGATAATAAGAGCATCTACCCTGGAGGGTTTTTGTGAGGATTAAATGAATTAACACACGAAATTCTTCAGAACAATGCCTGACACGTACAAAATGCAATATAAGTGTTAGTGAGTATTATCACTCCTGTTTTTAAGATGAATTAACTCAGGTGCTGAGAGGTTAAGGAATTTTCCCAGGGCTCCACAGCTAGTACATAATGGTGACACTATTTGCACAGCATGTCACGGTTAAACTCTTGTCTTCATTGGTATTCACGGCAGCCTGATGATGTAAGTAGGTATCATCATTATGCAGGTGAGGAACCTCAGGCTCAGAGAGGGGAAGTAACTAGCTCAAGGCCACACAGCGGACTGGCAGTAGAGCTGGCATGTGGCCTTGTCTGGCGTGGTTTCTTTGTGCTGTGATGCTGAACCCACACCTTCCCCTAAAGCTGCTGTTATCCAGCCTCGCGTAATAGCAGGATCCCAGGCCCTCTTCCAGGATCACAGCCCTCGTCTGAGCCCTTGTCCACAGGCCAGCACGCTGACAATCATCTGGTCTTGTTACTTTTCCCTCCTCTCCGTGTCTCCTCGTGCTTGGACACTGATGTTGAAGCCTGCTCGTCTGGCAGCAGCAATTCCTCTCCCCCTTGCCTTCTCCCCTACCCCCGGCTCCACAGGGAGCCCCTGGTGCAGCTCTCATGGGCTGCAGCTCCCCCAGGGTCACCTACAGCCTTGGTCCTCTGACGGTAGGTCCAGCCCTCTCTCCCCTGCACCAAGTGACGGCTCACTGGTTGGCTCGCCAGTGCCACTTCTAAATGATTGGTAGTGGCTGCCTGGAGTTCTGTGTTAAAAAGGATTCTGAGGCCATGTCTTGCCTCGGTGGTGAAGAGCACTGAGATTGATTTGCTATGTCTGCCATGGTGCAGAAAAGGAGAGTGGCCACGTGCATAGCGTGTGTATCTGCCATTGGTACCCGATCCCACATTAGTTTATTGTGAGATATGGGATGTCTGTGCTTACTCGTACTCTTCCTCTGAGTCTAAGCTTTAGTGTCACATCTTCCAGGAAGCCTTCCTTGGCTACCTGAGTCCAGTGAAATCCCCCGTTTCTGTGCTCCTGTAGCAGAGCAGGTGTCCTCTCCTCTAGCGTTTGCCACCTTGGACTTTAACTGTCTGGCTGGTTGTCTGTATTTAGCATTAATCTGCAGCTCTGTGAGCAAGGACCATAACTAGCTGCTTCATTGCTGTATTCTCAGCGCCTTAGGATTGTGTGTGGCAAATACAAAGTGTTCCGTAAATATATGATGAATGAACACATGAATGAATGAATGAATATGGAGCTGAGTTTGGCACAGCTGTCCATGCCTCTGTTGGAGCTTGGTTTCTCACTGAGCAAGGCTCTCTGCGTGCAGTGTTGGCTGGTGCAAGGGTCCAAGGATCAGACTTTCTGGAGGCTCCAGAAGCATCAAGTTCCTGAAAGGGGCCCCTGTAACAGCCGCTCCCCTCTTCCTCCATCCTTCCGTCCCTCAGCTTCAAACCATCGTCGGTTTGAGGCAGCAAGAACTATTGCACTGATGTTTATAGCATTTCACAGACGGTATTACAGGGAGAAAAATAATACAGCAACATCCGTACCATGGATATTTATTTTCCTAGCACCGCTTACCAGGGGCTAGTCGTGGAAAGAGCTAGTCTGCTGGACAACTGTAGCCAGGGGAATGGGCCGGCCTGCTGAGAGGACTAGGAAGAGAGAGAAGCAAGGAACTTCTTGCTTCCTGCAGAGGGCAGGGAAGGGAGTCGGGGAAGGATATAGGTCTGTCCAGATGGAGATTTCGTGGAGTGGTTCAGACGCTGGTGTGTCTGAGCATTCATTCATTTGTTGCTTTGTCTATCCACTTGACACATCCTTTTTGAGCACCCATGATGTGCCGGGCACCTGCTGAGCACGGCTGTTACCATGGTGAACAAGGTGAGTGTTGTCTCTACCCCATGCAGCTTACACTCCAGACAGGTGGACATCACTCTGCGAGGACAAGTGTGGTGAGAACGCTCCCGGGCTATGTACGGGTGGATGGGTGAGTGCCAGGGAATGAGGGAACGGAGGGAACGCAGGTATGGAGCTGGCAGCAGTTGCAGCCAAGTGTGGCTGCTCAGCATCCATTCCTCCATCGTCCAGCTCCAGCATCCTGATCTCTTTTGGGGAATAATCTCTCCCGTCCCTTGAGCAGCCATGGTGGGTTCAATCAAAGTGTCTGCCCCTCTTCAGTCACTCAGATCCTCTCTCTCTTGGGGACTATGAATTTTGAACTCAGAGGTGCAAAAAAATATAAGCCATCAGTTAGGGTGCATTCATGCTGGTGGCAGAGTCCTGCTGCTGAGTCATTTCTGCTTTTTAGACCCCTAGAGCTGTCCTGGTCTCTGCCTTTTTCTGAGGATAAGTCACCAGGCTTTTCTTTGATTCTGTGAATTGTCTGATGAATTTCAAATATATTCTTTTCCTGTATAAAGTAGCCACAGTCAACTTGTGTGGTTTGCCGCCAGAGACCTCTAACTGGTTTAGTTGCCTTCACAGGCCTTGCTCAGCTGTGTCATGTACTCCCTTATGTCAATGTTAATGGCTCCGACAATGCTAACAATGCTCTGAACATTCCTATTACTTCTCTCGATGTGTGTTTTGAAAACCTCATACACTCCTCATAGAATCATTTTTTCTGAATTGTGCTTTAGTGCAAGGATTAGCGAAATTTTTCTGTAAAGGGCCAGATAGTACATATTTCAGACTGTGTGAGCTCTGTGGTTTATTAGTTTTCTATGCTGAGGAACAATTTATGACAACCTTAGCAGCTTTAAGCAACACACATGTATTATCCCACAGTTTCAATTGACCAGGGTCCGGGCATGGCTTCACTGGGTCCTCTGGTCGGAGTCTCACAAGGCTGCCGTTAACCAGGTGGCTGGGCTGCATTCTCATCTGCAGGGGAAGAAATGATACCCCAGTTCACACAGTTGTGGCAGAATTCAGTTCCTTGTGGCTATAGGACGGAGGCTCTTAACTCCTGAGACCACCTGTGGTTCCCCGCCGTGTGGCCCTCTCCATAGGCTCTCTCCATCATTGCAGTTTCCTCCTTCAAGGCTGGTAGGGGGCTCTCTCTCCAGTCAGCTAAGACAGTCTTCGTGAAGTAACACAACCAAGAGAGTGACATCCCGTCACTTCTGCCATATAATGTAATGCAATAAAGGGAGTGTCATCCCATCGCTTTTGCTGTAGTCTAGCGGTCAGAAGCAAATCGTAGGTTCCACTCACACTCAAGGGGAGGAGATTATAGAGGGACATGACTCATCGTGGAGTCCCCTTGGGGTGTGTTGGCTGCAACTATAAAACTCTGAGTTTGTAGTGCAGAAGTCATAGACAATATGTAAACAAATGAACAAAGCTATGTTCCAATAAAACTTTATTTACAAAAGCAGGCTGAGGGCCAAGTTTGGCTCATGGACTGTTGTTTGCCAACCCCTGATTTTTAGAGTAATACTGTTGGCCTGCACCAAGAGTTTTTATGAGGATATTATTCCCTACCTCATTTAATAGTCTCTTTAAGATAAATCTTGGAATAAATTTCTTTCTGGTAGCTGTGTTTTTCCTGAGAAATTGGCTGCTTTTAATCTCATGAACACTGTGATTTTTAAAAAAGTTTTAGTGAAGCAAAGTATTTTAGCAAGAAATGTGCTGAACACTGTGATTTTTGTGTTTGCTTAGGTTTCCTTCTTCACTTTGGTTGCTAGGAATCTCAGAGCCAAAGTACAACCATCAACACCAAGTATAGAGGACTCCACAGTATACATTTTCTGTATTTGCTTCGTTCCTGGCTCCATTTAATGTTTCAGTCTTGATTTCTCTCACGCTGACATAATTTATGGCATTTTGCTGTGTCGTGTGTGTCTAAATCCTAAATCCTCTCTGGATAAGGTGGGGAAAAGGTTTTATAAAAGAATAAAGGATTGTCCTTTAGTCTATATAGGGCATTGGAATATGAATAACCCCTATATTCAAATTAGAGTGAATAGTAATTTACTAGAAGGATGTTCAAGTTCTCCTCTTACGATATTAAACCTGAGGAGAGGGTTGAAAAATTCTCCTACAGGGAATATTGCTGGTTTCTTCTTGTTTATTCCAAGCTTTGGTTTGGAGGATGAGATTAATACCAGCTCACGGACGCTGCAGGCTGCACTGGGCTGCACCTGGGTGAGGCTGGGCTGGGGCGGGGATTCTGGCTCAGTGTTGCTAGACCCAGGAGATCATAAGCTATCTCCTACAAGGGTGCCATTGTGCCTGGTGCCTCACTGGTGATTTCACTGTGGGGCCGTCTCCCTCCAAGCTTCCTGTAGCCTGGGGAGGGCAGCTAGAGAATGGTTCTCCAGTGAAGTCATTGGGCCCAAACTGCAGCTGTCAGCCTCACCCTGCACACTCAGGTCCCAGCCTCATCTCCTGGAGTGGAGGTGCTGAAGGACGAGTAGACTGCCTTAGTCTGCAGCGGAGATGCTGGGCCTGCTGGCTCAAGAGGCCTGAGGTAGCTGAACTCAAGTGGCCTTCTCGGAGAAACCCACTCTTCTCATGCAAATGGATCATGAGACCAGCTGTCTGAAGTCAAAGGACTGTGGCTGCCCTTCTCCTTCCAAGCCATGAATGCTCCAGAATCTTGGGATTTTCCTTGGGGTCAACGTGTCCAGTGCTTGGAATAAATTACAAATGAACCAAAAGTGAGGTAACTTATGGAAGCATATATTACATATTGCTCCTAAAAAATAGTAGATTCTTTTATCTGGCAAATATATACTGAATTGCCCAGAGAGACAGTATAGCATAATGATTCAGAGCAAGAGGTCTGAAGCCAGGCTGCCTGGTTCAAATCATGCCTCTGACACCAACTAGCTTTGTGACCCTGGACCCATAACCTGACTTCTCTGTGTTTCCTTATATATAAAATGGGGATTAAAATGGGTGTTGAGTTTCTATTATTTTGGTTTGCTCTCCCTGGGAGAAGCTAGCTGCCATGTCAAGGAACCTTGTGAAGACACGCATGTGGTGACAAACCTTGAGGCCTCCTGCCAGCAGCCATGTGAGTGACCCGTCCTGGAGTAGATCCTCCAGCCCCAGCCAAGCCTTGAATGGCTGCAGCCCATGCCAATATCTGGACTATAACCTCACAAGAGACCCCGAGCTAGAATCACGCATTAAGATACTCCTGGTTTCCTGATTCTCAGAAACTGTGTGAGACCATAATGTTTGCTGTTTTAAGCCACCAATTTTGGGGGAATTTGATATGCAGCAATAGATAACTAATAGAGACATTTTTCTGTGTACAAGACAAACATGGTTTCTGCCATCACGGAGGTTAAATTCTGGTGAAGTGTAGAAACGAAGAAGCCAACAAGTACAACACAAGATGAAAAGTGCTATGGGGAAAGCAGAATGTGATGGGACTGTACGGGACGGGTACCGGATATGGCTTGAGGGTGTGAGGGTGATGGTCGCCAGGGGGGCTTCCTACAGTCAGTAACATCTAGGTTGCATTTTGAAGGATGAGCAGAGCTAGTCAAGCAGGTGAGGGGAATGGGGAAGGGCATTTCAGGAGAAGGAGCAGTATGTGCAAAGGGGCAGGGGTTGAAAAGGAGCCAGATGATATTGCCCTTTGGGTTCCATGAGAAAGGAGTTTGAACTTTGAAAGGTTTTAGGCAGGATAAGATTTGCATTTTAGAAATATCAATCTGACTATAGCATGAAGAATAGATTGGACGAAGACTAGAAAAAAAATTGTAATCTAACCATTTATTTCTATTTATTTGTTCTAAGATGATATTATATTACATTACCATACATATGTAGACTTATTTTTTTTAAAAAAATAGAAGTCCCTCAATATACTGAATATGCTTGTTTTATTTAAAATAATTTTATGTTATGAGGATTTTCTTATGTTATTATTATTAAAGTCTAATATGATGGCATAGTGTGTTTGAATGTACCACAATTGATTTAACCAATCTCGTAATGATGGGTAGTTAGGTTATTTTTTATTTTTCACTGTTTTAAATACTACTAGGATTGATGTGAGAAAGGTCCCCAAGAATCTTGCATGGTGGATTTTATTCTCTGTGGTTTTGAGCAAGGAGTTGAGGGGCATGAAGGGGCAGGAGTTTGTAGAAAAGGTGGTAGATTGAGCCCTAACTACTCAGTATATTGGTGACATCATCTCTGGTATTTTCTGAGACATTCCTGATTTGGAACATTCCACCTCACTGGGGCCATATATCCTGAGTTTTTGTTTGGGAAATTTTATCACCCCTCCATGCCATGAACTTCACGCTTCAGCAACGTTGACTTGCTTTTCACGTCCACACCTGCTATGCTGTTCTCACTTCCCTGCCTTTGCTTATGCTGACCCCTCGGCCTGGAATGCCTGCCTCCTCCTCTTTATCTGTCTCCTTCTTTTTCATCATTCTTTACGACTCATCAGAGACATCTCCCCCAGCAGGTTTGCGTAATCTTTCTCTACCCCAGACTGGGTTGGGATCCTCTTCTCCATGCATTCATAGCATCCTGTGCTTACTTCTTTTACTGAACTTAGCATTTTATGGCCCTCCCCTACTCGGCCATGAGCTTCTCAGGAGCAGATGACCTTTGATTTAATAAAAACAGAGCAAACGCTATTACTTGATATAATGACTAGAGCACTTTGGGCATTGAGCAAAATTTTAGTGAAAGGATAAATGAATCAATGAGCCCCCATGGAAAAGACAGGTAGTTGGATTGTTCTAGGGCTAGGGTTTTGCTGGACAAAGCTGGCCCATTTGGGCAAGAGGGTTGAAGTGGTGGAGGCTGGTGTCTATGCTGGACAGGAAGGAAGTGAAGGCAGGAAGGGAAGGTAGAGTGAACACAGAGGAATCAAGGACCAGAGGGCTCTGTGGATTTGAAGGACCAGTGTGGTGACAGCAATGCCAGGGCTGGACTGATAGGTAGTGCTTCATAAACTCAACTGTGCATAAGCATCATCGAGGGAGCTTGTTGAAAATGCGGACTTCTGAGTACCCCTCTTAGTGATTCTAAACCAGTAGGTCTGAGGTGGCGCCTGGGATCTGCGTGTTTAACAAACACCCCAGGAAGTTCTCATTCGAGGGGTCTGTGCACCACCCTTGGATAAATTCTGAAATGAGAGGCTTTGGGCAGAAAGTGAGTTGTCTGATTTTAAGATTTCAGAGGTGGAGCCGTCCCTCCTGAAGCCGAGGTCCAGGTGTGGCCGCAGGAATGCATGGAGGTAGGTGATGATGAAGGTCAAGGGATGGATCACCCATGTGCCAGTCACCTGGGATGGGGGAAGGGCCTGGGAGAAGGAGGGACTCAGCACCATGTGCCAAAGTCTTCCATGAATAAAGACGAGTTATCAGAGGGGTGGTAGATGATCTCCATGTTGGGATGGAAACTTTACAAACGAATAACTACAGTTCTTGGGTGTGAATGCCTGACTGCGCTGTGGTGAGGAGGCTGTTTGTGGTGGAGGAGAAGAGATGGCGCTATGTTGGAACCTTCTTCTCACCAGCATTCCCAAGGCTGCAGGTCTGCCGGGGGAGAGGTGAGGCAAGTGACGGCAAAGTGCTACAAAAGGCTGCAAGAGCCTCATCACAGGCACAGATAATAAAGACCTTCAGAAGGCACTTGGGGTTGAGATTGGAGATGAGGCTCCAGAGGGGTCTATGGATTCCACCACACAAACAGTGGTGTCAGCAGAAATCATCCTCCTTCAATAATCCAAGTGTCTCCAGCCTGGCTCGTTGGAGATTTGAGGTGCTGATTAATCACGCCTCTTCCTCCCCATGGATTCTAACCAACCTGGGAAATAGGCATGAGTGATCAATAAGGATTCAGATACCACCTTTGTTTTATTATCCAAAACTGGATTGGAGAATGTGGCTTAGAACTGAGGCTGAAATTGGACTTTCTGCTTCTGCTTTCTCGAATCTAGTGCCTACATATGGGGTGAATTGGGTCTGCGGAACCAATCTCGTCCCATCCGCTGCATATGACGTGCCCCATACATCCCCCACCACGGGGAGAGTGGTCGGCTCCAAAACTGCCTTTTCATGCAGAGACCCACCTCTAGTTAATGCAGCCCAGTGGATGAAAAGCTCTGCCCAGATCACTGAGGACATGAGCCACCCCTCCTTGTCCCAAGGAGGCATGAGAGACGGGGTGAAGAGGATGGCTTCCTGAGTGACCACGAGTGTTTGAGGAAATTCCCATTTTATGGACCAAATTGTGTGGGGAGAGAAGAACAGAAGTTACCCCATGACGCTCAAAAGGCAGGGGAGATGCTACAGGGCACTGTAGAGGGGAAATCAGACCCTCAAGAGCAGGATCCTGGAGTATGGGAATTTGGTAAGATTTCTAGGATTTTGTAACTCTCTAACTTTGTTACCTACTTCTTGACTTCTAATTTTTACCAGTAAAGGCTTTCAAAAGAAAAGGTTTCAAGTCCTTGGTTTTGGATCCAGCATACACAGCATCCATGAGAATGCCTCTCGCAGATCCCTGACTACGGGGAGCGTGTTGAGCGAGGGCTCTGCTGCTGGGCCCTTCAATCTTTCAGTGTTTGTTCCAAAGTCATGCCTCCCAAAGATTGCTCCCAGCCAGCAACTGAGAGTGGCAGGGACGATTCCTGGAGACATGGGACTCCCTCGACGGTCAACTTTGGCTTGAAGACTCCCTGGCAGCTTTGCCCGACTTTTCTTAGATGGCTCAGCACTTGAGGACCCTCCAATCACCTGTCCTTCCTTCTCTCCTTCACTCAGGGTCAGACCTGCACTGCGGTCCAACAGCTCTCCCAGCCTTACCCGGCTCCCTTCCCATTTTCTCCTGAAAGTGCTTCCCCTAATAAAATTTTCGCATGTTTAATCTAATCTTGATGACCACTTCTTGGAAGACCCAGACTAACACAGCAGATAAAGTAGGAGGGGTGTGGTGGCCCAGGACACTTTTTCTTACTCTGAAACCTGCCTCAGGGAGTGTCAGCTCTGAAAAACTTCAGGAAAGCTAACCCTATCACTGGTTAGTAAGAGCAATGATGTTAGACAGTTAGAGTTTACTCAGCAGTGACTATGTGCTGGACAGAATGTGTGTGTTTTCTCTGTAAGCCCCTACTTTGCAGATCAGAACCTGATGCCCAATGAGATTAAGCAACTGGATCACCATTGGGCAGCTGGCAAGTGAGGAGCTCTCAGGTGGAAATACAGACCCTTCTGGGTGCCATCCCCATGCTCTTTCTACTGCTTCATGCTGCCTATAGGGAGGAGGAACTTCCCAGGATGGAGCCACAACCAGGTTATTTGGCCAGCTCTTGTCTTTAGTGACACCCAGGCATTTTGGGCATACTGGTGTCTGCAAATATCTTCAGAAGTGTGTCTCGTTTTAGGCCACTCCTGCTTGCAGTGACCACTGAACCTTTAAAGCCAGTTTTTCTAATGCTCTTAACTCAGATCAGGATCAGAGTCCACAAACCTTGTAATGGACCAGATCAAAGTCATGATCAAAAGGTAGATTGGTGCAAACATCCCCAATCTTTCACTGCTGCCAGTGAAAGACTATCTTTCTCTCTTTAATCACATCTAACTAGGCAGGTCGATGTTGGGGACTGGAATTGGCCACCCCAAGATATGCCTCTTTGGCATGAGGATTATTTTGGGCTGATTACTTTTAAAAACTGCAGACAGGAAAGAAACTCTGAAAAGTAGAATTTACTTACCCTTTGTTAAGAGACATTTAGATTTGTAGAGGAAATCTCCATCTGTAAAGGTGTCTCCCTCTCTGTACTGAGAAGAAGGTGGGGATGACGTTATCTCTAGAAACTCTTAATCAATGTGGAAGGCAAGGACTTAAATCTGCGTAATAATCTTACTCTTGTTTACTGTACTTGTCTGGTAACCTCCGGTAACCGACTCCCCCCACCCCCAACATCCTCCTTTGTCTTTAGCTGAAGATGATATTTAAGGTAGTGGCTTCAGCCATTTTGGCGAGTTGCTCAGTTTGCCTGAGCCTCTCCCATATATGCATGTTATAAAGGTTTGTTTAATTTTCTCTTGTTATTCGGTCTCATGTGAATTTAATTCATTCTCTGGTCAGAAGAACCCAGAGAGGGTAGAGGAAATGTCTTTCTCCCCTACATCAGCTTGACTTGTAAAATAGATCCCAAATCTCTCTGCTTCCTTCTGTTCCCCCTGCTCCCACTCTTGTTCTCCATCTTCTCTCCTCTGCAGCTGCAGGAGCCTCTGACTGGCCTTCCTGCTTACCTTTGGCCCCTTCCAGCCCATTCTCTACATACAATCAAAGCAATTGCTCTAAAAGTAAAATCAGATGGCATCCATCTGCTACTTTAAACCCTCAAATGACTTCTAATTCCACTTGGAAAAAGATCCTCACTCCTCCCCATAGCTCCAGTGACCCTCTTGACATGGGGTAGGTGAGCCGAAGAGTCGAAAGAAAGATTTCTTGGACTTTCAAGGTCTGGCAGTAGTGCTCTTTTATTTAGAGAATAGTATGGAATAGCATGGGGACAGGACCCATGGGCAGTCAAGAGCTTCTGCATGGGGACAGGACCCATGGGCATTGAAGAGCTGCTGCCCTGAGCTGAGGGTTAGAGCTAAATTTATAAGGCACGGGGATGTGACTTATTTTTACTGGAAAAAGAAAAGGTGATGTAAAAAGTCATTAAATGATTTCAGTGCAGATGGGTTCTGGTTATTGTGCAGTCGTATAACTTTAGATACGAATCTGGTCATATCGATCGGCATGTAGGTGAGGATGCCCTGGGCTTCTCTCTCTGGGGCAGTCCTAATTCATACAATAAAAATCCACCGGGTGATATAGATCGGCATGTAGGCCAGGTCACCTTGGGCTTCTCTACCTGGGACAGCCTTAATCCACATCACTCTGAGACCAGGCTGCTGCCTCTCACTCCTGTCCCTCTCTGATTGACACACCTCCTACTCCGCCATCACATCTGTGTGTTTCTGAGACAGACCAAGTTCTTCCCCACTCTATTATCTTTGCGCTGGCCATTCAGTTGGCCTGGAATGCTCTTCCCATCTTTGCATGTCTTGCTTCTCCCCATCCTTCAGAGTCTCTAGGACCAGACAACCTAAAGCTCACCCCCAGTTGCTTTCACACAGTCGTGCTTTATTCTCCTCGGAGTGCTAACCACAATGAGAAGTTGTGTGATTTACTTGTTCACCTGAGTGTCTTGTTCACAAGAACGTCAGCTCCATGGGGGGAGCCTGCTGTCTGCTGTGATTCTGTATCCTCAACCCTGAGAACTGCGCTACGCACATTGTAGGTGCTCAATAAAGATTTGCTGATTGAATAAAGATCAATCAGCAATGAAAGTAGAGTATGTCTAAATGAAAAAGAATGGAGAAGAGGTGAGCCAAGCACTTGTGTTACATGCAACAACATATCCATGCTTTTTGAGAGGAGACCTACTTTCTCTTGCCATAAAATTGAACTTACAGGAAAAATTGACTAAAAAGATTTCAAGGCTTGATTCAGGATGGGAGGGACTGGTTGCTTATGTTTCCAGTTAGGTTTTCATCAGGGAAATTAGAGGGGAATTGAAGTAACATTTGGTAGAGACCTACCAGGGGCCAGGGCTGTGTTGGGGTCATGAAAATAATAAATGGCGCTTACTGTGGGCTTACATGGACATACCATGGTTGTATACATGAGACATCCCTTATGTCAATTAATCCTCACCATGACCCTACAAAGTTGGCACTGTCATGGACCTCATTGTATAGGAGAGGAACCGAGGTCCTAAGATGAGAACTTGCCTGAGGAACCACATCTGGTAATGACTGAGCTGTGGTTTCAATCCTCTTCTCTTTGATTTCGAAGCTCGTCATCATACAAGCTTACGTATAACCTGTATAGCGCCCATTAATTGCATGTTCACAGCGTGAGGCCCACTACTAAGGCTCTAGGTAGAGGTATGTTCATCAACCAGGATCAGAACCCACCTTGGGTCACATGGCCTGTTGAATGGCTTTGGCCACCCTCTACCTTTAGTTTCTGGTTTGTTCTCCTGAGGGCAGAGGTCAAGACAGCTGTGTGATTGACTCACCCGTTGCCAGCAAACCAAAGGCCTGGGAAGGTTTTTGTTGATTCATGGGGGGCGATGTTTGTTGCTCGGCACTGGAATCACGTGTGCCATTTGTGAGGCTCCTCAAAGGTTTATTGCGAGCTACTCATGGTCTGATGTTCGCAATAGAGTGTAGGGGTTGTTTTGTGGATCCTGGAGTCAGACAGGACTAGGTTCGAATCCTGGCTCTATCACTTATGAGATGTGAGGCGATGCCTTTTGACGACTTTGTATCTGTGTGTGCGAAAAACAGAAGTTGCCTGCCTCATAGCTTTTCATTGATTGTGATCATGCACTCCACATGGAGCCTGTAACTAGCCATCGGTAAGCATTAGCTATTGGTGATATTTTTATTAACATCATTGTATCGAATTTGAGGACTGTCCTGGGCCAGATTGTGGGAGAGGATGTGGGACAGGATGATGGGGTGGTGTTTGTGATCTGACTGCATAGGGAGGCTTTAGATTAATAAGACTAAAGATCTCGAGTGCTCACAGTTTCTACATCTATAAAATAGCAACGGTAATACTCCTTTGTTGGTGTAAAAGTTAAATGAAAACACCTATAAGGTTAATGATGATAATGGCTGGTATTTATTGTCCACAATATGTTCTAGGCATTGTTCTAAGAATTTAACCCACTGAGTCTACACAGCAAACACTCTGAAGTAGGTGTTGTTATGATCTCCATTTTAAAGATGAGGGACGGGAGGCAAGTGCATGTCTGGGATATCACAAGGATTAATTAAATATTTATTAGTTGCTGAGATCTTTCAGAGGAAGAAACTCTTCATTATCTCCAGGGCCCAGCCTGGTACCTCGTACACAATAGGTGCTCAGTAAATTTTTATTGTTGAATAAATGAGATAGATCAGAGGTGGGCAAACTTTTTCTGTGAGTAAATATGCTGGGCTTTGTCTTCCACACGGTTTTCGACACTTGCGTTGTAGTGCAAAAGCAGCCATAGATGGTGTGGAAATACACGAGCGTGGGTGTGTTCTGATAAAACAGTTTCTAAAAACACGTGGCAGGAGAGACTTGGCTGGGGGCCGTAGTTTGCCCAGCCCTGACATAGATGCTGATGCTGATAAACAGTGCCGTTTGTTAAATGCGTACTCTGCGCTAGGTACCGTTCTAAGTACTTTCATGACCCTGATGAGGAAAGTAGGCTTGTTGGGTTTAACAACTTGTCCAGGTCTGCAAGACTATAGAACCCGGACTAAGGAGACGGTGTTAACCACTTTAACATTACCCAGATGAAAGTCTAAGTTAGTTCTAGACTCTTCCTACCCAAAGTCTGTAGATAGACCAGCAGCATTAGCATCACCTGGGAGCGGATTAGAAATGCAGATTTTTGCCCTCCCTAGACCTTCTGAATCAGAATCTACATTTTCATAAGACTTCCAAGTGATTCTCATGTACGTTAAAATTTGAGAAAGAAAGCAAAACAGAACCAAAAAACCAAACACTGTTCAATATCCTGAAATATTTAGTTTTCATGAATAATCTGGTTAATAGTAATAACATGGCTGAGCTTTTCATTCATCTTGTGGGTGTAAACCTCCTGTTAGTATATTGCTGGAAGAACAAGAGAGTCAAGAACACCTATGAAAAAACATAAGTTTAGATGCCAAGTAGAAGCTTTATTATCAAACAACCACTGGAGGCTCCTAGGAAAATGGAGCCAATGATTGAATGGTCTTTACCGTAAAAGCATTAGAAATATGTGATGTGAGCTGATCGGTTTCACTGGCCCGGGTTAGAACTTGGTTGTTTACACAGAGATTAAAACCCAGGTGAAATTTCTCAGAAGCTCCGAATCGGAGCCAAGCGTATTGATGTTCCATTTGGCTACTTTCTTGTGACAAGAACAGATGGAGTAGCCCCTGCAGCAGCCTCTCCTTGCTGTGGCTTAATCTGATTGACAATCGGATCAGCACAAAGGGCAGTGAGGAATCACTCCGCCAACAAGCTCCTTGCCCTCCCGTCTCTGGAAGAATGTTGACTGACAGGGACTCAATTAAAAGGGGATTGATTTATTGAGCTGGAATGCTCTGGCCTCCTTAATCTCAGCATCTCTCTCCTTCGTGCAATCACCGTTCCCAAACAAGAGTCAGTCTCCACAAATGAAACCCTCCCGATGACCAGGGAGCCAAAGGCGCTGTTAGTTGACCGAAGGTAGCTGAGCTCTAGAAGCCCATAAAGAAAAACCACCTAAAAGAAGTCCTTCCCGCACCAGGGCCTGGATAAGGATCTGGAATGCAGCAGGGGAGGAAGACCTAAACAAAAAATAAGCAGTGGCAATGAAAACTGCTACCCTTGGCTCCAGGGGGAAAATGGGCTAAGGACAGTAAATGGGCGAAGGAGCCCTACTTTTGCGTTTTATATACTGTAACTGTAAGTTTCTGTTAGAAATTACAGGGTCATCAAGCATCTGGAATGTTGATGGGGATGCCAGTAGAATTCCAGGGAAGAAAAAAGTCTATGGGTTTGAATTTGATGCTCCCTTTGAACTGTTTCATTGAGCTGATGCAGTCCAATTTCAGCTACGTGTATGCAAATAATTATTTCTAATTGGTGGGATTTGAGGGGCACCCCATAAATAGCATCTCTTTTGTTCAGTAGAGTTGTGAACTGATTGAGAAGTGAAATGAAAGACTTGGCAGCTGGAGACGCAAATATGGTACCATCTTTGTTACTGATAGAGTGGAGAATGTGGCTTATATCTGTGGACTGGTGGATTTCTTGATCCTGAGCTCCCAGCCTAAAAAGACTTACCTCCCCCAGGTACAGTGTCTCTGGAAGGTTCTTGTGAAGCTTACTGGGTAGAGGGGCAGAGCTGAACATGCTCCCTGCAGACAGGCTCACTCCCAAGAGAAAGACGAAGACAGAGTCTGGGCCACACCTTCCTCATTTCTTTTTCCAAACTTCCCGGAATAAAAATATCACTCTTTCTGCCCTGGGGGTCAGTGAGTGAGGGGACAGAGAGAAACCAGGAGTGAACTGGGACCTCTCCCACATGGAAGGAATGGTCATGAGTGAGGAGAAGCGCCCTCTACCCCCATGCTAACAGTTCTGAAATGATAATAATGATAATAGACGTAATAATAAAATAACGACAAAAGTTACCATTTACCAAGTATTCACCCTGCTCAGGCTCTGGGAAGAATACTCTGTCGCATCTAATCATCAGAACAACCCACTGAGATCATTTTATTATTGTCTCTCTGCCACAGGTGAGAAGACAGACTGAGAGAGGTTGTGTGACTTGTCCAAGGACACACAGCTAGGAAACAGGAGAACTATAGCGCAAGCCCAGCTTCACTTGGATCCAGAGCCTGAAACATGAAGCAGGCTCCCCTCTATTGTTGAATGAATAAATGAACGAGGTGAAACTGGAGGACAACAGGTTGAGGAGTTTGGCCGGCTTGGGACAATCTGTGTGCAGTGTTGTAAATTCAGTTGCCTTTCTCCTGCCTCAGGGGCTGGTCCTGGGCACTTTTCACCTGGACGTTCTGCCCCTGCCAGGCCAGGCGAAGAAGTGCCCCAGACGTGGGCTCTGGAGCTGGTCCTGCTGTCCCAGGGGCCCCCTGTCAGGGTGTGCTGGGGAAAGAGTCACAGGCATCGGCTTGTCCACTTGGCTACCACCATCCCCTTTGCTTGGGTTTTGATTTCATTCTAGATCGCCAGTGGATCTGCTCTGGTTGGCTTTCCAGATGGCCGGGTGGCCTGAACACCACCTGCCAGAGGAGCTCTTGGACAAAGCCCCTTCCCCAAAGAGAACGGCATAAACCCATCTCTGTCTGAGCTGGCAAACTGACTCACGGATTAGGGAAAAGCGTGGCAGACTGAGGCTGCCACTCAACTTCCCCTCTCCTGGCGGGAATTTCCCGGTCTCCGTGCATCTGGTCACCACATTTCCAGACATCCCTCTCACCGCTGGGCATTAAACAAAAAACAGAGCCCCTGAGACCTCATTTTCCCCGGCTTGTTCTTCACACCTCACGAGTGATTTTTAATCCTTGGGGCAGCCACAGTTATCTTTATTCCTGCTTCCTCCCTCCCGGAGAGGACCCCTTCCCTTCTCTGGGTATCTGTATCCTCCTCATTGACTTTGCCACCTCCCGCTCTTTCCTCATTCGCTGTCACGCCTGCCCTTGCGTGGACTGCTGTTATCTTAATCTCTTTCTTTGGAAACTCCTGTCACTTCTAATTCTCTCATTTTTCTCCATCTACCTCAGCCTTTTTTCCCAGGCCCCTTCGCCTTCTCAGCTTTCTTTTCAAAGACCTTGTATTTCTTTTTCTCCTTATATGGTCCAATGTGACCTGACAGGGTGGCTGAAGCAGCAGATTGGGGATAGAAATATGCACTAGTTCTCCACAGATTTTTTTTTTTTTGAATGGAGCATTTGCAATCAATTTATGTAGTTTAGCTGAAAGGTTAAGAATTTTCCACTTAAAAATCAACCTCTCCAAATTAAAATTTTTTGGTGCTTTTTTTTCATTGTAGTCAGGTCTACACATGCCCTCATGCAAGAGACTGTTCTGGAAAGGGCTTCCTGAGGAAGGTCTGTGGAGTGTGCACCACTTTTACTCAAGCCTTTTGAACATTGATTTCTCGGAGGCTGGAGAATATGTTGTTCTTTTGTCTTCCTTAGGATTCTCTCTCAGAGAAGTGATTTCAAAATGAGGTGCTTCTGTTAGTGACACATGTGGGGATGGGAAGAAATGGTGTCAGGGTCCATTTGTACTTGAGTCCCTTCAGGACAGGTCTCTATGGAAATAAATGTTCACAAAACAAAATAGGGCAAAGCAACTCTCAATTGCTGGCTGAGACCCTGACTCCAAACCCTGTTGCAAACCTCAGCAGATCCAGGCTCTACCCCATGGAGGTTTCCTTTTCTTAGGCTAAGTGGTCCCTGAGGAGTTGGGAGTGGGTGCCGTCCACATCCTCCACTCAGATCCCTGTTTCCAGCTGGTGCACCCACGGTCCAGCAGCTCTGGGTGTTGCCTCATGTCTGCCCCCGTCTCTAGAGATTTTCCTTCGCCCACAGGAGTCTCTTCACGTGGGAGGAGGCGGGCTCCCCCAACTCCCCAGCAGCCTGTATCCAGTGACCAATCAGCAGGGGATACAGAAGGTCAATCCATGTTGCAAAGTGGGATCCACTCTGTGGGACAATTCATGCTCCAGAATGCCCTGTGGGGTCGGGCTTCAGCCAGACCCCAGCTCAGACCACATCTTGGCTTAGTTCCTCCCCTCCCTATCCTGCTTTCTTCACTTCCTCAATAGATCCTGTGTACCCCAATCCTTGTCTCAGGCTCTGCTTTCAGAGAACCAGATATAAAACAGACTACCATGCCAAACTGGCAAAAGGATCTACCCCATCCATGCCCAGACCTGAATCTGGGAACTTACTGTCCCAGGGCGAAGGATGATCACACACATTGAGAGAAGCTGGAGAGGCCCTAGTGTAGATGCTTACCCCATTGCGGGAGTGGAACTGGTCCAGACTGGTCTAGTCTTTTTGGAGCTGTAAGGGTGGAGGGAGTCACAGGCCTGTATCATCAGCCACTGGGGATCAAGAGAGAAAGTGTACCAAAGTGGCATGGAGAATATCAAAGAGAAAGAAAGATGACCTTCCCCAAAGAGGGTTGGTTCCAGAAAGGTTCTAGGAAGAACCAACTGAGAGATGGAGGGGAGTGTGTTTTAGGTCCCTGCAACTGTGGATGCAGAAGAGACCCTACTGTTTGTTCCTGACCTTTTCAGCTCTGTTTCATCTACCAGAGTGTTCCTCCCCTTTGGGGGTGCAGTTGGGGCGGGTGAGAAGGGACTGAGCAGTAGCTGTGTTGGAGATGGGTAGAGAAAAGGTGAAGAGAAGCAATCTTTTCCCCTTGGCCTGACTTCACTTAGCTCTCTCTCTACTTTGTCTTATTTCTTGGACTTCAAATCCTTCATACCCTTCCTTGCTGTGAAGTCTTAGCTCAGCTTTTTGCTCCTGTCAGCTTCTCTCCCATTTTCCCGTCTGGCCAAATTCTTGGCATTCATTCAACAAATATTTACTAAGTGCCTACCAGGCATCAGGCACTTTTCTAGATGTTGGGGAGTCACTAGAAACAGCTGCCTCAGTTGTTGCCAATGGGAAAGACACCCCAAAAACATGCAAACAGCTAAGTAGGATAAATTCAGCAAGAGGGAAGTGTTGTGAGGGAAACGAAAGAAGAGCATCCTGTACTCATCACCCTGCTGTCTGCTTGCATTTGCTGTGAGTCTCGTCTGCCCGGTGAAGCTGCAGGTGATTTGAGGGCAAAGATCTCAGCCGACACTGCTTCCTCCAAGAAGCCCCATCCAGTGTCTCACTCATCACAAAGATGTCAACGCCAACTTGTTGGTTTCTCCACAGCAATTACCCCCAGGCTGTCCAAGTCTGGACCAGCCTTAGGTTTCGATCCTTTTGCCTTGGGTTTCTCCCGCTGCACGATTTGTGTGCAGGGGAGTGGATGTGGCCTCTGATGGCCTGCAGCGGAGCCTTATGCTTCTTGCTGGTGTGCGATAGACAGTGAGTCTCAATGTTCGTAGCCCCATTTCCCTTCTGTGTAAGACAGGGGAGGCGAGGATGCCCATTTCACAGGGTTAGGAGGGATGGAATGAGACCATCTGCATCAAGTTCTCCCTCAAGGGAGGATGTTGGGTGATGGGTCAAGTCCTCATTTAGCACCAAACTTGTGACCAGCCTCAGGAGGATCTGAAAAGAATGCGGGGCCCAAGGCTCTCGCGGTTTGGTTGCCTCCAAGGCAGCCTTGGCCATCGGTTTTGGGGTTAATTGAGGTCCTGAGCGCGGGCCTCTAGGAGGAGGCAGAGGGAAATGCAGGAGGAAGGCTCTCTCCCAGCCTTCCCGCTGCCCCAGACCCAGAGTCCATCTTTTCCCTCCTCACACTGATACCCTCCTGATGTTCCTATTTCTCTCCTTGCTTCGGCTTAAAATCCCAGATTCACCTGGATTTTCCCTTGTCTCTCACCCTGTTCCTCCTCCCGGATCCCAAGTCTCTCGTGTTCTGTGTTTCATGTTTTCCGCCTCCCATCATTTCATTCTCTTCGCCCTTGCCTTGCTCCCAGTCCCAGATCCTCCTTTTGCATTTCTCCGTGGCTGGTGTCACTTCCTCCTGGGTATCTCTGACCCCTGTGTCTCCTCATTACAGTCCATCTGTCACACTTGGCAATCCTGCTTCCTAAAAGGTAAATAGTCCATACCCCGCACGCTGGCGTTTGAAGCTGCCTGCCACGTGACCCACTCTACCTTCCCACCTTCCATCCTCGTCACCGTGGCCAAACTCGCCTACTCCCTGCTCCCTGGACGTGTCCCGTATTGCCCTGCCCCTGAGCTTTCCCTCCTGCTGTTCCTGTGTTAAGGAGGCCACAGTTGCCCTTCCTTCTAGGCGTGGTTCAGATATAGCCCCTGATGCCATGACTGGTCAGGAACTCGCTCTCACCTCTGCGTATTCATGCTCCTCATCTCATACCTTTCCTCTGACGTTTCTGTCTTTCAGCTGCTCTAGGAATTGGGCCCTTTGGTGACGCCACTGAGGAAGTTTTATTTTCTCAGATTCCGATGTGAGCATTCCTCTTGGGTGAAACCCATGTTTGTCGAGAACATGCCTCGGTACGTTCTTTTCAGGGGCAGACGCTGAGCCCAGGAGGGCTGAGGTGGGTGGGACACGACATAACACAAACAGACGGCTGTGGTTGTACCAGGGGGAATGTGGAGAGGCAACCAGAACCGGGTGGAAAACTGTGTGCCCCACAATGTTTCCTCTTCCTGGGATTCTCCGAAGCTTCAGTAAAGGTGAAATTCTAGAGGCGAGAGGCATTCCTGTGGCAGCTCATGGACCCATGGAGCCCTAGGAGTGAGTGAGCCAAAGAAGCAGGAAGAACTCACTGTCGGCAGCCTGCGAGGACTGAGGACAGGGTCTGGTCCCCATGAGAGACAAGGAGTGTGGCTTCTGGCTAGTTTAAGGCGATTTTTGTGAGGTAACTTGGAGGGGCTTAGATGGCATCTGGGATGAGTTTCTCATCCTGTCTGAGAGATACTTGGGGGACGAGCCCTAAAATCCTTCTTTTTGTTGTCTCTAGTTCAATGCTGGTACAACAATTGTTCATTTAAATTGAAATACTCAGATGTGGGTGGTGATTTCTTTGCAAGGGAGTGGGTGCTACTGGTCATTTGGTTTCTCTGAGTTGGGATGACATAGTGCATTTTTACACTTGATCCTCAAGTGGACCATGAGAGTTAGACTTCGAGAAGCTTGTAGACAGATAAAGAAACTGGAGCTCAGAGAGGGTGAGTGATATCCTGCAGATCACACAGCTAGAAAGTGGCAGAACTAGGCCTTGAACCCAGAGCTTCTGGCTCAAGTCCAGGGATCAGTCCGTCTCTGCACCAGGCACCTCTGCGCACTCTCGTAACTCAAGTTGGACTGAACTGGGAGAATCTGCGAAGCTGGGTTGCAGAGCTTTCTATATAATTCTTGAAGGAGGATTATATATTTTGAGAGTCTGAGCTGATGCCAGGACCCTCTCCTCTTTCTGAAATTACCTTTATGAAATGTTTTGGTTATATACAGATAGCTAAGAGTTGTGAGAGTGGCTTCCAAAGCAATTCCAGGATCCCAACCTTGGAACCATCCGAAACCATCCACCACCTGCACCGCCAAACCAGCGTATGCCAGTTCCTCCGAAATTGGAAGGATCCTTACACGGGTGTCCACCCTACTCAGAAGACAGCCCTCGTGGTTGGTGGGGTGTCATCTAAAATCTGTTGCCTTCACTTCTGTCAGACATTGATCCCTATATCACATCCACATGGGATGTGTGAGATTTCCTCCTCGTGACAAACGAGGAAATGAGGCTCAGATTAAATTACTCGCCCAAGTTCGTGCAGTTCGTAATGGAGAGATGTGAAGTACAAACCCATAGTATTTCTTAATCCATATATTGTGTTCTCAGCCACTAAGCTATCGTGCCTCCAAGTAGACATTCGCTGATGGAATGGGGTTGAATAGCGATACAGGAGTGAGTGTGGCCAAGAGCCAAAAGGCTCATAACGGAGAGAAATGCTGTAGGACTTGAGAGAAGAGTGGACTGTCTCTGAGCAACATGGGTGCTACTACAGGGCTGTCAGGTGGCCTTGCCACTGGATCAAGCAAGCAGCTGCTGGTGGGGCCTTTCTGGGCAGCCTGAGAAGGAAGAACGCTCGTAGGGAAACTGACTGAGGATGAACCGTGCCAGAAATGGCCACTCTGTCACCGGCCCCCTCTTAGGTCATATTTCAAAGACTGGCTCAGGGCCACTGGCTGGGGCGCACGAGTATGAGGTCATGGCTGAGCAATCTGACTCTAAAAAATATAAGGACCAACATGGGAGTTTTATCGCATTTCTGCCTCCCAGGCATGAAGTCAGCTGGACCGCGCGTGACGGGAGCGTTCCTCTTGTAATTAGCCTGGGTGGTTTTTTTTTCATGTTCTACCTAAATTCAGTGTGCTGCGAGCGCGCCCGCTCCCTCGGAGCCACCCGACAGCAGTAGCGGAGGAGAGTCATGGCCATAAAATCTGGAAGGCTCATGGCGGGGATGGAGGGTGGTGGAGAAATAGAAATATTGTTATCACCTTCCAGCGTAATTTCACCAGCTGCATTGTGCCTTCGGTAACACTAAGCCAGAAGCGATGGTTTTAGTGGGGAAATATCAGTTCTCTATTGGGACAGAGGCTCTGGCAGCCCCTTGTTCTTTTGAGGGCGGATGGGGCACGTTAAATTCCCGTGCTGCCGCTCACCAGCTGGAACCTGTGTGGATTTGCTCGGAGACATTTGGATGTGATCAGTGTCATGTTTTCTTTATTTCTCGAAAGCAAATAAATCTGGTTTGGTTTCCACCTGCCAGGGCTGGCAGGAAACCCATTCTTATTGTGTCTTCTTTTTTGGGGTGGGGAGCAGTGAGGGGTTCTTTCCCACTTCCTTGGGAACAAAAGGAAGTCCTGGGTTTTCGGTAAGATTTAGGGGCAAATTTCTAATGTTGGGTCCACTATGGAGAAGTCCTTGCTTATGGTCTGCAAACACCATTTTGAAGGGGGACTCCTATCTCCCTCCATCCCAAACCTGGTCAGGGGATCTCGGCAGAGGCTCCCGGGGCACGCGGCCTCACGTTTTCCCTAGTTGCACCCATCAGTCATCCCGCCACCCCCACTGCAGGTCTCCACCGTCATGGACTTTCAAACCACTGTCCCCATCTCGGGGAAGACACATAGCACCCAAGGATGAGCCACTTCTCCTCTCTTCCTTCCCTTAGAGTAGTTCTCCTCTCAGGCAGTGTAGTCATCTCACCTCCTTAAGCCTTTCTTTAAAACAAAACGAACAGCCAAACCAGGAAAGCAGAAAACCAAACCAAATCAATCAAACAAACAAATTACGTTAGATTTTTCTCCTTGGCTATTTGTTCGGAAAAGGAGAAAAACGACCTTTTAATCTTTGAGTCTCCTCTAGCAAGAACACGATGGAGCCACTTCTCCCTGAGTTATCATCTCTCCAGCTCTGTCATCTTAGGCAAGTTACCTAAACTCTGAGTCTCAGTTTCCCCTTTCAAGGTGAGGTATACGGCCTCTTAGAGCCGGGGTATTGTGAGGATTAAGTGACAGGACGTATGTCCGGCACTTAGTGTGGAACCTGGCCTGGAGTCGGCTCCCAGAGCGTGGCTGTCGGTGGAAGACTGTGAGCTCTGTGGTGATGCCTGTGGTGTCCCCATCCTTGAAGACGCAGACCATGGTTTGCTTATCTCCATATCCTCATCAACTGGGCCGGTACCTGGCACCCAGGAGGCATCCCCAAATGGTTAACTGAATGGCTGTAAAAGGCAAGGATTTAGGGGGCTGGCCCCGTGGCCGAGTGGTTAAGTTCGCACGCTCCGCTGCAGGCGGCCCAGTGTTTCGTTGGTTCGAATCCTGGGCGCGGACATGGCACTGCTCATCAGACCACGCTGAGGCAGAGTCCCACATGCCACAACTAGAAGGACCCACAACGAAGAATATACAACTATGTACCGGGGGACTTTGGGGAGAAAAGGAAAAAAATAAAATCTTTAAAAAAAAAAAAGGCAAGGATTTAGGAGGGGCTGAGAGAACCACGCTTCCTATACCAACACCGACCAAATGGCCTTTGTGTTGCATGTCCATGGTACACTGTGTGTGCATCTTGGGCATGTGCAATGTGTGACACAAGGATGGCAAGATATAACCACACAAGGAGAGCTGCATATTGGGCCTTCTTACTCTGGTTACCAAAATCCTAACTGTCATAGATAAGGAGAATGTACTCATTTTGGACATACGCTGCTATTTTTTTTAACAGAGTGTGTTTTCCCATTGTCCAGCCTTCCCTAAGGCTCACTTCTAGGGCTTTCCCTCCTACCTACCCTTGGCTTCAGTGGGGTTTACAAGTGTCCTGGGTCACTGAAAAAAAATGAGGGTATGATACAAGGAAAGTTTGATGGGGCTCAAATAAATCTCAGGTCACACGTAGGTGACATTCTTCTAGATGGTCAATGGACAATGTGCAGGCACTATACAGACACAAACAGCTAAGGTGGCTCCTCTGTCCAGTGGACTTGGGAGCTCACTTACATGGTGGTCTTTGGTCTGCAGGCCCTGCTGGGCAAGGATCCTTCCGGACAAGGGCTAGAGCCTCCAATGCCTTCCCCTTTCTGTTTTTTTTTGGCGAGGAAGATTGGCCCTGAGCTAACATCTGTTGCCAATCTTCCTGTTTGTGCCTGAGGAAGATTGTCCCTGAGCTAAACTCTGTGCCTATCTTCCTTTATTTTGTATGTGGGATGCCACCAAAGCGTGGCTTGATGAGCAGTGTGTAGGTCTGCACTCAGGATCCAAACCTGCAAACCCCAGGCCACTGAAACAGAGCATGCAAACTTAAACACTACACCACTGGGCTGGCCCTGCCTTCCCATTTCTTGACCCCACTTTGGTCCTTTTCATTCTGTGCTCCTCACTCAGTCCCTATCTTCTGCAATGACGCTCCTTGGGTCTAGTCATTCTCCTGCCAAGCCAGGTGACCATCCTGCAGGAGTAGGCTTGCCTTTTCTCCCATCTTCTTTCCAGTTTTATGGCTATAACTTAAACTCTGCCCTCTTCTTCCCTCAGGCCTTCTTTTTGAATCTTGAGCACCTGTGCATTACTGACATCTCATTTAATCCACATGATAAACGGTTGGGTTGGGCTGGCCTTGTTCCTGAGAATCCCCTGGGGTTTCTGAGTCCCTTCTCCTTGCTCTTATATCCACCTTTTTTCTTTGATGGTTGCTTCCTCCATTCCCAGTAGGGAAATAAGAATCCAGGAGACCCCTGGCAGAGGCTGGACTGGAAGACTAGGTGGTGGGGACCCTCGGTAATCTCAAATCTCTGGAGGAGGGGACCTCATGAGGCCTCCAGCTCTTTGCTCATCATTCACGAGATCTCAGCAGCTGATCAAAGGACACTGGCCTCTCACCTCCACTGTGAGGAAGCCTCCTCATTAGGGTCACATTAGGACATCCATGAGCCTCAGGCATTCTCGGTCTTTTCGGGCCCCTTCCTCCATCAAAACATGTGAAACAATTTAATGGATTTTCAGGGCCCCTAAGGATCTCACTGTTTTCTGATGTGGGAAACAAATTAAAACATTTTATTTAACCTTAAAAGTTAAATTTTTTTCTTTGAATTTTAAAGAAATGAAGTTTTTTTGTGGATCCCTGAAGGTCCCACCAGAGCTTCACCAGATGCTGTGCCCACCTGTCTAATGGAGAAGTCGGCCTGGTCCTCACAGATTAAGAGGAGACATCAAAAGGCTAGCCAGAACCTGCTTGGGGTTTCAATTTCTTGGTGACTGGTGTCTAAATTTAGTTGAGATGGAGTTGACTGAGGCATGGCCTGTGACAAAGGCAGGAGCTGGGTAGGGTCAGCCCAGACTTGCAGAGACTGTGGAAGCCTCAATCCCACAGTCCTCAGCCCCAGCTCTCACACCTCTGAGCATCCACATGTGGTTTCCTCGTCTGCACCTCCCTCCCCTCATTATTTGTCGGGACTTTGCGAAATCATTTCTCTTAGTCTTCGGGTGTGTGAGCACGTCCCCTGGGAAACTCCCATGGCACACCTAGAATCCTCGTGCTTTGTTTAGGATGAACCATGGGAAATTGCCATTTTGGTGGGTCACAGATGGTTACTGACCAGTACATATGATTCATCCTGGTTCGTGTCAGTCATTCAGTCTTGTGTGCAGATCTCACCGTGACCGTGTAAACTTCTAGTGCACAGAGACTGTGATTTGAACATGCTTGTGTCCCAGCAGCTAGCTCACTGTCTTCTTTGTGGGATGAACAGATGATTCAACCCGAAGGGAAGCTCTCTCTTATGGCACACTCTCTGCCTGGCTCGTAGAGTAAAGGTTCTCACACTTGAACAGGCATCAGAATTTTCTGGAGGACTTGTTAAAACACAGATCACCGGGCCCCATCCCAGAGTTTCTGATTCTGGAGGCTGATAATTGGCTTTCTAACAAGGTCTCAGGTGAGGCTGATCCTGGCCATCAGGCTTTGAGAACCACTGTTTTAGATGAATGATTCTCTCCTGGGGATGGGAGGAAGGTTAACCATAAGTATTTTTAAAAACCTCCCAGAAATCTCCCCTGTATAGAGTTGAATAGTGCCCTGCCCCCGATTCATGTCCACTTGGAACCTGTGAATGTGACATTATTTGGAAATGGGGTCAGTGCAGATGTAATCAAGTTAAGATGAGGTCACACTGGATGAGGGTGGGTCCTAAATCCATTTTGATTGGTGTCCTTATGAGAAGAGAGAAACTTAGACACACAGACCAAGAGACAGAGACACACGGAGGAGAATGTCATACGAAGATGGAGACAGAGGTTGGAGTGATGCATCTACCAGCTAAGGAACAACAAGGATTGCCAGCAACCACCAGAAGCTAGGAGAGAAGCATGGGACAGCTTCTCCCTTGGAACCCCAAGAAGGAACCAATCCTTCTGATACCTTGATTTCATACTTACAGCCACCAGAATAAGTGTGAGAGGACAAATTTGTGTTGTTTTAAGCCATCTCAGTTTGTGATAATTTGTTTAGAGCAGCCCTAAGAAACGAATATACCCCCAAAACGTGCGCACACGTACGCACACACACAATCCACCCAAAAACCTCCCAGAACAGTGATTTTAGCCCTTTTTCTTTCACTGAGAAACTAGTGAGGATTGGCGATCACCTGGAGGATGAGAGCCCCCAGGTGAGGTGTGCCCCTCCCACCTGGCCAAGGGGATCCAGCCCACTCCAAACCAGGCTGCCCAAGGGGCCACATCCATTCAGGGCACCATAGAGCACAGCTCTACTGGGGAGCAAGTGGAAGAAAGATTCCTAGGTTCCAATCCCAAGAGTCTGCCTTAGTAGTTTGGGTATGTGTCCTGGAAATCTACATTTTTATTTTTTATTTTTGGTGAGGAAGATGTCCCTGAGCTAACATCTGTGCCAATCTTCTTCTATTTTGTACGTGGGGTGCTGCCACAGCTTGGCTCGATGAGTGGTGCCACATCCATGCCTGAGATCCAAACCGTCGAACCCTGGGCTGCCTAAGTGGAGTAAACGTGTGAACTTAACCACTATGCCACTGGGCTGGCGAGAAATCTACATTTTAACACAACTCTCAGGCAATTAACCGATAGCCAAATGCTGCACTTAATGAAACATGGGTTGGACAGGGTGGGGTACATAAAATTTTAAAGGAGGCAAACCATACCTGTGAAGTTTTAAACCAGGACTTCTTAATTTTTCTGTGCCATTGCTCCTTTGGCAATTCGTTGAGGCTTACAGACCCTTCTCAGAATAGAATGTGGCTCCTAAATGCCCCAAACAAAATACATAGGATTACAGAAGAAGCCAGTTATATTGAAATACAGCAATAAGATTAAAAAAATCTCAACTTTTTAATAAAGTACTATTCTTTATTAACATATGACATAACCGGAATTAGCAGTGGGTCTCATACCTACTGTAATTTCAATGTGGCAATGAGTCCAAATCATATTTTGAAAAGCTGTGACAACTATAAAGTAATAAGAAAAAAATCTAGGATTTCTATTCACGCACAGTCACAGGAACTGCTTCTAGTCCTGTGGTTTGTGGTCCAAGTTCATGGTCCCTCTGGAACTCTGTCCACAGATCCTTTGAAAGTCGGTGACCTTAAGTTAAGAACTTTGGAGTCAAGCTCTTCATCTTTCCCCTTCCTGGTGGGGCCCTATCACCCTGCAAGCCCACAGCAAACCCACCTTCTCCTCTCAGCCCACGTAAAACCCTGCCCTTAGAGGCTGCATGGTATGGTGGACCAGACACGGGTTTTGGAGCCAGAAAGTCCATGGGTTCGACTACCTCCCTTCAACTTATTAGCCGTATGACTTTTATAATCCTCACTTTGTAAGGCTACAGCGAGGATTAAAGATGCCGTATACAAAAGTGCTTGTAACCCAGTAGGTGCCTAGTAAAGATTAAATGTCACCTATTACAAGTTATAAGTAACTGATTTAAAAAAAATGTTGTGTGCGTTTCCCCAGTTAGGCGATATTTAAGTTTTAACAAGGAGTCATAGCGTTGCTGGCATCTGTTGGAGAAAGAGGATTGGATGGGAGGAGTGAGAATTCCCCAAGTTACTCGCTGTTGGAGCTGGATGGATTCGTTCATTCAGTTGTCTTTCAAAGAAATTGCTGCACCTATTACGTGCGCTCTTGGAGCCAGAGGAGCACTGGGAAGACCCTGTGGGAATCTGGGCTGAGTTTCCGTAGCT
Source organism: Equus przewalskii (assembly GCF_037783145.1). NCBI lineage: Eukaryota > Metazoa > Chordata > Mammalia > Perissodactyla > Equidae > Equus > Equus przewalskii. Next base: position 29,372,120 of record NC_091859.1, read on the forward strand.
GGCCTGGTTGTTACCGTGGCAATGACTGGGCCCGGCAGAAGCCAGGTGGGACCCTTGCAGTGGCTTGGCCACTCCTGGAGACGTGGCCTGAGCCTTGCTTGGTGTGAGGCCAGGGTGTTGAGAGGATAGGCAGACAGGCAGGTAAACAGTCCCCCACATTGTGCGGCCTGCTCCCACCCGGGGCCTGTTCCTAACAAAGCCCGTGTGTGTGAGAGGGCCTCTGACAGATGGAATGGGGTCCATTCCATCTCTGCTGCCAAGTCTGCTCCGCTGGCTGAGCTCGGGCCTACTAGGGGAGTTGTCTGCAAAGCCACAGGGCAAGTGCCCCTGCAACCCTTCTTCCCATCTCTTTGAGGTTAGAGCTAGCATGAGAGGTATCTGGGGAGGCACACCTCTTGTACTGAGGGGACAAGGGAATGACTTACAATTTTCCTGTCTTCCTCCAGGGTTTGGTGACAACAGTCAGGCAAACTGCAATAGTATCTACCGTGGTGAGGGAGATAAGGAGCCGATCCTGGGCCCTGGCTCAGGCCATCCAAAAGACAAGCTCTCTGAAAGGAGCTCCAGCCCCATCTTCCACCCGTCGATGGTGACAGTAAACTTTGTTCAATAGCATCAAGATACAAGGGAAGCAAGAGATTTAAGGTCACGTACCTTGAATTTAATTATATTCTATTTCTTCTAACTGCTGCTTGTCTGACCTTGGGCAAGGCACTTAACCTTTCTGGGCCTCGGTTCCTTCACAGAGTGGAGCACGGATGGAAACTAGGGCCACTCTGTCAGTGAGCTAGTGGAAAAAGAGGCTTAAAGCTCTCCCCTGTCCTTCCGCAGCCCATAAAAATCTCCTGAATATCTAAATTCTCGGCTCCAGCTTCTTTATATGCAGTCTCTGTTCTGTGCCACATCAACCCAACAAGAAGCTGGGTCCCTTCTGGAAGTTCTGAAAAAGCCCGCTTACAAAGTAGCAAGAGTAAGATTAGCAGGATTGACGAACGTGTCTTGGTGTTTTGTTTCTGTTTTTTTTTTTTAAGTCTTGGCAGGGGAAAAAGAGATGAGGGGTTTACATGAAGAAATTTGACCAACTTTGAAAGGATGTTAGGCATTACGCTGTCTATAAAATGTCCTTCATCCTCTCACCCACCATGGGGTCTCATGGGCGCCTCACTTCACCGAGGCCAGGTCTTTCTCTCTCTGGGGGCACTCTCACCCTATCCTCTAGTATCTCTTCTCTTCTCCCATCTCAGAAAGCTCCTCCTCTTGCCTCTTGCCTCTTACCCAACATCGAGATGCTTCCCCCTCCTCTACTGTCGGGGTCAACATCTCTGCCCTCATGATTCTACCTCAAGCACCTCAAAGCATTTTCCCACGAAAGACTGTTAGACTTCCAAGTGGAGTTTGTGTACTTGTTGCTAATGATAATAATAATTCACCAAATCACATGAAGATTACATGAGATAATGTAAATGAAAGTATTTTCGAAATGCTAGGTATCACGCAAATTCACTCATCCATCCATCCGTTTGTGCAGCAAACCTTTGTGAAGACTTTCCTATGGGCTGGAGATGCTGAGATAAACAAGATGTCTTCAAGGATTTCACAGTCTAATGAGATGTTAGAAAATAATTGCAATAAAGTGTAATAAATGCCGTAATTGTGCTATATCTCATGTGTAATGGCTGGGTAAAGAAGGAGGTGATAGATTCACGTTGCTATAAATATAATGGAGTAGATAGTCAAAGAATAATTTAGACAAAGCAGGCCCCAAGTGCTCTTCTGAGCATTTTGGAGAAGAGCTTTCTGTTAGACTGATCCAGTCCCTGGAATTATATCGACAACTATCTGCATCTTCTCTATGTATCTCTAGAGTCACGTCTGGGTTTGAGGTCTGCAACTTTGTACCTGGGATAGGTTATTTGACCTCTTAGAGTCTCAGTTTTCTCCTCTGTCAAACTTGTATGATAACCCACCCCTAAGGTTGCCATAGAGACTGAAAGAGATTGATTCACTTGTTCGTTCAACAAATAGTTATTGCAGGACACTGATATGGCCACTGGGGTTTTTACAGAGGATGAGACAGTCAGTGGGTCCTTGTCCTCTGGGAGTGAATATCCTGCTGGGGAGATAATGTCTGCTGGCGCCCAGACCCGTTAACTTGCACCTAGAAGCTATGCGGCATCCTCACTTCAGTCTTTCCTTTTGGATTGTCTTCGTTATTCTGTTCCCCTGCAGCTTGCCTTAAAATTCTGTTGCCTTAGAGGCTGCATAAGGGAACTCCTGGGAGTCTGGGAGAAGGCAGCCACGTCACATCCATGGGCCAGCAGGCTGAGATGAGGAATGTCTTACACAGTTCGGGCTTCTAAAACAAAACACCATTGACTGGGTGGCTTAAACAACGCACCTTTGTTTCTTTTGGTTTAGAGGCTGGGAAGTCCAAGACCAAGGTGCTGGGAGATTTGATATCCGGCGAGGACCTGCTGTTAGGTCCTCACGTGGCTGAGAGAGATCGATCATCTTTCTCTTCTCATAAGGGCACTAATCCCATTCATGAAGCTCCCCTCTCATGACCGAATCTCCTCCAAAGGCTCCACCTCCTAATACCAACACATTGGGAGTTAGGCTTCAACACATGAGTTTTGGGGGGGACATAAACAGTGTGTCTATAGCAGGGAGGAAGAGTGGGGAGCAAATTAAAGATGCTGAAACCAACAAGCAAATATCTCTTCCTCTTTGCTTCTTTCTGCCAAGGGCACTGGGGAGAAACCCAACTTTGTAATGACTTCTTTTTTTTGGTTCAGGATTTATTACAAATATGCTTCCTTGGTTTCTCCTATAATCATGTCATCGAGAGGCCCAGAGAAAAATGTCCACAATGCAGTCCTCAAGGAACCCTGGTGGTGGGGAGAGTCGGGGAGCAGAGTGGGGGGCTGGCAGGCTCAGTGGAGGACACAGTCATTAAACTATGGGAGAGGTGAGGTGAGTCGTCCACATCCTGGGTCCGGCAGAGTTTACAACAAGCTGGGGGGAGCAGAATGCTTACACATCTCAGGAAATCTCCTCAGCCACTGGGCTGTTTCTCCCTGCTCTTTTGTCAAGACTTGGCTCTTCTGTTTTGACATGTGTCTTTCCTTTTGGACTTTTCCTCTCATGACAAATAAATGTTGTGAATTCAAGGCTTGGGAAATACTGTTGCATTTTAGGCATGGCGTGTTAGCTGTATATGGGACCTGTGAAAGGAGTTCAACACCCTGGACTCATGGAGACAAGCCTTGAGGTTTTGTGGTGTGTGGGTGGGGATGCGGTGGGAGAGTGACGCAGAAAGGTCAGCCATTCAGGAGTGGGACTGGGTTTCTTGACTCCCAAGCTGGGCTGCCAGCACCGCACAACTCCAAAGGGCTCTGCTCATGTACACAGTGTGCCCTCCAGGCTTGTGCGGCACAGTGGTCAACTCCCTTCTTTACACCCTCTTTCTCTCCCAGCCTTCCTGGCTTTTAAGTGGTTGGCCTAAGTGCCAATTTCCTTATGAACTAGGATTGGATCCAAGGAATGTACTCTGGGGGGGCTTCACTGGAAATTCTGCCGTGGAGATGGATGCAGGGGAGCCATAGAGCCAGGTTGGCAGAGGGACTCTGCTCAAAAGGGCCCTGGGTGGGAGCCCTTCTTAGGATTGGGTGGAGGAACTGGGAGAGACCTTGCTGCTGTGGCTTGAGGATGTCTTTATTTACCTTTCTCCTTACCCTCCCTTCCTCATTGCCCCCTTCACAGCTCCTTCCAGAAACACGCTAATGTTAGGATTTACCATGTGCCAGTCTTAGGGTCACAAAGATGAATAACGATGGGAGTCTAGAGTAAGGCTCAGGTGCTTGGACCTCGCCATTCTCTCTCTGTGGCTCTTGGCTTCCCCACGGAGAGATGGGAACTCCCCAGGGGCAAGCACTGCATGGAAACAAAATACTGTTCTAGTTATGGTTGGGCAAGGACCTCACACCCCCTTCTTTATATTGCCCCCAATCCGTGCCGCCATTGCAGGGCTTTCTGGGAAGCTGGGTTGGGGTGTAAGACCGAGATCTGGAAGTCTAAGCAAGCTTCCTATTGCCTCCCCCCAAAGCCAAGACAGATCTGTAAAAGAAGCCCGCTTGCTTATCCATCCAGTGGCAGATATGGCGAAGCTGGAAAGGAGCTGATGAGATGGATTTGGCTCAAGCTGGTGGTAGGAAGGGCAGGAGAACATGCCTGGCATAAGTCCTGTCCTTGAGCTTGCATGGTGACCCTGCCCACAAGGAATCATGGCCCAGCAAGTGTCTTGTCCGCAGTATCCCAAACTGGGAGGCAACCTTGACTACTTCCTCTCTTTCAGTGCCATACCCAACTAGTCACCAAGTCCTATCAATTCTATCTCTAAAATGTCTTTCGGATCCATCTGCTTCTCTCCATCCCTTCTGCCACCTTCCTAGTCTAATCCACTACAAATTCACTTCCACTACAGCCACCACATCTCTCTAGGTCTCTCCACATCCCTTCCACCCCACCCATCATCCACGATCCATGTTACTGCCAGGGAAATATCTTGAAAATGTATATCTGGTTAAGTAATTCCCACATTGAAACTCTTCAATGTCATCCTTTTGCCCTTTGGAAAAAAAAACGTTTTAAATATTTCTGGCCATTCTGAGAATCCCTGTTTACACTTTCGATCTCATCTTTCACCTCTTCTATTCCAGATACAATAACTGCTTTCCTGTTTTCCAAATGGACCATGCTCTTTCTTGCCTTTTCCCATGCTGTCCCCTTTGTCAGGAATTTTTACCTCCACCCTCGTCCCCTTTTCAAGTAACCCCTATGCAATCTCCATGTCCTTTGCTTAGCTGTCACTTTCTCCAGGAAGCCTTCCTTCCTCTGTCTGGATTGGTGGTCCTCTCACATTTCTGCAGCCACCTATCCCTTTCTGATTATGTATTGTCGTGGCCTGTGTACGGGCCAGTCTCCCTGGCTACTAGAGCAGCCTCTGCCATCAACAGGGGTCTCCTTGACTTCTGCTAGGCCAAGCTCATGGAGACTCCCTTCCATTCCACACCATGTGGATTCACTTCATCTCTTTATGAGTTTGCCTAAAGCAAAAGAAAAAGGACACTGGACCCTAATGGATGATATCCACAATAGCAATAATTTCTCTTAATATGGAGACATTCCATCCATTATCGGTTGTTTTGTTGACTCTCGACAAAGCCAAGGGTGAAATGAGATGTCAACAGTTCAAGCAGTGATTCTATGGGGTAGTGGGGTTGGGACTGCTTTGTAGGTTACGTCTGAAAACTCCCGAATGGAACACAATTCCACCTCTTCTCCTCTTTGTTCTGGTGGAAACTCTGGAGAAGCCTTGGTAATTTGTTTTTCTCTCTGGAGCATCAATAGTTCAGCCAGGCTTCCAACGGGAGCTATATATCAGATCGTTCACTGTGGAGCCACTGGGGAGAGTCTGAAAGGAAGCGCTGTTGATTAGGAGACGATCTGCACGCTCTAGAGAGCAAGAGGCTTCTCTTCGACAGCCAACATTTCTTTGCATCTAACATGTGCCATGCTCTGCTGAGTGCAGGAGTGCAAAGTGACTCAGACCCATTACTGCCCTTGAAAATCTCAGCGGTTCCCAAGTTCTATAGGAATGGTACAAACTATATGGGAGGAGTTGAGAGAAAGGAGAGAGCACACACAGAGACACACCGAATAAAGAGGAACAGGCAAGAATGGTGGGGTCCCATTCACATATGTAAACTGAGTGACAACATGTAATTGCCTTGGAAAGTGTCCCTCAGGTGGTGGCAATGCCAAGGGCCAGTGTAGCATTGGGAAGTTCTAGGTTCCTCCCATAATCGCCATCAGCACCCCGCATTCCTTGTGCAACCAATTCTTCCTTAATGTTATGTAAAGTGTTATGTAAACACCTCCTCAAGTCCCCCTACTTTTCATCACCAGATTGTCTCCCAAGCCGATGTTAGACATTCTGTAGCAATCACTTCCTCCCTCCAGTTCCTTGCTAATTCACAAGTTGGTGACAATTGGTTCTTAGTTGAAAACTGAGGCATACTGGGCTTATCAGAGACCTGGGACAGATAGATACAGAAGCCTGGGCTCCTGCAGACACACATTCGTACACTTTTGTGTGTATGCACACACGTATTCCCATATACCAGGTGATGCCATATTGTTGTCCAGTTCCCTTACATCGTCAGTTAGGAATGTCTGCAAATACTCCAGGGACTGAGCAGGCTCGTGGGTAAGACCCTTCCTCCTCCTGGATACTTGGCAGGCTTTTGCAAAGCTGACCTCACAAGGCCCTGGTTCAAGATAGTGAGACAATGAGGAGCTCAACGTTATTTATGACAGCCTCTTTTGTACCGTAAGTGACCTTGGTACCCTGTTTCTGAGGAAAGAGTTTATGTGCTAAGAAGACAGGAAGGTATGCGGGTGTGGAGTGATGGATGGGGTGTTGGGGGTGAGAGATGCAGAGGAGCTGGAGTGAGGGGACAGGTGCTGATCTTGAGGCCACGTGCAGTGGTACTGGGACATCTCTTAGTAAACCAATGGAGATGGAAATCCTAAGTTTTCATTATTAACAAATTTGCCTCAGAAACAGGAAAATGGGGATATTAATAAGAATAGCTGTCTTTTTTGATAGCTGGGGTTTTCAGGGGACCCAATGAATATCTCCTCTTCCCCTTCTGATTCTGAACCAAGACAAAAGCGTGAGGCAGATGGGGCCGAATTGTCCCATTTCTGACAGGAGCAGGCACTTTGAGTGAGAGCCCACGTCGGCTTGCTGACTCTCCAACCCCCAGACTGGACTTCAGAGCAACCAGCCTGAGAGCAATTTGGAGCCTTCAGAGGAGCACGTTCTACTGCTCCAGGTAGAGATGGATGGGGAAGAGAGGCCCAACCCCCTCCTGGGGATCTTCGAGAGATTAGCAGCACCCATTCGAGAAACATAGACAATTGGCTCTTGTAGCGCAATCAGGTAACTCCCTCCGTGTCCCCAGGGAGTACTGAGAGGTGGGACACGAGGCCAAGTGTGGTCAGGGGAAATCCCGCTCATAGCAGTGGACATCTAGAGTGGGGAAAACTTGCCTCCCCTAAACATTCCCATGCCTTTGTCACAGTTAACCCATAGTCAGTGCGGGGTGTGGCTGTCCCCTCAGGGAGATGACAGCTGTCAGGACAGCTCTGCTCCCCCTTCAAGAGGCTGCCCTTTCTGAACAATCTCTGCTCCTTCTGGTGTTCTCCTGGGGCTTCTGGTGGGCAGGGTAAACTTTGCCCTCAGGAGGTTGGGAAATGAAGCCAATCATGCGTTAATTAAATCACCTCCGTAGGCATTCTGTTCAAGGCTGAAAAGTTATTCCATTTCCTACTTCCTTTTCCAAATTATGTCTAGCTATGTTGCCTAATATAGCTCCAACGAAGATCTTTTCCAATGGAGAAACAAGAGTGATGAAGGGTGTCTGTCAGGACACAGCCCTGCCGCAGAGCCTCTGAGGTCGGGGGAGAGAGTCGGTGCTGTGAGGGGCTTGTTGAAGGGGCACCAGCTGCTTCCAGAAAGGAGATGCTGTTTTGGATTTGGGGCCTATGGACTCCATTCAAGGCAGGAATGAGGATATGAATGAGGGCAAAGCCTGTCTCTCTCTCCTTCTCCTCCCCTGCCCACCTCCCCTCCAACTCTCTCTCTCTTTTCCTCACCCTTCCTAAATTAACAACCCCACCAAAACTTCCTGAGAAAGACAGCCAAGTCAGAAGTCACCCTGCCTCTCTGACAGCCCAACCCATCCCTACAAGCCCATATCTCATGGGCAGCCACTCCCACACGTCACCCAGGCCACCAAGAGACTTCCTGTTCGTTCCACTGTCAAAGACGTTAGTTGTTAGCACTTTTTGGCAAAGGATCTTGACAATCGCCTGGGGAAGGAAAACAGCAAAATGGGTTTGTGGAAAGAATGCGGCTTTTGGAGCCAGGCAGACCCGGGCTCCGCTTCCAGCTCTGCCACTTAATACCTGTGTAACCCTGGGCAAATCACTTAACCTCCTTGATTTTCAGTTCCCTCATCTGCAAAATAAACAACGCCAAGATGATCATAGCGATCTTACAGAACTGTTTGGAAAAGTAAGCGACTCAATGCATGAAATGTGCCTGCAAGACACATGGTGGGTTTTAATATTTGGGGAAGACTTCACTGGAAGCTAATTGCAGAGTTTTATGGGTCTCTTCCTCTTGATAAATAGCAGGACTTATGTGAAGACTCTGAAATCACAGAAATTGTATAGCATTTGCTCTGCAGAAGGAAGTTCTTCTTAAATGGTCTTCATTAGACTTTCTAATGAATTAGCTTTTCTTTTGCTCCAAATGTGTGTCCATTTTATTTTCAGTGGCAGCTTCTCATTAAGGTCACAGGATCCTTTCAGCCATTCCCTTACTAGACTGGCCCTGGTTTGTAATGAATTCTTTGTGTGTTGAGGTTGCCTATACGTGGTCATGGAATTTATAGTGTGGACAGAAGTCCACAGGACATGGGAGACTGGCTGGCCCATGTCCTTGTGGCCTTTGTTATGAGCCTACCCTGTAGGTGACTCAAAGCTCCTTTGTCCTTCCAGACTTTGGAGCTTGGATGGAGGCCAAGCTGGACCAGTCTCCCTATAAATGATGCTCTGAGGCCAAGTGTGGTAGGAAGAACGTCTCAGTATGTCATGTGGATGTTTCCTCACATGAAGGGCGTCACTCGAGTTATTGGATGCCAGCAACAGATGATAACAGAAAATGCATGTATTGAAAATATTTTTAGTAGCTTCCAAAATTGAAGGAAGACCAGAGAACCAAGTTTAGGAACTGTGAGCATTCCAGGAAAGTTAGGACACAGCTGAAGTCCCTGGTTAGCATGCTGCCACTATGTCACCACTACTGCCACCATTGGACCCTGAGGCTTCTAGTACTGAACCTTGCTTCCACCGGATAAAACCCTTTGATTGTCTCTCTGTCATTGGACTGCTTGCTCAATATTCACAGGCCTGAGTTGGAACATCCCATCAACTGATCCTAGGTCTTGCGCCTGGGTGGGAAATTCCTGTTGGCCAGTCTAAGGTCATTTGCTTGGTTCCAGGTACCAGAGGGCAGAGAGAGTCTTCTTTGGCTTTCTCTGTGGAATCACATGGTAGGAAGTCCCTCCCAAAGTGGAAAGGTGTTTTAAACATTAATTTCTAGTACACTAGAAAACTAGGCAGCTTTAATTTATTGTCACAACTTTTGGTCCAATAGACAAAAGGTATACTTGAAATGCCCTGCTTACCCCTAAAGCTTGGGTATAGCAGAAAAAGTACCAACTTGGACTCAACTTCTCTGACCCTCAGTTTCTTCTTCTGTGAAACTGGAACTAAAATAACTATCTTGTATACCTCTCTCAAGCTTGTTGTAAAGACAAAATATAACAATATAAATAAATAGCAAACTATTATATGCTGTATCAAAGGAGCAGATGTATGAATATTTTCTCTGACTATCTGATAAACCACTGGCAAACAATAACCTCTACCATGTGGGCTATTTGTTGTCTGGAGTGTGGTGATGTGTGCAGGGGCGTGAAAAGTCTCATTCTGTAATTAAGGTGTCCAAACTCAGGAACAGGAAATGCTGAGTGAGTCCTCTGAGGCTATTCAGCTGGTAGGTGGTAAAGCCAGGATTTACACCCAGGTCAGTCTGACTCTGAATTCTATCTTCCTTACAGGAGTCCTGATTTTCATTTTCAAAGTTGGATGAATTGATTGGATGCTCAGGAAGGAGGTTTCTGCCCAGGAAAGAAGTAGAAGGAACCACAGAAAGGGGAGAAAGGGAAGCCCATTCCTTGAATTCTTAGAATGATGATTATCCCATAAGAGGACATTGAAATATCAAAGCTGGACGGCCCTACTAAAAACCACAACCAACCTTGCCAGTAAGCCCATGAACTATCGCATTGAATGGTTTCCATTTTGTAGATGAAGAAACTAAGGCTGAAAAAAAAGTGAAATAATTTGCCCAGAGACACCCATCTAATATATTAGATTCTTAGTTGGGAACAAGAGAACCCAATATTGGTTAGTTTGAACAGGGAAGTAATTTCATGAAAGGTGTTGAGTGGCCCTGGAGAACCAGGCATGGAACAAAATCCTAAGTCACACCACTGAATCAGTTCAGCGGCTTCTACTGCTCAGGTCACCACTAGGTTGCTCATGCTAGAACCTCTCCCACTGCTGCCTCTGAGAACTGGATGTAGCTGCCATGGCTCTTGTTGAAACAGATTCTTCCTGGTGCCACCCTCCTTGCATCAAATGGTTTACAGAGGCTTCTGATATTCTGAGCCCAGCTTACATGCCTGCCACTTAGCTGCAAGGGAGTGGGAGAAAGTGAGTATACGGCTTCTATAGAGGGAAGAATTTCTTCCTCCCATCAAGATGGGGAATTTCCCAAACATAGGGGAGTGTTCCGAGATGCTGGGGATGCAGACTTTGCTTGTTTTTAGCTGACTTCGTAATGCCTGGAACAGCTCTTAGCACATAGTAGATGTTGTGGACTGAATATTTGCGTCCCTCCCCAGGTTCCCAAGTTGAAGCCCTAACCCCCAATGTGATGGCATTTGGAGATGAGGCCTTTAGGAGGTAATTAAGCTTAGATGAGCTCATGAGGGTGGGGTACCCATGATGGGATCAGTGCCTTTATAAGAGGAAGAGACATCAGATCTCTCTCTCTCCACCACATGAGGAGACAGCAAGAGGGCAGCTATCTGCCAACCAGGAAGTAGGTTCTCACCAGGAACTGAATCTGCCAGCACCTTGATCTTGGACTTTCCAGCTTCCAGACTGTGAGAAATAAATGTGTGTTGTTTAAGCCACCCAGTCTATGGTATTTTTTTATAGCAGCTGGGCAGATTAAGACAATGGGTGTGTAATAAGTATTTATCAACTTATTGACCAAGTGATTCTCTCTGATTTTAAAGTCTGTGCCCTTAACCACTGCACTCTACCTCTCTATAGATGGTCCTTGACAAGATCGAGTACAAAAGATGCAATTGCACTTTAGTGAAATTTTGTAAAGTCTCTATCCTGTATAAAACTATCTTCATGCATGCGTATTCATTCATTCATTCAATAAAATGTGCTGTTGTGGTTTATGACCATGAGCTCTGAGAGGGAAGAATCAAAATTATCTTGTTCACCATTATATCACTCATTTTTCATACAGTGCTGCAGAATAAGCAATTGTTAAATACATGAGTGGATTGATGAATGAATGATTTTAAGAGGTAAAGTTGTCAGGACCTGGGATGAATGGATCTGGTAGGTATGGGGAGGTGGCGTCAAGGATGGCTTTCAGGTTTTTGGCTTGAACACCTGGCTGGACGGTGGCTGCCATTTACTGAGATAAGGAGCATGGGAGGATAAGCAGGCTCTGGAAGGAAGATCAAGAGTTTAGCTTTGGACTTACTGAGTTTGCTTGTCTGTGAGACATGAAAGTGGGGATGTTGAGTGGGCTGCTGGATATATGGGTCTGGAACTTAGGAGCGATGTCTGGAATGGAGACATAAATTTGGGAGTTGTCAACATTTAGCTAGTAACTAAAGTTACAGGCATAGACACGAAATCGTGATATACACAATACATAAAACTATATATGAATTCACAAATATTTAAATAGAAAATTATATTCATGCATAACCATGCATACAGTGGAACTAAGTTATTGGTAACATTTAGGAAGGAAGAGTACATAATATCAGCCTGAGTAGTTGATTACTGATGGATGGTTAGTGGACACCAACATGGCAGAAACCATACACTGGAGGTTGAAATAGTCTAATTCCAAGTGGGTCTGTCTGCAAGGACAATATAAACACAAATCAGTGGCGTGTCCATGGCTCAGAACGCTTCCTGCTCAGTTGCTGGGCACAGAATGTTAGATATCACAGATGGATGTTAGCCATGGCGTAGGCATTTCCTTCGTGTCAAGTGCAAGAACATTCTAGGGGAGGAATTCAAAAGCAGGCAATGAGAAAGTCAAGCTGAGACAGGGCTGGGGGCCTGCAGAAGAACTCAATAGGGACTGAGTCTTAGGAATAGGAGACTATGACTGAAGAGAACACTGCATATCCTTTTCCTCTCTGTGAAAGGTATTTTCAAAGGACGAGGCAATCGAGAGATTAAAATTGATCCTCCCCAGGCTCCCAGGCTGGGAGTGGGGAGAGGGTCCCTGTGTTACGAGGTCCTTGCACTCTATAGTTCAGTGATTACAGGCCACCCATCCATCACTCTGATTAAGAGCAAGAGCTGCGGATTCAGACAGACAGAGTTCAAACACCACCTCTGCCACTAACTTGCTGGGCAGCCTTTGGTAAGTTACTTCTTCTCTCTGAACCTCAGTTTCCTCACTCTACTGAAAGAACAATGGCAGCATAAGACACAGGGTGCTTTGGATGTAGTGAATATCTAAACAATTTCCTATTGATGACAAATTTGAATCCCCGCTCTGCTACCCTGTTAGATAGGTAGCCAGTGGTGGGTTCTAGATAAGGAGGTAATGGGATCTGATGTAACATTTAAAAAGATCCCCCTCATGCCATATGGGAGGTCAGAGTGGACACTAGGGGAACAGATAAGTGGCTACCGCACTAGCCACCAAGCATGGAGTGATGGTGGTTTAGATCAGGGTAGTAGTGAGGTGGGAGACGGGTTGATGGATTTCCAGGTTCTTGTAAAGATTAGTGTTTAGTAGGAGCTTAATAAATGATAGTTAATGTAATAATAATGATTAAGGTTATTACTTTTATTCTTGATAATACTTAAGAATACACACTAGTCAATTGCAGAAACATATCTGGAGATATGGCAAAAACATTGCACATTTTACTTATTTATTGTCTGTGTATTTAATAAATTCCTGTGTAGTGCTTACTGTGTACCTGGCACGGTACTAAGAACTATTCATACATTAGCTTATTTAATACTCCTAACACTTCTATTATCCCCATTTTACAGAAGAGGAAACTGAGGCTCAGAATTGTCACAGAGCTAGTGGTGGTAGAGCTGGGTTTTAACCCCATGTAGTCTGGGTTAATATTAAACTCGAAAAAAAAGAGTGATTCTTAGAATGAGTTTGAGACCAACTCTGTTTTTATACCTCCGACAGTAACGGACATGGAATCTCTTGCTTGGGGATTTAGCAAAGCTCCTCCACAGAACTCAGCTGTCTCCCTCCTACGTCCCAGGGGCATTTAGGGTACATCCATTTTGATAATAATCATATGAACATTTGAACTAGTGGGCATTTGCGTTGAAAGTTCTATTAGAAAACTTCTTACAGTTCTCTGGGGTGTCTGCTTTCACCTCCAATCAAAAATTAATAATGAAACAAATTAAAATCAAAAGACTTAAAAAATTGCCTGGCTGTTGAACTGCCAAGAGCCCAATTAGTGAGAGCAGACCTCACAATGAAACCAAATCAGAGAGGAAGTCTGATAAGGAAACAGCGCCTGAGATGATTTTTAATTGGCAGTGAGCAAAGAGCTTGAGAACAATAGCTTGGTGGTGCCAATTCCGTAAACCCCATTTCTCACTAAATCACTGTCTTTTCCACATCCGGAAGGCTCTACCCTCCTCTTGACCCACCCGTTTGTATAATTGCCTTTGGGACTGGCTGAAAAGTGAGCTCTTGCCAAATGCCTTTCCCACCTAGCATCAGTTTGCTTGGCTTTGGTGGACTGACTCAGTAACTCCTCGCTCTCTCAGTGAGGGCCTTCTGGTGCTGGATGGTCGACTAGCTGCTGCGAACCCGCCTGTGACCTGGGCTCTATTCCTGGCCTCTCAGAGTTCAGATCTCTCTATGATGAGGGAAATATTCTATGTTTGTGTTCTCTGATATGGTCGCCAGTAACTATGTGTGGCTATGGAGTGCTTGAAAAGTGGCAAGTACAACTGAAAGAACTAATTTTAAAATGTTGTTTAATTTTGATTAATTTCAATGTAAATAGCCAGAGGCGACAGCACGAGTCTAAAGGGAATGACTGATAATAAAGACATGACTGCGGCAACGTCTTCAGGGGCTGGGATGGAAATCTGTAAGAGGTTGGGGGAGGGAGCCAAGGAGGGCCAGGCAGCTCTCTGCGCAGAGTCAGGGTCGTACAGGGGAGCAGATATGCAGAGCCTTCGGGTCAGCGACCTGGGTTCAAGTTCAGGAGTTTTCCACTTGTTATCTCCGTGATTACAGGCAAGTTCCCCCAATTCTGCTTTACAAATGAGGAATCTGAGGCTGAGCTAGGGCAGAGGTGAGTGGAGCTGGAGAGAAGGCAGAGTTAAGATCTGGCCAGTCTCTCCAGTTGTCCTCTCCTTAGCATGCGTGACGAGGCTCATGAGCCATTACTTGATAGAGCTATTCTTGCTGAGAATCACGTTCCAGTTATGCTTCTTGTGTCGGTCGTTCTTCTTGCTCACTCACTTGCATGCTCGCTCTAAAGTACAATCACTTTATTTTTTCATCTGATTACAAAACATATTCTTGCTCATTATCAAAAAAGTACAGGGGCTGGCCCATGGCCGAGTGGTTAAGTTCGTGCATTCTGCTTTGGCAGTTCGGATCCTGGGTGCGTACAGGGCGCCCCTCATCAGGCCATGCTGAGGTGGCGTCACACATAGCACAACCAGAGGCACTCACAACTAGAACATGCAACTATGTACTGGGGGACTTTGGGGAGAAGAAGAAAAAAAAGATTGGCAACAGATGTTAGCTCAGGTGCCAAGCTCTAAAAAAAAAAAAAAGTACAGGAATCTCAGAAAATTATAAAAAAGAAGTCACAAATCCCACCGCTCAGAATTTCAGGAATTGAGTGGATATGCAAACACCCCTATATAGATATGTATAAATTTGCATAAATTTACATAAATTTACATAAGTGGAAACATACTGTGCATTATGCTCTATAATTGCCACTTCACTCAATAATTTGCTGTAAATATTTTAATATGTTAGTGCAAAACTTCATAAACAAGTTGATGACTATAGGATATTCCTTTGTACCATTGTGATGGGCACTTAGGTTGTTTATAATTTCTCCCTATTCTGACACATTCTGTGATGATCATACATCTTTAGGTGCTTGGGTGACTGTCTCCAAAGCGTAAGTTCCAAAATAGGGAATTTTGGTATCAAAAAGTACATTTAAAATTTTGATACATAATGGAGATTACATTGAATCTATAGAGTGCTTTGGGGAGTATGAACATTTTAACAATGTTAAATCTTCTAATCCATGAACATAGGATATCTTTCCATTTATTTGTGTCTTTAATTTCTTTCATCAGTGTTTTGTAGTTTTCAGTGTACAAGACTTTTACTTCTTTAATCGTCTATTCCTAAGTTTTTAATTCTTTTTGATGTTATTTTTAATGGATTGTTTTCTTAATTTCCTTTTTAGATGGCTCATTGTTATTGTATAGGAAGGCAACTGATTTTTGTAAGTTGGTTTTGTGTCCTGCAAATTTACTGAATTTGTTTGTTAGTTCTAACAGTTTTTTTGTGGAGTTTTTAGGGTTTTACAGATTTAAGTCATGTCATCTACAAACACATAATTTTACTTCTTCTTTTCTGATTTGGATGCCTTTTATTTCTTTTTCTTGCCTAATTGCTCTGGCTAGGACTTCCAGAACTATGTTGAATAGAAGTGGCAAGAGTGGGCATCTTTGTCTTGTTTTTGCTCTTAGAGAAAAAGCTTCCAGTTTTTCACCATTAGGTATGATGTTAGCTGTGGGCTTTAAATATATGACCTTGTTATGTTGAGGCAAAGTCTGCCCTCCAGAAAGGGTTTACTAGTGTATGAGTGCTGAGACATCCCAGGAATACAAATCCTGCAGTGTCTACTTCCAACTTCTTTTATGTCAGTCGGAAATAAACTTCCGTCTTGTTGAACATCCCATTATTGCCAGCATCTTTCACCCACAATCAAAGGTAATGCCTTACTAATATACAATGTAAGCCAGGGTATACGCTTTAGCTCACCATTTCCAGAACTCTTTTGCCCTTCTTGTTTTCATCTCACCTGTATATCTCACCCAGACCCTGGATGAATCCACGCACTGAGTTTCTTTGTGCCGAAATTCAAGTGACTGTGTGCACTGCTGGAAAAGTTGATGTAACAAGGCATTGTGGCATCACTGTGCATTCAGAGTTAACGACCACACAAATGAGTCTCTACCCTGTTCCCAGTAATCCTAATGCATCAGTTCGTCCTTCCATTGTTTTATAGTGATGATTGCAAACCATCACTCTCCTCACACTTCTGACAACCCCTCACACGCCCATTTCTCCCTTTCCTCCCAGCGGATGATGTTAGGACCTATTTGATTGCGAAAGTAGAGGCCATCACAAGGGCTCTTCCCTTCTTTGCTTTCCTCCACTTACTCCAGAAGAAGCAACTGGAACTCTCATATCTTGCTGGCAAGAGGATAAAAAGTTATGTCCACTTTGGAAATCTGTATGGCAGTTTCTTATAAAATTAAACATACATTTACCAATGACCCAGAAAATCCACCCAAGAGAAATGAAAACTTATATACTCAACAAGACTTGCACAAGCATATTCCACAGCAGCTTTATTCATAATTGCTGAAATAGGGAAATAACCCATATGTCTGTCCATCAATAGAATAATTGAACAAACTAACCCAGCCCTACAATGGAATAATAAGTAATAACAGGGAATGAACTACTGGTACACCCAACAGCATAGGTGAATCTTAAAAGCATTACACCGAGTGCAAGAAGTGAAACCCAAAAGAGAACACGTGTGATTCCATCTAGATGAGTTCTCAAATAGGCAACACTAACCTGTGATGACAGAAATCAGAACAACACTAGTTGCCCCTGGACTGAGGGCTGAGAGGAGCTGGTTAAGGGATGGAGAGAACTTTCTGGGCTGATAGGGCATGTGGGTCACATAAATATATGCTTTTGTCAAAATTCATCACACTGTACTCTTAAGATCTGTGTCTTTCACTATGTATACATTTCAACTAAAAATCAATATATTTATGCACACACAAAATAGAGATATAAGTATAATAAACCTGATATACTTATTACTCAGCCTGAACAATTCTTAAAACGTGGCAAATTTTGTTTCATGCATACTCCCACCCACCTTCTGGATACTTTGAAGCAAATATTTCAGTGTATATTTCTAAAAGACAAGAGTCTGAAGGTTTTCTTTTGTTATGGCAGCTGAAGGAACCTTCAGAAATGCGATGTGGTTATGTTATCCTTGCCTTAAAATTCTCTGATGACTTCTTAAGGCCCTAAAGGAAAATACCAAGATCTTTAAAGAGCTGTATAGTGTCTATTGCAATACAATAAAGGACCACAAGCTTGGGACTTCAGACAACACCCATTTATCATCTCACAGTTTCTTTGGGGCAGAAGTCTGGACATAGGGTTGCTGGGTTCTCAGCTCAGGTTCTCACAAGGCTGACATCAAGGGGTTGGCCGTGGAGCTCAGGATGCTCTTCCAAACTCATTCAGGTTGTTGGTGGCATTCAGTTGCTTGCGGCTGTAGAACAGAGGTCCCCGTTTTCTTGCTGGCTGTTGCTCAAGGATTACTCTCCCTCCTAGAGGCTGCCCTCAGGACCTAGCTGCATGGCGTCCTCCACAGGTAGCTCACAACGTGGCCAGTTGCTTTCTTCCAGGCCAGCAGGAGAGTGTCTGCTGCTTCTGCTTGTCTCTTTTAAGGGCTCACTTGATTAGATCAGGCCCTCCCAGAATAATCTTCCTTTGGAGTAACTTAAAGACAACTGATTAGTAATCTTAATTACATCTGCAAACCCTTTTGCTATTTAATGTAATATAATTGCAGGAGAGATAGTCTGTCATATTCACAGGTCCTGCCTGTCCGGACTCAAAGGGAGGGGATCACAGGACCTTGGCACCTTGCACCCCATCTGAGAATTCTGCCTACCACACAACCCCTTCACAGCCCTGCCTGGACTGGCCTCTGCCTCCCTCTCTGGTCTCTTCTTGCTCCACTCTCTGCCTATCTTTTTTCTGTTCTAGCCCTCAACTTCCTGGCTGCTTTAGTGTTTCTGAAAGTCTCTTACTCTTTCCCGCCTCAGGGCCTTTGCATATGCTCTCTGCCTCTTTCTGCCCCAACATACCACTCCCTCTTCAGCTAGTTAAAGCCCATCCTTCCTTCGGGTATAGATCTGAAAGAACTTGCCTGTGGGGCTGCCTTGACTAGGTCAGGTCCGCCTGAAATATGTTCTTAGGACACTATGCCCCTCTTCACAGAACTCACCAGTTTGTGTTAAATATTTATACATGCGATTATTCAGTCACTGTCTCTCTCTCTCCCCCACTGTACTGCAAGCACCTTGAGGGGAGGGGCTGTATCTACTTTTGCTCTCTGCTTTATCCCTGGCATCTGACACTTCGCCTGGCACACACGAGGGCTCTATACGAATCAGCCTCAGTTTATTCCTCTGTGGTATGAGGGGCTTGGTTTCACTCACCAGCCATTTTCTAATATTATTCTGTGATTCCAAGATCCAGTCCAACCCATCTCAATTTACAGTCAGGAAAGTGGCTCAAAGTATGAAATGAGTTCCAAACATTTGGTGGAGCGGAGGAGCCACTGCCCGGACCTTGTCTACACCACAGCTCTGGGGCACCCTCTGGCAGCCAACGAGCCACTCACTGGTTCCTTTTCTTTTCCAAACCCTGGGAAGCCTGAGGGAGATTCCCCATTTGCAGATGGATTGGCCCCTTAGCCACAATGACTGTCCAAGTGTGGACACGGCCTTTGGGTGGCTTTTGTTGGCCAACTCAATGTGACCTACTGGTGAAGAAAGACAGTCCCTCCTCCTGGTTGGCAGCCAGTTGGGGGACGCCGTGGGAAGAAGGCGTGGCACGCTGGCAGCCACAGGGGAGGACCGCTTTGTCACTGTCTGCACTGGGGATGCGCTGGCCTCCTTGTCCGACATCTGTTACTGTTCCTCGGCCTAAAATGGACACCAAGCAGCAGACCACCCGAACAGAGGCCTGTTTTCTATTTGCCTGTCACCATGCGGCCTGTCCACCTCAGCTGCGAGAGGAACGCCAGATGCCTGGAAGGAGTCCGGAGGCTGAGAGAAGCATTTCTCCTCTGGATTACTCTCCTTGGCTCTGCCTGACTGAGGGAGCTCGGAGAGGAGCAAAGACCAGGGTGCTGCTGGGTGCCAGCAGTGACCTGTAGGATTAGCCAGAGCGTCAAGGGAGACACCAAATTCTCAAGGGAGGGAAACGACTTTGTAAGTAAATTAGGAGGAAGAGGTCCAGGTGCCTCTCTTGCTGCCATTTGGGGTTCCAAGAAAGGGGTGCCGATGGGGTTTTTCTATGGAAGGGGGTACTTAAAGCTGGAAGCAGGGACAAACTGATATTTTAAAGCTGTCACTAGTTATGTTCCCTGCAAGGGTAGAAGCTGAATTCATCTTTGGAGTAAGGCTGGTCTTTTACTTTGTGAAAAACACAAAATGGTGGAGCACACCAAGGTCAAGTTAACATCC
The DNA here is from genome assembly GCF_037783145.1 of Equus przewalskii. NCBI lineage: Eukaryota > Metazoa > Chordata > Mammalia > Perissodactyla > Equidae > Equus > Equus przewalskii. The sequence goes on from NC_091859.1 coordinate 29,391,704, forward strand.
TACTCTGGAGGGGAGAAGTTTGAGACAGAGAGCGGCTCAACATTCTGCATTACAATGCATTGCATTACTGCTACAATGCATTACTATTCTGCATTATAATAGAATTACAATGCAGAATAACTAATCCATTGCAACTTGGGAAAGTATTACAGGTCTGACGGGAGTTGGGGGCGTGGATTTCAGGGCCCTGGTGACATGGGGGATGCCTGGCCTTCAACAGGGCGGAGGGCAGGGGTGCGCTCCAGTCAGGAGCAGGATGCTGGCAGGGCAGAACTGATGGACCTCAGGAGCAACAAGATCTGATATTCAGTTCAAAGGGTTCTCTTCTCTCAGTCCTTGTGAATTAGTGAGGTTTCTTTATTGTCAGCAACAAAACCCAATGCCGTCTCATTGAAGAAAAACATTCTGGAAAAATATGTTGGGCAGCTCGTAGGATTGGAGGAATAAATAGAATAATCAAGAATCAGGAAAGCAGAAACGAGCACAGCCCCTGAAATACAGAAGCAGAAGTTCCTGTTTCTCCTGACCTGGACGGGCTTTCTGAGGGACCCAGTGCCCCGATTTCCAGTCTCTGTTCAAGCTTCCAGTCCCAGGTAGAAGGTGACTGCCCATCTTGGTAAAGTATTTCTACTCCTGGATCAGTTGGCTGTGCTGGGGACAAGGAGTGGCATAGATTTGGTTGCTAGGCCATTGTCATAAAACTGGAAGCTGCTTCAACTCGGTTTCCATATGGGAAATCATCAGAAATTTTCTTAAAAAGTACCCTCTTCCAGCACTGTGTGAAAATAAGGAAAGAGCAGGTGCCAACTGACAAGGGCTCTCCAAATCTTTAAAATTATATTATTTAACTGTTCTTTAGGTTTGCTTTTACAGAATGAAACTGAATTCTAAAGAAGTATTTCTAATTTCGTTCACTTTTATAGACAATAGTGCAGGCGCATGCTTTTTTTTTTTACACATGTTTTGTGTTAAATATTAAGACACCCATTTTATCTATTTTGACCCAGCCTAATCAATTCAATAAAGTTTATTTTATGCCTATTGCATGCAAAACAGTGTACGGTTCTGGTCATATTTTAGTTTAAATCCACAAAGATGACTATTTTTACATTAGTCAAGACTTTGTTGGATGTAAGTGACAGAATCTAAGATTTAGTTTAAGTCAAAATCAGAGTTCATTTTTCCCATAAGTGGGAAGTCCAGCAGTGGTTGGCTTCAGGCACAGCTAGATCCAGGAACTTAGAAAATATTATTGGGGCTCTTTTTTTCCTTCATTTCTTGACTCTGATTTCCTTTGTGTGTTAGCTTCCTTTTGTAAACATGCTCTCTCTTCTAATAATGGATCAGATTGCCACTAAGAGGCAACCATATACCATATTACCATAGGAAACCCAGTGGAAAAAACAGCTTCTGCGTTTCAACCTGCAGATATAAACTAAGGGAAAAATCGGGATTGGGTCTTGTTCCTGCCCCAGACCAATCGCTGCTGTGGGAGGGTGGAACGCTAGAGTCCAGCCTGGGCCTCCTGCCCACTCCTGTGGTGGTGGCCAGTCGGGGGATGGGTGCCATGAATCACCTTGATTCCCACCCCATCAGAACCACATAGAATGGAAGGCACGCCATCCCCAATGGAAAATGGGGTTCTGGGAAGTCAAAAACAGCAGGTTTCCCCTTCAGTTGTATTCATAACTCCTGAATTATAGATTTGGGAGGGATCTTGGAAATCACTTCTCTGCTACATCAGTTTTAAAAATAAGAAAACAGACCAACAGGATCGAAGAGACTCTACTTATTCATTCACAGAGCCATGCTTTGTAGCTGTAACTGCGGCCAAGACAATCATAGGCCCCACCTCCAAGAAACACTATGTCCAGTAGGAAAAATACATAGACAAGTAAAGAGTTTATTACAATATGGCATGGTAGATGTTACAGAAGGAGTGAGAACAGGTGTGTTATGGGTGCACACAGGAGGGGCCACTAATCCATTGGAGGGACCCGCTATGAGGAAGAGATACCCATGCTAAGACCCAAAGAATGGGTCTGTTAGCTAAGATAATGCCAGCTGCTGTAACACAAACCCCCACCCTTCAGTGACATGATAGAAGTTTACTTCTCATTCATGTAACGGCCAATGTGATTGGTCTGTGGGTGGCCTTCCTCACGGTAATTCAGGGATCCGGGCTCCTTCCATCTGGCAGTTCCACCATCCCCTAGGACCTTGGAGTCCTGTACTTCCAGTTGTCAGATGAGGAGACAAGGAGGAGAAGATATACCTGCTTCTTAACCGCTTTGGCCCAGAAGTGACACGCACGCTTATGCTCCTGTTCCACTGGTGAGATCCAGTCATGTGTCCCCACCTGGATGCAGGGGCCTTGGAAATAGAGTTCAGATTCAGCAGCCACAGCCCAGCAATAACTTCACACTATGGAAAGTGAACGTGAATCTTTGGTGTCCCTGACTAAATGAGTTTGCAAAGCAAAGACAGAGAAAAGGTTTGGTGTTCTAGCTGAAGGATGGCACTTTTTCTTTCTTTTTTTTTGGCTGAGGAAGAGTCACCCTGAGCTAACCTCTGTCGCCCATCTCCCTCTTTATTTTTTTTCACTTGAGGAAGACTAGCCCTGAGCTAACATCTGTGCCAATCTTCCTCTATTTTTAATGTGGGACGCTGCCACAGCATGGCTGACAAGTGGTGTAGGTCTGCGCTCAGGATCTGAACCCGTGAACCTGGGCTGCCAAAGCGGAGTGCACCAAACCCATCTGCTATACCATAGGGCCGGCCCCAGGATGGCGCATTTCAAAAAGACACAGAGGTGAGGAGAAGCAGAGTCCAATTCAAGTGGGACTGCCAGATTTAGCAAATAAAAATAGAGGCCTTCCAGGCAAATCTGAATGTCAGTTAAACAAAGAATAATATTTTAGGATAAGTATGTCCCAAATATATTCCATGAGACATACTTGTACTAAAACTTATTCATTGTCTCTCTGAAATTTACATTTAACCCCGCATTGCATATTTTGTCTGGCAATCCGACATTTGGGGAAAGAGCAGAATATTCAGAACGACTGGAGTACAGAGTTTGGGTGGGTCGGAATTGGGGATTATGAAGCTGCAGAAGGAAGTACAGGCTGGGTTTGTGAAGGTCCTTGTCAGCTATGTTACAAATTTATCCTGATAGCAGAGAGGAGTCATTGAAGGGTTTTGAACAGGAGAGAGGGCGTGAGACATGCTCAGATTTGCATTCTAGGGATGGTGAAGGGTGTGGATTACAATGGAGGTGACAGAAGGGGGTGACCAGAGGCAAGGAGACAGTGACAAAAGCAGGACCAAAGCCAGGTTTTCAAGGTTAAAGCCATCAGTTCATGATTCTGCAGGGTTCTTAGACACAGTTTAGAATAGTGGAAATAGCAGGGGCTGGGAAATCTGAGGTCCAATTCTGAACAGCTGGGTAGTCACTGGGCATTTCTAGGCCTCGCTGTCCCTATTTCTAAGTTCTGGAGTTCTAGGATTCCACCTACGCTGAGTCTCCTCCATCTCTGCGTTCTAGCTCCTTCCACAGCCCCAAACACTGGAAGTCTGAGTGCCTCACAGTCAAAAGTCAGACCCTGCCTGGCTCTGGCACTTATATAGCTGTCAGAATCTTCACCATGCTTTTCTTCCATCAACAGTTCCGCGCTATCAGCTCCAGCTGCCATTGGCAAATCCATCACGTTAAGCCGCAAGAAGTCACACCTGTCAGGCCCAAGCTGTTTATCTCAATAATTTCCCCCGCATAAAGCACAAACAGGGGACTATTTATTTTCCTTCCTGACACACATAAGGCCGTTAAAAGTCCGAGCGCGCTGGCAGTTTACATGAAGCTAACCTTAATTGCATACTAGAGCGCCATAAAAGGAAGATCAGGCCTCATTAGCGAGGGACCAATTTTACATTTTTCTCCTCTGACCAAAACTGTTTAAAAATGTGGGGTACTATCTCCTCCCAGCCAGACATAAATTTCAGGGCTGTCAAAATGCCCTTGCTGAATTCCAACTTTTCTCATGCTTGAAAATGCTCAGTGTGTCAACCTGGGCTGCGGAAATATTCTATCCTCCTTGGTTTCCCCTGAATGAATGAAAATCTCTCGTATTTACAGCACAACCTCAGTTACCCAGAGGAAAGGATCTTGATCAATTTTTTTTTCATGATTCAAGGTTAATCAGAAACGCTTTGGGCTCTGCTTGTGGAAAAATTTCCTGGCCTTCCTATTATTTACGATGCAGCTATGCTGTGCCGGGCACACTGATAACAGCGCGTTATCGCAATATCCACAATTATAGTCCAAATGTCCACCACCTCAATATCCTTCCCCCGCCTAACAGCAGGACAGAGCCCAAAGCCCCAGAGGTCACTCTCTACCCTCCGTTCTGCTCCAATTCCCTTGCCATTGGCCAGTGCCTGCTCAGCTGCTGGCCAAATTCTCCCTCCACTTCTACAGCTATGGCCGCCATGTTTGTGTCAAGTCTGCTTCCGGCTGTTCCCGGAAGGGAGCTGAGTTATTTTTGTAGAGTCGGGGAGCAGGACCTCCTCCTCTACTCTATGCTTCACTTTGCAACTGGGTCCTCAAAGCAGCTCTGCTTGTGCCCAATATGTCATTAGGTCCCCACCAGCTGCTACCTCCATCTCTTCTCCCCATTGGGTACCCAACCAGACCAATGGACCAGGAGTGTGAAGGAGGTCTTCCAGCTTCTCCACACGCCTCTCCCGTCTCATTCCCCTTCCTCCCTTCCAACAAGCTTCTCTTTCCTTCCTTCGGTGTGTATAAAACTAAAGATATAAAACTTTAGGCCTTTGTAGATACAAACTAAAGTTTCCATCTACACAAGCGCAATGTAACTGACAGCTAACACATATGGAGCACGTGCCAGTTGCTGCTCTAAATGTTTCTCATCTAACAACTCGTTTAGTCTTCACACATCACCAGGAGTAGCCTTTATTGTTATCTCTATCTATATAGGTAAGGAAGTCTCAGGCAGAAAGATGTAAGTCGTGCATGTGGGAAGTGGTAGTGCTCTGCTTGTGCTGGTGAAAAGCAGGCGAAACCAAGTCTCAGATAATGGGGAGTGTGTGTGTATGTAGACAGGCTATTGTTTATACTAATAAATCGCAGCCAGCAGATCATACCAAAATTCTTTGAGAGAGGTAATACCATCCACATGTTATTGATGAAATAACTAAAATCCTTGAAAGTTAAAAACCTTGAAGTCAACCAGCCTAATACGAAGCATCCAGGACTCAGTCAGACACGTTTTCCTTCAAAAGCTGAGCTCTTTGCCTTGTACCCACCCCTCCCTTCCAGAAGTACATTCTTCCATGTTCCCACTGTAACAACTGTACAGTATGCGATTCAGCCAATTCCTTCACTGAGAGTCTAAGACTGCAGATTTCTAGGGGTGGAGGCAGGGACGCCAGACTTGGAGCTCCAGGACAGGCTCAGGGGCCTCACTTCTATGCCTTACATGTTGTGTGACCTTGGGCAAGTGCCTTCAGCTCTCTGGTTCTCATTTGTCCAATGGACACTTGTTCATTTCTCCAAAAGAGAGACAGAGAGAGAACTGTATAGTATTAAGAAAGTAGATATTCTAGAGTTTGACTTTATGGGCTTAAATCTTGGGTTATCACTTGTGAGAAGAGCTATGACCTCAATAGCTTACCAAATGTCGCCAAGCCTCAGTGTCTCCATTTGTGAAAGAAGGATGATAACAGGGCTCACCTCCAAGGTTTACAGTGAGGAGTAACGAGAAAATTGTCCAGGTCGCACCTTCGGTTCTCAGTGCTTGAGTCAACCATGGACAAAGGGCAGCTATTTTTATTAACTCGACCTCCATTCCTGAGGGCCTATGACACATCAGGGTCTGGAACATATCAGGCTCTGCATATAGAACACTTACCCAGACAAACGAGGACACACTCCTGTCCTTCCTGTCCCTCTGCCTCTCAAGAGAGCCGAGAGAATCAACGGAGAAGATGTTGTATGCCGTGTGGAACTGCATGGGTGTGGGTCGACGGTTTTGCTGTTTTCCAGGGCTGCGGGTCGAATGCAGATGTGGAGCGGTATGGCAAAGAGAGTGTGCTAGAGGGAGCACCGCATGGTTTGGCTGGTAAGAAATCATGTGACCTGGACAAGTCACTTCCTTTGCCAATGCTGCAGGTCCTGCCTCTAAGATGAGGGGGCTGTACCAGAAAAACTTCTGGAGTCTCATTCAGCTGTCACTCTCTCTGATTCTATGTTGGACCGTTAGCTAAATAGTCTTTGAGCCCCCGGAAGTTGTTTTGGATAAATCGCTAACATGAAGTATTAGTTTCTAAAGGGTCTGCATTTCCTCCATGTAGAGGGTTGTGCATGAGCCCCGTAATCAAGGGTTTCTGATGGGGGATTCCGGTAAATTGAGGTCTTGCTCTGTGTTTATGGGTACATGACCTACTTTTGGGAAAGGGGACTCGGCACTGCCTGGGGTTTTTCTTACTTTTCAAGAAATGTGCTCATTAATCCTTTTTGTTATTCCCATTCATGTCTTCCAAGCAATGAATGAGGCTCTGACACCCCGAGGGCCCCCAAGTTTTAGAAGCTGGTTCTGGTGACTGCTGTTCTCAGGGAAGCTGCCAGTGGGCCTGGAACTCCCATGAAGCAAGTTTGCTCCAGAGCATGCATGGCCTCAAACTGCTACTCGGGCACCCTCTGGCCTCTGGCCCTCGGATCTTAACTGGCCCATCAAGGTGAGCCTAGAAAAGATGCAGATGCCTAGCTTAGAAAGGCCCTGGACCAGAAGAGTAAGTGTTTCAGGATCCCTTTCTCTCATTTTCCTTTCTCACTTTCTGCCTTTCCATCTCTCTGTGTGTCTTTCTCCCTGATCCATCCCTTTTTATAGTCAAATTGTTTGCTTCCACATCTGTAAATATGAAACGTCTGTGAAGGAGCAGTGTCATGGTGCATCTCTCTCTCTCTCAAGAGGGTCTGAACAATGAGATGCCTTCTTTCCTGGGTATTCTAATTTCTTTTCTCCAAAACTACAAAGTGTAAAGAATGCAGGCATTGGAGTTGGAGACCTTGGTTCTGAGTTCTGAGAGCTGTATGCTGTGTGGCCCTGGGAAATTACTTAACCTTTCTGAACTTCAGTTTCCTCAGCTCAAATGTGACACATCTATACTCACACTGTGGTGATTGCCCTCTAACTTGCCTTCTTCCAAGTCACTCTCCTAGGGCAGATGGCTAGAGCTTTATGAAACGTAAAACAAATCTTGTCATGGCCCTGTTAGATATCCATCTATGGCTTCCCAAAGCATTTAGAATAAAGTCCAAGCTCCTTGTTGAGGTCTATGAAGCTCTCTATGACCTCACTCTGCACCATGCTGCCCTCACTCACTAGGTGCTGCCTGCACTAGGTTCTTACTGCCCCAGGACCCTTGCATGTGCTATTCCTTCTGTTTAGAATAACCTCTCTCTACTCTTTACCTAGCTGATCCTCAAGTCTCAATTTAAATGTCATCTCCTTGACTCCCTCTCCAATCAACTTGGGGTCTCTGGTTGTATTCTTTTAAAAAATTTTATTTATTATTCATTTTTAATTAATTAGTTAATTAATTTAATTTTGTGATAAACTATACATAACGTAAAGTTTACCATCTTAACCATTTTTAAGTGTACAGTTCAGTGGCATTAAGTACATTCATGTTCTTATGTGACCCCTATCTTCATCCATCTCCAGAACTCTTTCTCATCTTCCAAAATGGAAACTGTGTATTCATTAAATAATAGTTCACTATTCCCTTCTGCCCCAGCCCCGATAACCACCATTATACTTTCTGTCTCTAAGAATTTGACTACTTTATTCTTCATATAATTTGAATAACACAATATTTGTCCTTCTGTGACTGGCTTATTTCACTTAGCACAATGTCTTCAAGGTTCATCCATGTGGTGGCATGTGTCAGAATTTCCTTCTTTTTTAAGGCTGAATAATGTTCCATTGTAGATATACCGCTTTTCTTTATCTGTTCATTCATGGATGGACATTTGGGTAACTTCCATCTTTTGGCTGTTGTGAATAATGCTGCTATGAAATGGGTATATTGTCAGACTCTTTTTTTTTTTAGAAAGACTAGCCCTGAGCTAACATCTGCTGCCAATCCTCCTCTTTTTTGCTGAGGAAGACTGGCCCTGAGCTAACATCCGTGCCCATCTTCCTCTATTTTATATGTGGGACACCTGCCACTGCATGGCTTGACAAGCAGTACACAGGTCCACGCCCGGGATCCGAACCGGCGAACCCCAGGCCACCAAAGTGGAGTGCGTGAACTTAACTGCTACCTGACCTGGCTAGCCCTATGTTTACATTCTTTTTTAGCAGCTTGCACTTTTCCCTCAGCTCTTGTGTGTTTGTGCACTTACTCTGTGAATCCTCTGGTAAACTTTAAGCTATGTGAAAGTGGGAACTATTACCTGTTTTGTTTGCTATGATATATCGACTACCTTCACAGCTTCTGGTATGCAGTGTTATGACAGGGACTCCAGAGCTCACTTGTTTGTGTTCAAATTCTGCCTTCACCGCTTAATAGCTGTGTGACTATAAGCAAATGACTTAACCTCTCTGTGCCTCAGTTTCCTCACCTATAAAATGGGGATGAGGAGTGTATTTGCCTCCTATGGTTATTGGAAGGACTGTGTGTAAAGGGCTTAGAAAAGAGCCTGACCTATAATAAGTGTTCAATAAATGTGCACCATTATCGTTATCATAGTAGATGCTCAAATATTTATTGAATCAATATGTTAAATGAATGAGATGACACTGGAGATGAATCTATTTGTTTCTCTCCCGGTCTTTGTTTTTTATATGCATCCTCATTTTCCTGCTCTTCACAGTAGGGGCAGATGCTGAGGGAAGGCAATTTTCGTGCATCTCCAGATTCTCATTAGTGCGCCGTTAGCAGGGCCTCACATGGTTCTCAGCCTCGCTGCGCATTAGAATGACTCGAGGAGCTTTGGGAAATCCTGATGCCTGGGCTGTACCCATGCCAATTAAATCAGAAACTCTGGAGGTAAGACCCCCGCTGCAGTCTTTTTAAAGCTCCCTGAGTCATTGCAATGTGTCTCCAGGGCCCAGCACCAGTGATCTAAGGCCTGGGTGAAGCTGGGAGGTACCACGAGAGGGCTCGAGGCGTGGGCTCAGCTGTTGAGAATCAAACATCCCTGAACTTGGGGGCAGTTTCTGTAGTCTTAGAGCGGACCTGCCATTCACAAAAGAACCACACGTGGCCGATAGTCATATGAAAACGCGATCAACATCACTAGAAAAATCAAAGAAAGGCAGGTTAAAAGGCTGGGGTGACTACTCATTTCCTTCTAGCAAATTGGCACAGATTTTTTAAAAAAACAATAATACCTAAGGTTTAAGATTATGGGGAATTGGGCCCCGTCATGCACTGCCGGTGAGGGTATCCTATACTCAATCTGGGACAAGCTGTCTGGAAGACACTTTGGCATTAAATGTCAAAATTTTTATAGTTTTCATATCAGCTCTACTGTGTTTGGGTGAACAAAACAATTGGCTTGAATTTTAAAAAACATTATTACTTTTTTCTGATTGTGTAATTTATATATGTTCATTATAAGTAAAAATAAGATATTAAAATGGTCTGTTACCCCACCGATGTAACGCTGGCTAAAATTTTGCGCCTATCTTTCAGACATTTTTATACGCATATTTATAAATTTTTCAAAAAATGCAAGCATATCAAGACCACAATTTTATAAACTGCTTTTTTCCACTTTGTTTATCATATTTCATATGTTGTCAGTGCCAAATATTTCTTGTCTGCTGAAATAAATGAGTATTCTCCAGCAATGTAATTTTAATCGCTTGAGATTTGACTTTATGGTGTGCCATGATTTAACTAATCCCGTACTGTTGCATATTTTTATTATAAGTTACTTTGCAATGAATCTTCGTCTTTGTCCATTTGGGCAGCTATAACAGGAATGCCATAGATTGGGTGGCTTATAAACAATGGAAATTTGCTTCTCACAGTTCGGGAGGCTGGGAGTTCAAGATGGGGGCGACAGCATGGTTCTGTGAAAGTCTTCTGGGGGCAGATTGCTGCCTTCTCCCTGTGTCCTCACATGGCAGAGGGGCAAGGGGGGCTCTCTGGGGCCCCTTGCATATGGGCGCTAATCCTATCCTGAGGGCTCCGCCCTCCCGACCTTCTCACCTTCCAAAGGCCCCACCTCCTAATCCCGTACAATGGGGGTTAGGTTTCTGCATATGAATTTGGGGAGGACACAAACATTTAATCTATAACAATACTCTTGTAGATAGATCTCCAGGTGTGTTCAGTTCTATTCTTAGTATAAGTTCTTAGTATAAAGTGGAACTGTCACCACTAATCGCCCTGAGGCACTCAAGGGTGGGTCTGGAAGCATTTAACTGTTTTTCCGAATTGTTCTTTTCTCTTTTGTTATGTTAAGGAGATGCAGTCACCAACCACCCTGAACCAGGCCAGGCCTCACCACAGGAGCTACGCCCCTGACCTTTGCCTTATATTGAATGCTGAGATCTCTCCAGCAGGAGCTCAGGCCTTATGACCGTAACCTGCAGTGTATGTGGGAGCGTGTTTTCTAACTGAGCCTGCACAAGCGAATGCCCACCTCTCCTTTTTGAATATTCATTCCCCGTCTGAAATAAATGTCCCTGCTTCCCTCTGTTCAGGGATGCTATGACTCTGGAAATGATTCCTCATGGTCTCCTATTTGCTGCAAATATACCTTACTTTGTGAGACAACTCCTTCTGGTGGAGAGTCTGATTTAACTCGCCAGGAGGGAACCCACTTTGGTTTCAGTAACAGAATTATTGGGATAAAGACTGTATACCTTTATAAGGCCTTGTTTCCCTTTTAGCTTTCAAAGCTTTCTTTAAGAAATGCAGGTAGGTGTGCTCGAAGTAACTGATGAGGCTCAAGGCTGCCCCAGGGAGAGAAGCCCAAGGCGTCCTGCCCTACATCCTGATCTGTATGGTCCTCTGGGGAGCATAGGATGTCTTGACTTAATCCGATCTGATTCCTATCTAAAGTTATAGGACCACCCGATAACCAGACCCCACCTGCACTGATACCATTTTAACCGATTTTTCATGATCTTTCATTTGTCTTGTAAAGAAATAACTCACATACCTATGCCTTATAAATTTAGCCCTACCCTCACCCCACTGCAGCTCTTACTGCCCCTGGGCCCTGTCCCCATGCCGGCAGCTCTTACTGCCCATGGGTCCTGTCCCCATGCCTGCAGCTCTTACTGCCCCTGGGTCCTGTCTCCATGCTATTCCGTGCTATTCTCTGAATAAAACAGCACTACTGCCAGACCTTGAGAGTCCAAGAAATCTTTCTTTCTACTCTCGACTCACCGAGCCCTTATCAGTAACTAGTAGGGACATTTTATGACATAAGTTAATTGTAAACAGCAGTGGCAAAGGAGGCAGATACAGTTAAGAGTAGAATCAATCCAATTCTTAGTTAAGCATGGTATTTATTAGCTGGCGGTTGCATTTTAGGCACTATGTATACCTGTCTGTGTTTGTGTGTGTGAGGGTATGCACACACACGTGCTTGTGGGCATATATATGTCCTGCTGATTCCCCCATGTAGGCAAACAAGCCAACAGTCCCTGCTTCTAAATCAGCTCCTTTCATAGTCTCCACCTATAACACTGCGCTTACTCTCCTGGCTGATTTGCAGGCCCTCAGCCCATACCCTGGCTCCCGACATCTGTTTTTGCTCTCCCACCTTGGAGCCTGCATTTGCAGTGATGGCCACTGGGGTGAGCAAGCCAGTTAGGAGCCTGGAGTTTGGGCTGGAGATGAGGATGGCCCTCCACCCAGCTGGGCTTGGTCCTGGCCTCTCTTCTCCCCCTAACCCCATGAAGGGGAATTCAGGGTCCTGGGTCCCTGGAAGATCACAAATCTGGGATGGGTGGCACCTCCACTTTCATCCAAGAAAAAGGGAAATCTTTCTCCATCTCATGAGTGGGTTTCCAAATGCTTTTTGGAAGTCACTTGTCTTCCTCCCTCCCTCCACCACTTTTTCTTCTTCTTCTTTCTCTTCACCCTGGAGCATTTTTCCAAACAGAAAAATGGAGAATTATGTGAACAAGAAAAAGGTCAAATCTAGTGCCAAAAAACAGGGATAAAATAACGTGCAGCGAAAAGCCTCCAAAGCTCATAGAACATCTGTTTTCAGGGGGTTGGAGAAGCCTTGTTTGCAGCTTAAACCAAAATCATGATCTTCTGGGGCTGAGGGGGAGTCAGAGGCTGGGGTAATGAGATATATCTCGGGCTCTGGAAGAAGCTTGGAATCCAAGTGGCAGCTCCAGCCATAATGATTCATGAAAAGTCAGAGACAACACCAAGTTATTTATTTGATTTTTAATCATAAAAGTCATCTCTAGGTTGGTTGATTTGGAGTCCGGAGATAAAGCTGGTTTTCTTGTAACGTGACTGTGAAAACACACAAGGAAAACCTCTCTCTTGTAACCTGGAGGCCGACTGGAAGGGTCTTTATCAAAATGTTATTCTTTTCCAAAAAGCATTCATCATTTTCAACAAGGCTTCATCCTGGTGTCGTAAAGTGAAGTCTTGCCTCGGGCAGGTTAAACTAGAAGCATTCAGGAAAAAAATAATCCTTTTGATTGCATCCAGGGAGCTGTCACTATGATTAATTAGCCCCGGCAGTCCCAGGTGGGTGATAAGGACCAACACATTCTTGCCTACTGTTTGTACTTAGTCAATGACATAGGTTTGTGCTCAGGTCCCCTGCGTGTCATCCTCATTCTGTGGAAATGGCTGGCCTTAGTCCTATCTTAAAGAAGTCAGTGGGCAGGTTCTAGTTTAAAATCCCGTGAGGCTGGAGTCTAGACTGGCTCTTTGCCTACTTTACTCTGTACCCTTGAGTAAGTTTCTTGGTGCACCTCGGAGCTCAGTTTTCTCAAACTTAACATGGCTCCTAAAGCCCCTCGTTATTAGGTTACGCCTACCTCTCCAACTTCATCTCTCCACCTCTCCCTCCAGTAGCACGCTACACCGCAACCTTAAAGAGCTTCTTTCTCTCAACTTTTCCTTCTTCCTCTTGCCTCTAGCCATTACCCAAGCCCATTCCTTGATCAACTCCAGAATATACTTTCCTTTCCTATTGGCTTGGCTGATTCCTGCAGATCCTTTAAGCCTGAATTTATATATATATATCTCTTTGCAGAGTCTTCTTTGGTTGGTTTGCTTGCCCTGATGGCCCTTCCCTTAGTACTCTGGATTTCCCTAGAGTGGCGCTCACCACTCATATTGTGATGGCTTAATTCATGGCTGCCTCAGCTGGCTTTTGGGCTTCTTGAAGTCAGGGAAAATGTCTATATTTCTCATCACCGGGAGTATAGCACCTCAGTTCAGTGTCTGGCACGTGGGAGAGACTCAAAAAATAATAAGGGAACAAAGCTCTAAGATGAAATAAGGGGATTAGTATTAGATGAATGGCACAAATGTTTTGAGTATAAACCCTATCTTAACATCCTAAAATATGCATTATTATCCCCACCCCCACCTCCACTCATGTGTATGAGAGTTGCTGGACATTTGATACCCATTTATTTAGTTATTTATTTTGAGGAAGATTAGCCCTGAGCTAACCTCTGCCACCAATCTTCCTCTTTTTGCTGAGGAAGACTGGCCCTGAGCTAACATCCGTGCCCATCTTCCTCTATTTTTCGTGTGGGATGCCTGCCACAGCGTGGCTTGACAAGCAGTGCATAGGTCCACACCTGGGATTTGAACGGGCCAACCCTGGGCTGCGGAAGCGGAATGTGTGAATTTAACCACTGCACCACCAGGCCAGCCCCTTGACATCCACTTATTGATACACAGGAAATGACAAAGGTCACTATGAGTTAGCAATGACTTTAAATTAATTTGTATTTTATTAATCATCATGACATTGACATACATTTGAAAATACTCATAAATCTAAGTAAGAGAATACCCCATCAGAAGCTAAAATTTGTGTTTTAGAAATTATTTTTCAGCGTGAGAGGTGTCATAATATTGCTTTTGGACTCATTGAAGGTGGTACAGCCCACAAAGCTCCATTCTCTCCCCCCACCAGCCTTTCCTGCTGGAGAGGGTGTGGGGCTCACCATCACTCGGAAAGTTTCTGTGGGAAGAATTAATCACTTTTGAGTCACCAAGAACTGTCGCTATTGACAGTATCATGATTATTATTACTCACTTAGAAGGATGATGTATAGCTTCACAATTTGGAGAAAAGGGTAGAGCCAGAGTCTTTGTGTTTGAAGGTGTAAAGAGAAGCTCCTTGACCCTGGAGGGAAAGGAAACAGCAGCTCCTGGGCTCAGAGCTGGCGTTATCATAAGCCATCCTGACTCAGTGCTTCCGGGTGGGTGTAGACTTCAAATAAGCCTGAAAAGCTGAGGCTCCGAGCTCCCGTCTTGTAAACCTAAGCACTTCAGAGCTTAACCCTGAGTGACCAGGATCATGCTGCCCAAAGAATCACTGTGACTACACTGAGTTGTGGCAGCTGCCAGGTGTTGGGCCTGCCCGGCCAGTCTGCAATGGCAACACAGGGGCAGACGACGGGTCAGTCCCTGGTGCCCTCCGTCAGCTTGGGTGGGAAACCAGATCGACACCCTACTGGGCTGGAAAAGTCCCTGAGGTTCTTGGACAATGAAAAGGAGGGAATGGTTGAAAGGATGAGAATGGATTTTCTGATAATAAGTTTGTAGGGTTTGCCCACGAAAAATTAGCGGGAATGAGTTTTATGGGTGGAAGCAATGCCATGATCAAGGGCAAAGGGAGAAAATGTGGGGTTGATGGGGGAACAAGAGTAGCTCAGCTTAGTTTAATTCATGAGGCGGAAATAACATGTAAAAGTTGAGAGATTCGGTTTTGGATTCAAACAGACATGAAGTCTTTTTTTTCCCCTCTCTCTTGGTTAGGCACCTAATCTTTGATTTTTTCCCCAAAATTTTATTGTGAAAATTTTCAAACATCCTGAAAGAGTCTGTAATTGACAGTTTATTATAGTTGTTTTAGCATTTATCCATCTCTCTATCATCTGTCTTTCTATGTATCCACTAATCCATTTTTTAAATGCATTTCACGCTAAGTTGCAGACATCAGTACAATCTCCCCTAAATTCTTTGGATGCAGCCATTAACTGGAGTTCAATATTCGTGATGGTTTTTTTTCATGCCACTGCTCAGCTGCTTCAGGAAAACCACCCTCTTGCCTCTGTGGTGCCCAGTGAGGATGACCAGAATGGTCCCAAGAGTGATGTTAGCTCGCAGTTATTTTTTTTCTTTGTGGTAACATTGGTTTATATCATTACATAACTTTCAGGTGTACATCATTATATTTCAGTTCCTGTGTAGATTACATCATGTTCACCACCCAAAGACTAATTTCAATCTATCACCACACACATGTGCCTAATCACCCCTTTTGCCCATCTCCTTCCCCACTTCCCCTCTGGTAACCACCAATCCAATCTCTGTCTTTATATGATTGTCATCATTTTTAGCTTCTACTTATGAGTGAGATCATACAGTATTTGACTTTCTCTCTCTGGCTTATTTTGCTTAGCATAATAACCTCAAGATCCATCCATGATGTCACAAATGGCCAATTCTGCTGTTTTTTTTACGGCTGAGTAGTATTTCATTGTGTATATATACCACATCTTCTTTATCCATTTGTCCCTTGATGGGTGCGTAGGTTGCTTCCAAGTCTTGGCTATTGTGAATAATGGTGCAATGAACATAGGGCTGTGTGTCTCTTCAAGCATTCGTGTTTGCATGTTCTTTGGATAAATACCCAGCCGTGGAATAGCTGGATTGTATGGTAGTTCTTTTTTTTTTTTGAGGAAGATTAGCCCTGAGCTAACATCTGCCAATCCTCCTCTTTTTTTCTGAGGAAGACTGGCTCTGAGATAACATCCGTGCCCATCTTCCTCTACTTTATATGTGGGACGCCTACCACAGCATGGCTTGACAAGCGGTGCCATGTCTGTACCCAGGATCTGAACCGGTGAACCCTGGGCCTCCGAAGTGGAATGTGCGCACTTTGCTGCACCACTGGGCCGGCCCCTGTGTGGTAGTTCTGTTCTTAATTTTTTGAGGAATCTCCACACTGTTTTCCATAGTGGCTGCACCAGTTTGCACTCCTACCCACAGTGTATGAGGGTTCCCTTCTCTCCACATCCTCTCCAACACTTATCATTTCCTGCCTTGTTAATTATAGCCATTGTGACAGGTGATATCTCACTGTAGTTTTCATTTGCATTTCTCCGATAGTTAATGACGTTGAACAGCCTTTCATGTGTCTGTTGGCCATCTGTATATCTTCTTTGGAGAAATGTCTGTTCAGATCTTTTGCCCATTTTTTAATTGAGTTGTCAGCTTTTTCATTGTTGAGGTGTATGAGTTCTTCGTATATTTTGGATATTAACCCCTTATCTGATATACGGCTTGCAAATATCTTCTCCCAATCATTAGGTTGTCTTTTCGTTTTGTTGATGGTTTCCTTAGCTGTGCAGAAGATTTTTAGTTTGATGTAGTCCCATTTGTTTATTTTTTCTGCTGTTTCCCTTGCCGGGTCAGACATGGTACTTGAAAATATGCTGCTAAGACTGATGTCGAAGAACATACTACCTATGTTTTCTTCTAGAAAGTTCATGGTTTCAGGTCTTACATTCAAGTCTTTAATCCATTTTGAGTTAATTTTTGTGTAAGATGTAAGATAATGGTCTACCTTCATTCTTTTGCATGTGGTAATATTAGCGATTCATTTAAGAATTTTCCTTTTGAGATAAAATTTACATACAATGAAATGCATAAATATGTAGTGTACCATTCAGTGAGTTTTGATGAATGTGCAATCCAATGCCATATTAAGATATAATACATTACCATCACCCTAGAAAATTCCCTCATGACTCTTCCCAATCATTTCCTGCTCCAACACAGCCAGAGGCAACCATTGTTCTGATCTTTTCACACTATAGATTAGTTTTGTCTGTTCTAGAATTTTTGTGAATGGATTTGTATTTTTTGTACTCTTTTTGAATAAGATTTCTTTCACTTGGGCAATGTTTTTGAGATTTACTCATATTATTGCTTGCGCTAATACTTCATTCTATTTTATTACTAACTGCTATCTTCTTGTATGCATGTACCACATTTCATACATCCGTGCTTTTATTGATGGATATTTCAGCTTCTAGTTTTTGACTATTATGCGTAAAGCTGTTATGAACATTGTTGTGCAAGTGTTTTAGCAGAAAGAGGTTCTTGCTTCTGTTGGGTAAATACCTAGGCATAGAATTTCTCGGTCTATAAGACAGGTGGTGTTGGGAGACAACGTGCTCTCTCACATTTGTACATCTGATAAGCAGGCACTGACTGCATTAGTTCCAGACTATTTTGTCAAGGATGCTTGTATTGTGAACAGTCTTGGAAGAAATCATGTCTCCTTCCAGAAAAAGGAGTAGCTTTATTTACTGTCTAGTATGGTAAAGATAATATCTCCTTCCAGGGCAAAGGTCAGGCAGGCTTACTGCCCATTATAAAAGAGTTGGTTTCCCTAATGTCTTCCCCAAAGGGTTCCTCCACTGTAATTAAACCCACTATGCATGCAGATGTCACTTGATCCTCTTCATGTCACCCTGTGGGAATGGGGGCTTGGGAAACTAGACTGGCTGATAATCTGGCTACTACTATAGCTGTGAATAATAAACCCTCCCTAAGCCAAGTCTTGTGACCTCTGCCAGCATCGGAAAAGCTATGGCAGGCTAACTTACTAGATTGAAATACGGTAAAATCTCAGACACTTCACAGTTTTTGCAGGTGTGTGTTTAGTATGTAAGAAGCTGAAAGACCTTTTTTTACAAAGTGCGTATCATTTCCTCTAACTTCATCCTCTTTTTCAACCTTGAGTTGGATATGAATTTCAGAATGAGCTTGGAAATTTCTACAAAAGCATAAAACACCCAGAGGGATTATGATCGTGATTGCATTGATTCTGTGAACCAACTTGGAGATAGTTGACATCTTAACGCGACTGGGGCTTTCAATCTCTGAACATGATATAGTTCTCCATTTATTTACATCATCTGTAATTTCTCTCAGTCGTGTTTTGTAGTTTTCAGTGTATAGGACTTGTATGTCTTCTGTTGAAGTTATGCTGAAGTATTTTATGTTCTTTAACATAAAATTTTATGTTTTTTAACTCTTGCAAATTTGTTTTTATTTTAGCTTCTTTTTTAATTGCTGCTAGTATATAAAAATACACTTAATTTTTATATAGTAATCTTATATTCTATGACTTTACTGCATTCACTTTTTTGTTTTGAGTTGTTTTGTAGATTCCTTACAATTTTCTACATGTACAAAAACACCATCTGCAAATAGAGTTTTACTTTTAGCTTTCTGAATGAGTTTTATTTTTTTCCTTGCCTTTTCACAATGGCTAGACCTCCAGTACAATGGTTCAACATAAATGGTGAGAGACATTCTTGTCTTTTTTAAATATTAGCGGACAAGTGTTTACTATTTAATTTAAGCTATCCATTTCTTAGACATGCCCTTTAGGCAACTGAGGAAAGTTCCTTCTATTCCTAGTTCGCTGAGAATTTTTATCATGAAATGATGTTGAGTTTTGTCAAATGCTTCGTCAGAATCTATTAAAAACTTATACATTTTTTCCTCCTTTATTCTCTCAATATGCATTGATTACTCTTTGAATGTTAAACCTTGCATTTCTAGGATAAATTCCACTTGGATATGATGTATTTTCCTTTTTCTATACATTACTGGGTTCAATCTGATAATATGTTGTTAAGGATTTTGCAGCTATGTTCATGAGGAAGATTGGTCCATAATTTTCTCTTTTGTAACATCTTTGTCAGGTTTTGCATCAGAGCTATGCTGGCCTCATGAAATGAGTTGAGAAGTATGCCTTTTCCTCAATTTTATGAAAAAGTTTGTATAAGATTAGTGGGTTTTTTCTTAAATATTGGATGTAATGCATCATTGAAACCATACACCTGGAGTTCCATTTGTTGAAAGTTCTCTGACAATAAATCTAACTTCTTCAATAGGTCTGTGCCTCTGCAGATTTTCTATTTCTGCTCATATCAATTTTGTTAAGTTGTATTTCAAGAGAAATTTGTCCATTTCATTTAAGTTGTCAAATTTCTTGAGGTAATGTTGCTCATAAAATCCCATTATTATCATTTTTATGTCTGTAAGGTCTGTAATGCTAATCCCTCTTGCATTTCTAATACTAGAACTTGGTATTCTTTTTTTTTCCCCCATCAGTCTTGCTAGGAATTTGTCCTTTTTTTTTAACCTTGTTAAAAGCTCAAGTTTTGGCTTTGTTAATTTTCTCTGTTGATCTTTGTGTTTTTTTCCATGGATTTCTTTTTTTTATCTTTATTATTGTTTTCCTTCTCTCTAAGTTTACTTTTTCTCTCTAAGTTTATTCTTTTTTCCTAAACATTTTATTTTGTTTTTAGCTTCTTAAGTTGGAACCTTGGGTCACTGCTTTTAGACCTCTTCTTCTGGGCTGAATTGTGTCAGACCTCAATTGATATGTTGAAGTCCTAACCTCCTAGTACCTCAGAATGTGACTGTATTTGGAGACGGGATCTTTAAAAAGGTGATTAAGGTTAAATAAAGTAATTAAGGTGGGCCCTAATCCAGTATGACTAGTGTCCTTATAAGAAGAGGAAATTAGGACATGGATGGATACAAAGGAAAGACCAAGTGACAATACAGAGAGAAAAATGGCCATTTGTAAACCAAGGAAAGAGGCCCGTAGAAGAAATCAACCCTGCCAACACCTTAGTCTTGGACTTATAGCCTCCAGAACCACGAGAAAATAAATTTCTTTTGTTTAAACAACCCAGTCTGTGGACTTTGTTATGTCAGCCCCTACAAACTAATACACTCTTTTTCTTTTATAATATAAACATCAAACTCTATACATCTTTTTCTGAGCCACATCTCTCAAATTTTGATATTTTGTTTTTTCGTTCAGTTCAAAATATTTTCTTGTTTCACAAGCCACATGATTTGTCCTTTAACTCATGGTTTATTTGAAAGTGTGTTGCTTAATTTCCAAGTATTTGAAATCTTTCTGTATATTTTATTGTTTTTGATTTCCCATTTTATTTTGTTGTGGTCAGAAAACAGACTCTGCATCACCTCAGTCACTTTAGATTTATTGAGACCTGTTTTATGGCCTCATGTGTGAACTATCTTGTGGAACACACCATGTGCACTGGAAATCACGTGTGTTCTACTGTTGCTGGTGCTGTGTTCTATAAATATCAATGAGGTTAAGTTGATTGATAGTGTTATTCATATCTTCTGTGTCTTTACTTATTTTTTGCCCAGTTCTATCAATTTCTGAAAAGAATGTGTTAAAATCTCCAGTTCTTACTGCAGAATTCTATATCCCTTTATTTCTGTCAATTTTTGCTTCATGTAGCTTGAAACTCTGTTATGAGGAGCATATACCATGATGACTTTCATGTCATCCTGAAAAACTGAGCATTTCAGCTTTATGGAATATTCCTCTTCAACTCTATAATGTTCTCTGTCTTGAAGTCAGTTTTGTCTGATATTAAAGTTGCCCTTCCAGCCCTCTTATGCTTGCTGTTTGCATGGCAAATAGTTTTCTGTTTGTTCAATCTTTGTCTTCCTATTTAAGCTTGTCTCTTGTAGACAGTGTCTGGATGGGTGTTGCATTTTAAATTTGTTCTGGCAATCTCTGCTCTTTAGTTGGAGTTTTCAGTTCACTAATATTTAATTTAATTTGTGATATGGTTGAATTTGGTACTACAATATTACTAGTTGTTTTCTATTTATGCCTTTTGATTTTTCTTCTCTTTTTCCTGCTTTCTTTTGGATTAACTGAATGTTTTTAGAATAACATTTTATCTATTGGCTTTTTAACTGTGTCTCTTTGCATTTTTTTTAATGCTTTCTGTGGGGATTACGATTATACATCCCTAACTTTTTGTGGTATAATTAGAATTAATTTGTTACATTTCCCCACTCTCCCATCCTTTATGCTATAGTTGTCATGTATTATATCTACATATGTTATGAACTCCATGATCCAATATTATAGTTTTTGCTTTAAACAATTGTATGTCCTAAATAAATTAAGAGGACAAAAATTGTCCTTTGTGTTTACCCACATATTTACCATTTCTGATGCTACTCATTCCTCCGTGAAGATCAAAGATTCCATTTGGTGCCACATCCCTTCAGCCTGAAGGACTCTCTGTAGCTTTTTGTTTTCTTTTGTAGTGCAAGTCTCCTGACAATGAACTCTCTTAGTTTCCTTTTATCTAAAAATGTCTTTATTTAGCCTTAATTATTGAAGTATATTTTTGGTAGGTAAAGAAATATGGGTTGACAATAGTTTTCTTTTGATACTTAAAAGATTTTATTCCACTGTCTTTTGGCCTTTGACAGAAAGTTAGTGCTCACTCAAATTACAGTTCCTTTTAGGTAACGTGCCATTTTTCCTCGGCTGCTTTCAAGATTTTCTCTTTATATTTGATTTCATCAGTCTGACTATGTTGTTCCCAGGCACATGTTTCTATGTATTTATCCTACTTGTATTTATTGAGATTCCTGAATCTGTAATTCACGTCTTTCACAAATTTGGGGAATTTTCAGTCATTATCTCTTAAATATTTTTTTCTGCCCATTCTCTCGCTCCTCTTTTTGTTGGACTTCACAATATTTATGTTAGACCTTTTGATATTTTCTCATAGTGCCCTAAAATTCTCTCTCTCTCTCTCTTTTTTAAAAAGTTCTTTTGCTCTTTGTTCTTCGTATTGAGGTTATTTCCATTGACTTATTTTTATACTCATTTTCCACTGCTAGTCATATACAGTGAATTTTTATTTCAGGTATTTTATTTTTTATTTTTAGAATTTCCATTTGGTTATGTTATGTTTTCTGTTTCTCTACTGAGGTTTACTATCTTCTTATCCATCGTGGTGTATTTTTTTTCTTATCCTTAAATATAGTTACATAGCTGCTTTAAAAATCTTATCTACTACTACCGATATATGGATCATCTCAAGGTGATCTTCATTGATTATCTTTTCTCTTGAAAATACATCACATTTTCCTGTTTCTTTGTATAGTGATCTCTTTTGGATTGTATCTGGGACTCTGTGAATGCTATGTTGTAGGGAATTTGGATCTGGCTATGTTCTTCCAAAAAGTGGATTTTGTTGTTGCTGTTTTCCTAGTGGGCAGTTAACTTGGTTGGCCTCCAACTGCAAACATTGCTCTCTGTGCAGTGAGTAATCTCAGTTGAATCTTTTATTCTTGTTGCTCTTCTTGGAGTCTGCTTCAGGTACTCATGATTCAGGGCGCAGCCAGAGAGTTGGGCATGGTTTACACATAGAATTTAGGGCTCCCTCTTTCTGACTTTCTTCTTCCTAGGAATGCCCCACACATTTTCCAGTGGCTAGGATTGCCCTAAACTCTGTTCTTTGGTTCTTAAAGCCAGTAAGACTTGGCTTTCTATTGGCATTTTAGCCTGTCCTCAGTGTCAACTCCCGTCCCCTCCAGTATCCTTTTGCTTTTAATTACTCTATATTGCCTTCAACTATTTGTTTTAAAATCTTTTCCACAGTTTTTCAGTTGTGTTCTGTGAGATGCTTGGTCCTAGAGGAGCTACTTGGCTATATTCTAGGCTAGACTTGAATTTGATTCTCAGATCTGCCACTTATGAATATCTTGATTTTAGGCAAGGTGACTAAGCTCTGGGACCCTCAGCATCCTCATATATAAAATGGGGATAATAATAAAAATAATAATAATAAATATATCACATAAAGTTGTTCTGAGGATTAAGTGAGATAATGTAAAGTGCTTAGCAAAATGTCTGGTGCTTAGTAAATGGTAGTTGTTATCAATAATTATTAGTACAGGTGCATAAAGGAGTGGAAAACAGAAAGATGGGTTGCATATGAGGCTAAGACATTTGAATTTTATTTGTAAGTCATAATAACCTATGGAGTGAGAAGTTTTCCTACTGTTGTATAGACCTATGTAATCAATTCCTTGAGAGCTAAGAACTCTCTTCAACTTCAAATGTGATTTTACCCTTGGTGAGGTTTGGGTGGAGGCAAAGTTTTCTAGAGATCATTCTATGCATCTCCTCCTTGTGACACAGGCAATGCTACCTTTAAGATTTGTCTCTGCTTCATGGGCAGCCATTTTTCTCTGTCTTCAAGGATGCCTCATGTGTTGGCATACCTGTCGTGCTCTAGAGGTCTCAGGTTGAATGGTTGAGAGACGTAGTATGCATTGCAGAGCACAGGCTTCCAAAGATTACTAGATCCATGACCTGGAGGCCTAGTTGGAGCTTTCCACTTCAACTTGCGTGTTAACTAAAGAAACTCAACATCCATGTCTGTGTGAAATGGGACATCAAGGCAGGCTGTCCACATCCAGTAATCACAAAATTGTGACAATTCTACATTCCAAATTTGTATCCCTCAATTCTTGCCCTTTTTTTCCATCTGGACATTGGTATTACTCTAGCTCAGGTTCTCTTATTTCACATCAGAACATTTTCAATAGCCTTTATTCTCCCTTCCTCGAGCATCTCATTCTTCCATTCTCTCATCCCTCCTCTCATCCTTCCGTATCACTAGGATAAATATCTCTAGGTACACAAAGGTCTCCCTTGCTCAAAAAACATTAAGCATTGCAGACCATAATTTTGTAAACCCTAAACACTGCACTCAAGGGCCTTCATGGTCTTGTTACTGAATTGTCCATTTGCTAATCCATCAGGCAGAGTCCTTCCCTTTGTGATGGTGCCCTGTGTCGTTTCTTCACTTCACCTAATAATAATAACATATTAATAATTTCTTCAAGAATCACACATCACCTATTTCAAGATTTATTCTCAATTTAATAATAGCTTTTCAGGAAGAAAAGAAACACTGCTACACTAAGTCAGGGGACATTTTAATTGTAAGGCACATTCAATTCCAGAAATCTTAAAATGTGAAGAAGTTTTAGCTCTGAGAGTTGAAGACACATTGTAATAGGTACTATTTATTAAGTGTCAACCGAGGGCTCGGTACTGATTTAGCTAAAGAATCTTTTCTAGCTTCATTCTGCCTCCAAGAAGCATTCAACCAGGTAGTCCTGCTCCTCTGTACATGACTTTCTACATTGCTCTCTTGTGCTAAAATCAAACTTCACAGGCCCAATATATTTGGTCCAAGCTTGTTGGGTCTGCAAGGAGAGTAGATGGTTTGCCTATTCATTGTGTAATATTTGCTATACTTTAAGGAAAAACTGCTGTTGAAAATAGGACCAACCCCCCGCTCCCAACATTTGTTCCATGTTGTTGGCAGTGGAGGATTAATTATTTTTGCTTCCTGGGAAAAGTATAGGGGAGGCATGCGGGGGTGGGGGGATCTGCTCTTTTTGTCCAACAATGTCATTTTCTTTTTTCAGGGTATTACCAACGTCGTTATTACATCAAGGTAAATGAAAGGCTTGGGTCCCAGGCTAGAGTTTCACTCAGTCTTTTTCTTCTCTACTTTTGGTCTCTAAACATTTGACCTAGAGTTTGAGGTGGGATTAAGCTATCATAGATCTTGATTTGATAAGGGAGAAGGAATTAAAATGGACAAAAAGAAGTGAAGCTAATTGGCATTTCTAAGTGATTTTCCCTTTGCAATTGGCCAAAGAATATTCCCGAGGGAGAGTGGTGTTTGCTTTCTCCTTGCAGCCTTCTTTGTGTTGGCTTGTGAGACCCTGACCAGGCCTCACCCCCGTCAGCCTCTCTGAGTGCCCTTCTTGGGATAAAAGTGAGTAGGGCTTTGTTGCAAGCGTCTATGCACATTAAATGAGACTTCTGTTGTCTGTGCTCAGAGGATTCCAAACCCTCCACTACATTTAATTTGGAATTCATCCGACGTGGGCTGTTCTCCAGGCATAATGGCTGAGGGGTCCTTTCCAAAGGGAAAGAATTCAGGGACAGAATTTAATAAAGTTTCATCAGAAAGTTAATTCTTCATAAAACCCTGAAAAATTTTCCCCAAAGCCCAGACACCGAAGTTGTCGTGTACCTCAGGATTTCATCTCTGTTTTCTTCGCTTGGGGCCTGTGGACTCTAAGCAATGAATCTGCATTTGTAAATAAGGAATAACTTCATGACAGTTTAATGGGGTTGGGGAAAATAATTGCCTTTTTTTTGAAAGTGGCTCTTCCTATCGTGTCTTGCTATGGGGAACCAGGATGGTGGATTTGCTAGAGATAAGATCCTTAAAGTGAGACTAAAATAAACACAAAGATAATCTTATTCCATTTCTGGGCTTAGACTGTCTACCAAAGAGAAGCACATTCATTGTAAAAATGAACAGGATTCCTGGCCAGGCAGGCTGATGGGAGGAGGGGTAGGAGGCAGGCAGGAGGGACAGAAGAGGAAAGCAGCTGGGAGTCCTTGTTGCTGTGGTCCTCTCTGGCCCCAGTAGCCTCCTCACTGGCCACCCATCCATCCCCACCCCAATGATACCTTCCTTGGTTTCAGCCTCACTCAAGCTCAGGGTCATCTTCAGTGCTATCATTTCAAATTTACCTTTGAAGTTGAATATCCTTTCTCGCTTCTTCGCCTTGCTAAGAAGGCAACCCTACCCACCCTTCCAGGGTCATCTCTCTGGGAAGTTTTCCAGTTGCTCTCTCTGGTCTGCCCTAGCATTTTGGTCAGTGCGCTCTTTGAGCTTGGTAAGATTGTTGCTAGCATTGTATATTTGTGCACAGAAGAGCCTTTTGCCCTAGGCTCTGAGCAAATTGAGGTCAGGCAGGAAGTGTTCATTCATTTGTTCCTTTGCTCATGCAGTCATTGAGTCAGTACTTAGTGAACACATAGACTGTCATAGACTGTTCTGGAGATACATGGGAGCACACATCACACATGCTCTCTGTTTCAGTCTAGTGAGGGAGACAGAAAACACAGTAACCAAATAAATTATGCTATGAACGAAGCAAACAGGGGGTAAGATAAAGCACTGCGAGAACTACCATATTATAGATAGCGTCGTGAGGAAGTTTCCCAGAGTACGTGACGTTTAAGTTAAGATCCGAGGAAGAAGGAACTAGATTTCGGGCAGAGCATATTGACTGCTCAGTGACTGATTGAATGAATGAATCCAAATGGGAGGCCCTCATGTTTTACTGTGTTTAGTTAAGAAACTGCTGAGAATAAAGTCAGTGAGTACTTCCTAAGGCAGTGTTGGGAAAGCTTTTCAGCTGCTGTCTCTGATCTGTTGGCAATGGCTGCTTGGGGCACAGTTTTGAGGGGGACTGTGATTGTATCCAAACTCAATGGGAAGGAGTGCCATGATCAATGGGTGAGGTCAGCCATGGGTGTGGAGATAATGGTGACTTGAGTGTTACACCCTTTCCATCCCTGTTGAATGGACTGACTGGTGGGAGGGACCATGTCTCATTTCTTACTTCTAATCTTTCCTTTGCTCTCTGATTCTTCTCCCAAAGGTCTCCCACTCATCTCTTCTCCAATCAGCTTATGATACCTTCATACATATTTGAAGATTTCCCCAACTGTATACATATGTATGCATATATGTACATCCCCAAATATATGAAACACACATGTATGTGAGTGCATGTATGTATACATATATAAAAATATATGCATGTGTTTGTATATACACACTGCACACTGCATATACACATGTATTCCCAATCAATTCAATCTCACCTTATGTAAATACGAGCATTCAGTAGCACTACCCCCATCTGATTCTCAAATTACTCACTCTAATCTTAGCTAGAGTAAATATTTTACCTTATCTGTGTACAACTGCTTCAGGCAGCCTAGTGAAACTTAAGGAAATAGGATTTAGATTTAAAAGGCCTAGCTCTAAATCCGAGCTCTTCCACTTGTTGGTAATAACTTCCCCAAGCTTTAATGTAAAAAGTAGATTTAATGTTAGCAATAGATTTCACATACTCCTCACAAAAATGTCAGAAGACCAAATGAGACAAAGCATATGAGTGCATTTGGAAAACTTGTGCAAAGATTTAGAAATATATTATTCCATGAGTATGTTTCAACTACCTATTTCACTTTTTGTACCTTTTTGTACATGGTAGTCTCACGTGAATGATCTTAGAGATGGGTCTCATTTGGTTTATTTAGAAAATCATTATGTATAAATTAGAGCTTGTTAAGTTCATTCTGAGACGAATAAAAGTGGCCCCATACACATTAGTTTTTCCTCTTGGTAACTGAAGAAATCAATTTTAACTTAATTTTAAAACTTTTTGTTCTGCTGGTTTTCATAGTAAAGTTCCATTAGGCTAAAATTTCTCTCACACTCGGTCCCTTTTACAGAATCTAATATTTTCCTGTAGAGAAGAGATAGCTCATCTCATTTTCAGGTTACTGTGAATCCAATGCAAATTAAGTACTTTAAAGTCAGATTTTGTTTCCAAGGGGAGTGGGCTAAGGGAGATAATGGCTCAAGCATCTTGACTGGAGAATGTCAGCTGTAGAGAAGGCACATAAACTAATATGAGAAACACACTGTGAGACTGGCCTGCCTTAGTGTAGCGTAGAAACACAAAAAGAACTGGTTCTGAGAGGCCTGCCCAGTGGCATAGTGTTAAGTTCTCATGTTCTGGTTTGGCAGCCTGGGGTTCGTGGGGTGGGATCCCTGGTGTGGACCTACACACCATTCATCACATCACGCCATGGCGGCGTCCCATATGCAAAATGGAGGAAGATTGGCACAGATGTTAGCTCAGCAACAATCTTCCTCACCAAAAAAAAGAAAAAGAAGAAGAAAGAAAGAACTATTTCCAAATTCTGATTCCAACATCCCAATAGCTGTGTGACTTGGGAAAAGTACACCTCTCTGAGCCTCATAGCCCAGAGCCAGGCTCTTTTCTAAGCACTAGGGAAGCACCAATGAAAAATAGCAGACAAGATCTCTATCTTGATGGACCTTACATTCTGGGAAGAAGCTCAGCAAACTGAAACCGGATAAAAACAATGAAAAGTGCACTTTGGAATCTGGTACAAGTTGAAGAATCATTTCTGAGAAAAATGCACTTACACGAAAAACTGCATTTGCTGCTTTCTCCCTATCTCTCCTGTCATACTTTAAAGGCCTGAGTCCTGTCTTAGTCATGTCTTGTGTCTGCTCAGAACAATAACGCCAACATGCTGCTTGGCTGAGTTAAGGATGTTTGGTGTTCCTGTGATGGGTCTGATTAAAAACAAACAAGTAGCTGATCAACAGTTGGGCATTCTTTGCAAATCTGATCAGGCTTAGCTTTTGTGGCCAAAACCCTAACCAAGAACACAAGGTTCTATGGAGCCTCGTGCCCTTCTTTACACTGCACACACATGTCCTCTCTCTTAGCTCTATTACAAAAATGGAGACAAACTTGTCACTGCTCAAACACCTGAGGGGAGAAACGTGAACTGATTTTTCGTGTAATAGATGAGACTGGGACAACCAAAACTGAAATGAGAATTTTGCAAACATGAAGAAGTTTGTTAGTCTGGGCAGAAAGTCAAAATCACTAAATTTTCCTGCAGAAATGTTTTGCACCTCATTCTTAAAGTCTTGGGCTCTGGGGCACACTGGCCTCTGTCGTGGGTGAGAGAGTCATTAATTTAGTTTTGCACGATGGAGATAATGGTTCTCAATATGTTACTTTCGCACTAGGCATGTTTCAGGGCTTTCATGGCCCCACTGCCTCCAAAATGTAGCAGCTGCTCTCCCCCTGGCCTCTCCCCATCTAAAAATGTATATGCATGGATGGCTGAGGAACCGTGGCACCTTACAAATTATCCGTTCAGACTGTCAAGCATCTTTTGTTTGGAAGGAAAAGAGATGTGACAAATGTAAACAGTGGAGAATGAGACCTGCTGCAGAGGACGGATGCCATGTCAAACCTGATCAAAGCTGATGGTGCATTCCTTTGTCGTTAGTCAGCTGGCTGCGCTCTCTCTCCAGCTCCCCCCAGCCTCCTTTTTTTCTGTTGGATATTTTCTTTCCTCTGACCCCTTAGGCATGCTCTGGAAGCAAGGCTCTGATTAGTATGAAACTGCCCACCTTATGTTTTTATTTTCATCTGCGTTTCTAGTTTGGTGCCAGGCTGCAGGATTCAGATACAGATTAAATAAGATGAGGGCCTCTTGTTTCCTAGGACACAAGGCAAAGAAGATTCTTTTCAATCACCAAGTGGAAGGACCATCTGTTTCAAATGGTGATGGAGGCTGTGCCTTTAGTTATTGAGGTCCTGGTTTTGCAAAATTTCCTGAGGCAGAGGTGGAGGCTTGAAGGCCTGGGAAACAGTCAAAGGAAAGGAAGAGCCCTTGGCAAATTTTGAAAACCAAATCAGTGTCTTACTCCAGTCCTGTCCCTGAGACATGAGTGAATTATCTCCTACCATACTTTGAGTTGCGCTGAAGTTGGAATTGGCTGCCTATGGATGGTGCCTCTCAGAGTGGCTGTCCAGGCTGGAAATCTTGAAGCAGGGCCTACAGGATATCAGTTGCTAGCCGGGCCTTCTCTGGCCATGTTAGGACATCTCATTTCTTCTCCATTTGTACAGCTCTTGCCTCAGATAAGTCACAAGATAGAGTAGTGGTTAAGAGAACAGGTGTTGGAGTCAGATTTGGGCTTGGGTTCCACTCCATGTTTTTATTCTCAGCCAAGATTGCATTTGGTCACAAGCAACAGAAATGTTGACCAGTGATGGTTTAAAGTAAGGAAGTTACTCATCTTATACAACCAGAAGTCCAGAAGGAGGCAGACCAGGGCCATCATCGTGGCTCAGGGATTCCACTGTGGACCAGCTCCTTCTAGCTTCCTGCCCTGCATCCTTAGGGGGTTGTTGTGGGACAAAAATATAACCCCTAAGATCTCCATGGAATGTAGTCTATTTTCTGGAAAGGATGCAACGATGGTGAGATAAACAAGAAAAATCACTCAGCGCATCTCAGGGTTCCCGGGAGAGATGCTGCTCTCAGTTTCAGCCAGAATCTTCCCTAAGTGTGTGCCAAAGCAGAAGTTCCACAGGGAGAAGACCTCTAAAATCCTCTCCTGGGTCTTGCAAGTAGCAAGCACATATGCGTCAACATAAATGATGTCTTTCATCTTACCGTTATGCTCGTTTATCTAAGAATGACTCAGCTCTGAGCCGACTCTCTAGACTCTATTTTACAACAATTTTACTAACGCACAACCGTGAGCCTGAGCCAAAGCGGAGATAGGTGGGAGCCAGAATGAGGGCAGTGGTGGTGGATTTAGAGAAGAAAGAATCTGTGAGGGAGGCGCTGTCTCCAGATGGAGAGTACTTGGAGGTGGAGGGGTCCAAGTTGACTTTGGGTTCTTCAGCTGGAGGGGCTGGGAGGATGGTGAAGCCATGCATAGGAGTGAGGAGGTCGACAGGAGGAATCGATTCAGGATGGAAAACAGGAAGTTCCATTTGGGACACACAGAGGTTCTGGGGTGGAGCAGAACTATATCCAAGGGGAGACACCCAGGGCGCAACCGGAAATCCAGGCCTGGGGCTCAAGAGAGAGGTCAGTAGAGATAAAATGCAGTAACTATTTAATAATATTAACGAGAGAAGATATATTTTTTTAAACAAAGGTTTTGCCTGAAATGATGGGGTACTTTTCCATTATTTATGGGCATCCATCCTGTGACTGAATCCACAAACTGAACAAATGAAGTCTGCAATTATCTGGTGAACATGATCTTTGTGGAAAGCCTGTTGAGGAGAAAACACAAACCTCTGATTCCTCATAACTGCAGGGGCAGTGCGGAAGGGTGGTTACTTCTGAGTTCATGGGAATAAATAATTCTTTGGGTTATATAAGTTTTAAAAGCTTTTTCACACATTAGCTTATTTGACGTTCACGAGAACCCTATGAAGAAAGAAAGAGTGAACTTCTTTTGCATGTTGACAAACGAGGAAAGAGAGATGCAGGCAAGCCCTGTGTGTGTCCAGACTCTTGAATGGCTGAGCCCATGGTGGAGACCAGAACCCACACCAGCTGGCCCAGTGCATTTCTGCTCTGATTGTGAGGAGTAGCTGCCAGGCCTTAAAGCTTCTCCCTTTGGTTAAAGAATCACTATTTCCCAAACGTAACTACTTAAGAGCATTTTATGATCCCACCTCCACCCTTCAATGACTTCACAGTGAATCAGGTAAAAGATCCTTAAACTTCAGTTCATTTGGGAAACTTGTAAGATATAGAATTTGAGCTTGACCCCCAAAAATTCAGTTTCAGTGTGTGTATTAGTCAGAGTTCTCCAGAAAAACAGAACTCTATCTATCTATCTATCTATCTATCTATCTATCTATCTATCTATCTATCTATCCCTATCAAGAGATTCAGTTTCAGTGTGTGTATTAGTCAGAGTTCTCCAGAAAAACACAACTATATCTATCTATCTATCTCTATCAAAAGATTCACTTTCAGTATGTGTATTAGTCAGAGTTCTCCAGAAAAACAGAACTCTATCTATCCATCTATCTATCTATCTATCTATCTATCTATCTATCTCTATCAAAAGATTCACTTTCAGTATGTGTATTAGTCAGAGTTCTCCAGAAAAACAGAACTCTATCTATCTATCTATCTATCTACCTATCTATCTATCTATCTATCTATCTCTATCAAGAGATTCAGTTTCAGTATGTGTATTAGTCAGAGTTCTCCAGAAAAACACAACTATATCTATCTATCTATCTCTATCAAAAGATTCACTTTCAGTATGTGTATTAGTCAGAGTTCTCCAGA
The DNA here is from genome assembly GCF_037783145.1 of Equus przewalskii. Classification (NCBI taxonomy): domain Eukaryota; kingdom Metazoa; phylum Chordata; class Mammalia; order Perissodactyla; family Equidae; genus Equus; species Equus przewalskii. The sequence continues at coordinate 29,423,637 of NC_091859.1, forward strand.
AAAACAAACCTTTCTGTCTCTCTCTCTCTAGGTATCTAGAGAGAGAGAGACAGAAAGAGATTTATTGGAATATATATAAATATAAAAAGATATATTATGAAGGATTGGCTCACATGATTATGGAGGCTGAGAAGCCCCACAATTTACCAGCTACAAGCTGGAGATCCAGGAAGCCAGTGCCATAATCCCAGTCTGTGTCCAAAGGCCTGAGAACCAGGAGTGCCAACAGCGTTTGTCCCAGTCTGGGCGTGGGAGAAAATTGATGTCCTATCTCTGAGAGATGCTCCAGTCAGGCAGAGAAAGAGAATTCTCCCTTCCTGCACCTTTTTGTTCTATTCAGGCCCTCAATGGATCGGATGAGGCCCACCCACATCGGGGAGGGCATCTGCTTTACTCGGTCCACTGACTCAGATGTTCATCTCATCCAAAACACCCTCACAGATGCACCTAGAAATAATGTTTAACCAGATATCTGGGCATCCTTTGGCTCAGTCAAGTTGACATGTAAAATTAACCATCAAGGTGTATTTGCCTAGAGTCTAGGAATTGGTGTTTTAGCAGACATCCCAGGTGAGTCTGATGTGGACGATTCACCCACCACATTTTGAGAATCTCTGAAGCAAGAGGGGCTGAGGTGAGGGAGGATGTCTCCGTCCCTTTCTGTTTCCTTCCCTGCCCCTCTGCCATTCTCCTTTAGATGAGGAGGGATTGTGTATCTGAATGGCCAGATTCTGGGACATGGACCAGGCTACATTTACTAATGGAGATCATCGTTATATTTTAAAATGTCAAGTAGTTGTATTTTCTACCTTCTTTTCTGCTTCTTGCTGCTGCTTTGAGGTCATGTCACTAAGCTGAGCCCTCAGTGTCTGACCATTTCATCCCATCTTTTGTTTTCTTTGCGTGATTTCCTAAATGTTGTCATGAAAACTCTGGTCTCCTGGATCATATTGACCAGACAGAAGGTGATAATACCCAAGAGTTGTATTGGGAGGTAGAGGCCTTTGTAGGCAATTAGCACAGCTTGCAAGCTGCCCTTAGTCTTACCAGAGTGCCACGTTGGCTATACCAGGCATTGATCCCAATAAAATTGAGGTTTACTTTACACATTTGGTCTTGTTTCCTATATGTGTAGCATCTTCAGGATTAATAGCTAGCATTTGTTGAGTGCATACTATGTGCAAAATGGTGTTTTGCATAAAGTAACACATTTTATTTCATAATGACCCTGTGAGAAGGTACTATCATTATTTCATTTTTTTCCCAGATGAAAAGATTGCCAGAGGTTTTCTCACTATTGAGTGAACAAGATTTAAACCCAGGCCAACTGCCTTTAATTACGCATACCTAGTCTATCCCATTCTATTCTTACCCACTCTACTTTACCATTAGAGGAACCGCCTGTGGGATGGAATGGGTGATAAAGGTAGAATGTTGGAATTCTTGGGCCCCTGGACATATGCCATCTTAGCGTCATCAAAACTCTGCCTAGAGCCCCTAACAGAGGCTGACTCAAAGGCAAAAGGTCACACGAATGCAAAGCCATTATCTGTCTAATTAGACCCAAAACTCTATTTTGTGTTGCATTAACTAGACAGATTTTTTTTCAGTAGCTTGCTTTCTCTCTTCTGAGTAAGCACTTAACTCTGGCCCCTCTGAGTTGCTGTTGAAATTTCTATAACCTCAGTGGTTCTGGAAGCAACAGATGATGAAACTTTCTAGCAGATCCATTTTCTCTGAGGCAGTTGACAAGAAGGGGGCTGGTATCCCCTATCTCAGAACAAACTATGAATCAGAAAGAGAGGCCACAACCATAAATCGACATGAATTGGGTACGATTGTCCCCGGATGACTTTGCCCTGCCAAAAGTGTTCTTAGCTTTATAACATTGGTCGGCGCTGGCCCTAGTCCAGCGGTTTCCAGTTTTTCTTTATGGAGGTGAATAGACTAAACTCAGCACTTTCTCAGTCTCTCAAATAAGTGCACTGATGTCATTTGGAAATTATAAGAATCTACATATCAGGCCAAATTCCACTCTGGGTTCAACGTCCGCTCCCCGCTCCCCCCCAAAATGAACCCCCAAGAGTATGGTTAAGTGAGGGTAGAACTTGGCCAGAAGCTTGTTATTTTTGCAATTTTAATTACGCATACCTCATCTATTTGCCCAAATTAGGAGAGAAGGTTCTTGGGGGGAACCTTTGCCTATTGGCTTGCTTCAACGTCTGGTTCTTCTAGTACCTAACTTGGGAATTTCAAGAAAATAGTTAAGAATTGGACTTCTACATTTTTTAGGGCTGGAAAGAACTTGGATCATGAGTATCTAGTTCAAACCCCATGCTTTTATAGAAGAAAAATCAAAAACCAAAACCACCCCTGACCCCTGAGATTTAGAGAAGAAAAGTGCTCAAGGTCATGAGAAAGGTGTGGTGAGCCCAGCAAAAAAACAAACAAAAAAACAAAAAAACTACCTAAAGCAATCTACAGATTCAATGCAATCCTCATCAAAAGCCCAATGACATTTTTTATAGAAACAGAACAAAGAATCCAAAAATTTATATGGAACAACAAAAGACCCCAAATAGCCAAAGCAATCCTGAGAAAAAAGAACAAAGCTGGAGGCATCACACTCCCTGACTTCAAAATATACTACAAAGCTGTAGTAATCAAAGCAGCATGGTACTGGTACAAAAACAGACACACAGATCAATGGAACAGAATTGAAAGCCCAGAAATAAAACCACACATCTATGGACAGTTCATCTTTGACAAAGAAGCCAAGAACATACAATAGAAAAAGGAAAGTCTCTTCAATAAATGGTGTTGGGAAAACTGGACAGCCACATGCAAAAGAACGAAAGTAGACCATTATCTTGCACCATACACAAAAATTAACTCTAAATGGATTAAAGATTTGAATGTAAGACCTGAAACCATAAAACTTCTAGAAAAAAATATAGGCAGCACACTCTTTGACATTGGTCTCAGCCACATCTTTTCAAATATCATGTTTACTTGGGCAAGGGAAACAAAAGAAAAAGTTAACAAATGGGACTACATCAGACTAAAAATCTTCTGCAAAGCAAAGGAAACCATGAACAAAATGGAAAGATAACCCACCAACTGGGAGAAAATATTTGTGAATCATTTATCAGACAAGGGGTTGATCTCCAAAATATGTGAAGAACTCATACAACTCAACAAAAAAACCCAGACAACCCAATCAAAAAATGGGCAGAGGATATGAACAGACATTTTTCCAAGGAAGATATACAGATGGCCAACAGACACATGAAATGATGCTCAACATCACTAATTATTAGGGAAATGCAAATCAAAACTACAATGAGATATCACCTTACAGTGATCAGAATGGCTATAACTACCAAGACAAAAAACAACAAATGTTGGAGTGGCTGTTCAAGAAAAGGGAACGCTCATACACTGCTGGTGGGGATGCAAACTGGTGCAGCCACTATGGAAAACAGTATGGAGATTCCTCAAAAAATTAAAAATAGAAACACCATATGATCCAGCTATCCCACTACTGTATATTTATCCAAAGAACTTGAAATCAATGATCCAAAGAGATTTATGCACTCCTATGTTCATCACAGCATTATTCACAATAGCCAAGATGTGGAAGCAACCCAAGTGCCCATCTATAGATGAATGGATAAAGAAGATGTGGTATACGTATACAATGGAATACTACTCAGATATAAAAAAAGACAAAATTGTCCCATTTGCAACAACATGGATGGAGCTTGAGGGTATGATGTTAAGAGAACTAAGCCAGACAGAGAAAGAAATACTGCATGATTTCACTCATATGCGGAAGATAAACAAACGCATGGATAAGGAGAACAGACTAGTGGTTACTAGAGGGGAAGAGGGCTGGGGGGTGGGCAAAAGGGATAAAGAGGCACATACATATGGTGATGGACAAAAATTAGACTCCTGGGGGTGAGCATGATGCAGTGTATTCAGGAATTGATAAACAGTAACGTACACCCAAAATCCCGAAATTACACAATGTTATAAACCATTATAATCCCAACAAAATTACTTGGGAAAAAGAAAAAGCCAGGAATCTGTCTTCCTCGTTTAGTGTGCTTTCCACACACCCGCTAGAAAGGGTGATTTATCCCAGAAATTTGCTCCTGCTGTGTTCAGTGGTGGAAAGCACCTAGGTTTTAGAGCCAGGGAGACGTAGGCAGGAATCCAAGTTCAGCTACTTCCTAGTCGTGTGTACCTTGTTTCTTAACTTCTCTGGCTCTTAGTTTTCCTATTTATCAAGTGGGGAAGACTAATATGTATTTCCTAAGGATGTTGTGACAATTAAGTGAAATGATATTCCCCAGGCAAGTGGGACACAGTAACTGTTTGGTTCCCTTCTCCTTCCGACTCTTGGGCTGCCAATGATAGAAACTCAAACTGGCTTGAGCGTAAAGGGGAATTCATTGGCCGCCTATGTGATTCTGAGTAGATTTGGGTTCAAGAGAGACTGGTTCTACAGGCCTAAATGTTATCATTAGAAAATACAACTTTCTTCTGCATCAGTGACATCCTCAGGCCAGCTCCCTCTTGGTGTGACAAGATGGCTGTCAGCAGCTCCAGGCTTCTAGCCTATAAAGTTCCACTCCAGAAAAGAGAAAATTTTTCTTTCCCGATATTTCCACTGAAGGTCCCAGAATGAAGCTACATTGGCCTAACTCTGATAAAACGCAAAACAAAATGAATCAGGTAAGAACAAATCGCTGAGCTGTAAAGCCGGGTAATAGATCAGAAGGTCAGGTTGAGGTCATACACCCACTCCTGAAGCTTGGGGGTGGTCGTGAAAGAGGATGGGGTGAACCTCCAGGAACACAGATTGAGAGTGGAGCAGGGTTATTTACCCAGAAAACAGTCCAAATGCTCTCGACAGGATCAAGGTGGATGGACACTGGAGAAGCAAACACAAGACTCATTGTCCTTCTCCTTTCTCCTTCCCCTGGGTTTGTCGACACTTAGGAGGCTGTTTGTTCTTTCAAAATTATTGTACGTTCTATCTGTGCAAGGAGGAAATAGGTGGTACCAAAGTTAGCACCTCTTGGCTGGGTAATTAGACTTCCCTGGTTAAGAAGAAAGAACCGGTCAAAGGAAGTATTCTTTTCCACTTGGCTGTGTCATATCTTTCCTTATAAAAGAAAAACAGAACACTATATTAAAATGCTTGAAAATGGGGATATAAAATGCCACTCATCATTAAGCATGAGTCAAGTCACACTCTGTAGCACTATGTCCTATTTAGATGTAATATTGCATGTTAAAACAAAAATTGTTTATTAAACATTTATTATGTGCTAGGCACTGTGACTGAGTGAAGTGCTGAGGACACAAGTACTTTAAAAATAGTTTTGACAGTAATCTATTGTAAGATTCAGTAAATGCAAAAGTATTTATTGAGGCCCAGCCATGTGTTGACCATCTTTCTAGGCAGTACAGGAAGTGAAAAATTAAAAGCCAGAGGAGCAGAGTGGTTAAGTGCATGAGGCTTTGAAGAGAGCCAGATATGCGTTCAAAACTTGGCTTCATCACAGCTCCACTGCATGACCTTGAGGAACTTGCCGTTGAAGTCAGTTTCTGTAAAATGAACATAAGAATTGCATTTATTTTTCAGGGTAATCGTGAGGATTAAAAGTCATGATGTATTTTAAGTTATTTGGCACATGTCACGGAGTAGGTTATAAAATGGTAGGTGGTATGGAAATTTTTGCATTGATTTCCAGCCACTCACCTCCAAGCCTCAACACACACACACACACACACACACAGGCATACACACACAGCCTCTGTGTAATAGAAGCAAGTGCTTAATATATCAGCTGTGATCAAACTGGGCCAGAACCTGAAAATATTTTGTAATTTCTAGTTGTTACATGTTATCTTGCTACCAGTACATTTGGCCTGCAGCTTCCACCATGGCACACGTGTCCAAGCACGTGTGAAATGTGACTTGTGGATGATACATGAGAAACCAGGCAGGCAAAACATTTGGGTCCCTGTGGTTCATAGCTTTGACTCTTACACAGAAAATAGCCTGTGTGCAGTGAGGCCAACCCAACTGCTAATTGTGTGACGAAGAAAGTGAAAATGGGGCCTTTGAAAGAGCAATGGTAGGACTTCTCTCTCTGGTCGTGATGGACTAAAAGGTGCTGCTTTTACCCTCCCATGTTAAACAACTAAAAACCAGACAAAACTGTGGAACAATGACAGTGCGTGACATTGGACAGCAGGCAATTCAGGACAGGAATCTCTGAGAGAAGAGAAATCAGTGGTTGCCCCAGATTACTGCCTGGAGAAAGGTTCCGGGAGGCTGCGTAGAAAGGAGGAACTGAAACAGAGCCCAGGAGTCTCCTTGACTTGAGGAATAAAAGGTTGGAGCTCAGTGAGGCCAAGGCAGTTGGAATTCTCAGGGTAGAGCACTGCTTACTTAGGATTCAATTTTCTCTTCTTCCTCTCGTTTCCTAAGGTGGGAAATTAGATGATTGATTTTCAGAACTTTCTTTTCTAATATATGCATTCATTGCTATAAATATCTTTCTAAGCACTGTTTTCTCTGCATCCCACAAATTTTGATAAGTTGTATTTTAATTTAATTCCAAATATTTCTAAGTTTCTCTTGAGATTTCTTCTTTGACCATGTGTTACATAGAAGTGTATTGTTTAATCTCCAAGTGTTTGGGGATTTTCCAGTTATATTTTTATTATTCATTTCTGGTTTAATTCCATTGTGATCTGAGAGCAGAAATTGTATGATTTCTATTCTATTACATTTATTAAGATGTATTTTATGGTCCAGAGTGTGGTCTATCTTGGTGAATGTTCCATATAAGCTTGAGAAGAATGTATGTTCTGCTGCTGTTGGATGACGCAGTCTATAGATGTCAGTTATATCCAGCTGATTAGTGTTAGCATGGTATATCATTTCCCATTCATTTACTTTTAATCTATAAGTGTGTTTAATATTTCAAGTAGGCTTCTTGTTGGCAATGTATAGTTGGGTCTTGTTTTTTGATCCACTCTGACAATGTCTATCTTTTAATTGGTGTATTCAGACCATTGACATGTCAGGTGATTATTGATATAGCTAAATTAATATCTACTATATTTGTTACTGTTTTCGTTGCCCTTGTTCTCTGGTCCTATTTTTGCCTTCCACACTTATTCTGTCTTTTGTGGTTTTAATTGGGAATTTTATATGATTCCATTTCTCTCTTTTCTTAGGGTATCAATTATACTTTTTAAAACTTTTTTTAGTGATAGCCCTAGAGTTTGCAATATACATTTACAACGACTACAAGTTCAATTTCAAATAACATTCTATCACTTCATGGTTAGTACAAATAAAAAAACAGTCCTAATTCCTCCTTGCTGCGATTCATTTCACTTATACATAAGCATACATGAACATCTATATATACCATACAGTCATAGGAGGGCCCTCACACTTTTGTGAGTTTGACCTCCAGGAACTCCTCCCAGGGAATACAGGAGAAAAATTTCATGCTTCTAGCCAAAGGAGGAGTAAAGGAACCATTTTGAATATGCCAGAGCATTTTATTCTTCTTAATAAAGTCCATCCTCAGGAAAAACTACTTACCAGAGCCCAATCTGTTTGTGGTTATATCAAAGTCTAGCCTACCTGGGGAAAGGGGATACTTAACTGCAGCCCCCTCTAGTCATCTGGTCCCACCTAAGAGGGGAAGAGCTGAGAAGCACTGGTGAAGTTCACAAACCAGGGGCACAGGCTCACCAAAAGGCAGAGGCTTAATCAGGGGACTGCAGAGTGCTGCTCCTCTCCCCACACCTTGCCATTACATTGCTAAGGATGTATTTGCTGTGGTTCCTTTCACCCCACACATCATGTCCGATTTCAACAGAAAATTACAAGGCATACTAAAAGGTGAAATTCACAGTTTGGAGAGACTGAAAAGGATCAGAACCAGAGTCAAATATGGCAGGGATGTTGGAATATTCAGACAGTGAATTTAAAATAATTATGATTAATATGCTAAGGGCTCTAATGGATAAAGTAGACAGCATGTAAGAACAGATGGGCAGCATTAGCAGAAGGATGAATTTCTAAGAAAGAATGAAAAAGAAATACTAGAGACCAAAAACACTGTTAACAGAAATGAAGAATGCCTTTGATGAGCTTATTAGTAGAGTGGAAACAGCTGAGAAAGAGTCTCTGCATTTGGGATATGTCAACAGAAACTTCCAAAACTGAAAAGCAAAGAGAAAAAAGACTGAAAAAACTAAAGAGAATACCCAAGAACTGTGAGACAGCTACAAAAAGTGTAACATACATGTAATGGGAATACCAGAAAGAGAAAAAGGAACACAGCAATATTTGAAGCCATGATGACTGAGAACTTCCCCCAAATTGACATCAGACACCAAACCACAGATTCAGGAAGCTCAGAGAACACAAGGCAGGAAAATACCAAAAAACCTACACCTAGGCAAATCACATTCCAACTGCAGAAGATCAAAGATGAAGAAAAAATCTTGAAAGAAGCCAGAGGAAAAAAACTTTACCTATAGAAGAGCAAAGATAAAAATTACATTTGACCTCCTCAGAAATCATGCGAGCAAGAAGAAAGTTGAGTGAAATATTTGAATTGTTGAGAGAAAAAAACCTACCAAGCTAGAACTCTGTATTCTATGAAGCTGACCTTCAAAAGTGAAGGAGAAATACTTTCTCAGATAACAAACCTTGAAGGAATATGTTGCCAGTAGGCCTGCCTTAAGAGAAATGTTAAAAGAACTTCTTCAGAGAGAAGGAAACTATGTAGATCAGAAACTCAGGTCTCCGTAAAAAGGGAAGAACATTGAAGAATGTACAGATAAAGGTAAAACAAAAAATTTTAACTGTCTTTTTTCTAATTGATCTATAGGTAAGTTTGTTCAAGACAATAAGAGCAACAATGTATTCAATTATGTATGCTGGGTTCCCATGGAGATTTTCTCTCTCAGGTTTGTCTACACTGAGCCTCAAGCAATTTTTCGATTACAGTTCAGGTTTTCCTACCGGGTGCTGTTTCCCATGGAAGTTTCTGCTCCAGCAAGTTGTAATTCTCTGTATCCACTTGTCTGTGTCTCCAGTTTTGGGGGCAGCAGTGTGCCTTGTGACTTCACTTCTTTGACAGACCTAAGAAGAGCTGTTGATTTTTCAGTTTATTCAGATTTTTTTTTTTTGAGGAAGTTTAGCCCTGAGCTGACATTGGCCACCAATCCTCCTCTTTTTTGCTGATGAAGACTGGCCCTGAGCTAACATCCATGCCCATCTTCCTCTACTTTATATGTGGGACGCCTACCACATCATGGCTTGCAAGCAGTGCCATGCCCACACCTGGGATCTGAACCAGTGAACCCTGGGCTGCCGAAGCAGAACGTGCGCACTTAACCACTGTGCCACCAGGCCAGCCCTCAGATTTTTATTTATTGTTAGGACAGACTGAAGACTTCTAAGCTCCTTACATGCCAGACCAGAAATCAGAACTCTGCATTAGCTTTTACATTCTTTGCTTTTCCAGTTTTATTGAGAACTAATTGACACACATCACTGAACAAACTTTTAAATTCTTACCCCACAATCGACACATGTCACTTCTACTCCCAAAATATTGGCCACAAGCAGACACATGATCTGGCCTACGACAAGAAGTTCATGAAGGGTCCTCCAGGCCCCTGCCCAGACAGGAAAGAAGAGGAAATATTTGGTGAACATCCCTAATGCCTATCACAGAGGTTAGCATACATTTTTGTTACTGACACAACTCACTCTGGATCTGCTCAGAAATACACACAGCAGGAGCTCAATGCACCCCCTGAATTTGATACTTATCCTCATAGTCACTGGCATTGCTGGACAGCTACTGTCTTCATTCTGCAGGATGCCAGGGGACCAGAATGCATTCTCTCCACAGGCAGATCAGATAAGAGAGAATCCCAAGATGCTGAGGGCAGCATGCCCAGTTTCCTCTGAGTCTCATCATTAGGTAGACCTCTCCTCTTTCCCTTGTGAGAAGCAGGAGAGGACGACGGGTAAGGACAGGAATATTCCTCTGTAGGGAGTGCTTCATGGAAAATAACACCCCTGCTTTCTCGTCAAGAATCATGGCTTCTTAGAAGCTGTTATAGAAATTCTGTGTTGCACTGATGGTATGTGTGCCCATAGCTGAGAGCCTTTGAACTAAAATATTGTCTAGAAATTAGCACACCCCACCTCAGTGCTTTGCATCACTCAGAAGACTCTATTTCCAGGCAAAATTTATCAAGCACTGTAGCTCTCTCAGGAGTGACCTTCAAACACCACATTCCGGGCAACTTGAGGGGAAGATTATGGTGGAGGGGTTGCTTTGGGAAGATGGATGAAGGGAAGGGAACTAAGATGATCTGAAAGCCTGCTATGAATCAGGCACTATATCAGGTACTTTGACATATATTTTCATCCAATAATGTAACAATATTTATGAAATGCTTACCATTTTCCAGTTATCTCATTTAATCCTCAAAACACGCTGATGAATCGAGTAGGTGATTCCGGGTCCTCATGTGTAAAAGGAAGATAGTAACAGCTCCCCCCATAGGCGTCTTTGGAGGATGAAACGAATGAATATGTGGCAGATGCAAAGTGCTCTTTCAATGTAGGCTACTCCGGCCATTCTTAGCCCCATATTAGAAGTCAAGAAACTAAAGCTTGAAGAGCTTGCGTACAGGGTCACAGAGCCAGGAATTTGTTGTCTTGAGGCGAAGGTATAAGGACCAAAGGAAAATTTGACTTGGATGAGGAGACAAAATGGGGAGAGCACTCCAGTGCTAGAGAAGGATGAGAAGGTGGAGACTAACTCCGGGGGAGCTTAGGTATTGTAAGTAAGTAAGGTGAGGATGGGGTTCCCCCAAAGAAATTTTTCCCTAATTTTTTTCCTACAGGGACACCCCAACGGCTTGCTTTTCACTGATAATCATGCAGGATGTGATCATATGAGAAGATGTATGGGGAATGGGGCCCCCCCAAACACAAATGATGAGTCACGGCCTATTTTGGTTCAGGTTAGAAGGGTGACCTGATGGAATTCCAAGGCTGGTTGGTGGGAAGAGCTTTCTTTTTTGCTTTCCTTGCAGAGCTGGTTTTTGTAAACAGAGTTTCCCAGACAAGAAGAGGAAACCAGGTTCCCGTAAAAACAAGTCACTTGAGGAGAGACAGGAAGGAAGTTATGTGGCTGCTTTGGCTCCTTGTTTTGGTTCTGGATGGTCTTTTAGTCCCTTACTTGTGGCCAAGGAATTTAATCAACGCTTTGGAATAAAGCTGAGAAGTTTGCTGTGGGCTTCTAGAATCTCACCATTGATGCCATCTTGGGGGGCCATCCCATCATCCCTAAAACCTCCCATATTTGCTATTCATGCCAGCTGAGGAATTTTAAGCCCTTTTTGGCATCTGGGTTTTATATAATGCTTAATTTCTTCCAAGTCTTCTTTGACTGTTCTCTTAAGGATTCACAATAACTGTGCTTCCATAGGCAGGACAGGAGCGATTATTCCCATTTTGCAGATGAGAAAACAGTCCCTAAGAGAATACATTTCCTGCTCGGGGTCACACAGCTCGCAAATGGCAGCGCGAAGTGGAACTCAGAGCTTCATAAGAAGCGCGTTGACCTGGGAGGGCGTGTGTCTGTGGGAGCCGGGGAGCCAGTGCAGCTATGAGGAGCGAGGCTAGACCGTGGGAGATGTGAAAGTGGAGGCTCGGCTTTTTGCACCTTCGCATCCTTTTGCCTCGCCCTTTTGCCTCCTGCCTGTCGCAGGAGGTCCCAGATAGTTGTTAAAATGTGACAAAAAGAAACCACCAAAAGTCAGGATCGGCTTGGGACTGGGGAGGCTGAGCCTCTGAGTAGCGGGAGCAGGAGTCCTGGCTGGGAGGGGTCCAGGGAACTGCCATGGGGCCTGATGCACAGTAAGCTTTTAATAAAAGACTGCTCAAAAAAGGCATTTTTAGATGGTACAGGGCAACAGCAATAAAACATGTTGCTTTCCCGTTTGGGTCAGAAAGGAAGGGCCTGGGACCAGGAAGTAGAATGAGATGGCTTTCTCTGCCTCCATGTTACGCCAACATGTTGCCAAACAGCACCCCTCAGCACCCTTTCTGTATCTTTCATGCCTGCGCCATCCTCCCTTTCTTCCACCTAACACGCTAGTTGCTCCAGGTCCACAGTCATCTCCTCTCCAACCCCCGCAAGGTGAAGCTCCCCGGACACAGTTTAAGAAGGGCAAATGGGTCCCCTTCGTCCTTCCTGGAGACAGCGCAGGGAGGCGAGAAGACTTTGCAGTCAGGCAGCCTCGGAAGCCTCTACACCAAGGTCTCCTGCATCCATCCCAGGCCTGACAGTGGCTCCTGCTCCTTTGCCCTCACCATGGCCCAACCACAGGCCCAGGTGCGCGGTCTGGATGAGTCATATTTGGCTCTTCAGAGAACACGCGGGGAAAACAGTCCGCTCTCGGGATGCCGAGAGAGCGCCCTGAAAGAGCTCATTAGGCGTGGACGCCCAGGTGGCCTCCTAGGGCTGTCAAAAAGGGTGCTTTGTTCTTCTTCCCCTGCAGCCCAGCCTCAGGTGGGCTGTCCTCTGATCATTCACACGAAGGAAAGGCAACTTCTTGGCTACCTTGTGTGGCTGCCAGACTTTCCCTAAGGGATATCGTAGCCGTTTCTGCAAGTGCAAATGGTTTATGTTTCTGGGAAGACCCTTTTCAGTTCTGAATAGTTAGCCTGGCTCGAGAAGAGCCTAACGTAGCGAGTGTGTCTGCTGTGCTGAATAAATACCAGTGACTAATAGCAGTAATAATGAAGTAATAGCAATGGAGAGCTTTAATTGAACACCTACTACATGCCAAACCCTTTTAATGGTATTGCATGCATTATTTTGCCTAATCCTCACAGCAGTATGAGGTTGGTATGATATTAATATTTTTTTTATTGAAGTATAACTGACATACTATATCCTATTAGTTTCACGTGTACATCATAGTGATTTGATGTCTATATACATCATGAAATGATCACCACATAAGTCCGGTTACCATCTGTCATCATATAACGTTATTACAATATTATTGACTATATTTCATATGCTGTGCATTACATCCCTATGAGTCATTCTAAAGTGAATAATAACATTTTAAGATGACAAAACTGAGGCTCAGGGAAGTTACACAATTTTCCAGGGGACAAAGTAAGTAATGGCAAGTACAGGGCAGAACCTGGATTCTGTCACAGGCCTCTCTGACTTCCCATCCAGCCCTGTAACTGCTATGTCACATGGCTTCTCTCAGACGCTCAGCGGGGAGTAATCTCATTTGTGCATGTGGCTATGATACAATGGCCTTTGCTGCTGTGTTCCCGCCCCTGGATGAGATTCCGTGAGGCTGGTTTGATGGGTGTGCATGCTCCTCTACCACCCCTACGAACCTTCATCAGCATGCTCTGGGGACCTCTGACCTAACTTCCCACCATCATTCTACCTGTCACTCCTTCTGTTCTGGTCACGTTGACCTCCTCTTTGTTCCCCAAACACATCAAACATTCTCTTGTCTCAGGGACTGTGCTTCCTGTTCTTTCATTCTAGAATGTTCCCCACCCTGATGACAGCTGGGTTCGCCCCTTCATTTCACTCAAGTCTGCTCCAGTATCACCTTAACTGAGAGGCTGTCTCTAACTATTGTGTGAAAAAGTATCCCCATCTTCTCCTACCTCCTTTGTTCTCTATTGCTTTCCACTGCTTCATTCTTCTTCCTTCCACTACTTGGCATATGGTACAAGTAGATACTTGGCCAGTGTTGTTCTCTGCTGTGTCCGCCACATTTAGAACAGTGCATGGCCCATGACATACTCAGTAAATAGTTGACTATATCGGCCAATGAAACGGTCCAGGCACACCACTCCAGATTATGGTGCCAATCTCACATTATAACTTAAGGTAAATGTTGACATATCAAGGCAGAAGCTGATAAAGACCCAGTGGGTTGCGATTAAATACAGTAGCTGAAAATAGCTCGAAAATTTTAAAAGAAAAATGAGAAAAAATAGTTTGCTATGCTCATATACAGATTGTGTGCTTGTAACTATTGCAAGAAAAGTTAGAATTTTGGACTTGTCTCAGCTAGAAAGAAGTATTTGTTATTATCTGTATGAATGTGTATATTGAGGACTCCAGACAGAAATTACACATGCCTTCTCTGTGAAGTCTCCAACTTTCCTAGTGAGAATTAACACCCCTGTCCTTAGAAATTCCAGAACACTTTGTCTGTGCCTATCTAATAAATAAGGCAGCTACCCAAAGTGATTTAAATAAACACTGGATCTGAAGTCTAGCAAAACAAGTTCACATTCTCCTTTTGACATTCTGTAGCTGGCTGACTGGATAATCCAGACATTCACTCTCAACTTCTGTTTCCACATTTGTAAAATGAGGTTCAATAATGTGGTCGACATTTCATTCATTCAACAACTGTTTCTTGAGTATTTACTATGTGCCAGGTACTTTCTATGTGTTTGTGATACATCCTAGAACAAAACATACAGAAGATCCCTGAGCTCATGGAGGTTATGCCAAGTTAACACTAAATATTCCAGCAGATGTTGTTGGTTGCTTCCCCATCTATCCTCCCTTTTTCCTGAGTTCCAGAGCCTCAATTATGTTTTGGTGTCTACCTCTCCCATGTGTTTCTGGGTATAATGACCACATCCATAGCCTCAGGAGAAAATCCTCACCATGGTGGTCCCATACCCATTTTGCCAGTGGTTGGGTAGGGATGGGAATGAGAACCAGGTCCGGACAATGAGCTGGGAGAGGGGGTTTATGAGAAAGATATCCTTTCTTCTACAAAAGGGACAACAGAAGAGATGGCCTCATTTTTGTCTCTGGAGATTGTCATGTTCAGATGTTACATCTGGAACTGGGAGAGAGGAATTAAGTAACTTCCTAAACTGAGGAAGAAGGCGATAATGAAGATGCAGAGCAGAGAAATGGGAAGGATCTGGGTTCTTGGTGATATTGTCAGCCACAAACTCATCCTACTCTAAAACCTACCTCACCTTTGGACTTGCTGCTACATTTCCAAATTATTGTAGTCAGTAGGAATTAGCACTTTCTGTTACTTGCATCCAAAGACACTTTATCTGATACGAGCTATTCTTACGATACCATTTCCCCTGCTTGTGAGTAAGATCATCGGGAGTTGGGTCTGTTTCATGTTTATTTTTGCATTTGTACACCTTGGTGCACATAGCATCATGTTTGATATAGAGTGGGTAATGAATGCATATTTCAGTGAAAATGCATCTACAACCACATGTTTATAACTTTGTATGTATATGATCTTTTAGACTTTTTGCAAATCTCAGGTTCAGTGCTTTATATAGTTATAGAAGAGAATAATAAATACCAACTTACTTCCAAATGTTTGGATAGGGCAGATGCAAAATTTTTAAAAGAACCCCAATTTTAAAATCTATGTACTTTAAGTCCATATTCTCAGATTCAGTATGTCTGAGGTGTGTTTTCTTGAAGCAATGGCCTGTAGTATAAGTCAACACAAGTATCTTTTATAAAACCCTAGTAGTGTGGCTGAGGCTACAACTCCACTGAATAAGACAGGACAGTCCAAGCCCTGATGTATGCTGTGTGTTCATGCCAGTGAGCTAAAGTAAGGGTGGGTCCACCCTGCCCAATGATTTCGTTTGATGAGGTCATGGGAACTGGACAAGGTTTAACCTGGGTTCTGAGCTGACAGCCTGAGGTCTGGTGTTCTAGTGTTTGCATGTCATGGGCCAATTACTCTGCTTTCACAGGTGGAGAAGCTGAGACAAAAACAGTAAGACAACTGGTCTACCTCAGAAGGACACAGGATTTACGGAGCAAGTTCTCACTGCTCTCCAGAGTTTACCTGCCCCTCTACAGAGCTGGCCCTTCAATTCAAGTCTGCTTAATGTTCAACACCTATTCCATGTTAGACACTGTAAGGGATGTAAAGACCAGAAGGATCTAATGTTTCCTCAAGGGACTAACCATCTAGTCGGAGAATATACAAGTATGTAATTCATTCGTACATATGTTTATTCAATCATTCATTCATCCTTCACTCATTCAATGACTTCTAGAAACTTGAAACAAGGCAGTGAATAATGCAGATGTGGTCTCTGCCTCAACGGAGCTTGTATTCTCATAGAGACGTACATTAAAGCCTTAACTGCTTGATCAATGACTTTACATTTGTGATACGTGTCGCAAAGGAAAGTACAGGACATAAGAACATGAACAGGAGATCTGATCCAAATTGGAGGTACTATTATCTCCATTTTACAGGTGAGAAATCACACGACGAATTAAGTAACTTGCCCAAGATCACTCAGTTAGATATGATGGAGCCAGATTGTCTCTCTCCAGAGTTCTTGACCATTCTATTTTTCAGGGAACTCTCATGAGCTCCAGGTTTGCCATGGAGCAGGCAGTTGGATAAATAAGCCTGAACCCATAGGAGGTGTCTGGGCAGGGGCTGTAACAAATGAAGATGCAACGAATGCTAACAGAGATGTACAATTTTGCTGTAGAGGAACATTAAGGAGAGACTGCATTTATCTGAGAGAAGCATAAATGACTTCCTGGGGAGGGAGCCATTTCTTTGAGACCCTGAAGGAAATATGGGAGAGTTTCTGCAGAGAGAGAGAACTGAAGGGTAGAAAGGGCATTCCAGGCAGAGAGAAGAGTGTGTAAAACAAGGCAGAGTAGTTACTTAAGAGGACCTTGCCAGCTCTTCCTCCTGCCATGCCTGTTTCTTCCTGACATACTCAACAGCACACTGAGTACTTGCAGGCATGTGCATACACAGAATTGTAGCTGGTTGTTGAATTTTTATTAGGATCTCCTTTTCTACAACCCTTGAGCAGCAAAGAAACCAAATTCAGTATTTCTCCCCCAAATGGGAACAGTGTGTCTCTGATGGCCTCCTGGCCCATTCCTGGTCCTAGTTTGAGGGGTGAGACTTTGGAAAGGAACCTAGTTTAAGAAACGGGTGCCTAACGCTGTTCTAAATGCAAGGGCAGAACGTGCGTATTATCCCCTGGAAGTCAGGAAGTCCTCAGTCTGTTGTGAGGTCTGGTTAATGCACACTAGACCTTTAGAGCTGGAAGGGACCCAGAGATCGTCCAGCTCAGCGCTCCCATTTTACTGCCTATGAATTGAGGCTCAAGATGGGAAGTGACCACCCCAAAGTCATGTGGCCTTTCATTCAGGATTTTTATTCCTCCCCCTCTCCCAGCCTCTTTTTCCTTTCTTCCAACCCAACAACTCCGGTAATTTCTCTACCCTCAGGCAGGCACACTGATTTATCACCTCATGGTGTGGCTTTGTAACGTGTATCTATTCTCCCTACCACTACCTTTGGTTTTCGTATGTTTGTTTTGTTTGCTTGTTTTGCTGTATTTTATTTTATTTTACTTTTTTACCATTTATTGAGTGTTACCATGGGCCAAGAGACTCTGCTAATTGATTCCCACGCATCATCTTTTGTAATCCTACAACATCCTGTAAGTTGTAGGTTGCAAAAAAAAGAGACGCTGGGAGATTAAAGTGTTCTTCTCCAGTTCACACAGCTGGTATTTAGCTGAGCTAAGATTTCAACCCATGTCTACCTGACTCAAAGCCTGTACTCATGTCTAGACAGCTGCAAAGCCTCTTACCCACAGCTTCTTCCTCATGGAAGCCTGATTACTTTTAGGCTAGAAGCATTGATTGGCTATCAGTCTATACTCTCCTTGAGACGCGGGTATCTCTACACACAAGTAACAAGCTTCCTCTTTTATAAGAGTATTTCCTTCATGTACCATGTGTTGTAACAACAGCTGGTGTTTTCAGGCAAGACTAAAATGGAAATTCATGCTACATTGAAATGGCTTTTTCTCTACTTCCCCTGGGCAAATAGTGGGATTTTTAATACTAATTATTGTTGATTTCTTACCTAAAAAGGTTATTTAATCCTCAGAACTTGGAAGGAGGGGGAAACATTGGTAACCTTGACTGTCTTAATTTTGAGTAGCCACTTAATTTCCATAATCCATCTATCCTTCCTCGGGAAAGATAGATTCAATTTTATCTGGTACTCGAAAGGATACGATGCCACATCTCATTGTTTTCTACATCTTTCTGATGAGGTGTCAGCAGTGGCTCTTATTCAGGATTCATTTGGCCTGGCCAGGAACCAGAGAACATTATCTCCATTCCCAGAATGCTCTTGGGTGAGGCTACATGTCAAATTACCATATCTTGCCGAGGAACGCCAGGATTCTTGCTGCTTACTGTGAATTTACAGTTCTTCATCCTCTTCCAAACTCCCAGCGTTTCTTTTGATGTGAAAAAGCAATTTAAAAATGTACCATATCTAATATAACACATGGATATATTCACCACACACATTCTTTTAATTAAAAGAATCGGTACGCTGCCTTTTGCTGACAGTTAACACCAACGCTTTAATGCCATTTTCTATTATTGATTTATGAGGTGCATACTCAAAGCAAATTAGGGAATAAATCATCGATGACATTGATTTGCTTCCCAGCTCTCCAATAAATGTGTCTAATTAATTGCGGGTGTGCTACCTGTCGCTGCTAGTTGAGGCCCTTCGCACAGTTCTCGGCCTCGCCTCTCTGTTCCCCTGTTATACTGCTGGGCTTCACGGAGACAATTTGGTAGCACACCTGAAGGTGTAGGGTGAGTGAGAGCTTGAGCCATCCATACATCTGATACTCTGAGGTGGGAAACGAATTTTTGCACATGCGTCAGGAAAGGGGATGAGGAGGCTGGTGGGGAGGAAGTTTCCGCTTGAGTGAGGCGGCTCATTATTTGAAAGGGTTTGCCTGGATCTTAGTAACACCTCTGGAACCAGTTATTTCTCAACCAGGATGGCCATAAAGTCAAGTGGGTTTTCCTTTTGTGGTCATACTGGGAAAGGGTCTCGGTCTGCAGGTGTCAGGTAAGAGGAACAGGTGGCTCACGCTCTCGTTTGATTGGTCCAAGCATCTCCTCTTGAAAGAGCAAGTCTCTCCTTTGGATGCAGGAGGGGAGCTCAGTACTGAACCAGAGGGTGGGGTCTTGAGAGGCAAGGGAGTGTGGTGGGTGGGTGTACTTTCTTCAGAGCCAGCTTCGTTCAAATCCCAGCAATGTCATTTACTCTCACACGTTAGTGTGACCTTTGGAAAGTTATTTAACTTCTCACTCTTGGTTTTCTTGTCTATAAAGAAGGAAATAATAAGAGCAGTTCCCTTTTGGGGTTGCTCTAAGCACTAAAGTGTGTAAAGTGTTTAGACTAGAGCTTGGCACATAGTCAGCATTAGGAAGTCTCTGTTATTATTTATTATTCTGGAATCCATGGATGGACTTTTGTATGTCTGCAAATCTGTGCAAACTTTGTGTGTCTGTATATTCCTGGGGAGTGGGTCCATGATATTCATTAGACTTTCAAAGGGGTCCCAGATCTCCTACAGGCTGAAGGCTCTCTGCCCAAGGGATCCTCTTCCTATTTTAGAGCACTCCTAACTCAGGTGCTCCTCCCTGCTTTGAATATACTGTTCCACCTGCATGGAACATACCTTCCCAAACCCCTCTCCTTCCTTTTCAGTAATAATCATCATATGAACAATGATAATAATAGCAGCTAATGTTTATAGAGCATCTACTACATCTCAGGTCTCAACTTAAGTAAATTACTAATTTTTCTCTGAGCCTTGGTTTCCCATCTTGGAGGGCTGTTGTGACAATTAAGTGAGATAATGTGAGCAGAGGAGCTGATATTCTATTGGTATATAGGACATAATCAACACATCCTCTTTATTTTCTTACTTCTGCATATCTTTTTGCAACCCTCGATGAATAAAGCATGAGGAGAATAAGCCTTTGTTGTTTTAAGACATTAAATTCTTGGGATTGTTTGTTACTGCGATGTAACATAGTCCGTTTTGACAGAAACATTGCTATATCCTCTAGTGACCCAGGATAATCAGGCACATAATTAAGTACTCAATAATTATATATTGATCAACCAAATGAAGGAAAGAATAAAAGAGGGTGGGAAGAGGAGTGAAGGCAAAAGTTGGAGAGAGTTAGGATGAAGCTAACTAAAATGTGTCATAATGGGTCACCTTCTCTAGAGATGGCCTAAAACAATACAAATTCTTTCATCTAAAAAAATAAAGACTTTCCAAAGCCTCCAAAAGACTGAGCTATAATTAGAAAGGGCAGGCACATTGTGGATTTGGTGATAGGAGCCAAGAGTCTTGGGGCATCCTGCTCTTTTTCAGATGGTCATCAGGTTAACTCCTGAGTGTGGTATGACCAATCCGCCTGTGGTCCCCTGAGAAGGACAGACTGTGGGATGCTCTTCAAGAAGGTTCTTTTGCATGGAGGCCTTTGATCCATTATTGCATTCCTGGTCTTTAACCAAAAAGCCTTCTCCCCTATTAGCCCTGTATCGACCACATCCCTCTTCTCATTGGAACGTGGCTCGCACCTCTGTGATCACGTCTGGCCCCAAAGGCTCTCAGTTGCGAAGTACAGCGGGTCTCAGCATACTCCTGGCTGCACGGTCCCATAGAATAAAGAATGAGACCAATTAAAAACAGATGCCTTGCACATCCATCAGGACCTCTCTCTCTTTCTAATCTTCCGTCCGAAGCCACACTGTGCTGTTTCTCGGAGCTCAGGAAGGCTCTGGCTGGTGACGTAGCAGTGTGAAGGACCACTGAATTGTTGGCATTCCTTTGCTCTGAGGAGAATAAACTAGTTTCAGTTAAAATAAGAACCAGATTGCCTGGAAAATGTCTAAGTCCTGGGACTCACTGGTTAAAAACAACTTCTAGAGAGTCTGAATGAGAACTTTTCCCAAGGATGGCTTTGGTGAAGGAGGAGAGGCTGCCAGATACTGCATCATTAACTAAATACCACAGAAAGTGGCTCTATATTTTATTGCTGTGTGTGTTAAACTATGGAGAACAAGAAGTTGGAAAGCCCAGCCGTATTCAAAGAATGGAGAACAAAATGCTCCAGCTGTTCTGTTTGGAGAAGGATAATTCATAAACAGAGAAACAGGCAACTCATTTTTGGATGTGGCTCAGCGACTAGTTGGAAACTGTAATGCTGGCAGAACTCTTTTGGCCACCAAGCACCACTCCCCGTCTTCCCCCTCAGATGCGTCTGAAGCCGGGTCTCAATCCCATCTGGACGAAGTCATGCAGCATGCTTGACACTGCCTGTCAAATTGCCCCGGTCCTTTTGGTGACCATTTCTTGCTTGTTTAGGCCTGGCACAACCTAACATGATACCAGGACAGCTGCTGTTGCTCCTAAGTTTGGGTTAAAAAAGAGAAAAAGGACTAAAGAAAGTGACAAAAATGTGACCCCCCACTGTCTCCTGTTAGAATCCTATTAAACCTCCCATTCAAGTCTGGAAAAATTCATCTGATGACATCTGCTTGACCTCCTGGGAAATGGAAGAGGGGTGGAGCTTGCCAACAAGATAACTTCCTCCTTCCTTCACTTCCTGCAGCCTCCGTTCCAGCAGGGCTGTGGCTGACTTCGAGCTGGGCCTAGATTCTCTGCTATCGTGGACCCCACCCTGCACGTTCATGTGTGCATCTGGAGGCTCTGTGGCCTCTGGCTGTTGGCCTACTAGAACAAGGCAGACTTTCTCAGCCCAGCAAAGGCATTGGCTCTGGAGACAAGAAGTTAGGAGAAGACTTGAGGAGCCAATGGGTAGGGAATTCCAAGGTCTTTGCGGAGCTCCCAGTGAAAAATGTGGGTCAATACTTATTTTTCTGAAAGAATTCTTCTTTCAGGAATGTTGGACTCTCTTATTCTCTTTGAGTAAAAATGGGATAGTATAAGGAAAGTCCATTTCATTCAATTTTGCTTGTGGATTCATTGCCACTATTCAACTGTTTTTGAGCCACAAAACTGGCATTTTCATATGGTTCCACCTACTGTATTATTTTAACACAGTGCTGAGCACTGAGGATAAAAACAACAGTAAAAAAAGGTCCTTCAGGGAGCATAGCATCCCATAAGGGAGATGGGTGTTTAAGGGGATGATTATAGAGCATTGAGAATAGTGTAATTGTAGAGGGTGTGACAAATCCTGCTTGACCAGAATAGGAAAGATTAACAGAGTCAGATCTTAGTTACCAGAAGCACATGAGTTTCTTTAAGACTAGTTACTCTCTACCAGCTCTTAGAGTGAGAAGAAGGAGGTGTGTAGCATTCTTTTGTAATTCAACTTTTTATTTTTGAATACCTTTAGGTTTATAGAAAAGTTGCAAAGATGGTACAGAGAGTTCCCATATACCCGTCACCCAGTTTCCTCTCATATCTTACACTGCCGTGGTACATTTGTCAAAGCTAAGATATTAGCATCGGTACATTACTATTAACTAAACTCTAAACTTTATTCAAGTTCGTCAGTTTTTCTACTGCTGTCCTTTTTCCATCCACATTGCATTTAAGTGTAGTGCTTTTAAAATGCTTTTGCAAAGTTTTTGACACTCCTCCAATGGAAAGTGGGGTGTCTATGTCCCCTTGCCTTGAAACTGGACAGGCTTTGGTGACTGTTTTGGCCAATGGAGTAGGGTAGAAGTGACAATACATGACTTTCCAAGTCTAGGTCATAAGTGGTGATTCGTCTTGAAGCCGCCAGTCTCCATATAAGCGGTCCAACTGCCCTGAGCTGCCATGTTAGGAGGAAGCCCAGACTAGCCCACACAGAGAGATCACATGGAGAAGCCTTGAGACTCTACAGAGAGAGAAGCTCAGCCATTCTCCAGCTTCCTAACCTCCAGCTGCTCCAATCCCACACTCTTTCAGCTTTCACCACTATCAGACAGCAACAGAGTGAGAGACCCCGAGCCAGAGATTGCCAGTCAAGTATTTTCCAGAATTCCTAATTCACAGACACTGTGAGAAGTATCACAATGATTGTTGTTTTAAACTATTCTTCTTTTGGGAGTTTTGTTACGCAACAGTAGATAGATAGAATAAATTGGCTCCTCCAGCACGTCTTAAAGTATGAGGTTCATCCACATATCATAATCCAGACGTTCCATGATTTCATTTTTCACTCATTCATTGAACACCTATTATGTGCCAGGTACTGTACTAGCTGCTGGGGAACTAGGTGACTATGATAATTTCTGAACTTGAAGCGTTTGTAGTCAGAAAGAAAAGAAGTCAAACAAATGGCCACAGTATGATATGTTAAAATAAAGTTTCATGAGATGTGGGAAAAAGGACAAATTTCCTGGGAGACATGCTGGATATCCTTGTTTGAACCAGGAGTTGAAGGATGAATCAGAATTTTCTATTGGGGATGGGGTAAGAGTGCATGGTGTGTATAGCGAATCCAGAATAGGTCTGCATAGCTGGAAACACAGGGTTTACTTGCATGAGTGTGTGTTTGGGGTTGGGGGCGGAGTCTGGCGTGGAATAGGAAGCAGAAGCAAAAAAAGCTGAACAGGGAGACTGAAGTCGAGTTTTCAGAGTAGAATCTGGGGTCAGAAGTGGAATGTCATAGTTTTTAGCCCAGATCTGATTCTCATTCCAGAAACTTCTCAAGAAGATGATGTTTAAATGTTAGACACTGATGTCCTCAGGAATTTGGACTCAAAATATACATCCACAGTATGTAGCTTGACCTTCTGGAAGAATAAATTTTGGAAATGACTGGCGACTAGGGTTCAAAACCTCTAAGCAAGTCTGTCAAAGTCGTGGTCAAGGGGTTTGTGAGGATTTTATTTCCATGGTTTGTCTTTTCCATGGAACCAAGTGTATGGGGGCGGGGGTGTGGAGTGTGGAATGAAAACATGAATTTTCAAAAGTAAACAGAGCTTAGGTGAAAGGAAATAGAATAAACTCTGTGAAGGCAACAACTGAAGACTGAAATGGAAAAAAAAGGTTAAAGGAGAATGCACTCAGGGTGGTAGGGCGCCAAGAGAAAAGTTCGAGGGGCTGGCCTGGTTGCCTAGTGGTTAAGTTCAGCACACTCCAATTCGGTGGCCCGGGGTTCGGTTCCGGGCATAGACCTGAAAAAAAGAAGTTAGAGCTGAGAGGAAAGGGGCAGTCAGGGGCGTGCAGAGAGCCTACAATTCAGAAACTTGGACTATTGCTCATGCCTATGCAGTACCTTCTTTCATTGAGTCTGGTTTAAGTTTGTTTCTGCCCCTTTGAAATGGGAGAGTCTTGATTCTCCAGGCTTATATATACTTCCTCATTTGATTCTCCCCAAAATGCAGATTCTCAAGGAGAGGAAATAATTTGCCCAAAGTCACACAACTGGTAAATGGCAGAGCTAGGTTTGCACCGGATATTCTGACTCCAAAACCGCTGTTCTTTCCAGAAACCGAGGCAACAGTTCACGCCCCCTGCCCCTATTTTACCCGTCTCTCTGAAAGCCCGCCCTCTTTCTCTGCTCACCTCCTCTGCTAGTGAAAGATGACTGATGCTCCAGAAGCTACTGTGAGCTCTTGCCAACTCCGAATTATGGGAAGGAATATCACTGTTTCCATCACCTAGAAAAGGGAGGATATGCCCCTCAGTTGCCTTTCAAGGCAAGGCAAGCATATGAGTCTGCTCCGGCTGCTGTAACAAAGTATCATCAACTGGGTGGTTTAAACAACATGCATTTGTTTTCTCCCAGTTTTGGAGGCTGAAAGCCCGAGACCAGGCTGGGGGCATGATGGGTTCCGGTGAAGGTCTCCTTCCTGGCTTGCAGACTGCCACCTACTTGCTGTGTCCTCACATGACGTTTTCTCAATGAGATCTCTCTTCATCTTCTTATAAGGCCGCCAGTCCTATTGGATCAGGGCCCCACCCTGATGACCTCATGCCATCTTATTTACCTCCTAAAACTCCCGTCTCCAAATACAGTCATATTGGTGGTTTAAGCTTCAACATATGAATTTTGGGGAGATACAATTCAGTCTATAGCAGCAAGGAAGGTAATGTTGCTGTAATTTCACAGATCAGGGAGCTGAGGCTCAAAGAAGTTGGCTCACAGCCGGGATGGAGCCGAGGTGCAATTGAGACCAGATCTCAGATTCCAAAATCTGTGATCTTCATTCCCAGAGCTATTGAAACGTTCTTTCATTACTGATGGTGAAACAGTACAATTAGCTAATACACACACAGAGCCTCCTATGCACCAGGCACTGTTCTAGTACTCATAGTTATTAGCTAACTCTGTCTTCACGACAGTCCTGTGCTATCCTTTGAGTGAGTTGAATGCAAGTTCAAAAGTAATGAGAAACGTCTTCAGAGCAGGTGAACTTTCCCTTCAGCATCTCCCCTTACTCTTTCCTTCAGCACCTTCTTGCATCCTGCGGGCGCTTGAGAGGGGCTTGATGGTGCTTGTCTGGGTAGGAGCTGGGGTTCTGAGGGAGTCTGGATCATCAGAGAAAGATCTGTGATTTGCTTTCTTGCACCATTCCAGGTTCAGGGGCTTCTATGAACACCCTCCCCGTTTCTTAGAGTTCCTGGCTGGGGGTCTTTTCCATTTGGGTCTCATTTCTCTACCTCCCCTCCTCCATCCTTCTGGCTAAGACTGATCTGTGTCTTTGACAGCTGGACACCTGCTGCCAAGAGAAATAATCGCCATGTGTACAGGGTGTTGCCGAAGGAAACAGGGTGGAGGGAAGAGGGAAGGGTTTCCTGCCAGCAGCCCAGTGGGCAAGGGAGAGGAGCAGGAAGGCTGCGCCGGACCCTCAGGGCGGGGCAGATGTGTGCAGGGAGAGGATGTACCCGGGGAAGGAACCGGGTTCAGGGGCAGCTGAGAAATAACAAGAGATGGGAGAAGCCGGGAGGCAGAGGGGAATAGGAGGCAGTTTCCAACCGGAAAGGGAGGGAGGGAGTGGCTGGAGGCTGAGGAAACCCACTGGGAGGGGAGGTGCTGGTGAAGGAGGCAGGGGTGGGCGGTGGCAGTAACTCAGGCTTGTACATATCACTGCTCACACAGCATTTTGACTTACACTGTTATCCCAGGGAAGCTTCCTGAGGCTACTCATTTTGCTGAAAAGTGAGGCAAGGCTCAAATTGCAAGTGGGTCATAATAATGCTTATTGGGTACCCACTCTATGTGCCAAGGAGGGTCTCAGATGCTTTTCTATCTGTGAATTGAGGCCATCTTCAAAAGCCAGTTGCAGGAGGTGGGTAGACATAGCTGTTCTTCTGTAGAGAAGGAAACAGACTCCAGTTAATTCCTGCATTTTAGAAATACATGCTGACCGGTATCAGTTTCAAGGTGCCATGCAAAGGCTGGTGGAGAAATCAGTGTAAACACTTCTCCTGGGCCAGGTCTGTTCCAAGGGCTTTGCACACATGATTTCCTTACATTTTCACAACCGGAGATGAGCACAGTATTATTATCATTCCCTTTTTACAGAAGAAGAAACAGTCACAGAACGGCAGAGTAGCAGAGTGATAAGCCGTGAGTGGGAGTTGAACCTGCGCAGTCTGGTTCCAGAGTCTAAAGTTCACCCACCATGACCTACAGCAGTGATGACAAGACGTGGCTTCGTTCTGAATTTGGAGTGACTGACTCCAAATCCTGTGTACTTTCCACCAACCCAGACTGCCTTTCGGGCTTAATTGAAGGGACAACATATATGTCCTAAATACAGTGAAGGGGATGGTTGTGCAACACGTGACCCTCTTTGCTAACTGCCAGGGCATAGCCAGACACTAGGACCCCACACCAGGATCCTAACAAACAAACAAACATGTCAAGGAAGATGTCAGGGTCTCTGGTTCCTTGCAGATTAACCAGGTCTCAGGCACTTGGGAGACATCCAGCTCCAGAATAATCTCTACACATGAGGAAGTAGGATATTCAGGTGGTTTAATGGCAAGCTCAGGGGACAGACCCAGCTTCAAATCTCGGTACTGCCACTTACTGGATTGGGACCTCCAGCTCATGGCTTCACCTTCTTGAGCCTTATTTTTCTGTTGTAAAATGTGTGAAACAGTACCGATGTTCTGGGGTTGTCGTCAGGATTAAATGAGATCATGCCTGTGAGGGGCTGCACCCTGTCCTTGGTGCATGGTTAGATGGGACGTAAATGTCAACATGGAGGTTAAGAGCTTAAGCTCTGGGTTGAAGTCCAGGCTCTGATATTTACTCCTTGAGTGACCTCAGCAAGTCAGCAAAGGTCTCTGGGTCTTGGTTCCCTTTTTGTAAAATGGAGACAGCAGCACCTCCCACATTGGACCACTGGGAGGGTGGAGCGAGCTGATGCAGGGGCAGCCCCAACGGCCATTATGCTTCAACAGCTATTACGATTCCTAGAGCTCAGGAAGAAGGGACCGCTGAGCCGCTTCTCTCACTCCTGCTCCCTCTCACTCTCTACTGCCTGTTGCACTTTTCCATTCAGGCCAAAGCCTTGAGAAGTAGCCATCACTCAGCAGGCCTAGTTACTCAGGAAATCGGGAAGATTTCACTAGAGTAGGGTTTCATGAGGCCTTTATCGTTGTGTGGAACTTTCCTGTGCTAGGTGCTATGGGCTATGCAGAAATGTTCAAGACAGGATCCTTTGTACAGGCTTTGCATTTAGGCAGGTTCAGGTTTCAAATTTGCGGTCGGCTGCTTTGCCTTCCTGAGTTTCCATTTCCTTTTCTGTAAAACAGGGAGAATAATTTTTACCTTGTATGCACTACCGGATGAGCAAATGAAAGGGCCCAGGACTTGGCCTGGCATGTAACCAGCATTAGGCAAAGGATGATTATTACTCTTGACCACAGGGGTACGATTTTTTTTTTTTTAAGAATAGGTAATAATTAATGGAAAAGGTCTCACTTTCTTTTGATAAGAAATACTTTACACAATATCATATTTATATCTTGAATAACTGATTTTTTTTAGTTGAGGAAGGAAGGGAAGGATGGAAGGAGGAAGGAAAGAAAGAAGGAAGACAGGCAGAAAAGAAAGATAGAGGGAGGGAGGGAGGAAAGAAGGAAGGAAGGAAAGAGTGAGGGAGTGAGAGAAGGATTCAAAATTAGAGTTCCCATGGGCTCTGACACAATCTTCTATGCCTTTCTTCATACTATCTATCCTGTCCTTTCTCTGCTCCCCACCCCACCTCTCTCTCAATCCACTTATAAGTTATGTTGGACACTTGTTCTGGGTGAAGAAGCAGTCTAGTTAAATAGTTCCTGTACAGTGAGTAAGTTTAAGATCAAAATGTAACTTAATTACAAGTGTATAAATATGGCAACTCATATTTACAGAGAAAAGAGAGTGAGTTTTTACAGCAAAGCTAACTATAGGGTATGTTTACTTTCTCCCCACAACCTTCTGAACTGGTTTTAACAAACTCAACTTCTGAAGGGTTTCCATGTACATGATTCATCTAAGACATCCTCTGTGGACCGAATTCCTTCTAGGACCCTGCATTCCAGGCAGAAGTTTGGGGACAGGAAACTTTGTGCATGTCTGTGTTTATGTTTCAAAAGCCAGATGGAATTTTGTGCCTCCTTTATTCCATCCTGAAACTTTACACTCACTTTGGCTCCTGATGTGATATTCACTGGTGTAATTCCAGGCAATCCCTTTCTTTATTTCTTTATTTCTTTTGTTCTTAATGTCAATTTGTACTAAGGAATCAATGAATTTCTGGCCACGGCAACTAAAAAATGTTGACTTTACCTGGGTCCCCTTCATTATTCATTACCCTTTACCTGTATTGTCTTCTGAGCTGCATCAGCAGCCGTTACTAGTCTACACCCTAAGCTGATCCATTTTTGTGGGTCTGGGCTGAGTTATTCAGCATCCTTTGTAGGGTCTTTCACAGAGCAAAAGTTTTTAATTTTGATAAGGTCCAAATGATCAATTTTTTTCTTTTACAGATCATACTTTTGGTGTTGTGTCTAAGAACTCTTCACCAAGCCCCATGTCCAGAAGATTTTCTCCCATATATTCTTCTAAAAGTTTTACAGTTTTAAGTTTTACATTTAAATCTATGATCCATTTTGAGTTCATTTTTCTCTAAGCTGTGAGGCTTAGGTCAAACTTCATTTTTTGCCTATGGATATCCAATCGCTCTGGCACCACTTGTTGAAAAGACCATCCTTCCTCCATTGAATTGCTTTTGCACGTTTGTCAAAAATTAGAGATCTCATCAAGATGGCTGTGTAGGTGGACTCTGAACTCACCTCCTCCCACGAACATAACCAGGTTACAATTATTCTTGGAAAAATTATCCCAGAAAGAAAACTGAAAACTGGATAAAAAGAACCCCCCCACACAAGGGACGGTCCTGACTGAGGTGGAAGAGGCAGAAATTCTTTCTGGAGAGAAAAAAAAGCCAGCTTCATGAGCTGCAGAGCTTCACAGCTGAGCAGGAGCCACACTAAGGTATGCAGCCCTGCCTGGAGGAGTGGGGACCTGAGCGGGGGCGTGTTACCACTACAAGCATCCTTTGGACTCAGCACAACTGAAACGAGTGTCATAATATCTGCCTTGGCTGGCTATTAACTGCAATAGGGAAAACCTCCAGAAAAGCTATTGACATGAGCGGAAAACTCTAGCTCTTAAAGGGCCCATGCACAAATTCACCTGTCTCAGAAAGCAACCTAAAATTACCAGAAAGAAAGGTGTGCAGTCCTTTGGTGAAAAGAGATTCACCTGGTGGGCTCTGGGTGCATCTTGGTGAGAAGTGAGACCTCTCCAGAGACTGAGACATTAGTGGTGGCCATTTTTGTGACCTAGTTCAGGCATGCTGACACAGATGCTGGCCAATGCCATTGGAGTTCTTCCCCTGGCCTGTTAGCCCAGGGGCCTGCCACACCCACTAGAGTGCAGATTTAATCCGGCTCAGCCAGGGCAGGCAGACTGCCCTAGGGATTGGTCCCACCCAATAGCAAGCCCTGGGGCAACTTTTCAGCCTGCATAGACTGGGTGCCTCCATCCTCTGCAGGCAGGGGAGTGTGTCTTCAGGGCCTGCATGAGGAGCAGGTGCAGTGTGGGGGGTGTTGGTGGAGAGTGTGGGGGCCTCTGTGGTGGGGCCACTGGGTACACTCCAGGGGGTCAGGAAGTGTGTATGGGCCAGGACAGTGTTGATGGCGTGTGTGGACCTGTGGGGGTTGGGGATTATCAGTGTTAGAAGACCTCTGCTTCACAAACAGCCACATAGGGGATCGATCAGCCTGAAACAATTGGGTGCTCTTGTGCCTGGGGCCAGCCCTACTTAGCTGCAATCCTGAGAGCTGGCAACACCCTTGAAGGCCTGAGGCCTAGAGCAACTGTAAGCCCCTGAGTCTAGCAACCAGCCACACTGGATGCCTACTCACTTAACAGAAAAACTGTAAGAGGAGTTTGCTATTAGACCTAGCAGCCAACAGTGCTGGGGCTCCCCAAACCTTCTGTACAAACAGCTGGGAAGGGGGAGAAAGCCTTGACTCCCTGGTACCTGCAGTAAGAGCAGCCCTACCACAGCAGAAGGACACAAGTAGTCCACACAGGGGTCATTCCTGGAACATTTGGACTGGTGACAAGAAAGAAGCACACTATTAGGCCTCAAAAGGTGTCTCTTACATAAGGCCACTTCTCCAACATCAGAAGACACAGCTCACTCACCTAATACATAGATATAAGCACAGAGAAAGATGCATAATGAAGAGGCAAGGAAATACATTCCAAGTAAGGGAACAGGACAAAACCCCAGAAGAAGAACTAAATAAAACAGAAATAAGCAATCTACATGACAAAGAAGTCAAACAAAAAGTCATAAGGCTGCTCACTGATCTTGGGAGAATACTGGATGAATACAATGAGAATATCAATGAAGAACTGGAAAATATAAAAAAGAACCAATTGTAAATGAAGAATATAATACTGGAAAAGAAAAATTCACTAGAGGGACTCAATAGCAGAGTAGATGATACAGAAGAACAGATCACCAAGCTGGATGAAAGACTAGAGGAAATCACCCAAGCTGAACAGATAAAAGAAAAAAGAATTTAAAAGAATGAGAACAGTCTAAGGGAACTCTGGGACAATGTCAATGCACTAACATTCATATTACAGGTGTCCCAGAAGGAGAAGAGAGAGACAAAGATGCAGAGAATCTGTTGGAAGAAATAATAGCTGAAAACTTTCCTAACCTAAGGAAGGAAACAGACATCTAAGTACAGGAAGCACAGAGAGCACCAAACAAGATAAACCCAAAGAGGCCCACACCAAGACGCATTATAAATAAAATGTCCAAAATTAAAGATAAAGAGAGACTCCTAAAAGCTGCAAAAGAAAGGCAACAAGTGACATACAAAGGAAATCCCATAAGGCTATCAGTGGACTTCTCAGCCAAAACTCTAAAGCCTAGAAGAGAGTGGCACAATATATTTAAAATGCTGAAAGGAAAAAAACCTACAGCCAAGAATACTCTACCTAGCAAGTTTATCATTCAGAATGGAAGGAGAGAGAAAGAGTTTCCTAGATAAGCAAAAGTTAAAGGAGTTTTTACTAGAATCAAATTTACTAGAAATCAAATTTAAATATTGTAGAAACCAGTTCCACGATAAATGCTAAAGGGACTTATTTAAGTGGGAAAGAAAAGACCACAAATAGGAATAAGAAAATTATCAAAAAAATAGGCAATAAAATCATGGGTAAAGGCAAAAATACAGTAAAGAGAGCAGATCAACCACCTATGAAGATAATATGAAGGTTAAAAGACAAAAGTACTAAAATTACTTATTTCAATGATAAGAGGGTAATGAATAGACACACACACACAAAATAAGAGATTAGGTATGATTTCAAAAAAATAAATTTGGGGAGGAGGGGATTAAAAGAGTAGAGCTTTTAGACAGAGGTCAACTAAAGAGAGTGCCAACTCAATATAGATTACTATATATGTAGAATATTATCTATGAACCTCATGGTAATCACAAACCACAAACCTATAACGAATACACAAATAAGTAAGAGAAAGGAAATCAAACATATTACTAAAGAAAGCCATCGAACAACAAGGGAAGAGAGTGAGAGAAGAAGAAAGAAACAGAGAGCTACTAAAACACCCATAAAAAGTAACAAAATGGCAATAAATATATATTTACTGATAGCTACTTCAAACATCAATGACCTAAATGCTTTAATCAAAAGGCATAGGGTGGCCGGTTGGATTAAAAAAACAAGACCCATTTATATGCTGCATATAAGAGAGACACTTCAGACCTAAAGACACTCACAAACTGAAAGGGAAGGGATGGAACAAGATACTCCATGCAAATGGCAAAGAAAAGAAAGCCAGAGTAGCAATACTTACCTCAGACAAAATAGACTTTAAAACAAAAACTGTAACAAGAGACAAAGAATGGCACTAAACAATGATAAAGGGAACAATCCAACAAGAGATATAACACTTGTAAATATCTATGCACCCAACATAGGAACACCTAAATACATAAAGCAATTATTAACAGACATAAAAGGAGAAATAGTAACACAATAGTAGTGGGGGACTTTAACACACCAGTTACAACAATGGATAGATCATCCAAATACAAGATCAATAAGGAGCCATTGGCCTAAATGACCCTTTAGACCAGATAGACTTACTGGATATATATAGAGCACTCCATCCAAAAACCGCAGAATACACATTCTTTTCAAATGCTCATGGAACATTCTCCGGGATTGATCGCATATTAGCCCCCAAAACAAGTCTCAATAAGTTTAAGAAGATTGAAATAATACCTAGCATCTTTTCTGACCATAAAGGTATGAAACTAGAAATCAACTACAGGGAAAAAAGCCAGAAAAACCACAAATATGTGGAGATTAAACAGAATGATACTGAACAACGATTGGGTCAATGAAGAAATCAAAGGAGAAATAAAAAAATATCTGGAGACAAATGAAAATGAAAATATGACATGCCAAAATCTATGCGATACAGTAAAAGTGGTTCTAAGTTCTAAAAGTGATTCTAATATGAATGCA
The DNA here is from genome assembly GCF_037783145.1 of Equus przewalskii. Taxonomy (NCBI): domain Eukaryota; kingdom Metazoa; phylum Chordata; class Mammalia; order Perissodactyla; family Equidae; genus Equus; species Equus przewalskii. The sequence continues at coordinate 29,456,708 of NC_091859.1, forward strand.
TAAAGATATATGCACACCTATGTTCTTTGTGGCATTATTCACAATAGCCAAGACTTGGAAGCAACCTAGGTACCCATCAAGGGATGAATGGATAAAGAAGATGTGGTATATATACACAATGGAATACTACTCAGCCATAAGAAATGATGAAATCCAGCCATTTGTGACAACATGGATGAACTTTGAGGGTATTATGCTAAGTGAAATAAGCTGGAAGAGGAAAGTCAAATACTATATGATCTCACTCATAAGTAGAAGATAAAAACAAAGACAAACACACACAACAACAGCGATTGGATTAGTGGTTACCAGAGGGGAACGGGGGAGGGAGGAGGGTGAAAGGGGTGATTAGGCACACGTGTGTGGTGATGGATTGTAATTAGTCTTTGGGTGGTGAACATGATGTAATCTACACAGAATTTGAAATATATTACTATGTACACCTAAAATTTATATAATGTTATAAACCAATATTACTGCAATAAAAAAAATTAGTTGGCTGGATATGCATTTAGGATATCTATGTCTTCTTGGTGGAGTAAGCTTTTTATCATTATGTAATGTCTCTCTCTGTCCCTGGTCATTTTCCTAGCTCCAAAGTCTATTTTATGTGATATTACTATAGGCATTCCTACTTTCTTTTGATTAATATTTGCCTAGTGTATCTTTTCCCTTCCTTTTACTTTCAGTCTACTTATATCCTTATATTTGAAGTAAGTTTCTTGTAGATAGAACATAATTAGGTCATGTTTTAAAATCTATTTTGCCAATCTCTGTTTTTCAATTGGTGTATTTAGACCATTTATACTTAATGAAATTATTGATATGTTAAAGCTTAAGTTTTCCATTTTACTTTTTGTTTCCTCTGTTATTCATTTCTCTATTTTTTTTTTCTGTTCTCCTGTGAATTACCTAAACATCTTTTATGACATTTCTGAGTAGATAAGCAGGTCTTCTCTGATACTACTTTGGTGGGTAAAGAGAGGCTGCCTCATTACTGTCTGTCTTGGTAAAAGATCAGATTTTCTTCTTGATCAAGGAACTCAACGTCAACAGACATTGAGTGTCTACGTTGACACTGAAATGGGGAGTGGCTTCTTGTTATTGCTGGTTGGGGGTGAAAGTTCAAGTTCTCCACCAGGCCTCTGCTCATACCACCCTGGCTGGGAGAGGAAGGGGCACCTTATTACTTCTTCCCCCATGGCCTCTATTGATGCTGTCTGGGGCATGGGAGTGGCTCATTACCCCTGAGCTGTGGTTAGAATCCTGATCTGCTCTAGGCCTCCTTGATACCAACCCTGTGAGGAGGGGATGGAATCCTCACTGCCTCCAGTTAAGAGTAGAAGCTCTTCTTCCCCATTAAGGTTAAAGGGTAGGGGGAGAGGGACTGGCTGGCAGAGATGAGAATCTTGGCTCCCTATTTGGCATTTTCTAAAACCATCCTAGTAGGGGCATTAAGACACCTTGTTACAGCCTGAGTGGATGTCCTCTATTGCTATGACTATTTGTATACCTAATCCCCTATTTCCTTTAAGACAAGAACACCAGAGAGTTGTCAGCATGGTTTCTCATAGTCAATATGCACTGACTCCATAATGACTTGCCTTATTGTCCTGGGAATGCCTTTCCTTCTTGTCTCATGACAAACTGGCTTTGGATCTACCTGTTTACTGAGGACCTCTTCTGTGCCTAGACTGTGTATAGGACTCTGAGCCTCAGTCTTCTCTCTGCACACTTGGGACACCCACTGCTTACAAGGAGCTGTTGGGTAATGGAGAAAGTGCTAGAAGACTCCAGTTGCACCCTGGATTTGTCACTTATAGCCCTTGAACATGCTGAAGTTGAGTTTCCTCATTCCTGTATGCGTATCACAATACCTCCTATACTTCTCAGAGTTATTGTAGAGATCTAATGACATAATGCAGCATAAACGCTAAAACACTACAGCAAGGTCAGGATTAGTTGTTATTGTGGAATCCAACAAGAATCTTTATTCCAACAAGAATTGTGTATGCACTGCTCCTTGTCACCCAATATCTATTCTCTTTGTTTTTCTAAGTAATACGTCTCAAATTTGAGCTGGGATACCCAGAATAAACACTGGAGTTTCCAATCTTTCTTCTAACTAAGCACGGTCAATTGGTTGTAAGTAGAAGAGATGTGTGCAACTTCTCACGAGTATTCCTTAAAAGAAAAGAGCATCATCACCTTCTTCCTTTTATTTTTCTTTCTTGATGAGTGGGATTTGGACATAATGACTGGTACTCCAGCAGCCATCTGTAATAAGGAGGACAAGAGCCACACTGCAGGAATCTCCGAGTGAGTGGAAGAAACTTGTGTCTCTGATAGATTCACAAAATTGCAATACCAGCTTTGGACAATAGACCCAGAGCGTTTACACGTGGAAATAAAGCCTTTTGTGTTTAAACAACTGCTAAAGTAGATTTTCTCTTATAATTGAACCAACCCTAAACAATACAAATGCACACTCCAGTGAAAAATATGTGTTTCAAATTAGTTGCCTGTGATAGAAATGAATATATATCATTAGCAATTTTATAACCCTGGGAAAAGTAGTGTGGATAGATGGTGAAAACTGTTTTTCCATTGGAGCTTTACCTGCCAGAGCTTGCACACTCTTATATCATGATTTTGCAAAGGCTAATCTGTAAAATGACTGAATTAGAATCAATTCGTGGGATTATTTTTTAAGTGGAGATTTCTGGAACCCTTCCCAAATTATAAGTAGGTTTCTGGGGAAAGGAATCACAGCTCTGCATTTCTATCACTTTCCACGTATTCTTGATTATTCCAAAGCTTGAGAACCAACTTGAATGTAGACTTTCATGCAAAATTTCATTGAGTGCTCTCTATCACAGAACCATAGAGGAAGAATATTGAGGAGATTTTTTTTTCAAAGATTTTACTTTTCCTTTTTCTCCCAAAGCCCCCCGGTACATAGCTGTGTATTTTTAGTTGTGTGTCCTTCTAGTTGTGGCATGTGGGATGCTGCCTCAGCATGGCTTGATGAGCGGTGCCATGTCTGCACCCAGGATTCAAACTGGCGACACCCTGGGCTGCCAAAGCAGAGCGTGCGAACTTAACCACTCGGCCACGGGGCCCTGCCCCTGAGGAGATCTTTTGACCTAGCTATACACTAGGTCAAACTTAATTTATAAATCCAATTATCTTTTTCTCATAAAGATTAGCTAAGAATTTCTTAAATTGACTTGTTAGATGTTTCCTAACCTTTAACATGAACATTGTCAGATAAATGATTCCATGTGCTGTGGCAATCTGATAATGAAATGCATTATAAGTGATTAAGAAACAAAATCCAAGGAATTTTTTCTCCATGTACTGACAGGAATTGTGGCAGCAATATTGTGCAAATTCTCCCAGTCTACATTCGTTTATGTGTACGTTCTCATTAATATAATGCTGTAACAAACAAACTCCCAAACGACAATGCCTTAAGAGAATACAATTTTACTTCTCACTAATGCAATAGTCCAATGCAGGTATTTCTCATCAGCAGAAAGCTCTCCTCCAAACTATAATTTGGGGGACCTAAGATATTTTTATCTTGTGGCTCTGCCATTTTCAATAGATGGCTTCCAAGGTTATTCTAGGTACCATCTCCAATTTAGCCAGCAAGAGGAGGAAATAGGCATAGAGTATAGTGCATAGAAGGTTTTTATGGACCAGATTTGAAAGTGGTCCACATCATTTTCACCACAGAGATTCTCGAAGAAATGGTTGATTTCAGGTCATATTTAGGGAAAGTAAAAAATAAGCCTGGGTATATAGTTTTCCAGAAATCAAGGAAAGGATAAAATTTTAATGGGGACATATGAAAAGGAGAGAGGAGCCATATGAAGAAACTCCTATCGGCAAAAATTGGGCAATTTGAGCATGAAAGAGAATACTTAGAAACTCTGCTAGAAAGGAAGAGATTTGTTTGGGGGTATGGAATGCTGTATTTTATTGCTTAAATCCTCCTGCCAAAAAAAGGAAAAGTGATAAACACAAAAACAAACAGACAACAACAACAACAAAATCCATCCATACCTGTTTGAAGACATCAGAGGCACCAAATCAGTGAAGACCTAGGTAGCTGAGATCACAGAGAAAAGGAAAGAGAAGCACAGAGAGATGAGACCTATATTCAGGGTTGATTTTTCCCCTTAAGGAATTTGCTCTTTCAAGGCTATTGGCCAAGAAGATGAGTAGCTATGAGCCTAAATAGCTAATCAAAGTTATTGGCCAACTCACAGAGCTGGGGAGACAACAAGAGGAGTTCAGGGCTGACTAAAGAGGCAGATTGCTGATAAAAACAAAGTGTTTTGGTTTGAGTCCTCTGAAGGGCTATACTCTAGGAATTAGGCCTAAGTAGAAATAGATCAACCCTCCCAAACACTCAAACACAGCTTCAATTTAGTTTACTCCTAAATTGGATTAAGGTGGTCTACCCTTATCCTAATCACCTGACAGAAGGAAAAGTAAATCCTCTCTTGAGGAAGATTACATCATCCAGAGACTTAAATTACATCTCAGGTTTTTCACTATAATGTCTGGCATTCAAAAATAATTATTAGGTACACAAGGAAATTAAATCAAGTGATTGAAAAACCACAGAAATAAAAACAGACTCTACAAGTAGACTCACAGGAGATGCTGTTATCAGATGCTTAAACTATTATCAGACTTTAACATAACTGTGATTAATAGGTTTAAGAGAATAGAGAATAACAGTACATGTGAAATTTATAAAATATAAAATAGTTTTCCATCTTAAAAAAGCAACAGATGAAATTAAGAAATCAAATGTTGAGTTTACATGTAGATTAGACTCAGCTGAAGAGAGAATTAGTAAACTAAAGGATGCATCAGGTGAAAATAACCAGACAAAAGAGTGGAGAAATACAGAATGCTAAATAGAGAAATAATCATAAGAAAGATATGGGATACAGTAAATAGGCATAATATATTTATAAAGCATTCCCAGAATGGAAGGAAGAAAAGCAAGATGGATGAGAACAAATAAAAAGAAAGAAAAAAGATCAGAAGAAAAAAGCTAGTGCCATCATGCTTTCTATTTCAAATTATATTACAAAGTTACAGTAATCAAAAGAGTATGGTACTGTCATTAAAAACAGACACATAGGTCAATGGAACAGAATAGAGAGCCAAGAAATAAACCCACACATATACGATCCACCAATTTTCAACAAAGGTGCCAAGAATACACAATGGAGAAAAGATTGTCTCCTCAATAAATGGTGCTGGGAAACTAGATATCCACATGCAAAAGAATAAAATTGTACCCTTTTCTTACACCATACACAAAAATCAACTCTAGATTGATTAAGTCTGGAATAGATTAAAGAGTTAAATGTAAGACCTGAAACCATAAAACTCCTAGAAGAAAAGGGGAAAAGCTCCCTGACATTGGTCTTGGTATGATTTTTTTGGGTTTAACACCAAAAGCACAGGCAATAAAAGTACAACTAAACAAGTGGGACTACATCAAACTAAAACATTTCTGCACAGCAAAGGAAACCATCAACAAAACGAAAAGCCAACCTCCAAAGTGGGAGAAATTATTTGCAAGCTGTATATCTGATAAAGGGTTAATGTCAAAAATATATAAGGAACTCATACAACTCAATAACAAAAAAGCAAATAACCCAATTAAAAAATGGGCAAAGGACCTGACTAGACGTTTTTCCAAAGAAGACATAAAAATGACCAGAGGTATATGAAAAGATGCTGAACATCACTAATCATCAGGGAAATGCAAATCAAGACCACAATGAGGGGCTGGCCCCGTGGCTAAGTGGTTAAGTTCACTCACTCTACTTCAGTGGCCCAGGGTTTTGCTAGTTCAGATCTTGGGCACAGACTTAGCACTGCTCATCAAGCCATGCTGAGGCTGTGTCCCACACAGCACAACCAAGAGGACCTACGTCTAGAACATGTAACTATGTACTGGGGGGCTTTGGGGAGAAGAAGAGAAGAAAGAAAAAGATTGTCAAAAGATGTTAGCTCAGGTGCCAATCTTTAAAAAAAGTTCATTAGCTCAGGCTAACATAAAGTGAAATATTTTAAAAAACCCAGAAATTTAAAAAAAAACCCACAATGAGACAGACATCACCTCACACCTGTTAGAATGCAAATATTGGCAAAGATGTTGAGAAAAGAGAACCCTTGTAGACTGATGACTGGAATACATATTGGTACAGACATTACGGAAAACAGTATAAGTATATAGGATGTTTCTCAAAAAAATTAAAAATGGAATTACCATATGATCCAGCAATCTCACTTCTGAGTATATATTCAAAGGAAGTAAAATCACTATCCCAAAGAGATATCTACACTTCCATGTTCATTGCAGCATTATTTACAATAACCAAAACCTGGAAACAACTTAAGTGTCTGTTGACAGATGAATGGATAAAGAAAATATGGTATATCATTCAATCCAAGGGAATATTATTCAGCCTTAAAAAAAAGGAAATCCTGGGGGCTGGCCCCGTGGCCGAGTGGTTAAGTTCCTGTGCTCCGCTGCTGGCGGACCAGTGTTTCGTTGGTTCGAATCCTGGGCGCGGACATGGCACTGCTCATCAAACCACGCTGAGGCGACATCCCACATACCACAACTAGAAGGACCCACAACGAAGAATATACAACTATGTACCGGGGGGCTTTGGCGAGAAAAAGGAAAAAAATAAAATCTTAATAAAAAAGGAAATCCTGCTATTAGCAACAACATGGATGAACCTGAAGAACGTTACCCTAAGTGAAATAAGAAAGACATAGAAAGACAAATATTGCATGATCTCACTTATATGTGGAATCTAAGAAACTTGAAAAAGAAAAAGTTGAACTCGTAATAACAGAGAGTAGAATGGTGGTTACCAGAGACTGGAGGTTGGGGGTGGGGTCGGGTGAGGGGGAAAGGGAGCTATTGGTCAAGGAATACAACCTTTCAGTTATAAAATGAATAAGTTCTAGACGCCTAATGTACACCATGGTGACCATAGTTAATGACACTGTATTATATACTTGAACTTTGCTAAAAGAGTAGATCTCAAGTGTTCTTAATACACACACACACACACACACACACACACACAAGGTAACTCTGTGAGTTGATGGATAAGTTTAAAAAAAAAATTGCCAAGTAATTTCTCAACAGATCCTGTTGGTCCTCAGTAGTTTCTTTCTTGCTGATATTATAGTTAGAGATTTAATAAATTTAAATAGAAAATACATAAAAGACAAAGTTATAAAAGACTTGTGGCCAAGTGGTTAAGTTCGTGTGCTCTGCTTCTGCAGCCCAGGGTTTCGCTGGTTCAGATCCTGGGCACAGACATGGCACTGCCGGTCAGGTCACGCTGAGGTGGTGTCCCATGTAGCACAACTAGAGGGACCCACAACTAGAATATACAACTATGTACTGGGGGGATTTGGGGAGGAAAAAGCAGAAAAAAAAAAAAAAGGAAGATTGGCAACAGTTGTTAGCTCAGGTGCTAATCCTTAAAAAAAAGGGGAATAAAAAGGGATATTTTTGTGAGAAATAGAAATCAAGTGTCTTAGTAATCAAACAAAATATAGACTACTCCAATTAAAACACAAAGATTGAGACAGCTTGCAAGAATACAGAAAGTTTGAAAGTGAAAAATATATACCATCTAAACAGTAACCAACATCACATATAGAATACTGTACCTCAAAACCAAAGAACATGCTTTCCTTTCAAACGCACGTGGAACAATTTCCAGTTGCTGAACTGTAAAGCTTGACTCATCAAATTTGAAAGAATTCAAATTACCCAGAGGACGTTTTCTGATCACAGTAGAATTAAGCTAGAAATTTAAAGGTACCCAGAAAAGCAGCCCTATGTACACTTCCAAATAATCCATGAATCAAATTTTTGTTTTTTGTTGTTTTTATTTGAGGAAGATTAGCCCTGAGCTAACTACTGCCAATCCTCCTCTTCTTGCTGAGGAAGACTGGCCCTGAGCTAACATCCATGCCCATCTTCCTCTACTTTATACGTGAGATGCCTACCACAGCATGGCGTGCCAAGCAGTGCCATGTCCGCACCCAGGATCCGAACGGGCGAACCCCAGGCCACTGAGAAGCAGAATGTGTGAACTTAACTGCTGTGACACCGGGCCGGCCCCCCATGAATCAAATTTTTAAAAAATCAAACTGAAAATTAGAAAATGTTTTGAACTGAATGATAATGTATGGGATGTCCAACTGCCCCTCATTTGGTCCCTGTATGTTTCCCCTACTGACTTGTAAAATCTGAAACCCAGGAAAGGACTGGGCCAGCAGGATTCAGAAAAGAGACTTATATGAAGCCCCTCTCGTCAGATTGTGGTGGAGGGAACAGAGAGCCCTGGTGGAACTCTGCACCCAGTAGGGCCTCAGGGGCTGTAGGGCCTTGGGAAGCAGAGCTCTGAGAACATTTCCACCATGAAATTCACTCCTCCTTACCCTTCTCGCTAAGGAAGAAAAATGTGGGATGCTGCTAAAACAGAAGAGAGAAAAGTTAGAGCCTTAAATACAATATTATAAAGGAAGCAAGGCCAAAAATCAATGGTTAAATATCTGTCCAAAAAAGTTGGCAAGAGAACAGCTAATTAAATCCAAAGAAAGTAGAAGAAAGGAAATAATAAAGATAAGGGCAGAAATGAATGAAAATAAACATGCAAAAGAAAATAATCAGCAAAACCAAAATTTTTCTTGAAAAGACTAATAAAATTGATAACCTCTAGAAAAAATAATTAAAAGGAAGAGAAAGAGAAAGTACAAATAACCAGTATAAGCAAGGGGACAGACCTTGAAGAGATAATTAGACGTTATCATAAACATTTTTTATGAATAAACTTGTCAACTGCGATAAAATGGATAAATTCCTAGAAAAACACAAGAAGATATAAACATTTAAATGATTCTATATCTATTAAAAACAGTGAATCCATAATTTAAATCTTCCTATGAAGAAAAATTCATGCCCAGATGATTTCACTGATGAATTCTCCCAAACATTTAGGGAAGAAATAACACTAATCTTAGACAAATTTTCTCAGAGAGTAAAAGCACAAGGGATACTTTTCAACTTTTATTAGGCCAGCAAAGATGTTACAAAAAAAGATTCAATCTTTCTCATGAATATGCATGATGATATTTTAAGGACAATATATAAACACAAGATATACAAAAAAGATATACATCATGACCAAGTCAGTTTTTTTCCCAACAAAGCACAGTTGATTTAACATTAGAAAATACCAATATAATTCAGTATATTAATAGAAAAGAGAAGAGAAATCAGATAATCATATTGATAGATGTAGAAAAATATTTGATAATATTCAATATCCATACGTGACAAAAATAATCATGGCAAACTGGACATAGAGGGAGCTTCCTTAATTTGATAGCTATCAATAAAAACTTAAAGCAAACTTTATATTTACTGATGAACTATTAAAAACTTTCTTCCTGAGATTGGGGTTGAGAAAGAAATGCTGGAGATCACTATTGTATATCACTATTATATTACCACTATTCAACACGGCATTGAAGGGCCCAGCATTTGCGATAAGGTAAGAAAAAGGAATAAAATGCATAAAAAAATCAAAAGGAAGAAACTACCAGTATTTGTGGATGATATGATTGTATACCTAGAAAATCCAAAATAATCCACAAATAATACATTACAAATAGTAACTTAAGCAAAACTACAAAACATTATCAAGAGAAATTAAATGAGATCTAAATAAAGAGAAATATACCACATGGTTTCTCCCCAAATTGATCTATAGATTCAATGAAATCTTAATCAAGATCCAGGAGTGGTTTTGGAAATTATCAAGCTGATTTCTAAAATTTATGTATAAATACAAAAGCCTCCCACTAACAAAGGCAATCTTGAGGAGGAAGAACCCTCATATACTACCCTCATATATTACCAGATATTGAGTTATATAGCTATAGTAATTAAAACAGCATAATGTTATTGGCGCATGAATAGACAAATAAAACAATCAAGCAAAATAAAGTCCAGATAGAGATCCAAACATACATGAATACTTGACTTATGACAAACGGAGCATAGTAAAGCAGTGGTGAGAGGCTGATCTTTTCAATAAAATGTTCTGATCAAGTGGAAAAATGATATTGAACCCTGTCTCACATCATACTCAAAAAAATTAATTCCAGATGGACTGTGGGTCTCAATGTGAAAAAAAAAAATAGAGTTTCTGAAAGATAATGTAGAGAATATATTCATGATCTTGGGGTAGACAAAGACTTCTGAAATAGGATATAAAGGCACTAAATGTAATGGAATTGATTGATAAACTGGAATATGCTAAAATTAAGAATTTATGTTCCTCAAAGGGCACCATTCAGAGAGTGAAAATGCAAACCACAGAGTGGGAGTTGTTTTAAATACATATAACCCACGCAGGAGTCATATCCAATCATAAAAATCAATTTTTTAAGGACAGATAAACCAATTTAAAAATGAGCAAAAGAATTAAGCGTTTCACATTTAAACGATCAATAAGCACATTAAAAGGTGCTCAAGATCATCAGGGGAAGGCAAATTAAAATCACAATCATATACCATTACAAACCTACTGGAATGACAATTTCAAATGTTAATGAAGATGTGAAGCCATTGGAACTCATGTACCATTGGTAAGAGAGGAAACTGGTACAACCACTTGGGAAAACCAAATGTTTGCATACCTTATGACCTAGGAATCCCACTTCCAGGTATGTACCCAAGATAATTGCTTACACCTGTTCACCAAAATACCTGCAGAAGGTGTGGTGTTGTATGAAGTACACAGCATTGCCAGTGAAGAATTCTGTCCAAAATATTTAACTCAAATCTATTACAGCTTTTAAACCTAACTTCCAGTTTACTGTGAATGCAAGGTAAAGAGAAACCAAGATATCATGAGAAAAACTCAGATAAATCTAGAATATTGGATACTGTACGAAATGGCCGGAACTCTTCGAAAAGTGACTATCAAGAGGGAAAAAAACAAAACGAAACAAAGATAAACCAAACAGTGAAACACTAAATGTAATGCATGAACCAGGGCTAGATGTTGTTTGAGAAAAAGCAAGCTATACGAGACAACCTTGTGACAGCTGGGGAACTTTGAAGGCTGCATATCAGATGTTAAAAGTTATTGCTATTTTTCATAGTGCAAAATGATGTAGAGACGTGTTCTGATCCTCAGGAGGTACATGCTGTGTATTTAGGGTGAAATGTCATGATATCTGCAACTTATTTTCAAATATTTGGCAAAAATAAATATAAATAGATGATAGATGAATGGATATAGACATAGATCTAAATATATCATGAAAAATATGACAAATATGGGAAAAGGTTAACAAGTTGCTTAATTTAAGCAGTGGAAATTTTGGTGTTTATTATGCCAACTTGTCTATATATTTAAAATTTCAATAACAAATTCCTGGAATAGATTTTTTCAATGGAATTTTGCAGCTAGACTTCTTCAGAAGGGTAATTAAGTTCTGCTCTACTTTAGGAAAATAGAAACTAGAAATCCTAAAATATATGTTCCGGATGTAGTCTGTGTTGGAGATGACGTTAGAACGCTAATCAAAGAACTTAAAGCCAAAGGAAATGCCTTGGCTCTACATCAAAAATCTGGTTCATGAATGTACATTGATGTGTTTTAGGTTAAAATAAAATGATTAATGTATATATACATCACCTTTTATTGATTCCCAGCTTTAGTCATGTTTTTGCAATGAGCCTACCAACTACAGTGGCAATTAATGCCAAATAAGAGGGCATACTTGTATACTGCATGTATGAAAAGGATGTGGCACCCAGCTTATAGCTGGTTGAGTGACTATGATTGGAATAACCATCTATTAGTGCTGTTGGGCCTTCCAAGAGAAAAATAGGATGAACGAAGACTGTCCTGGGTTCTACGGGGCCCCATCCAGCACAATACCTCCAAAGCTGGGCTCCTCACCATCATGTTGCATGCGGTCCCCTAGAATGCCAGGACAGTCTTCACTCATCCTGTTTTCTCTTGGAAGGCCCAACAGCACTAACAAATGGTTATTCCAATCAGAGGGACATGGGATTAAATTAAATTAAATTCTGGAGATGTATGACCCTGGGAAAGTCACTTAACCAACATGAGCCCAGTTTTCTCATATGAAAGGTGAGACCTACTTCATAGAGTTTTTGTATGTGTTGAATGTGACAACATCTCTGTAGAAACTGTATAATGCGCATGCACAACAAATGAATTAATTGGTGGTGTCTGGCAGGAGGAAGAGTTCTGATATATGAGCCAAGGCTGTAACTGTTGCTGAAGACATATAGGAAATGGAGGTTGTGCTTTCTCAGAAAATTCTAGAGCTGGGAAATGGGGTAAATTTACCAAATGTGTTTAAAATGAACTTATTCTCATCAACTGGCATAATAAACACCAAAATTTCCACTGCCTAAATTAAGCAACTTGTTAACCTTTAGCCATATTTACAAATATGTATTTCATGATATATACATAGATCTAAGTCTACATCCGTTCATCTATCATCTATTTATATTTACTTTTGCTAAGTATTTGAAAATAAGTTGCACACATCATGACACTTCCTCCTAAATACACAGCATGTACCTCCTGAGGACCAGAACATGTCTCAACATCATTTTGCACTATGAAAAAAAGTGATAATGTTTAACATCTGATCTGTAGCCTTCAAATCTCCCCAGTCTTGTCTAGGTTGCTTTTTCTCAGCCAACAGCCAGTCCTGATTCACACATTGCATATAGTATTCTCATAAACGGGATAAATCAGTTTTCATCAAAGGATGCCCAAGGCCTTGGGTAGCAGTGTTATATGTTGGAATTGTACAAGACGCAGATTCCTGAGCCAAGCCTTGTACCTGCTGAATCAGAAGCTCTGGGAATGGGGCCTGGGAAGCTGCGTTTAACAGGTTTGAAAGCTACTAAGTGCCGAGACTGTGTCTACCCTGTTCGCTGCTGTATCCCCCACGCCTAGCAGAATGCTTGGCACACAGAGGTGCTCAAGAAATACTCGGTGATTAAGTGGACAAAGAGACAAATCAACAACATATTGCTCCATGATTCTTACAAAGGGGCCAGAGAGGTAGGGCTGATTTTCTGCGCTTCCTCATACACCCCTTAGGCTGCAAGTGGCCCTCTCTCTTCTTTTTCATTTTGCCACTGTCCTCTTGATTTGGCTGCAAGGACTTGCTGAGGCCAGAAAAAGGCGGGACCCTGGTCCCCTTTGCTGCCTGTGAAGTCCTGGCCAGTGAGCTAGCTGTGTATACAGGAGTGGTTCTCAATCCTGGCTGCACTTTAGAATGACCTGAGGCTTGGCCCCCCCAGACAAATTAAATCAGAATCACTGGAATTGAGATCCAGCTATTGGTGTTTTCAAGAGTTCCCTAAGTGATTCTGTTATGCAGTGAGGTTGAGAACTATTGGCAAAGAGTACTATGGATAGCTCTAAGAAATCTCAGGGTTGAGTGCAAAAGGTGGAAAGCGATTTATAACACAATACCACTTAAGGATATTAAAATTTAATATACACACAAAACAAAGTTACATATTTTTCAAAGATACGCAAAAATCTAAGGATGTGTATGAAATCTCAGGAAGGAGGAGAAGGGAGGGGGGTAGGAGGGAAAATGGAGACTAAATGGGAAAACATAAAATAAATCAGGAGAGAGGCTTTGCACAGACTTTAAATCCATACACGAAGGAGCATGACCCTTATATGTCCAACCACCATAATGGATATGAGGATATGAGTAGAGCACTTATGTGCACCAGACACAGTGTAATTGCTTTACAGGCTTCATCTCTGTTAATTCTTATAACAATTATAAGGTAGATATTATTTAGAATCATTTTACTGATGAGAAAACTGAGGCTTAGAGTTTAAGAATGTTAACTAAGCTCGTACAACTAGTAAGTGGCAGAGTTGGGTATAAGCCCTGTTTGCCTGACAGAGTGTGGCTCTCTTTGCTCCATTCACGGCCTCCCTTGGTCTTCTTGAGCATCTTCTGGAAGGAGAGCTTCTCCCCCTCCCCATTTCATGCCACCCGTTGCCAAGAATGGCAACGAGAGTGCTCTGTGCCCAAAGCAAAGGAAGGAGACCTACATACAATCTTCCAGACTTGGAAACATCCAGAAAGAAGCCTCATATGATGGAACAGAAAAAAAGGACAGTGGGGGCTAAGATGGAGGAGAGGGGAGCTCAGAGCTCATTTCAGAGCTCATTTACTATATCTAATTTATTTTAATTTAACAACACCAGGTCCTCCCTTTCCTTTATGCAAACCCATCTTGTGGAATACTTTTGTGTAGCTCCATATCCCCTGCTCATAACACCTAACTCTGAGGACAGGATCTTTCCACCAATAGCAGGGTCCTTAGAAATAAATTATAATAATCATGTATTTATTGAGGCAGGTACAAATATTAGCCCTCATTTTCCTCGGAGAAAACGGATGCACAGAGAGCCAACTTGAAGATTTCCCAGCTAGACAATGATGGGGCAGGAGGAAGGGCAAGTGCGCTCTGCTCTCATCTGGGTGGGCGCCCTCTAGAAGTGACTTAAGTCTCTGACTGCCCTTCTCCCGCCCACTGGACATCCGAATTTCTAGGTAGAGTTCTTTATGCCAGAAGCCAGCCCCCACCAGTCTGTGCTGTATGCTTGCAGGGCACTCACGGGGGTAGGACAGAGAAGCTGGCCCTCTGTTTCGGCTGCATGCGCAGCTGCCTCTGTGCGAAAAATCAAAAGGCAAGGGAAACCCCTCTTCTCCCACTTACTTAAAAATATCTCCGTTGCTGCCCTGCCACAGCATCTGAAGCCATCCCATGGCTTTATAGAATTAAAGGCTTTAGCTAAAGTATAAATCTCTAATCTGAGGAGGTGTGAAAAGAATAAGGGAGGTTGTTCAAATTTTACCGTGCCTAAAACTCAATGTGAAAGCTTACTGAAAATGCAGCTTCTTGGGTCCCAGCAGCAAAGATTCTGATTCAACAGGTACAGAGTGGAGCCTGGAAATCTGGAATTTTAACAAATGCTTCCAGTGATTCTGCTGATGGTGTTCCCTGAACCTCACTTTGGGAAACACTGTGTTTACATGAACTCTTTAGCTTTAATTAGTTAATCAGACTCTGGGCCCAGAGGTCAGCTCAGTCCAGGCTGACCACTTCTCCAATGAGGCAGAGATGGAGGTAGGCAGCTGCTCCTCCGCTGTCCTTGTCTCTGTGCAGTTCAGAGCTGTGTTCTCAGCTCACAGCTGAGAGTGAGTATTCGGGGCCCCATCTAGGAACCCGAGTTCAGCCCTAAGTCCAAGACTCACCAGTCTTTGCCTAGACACAAATTTGTGGGACGGTGAAGGCCTTGTGCTATCTCAGGACCTCGCACAGGAGTTCTCGGCTTCACGGGCCCACCCAGGAAGTAAAGGTGGAAAGAGAAAAGTGATATTTTGAATTGTGGTGACGCTATGTTTAAATCTATTCTTACATCCTTCCAAGGTCTTGGATGGTATTACAACAGAGTGTCACATGAGGGCGCTCTAGCGAATCCACAAGAGCAGATTCCACAGGAAATGGGGAGGAGGGGGTTGCCTAAGGACTAGATTTCACCTTTTAGTCTGATTGAGCCTCCTTAGCCTAGAAGGATCCACAGAGCTTCTATCTCTGTGTGCATGCCCTCTCATGCTCAGCGTGTGTGTTGCACACATGGAGGAGGTGGGGAGTAGTGAGGAGTGGAGACTGATGAGGGACCAAAGGGAGAGAAAATTAAAATAATGAGCCTTCAGGAGTCACCTTTTTTTGTGATTTCAGTGAATCTCTGCACTGTCATTGAAATGCCCCCATCTCTTCCCTTTAAGGCAAGAAAATACCAGTTCCCCCAGAAAGACCTTGAGGAGGAGGGAGCACGTGGAAAAGCGTGCCAGAAGAAAATGCCAGCAGAGGAAGGTTGTCAGAGCAGGAGCATCTCTTTGGGTCTGCTTCTGCTGGGACCATGTCAGCCCAACTCGCCGTCAGCCCTCACACGCTGACAATAGGAGACCGGGGCTCTCACTGGCAGCTGCCTATGCAGGCTCCTGCTCCAGAAAAAGCAGCTCCAGTTACACGTTCGTCACAAAAATAACAACGATCAAAGGGAACAAAAGGCATGAAACGACTTTCATTTTCCCGCTTTAATTATGGGACTGGAGGATCCATTTAGATCTGCAAGCAGCCTGATTTTAGCTTATTATAAAATAGTTGAATAAAGTGCTGGATATTATTTTTATTTCCCATTTTCCCAGCTTTTTCTTCCCCTTGCCTCCCCTCCCCACCTTCAATGCAAGCTTTTAATGGGCTCTTGGGCCTTTTTTAGTTCCTCCCCACAGGCCCGTGATAAGAAACGTAAATGAAAAACCACATTTGCCCCCTTTCCACGTGGGAAGGCCTACTCAGGAGGCTGAAGGGCCTAGTCAGAGCTCATAATTAAGACCCCTTGGACTTCCTGGGCCCCAGAAAGGAATGACAGCAGGTGACTGATGAGGGGACCTCCCCTTCAGGGCAAGTGCAGTGGTCTCATTGTGAAGGCATTTGGTCATCTGAAAAAAGGGACCCATGGCGGCTGGATCGGATGACAGTACTCCACATGTTTTTGTGGTTACAAGTTGTTTTACTGGGCAGGGGAGAGGTGGGTCCAAGCTGCATTCCGGGTACACACGATTGGCTTCCCCCTTGCCCCACTCCCTTGAACACATGCAAGCACACACATGCACACACACACATGCACACACACGTGGACCCTCCTGCCCCAGAGCCGGGCCTTGGGCTCTGAAAGGCTGGCTGAACAAAACAGACCAGGGGATGTTGTCATCTTAGAGGTTGGCTGGTATTTATGCTTATAAAATGACAACGTATGATGAGGTTCTTGCTTTGTGAGAATAAGGCCATCAGGTTATTGGCGGGGACAATGATGAGACAGCCCTTTTTGAATTTTTCGTTATACTTGGAGGATTTGGTTGGGACCACAGCTTGGGCAAATTGTCTAAAGCTGGGCTTGGCAGCACCGAGGCAGGTAGGGGGCTGAAAGCCAGGGGTAAGGTTTAGGGAGCACTGCTGCCATTGACTTGCTGTGTGAGTTTGGGAGGGGCATCCCACTGGGTGCATGTTCTTCCTCTGTACTAGGTGGTTTCTCTCTCTGGAAGTTTTGAGCTCCAAGCCTGCGAGTCTAGGGCTCTCTGAGGCTCAAACATCTGTGCGCAGCATTTTTAGGACGCCTCTGCTCTTTCCACGTACATTGCTGTGGGATTTGTTTGGAATTTTATTTATTCTCCACAAGGTTTAACTTTAATGCAAGGTGAGTCTTTTTCCTACCTCCCAGGAGTTAACCCACAGTGTCCATTAGAGGCAGGAAGTAGATGGAGTGGGTAAGCGTGGAAGGTTTTGACTTCTTTCTTCGGACCTCTTTCCCTGTCCGTATTAAAGCCCCAGTCTGGATTTCTTCCTTCACATTCCTATTTATGGGCTCATAGGACGAGGATCTCTCAGCAAGGTTTAACTTGGTTTCTTCTCATCTAAAATTTGAGTGAACTCTTCCCTGTGAAATCGGTTCGCCTTTAAAAAAAAATCTAATGTAGCTAAGGTGAAAAGCAGTAAAGACATAATCTGAACAACAAGGCAAAATTACACCACTGTCTTCTCTTAACCAAAGGTGACAGCTTTCTTTGCAAAAGTACATATGTACGGAAGCCATATTGAAGCACACTCAATACTGATTACACATGGAGGTTGATGTGTACATATTCCAAATTGGTAAGACGTCACCTGTAGAGTAACTTACGCCCTATATTTTATGTAATGTACTTGGGAACAGAAATAATCACATCTGAGGGCGTATGACTAGTATTGACAAACAAGAACATAGACTATTTCTATATAGGCAGGGAGGCTGGAAAGAATTTTACCTTGGGGTTCTCTGTCTATTGACTACTTAGGATCCTAATCTTTTTTTTTTTTTTTTTTTAAAGATTGGCAGATTGGCACCTGAGCTAACAACTATGGCCAACCTTTTTTTTTTTCTGCTTTATCTCCCTAAATCCTCCCTGGTACATAGTTGTATATCTTAGTTGCAGGTCCTTCTAGTTGTGGCACGTGGGACGCTGCCTCAACGTGGCCTGATGAGCGGTGCCATGTCCGCGGCCAGGATCCGAACCAGTGAAACCCTGGGCCGCCACACAGAGCGCACGAACTTAACCACTTTGCCACGGGGCCAGCCCCAGGATCCTAATCTTGAAGCTGGATACACAGGGTTTTTTGTGTTGGTCATAGTTAATATTTATGCATTTTTCCAAAGAGGAGCCAAGGAATAGAAGAGAGATTTCAATGTTCTAATATCCACATTCACTTGGTTTAATACAATGGTGCTTTGGGGGCATTAAAATCACTGGAGAAATTGTTCAAAAAGTTGATTCTCAGCCCTCAGCCCTCAGAGTGTTTGACTCTGTAGGCTGAGTTGGGTGCAAAGATCTGCATTTTAGCGGGCACTCCATGATGATTCATGTGCCTCTAGTCCAGAGAGGTTGCACTTGAAGACACACTGGTCTTATATATCTTTAATTTTGTCCCGTTAGAATGTTTCAATTTTTATTTTGACTATTTTATACACTCAGAGGCTTAGTTGTATTACTAATATTATAGCTGAACTTATTTGTAGCATTTTATGGATTACAAGACACGCTAGGTAGAGGCCATATCTTATGCATCTTTCTAGTTCCAGAACTTAGCACACTGTCTGCAATTCAAGAGACCCACACAACGTGTTCCTGCATCTCCCTGAACCAAAGGTTCAGCTGTAATTTAAAATAGGTGCCCTCTTAGACCTTCAGCACACAGCCTCAAACTCTGGAATGTAAAATGTAAACATTATCTGACCTCCAAGGAGGCCAATCTTTGCACTAATTCATGCTCTCAACCGTAGATTTTTTATTATCACTTAAGTAGAATCTGCAACATGCATGCTTATCTTGTTTCTTAGCTTAAAGAGAATGAAGGCGAATCAGAGGAAGCACCTCAGCGGCTTTCTCCTCCCCTTGAGATGGCCTAGGTCCCAGGTTCTCCTGCCGGGGATGCTTTCTCCAACTCTGTGCTTGTCTGAAACCTACTCATCACCCACGGCTCAGCTCAGGACTCCTTGGGAAGCCCGCCCTGACCTGATCTTCTATGACACTTCTGCTTCTAGCAGCTCTTCTGAACCCATCTTCACGTTGGCCAAGCAAATCTTATTGCCTTGGCTGACTCTCCCGCCCCCACCCCTCACCTTAGAGATCCTAGTTGGAGCTGGAATCCTAATCCACCCCCCGTCTTTTGTTTCCACATTCCTGAGATTTGCAGTAGAAAATATAAATGGTCTCCAAGTCCACAGTATAGTGTGGAAAATTTTTAGTCTATACTGTCCAATTGCAACTCAAACATATCCTGTCTTAGATTCCTATTTGTCTGTTCCTAAATATCTAATCCAACACAAATCCTGTTACTTTCAACTCCTAAAGTCTCACTAATCCATCCACTTTCTCCATCTCCACCACCACGTCTTTAGCTAGTCCAAGTTATCATCTTTTCTCACTTAGCCATTTGCCCTAATTTCCTGCTCAATGTTCCCACATCCCCTCTTTTCTCCACCCTGTAGCTGGAGTGATCTCAAAATGCAAAATGATCTTCTCTCTCCCAGCTTAAATGCTGTATAGTTTCCCAATGCTTTAAAATAGATAAAGCTTCTCAATACGATCCAGGGCCCTGTGTGGAATGGACCCTGCCCGCTTCTCCATCCTCATCCTCCAACAAGCTTATCTTGTTCTCTCTGTTCCAGCCACCACAGTCTGCTTTCAGTGTCCTGTATTTTCCAGAATCCCTTCTCCCACAGGATCTTTGCATACACTGCTCCCTCTACTTGGTCTTTGCCTTACCTCTTTGTCCAAGTCACTGCTATTCATGCTGCATAACTCAGCTCAAATCCTTCTCTGATTTCCCTGGCTAGGTCAAAGCCCATTCTTATAACTCCCTGCATCTTCCTTCAGAACGTCTAGAGCAGTTTTAGTTTTAGAGGTATCTTTGTGTTTGCTTGATTAATATCTGTTTCTGCAACTGACTGCAAGCTTTGTGAGGACAGAGGTCATATTTGGTTTTGCTCACCATTGTGTCTCCAGTATTTAGTCCAGTACTTGTCCAAGTGCAGGCACTCGATAAATATTTGTTGAATGATGAATGTTTGATAGATTTATTCAACAACACTAAGTGTGTCATTCACTGCAGTACATTAGATATTGAGCTGTATATTTAGAATCTCACCATCTAGTGGGGAAAAAGGACTTGAAAACTCTTAATTTCAAGAATATAATAGGTGGATGACCATAGAGCTTGTGAGCCAAAGGAAAGAGCAAATAAATCTGCCTAAAGGAAACTATAGAGACTTCACAGAGTATGAAGTAGTTGAGCTGTGTCTTGAGAGATAAATATGAGTTTTCAAAATAGAGAAACATCCCAAAGAGAAGGAAAGCATATGCAAACGCCTAAAGGTGTGCAATAGGTGGGTGGCATGTGTACAGAGTTCTGGAGTGGTGTTGGGTTGGGGTCCTGGGGCATAGGTGAGGAATGAGTGGCAGGTTGAGGTGAAAAATCTTGCTAAGGACATTGGACTATAAGAAACAGAGTCATTGCAAGTATAGATGTAATATTATTTAAGGATGCTTGCATGTTGGGAAGGTCACTTAGACTGGAGTGAGGAATCATGGGAGGGAAAGAGAGAAGAGTTAGGGAGAACAACGAAGAAGCAAATTCAGTAGCTCATATCAGAACAAAACAGAAGCCAGCACAAGGCAGTGATGGCAGAGAAGCAGGCAGTTATGTTTGGGAGCTGTTTCTGGGAAGAATCAACAAGACTTGGTGATCAATTGGATGTGGTGTTTGAGAGAGAGGGGGATGTTTAAGATAGCTCAAATTAAGCAGACTAGTATTGCTAATCTACATAAAAAATACTCCAGGAAGAACAGGTTTGGGGAGGAGATAAATTGTCCAGTTTGAACCCGGCTAACTACCTGTTACTTGATTTTTTTCTCTGACATTGCCGGTGACCTGTAAGAATATATCAGTACTATGTATCTTTAAAAAGACAATAGGCAGCATCTGCCGTGTGCCTGGAGCCAGCCAGTTACATCATCACCAGGGCAATGTACCCCTCAAACAATAGCTTAATTGAAGGAGGGTCATCATATGCTGTCTGAATAATTGAAAAGGCTCCTCCAGTATTCAAATGGAGCTTTAGTTTGGAATTAACTATCAACAGATGGATGCCGGCTAGGCAAACGAGTAGAAGGGAACTCTTTTAAGATTTAATATTATCATAGTGGGGCGCAGAAGACATCTACAAAGGATTATTACCTTCAATTGTGTCATCTTCATCTATAGAGGCCACTCAGTGTCTTCTGGTTTGGCTTGGGGGAGGGTAGCCATCTCTCTCGAACTCCCTTTTATTCTAAACCACTCATTGATCTCATCATCCATGTCATAGTAGAAACATCTAGGTTCAAAAATCTCTTGGCAAGAGATGAAGACACCAACTCTGGTTCTTGCTCTAGTTAAACACATGGGCTCTAGAGCCGAAGAGCTTTGGGTTCACGTCTTGAGTCTGCTGTTTATTGACTGCATAGTTAATTTTATTTTCTGTGCCTCCGTTTATTATTTTCTATAAAATAGAGATAATAGTAGCTATTTTAGGGATTTTGTGATGATTAAGTGACTCAATATTTATGAACTCCTCAGGAGAGTGCCTAGCACTTAGAAAATACCCAATAAATTTTAGCTTTATTACTGGATATTGAAGATCAGGGATTGCAAACTGGAGGATTTTGCTAGATAATCAGTCTTAAAAAATAAATTTATGGGCTGGCCTGGTGGCATAGTGGTCAAGTTTGGTGTGCCCTCCTTTAGTGGCCCAGGTTTGTGGGTTCAGATCCCAGGTGTGGACTTACACCACTTATCAGCCATGCTGTGGCGGTGACCCACGTACAAAATAGAGGAAGATTGGTGACAGATGTTAGCTTGGGGCGAGTCTTCCTCAGCAAACAAACAAACAAAAAATGTTTTTTAAAAAATAATTTTAAATGCTTTTAGAGGAGCAGGTACTATCTAATTCCTCAGACCCCACTAATCCCCATAGCCTTAATACTCATCTCATCCACATACTTTTGTTAACCTCCTTGCCTCTGTGTGTTTTGGAGTCTGTACACCCCAATACAGCCTAATTTAAGAAAGTGCTTCAGATCATGCCCTAATGATGGAGGGAAGACAATTTTTCTTACCTTTACAAATAAGAATAATTTATCCTATATGTGGGCAGAATAACCATTTGTTACCTGGTGAGATTAGAAAAGGCTAAGACAATCTCACTGATTCTGAAATCCCACCAACGAAGATTAATTCCTTTGGATGAAGTACCATGGGGTTCTGGATATTCAGAGAAACAGGGGCCAGTAAGGCCGACTTCAGATGTGAACGGCACTTTGAGGTCTAGAGATAAAGCTCCTGTGAATTTCTGACCCAGATTAAAAAATTGCATTAGTGTTTGAACATGGTGGGAGATGAGCTTAGCATCCAATCAAGTGCGGTCATCAAATGGACTCTCAATGAGCTGGGGCTTTTTACTGTGAATCAGGCAGTGTACATAATGCTTCATCACAGAAGCTTTTTTCTTCTTAAGCTACCTTTTGTTTGTCGTGATTGGCTTTGGAAAACATGAGACTTGAGGGTAGGCAGAAGTGACAATGAAGGTGTTCATTCCTTCATGTGCCCTCCCCACCCCATCATTCCCATGTAACCCAAGCAGGTTTATTTCCAGGAAGCAGCAGACACAGCAAAAATAAATTCATGAATGAGGCTAATTGCGTTCAACGGCAAAGCTAGCACCAAGCTGTTTTTAAACATGAAGTCGGTTACTCAGGTCACACAATTGATTTCAGCAGCACGAGCAGGGAGCTCCCTGAAAGCCACTCACAGCTGTTACAGTTCATTCCAGCCCCTCCCGGAAAATTCCAAACAGAGGACATATTCCCCGGATACTGCCTGATTTGTATGGCCCTGATGTTCATCCCTGGAGAAAAAATTTGATTGCATTCGGTGACAAAGATGTCACCAAGCTGTTTTAAGTTTCCTTCTTACCAGACTGTTGCCAATGGCTTGCGAACTGTGAAATATCTATATGGCCCATTAAAGAGTAATCTCATTCACCTTTTGTTTGTTTGTTTGTTTGCCTTGTTTCGTTTTTGCTTTCTGATATATAAGGATAACCTGGAGCAAACTGGGAGGTGGAGGAAGTGTGTCTTCACCACTCTCTTTGTACCTTTTCTTGCTCTTTTAATGGATTAACACCTAAGGGACCAGATTCTTGGCTACTAATGGCTGAGCTACTAACTGGTTGAACTGGAGAACTTTAGGAAAGTTACTTCTTCTTTTGAGGCCATATCTGTGCCATTGATAAAATGGAGAGCTGCTCCTGTTGATCTAGCACCAATTAATACGTCATTAATCTCCCTGCTGAACCTCCTGCCCTAGAACAGGACTAGCTGATGCATGGACCTTGATGCAGCCACTCTCCATTCCCATGCCCAAGGCAGACATCACTAATCAATCCTGCTCCTCTTTCTGACACTCCAGATGCAGCCTCATGGCTCCTTTCAACACATCACCAAAGCGGCCAGTGGAATGGAGCTGTACTCAAGTAGAACGCCACTTGCCATCCCTACTCTGTAACTGGTCTACCTTCCCTCTCCCATCAAAGCATAATTGTTCGTGTTTAAGTAGCCATTTTTCCATCTAATTTTAAGACGATGAGATGGACACACTGATATCCAATGCTTCTTTGAGTCTGAGGAGTCTGTGGCCTATCATTCCAAAGTCGACCTAATGTATTCTTACTGGAATAAAGATATTGATACTAATATTGACACATGATGTTATACTTTCCATGTCACCCTTTTTGTCAGTTCTTCAAAGTCCGAGAACCTCTCTGCGCACTGTCATGTCCTGGGCCAGGTGGACCATACGGGTCGAGATTCCGTTACCCCGAGTGGGAAAAATCAGGTAAGTAAACACACTTTTGTCTTAATGAGGCTTATTTCTATCTGATGTATATGGTAAGGTATGTAGTAAGGTAACCGGGAAAACTATGTTGGGGAAAGGATTTGGTGGAAAGCAGGGTAGGTGGCATCACGTAGTGTGAAAATAAAGAGACCCTTAAGCTCAGTTTGCAATATAAGCAAAGTAGCAGCTATAAAGAGTATTTTAAGACTATGGTCAGATCTAAGTAAGATAGCAAAAGAGAAAAACAAGAAAAATGTAATGGGTCTCAGAAATCTATTCTCGTCAAAATGTGCTCTTAGATATGAACTAAGTAGGATGATAACATAATTTGATGTCCGAACCAGGACATATTTGAAAGTGAAAGGGACACTATCAATAATTGTAGTGGGACAACAGGTAGAAGTTGGGCCATATAATCATTCGCAACCACGGTCCTACCCATCGCAGGAACTTCTGAGAATGTGTCAATCAAAAGACAGCAAATGGGTAAAATATATTTGACAGCAGAAAAATGTC
The DNA here is from genome assembly GCF_037783145.1 of Equus przewalskii. Classification (NCBI taxonomy): domain Eukaryota; kingdom Metazoa; phylum Chordata; class Mammalia; order Perissodactyla; family Equidae; genus Equus; species Equus przewalskii. Next base: position 29,481,435 of record NC_091859.1, read on the forward strand.
TATGAGCACAATCTCCCTTCCCACTGAGGGGCATAAAGCATAAGGGCAACAGCCGGATAAAGACACAGGGAAGAATATTAAAAATATGTAGTGTTCCTCTCATACATATCAATTGCCCACCTTGTTCACCTGCCTTAGCTACCCATGATTTTGGCTGCTTCAGAAATCTAAATCAGTGCTCAAAGGATGGAAATTTTCTCCACTGAGGATGTGTAAGATAACATACTGCAGGTTTTTAAAGTCATATGGAGCCACACTACTAACGTTACCTCTAAGACACCGTGGTTCTCTCTGGTGTCTGTGCCTTTGGGTACACTGTTTCTGCCACCTCTGGGGCTCTTCTCCCTCCCACCTGTATTTGTACAACTTGTCTTTCTAAATAAGCTCAGCTATCTCTTCCCCTGGAATTCATCCTTTGCCCTCCAAGGACAGGTGGTCTCTGCCATCCCTCCAGTGTGCTCCTGGACCCTGCTGTTTACCTCTGTCCACGTTGCATCATGATGCTCTATTGGCTGCTTCCACCACTTGTCTGTGGTCTCTTAGAGAATTAGGACCTGTGTCTCGATATTCTCATCACTTAGCATAGGGCTTAGGTGTAAATAAATATTTATTTAATAACTGGATAATATCTACCGCTAAGAATTGAAACTGATTTTTTAAAAAAGCAGCATCAAAATACTTGATCTGTATCCTATGCTGGTAACAATTTTGGCAGAGCAGTACTCATTTGGAGGTACATATGAGCGCTGATGTGTGGGTGTCTTAAATCAGCTATATTAATAATTTATTTGTTATACAGAAGAATAGCAGTGCATGTTAAAGACCCATTTTTATTGCTATATCTCTAACAACAACGACAGCAATAGTAACTAACCTTAACTGGCCACTTGCTTTGCACCAGGTCCTATGGTAGAAACTGTCTGTTGCCTACTGATACCTAAGTTCTCCTTCCTTACTAACAGAACCTTTATTTTATTGAGGTAATGATGTATAAGTCTATATTTCCCGGTCTGCCTTGGTTTGAGTGTGGCTACCTGATCCAGTTCTAGCCAATGATCAGGAACAAAGATGTTGGCAAAGACTTCCAGAAGGGCTTCTTACAAGGTAGACAGACATTTGAGGAAAGACCTTTTCCCCATTCCTGAGAGTTGCAGTGGAGCCATTTTGGACCATGAGATTACCATGAAGATGAAGTCTATCTCTAAGATGCCAGAGCCAAAAGACAGCAGGCTCCTACCTCCTGTGACTGCATGAGACCAACATATTAGCTGGATTCAGCTATCTCCTGACATCTTTTACATGTGGAAATGAATCGTTGTGAAGTTTAGCTGTTCTTATTTTGGATTTTCTACCACAGGTGGTTAAGCCTATTCCTAATGAGTTTAAGTGTTTTACGGAGACTATTTCCATTAACCTTCCCAGGACCCGTGTGAGTTAGGCAGTACTGTCCTCACTTTACAGATGAAGAAAGAGAGGTGGCAGAGTCGGGTTTGAACTCATGGACTGTCTGGCTCCTGATCCTGCTATTACATGAGGATGATCCTCTGTTTTGAATGAATTCATGCCTTTACACCTACTTGGGAGTTGATTTTATACTTTTCTAAACATTTCTTTAGATCATTCTTCCTTCTACCTTCTTTGAAGCATTTTTCCTGTGATCAAGATTTTAACCCAGAGAAGGTGGCTCATCTACAGGGATGTTCTATTGCTCTCCTGCTATCTGCATAGTAGGAGTTTTGCTTTAGAGAAATGCTAACACCTCCTTTGTCCTGTTTTGTCCTCCTGATGCTCCGAGACCAAGGCAGGACTGCTGATATTTCCATTATTTAACGAATAGAGACCAAGCCTCCCAGGATTAACTCTGTACAGAGCCCCTTAGAGGCTTTTGACCGTTTTTCGTTCTGTACTCAGGATTCAATACTTGAGGTCACTCTATCCTGCCTGGGGAGTTTGGGGGGACCAATGTGATAAATCACACCCTGTAAGAATTTTAGCATCCCAGGAGAACCTCTCTAATATCACTTTCTCAATATATTTCTTCTAATTCAATTATATATTTTTAAGTTATATAAATTTTTATACCAAGAATTTTAAAGAACTCTCAAGAAAAAAAAAAATCCCAGAAAGAAGATTACTTCTTTGTTCATCTGCTTTTTGGGGAATGTAAAAGGGCCATCATGTGAACATACTTCATCTGGACTTTATCTGCCACATCTTAAGTATTTATAAAAAGATAATTCAATTCAATGTCTAATAAATATCTCTTGGATTCCTCTCTAAGATATTAAGCTCAACTGTGTCCTTGCCTTTCATCTAATGAAACTCATTCTAACTCTTAAGAGGATCATGTCATTTTGCACATCAGTGAATAAGCCTCACAACTCCCATTTCAACCCACAGCAAACGCCCTTGAGGTTAGAGCTTGATGGTTAAACACAAAAGGTCCCAATGCCCTAGGATTCCAGAGATGCCTATTGAATTACCAGGATGCCCACAGACTGAAAATACTTAACAAAAGGGGTTTTTCCTCCCTGACACCCCTCCTCCCACTCCCACCACAACTAAAAGAGAAAAAAGAACCCAAAAACTTCAAACAGTGCACCTGGCTGTAATCTTTTCTACTTGAACTAATTGCTATTTGCAGTGACATAAGGTTGGGGGCCGGGGAAAGGGGGAGACTCCTCTGGCTAATAATGAAGTATCAAACCACAAAATGATTTCATACGGTCGCTTGTTCCATTCCAGGGAGCCAACATCTTACATTAATTTTCAGTTGCAGGAAATACAGTTCTCATACAAAGAAATACATTCCTAACAAGGTACAGGAATTAATTTTCAAAATACCCTTAATGCAAAGGCAGGCAAAGAGTTTCAAGTTGTTTCAGACTTTCAGAGTGACTTTTACAGATGTTTGAAAATTACTCAACTTCTGGACTTTTTAAAGGCATTTATGTTCTTAAAGGAGGAAAACTCCACTGTTTATATAATTGACTACGGTTTTAATTCTGCTTTCTTTTTTATGATTATTTATTTAATGTCTGTCTCACCAATTAGATTGTACATATCATGTGCACAGGGAATCTATCTAATTTTTGTCACCGCCGTATCCTCAGTATTCAGCAGAGTGCCTGGCATATGGCAGGTGTTCAATAAATCATTGTTGATCAAGTGAATGAATGAAATCCCAAGGCTGTAGACAATTCTTTAAATGTCTGCAATAATATCCTGTCACCAAATGATTAACAGGGAAGAGATAGAAAGAAGAGGATTTATAAAACTCTATACATTTTATTGTTTCTAGAGTGCCTTACCTGGTAGAAATATTTTCACATATAGTCATAATAATGATGACGATCAGTAGCAATAGCAGTGATAGTCGTAGTGGGGTATTGTATTTCAAAATCGTATTTCATTTTCACAGCTTCTTTGTGGCATAGCTATATTACTGTGCCCACTTCACAGATGAGAAAACTGAGGCATAGATACATTAAGTAACTTTCCCAAAGTCACATGGCTAGGAAGTGGCAGAGCTGGGATCAACTTCAGCCCATCTGCAGCCCACCTTTCCTTTCTTCTTGTCTTAGAACAGCGTAATGGTGGTACACACCATGGTAGATATTGTAGTTCAACTCTCCAGATATGCATTCCCAGGCATATTCCCCCTGGCCTTCCTCTTCTAAGAGACTGGAGAGCTAAGCATGTCATTTCCCAGCATCCTTTGCATCAAGGGTGGCCATGTAACACAATTTGGGGTAAAGACTTAAAAGTGGAAGTCAGCAGAGAGAGGCTGTGACTGGGGGCTTGGGAAAGCTCTTGATTTCTCAAAAAAAATGGACAAATGCAGTTGGCATTCCTTCATTTCCCATCTGCCTTCATCCGTTCGTGAACATGGTGTTTGTCTGGAGGTGCAGCAGCCATGGTGTAACCCTGAGGCCGAGAGAATCACAGAGCGGTCAGTTCCAGCACTGTGAACTCACTGAACCAACCTCAGTCACCACCTACCCATGGTCTGCTTGTTATATCAGGAAAACTAGCCTTGAGTTGTTTCAGCCCCAGTGAATCCAGTTTTCCACCATTTGCAGCTGAAATCATTCCAGAATTATGCCAATCTGAGTTGTGTGAAGTTAAGGCTGCGGACCTAGGAAGCTGCTTCAGGGGCAACCTGAAGGAAAGGAATTTTAGTGATGAAAACGTAACCTCGCTTGTGTTGAGGTCGAATCTTGTGGTGTGGGGATGTTGAAATCCAAAGTCAGACGGAATGCGCTGGATTGTGACATTAGGCATCCATTTCTATATTTGCCACTTTCTCTCCCAAACAGTCAGAGACCATGAATATTGCTAATAAAGAAGGAAAAATGAGTGTTTTGCAAACTGTAATCAGATTGAAAGAAAAAATTCAGAGACAGAGAGGAAACCTGATAATCCACAATGGATGTTCATACATTTGAAAGGACCCTGTGTCATTGCTCAAAAAGTCCGTCTAGATTTTGTGGCCTGATATAAAGAATTCATAGGACAGTCATCAGTCAGATGAAGTAAGAAGTATGTACAAATTCCTGCCCAACTAGCCATTCTTTTTCTGTTTTACTCTACTTTTAAGAATGATCCAGAAGAGTTTCTTAAAACCTGCCTGAGTAGTAAGCTCAAAATAAGGAGTTTCTCATGTTCCCTATTTGTATCCTTGTTGATAGCTTTCTACTGGTATAGATTGGCTCTTCCATCAGTTTGAAATGGCCTCCTCCATTTGGACAGAAAATTCTTGACCGTTGGTAGAGAGCGTGTGTGTACATTCATTGGGACTATGGCATGAATTAACCTGGCAACTTGGTTTTCCAAATCATTCAATTCAGTTCATTCATTCATTCATTCACCCAACATGATGGTAGACACTTCAGGCCTATGTTTCTTGCAGTGCTGTCTTGCTGGCAATTAGAGTGACTTGATAGTTTCCAAGGAAAGGTGATGACCTAAATTTACGCATATTCTTTCACAAATTTGTAATGTAAAAATAATTGTGGTTTTTGCTGAGATTCCATTCTATTTTTAAAGGTTGTTTTTGCTAATGTTCACTTAACTTGACTAGTGCATTCTCACCTCATTTTGTGTTACTGTTTACCTTTGCTGAATTCTCGCTTTCAATCATTATTATGTGGCTTTATATCTACAATTCTTCTGAATAAATCAATGGCTCAAAAGTGATTTGCTGAGCACAATGTTAGTGATGAAAATAGGTATGTGATTTCTATAGCTCAAAATAATGTTATAAACAAGGAATAGGATTCTAGGCTAAATGTGAATATGTATGTGTTGGGACAAATGGATACGTGTGTCAATGTGGTATGCTTTTGACAGTCTCTCCTCCAAACATATGCACAGTAAGACTTGGGTACATTTTACTACAGCAAATTACACCTAAAGAATCCTGACTTTTGGGGCCGGCCTGGTGGCGCAGCAGTTAAGTTCGCACGTTTTGCTTCTCTGCGGGCCGGGGTTCGCTGGTTCGGATCCCGGGTGCGGACATGGCACCACTTGGCACGCCGTGCTGTGGTAGGCGTCCCACGTATAAAGTAGAGGAAGATGGGCACGATGTTAGCTCAGGCCAGGCTTCCTCAGCAAAAAAGAGGAGGACTGGCAGTAGTTAGCTCAGGGCTAATCCTCCTCCTCAAAAAAAAAAAAAAAAGAATCCTGACTTTCAAAATGAATGAATGAGTGCATATCTGGAATTTCTGAAAGTTAGACCATATTCCTTTCTAACACACAGTTTATTATCTATTTTGAAATTTTGTAGAGTAGGAACATAAAGCCAACAACATTTTCACTTAATTTTTAAGCAAAGCCTAGTGGTGTCACTGTTAAGCACTTGAATTTCTCCAGATCCTGGACAAAATAATGGCTTCCAATACGAAATTGGTAAATCAGTTAAGAGACCAAAATTCTTGAAGTATCATCCAAATTCATACTCCTTGGAGCAAAACAACTCAGTCACACTGTGGTCAAGACCATTGTAAGACTGGTCTCAAATTAATAAAATACATTGTGTCCTGGAAGAAATCAGGATGAGGCTTTGGCAAGATTCTCCCCTCCAATGACACTTTGGGACTTCTTATTCATGGTATCGCACAACGGAGAGAAGTTGCTATTACTTTTTTGTTGGGCAAGTCTATTGATATGCAGAGTATGAATCAGCTCTTAGCCTTCATGCAGGACACGTGTGAGGGGAAAGTGCAAGACAGCATCTTGTTCCATTTAATTGCTTAAAGCCCAGGCAACGGGCGGGGGTGAGGGGGAGACATTTTCCATGCAGTTCACAGTTATTTTGTGATTCATGTGCAGGCTGCAAAAGATGGCTAGAATCAGGAGTGATGGTATTACTATGCAAATAAAACTGCTTGCACCCAATGCCAGTTCCCACGCTGCTTGATTCAAAGAGAACAGGCAGAAACAACTCAAAGAAATAGCATTGACACTGTGCTCAAGGAAGACAATGGCGCTGTTACCCCCCAAAGTGGTGCAACAAGTTGGCCCTGATGCTATGCCGCTTGCTCTTGAGTCAAGACTGAAAGAAGTAGCGAAAATTCCAAGTCCAAGCACACGTGTCGAATGACTGTACGTCTTCTGTAATTCTGTGTTATTAGCTGAGTGTCAAGTATAACATTCTGGGTTTTGGAGCTAGAGTATGCCGGCTCTCGAGGGAGAATGTGCTCTTACAATCTTTTTCAAATGAAGGACAAGAAAAAAAAATTTTTTCCATGACACTAAAATACCCTTTTAAAAATACCATTTCAAGTGGCTTGCTCAAGAGGACCATCTCAACCATATATTCTCCATATCGGTTCCAGAATGCCATGACTTTTAATATCAAGGATTAGGTAAGATATTAGGATTACTTAAGAAAACCAAACTGGTACAAACACTTCCATTGCTGGGGATTTGGTTCATTCCCAATTCTTGATGCTTTTCTTCACTGGTTGAAGATAATCATTGATAATATATTATTGGTCATATTTTAAAACCACATCCAAATGTTCCAATACACCATAAGAAATACTTCCAAGAGAGGAAGGCAACAAAACGGGTGCTTGAGGAATTCACTCACCAATATCTTCCAAGTTGAAAAAGGCAATTTCCAGCTTTTGGATAAGATACGCTTGTCAACTAGATATCCGAACTACTAAATGCTTGCTGCCAGCCCCAACCATTTTCCTCTGTGCTCGAAAAACATGGAAACATATATGAATAAACATATATACCTTCTTTTCTTTCTCATTCTTTTTGTTAACAAAAATGTGACATAATACCATACATTTTACTCTGCAACTTGCTTTTTATTCCTCAAAAATATATCACGGATAACTTTCCAAGTCAATAGGTACAAAGATTTGTTTAGAATATTCTAATTTTGTAAATATAACAATAAAAAAGAAACCCATTGAGTATAGAATTTATCTCAGATGAAGAACAGTTGCAGATGAATCCCTTATTAATATGATAAAATTCTACTATTGATTTTGAGATTTTATTAACAGCTGATCATTTAAAAACGAAGACATACGTTTTTAAGTTATTAAGGTATAATTAACATGCACTAAACTGCAAACATTTAAAGTGTACAATTTGATAAGTTTTGACATATGGATTTATCTGTGAAACCATCACCACAATCAAGATAATGAACACAAAATTTTTTATTCAGGTGTAATTGACGTACAATATTATACTGATTTCAGGTCTATAACCTAATGATTCGATATTTGTATATGCTGTGAGATTATCGCTACCATAAGGCTAGTTAACATCCGTCAAGATAATGACTATGTCTATCACCCCAAAAGTTCCCTCGTGCACTTGTATCATCTCTCGCTCCAGCCTCACCTGGCTCCAGGCTGCAGGTACGGTTCAAGTCAGCTCCAGATGTCTCATTCAGGCACCAGCGGCCACATGAGGTATAGTCCTCTCCTAGTGATGGCAGGAGCACAAGCCAAGTCATGCAACTCATTTAAAACTTCTCCTTGTTTCATGACCACCAACATTCCATTGGCCAAAACAAGTTACACGGCAAAGCCTAATGCCAAAGTGTAGAGAAATGTACTCTCCCCACTCTCGTGGGACGTCCTGCGTAGTTACATGGCAGAGAACACAGATATATTATTCATTAACTGAGAGAGAGTAAAGGATTGGGAAGAATAATTCAGTTATAATAAGTAGACAGGTAAAAATATGAAACTGGTGTTCAAAAGCCGGGAATTCATATTTGGGGGTTGAAGCCATTGATGGGTTGACAGCATACACGGGGAGGGTATTGAATGATAAGACTGAAGCTGGAACCTTAGGACATGCCACATTTAGGGAGTGAGAGGAGGATAAGGAGCGTGAGAAGGACAGTCAGGAGGTTAAAGGAGAACCAAAAGTGCGAAAGAATGTCAGAAGTCATCTTCCAAACGCCCAAAGGCCATACAAAAAGTTTAATGGTACTAACCACAGGCATTTTATGATTTAGTCCCTCTATCCTTAACCTTTTACTTTCCTTCTCAGCCAGATAAGGGAACCAAAGTATTTGCTGAAGTCTCTAATCCATCTTTTAAATCTCTAGATTCCCATTATGACCAAAGCACGTATTGTAAAGGGCAGAATAGAGTTAATTTCAGTTTTCTTTTAAGTGTTCAGAACATACATAGTAAGTTATTCACTATGACGCAAAACCTTCTACATACAAATATATACATAGATGTCTAAATTTAATAAACGTTTCCTAGGAAGGGTCTTAAGTATCACATATAAATATATTGCGTGGTCCGTCTTCTGGAAGAATGTGCTCTTGCTCACTGGCTGTGATTCATCACTTCACGAGCCCGGGGAGGACACTGACCACAGCTGTACAGAAACTTCCATAAGAAAACCATAATGGGCACTGCACAAATTGCCTTTTTTAGATTTGGGGTTTCATTGCAATTGGGAATGTTGGATGCAATTCCTTGAGGCTTGGCTAGAGAAACTTCCAGTTGTTCTTTGCCCATTCCCAAATCTGGAATATGGCTTTAGGTGGAAAATGCGCTCTAAACTCAGTGCTCGGTGTGGTGGCAGTGCTTCTGTTGTTGCTGTGTGTGTAGTAAGCTTTATAGGGAATTAAAATCAAAAGGTGATTCTCTGTGGAAAGAGCTCCTTTGCCTTCTTGGGCGTGTGTTGAGAAGAGAAAGTGATAGTTATTTGAAATTTTCTGACATGGCATGTCAGTTATCAATTTATGGCCTCTAATTTCCCCTGTTTAGCCTACCATGTGGTTTCTATCTCCTGATTGGGTCAGAACTGCTACCCAGGGTTTTTAAGGATCTTCACAAACTGACCCCAGCTCCTCCCCCGGCTTCGTCTCTCATCCCTCCTCTCCGTAGATTTGACTCTTCCTCCTCTTTGTCATACCTCCTCTCTCATCTCTGGCCTGGCTCACCCTTTCTTTTTCCCCATTTTTCTCTTTCTGTACCTTTAGTCAGTAAATCCCACACATCTTTCACATGTCAGAAAGGAATCATTTCTTTTGGAAAATCTTTTCTAAACCAACCAACACTGGGTTGAGTGTCTTTCATAAGTGTTCCCATAACCAAATTTTAGTACTGATCCCTCTGCATTGTAGTTACTAAGTTATTGTCTTTCTCTCCGTGAAATAAGCTTCTGGAAGGTATGGGGCTTACACCTTTCCCCAGTAGAACCTTAGCTGCCAGCTGGGCTCAGGTATGTGCACCCAGTTGGTACCTCATACACGTTTATTGAACGGATGCTGGAATGACAAGGTACCTATCTTTAGGGAGATCATAACCTACCACAGAGATTAGTGCACAAACACTCAATGAGTTTAAAAATTTAGTTCTGGAGTTTAGAGATCAGAGAAATCTTGATGGATAAAGCAGTAGCTAAGGTGGTCTTTAAAGGGTTTCATGAAGCAAAGAGGAGGAATTAAGGGTGGAGGGAACAAAGTAAACAAATACCCAAAGAAGTCCTCATTTACATTCTGGGCAGGTAAAAAAAAACCTCTCTGTTTTCTGGGATGGTCAGATGCATGATGGGGAACCCAACCATGTCAAAGAAGTGTGAACAAGAGACTTGGGGCCAGATCCCGAAAAGCCTCACAATATACACAGGAAGAGTGATTCGAAAACGTGGTCCAGGGGGCCGGCCCTGTGGTTAAGTTCACGTGCTCTGCTTTGGCAGCCTGGGGTTTGCCAATTTGGATCCTGGGCATGGACCTAGACACTGCTCATCAAGCCATGCTGAGGTGGCGTCCCACATAGAAGAACTAGAATGACCTACAACTAGGATGTACAACTATGTACTTGGGCTTTGGGGAGGGAAAAAAAAGAGGAAGCTTGGCAACAGATGTTAGCTCAGAGTCAAGCTTCCTCACCAAAAAAAAAAAAAAAAGCATACTTAAAAAAAAAAAGAAAAGAAAACGTAGTCCAGCAGTAAACGTGATCCAGCAGTATCAACATCACCTGTGAACTTGTAAGAAATGCAACTTCTCGACCTCCACTCCAGATTTCCTGATTCAAGAGCTCTGGCGATGGGGCCCAGCAACCTGTGTTTCCCCAAGCTCTCCTGGTGATTCTGATGCATGCTAGAGTTTGAGAAGTACTCTAAGATGGTTGGACTTTTCCTCTGAAACCAAGCCACAGTTGCTGTGTTTGCGTTGACTGTAAAACATCTTCCCCAAAACTCCTGGGGGACGCTGTACTTTGAGGTTAATTTGCCTAAATAATTAAAATGTGCTGCATTCGGCTTCTGGATCACATCAGACATCTTCAGAGAAGTCTGACCTCCGAAATCAGCCCCAGTCCATAATTTACGCATTAGTACATCGCGTCCTCTCTGCAGCTCCCAGGTTCGTCAATGGGCCACTCTTCCCTTCTTACAGAGGTTGTTTGTGGGCTTCCTCTGCCTGGATGTTTCTGCAAGAAGAGGCCAGACTTTGAGGGATGGTTTACGTTCTTCTGTTTGGGCGTGGAGTCATGGACCACTGCTCTTCCTAAATCTGTTCCGTTAGTATTGAGTAGTTCTTGGACTGATGCCCACGCCGTCATTTAGAGAAACAAGGCCATCTGTCCGGAGAATGCACATTGAGGTCAACTCTCCACCCTGACCCCATTCCCATGGAGACCTAATATCTGGGATTAGCAAGAAGACAGCATATTAAATCTCTTTTTTTTTTTTTTGAGCTGCCCGTTTTCCTTAAAGACACTCCTGATTTGTTTTTTCTGTGCACATTTGATTTTCTAAATAATCCAAATCCATTCCACTCTGTCATGCTTTTGTCCCCTTCCTTCTACCCTCTCCCATCACAAAAGTCTCTTAACTACCCAAAGTTGGTATGTTCTCCCAGTTATTAGCGTTCCTAAGACCCAACACTTTACTTTTGAAATGCACATCATTCTTGTAATTATTCCACATGTCTTTAGATTGTGAATTCCATGAGGTTGCTACACCCTCACGGATGCTACAACCCCACGTTTCATAGCAGAGCTTGGATTACGGTAACTGCTCAACAACTATTTTTTAAATCTGTGACTGAAGGAGTGATATGGTTTTATAATGCAGGTCACAAGAATTTGCCTCTTAGTATCCCCAGGGTCTAGAGTCATGTAAACAGTAGGCACTAAATAAATGATAGTTGACACTTTTGCTCATACTGTTTCCCTCTACCCGGACTGCCCTCCTTCCACTTCTGTTGCTTCTAAAATACTAGTCCTTCAAGACTCAAGTCATGGTCACCATGCAAGACTCTACAGCTTGTGCATTTCACAACTTTAGGGGGTGCCGTTGACATAGAGCATGGTGTGAATTGTGGCCCCTGAGGTCGTGCAATATAAAGGCCCCTGCCAGCTCAGATGTCTCCTCTCCTGGGAAGCTCTTCTGGTTATAGACTGTACTCTCCATGAGGGCAATGCTTTTTTTGTCTCATCCAGCACCTAGAACACTGCCTGGCTCATTGCAAGCCATGAATAAATATTTGTTGAATGCGTGAACGACCTGCTCAGTCATAAAGAGCCATTTGTCCTCTTTGTCTTACACCTTGTCATTGCTTCTGGTTTGGCAACTGTTTTATGTGGAATGATGTTCATAAGTTCACTCATGATTGCTACCCAACTCCCAGTGATTCTGAACTTTGTTCTTTTTTATACTAGAATGTGAGGGTTTCAGAGAGCCTGTAATTATAAGATTGAAGGCCTTATGCCACACCTATACACAGGTGGATCAACTCTCCATAGAAATTTCTGGAAACTGTACACACCCACGTTTTAATGTGGCCTGGAAGTTTTACCTCAGGGTGTGGTACATGTAGTTTGGGCCGCAAACCATGGTTTCTGAGAAGCACTGTTTTGAGAGGAAGGGTTCTGGAAACTTGGATAAGAAGCATGAATGAGCTCTAATGGAGGAGAGTTATAATCAGGGGCTGCCAGCCAAGCCCCAAACATTGGGTACAACCGCCAGGCATTGCTGGCTTGACTTGTATGAAAGGGTGGTGTCTCAGGTTCTGAAGAGTTGGGGGAGGGAAGGGCTGTGTCATAAGCTCGGGTGACCAGACCTCGTATTTTCGGCAGAGCCATCTGGGATAGACGATTTCATGTTCTGTGTGTGGGGGGCAGACAGATCGTGCAGGATCCTTTGTCCTCGTGCATTTGCTCAAAAGGCGGGGATCTGTGCACACTCTACCGGACACAACTCACTTGACACAGCATTTGTGCAAAGCTGTTCTGTGTTGTTTTGAAAGAGTGGTCCAGCAATAGTCCAGTGGAGAACTTGTGGTAGGTGTCGGCAAACTGTGGCCCTGGGTCAAACTTGGCCTGCGTCCTGTTTTCATAAATGAATTTTATTGGAACACAGCTATGCGCGTTGCTTACGTATTTCTGTGGCTGCTTTCACTTTACAGGTTAAGTAGTTAGATAGAGATCACAAGACCCACGAAGCTGAAACTATTTACTCTCTCGCCCTTTAACGGAAATGTTTGCCAACCTCAGATGCAGGAGACGAGGCCTCCCTCTGCCAGTGGGAGGTGTCATATTGTAATTGCCTGTTCTTTTAACTCTTTCCCTCCATAGATTTAAGTTCCATGACAGCAGGGAGACATCTGTCTCCCTCACTGTTGCACCCCAGGAACTAGCCCATACTAAGTGCTTATTAAATATTAGTCAAATTAATTTCTTAAGGCCTAAATAGGCGGATACAGAACAGGGGAAATGAAATACACCTTTGAGGAGCACGGAAATTACCAGGCCTTTGAAATTCACATTGATTTCTTTGAGACCTAGACATTAATTTTTGTTATTTAATTTTTTAACGATGAAGCACTCAAGAAAAAGTTGCATGTAAAGTAAGTGTTTGGCTCTTTATCTGTAGGCACCTAATGACTTCTTTTTTAATTTCAGAAATATTTGCATAAAAAATTTTGACCTTTCATATGCAATAAAATGTCTACTCGGGAAGCCACAGATACTCTTGCAGGAGAATTTTAACATCACTGCGCTTATCTGTTGTATTAATTTTCTAGGGCTGCCATAACAAAATACTACAGACTGGGTGTCTTAACCGCCAGAAATTTATTTTATTTTCTCACAGTACTGGAGGCTAGAAGTCTAAGATCAAGGTATTGGCGGTTTTGGTTTCTTCTGGGCCTTTCTCCTTGGCTTGAGGATGGCTGCCTTCTCACTGTGTCCCCGAACGGCCTCCCCTCTTCCTTCCTGCATCCCCGTGTCTTTTTGTGTCCAAATTTCCTCTTCTTATAGAGACACTGTCAGATTGGATTAAGGCCCATCCTAGTGACCTCCTTTGACCTTAGGTACCTCTTTAAAGACCTCATCTCCAAATACAGTCACATTCCGAGGTTCTGGGGTTAGGGCTTTAACATGTGAATTTGCAGAACACAATTCAGCCTGTAACCCCTGTGTACTCTACGTACTGTCTTCTTTTCTATAAGCCTTAAGTACTTGTGTAAAACCACATGTGAGGCAAGTGTCACATCACTGACCACCAAGGCCAATGGGACCCGTGCTGCCGGTGGGACAGGTGTCCTCATCTACCCCACCTTCTCCACGAGAGGAGTTTAAATTCCTCCTCTGGTGAAGGGCTTACTAACGACTGTTTCCCACAGTTCAAGCCTCCAAGTAAGTTTTCGAGGGTAAGTCTGGCCCAGCATAGGTTAGTCATTTAAATATTTTCAGCACACTACGTATGTTTAAAAATGAGTGGCAGGAGAAGATAGGGGGACCACTAACCTCGATGTTCAACCATGGGGGATTGATTAAGCCCATTATCGTAAAGTCATTGTGTGGAATGTGATGTAGTCTTAAAATATGGTTTGCCAAAGAATATTTAGTGACCCTGAAGGTTCTGGACAACATTGTGAAAGGGAAAAAAAAAATGCAAGCTACAAAAAATATTTATTCACTCATTTAATAAATATTTATTGAGCACCTATTATGCACCAGGCAGTGTTCTAGGTTGTGGGGATTCAGTGGTGGATAAAACAAAACACCTGCCTTCTTGTCACTTAAATTGCCATGGGGAACACCCATAATCACCAAATGCTGTATAATGTGGCATCAAGTAGTGCGGAAGTGCATTGAAGGAAAATAAAGCGGAGCAAGGAAATAGAAGAATGACAAAGGGAAGCAATGATTTCAGCTGGTGGGATCAGGAGATCCTCTTGGAGGAGGCGACATTTTAGCAGTGAACTGAAGAAGGGGAGGGAGCTGGTCACTGGAGTCTCCAGAGGAAGAACATTCTGTGATGACAGATCAGCAAGTGCAGAGGCCGTGGGGTACGCATGCTGGAGTATCTGGAGAATCTCAAGGGGGCCTGTGTGGCCGGAGTGGAATGAAGCAAAAGCTTTTGCACCAGGAACAGCCTAATTGCAACTCTGTAGAGCTAAAAAGCAAATGCAGAGACAAAGAGTTTAGAAGGACATATATTAGATTTGTGGCATTCTGGGTGATTTTGCTCCCTTCCTTTGGATTATCTATAGTATTCTAGGTTTTCAACTACATGTGTGTGTTATTTTAGAAAGAAAACAATGGAAATGTTTTGGTGTAAAGCTCTCCATGGGGCTCGTTGCCTTTGCCCTGGAAGAGCTCACTGATCTCCCAGCGCCTGGGTGTTTAGACAGCCATTTGGGCTGGGCATCCTCCCAGAAACAGAGGAGAACCCCCAGCTGGAAAAGCCAGCGGGAGGTGTTTGTGCAGATGCTCCCAGACAACCAGAGCAGCCCCTGATTTACAGTTAGCGGTAAAGGTGTTAATGTCTTCTCTCGATGGCATCTCTGCCGTCAATGTGGTGGCTGAGTCTAATGACGACCTAATTGGCAACAGAGACCAGAACAGATGTCTCACCTAATAAAAAGGCTTCATGTCATGGGCCGACCCCTTTCGGGCTTTGCTGGGCTTCAGTACTGTGCGTGATCCCTTTTAGCAATTGCCGTTCATCACACACGTTCATTGATAGTTGCTTGCCGTGTACCAAGTCTACCGGATAAACCTGTGCCAACTGAGCATGCTCAGACAGGCTTTCCTTGAACTCTGACCTAGGCTTTGTCCTCCAGCATCTCATTTAATACACACATAGGTTAGACTATTCACCCATCCATTTACCCTGTGAGTCCTTGATGGATTTACCATGGACCCTCCATCCCCAGATGGAGGCAAGGGAAGACATTGTTATGGGTTCTTAGCATTCTCTTTAACAAAGGGTGGCTGTGTGCGATGTGAAGTGAACTGGCCTGAGTTTCCATCCTGGGGCAGAAGTGAGACCAAGGACCTCCTGTGCGGGGAGGGAAGGGAGGAAAGTGCTTCGGAGCATAGACAGCCCCTCTCCTTCCTCCTGAGTGTACCGTCAAGATGACGGTTATTGGCCTGCAAAGGCAAAGGCATTTAACCTTCCAAATTTCTGGTTGAATTAAGTATATCGATGAACAGAATATATGTTGTTCGGAGAATAGCCTCTTTATGGACTCCTGAACAACCAGCCAACAGAATTAAGGAGCACTATATTAAGGCTAAATACCCAGGAGGCAGCCTTCAGAACTCAAGTAGAGCCTTCCAGTGAGAACTAAAACCTTGAAAAGTTTGTACTCTGTAATCCTAATTCCAAAATTCATAAGTAATCACAGAAAAAAAGAGAAAAAAACTTCCATGGTCAAATAAATTTGGGCCTCACTAAGTTAGACAAATTTAGCCAGATTGCTTTTCTGCAGGACTTATCAGGGCCTTCAACGTAGAATATTGTCGGTGGAAATACATTATTTTGACTCTACCTTTCTTACAAAGAGTTGTACTAGGTATAATATAGGTCAGTCTTTATACAAAAACTGACATGCTTATCTTTTTTCTAGTTTTTGGTATTTGATGTTTCACAAAATTTCTGATATAAGAAGAAAAGTTGAATTTTTCAGGCTCCCTGTTAGTCTCATCACTTACAAACATAGTTTTCTGAATCAATTCATAGTTTTCTG
The DNA here is from genome assembly GCF_037783145.1 of Equus przewalskii. Taxonomy (NCBI): domain Eukaryota; kingdom Metazoa; phylum Chordata; class Mammalia; order Perissodactyla; family Equidae; genus Equus; species Equus przewalskii. The sequence goes on from NC_091859.1 coordinate 29,497,921, forward strand.
GATCAATGAATGGATAGATAGATGGATGAGATGGGATGGGATGGGCTGCGGTGGAATGGAATGGGGAAGGAGAGCAGCAAAAATGTTCTCAAGAGTTTTGTTGTTTCCCCTCTGGCTCTATTTTTATTATAGTGTGATTCTGGGCCATTTCCTGTTATTATTACATTTGTTGTTGTCAGAGGAAGCCAATTCATTTTAATATTAGCCTGAGCAAAACATAATTAGGAAGAGAATCTGCTCCCAAAAAGGAAAGCTGTATCTACCGCTTTGCATTCCAAAGCCCGGTACTCAGATTAAAAAAACACAGAGGAGTGCTCGCCACACGGTCTTAAAACATCCTGTTAGGCCAACGAAAAATTCAGTCCCTTCGACGAAAAACAGCCTGAGAGACAGACAATTTGCCAAGCTTTTCACTAGTCCTATTTTTATTTTAGAACAAGAAAGAAAAGAGGCGATAGAGAAGAGGAGAGAAAAGGAGAGGGTCGGAAAGGAAAGAGCTTGGAGCCCTGAGAACGTCGCCAGCCCCAGGCTGAAGATGCAGTGCTGGCCTTCTCTCCTTAGATCTTCCAGCACGTCCACGGCCACTACTGTCATTTTCCTCCCGTGAACTTGAATGTCTGTCATCTCCGCGTCTAAGGCTTTTTTTCTCCTTTCTCTCTCTCCTTCGCTTCCTCCCTGACTAACAGAAGTATTTCCTCTTAATGGTGTGTGACGTGTGCTAATCTTGGAAGGATTGCTCTTTCCTGCACATACACATTCCGGATGTGCTTCCGGAAAGGTACAGAGAAGAGGAGGAACAGGGACCTAGCTGGTGAGGAGTCCAACTTTGCCAGGCCGTGTCAAGTCTTTTTATTTCATACTCACAGTAATAGTCTGAGGTTGGTTCTGTTATCATCCCCATAAATCAAGGCTTGGGGACACTAAGGAACTTGCCCAAGCTTCCAAGGCTAGAAAGCGTTGGAGGCAGGATTTAAATATGACAGGTTTGTTGACTTTAAAAGCCAATGTTTTTAACCACAATCCCAGTGTTCTTCACTTAATTTCTTAAAGCTTCAGGGTTCTCATTTACAAGATAGAAATTATTCCTGTTTTTGCCCTTGTCCCCTTATGGTTTATTCTCTACACAGTGGCCTGAAAGATTGTACCAATTAGGACCAGGCTCAGCTACCAGAAACAGAGGCACAAAATAAATGTCTGGAGGTGGCCTGTGTGGACAGGTATGATCTGCTCCATAAAGTCCTTGGGGACTTAAGCTTCTTCCAAATCGTCACTATCCCATCCAGATGGATGGCCTTTCTCCTCATGATCCAATGTAGCAGCTGGAGATCCAACCATCACATCTGCCTTCCAGGCAGAAGATGAAGGACAAAGTAAAGAAGAAAAGGGTCAAAAGGTACATGATTTTTGGAAGCACCATGTTATACTTCCACTTTTTGCCCATTGGCCAGACTTTGTCATACAGCTATATAATCATGGGCCCTCTAGGACCAGTACAACTGACCCCATCTTATCAACAGAGTAATTAAGAGTAGTTTTTCAGGAACTGAGACTCCTTGTCCAGTTCAGGCCAGTTGAGACCACCAACCCATCAGCTGGGCCGTTGCAAGTGCCCAGTAAGTGACCTTTTTGATGTCAAGGGGCTGAAAACTGCACCCTCAGATCATGGGAACACCGCCATTTTGTGAACGGGCATCCGATGACGAGCCATGAAACTTGACTGTGCTTGAGCCGATCATCAATTACCTCACTTCTCCTACCTCCACTCATCTCTCTCCACCTTTAGACCGCCCTGCCCTTCATCCCATAAATTGTGCCCCAAGCCCTGGATCTGGGAGACTGAGGGCACATGCCTCCTGTCTCCTTGCAGATCCATCTCTCCATAAAACTGTTTTCTTTCCCCAAAGCCAATGCCATAATTAATTGTCTTTTAAATGCACATCATGTAGGAGAACCCCATTTTCATGTGGTAACAGCTATACCTACAAGCAAGAGATGCTGGGAAATAGAGTCTTGATTCTAGGATGCCACGGGTCCAATTAAAAATTTGTGTTTTCCATTATTACGCAAGAAAGAGGCGGGGATGGCACGCAGTCTGTGCCAGAGTAACTGTCTCGAAATGTAAGTCAGATCATGTTCCTCTGCTTAAAATTGTGGGAAGACTTCCCGCTGGCTCAGGCTAGAAGCCCAAGCCCTTGCAGCGTCTGGCAGGGCCTTCCATGGCTCATCTCTCTGACCTCATTTCCTAGCGCTCTCTGCCTTGCTCACTCTGCTTCGGCCACGCTGGCCTCCTTGCTGGTTTTCTAACAAGCCGTATGCGTTCCCGTCTAAATGCTTCCTCCGAGCCCTTGGAAGCCTCTTGCCCCAGCATCTGCGATTCTCAGCCCTTAGGGCTCGCCGCAAGTACCCCTTCATCAGAGATCACCCTATAGAAAACAGTGCAGCCCTCCTCTATGACTCTCTATGCCCCTTACCTTGCTGTAATTTTTTCTGCTTTTACCCCCACTGTATCCCATCTGATATATTCTATATTTGTTCCCATTTGCTTACTGGGAACAGAGCAGAAGCTCCATGAGATCAGAAACTTCATCGGTTTTATTCAATGCTTTGTGTCTCCAGGACCTAAAAGAGTGCCAGGCATCCACTGGAGGCATTCAACAAACACGAGTTAAATAGATGAATGATGGATTGAATAAAGCCCGCTTTATCCATCTTCCAAAATTTAGGAGAGGATGAATTGAGGTATCCAATCTAAAAGGGCTTTGAAAATAGAAAGAGTCAAATATAAATTAGTATTTTGATCTTCTTTGATGTCCTCCCATTTGTAAAAGCTCTCTGTTGACTGTGAAGAATAATGCAAATGCTGTTGGCCATTATTATTTTGAAGGAAGGCGCAGTGGGAAAGAACTTCCAGTCGTTTCTTCCCAAAGCACCAGAACTATTAATTCTAAATCCATTTCTTCCCTGCCTTTAGTTTTGAATGAACGCGGCTTTGCTGTGCATAGTTTCCTAATATATCACTTTGATGGTTTATTTCACCTTAAGTAGCATGGAATTGAAGTCTGAGACTGTATCAGGCTGATTTCAGGTCTTCATTTCTTCCCTTTGTGCCATCGCAGTAGGGGAGAGTTGTCAAGCTGTGCTTGGCCAAGTTAGATGAGAAGACCAGATGGTCAGAAAAAAAGGAATTTTGGTGCAGGTTTAGGAGGAGAAAATCCGGGAGCAAAACTCTTGCATAGATTTTGACCAAGAGATCAGAATAGTCAGAGCTGGGGGTGCGTTGCTGAATGACGGGGTTCACCAGCAAATGTTTGCAAGATAAGACTTCCCTTTCATGTTAATCTCCTAGGATTTCCTGCCCAAACTTCAAAATCGTCTTGTGGTGCTGGGGTTTTGGTTATACGTTGCTTTTACTTTCTAGAGATGGAGAAATTCATTTATGTTAAAAGCAACAAAAAGAAAAAACAAACCAGGAAGTAAAGAAGTCACTTTGAGCTTTTCCTTTTAGCCAGCAATTTTAGGAAGAAAACCAAACAAAATCCAAAATTGGGGAAGAAAGGATGACAGGAAACAATGGAGTGACATTGAAAGGTGATTTTTAAGAAGATCTCTGCGCCTCAGAACAGAAAAGGCAGGTGGTGCAGAAACCCAGAAGCCACTCCAAGTTGAATTGAGGAGTGGCATCCTGAACCGTCTGGCGCTGAAGTGGGGTCAGGAGGCAAGAGATAGCAAGTCAGGCAGTGGGAGGTGGCAGGGATCCAGGCAGGAAACAGGCCGGGTGTGAACAAGTGTCTCGGTGGTAGGGACAGATGGAAAAAGGACATTACAGAAACACTGCTGAGAAAGGAAGAGGCTGACTCCTTAATGTCCTCTGAGGAAGTATTTCATCGCCGCCGGCCTTCAGCAGGCCTTGTTTTTATTGTGCTTATTGCTGTGCTTAAAATAAAATGGCAGCGTCTCTGCTCTGCGGCCTCATAGCTTAAATGTTCCCCCAAAGGCCTAAACACGAGACCCTGTCCCTGGAGAACTGGAGTGCCAGCGTCGCCCGGGCTGGCTGCCCTTGTCCACTTTCCGTGCGGATTGTCTCTGGCAGACCAGCGTGACCTAATAACCATGTGGCACGTCTATAGCTGAGATGATAAGTCGTTCCGTGTTGGCTCTCTCATTTGAGCACGACAACAACCCTATGGCATAAATAGGGACTGAATCAAGGCCACCTTTGCAAAGACAAGAGGGCTGAGGCTCGGTGAGGTTGAAAGGCTTGACTGTGCTCCCTCAGCCGGCGGACTGTGAAACGGACTTGGACATGCTGCTCTGTCTCCTGCGTTGCCTTTTCACCACATTATTTATGGAGTTGGTTACCAACGCCGATGACATGCGCTCTTTGCTAGACGCCGTGGGGAGAGGCAGAAGAACAAACCAGATGTGACCCTTCTCCTTGGGACTCTTCTCATCTAAAACGAGAGACAGGACAAAGGCAGATAAATGAATCTGTGTACAAATGCTCCCACGAGCGTCCATTTAACTAGATGTTCAGACATATTCATATATCCTAAGGGTGTTGTTGGAAGCTTCTGGAAATAAATCTCTGGGGATCTGAAGAGACTCAGAAAACTGACTCATTGGCTTGGCTGTGAGGCTATTCCAGATCTTAGGAGCTATCTAAGTGGGAGCCCGGATTGGGGCCAGGAGATGCATTTGACTGGACAAAAGGGATTTGGGATGGAGATTTGAGCAGTTGTTGGGCAGCAAAGAAATTAAACAGCCTTAGAAAACTTCCCTGGGGTGATTTCTCTGCCTAGATAATGGGACTTTTCAGACTCCTTGTAACTGGGATCTAGATATAAAGAGACGTCTGGAAAAATTTGTCCTAGTTGTCATTTGGCTTCCCTTTGGCAACTGTCTTAGTGTGGCGTATGTTAGACTTTAAATGGCTGGAGGCCTTGGAAATACAAATACCATCTGGGTCTGGATAATTCCAAAAATCTCAGGGATGCTGACTAGGGAAAGAGGAGATGGGAAGCATATCAGGAGGGGAAGGGTTTGTCCTTGGGCCACCCTGTACCTTGCCCTGGACAAGCTCGAATGACCTGTACAGAAAGTGTCAGTGGAGGATACTTCAAGACCCATCTTTTCATGACGTAGTGACCTTGTTACCTGGTAAGGACATCCTGACTTGTCTTTGGGAGATCATTCCTCTCCCAATGCGTAGACTTAAGGGTCTGACAACCACTTGCCTCTGGCCAGGGTAGCCTGAAACTTAAGCAGGAACAAGCCCTTCTCCCTGCATCTGAGTCTTGAGCAGAGTGACCTGGAAGACTGGAGCTGGCTGCAGTTCCATCAAGTAGACAGTGCTTCTCCGAAGAGACTGCCCGTTCATGTCTGTTCCCTCCATCCCCAACTCCTCCTTCTCCAGCTTTACCTCCTGTTCGCTCAACTGCTTCCTATTCTCCCTCCAAACTCCTCTTTCGCTCTGGACAAAGTTTGTTTCTGTTGCCCGCAAACAAACAACCCCAAGGCATGAAGAATTGAAATCCTAAACATAATTTCTGGTGTTCGGGATGCTTCTGCTTCTGTCTGTCCTCCAGCCCACCTGATAAGAAGCCCCCTTAGGGGACAAGAGCCCTTCTCATGAGCCAGGGTTCTCAAAAGTGGAATGTGTAACACCAGAGAGTTGAAATGATCGTTGGATACAGTATGAGGCAGGCTTCTACTTCAGAAAAAATTACTAATTAATTGTCCCTTGACCTCCATGTCCATCTTCAAGTATGACACTAATTACAAGGCTGATTTATGTCAGCAGTCAATTTGTATGCCATATGCTTAAGACTGTTTCCAACTCTACGTAGAATTTCTATTTCTATTTCCTTATGTTAAAAGCCAGAGCAGTAAAATGTATTCCCAATGTCACTATTACAACATTTACATCCTGAAAACTTATAATAAATGATCGATATGGTAATGGAATGTCTGGAAACCTATAAAGTCCTTTGCTAAAAAAGTTAGCTTTTTATTTCTATCACATGGAAGCCACATTCTTTGACAGTGATCAGCAGAATATGCCACAAAAATGTTGATGACACTTGACTAGGAAATTAAAAGTTATCCAGAAATGAAGGAGAACTTCATGGCTCTGGAATCGCAAACTAGACCAAGGTAGAATTCAAGCGCCATCTTCAAGGGTTGAGAATGGACAGAGACAGTCTTCAGATTCATGAGGCTCTGAGTCCACCTTCCATTTGTGTGTTTCCTTTGGGTACAATTCCAGGATGCCTGGCTCCAGAGTCTACAGCTTAACCATAGAATCACGTCTAGCACATGCTGGGCAGGGTTGACATGTTTTAATATACCAAAAAAATGTCAAGGAGCGTGTGGAAGATAAACAGTAATGGAAAACTTTAGTGAAAATAAGAATTGATATTTTTTAACTGGAGAACTCGAGGGAGTCTGTCTATTTCTAGCTACCTTTTTTAGCCTCCATGGAATGTTGCTCTTTTCTGCACTCCCGTAGCCAGCAGCTATGGTCTTGCACTGTTGTCTTCCAAACCTCAGTACTTCTTCTTGTATTGTGAGATAACTGTTTTCGTGGGAATATCTTTTGCAGCTCCTTCTAGATTACAGGTTGTGGCAGTCGGGATTCAGTCAGGGAGGCAGAGCAAAGATGAATATTTGGGGAATAAGGGAGTTATTATTAGACCTCTTCCAGGAGTGAGAGGAGCTGGGGAACTGAAGGTATGAAAGGAGGAATAAAAGGATCAAAGAAAGAGACACTGAGCAGTCCTCCTGAAGCATGGGTGCACGCGGACAAGCTGGCACTTGCAGGGAGCTATGAGAGGCCAAGTCCATCCAGCCTTGGCAGCGGACAGCAAAGAGGAGTTCTTCTAGGAGTCTATGGGAAGTTGATGGCTTTGTGCCACTGCATCTCTGAGCTCGTAGCTGAGAACTGGTCAGCAGGTCAACAACCAAGAATACGAACTGGACACAGAGGATTGAAGAGCTAGGACAGGCTGGCACTCACGGAGGACCTCGGCGTCTCTCCAGCACCATATCTGAATGCATGCCATGTATCTGTTGAGAGTAACAGTCATAGATTTACTTCCACCTTCAGAATCTTGAGCAAGTTTCTCCTTTGGCCAGCTCTAACCTGGAGCCATGCAGATTAGGAAAAGGAAGAGAAGGGAATTTTGAGAAAGTTTCTAGCTTAACCAAGTTGACAGTGAACGACTCAGAGCAGGGCAACTCTTATCAACTGAGGACATCTCTCTCTTTTTTTCTACAGTTAGCTTCCAAATAAAGATCATGGCAAAATCATGCTTTCTCTTAACATGATGCAACTGTCCTTCAAACAAAGGAAAGCAGGCTAATCCTCTCCAGGATAGTATACACTTTATTCATCTTTGAGCTACGCTCACCTTCACTACTAGCTGAATCATACTCCTTTTTCAATATCTTATTACTTAAATATCAAGATAAAAGGCTTACCACTTTTATCATATTTTATAGCACACAGTAAATGAATAGGATAAAAGGAAAAAGAAAGAAAAAGAATATATATGTATAAAAACACATACACAATGTACATATAGATACACACAAATACATCAAAGAAAAGAAGAAATGCTCATAACTATTATAGTCATCATGTCAGCAACTGGCTGCATTATCCTAGCTGATATTTATAATTCCTTCCTTCCACTATCCTTCCTATATTTGCTTTGCCCTCAGGAAGCCCTGCAGCTGGTCATAATTTCTTGTCCAGTGGAATGATCCAAATCCTAATTCAACCAGTAGTCTTGTCTCCACTGAGTTGTAGTTTTCCACTAATTTTCATCACAGGACATGGTATTACTAAGAGATGTCCCAAAGATTGCCTGCGTGCCAGACATACTCTTCTCTGCCCTCAGTGTGTAGTGGCAACTCCATTGCCCCTTGATGAGGTCAATCACCCCAGCCGGTACAGCAACCCCTTTCATTGCTTGTTGGTTCTCTAGCCTGAGGACCTCAAAATGGCCAGGTAGTAGTTTGAGTTTATAGTTAATAGAGCTATTGTTAGTCCCTGGTGGACAATCCCCTGTCAGGAGCACCCAAAACATACTCATGTTTTTGCAAAGCCACATATGTCTTCTTGGGCTCTCCTTTTGAGCAACTTCTCAGTTCTTTCTGAGACGTGAGTTTGGAATTCAAAGCATATTAGACCTTTCACAAAAAAAATGCCCCACTTAGAAACCAAAAAAAGGCCTTTCACACACACACACACACAAAATGTTCCACATAGAAACCAATACACAGAGGATGAAGAAGAGGAAGAGAAGGAGGAGGAGGAGGACGAGGAGAGAAAGATGCTATATTTCAGGGCAGGTAGGTGTTTCCAGAGAGGGTTATATCACAGTTGTCTCTTGTCATTGACCCTAGAGCCATCACCACACGTGTTGCTTGTGGATCTGAAGCTCTGTTTTCTGGTTTGACATATCATGAAAAATTTAATATGAGAAATCTATGTTTAAGAGCAATGAGATCAAGTGATTCTTGGGACCTGGAACTGTGTTAATTCAGAAACTTGAAATAATTCTAGAAACAAAAACAGAAAAACTACCTTCCAATCTTGGGCAAGGCTTTTTTTATTTCAATCATTTTTATAAGGCTAAAAATAACAAAAATTGTAGTTTGATAAAACGTTGAACATTTAGTTCAAGACAGAAATTGGTACGTTGGGCAAAGACTTGTATTGGCTGAGTTTTTACCAATAAATCAAGAGAAATCAACAGAGAATTTAATCCAAACACGTGCTGCACATAGTTTCCACTGGCTTTGTGTTACCAAGGTTAGAGTCACGGTTGGATTCACCAGTGAGAAAGTGAAAAATTGATGACATCTGCCCTCTGAGGCTTTTTGCTTTCCTGAGAGCTACTGCAGAGACCTTGGCATTCTGTGGTGAAAGCTCCAGATGTATGATGGGAAATGTCATGTGGGGGTTGAGCAATTTGAAACCAGAACTCTGTCCATACTCCCGGGACTCTTGTGAAGCATCTTCCTCTTGCTACTGACAAGATCAGACACCCTAGATGTTCTGTGGGAGAGGGTCCCGAAGGATGGAAAATCACTAAGATGGCAGCAAACCCTAAGAGTCGTACCAAACCAACAAAAATTAGGCTATCTTTCCCACTAACATCATCTCACTCATTCATTCATTCATTCATTCAACAAGTATCTACTAAACACTATAGCAGATGCTGTTGGTGTCTACCCACATCCTTTGGACCTTACCACCTTGGTGTACTCCAGCCAACTGCCTCTGCCAGTCCCGGTGGCTCTTTACTGGAGGGATTTCTCCAAGGCTACTCTACCTGTCCTCACTGACAGATGAAGTGATGAGGAATTAATGCTCCCTGGGAGCAGTTCCCCACCAATGACCGATGAGAGTTTACTTATAAATACCTCAGCTCCCCCATTCCTGGAGTGGGATGACACTAAGGAACATTTTCTACATCATTTCCCGGGGTTCCCCTGTGGGATTGAGGTCCAGCGGCCCACAGTTTTAGCTGGGCAGATCACACACCCTTTTACAGCCTGCCTTCCCTTCCCTGCAGACCTCCCCACCTCCTACCACTGATTCCTGCCCGTCCCTTGCAAATGAACTACCTCCACTCCAATCTTTGTCTCAGACTTCTTCTGGGGAACCCTCACACCTACTACGTGCCAGGCACTGTAGTAGGGCTCCATTGATTGAAGAACCACTAGATTATAAGATTTCAGACCCCAGGGACAGGCCAGTGGGATGATGGAAGTTTGAGAGTCTATTCTAACAACTTATTTATAGGATTAGTGTGAGGTTTAACAAAGCACTTGAAATAGCGCCTGGCATATAGCAACGAAGTAATTATTAGTTATTAAATTTGTTATTCTGCTGAACTAAGGCATTGGGGGGTTAGCTGGTTAAAAAATATAAATTCCCACACAAAGGTGGTACATTAAGCTCTTAGAGGCCATCAACTCTTTAGAAGGAATAGATTTGTCAGAGAAGTTTTAGTCACTTTTCTAGGCCTTGACAAAAGGAGACAAAAGGCAAGGTAAGCTTTACAGTGGGAGAGGAAGGAGGGAAGCCGAGTGACAGGGCTGCAGGAGGGGGAGGCATGGGACAGTCCTGTGGGGCCTCCTGCCAGGCAAGGCCCAGCCTGGAGCTCCAGCCCTGTTGGATGGAGAGGGACCTTCCAGGGCAGGTGAAAGCAGGCTCTTCTGAGTCCAAAACTTCAATAGAAAAATGGCAGTGCCAAGATTTGAACCTAGATCACACTCATTCATTTATTCATTTATCGTTTGATACGTTTGTTCAACACATAATTATTGAAATTGGAGTTTCAAAGGTCATCCAAGGACTCCCAGTGAGAGAACACATATTTATTAAGCAACAGTGTGCAATAAAATATCTCAGGTGCTTCGTAGAGTGTGTGCATGGATCAGAAACAAGGAACGGCTCCTTCCCCCTTGGTCAGGAAGACGGAGGTCTGAATTTTGACAGGCGGCCGACCCTGCAGCTCCTCCTCTCTCCGCTTCACCCTCTCCAGCGTGGTCAAATCACTTCATTTCTCTGAACCTCACTCAGATTCTTCACCTGTAACGTGGGGGGATCCTGACCCCAGCCTCACAAGGCCACTCTGAGCAGTGCAGAAGAGCAGGAATGGGGAAGCACTGCAAATGTCAATTTCCTTCCATCTTTCCTCCAGCCTGAAAGGAGCAAAATGCAAATGGGCAAACCACTTCTTAACATAAGGACCGACAGGCTTGTTAACATACCGTTCTGAGAGCAGAAAAAGCTGCCCTGGGCCTGAGGGAGCCCTGACCCGGGCTGCGTAGGGACATCAGCAGGAGGGCACTGGGAGGGAGCTGCAAGCTCTTGAGTTGGACGGCCCAGGTCCAAATCCTGGCTTCATTCCTCATTGTGTGATCTTGGGCAAGTTCCTGGACTCTGTGAGCTTCAGTTGCTTCATCCATGCAACATGAGTGATAACAGTTCTCACCTCCTAGTGTTGTTATAAAAATGAAATGAGATGGTTTAAGTGCCTGGCACATCGTAACACTCAATAGGTGTAGTTACTATTTAGAAAGGATTCCTGGCAGTGGGAGAAATCATGGTTCCAAACTTCTGTATCTCGATGACCACGATTCAACAATTGCTAGGAGGAATGGGGTGGGGTCCGAATGGTCAATGCTTTAGATTTAGGGAGCTTTGCGTTTTGACTCACTGGCTGCAGACATGGCCCTGCCCTGCCCACCTGCTACAGATATTCTCTCCACATGCTGAGGACTATTTTCTGAGCCCACCTGCAACTCCCAATCCAAGACGATGATGCCTGTTCTGCATTCCTGGCAAGCTGAGTGTGCCCTCAACTCATAACAGAGGAGAGTTGATGGATAAACACCCCAACTTCCTTGTCCTCTTGTTGGGGTGATCCTGAGGCATTTCTACAATGAACTATACAGTCACTCAGAAGGACTGAGTTCCAGTTGCCCAGAGTAGTAACTAGCTGAACAACACGCCCTTTATTAGCTTCTTTCCCTTCTTCATCTCGCTCCACACCCCCACTTCCCGATCAGTATACTCTAAGATTACACCCTAAGTAAATTATTTGAACTGAATTCTTTCATTCTGAATCCATTTCTGGGGGAGCTCAAAGGGAGACACTTATTGACAGGCACTTTGAGCAGGTTTAACACAGGCCAAATGAAGTGCAAGGTCATACCTGTGTGCAATCATGACCGTCTAGACAGCCAGCTCAGGTCCAAGCAAATTTTTTCTTGCCTAAATTATTTGAGTTGGCTTGCCTAGGCAGGCCTGGACTTCTTCCAAAATTCTTCCAGCCCCCGCTTCTCTTTAGTCTTGGAGACTTAACCTCTGAAGCTGGCAGGCCTCAGATAGGAGCAGCATATGATTCTGTGAAGAGCAAATGTGGGCCAATCCTAGGAGCAAGCCCAAGATAGAAACAGCTTTTCTCTTGTTCTCCAGCTGGAACACCAAGGCCCTCCCACCTCTTCTGAGCCCGGAGATGAAACCAAAACTGTTATTTCTCTGGAGTCAATGCCATTATCAAAGGTGAGATATTAACAAAGCATTGGAGGAATGCGTGGAAATGAGGCTAGTTGTCACCACTTGGAAGCACTAATAGCAGGCCTACTTTGGTCTATAATTCACATCTGGGTTCCTGAGTTACTCTCATGACTCTGTTCAATAGTCATTGTGTGATTCATGCATTTATAAAGGTGCCCAGGAGAAAGACCCTCAGGAGAAAGCTGCCAGCTAAGCAGAGAGAGAGCACCAAATCAATCCCAAATTCAGAGGTGGGGAACCAATCTCAAGTTCAATGATAGGAGCCTTCTCTCTCCTCTCTAGACCCCTGGAGAAGCGTGGGGGAGGAGAGGAACTGAGAACTCAACATTAGGGCATGAATTTCAAAATAAGACAGAAGCCGATGAGCCAGCAAATAAAGGCGAGCATTTATAGAGGACTTCACGTCGGCCAAGAATTGACCTACGTTATCATATTATACGCACAATTGTATTTAGGCCCGCCCTCTGTCTCTCTCTCTCTCTCTCTCATATGTTATCCCTCATTTAGTGATGGAGAAATTGAAGTTTGAAGAGAATAGCTTTCTGCCCAAGATCACCTGGCTACTAAGTAAGGAAGATGAGACGTGACCCAGGTTTATCTGATCCCAAATTCACATTCTTGCCCATTATGCTGAGAAAGCCTGATTCATTAGAGCAACTATGAATTGTGATCCTTCTGGTCTTCCTCATTACTGTGATCAGCAATAAATATTTGTGGTGTAGACACTATATGCTAAGAACAGTGCGAAAGATACAAAAATAAATAAAATATGGGCCCTCCCCCTTTGAAATCACTATTGTCCCTTTAATCACCATGTTCAATGATTCAACAAGCTTCTTTCACAAAGTCTCTCGACCTGGCCTTCCTCCCGACTTCCCCAATCACTAGGGGGATGAGTTCTCATCATGTCCTTCCTTGTGGTACCATAGCCTCAGCCTCCTGGCTGGCCTCTCTGCCTTCAGTTTATTGGGGTAAGCTTTTGAAGCATGATCTTTGTAATGTCACTTGGCAGGCAGAAGCTGACATCCATTTCTTCCACTCTGATTGGGGTGTGTATGGAGAGAGGCCAGGACTGGGAAAAGGGAGCCCCAGAATCTGGACCTTGCCCTGCCATTGACCACTAGGTGATCTTGGGCAAGTTACTTCTCTCTTTCTTTGGGTCTCAGGTTCTGATCTGTCAAATGGAAGAACTGTGGGTTTGGGGTTTCTTGGAAGTGATTCATCAGCCTCTTCACAGGATTTATTCATTCATTATTTTTTAGGCTCCTGCTGTATGCCAGGCATTGTTCTAAGCACGGCACATAGAGTGGAAAACAAAACCAGACAAAGGTCCTACTCTGGCTGAGCCCACTTTCTAATAAGGGGGCTGCTGCTCAACAGATAATATATATGTCAGATAATGGCTAAGAAGAAAGATAAACAGGTAAGGACACAGGGAGACAGAGGCCCTATGTTAAATATGATGGTCAGGGCCAAAATGGGGTGATAAATAGAAAGCGGCTTGAAGGAAGTGAGGGAGAGAACCAAGTGCATATTTGGGGTAGAATTCTCCAGGCAGAAGGAAGAGCCAGTGCAAAAACCCCGACGTGGGGATGAGGTTGGTGTATTTAAGTAACAAGAAAGGAGGCCGTAGGGCTGGAGTAGAGGAGTCACTGTAGACTGGCGGGAGGTGAAGTTAGAGAGTTGGTTGGGAACACAATCATGGGGGGCTTGTAAACCTAGGTGGGACTATCAGAGGTCACCGGTGGGTTTGGAGACAAGGAAGGACAATATCTGATTTATATTTTAAAGTATGGTGAACAGGCTATAGAATGTCAGGGAGCAGTAAGGAGTCCAGTGAGGAGATCTGGAAAAAATCTAAGTCAGAGCAAGGTGAGAACAGTGGAAAAGAAGCAATCAGATGTGGAGTAAGACTGACAGGATTTGCTGGTAGATTAAATGTGGGGTGAGAGAAAAAGGAGGCCAAGGCTTATGGCCCAAGAAGCTAGAAGAATTAATTGCCATTTCTGGAGATGTAGAATCCTGGGGAGAAGAGCAGGTTTGGGAGCGGAGGTAAGGAGCTTGACTTTGAACATGTTAAGTTCAATATCTAACGGAGATGTGATGTAAGACATTTGGTTAATGAGTCTAGAGTCAAGAGGAGAAGTCCGAGCTGGAGATACAAACTGGTGAGTCATCAGCATAGAGATGGTGTTTAAAGTCGTGACACTGAATGAGCTCAAGTAGGGAATGAGTGTACACAGAGGACAAGGACAGGGCCCTAGATATGTCGGCATTTAATAGTAGAAGAGAAGGGGAGAATTTCGTAAAGGAGGCTTGAAGGAGCAACCAGCAAGACAGAAGAAGGACTGAGAAAGTGGCATGTGGAAAACTAAGGGGAAAATTTTTCAAGGAAGAGGAAGTGATGAGGTGTGGCTAATGTTGCTGACAGGGCAAGAAAGAGGAGGACTGAGAATTGACCACTGGATTTGGTGACATGACGGTAACCTTTGTATGAGTGGTTCCAGTGGATTTGGTCGGTTGTGAATAAGGCTAGGTATGCAGGGCTCTGGACCCCTTAATGCCCCCAACCAGAACTTGTACACACACACATACCATCCAGAAGCATATGGAGAAAAAAATATCTTAAAGTAATTACCTTTGTTTTTTGTTTCAACACTTCTTTGTACGAATCCATGACTTTTTCCATAATTAGTCAAAAGTGCCCAAATTGCCTCATGGAGTATTTAGAATGTTACAGCAGAATTTAAAAGTAAAAGAACCTGTCAATGTCCAGTTTAACTTCAGGACGTCAAAGCCTGCATTAGAAATACAAATTTAGGAAGCCAAAACCTTTGCTTTGTGAAGCCAAGTTTTCTCAAAAGAAAAAAATATCCTTGATAATCAGGACAGTGGGAGCAGAATGGAGACTTTGTGTATGAACACAAGCTGTAGAGGATGGAGGCAGTCCCAGAGCAGCCATTCCATCACCCTCAGGGGACTATCTGAGGATCAGCTGGGCTAGAGCAGGGCTGAAGGAAGAGGATGGGGCATGATCTTGAAGGATGTCTCTGAAGTTTTAGACAAGAGGATCAAACCTTGACAGTAAGGGTGGAGAGCATATAGAAAGGACCAGAGGTCAATCTCCACAAGGTTGTCAGCACCAAGGAGATTCGTGGGGTCCAAGCCATAGCCTGAGAACCACTTGCCTCCCTTTCATGAGCAAGTGAACCACTATCACATGGAAAAAACCACATGAGCTCCCGTCTTCATTACCATCCTTTTCCCTTTACTGTTTGGTTTTTCCTTATCCCCCGTCTGGCCATTTATGTTGGATTTTCCAGCTGAAAAGACTCCTGCCTATGCCCTAAGACTTTGCTGATTCTCATCCTTACTTTGCCATATGAACACCTCACTTTTTAATGACCTAAGACACTTGAAAATAACCTGAAACACAGCATGGATGAGGAGGGAGTGCCCTAGATACTCAATGGGACTGTGGAAGTGTAGATGGGAAATACTCCAGCACTAGTACTTGAACTGGGCTGGACAGTGATGAGACGCATGCTAGTTACACAAGATTTCATTTGAAAAGAGTTTCTGTTCTTAAAAATGTTTGGAAAGAGGGGGCTGGCCCCGTGGCCGAGTGGTTAAGTTCGCGCGCTTCGCTGCAGACGGCCCAGTGTTTCGTCGGTTCGAATCCTGGGCGCGGACATGGCACTGCTCGTCAGACCACGCTGAGGCAGCGTCCCACATGCCACAACTAGAGGAACCCACAACGAAGAATACACAACTATGTACCGGGGGGCTTTGGGGAGAAAAAGGAAAAAATAAAATCTTTAAAAAAAAAAAAAAAAAAAAAAAAAAAATGTTTGGAAAGAGGAATGACATCAGCATCATGGTGGAGTGAGTTGTTCCCTTTGTCTCTCCCTCTAGGTTACAACTAAATGGACATCCATTAATCAATAGAGGATTGACTACACAACATGACGGGATGCCTGAGAGATCAATGCAGCTGTAAATCTGAAGGTGGGTGGACTGGATCCCTGGAAAGCAGTGGAACTAGGGGAGAAGACCCCTCCTCTTCCCAGCAGTAGCAATCCAGGTCACAGATCCTCATACAGCAGCCAGTGCAACTGTGAGTGGAGATGTGGGCAGCCTGGCCCACAGGCAAACACTTTGGGAGTGGTAGCCAGGCCCACAGGTGCACCCACCTACCATGGTGGCCCTGCCTGTGCAAATGCTCCCCACCGAGTGGCAGCAGTTCAGCCTGCATGAAGGTGTCCTGTCTGCTGAGCACAGCAGGCTAGCCAGACCCACCTGCTGAATGCAGTGCCTGGCCCACATGAAGGCATGGCAGCCATGTGAGCACAACCTGCCCACTAAGTTCAGTGGCCCCACTCACAGTAGCACAATTCACCTACCCACTGAGTGCAGCAGCCCAGCCAGACCTCCTGCCAAACACAGCAACCCAGCATGTGTGAAGGCACCCTGCCTGTGCAACATGACCTTCCCACCAAGCACAGCAAACTGGCTGCAACCAGACAGTCCAGCACAGTGGCCCCACCTGCATAAGTGCAACCTACTGAGAGGTGGTGGAAGGTCTTTGCAAATGTAGAGTGGGCCGACAGGCAGAACTATGAGCAGACAGGGTGGGAACAGAAAACACAGCCCCTCCTCCCCTCAGTAGTGGCAGGTAGAATCTTTGACCAGATACTACCACAAATGCACCAGCAGAGCATCAATTCATCAAACATCATGAAGAATTACAATAACACTGCAGAATGGAAGGAAAATGACAACCCTTCAGAAACCAAACCTGAAGTCACAGAAGACTACAATCTAAATGGCAGATAATTCAAAATAGCTGTCATAAAGAAACTCAACAAGTTAAAAGGAAACACAGAAAGACAATTCAGTGAGCTCAGGAATAAAATTAATGAACAGAAGGAATACTTCACCAAAGAGATTGAAACCCTTAAAAAAACCATATAGAAATTCTAGATACGAAGAACACAATTAATGAGACAAAAACTAATGGAGAAAGCATAAAAATAGAGTATACATTACAGAGGGGAGAATAAGTGACATAGAAGATAGAAATTTAGACATGCTTCAGGTGCAGGAGGAGAGAGAACTAAGATTTTTAAAAAATGAAGAAATTCTTTGAGAAATATATGACTCAGTCCATAAAAGTAACATAAACATTATACGTATCCCAGAGGGGGAAGAGAAGGAGAAAGGAGCAGAGAGCTTGTGCAAAGAAATAATAGTTGAGAACTTCCCAAACCTGGTGAAAGAACTGGGCATACAAATACATGAAACCAATAGAACTCCTAATTACATCAGTGCATAAAGACCTTCTCCAAGGCATATAATATTAAAATTGTCAAAAGTAAATGATGAAGAAAAAATACTAATGGCAGCAAGGAAGAAGAAAATAACCTACAAGGAACCCCTATCAGGCTTTCAGTGGATTTCTCAGAAGAAACCTTACAGACTAGAAGAGAATGGAATGATATATCCAAAATACTGAAAGACCAAAACTATCATCCAAGAATACTCTATCCAGCAAAATTATCCTTCAGATATGAGAGAGAAATAAAAGCTTTCCCAGATAAACAAAAGCTGAGGGAGTTCATCGTCACTAGACCTGCCTTACAAGAAATGATGGAGGGAGCCCTTCTACCTGAAACAACAAGGCAAAGATTTACAAAGCCTTGAGCAAGGAGATAAATAGACAGACAAAATCAGAAAATTGCACCTCCCTGTCAGAATAGGTTAACAAACAATTATAAGATAAAAGATAAAGGGAAAGAAAGCATCAAAAATAACCACAAACACTTAAATTTAGTCACAAACTCACAACACAGAAAAGAATAACTTGTAACAACACTAACACAGAAGGGGAAGAGGTAAGGGATGGAACCTGCTTAGGCTAATGGAGACAAGAGGCTATTAGAAAACAGACTATTGCATCTATGAGATCTTTTATACCAACGTCATGGTAACTGCTAAACCAAAAATTAGAGCAGAGTCACAAAGCATAAGTAAAGAGAAAACTCAGAAAACCATCACAGATGACCACCAAACTGAAATGGCAATCAGAAATACAAGGGAAAAGAAACAATGGAAATATAGAACAACCAGAAAATGAGAGATAAAATGGCAGTATTAAGCCCTCATATATCAATGATCACTCTAAATGTAAACGGATTGAATTTACCAATCAAAAGACACTGAGTGGCTGGATGGATTAAAAAACAAGACCCACCAATATGTTGCCTCCAGGAAATACATCTCAGCTCTAAAGATAAATATAGGCTCAGAGTGAAGGGATGGAAGATGATAATCCAAGCAAATGGCAAACAAAAGAAAGCATGTGTAGCCACACTTATATCAGACAAAGCAGACTTCAAGATAAAAAAGATAATGAGAGACACAGAGGGGCAGTATATAATGATAGAAGAGACATTCTGACAAGAGGACATAACACTTATTAACACATATACACCTAACAGAGGAGCACCAAAGTATATAAAGCAACTATTAGCAGACTTAAAGGGAGAAATTTACAGCAACACAATGATAATAGGAGACCTTAACATCCCACTTACATCAATGGATAGATCATTGAGACAGAAAGTCAACATGGAAACAGTGGCCTTAAGTGAAACACGAGACTAGATGGATTTAATAGACATATATAGAACATTCTACCTCAAAACAGCAGAATACACATTCTTCTCAAGTACACATGGAACATTCTCTAACATAGACCATATGTTGTGAAACAAGGCAAGCCTCAATAAATTTAAGAAGATTGCAATCATATCAAACATTTTTCTGACTGCAATGCTATGAAGTTAGAAATCAACTGTAAGAAAAAGGCTTGGAAATTCACAAATATGAGGAAACTAAACAACATGCTACTGAACAACCACTGGATCAATGAAGAAATCAAAGGAGAAATCAAAAACTACCCAGAGACAAATGAAAATAAAAACATAACATATCAACTCTTATGGGACACAGCAAAAGCAGTACTAACAGGGAAATTTATAGCAATACAGGCCTACCTCAACAAAAAGGAAAAATCTCAAATAAGTAATTTTAAACTATACCTAAAAGAACTAGAAAAAGAAGAACAAACAAAACCCAAAGTCAGCATAAGGAGGGAAATAATAAAAATTAGAGCAGAAATAAATGATATAGAGACTAAAAAAATAGAAAGGATAAATGAAACTACGATCTGGTTCTTTGAGAAGATAAACAAAATTGACAAGCCCTTAGACTCACTAAGAAAAAAAGAGAGATGGCTCAAATAAATAAAATTAGAAATGAAAGAGGAGAAATTACAAGACACCACAGAAATGAAAAAGGATTATAAGAGAATACTATGAAAAACTATATGCCAACAAATTGGATAACCTAGAAGAAATGGATAAATTCTTAGACTCATACAACATCCAAAAACTGAACCAAGAAGAAATAGAGATTCTGAGTAGACCAATATATCAGTGATCACTCTAAATGTAAATGGATTGAATTTACCAATCAAAAGACACTGAGTGGCTGGATGGATTATAAAACAAGACCCACCAATATGTTGCCTCCAGGAAATACATCTCAGCTCTAAAGATAAACATAGGCTCAGAGTGATCACAATCACAAGTAAAGAAATTGGGACAGTAATAAAAAACCTCCTCAAAAATAAAAGTCCAGGACTAGACGGCTTCTCTGGAGAATTCTACCAAACATTTGAAGAAGATTTAATACCCATCCTTCTCAAACTATTCTGAAAAATCGAAGAAGATGGGACACTTCCTAACTCATTCTTTGAGGCCAACATTACCCTGACACAAAAACCAGAAAAGGACAACGTGAAAAAGGAAAATTACAGGCCAGTATAGCTGATGAACATAGATGCAAAAACCCTCAACAAAGTATTAGCAAATCAAATACAGCAATACATTAAAAGGATCATCCACCGTGATCACGTGGGATTTATTCCAAGGATGAAGGGATGGTTCAACATCTGCAAATCAACCAATGTGATACACCACATTAACAAAATGAGGAATAACAATCAAATGATCATCTCAATAGATACAGAGAAGGCATTTGACAACATCCAACATCCATTTATGATAAAAACTCTCATTAAAATGAGTATAGAAGGAAAGTACTTCAACATAATAAAGCCCGTATATGACAAACCCACAGCCAACATTATCCTTAATGAGGAAAAACTGAAAGTCATCCCTCTGAGACCAAGAACAAGATAGCGGTGTCCACTCTCATAATAATGGAAGTTTTGGCCAGAGCAATGGGGCAAGAAAGAGAAATAAAAGGTATCCAATTGGAAAGGAAGAAGTAAAACTCTCACTGTTTGTGGGTGACATGATTCTATATATAGAAAACCCTAAAGAATCCACCAGAAAACTATTAGAAATAATCAACAACTACAGAAAAATGCAGGGTACAAAAGCAACATACAAAAATCAGTTTCATTTTTATACACTAATAATGAGGTATCAGAAAGTGAAGTCAAGAATTCAATCCCACTTACGATTGCAACAAAAAGAATAAAATATCTAAGAATAAATTTAACCAAGGAGGTGAAAGACCTATACAGTGAAAACTATAAGACATTGTTGAAAGAAATCAAAGAAAACATAAAGAAATGGAAAGACATTCCATACACATGGATTTGAAGAATAAATATACTTAAAATGTCCATATTACCTAAAGCAATCTGCACATTTAATGCAATCCCAATAAGAATCCCAATGACATTCTTCACAGAAATAGAATGGAGAATCCCAAAATATATATGGAACAACAAAAGACCCTGAATAGCCAAAGCAATCCTGATAAAAAAGAACAAAGCTGGAGGGCCTGGCTTCCATCGCATAGTGTTTAAGTTTGGCATGCTCCACTTCAGCAACCTAGGTTTGCAGGTTCAGATCCTGGCACAGACCTATAGCACTCCTCAGCCATGCTGTGGCAGCAACCCACATATCAAATGGAGGAAGATTGTCACAGATGTTAATTCAGGGCTAATCTTCCTCAAGCAAAAAAAAAAAAAAAAAAAAAAAAAAGCTGGAGGTATCACAATCCCTGACTTCAAAATATACTACAAAGCTATAGTAATCAAAACAGGATGATAACGGCACAAAAACAGACATATAGATCAATGGAACAGAATTGAAAGCCAGGAAATAAAACCAAACATCTATGGACAGCTAATCTTTGACAAAGGAGCCAAGAACATACAATGGAAAAATGAAAGTCTCTTCAATAAATTGTGTTGGGAAAACTGGACAGCAATGTGCAAAAGAATGAAAGTAGGCCATTTTCCTTACATGATACTTAACTCAAAATGTATTAAAGACTTGAATGTAAGACCTGAAACTGTAAAACTCCTGGAAGAAAATAGAGGCAGTATATTCTGACATTGGTCTTAGCAGTGTCTTTTCAAATACCATGTCTACTCAGGCAAGGGAAACAAAAGAAAAAATAAAGAAGTGGGATTATATCAGACTACAAAGCTTCTGCAAGGCAATGGAAACCATGAACAAAATGAAAAGACAACCCACCAACTGTGAGAAAATATTTGAAATTATACATCTGACAAGAGGTTAATTTCCAAAATATATAAAGATCTCATACAACTCAACAACAAAAACCAAACAACCTGATCAAAAAATGGGCAGAGGATATGAACAGACATCTTTCCAAAGAAGATATACAGATGGCCAACAGACACATGAAATGATGCTCAACATTACTAATTATTAGGGAAATGCAAATCAAAACTACAATGATATATCACCTTACACCCATCAGAATAACTATATTGAACAAGACAAAAAATAAGAAATGTCGGAGAGGATGTGGAGAAAAGGGAGCCCTCATACACTGTTGGTGGGAATGCAAATGGGTGCAGCCACAATGTAAAACAATAAGGAGACTTCTCAATAAATTAAAAATAGAAATGCCATATGATCCAGCTATCCCACTATTGGGTATTTATCCAAAGAACATGAAATCAACAATTCAAAGAGATTTGTGTATCCCTATGTTCATCACAGCATTATTCACAATAGCCAAGATGTGGAAGCAACTCAAGTGCCTATCAACAGATGAATGGATAAAGAAGATGTGGTATATATACACAATGAAATACTACTTGACCATAAAAAAAACAAAATTGCGCCATTTGCAACAACATGGATGGACCTTGAGGGTATCATGCTAAGCAAAACAAGCCAGACAGAGAAAGACAAACACTGTATGATTTCACTCAGAAGTAGAAGATAAACAAACACATGGATAAAGAGAACAGATTAGTGGTTACCAGAAGAGGAGGCATTGGGGGAGGATGCAAGGGATAAAGGGGCTCATATGTATGATGACAGATAAAAACTAGAAGTTTGGTGGTAAGCATGATGCAGTCTATACAGAAACTGATATATAATAACATACACTTGAAATTACACAATGTTATAAGCCAATATGACCTCAATAAAATAATTAAATAAAAAAATGTTTGGGAAGACTTCTGGTTTCAGTTCCAACACGTAAAGGGCTTAGAAGGTGTCACTCCTGTCCTTACATCAAGAAAAAAGCTGAACAAACTGAAACTCAATGACATTTCTTAGACGCATCAGAGAGCTTAGGTTGCAGGGGAAACCTAGAGAGTTCTGAGGGAAGCCCAATGCCAACAGGGGACACAAAACAAGGATAGCAGAGGAATTTGAAGCCTATGGCACCTACAGCCACAGTAAACATTAAACACATCCCAGCTTTTAGCCAGATTAACATGAATCCTCACACTAAGGGCCTATTTACCTCAGTTCCTATTACCTGATGCAACATATCCAGTTTTCTACCCAAAATTACAACACATGCCAAGAGGCAAGGCAACACATAGTCTAAAGAGTCAAAGTAAACATCAGAACCAGACTTAGATGTAACACAGATTTGGGAATTATCAGTCAGATGATCAAGGTCAACATCAACAATGATGAGTCAAGTTGATAGTACATACACTTGATATAATGTGACAAAAATGGCACTTTACCCCTGTAGTCTTCCTCCCAAAAGCACATAGTTCCAGTCTAATCTGAGAAAAACATCATATATAACCACTGAGGGACAGTCTACAAAATACTCTACAAAATGTTCTTCAAAACTGTCAAGGTCATCAAAAGAAGAAAAGGCTGAGAAACTTGCACAGTCAAGAGGAACCTAAGGAGACCTGACTATTAAATGTAAGGAAGCATTCAGGATGGGATCCTGGAACAGAAAACGGACATTAGCTAAAAACTAAGGAAATCTGAATAAAGCATGAATTTAGTTAATAATAATTATGAATATTAGTTCATTAATTGTATCAAATGTACAAAACTAATATAAGATGTTAAAAATAGGGAGACCCGGGTGTGGCGTATATGGGAACTCTCTGTACCATCTTTACAATTTTTCTGTAAACTTAAAGTTGTTCTAAAAATAAGATTTTTTAAAAGAAAAAAATTGTTTGGCAATGCTTAGGCTAATGATCACCAAGGTATTTTCAACTCAAGCTATGTTTTCTGCTTTATCTTTCCTGTTCTGTCCAGGAAACCCAGAGGCCCAACTTACCCCTGGGCCACCATAGAAAACCCCTGTGTGGAAAATGGTGGTAGGACATGAGCTATGGTACCAGGGATGGAAAGCCTGCCCAAGCTGCATTTCAGAAGGCAGAAAATTGTGGCAGTTAAGAATACAGTCCTTACTGTTTATTGGCTGAGTGACCTTGGGCAAGTTATTTAACCTCTCTAAGCCCCAGCTTTCTCATCTGTGAAATGAAGATAAAAAGAAGAGTACCTGGCTCATAAGATTATTATCAGGATTCATGAATTAGTATTCATATGATGCTTGTAACAGTGTCTAGGGCATGTTAAGTGCTATATACATCTATATTAAATAAATGAAAAGTAATCAGCAGAAATTAGCAGCTGTGTGGAAGAAGTAGGATCTGTGACTAGCATATGGCAGTTTATGTACTATTTGTTTTTCCATTAAAAACCAAACAAAAATACGACAAATCCTCATTATTTTCCTGATATGAATTGAGCCGGTTTTACTTGTTTGGCATTGTGCTAGTCATGTCACATGTATTAAATGTATTTAATCATTAATAGCTCACAGTTTCGAGTACTTATTTTTCTTTTCTTTTCCTTTTATAATGATCAAGAATGTCTGTTCAGCCCATACTGAACCTACCTTCCTCTGAACTTGGACTGCTCTAAAATACCCACCTTTCCCAAGTACAAGCAGACCTTGGAGATGAGCAATGAGTCGACTAAGGAAAACATGTTTTAAGGCTCATTCTGTTGAAAACCAGCAGTGGCGGTTTTTGAGGAAAGCTCGTTTCCAGGCTCCTGTGTCCTTTCCTATTCTCTTTGAATCTCTTTTGCTTCTTGCATCCCAGGAATGAAGTGTCACACCTGGGGAAGTTGCCCGATTACCTTCTGATGATGTGTGGGGCTCAGGAAGTTGGAGGTGAGGAGGCGGCCAAGATTGGCTCCAGCATCTCTTCACGACAAGTCTGTTGGCTGTGGCAGTTTTCCCAACCATAAGCCTCAGCTGAGGCTCTTCCATCCTTGTGTCTCAATTCATTTTCCTAAGTTAAAGGCTTAGTCTTGGTGTTTGGAAAGCAATTTGGATGTTCATGGTGGGTAAAGCTATCCAGAGGAAAAATAAAAAGTCACCATCAAGTAATGAGTTCAGACTATTGGGTGTCTCATATCCTGGCTGGAAATTCAGATGCCAAAGAGGAGTCCAGAAAGGATTTCAACAATAGCAGCATTGTTGGAATAAGTGACAGTTGTCCATGCTGACTTAGTGGCCAACACCTATTCGGATGTGTGAGATTTAGTATTTTCAAAAATCAGTCTCATAGTGTATTGTCATACCTGATACTTCCAAATGGCTGATGTGAGGAGTACAGAGGGTCACCATAGCAACATCTCAGTTAATTTCTTATCACACTGTTACTTCTCTTTTTAGGTCTGACTCAACAACTAGTGCCAAATCCTAATGAATCCTATTCTACTTGAGGGAGTAGCACAGCTATTTTTATTGAAGGTTATGGACTGGGTTAATGGCAAAGTCCACTTGATTCTACCTCCTAATTGCTATTATTATCTGCCCTCTACCTCCACCTCAGCAGTGCCTGTCTCAGGCTCTCCATACGTTTTTCCTATGCTAATGCAATCCCTTCCTTAATCCCCAATCCAATCCATTCTTCATACTGCCCCCAAAGTGGGATTTCAGAGACACATCAGAAACGTATATTGACATTTTCTTTATATAATTAATATTCTCTGATGCTTTTCAAGGCGTAGGAAGATATTGGTATTGGCAGATCTTTGCTGACTGAGGCGATGGCAGTGGGAGTGTTAAGATAGCGCTCAACTGTTCTGCCTGAGAAAGAGGAAGAGATGGTGAGACATAGGAGGAGGGAAGCAGACTCCTGAATAAAGACCTAGAGTCAGAGGAAATTGAAGGCTTTGCAGGGAAAGGCTCCAGAGAGAGATGGGGACCCTGCTGACAGTCAAAGGAAGGCCTGGAGGAATTGGGGATTTTGGAGAGTAAGATTTTGTGCACCCTCATATGTGACTCCTTCTACAGTCTCACTAATAAAACCCTCAGTTTCTATAGAGATGCAGAAATCTCTACATTGCACAAACATAGAGAAAAATCTACATTTCTCCCTAACGTCTTGTGAAGGAGATTATTCTTTTGGGGGAATGTGCAGAAGCACTGAGTCATGCTACAAGAATGTCATGGAGCAAAAAAAAAAAAACAAAAACCCAAAACAGGATGCAGAGCTGGCCAGTCTGCACAGTGCACAAACCCAATCTCCCTGCTCCTCTGATGAAGTCTTCCGTGGATCCCCATCCTCCATGGGAGAGTCGTGGGGGCCTGGAACACTTTAACATGGAATACAGGATCCTTCCTGATCTGGCCTCCACGTACCTGTCCAACTTCATCTTCTAAGCACCAGTTCTCATGCACACACACACACTGTATACCCCAGAGCACTGAACTGTAATTCTAGCAAAGACTGCCATGATGGCATATGCTATTTTCCCCTCCCTAGACTGTTCTTCCCTGCTCTTGTTTAGCTGGAAAGAGCCTCCTTCTCCTCCCTCAAGCACACTTTGGAGCTCCCTTCTCTGGGCTCCCATTTCCCTTGAAGATAGACACTTGTATTATGTCATCACACTGTTTTGTAGTTGCGTATATGCTTACCTGTCTCCCTGACATGACCACAAGCTCCTTAGAGCCAGGTTTAGTTTTATTTCTGTAAGGCATTTCCAGCATCTAGCAAAGGGCTAGGCATTTAGTGTGATGTTTGATGAATAAGTTTGCCTTCTATGGCTTATAAGTGTTCTATAGAGAAGGTATCAAGATAACTAGCTGGTCAGAGAGGAAAATATGTTTCATTAGTTCTCTAGAACTTGCCCAAAACTTGTCATTTCTGTCTTGATAAAGCCTGTTACTTTGGTGGTCCTCAATAAACCACGACTCCCAGCATTAAAGTCTTTGTGTCAGCCTTTCTAATGTTGACCCTGGGCTTGGCCATATGACTAGCTCCGGCCAATAGAAAACTGGCAAGCATCATGCAAAAGTGGATACTTTATAAATGCTTGCACAACAAGTTTGTCGACTTGGAACCCAGGTACCATATTATGAGGAAGCTCAAGCAGTCATGTGGAAAGGCCAACGTAGAGAAGAACTTAAGCCCCTGGATGATGGTACCAGCTAAGCATCTAGCCAGTGACTACCACCAACTGCTAGCCATGTGAATGAGGACATTTAGATGTTCCAGTCCTCCCCGTGCCCCAGCTGTTACCACCTGAGGCAGAAGAACCACATGGCCAATCCACAGAATTGTGAGTAGTAGTACATTGTTGTTGTTTTAAGACACTAAACTTTTCAATGTTAGACATTTCATAGTTGGCCCTGGTGGTCTAGTGGTTAAGACTTGGCTCTCTCACCACTGCAGCCTGGGTGCATTTCCCAGTCAGGGAACCACACCACCCCTCTGTCTGTTGTCATACTGTGGTGGCTGCGGGTTGCTGTGTTGCTGAAACCTATGCCACCAGCATTTCAAATACCAGCAGGGTCACCCATGGTAGATAGGTTTCAGTGGAGCTGGCCGACTAAGACAGACTAGGAAGAACAACTTGACCACCCACTTCTGAAAAATTGGCCATGAAAATCCTAGAAGAGCAAGAGAGCATCGTCTGATATAGCGCCAGAAGATGAGAGAATGACATAAAAGGACCAGGCAGGGTTCTGCTCTGCTGTACACAGGGGCACTAGGAGTCAGAATCGACTAGATGTATGGCACTAACAACAACAAAGACATTTCATATAGTCAGAATCACATAATACGTAGTCCTTTGTGACTCACTTCATTCATGCTGTAGCATGTCTCAGTACACCATTTCTTTGTATGACTGAAAATATTCCATTGTATGAATATATCAGATTTTGTTTATCCATTCGTCAGTTGATGGGCATTTGTGTTGTTTCTACCTTTTGGCTATTATGAATCATGTTGCTATGAATAATTGTATACAAGTTTTTGTGTCCATACATGTTTTTCATTTCCCTTGGGTATCTGGGTCTAACACCTAGGAGTGAAAACACTAAGTCAAATGATAACTCCACGTTTAATATTTTGAGGAACTGCCGGACTGTTTTCCAAAGTGGCTGCCGTTTCACATTCCAGTCAGCAACATCACCCCCTTTTTTTTTTTTTTTACAAGTGAAGAAACTCATATTATGGAAAAGTGAGGATGGAATTCTGTGATGGTCCTATATTTAAAGGGCAATTAAAGAAGAAGAGCTGATAATGGAAACTGAAAAAGAGTATTGGAAGTAGCAGGAGAAGGGGAAACCATTAAACAACTGGTGGAAAGAAAGAAGGGCAGAAGCATCAGCGTGAAAATAATTATAGGAGGCAGTAAGGTAAATTACAATAAGTACTGACGAGAGGTTTGTAGAATGTGACCAGTAAACGGTGCTTGGTGATTCTTTTCAGGGAGAGCAGTGGTGGAAGAAGCCAGATTGCAGAAGGTGAGAGATAAGGAGGGGCAGGCAGCACATTTTTGAAATTCAGCCGTGATGAAAGAAAAGAGAAGGATTCCTTCATCCTTAGGATGAGAGGGACTTGAGCATGCCTGTAGAGACAAGAAACTGGGGTGATTAAGATGCAAATACAGCTGAGAAGATGGTGAAGCTGAGGAAGGTATAGCTTCAGACAGAAACGAAGCCTAGTTCCTGTGACCATGGATGGAAGGGGAGACGGGTGGGTAGACATGAGAGTAATTTGAGGGATATGTTCAGGTCTGATGACTTCTTCTAGAGTTTTCTATGTTGATAGGCTCAGAAGTCCTAAGATGCTAGGACTTTCCCTCCCTCTCTCTCCTGTCTCCCCACGCCCAGTAAATCATCTTCAGGAGGAAGTTGAGCCCTTGGCAGACCGGTTCCCATGCCCTCACAGCAGTTTGCAACGCAAATGATAAGACACGGAGAGGCATTCACAGTCTTTTAGCCTACTGGACCATTCAAGAAAGATTTAAGCGCTGACCCAAATTCATAGAGTTTGAAATAAGTTTTTTTGTGTTTTCTGGGATTCTGAGTATTCATTATAGTTTTCATGGAAGTTATATTTTCAGAGGATGCCAGTAAATGCAGATTCCAGGGCTAGAAGCCATCAGCTTGAGGATTCTTCTAAATTGCCATTAATCATGCTTGTTCCTTAGTATATTTATTACACATTACACTTTTTCCTTCATAGCCCCAAAAAGCCTTCTAATTGAAAAGTCAGGAAATAGTTCATTGTTTCTTAAAAGCGGAAGTGATAGTGCTCGCTTACAGTAACTCTCCGCCATTCTGGTTAATAGCACTGATTTATAAAGCCTGCTGGGGCTTTCCTTGCAAGGAAAGGAAAAACTCCACTCATGTACCAGCAGCACACTTACCACAGCCTGTGGCTGATATCTGAGGCATTTTAATAAAATCCAGCATAGAAATGCAGGTTTTGTTACACTGACTCCAACTGATAATTAGCTGCAAAAGTTTGACAGTCTCAGGAAAAAATGATCGGCATGACTACATGTGGTTTCAAATCTAGATTACAAATTCTGGGGGTGGTGAGAGGTGGAGAAATCTGTGCTTTAAGTAAAATGAGAACCTTTACTGTGGAACGCTAGGACACCTCCTGGGCCCCAGTGAGCGACACTTCCGAGCAGCTGGAACCACTTATTTTGGCCTGTGTCCTCCCTCTGCAGAGAAGGGTGGCCTATCCCAGGGTCCCTTACAGTTCTGAATGTGGGCCCACAGAGTCCAGGGACAAGAAAATGGACCTTTGCATGAATAACTTCCTCCATTTCTACAGGGCCTTTTCCACTTTCCAAGGATGTTTGCGTCAAAGGATGCTTTTGTTGCTGTTGTGTGTTGCTTCCTTTCGTTTTAATCACAATTGATGGGAGAGGCAAGACAGGTGTTTGCACCTGCGAGGTTCAGGGGGGTGACAGGATCCTTCCTAAAGTCACATAACCACTGTGGGTGGAAGAAAGATGACTTCAGGGTTCTTGAAGACATCATCTGGAAATTTACTATCAGACCTCACCTAGTAGGTAAAGTTTAAAACCAGTGGCCCCATTTTGTGTGTGTCTCTCTAAGGAATGAAGGACTAACAGGATGGCTTGAGTATTTGTGGAGCAGGAGGGAATTTCATTTGAAAGACACATCGAATATGGTTGGTACCTACACCATAGATGTTGACTTTTTAGAGACCCCAATTCTCCAGCCTGCTGGGGTTATCACGTCCTATAATGTTTAAATAAAAACTGCTTGTGCACCCGTCTTACAAACAGTGGGAGCCCCAGTCTGCTTCCCCCAACCCCTCATGTCCACTGGGATTCTCTAGGTATTTATGATTTCCCTGGGGACTTTAGGCTTCCAAGGAGTTCTTGATCTCTTACCAATGGCTTTCCTACATAGCTCTTCCTTTCTAACCATCACTGACTGACCTTTTCCCTTGAGTTTTTCAAATTCCCACCCATTCAGGGAAATTCTGTATAGTATAATTGAAGCGAATATCTGGAGGTGATGCCCAAGAGAAGCAGGCTGGAAGGGATACAGCGCTGGAAGCAACATAAAAGTGAATAGCAATTTTCAAAACTCCCCCAGCCAACGTGCTCCTGCTGGTCCAAACGACGAGCTTGTGTGAATTAGAAAAAATGTTACATTTCTCAAGACATTTATTGTCATCTGCCAAGACGTTGTTTTAATAGCCATGTGAACTGGGAGGTGGATCTCTCTCCCTGGAGCTGTGCAATGCACAATTGACACAACTGGAAGCAGCAGCCGTTCCTGCCACTGGGAGCTTCTCACTGGCCGTTGCTCCTCCTTAGGGCCTGGTCTTCCTGCATCTTTATGCCTCGTTCTCTCTCTCTTTTCCCAATCCTGTTTCCTCCTTTAATCTCCTTCAGATTCTGTCTATTCTAGGTCACTTTACTCTCTTCCTTTTGAGGTTCCTTGGAGAAATCTATAATTCTTACTTATTACACACTAGCAGCACATAAATTCTTATTTTATTATAATATTTGATTTTCTACTTCTCTCCCCTATCCATCCCACCCCTGGCCCAAGGCCCAAGGGTTATCCTTCCTAACCGAAATGGGCCATAGTGGTACTTGGCTATTAATTCCCTGAGGATTTCTGCTTCAGCTTCCATTTACTTTCTCTTTCCCCCTTGTCACATTAAAAAAAAAAAAAAAAAAGCAAAAAAGGACTTGGTTAGTCTCTCTGGTACCACAGCACTTTCTATTTCTCCTTTAAATCTTCATAGTTTAAATGTAGCATATAGTAGATGCCCATTAAATATCTGCTTATAGAATATTTATGAGAGAATGTATAATGCTATGTAGTTTTGACTTTTAGGTTACATTAGATTGAGACCTAATGTCGAATTCTTGATGTGTACTTAGGAAAATGCCCAGCTCATGGTGGATGCTCAAAAGATATTTGTTAAATGAATACCTATCATCAAAGTAACCTGTTTTCTACCTAACCCAGGGGAATCTGTGGAGCTAAGCCCTGTGATGTTAAAGAGAATTAGTTCAGGGGGTATAGCACCATTTTAGTTCTTGAGGTTATCATGGTTGACAGTCATTCATGGGATGAAATTATCGAGAATGAAAACAACTCTATAGCATGTTAGTCCTTTCTATGGATATATCACATCTTAAAAGTACTTTTAAGGGGCTGGCCCCATGGCTGAGGGGTTAAGTTCGTGCACTCTGCTTCGACGGCCCAGGGTTTTGCCGGTTCGGATCCTGGACGCAGACATGGCACTGCTCATCAGGCCATGCTGGGGCGGCGTCCCACATAGCACAACCAGAAGGACCTACAGCTAGAATATGCAACTATGTACTGGGGGGCTTCGAAGAGAAGAAGAAAGAAAAAAAAAGGAAGATTGGCAACAGATGTTAGCTCAGGTGCCAATCTCTGGGGGAAAAAAAGTACTTTCAAGAACATTATTTTCATAGCTTGTCTTCAGAACCCTAGAAATAGATACTTCCTATTTCTGCCCCCAATACGCCACTTTACAGATGACGAAACTAAGGCCCAGAGAGATTTAAGCAACTTGGTTAGGCTCATGCATCCAGTAAATGATGGAACAAGAACTTGAACATGAATCTGCTAATGCCAAGTCTTCACCATTTTCCGCTACATTACAGCTTCCCTGGTTCGGAAGAGAACGCTGGAGCTCCAAAGTTCTCTTTCCAACATAGATGTTTAAAAAATATGTTCTTTTGCAAAAGCATAAAGCACATTGCTCAATACCAATGCAAGTCTTCATCCTGGAATCCAGACCATCAAGTGTGCAGCACAGCGTACTTTGAGAGAGGCCTCATAAAAACACAAAGTCACAATTGTCTCTAAGGACGTCAGCTAAGTAGGCTGAACCTAATGGGAAAAATAAAATCTTTTCCCAGAGCTTCATGGGAGCGGAAACTGAAAGACTGAGAGCTTGTGAGAAATAACAGATACTTTAAAAAATGTTTGCTTAGAAATAGAAGAATGGTGGAAGTGTTTAAAAAACAAAACAAAAATAAAAATGGTACAACATTTGGAAGATTTTCTTGAAACATAATTTAAAGGCTTAAAGGGACCAGGAAAAGCATCTAAAACTCCCTTTCTTCAAGAGAAAGTAGCCACATTTTGAGTCACAATCAGGATCAGCTATATAATCTGTGTGGCCCAGAGCAAAATGAAATAAGGGGCCCCTGTTCAAAAATTATTAAGAATTTCAAGATGGCAACCACAGATCATTAAGCAAGTGTGAGACCCTTCTAAGCACAGAGCCCTGTATGACTGCACCGGTCACACACCTGTGAAGCTAACCCTGGCCACAACGTTGTTGGTCACAGTACTTTACATTTATATTCACTTTACAGTTTACAAAGCCGTCCCACAGATAACTCTTTTGAGTTTCAAATAGCTAAGTAGAGTAGAATGAGTGTTGCCTTCATTTAAGAATACTTCCCTACAAGAATGGACTTACCAACTGTGATGTTGACTGACTGAAATGACGTTATGCCCTTTGCATCATTCACATTTAGTATCATGATGTTAACAGCTTCTAATAGATTAAATAGGAAGCATTTAAGTTATTTTGCTCATGGATACTCACTCAACCAACTCTTGAGCACCCACTATGCGCTGAGCACTTCACTAAGCATTTTGTGCATCTAACTTGAACTTCACAAAAACTCGGTGAGGCGTATGAATTATCATTCCCAATGTACTGATGAGCATGCTGAGAATGAAAGAAGTGAAGTTAGGCCTTCAAGTTCGCAGATCAGTTAATGAAATAATCGGGATTAGAATATGGGTTGTCAATCTGTTCTGTGATGCTCTTTTAAAAGTATTAAAGTCTTGAAAATGAGATACGAATGTAAATTTCAAATTGTCTGCCAAGGAGATTAAAGCCAAATCAGAGAGTAAATCGCTACTCTCCCTCCCCCCTCCTTTTTCTCCTTCAGTTTCTAGAGTAGAAAGTACAGAAGTATAAATACGAAATTTTCATACATTTTAGGACATTGCTTAGTAAATGAATTGACCTGAGCTCTGATGCCCTGGCAGAGCGCTGATCGTCTACTGAATATGCATGAGCTCTTCCACACTTCGAAGCTGCCTTGCAAGTTGGGCAAAGCCATACAGCTATTTCTGGCTGATGGACTCTAAGCAATGGGCTCAGCCTCATTTCCAGGCTGAAGTGGTGGAAAGCTCCTCCATGAGTCACTTTCCCTGACTCAGGGACCCCAGAAGCCACGTGTCGAGATTTTGGAAGACAAAATAAAGAAGCATATTGGCTCCCTGAATCACCACTCGGAAGGGAGTTGGAAAGTCAGTGAAACTGCAGTGGACTTTGTGTGAGCAAAATAAATTTTCACGTGAAAGTCACTGAAATCTGCGCCATAACCCAGCATCGCTCTGACTAACACACAACATTCCTCTCATTCTGGCTTGGTTCCCCTTCCCTGTTTTTAACCCTTTGTGACTATAATTAACATATATTAAGGCCTTCAAAATTCCTCTTCAAGCTGCTTTTTGTTTTCCTAGAAGCTTCTGACAGCTGGCCACTTTCTGTTACTTTCAAGGTTGAGGCCACAAGCCACTTGATTTTTACATTAAGACCTAAAAGGCTGAGGGACTTAAGAGCATCCGTGAGTCAGAACCTTCAATAATTTCCAGGTCTTTCTAAAATAAATGACTTTAGGAAAAAAAGTGGTTAAACACTGAAATGATAAGCAGAGGACTGTCTATCTTACTAGCCCAGGTACTTGTTTTCAGGGAAATTTCAAAGGGAAAATGTTTTAGCTTGTTTTCTTTAGCCAGGGATGGTACAGGAAAAACCGGGAATCCCCAGGCGTGACCATAAATCTCACATTTAAATAGCAATACAAAATAGTTACTTCGGAAACAAGATCGTACGAGATGTGATCAACACATAAGTAATGAAGCTGGCTTATACCCAAGACATATAGACAGCATGAGTTTTCCTTAGCAAAGTGCTCATCCTCAGAGGCTAAGAGCTTCAACCAAAGATGTTCCTCCGAATGGTTAGCATCTATGACAATTGCTCTCGTGCCTTGCTCTATGATCATGGTAGGACATTTTGAGTGGGAAGCACGGGCTTTAGAATCTGAAGAACTGCCTGTTGCTAGTGATGTTCCCCAGGGTAAGTAAGGTAAGCTTTCTAAGCCACGTTTCTCAGCTGTCAGGCGAAGGAATAACTGTGTCTACCTCATAAGGTGATTGTGGGGAGTCAATGAGATAATGTGTGGCAGGCTCTCAGCCTGGCACAGAGAAAGTGCTCGCTAAACACTAGTTACTGTCCTGGAAGATTCTCAGGGATGGAAATTCTTTATCTTTTGAGGATGGCTTTAATGTTTGGAGACAATAAGATGCCATCTGGGGGCCGGCCTGGTGGCGCAGAGGTCAAGTGTGCACGTTCTGCTTCGGCGGCCTGGGGTTCACCGGTTCGGATCCCGGGTGCGGACATGGCACTGCTTGGCAAGCCATGCTGTGGTAGGCGTCCCACATATAAAGTAGAGGAAGATGGGCACGGATGTTAGCTCAGGGCCAGTCTTCCTCAGCAAAAAGAGGAGGATTGGCTGCAGATCTTAGCTCAGGGCTAATCTTCCTCAAAAACAAAACAAAACAAAGAAGATGCCATCTGGAGTCAAAGCTGGTAAAATGGCAGGATCTGCCATTGAACTCACTAAACTTGAGGCAACTGAAACCAACAAGAATATTTTCTTCATTTATCTGCTACTTCCGTGGTATCAAGGTGGCTGGAAGGGAGACAATCTCGACAGCATCTGAATTAGTCCTGGGAAAACGGTTGGGTTTCTAACAGGAAAGGAGGTATTCAAGGCAGAAGAAGCAGGAGAGCAAATGTGGGAGCTGATCAGGCGGGGGATAGGATGTCAAATAGTTTGGCTGGAACACAGTAAAGGCGAAGCCAGAGACTTGGCTTGGAGTTATTTTGCTGAGTGTCCTGAAGTCTGCAGCAAAATATTCTTACTTGATTCACTTGGCAGTGGAGAGCCACTAAAAGTGTTAGAGTGAGGGAGTAAAGGGCTGGACTGAATGGGGAAGAGATAGAGGGGAAGGAAGCAAATAGAGGATTCCCAAAATAACACAGGTGAAAGGCAAGTGGTCCTGAATTAGGATGAAGGCGCTAAAAGAGGAGGTGGATTTGAGATGGAATATTCCTGACTCAGGAACAAAGTGAAAGGAGTTTAACATGATTACCACGTTGGGGACCTGGTGCCTAGGACAATGTTGGTGCCATTTACCCAAACCAGAAAGCAAGAAGAAGGGACTGGTATGAGGAAAAGGAAGAGAAAGGAGTTTGCTTGGTGACATTCTCACCTTGGGATCACCACATGTTTGTGTGAGGATGCTCCGGAGTAGCTGCAGTATCCCTTAAAAAGTGCTGCTTGTTAAGTAGACAGCACCAGCCAGATGTGGGGGATGGGGGGAAAATGGAGTCTGCATGTGATTAATTTCACGAGTTGTCACTTTAACACCAAGCTAAAATTACCTTGGTTGGACCTAATTCTTGCTCTAGCAATTATTTCTGACCATTAAAGCTTTGGAATACTTGGAGCAACTAGCCACTTGTGGGCACAGTTGGCCGGTTGCCCCTTCCCTGGCAAGGACACATGAAATAGATCTTCTTTACTGCGCCACTGGGGCACAAAATTACTAATGACTATAATTTTTCACATCTACCAGGTACCCAAGTAAGAAAACTTACCTGCAGGAGCACTAGAGGAAATTGGCTGGAAAGTTGGTCCAGGAAAGAAAGAAAATAGAAGAAAAGAAGGAAGAGAAACAAGCAGAGTCTATAATTAGATTCCTAAAAGAAGAGGGAAAATAGGAGTGAGTCAACAATTATTGAGCTCCTTTGTGTACCAGAGTAAGTGCTAAAAATACTAAGATGAGGGGCTGGCCCCGTGGCCGAGTGGTTGGGTTCGCGCACTCCGCTGCAGGCGGCCCAGTGTTTCGTTGGTTCGGGTCCTGGGCGCGGACATGGCACTGCTCGTCGGGCCACGCTGAGGTGGCGTCCCACATGCCACAACTAGAAGGACCCACAACGAAGAATATACAACTATGTACTGGGGGGCTTTGGGGAGAAAAAGGAAAAAAATAAAAAAATCTTAAAAAAAAAATACTAAGATGAAGAGGACATATTTCTCACTCTCAGTCCAGTGGGAGAAAGGTCTAGTATAAAAAGGACACAAGAACTTGTGCTGAGTTTTAGAGTAGAGGGGAACATGTTTTGAATGCACGCCACTTAAACTGGAGGCACGAGGGTCAGGGAGTCCATTTTTCGGTGAGAAAACTGAGAT
The DNA here is from genome assembly GCF_037783145.1 of Equus przewalskii. Taxonomy (NCBI): domain Eukaryota; kingdom Metazoa; phylum Chordata; class Mammalia; order Perissodactyla; family Equidae; genus Equus; species Equus przewalskii. Next base: position 29,534,506 of record NC_091859.1, read on the forward strand.
TCCAAGAAGTTAAATGAGTTGCCTAAAGTCACACGATGTGATCATTAGGGCTGCATTGGTTACAAGTGACAGAAACCAAATTCAAACCAGTTCAGGGGGAAAACAAAAAAAATCCCATAGTGGCTCATGTGATGGCCAAGCCCAGGGTGTACAGGTGGATATGACTCCTTTCCTGGATCCAGGTGCCCCATCCACCCTTTTCTTTGACTCTGCATCGTTCTATGTTGCTCAAACCGCCTCTCCTCTATGAGGAGGGAACATGGCTCCCAGAAGCCACAGGTTCCCACCCTCCTTCCTACTTGTACTCCCTACTGACCCCCAGAAGCATTCTGATTGGTCCTGCTTGATTGCCTTGGACCAATCACTGAGTCAAGCGGGATTGCATGCTCTGATCGCATGCCTGCCTCCGCGGTAGGGCAGGTGCCATTTGATTGACATCCCAACCAGAATCTGCAAAAGAGACATTTCTGCGTTCAAATAAATGGGTGCCATCCCCAAAGGAAGGGGACCACCACAATCGATGTCCATTGCGCACACGTTTTAGAAAGTCACGGAGTTGAGCTGAAAGACCAGGCTGCATTCCAAAGTCTGTCTCTTTCCACCGTACAGAGTGACCCACTCCTGATGAAGAAGTTCGGCTGACAGGGCAAGTGAAAGGAAAGGCAGAAATCATTTTGGGAGGCCAACGCATCAAAGAAGAAACGAGAAGAGGAAGCAAGAGAAATAGGATGGTGAGAGTCTGTCGGAAAAAAGAAAGCAAGGATTGGGGGGAAAAAGTACCAGGGGGCCATCCTGCAGCCTTCACCTCCCTCCTCTGGAGTTCCTGCTAGAAGCCGCTGCTGTGTTTTAGAAAGCTTTCCCTTCTCTCTTGTTAAGAAGCTGAGAGCCAAATGCTCCATTAAACTTTCAAAAGGCCACTTCGGCTTCTTGTGGCAGAGCCGTGCACATTTGGCTTGGCTCCCTTGCATTCGTTTTCCTTCCCAAAAGCAATGAGACTTGGCAGACCCACCCAATACCTGTTAGGATCACAGGGACCCATGGCTGTTACTGCAGTGGCTCGATGTTACCTGGGGAGATAGTTGTCAGCACTGCACTGCACCTGAAGGATTCTCCTACTCTTTGCCTCCAGGCTTTGCTATACCATATTCTTCTTTCTCAGGCTTGTTTACGGTGTGAGAAACTCAGAAGTCAAAAATAACCCAGGGGTTCCATTTGACCCCCTCCCGCCCCCCCCCCCCCCCCCAATTAGGCAGCTGCCGGGAGCCTGGTACAATGCAGGGTGTAGTCAGGGATACTAGGAAACCCTTTCTCCTGGCAGAACCGACAGTTGGGGTGGAGTAGGCAGAAAATAGACACATGGACTAAAGAGCAACATGACAAAACAGTGATGTAACCAAAACCAAAACCAAAACCAAAACCAAAACAAAAAAAAAGCAAGAAATATCACAAAAGAGACTGTTTTGTCTTACCGAGTGTCTCTTCACCCGCATCTCTTCACCCATTCACCCACTCCACCCTTGGAGAGGTCGGGGGACAGGCAATTGGTCAATTTGGGAAGAATGCCACGTGAACAGGACACTTGCACAGTCTATACTGGGACATGCTTGTCTCAGCTCCACCCTTTTGGCTCTTTGGAGTTCCATCGTCAACTGAGAAGCCTACTGTTACAGGCTGAATTGTGAACCCCCCAGATGCCTATGTTGCAGTGCTAACTTCTAGTACCTTGGAATGTGACTGTATTTGGAGATAAGAGCATTAAAGAGGGAATTAAGGTTAAATGAGGTCTTTGGGGGTGAGCGCAATACGACTGGTGTCCTTATATGAAGAGGGGGTTGGGACACAGAACACAGAGGGAAGACCACATAGAAATCCGGGCAGGAGAAGACAGCTATCTATTAGCCAAGGAGAGAAGTTTCAGAAGAAACTAACCCTGCTGACGCCTTAATCTCAGACTTCTGGCCTCCAGCATTGTGAGAAAATAATTTTTTTGTTTTTTAAGCCACATATCGGTGTATTTGTCATGGCAGCCGTAACAGACTAACCCAGCTACACTAGCGGGACTGGGACCCACGTCCAGAGAAAGCTGTGAGACTTAGCTGAGAGGTGGTCACCCCACCACCGTCACACACCTCATCACCTCATGGGAAAGATTGCTTCACTTCAGGCTTCTCTGGATTAAGTTAATAATAAAGCTAAGAGTTTGGCCTCCATTTGCCTTTCTTTGTGTCTTATTTTTTATTTTGTTCAGATGTTGGGTGAAGAAGTAGGCATCCTTTTTATTGGTTTTCCTCGAAAACTCTAGATTAGACAATAGTAGTCAAAATAAACCAGTTTATACTGTGGTGACAAATAACTGCCAAATCTCGGTGGCTTAACAAAACAATCAGTTATCCTGTGCTCACATTTTGTTATCAGCCTGCATAGGTGGAACTTGAATTCGACATGCCCAACACAGCTCAGCTGGGAGACTCAACTCCTCCTGGTCACTCAGTCACCCAAAGGCCCCATCTCATCACACGGACCCATGGTCACCACAGTGGGAGGAAACCAACCTGGTGACTTGCACATTGGCTCTTAAGCATCCCTCCAAAAATGACAACATCACCTGCAATCATATTTCATTGGCCAAATCAAGTCATTTGATGGTGGCCAACATCAGAGAGGGTGGGAAAGTATAATTCTATCCTATGCCCAGAAGGAGACGACCTGGAAACATTGGTGAATGGCTCTAACGACCACCATACGGACCATCGTCCCTGCCCCCAAGGAGGTTATAGTTTAGAGAAGGAGAATGAGGAATTGAGCCCAGATTGTATAAGAAAATTGGCCTACTTGTGCATGACTCACTTGAAGGTCCTGAGATGAGAAAGTTACTCCTCTAAGAAGTAAGGCCTTAGAGAGGGAAACTATGGTCATGATTCTGCCCAGTCAACAAACAGATTTGTCAGGCACCTATTAATATGCCAGATACAGACACCATCCTGAATCTTGCAAGACTTGGGGGATCCTGACCTTCCACCCCCTAAATGCCTGTAATATCCCAAACCATTGTGAAAACAAAAATATATCTACATATTTCCAGTCTAAAGCAGGCAGAACTATGGCAGAAGTGTCTTTTTTGTTAACCTTAAATGATACCAAAAAACCATGCTATTTGGGGGGAGAAACATTCATTTTACAGCAGGTTTGGTGGAGGGAAGCATTGGGACAAAGTAAAGCAGTAGGTTTCCATCTTGATGATCCAAAAGTAGTGTGGAATGTTCATGGAATGATCATCACCAGAGCTGTTAGGAACCTCAGAGAGCACTACAAGGTCAAGTCCGTTATTTTACAGACAAAAAACTGGGACCTGATTACTATGAAGACGATTTTTTTTTTTATCAGGACTTCAGGTGGAGAAAGAAAAAGGCATCCTGTCTTCTTCACTACCCCGATCGTGTCACCCGCCTTCTGTCACTGCCCTACAACTCCTGGACTACCCCTGGCTGGCCCCGACTGGATTTGGGGGTAGAGGCAGGAGGGAGTGAAGGGAAACAGAAGATTGAGAGAGAATAAGGAAAGGAGAAGCTGAAGGAATATTTGCAGAGCAGGTGGTTCTCTTCTAGATGTGGCAAAGGGGAATTCAAGCCACTGAAAAGAGGACCTGCAGTGTGGTTGACCTCTGGGATGACCCAAGTGCTGAAAGGGCAAATCAGGCAATTCGGAAAGCACCTGGCAATCGCTGATGGGGAGGAGCTCTGATGTAAATACCAAGCAGTATTATTCTTACTGTTCGTATTTATAGTGTAGTTTCTAAAACTAGCAGCCTAAGGGGTCAGCAGAACTATTTGAGATGGAGGGCGGGAAATTGACTTGTATGCATCATCAAAACTCTGTCGGTTTCCTCTTCCTCTTTCAGACTGACAACATAGCTTTCAAAAGGATGAGAAAGCACTTAGTTTGTGGTAGAGAGTAGGTCCTCCAGATGTTAGATCACCTGCTTCAAGATTTCAGCTGAGACTTGCAAATTTGTTTCATCTAAGTCCTTAAGCTAGTTTCAAGCCTTGGTCCCTGAAGCAAAATTGAAAGTTATAAAAATAACGCCCTGGTACAACTCCCAGGCTGAAAGACATGTGCTGCAGGCCTAAGCTGTTTTCATGGTTAGAGCTGCTTCTCCTTGGGGCCTGCCCCAGCAATTTTCAGAAAGGACCGGGAAGATCTGAGGGACCATGAGGTTACTTAGGAGAAGTTTGTCTCACTTCCCTGCTGTATCTTACGGGGATGTTGGTGGATCACGGGAAGTGCTTATGAGATGGTTGCCAACAGCACCAGGAAGCAGGGAGTCAGTTCATAAGTCAGGGCCATCTGGGGTGAGAATATTCCTTGGCTCTCCTCTGTGCGGACAAGCTGTGGCTGGGTGGACATGCCAAGTGGGGAACGCCACTGCTCCCTCTCACCCTCTGCGAGCAGGTGCACACGTGTGGTCTAGGAAGGAAGTTGAGTGGATGTTTCCATGTTCCTCGGGTGACAAGTTTTCATGTCCCCCGTGCAGCTATAGTTGGCAAGTATGTCAAGAAGTGTGTGCGTGTGTGATGGGAGAGAGAGCTCATTTTGTCCGAGGACATTTTGTTCTAACTTGGGCCTAACTTTCTTGCTGTGCCAACATGGATTGTCTAGGACCCCAAAGCACCAGCTGGTGGAGATTCCTTCATTTCCTTTGGTCTAAGAAGCAGAAGATAGAGAATCAATACCCAAAATCAAATACAAACTCTCTGACAACCAGAAGCAAGACAGACTATCATTTTCCCTTATCTCTACTCGCCAATAACTAGCAGAAAGAGAAAATCGAGATTGTCTTCATTTGGACTATCTACTTCCCAAAGCCTTACCTGGGGGTCTTGCCGGTTCTCCAAGGTAGGAGGCAGCATGGTATTGTGCTTCTGACAGAGATGAGCTTGAATTCTGGCTCTGCCACTTAATAGCCACCTGGCCTTGAGTAGGTTACTTTAGTCTTTTTCTTCATCTAAAAATGAGAATAAGACCCCCTGCTTACTTGACAGAGCTGCTGTGGAATGACATGAAATAATGTCCATGTGGCACATTTCCCTAGGTTCCATAAGGTTCCATGAGTGGTCTTGCTTCCACATTCTCCTGATTATGTGGGGACCTGAGCCCCATCCAACCGTGGACCCAATTTCAGAAGGCAGGGTAGGTTGCAGCTTTTGGGTGGGACTGGCCAAGGAGCTACATCTAAGGGAGGGCTGAGCACCAGTCCAGGGCCCTGGTCCAAGGAAAGGATCAAGCCCAAAGGACCAGGAGGGAGGTAGGACACAGTTATGAAGTAATGGGTCAGAAAAGAAATAAATAAATAGAGTCTGAGCAGGTGGACTGCAAGTGGTTGGTAGGAAGTAAGGCCTATAGACTAGCCTTTGAGGCCCAGAAATGCAGCAGAAAGGCTTTTTTCTGTTTTTTTTGGTGAGGAAGATTGGCTCTGAGCTAACATCTGTGCCAATCGTCTTCTATTCTGAATGTGGGATGCCACCACAGCAGGGCTTGACGAGTGGTATGTAGATCCACACCTGGGATCCCAACCGGTGAACCCCAGGCTGCTAAAGTGGAACATGCGAACTTAACCACTATGCCACTGGGCTGGCCCCAGAAAGGCTTTTCATAGGGTGTCTGCAGACTGGATTCCAGTGAAGAGGGCATTGTGGAGGACACTGAGTTAGTTTGGATAGTGACTCGGGCTCTGTTGTTAGTGCTCCTTCCCTTGTTCATTCATAGGATTCTGGAAAAATTGTTCAGAAAATCTGACCCTGTTTAGAGCCAAGGTTCTGATCATCTTGTCACAGAAGTCTAAGGCTTCTGTCAAGAGCCAACTCGGGAAGACCTTGTGAGGAGTCTGGTCCATCCATCTCACCAGGCTCTGGCCATATCCAGCTTCACATCTTTTCAACAGTGCAGAATGAGATGGTGGTGCGTCTGCCCCACGTGCCAGGACCTCTGCTGAGGATAGAAAACCACCATCCATCTGGAGAATTGCACAGGTAATACGAAGCCTGGCCCACCAAGCACAGCAGCTCCGAATTATGCTTAGGACACAGAGAGAGAAAAGCTTGGTGGACAGGCATTCACAGTGCTTGTAACCAGGGGAGGTGCTACACACATTGTTCGTGTGTTCCCTTACTCACGTACCTTGGTTGTTTCCATAGTGTGTCGCTCTTGAGTCTTTAAAAGGGCAGTAAAAGGGGATTTTCCAAGGAAATCCCCTAGAGCACAGTGCCAAGTTCAAAGTGGACTCTTGAATTTAGCCCAGTGCCTGTCTTACCCCCCAAGCAGCTGGGAGGATACTCAATTATTTCTGATGCTGACAGTGATAGTGCATTTGTAGAGCAAGAATGAGTCTTCTTTGATCCATCGTTTGTGATTGGACAGTTCCAAAATCATATTCCTCTCTTTGTTGACCCAAACAAGGAGTCCCCCAATTAGGGGGTCATAAGGACGGGCTGACAGATGACACCATCCCCTCTCTAGCCTCACGGCTCACCAGCTCCTGCCTTCAGGAGACCCAGTCTTCCCCTTCTCCACCCTGCTCCGGTTGACTGACACCAATGGGCTTCCTTGCTCCCTGGCTTCCTGTTGAATTCAGCCAATGAGAAGCACAAGCAGGAGATGGAAGAGAGGAGAAAGAGGTCAGGGCATTTTTCCCCAGCACCCTCCCCATCTAGTGACCTCAGGCTGGCCACATCTCCTTCTCCTCCCAACCTTTTCAGTTTCCCTGTTGAAGGAATCACACTTTCTCCTTACCTAGGAGTGATAGCAGAACCTTACTGTTACTAGTTTCTGGGAAAATTCGCTGTGCTTTGTGGTTTCCTCAGCCTGACTTTATTAAAAGTCCCTTTATTTGACCCCTCCTGGTTCTAATACCAAAACTGTCCCCTAACCTCAGGGGCCTTCAGGGAAGTAAAAAATTAGCAATTTGCTGAAAAATATTGTCTGCCTCTAGAGAGAATAGAGGTCCAACCAGTTCGTTGTTACTTCATCCTCTCTCTCCTCCAGTAGCTTGCTGCTGGCTCACTGATGTCACCCACCGGCAGGCTCTGGCCTACCCAGTGCCTGTCTGGGTCTTGTACATGGACCTGGGCACATCAGGCAGACTTGCTGCCCTCAGGGCTCTGTGCTGAAGTGTAAGATCACCAGGCTGACCCAGGGCAAATGAAAGAAATACAGCCAGGCAGGGAGTCTGAACTGTATTGACCAAGGAAGCAAAACTGGAAAGTGGCACTGGGCATCAAGACTGCAGGACGAGGTGAGGCCTCAACAGGGAGATGAGTTAGCAGGGAAGAAGGAAGGAGGAGTAGAACTCAAGGCAGCTTGAGGCAAGCTGATCAGAATAGAGGCCATGAAATGTGTGCAGGTGTCTGAGGCCCACTTCTACTTGATGGAGACAAACTTTAAAGAAGGTAGGTAGGAGCGGGTAGTTCATAAACCAATTCGTTTAGCAAGAGGCTGCATCAATAACCGCCATCTCGCCCTTTGTGGGGCTTGGAATTGAGTCAGGCCCCCTGTCCTAGGATTTGGGGTGTGACCATGACCACTCAGCTCCCATGGATACCCTGCGATTCTCCTTGTTGCTGAGTAGACCAAGGACGTCTCTGCTGGAGGTAGCCCTGTTGTCCAAATCTTAGCTCTCCCAGTCCCCAAGCGAGCCCAGGCCATAGGATTGTCTTCTGCTGAGACACCCTCACTAATCTTGAGCCTTTGCACTTCTTAGTTTCCCCTCCCTGGGGACTGGATTCTGCTTTGATGACCCCACTTCTGGTACGTGTCTTCCAGTCTAATTTCAGGTGGAGAGTCGGGCCTCATCTCTCTTACTCCTGAGTAAAGAACAGTGATTTACTTCAACTCCCTCACCCTTCTGTTGGGCAGTATCCACATTCACAGCCCCAGAATATGGATAAGATCATTAGACAGTAATCTGCAAGTGCCAAGTATCCTCCAGAGGTCGGCCTTTTGTTGAAGGGTTAGTATCCCCACTCCACACTGGATTTATGAAGTGGATTTTCCCCTCGTCTCCATCATCCCTGTGTTGCTGAAAGTTTAGGATGCTTTGGGCCCAAGCCCATCCAGGTGAAAACAATTTATAGCTTCCTTCCACCTACTCCTTTTTAAAGGCTCTCCAAGTCTCCCGAGAGCAATATGGCATGTTTTAAATGTTTCGTGGAGAGTAAAATGAGTAACATTCTAGCTCCTGAGGTGCCTTCTCTGCGGGATCTAGCTGTCCCGGGTGTGGAGTACAGGAAGGATATCGACTTGCATTAGATTTTAAGCACTATCCTCCTGTAGCACCTGGAGAATTTGCCAGCAGCTACTGTCTTGCCTTAAAATGTACAGCAATCATAGAAGGCCTATTATTCGAGCTATTCGACAAGTCCTTTTGCAGAACCCAGGAGCAAAGTCCATAGGACAGATAACACTCTCACCCCAAATCCAAAGACTCCTGCAGGAACCCCTGCAAAGAGAAAATTGTCCAAGGAATAAGGCACGTATGTATCTGCTTCTGCTCAGTGTGTGGAAGACTGCAGTAGGCTCTGAGGTTCCTTCTTGTGGCTGCCTCTTAGGCATGTTCTTATGGCTCATAAATTCACGTGATCTATTGTGGCAGAGTTTGAGGGATGGTTAAAGAGATAGCTCTGCTGGGACACTTGCCTCTCTCCCTGCTCACTCTATTACTGTATCAGTATCTATCTATATCTATCTATCAGTATATATCTATATCAGTAGAAATGGGCTACCCGGCAACCCCAAACATTCAGAACATGGCCCCAAACCAGGGACCACCAACAAAGATAGACGTGTAATCACTTTGTATGTATTCCATCTCCCCAGTGAGATTTCTTTTTCCTTCCGGGGTAGATAAGAATCTTATTTTTATTTACATCATCTAGAGACACACCTGCCATGTTGCCCAATACACAGCTGGCAGGAAATAGAGACTTTTCTGGATGACGATAGTGGAGGCAAAACCTGCCTTTTGGTAACATCCACTTCCCAGATGTCATGGGTCCACCAACTGGAGCCATCCGGAAAACGCTTTCCCCCTTCCACAGAACAGCCTTCACTTTTTAAAAGTAAAGCTTTCTTCCCTTCTTTATAGACATCATAATTGCTTTCGAACAATTTGAAAGCAGCAATCCTGCGGACTTTACAATAAGACAGGCCGGGACTGAATCCCAGTTCCGCTTCTCTGTGGCCGGAGCCCCTGCAGTCCATTAGCCTTCCTTTAATTGTTTTTAAAACTGGGATAATAATCAGTAGGACATAAAGCTATTGAGGGGAGATCGCAGAGGTCATCTGGCCCTGAGGAAGCCTCAGTGGTCATTTGTCGAATTTAAGCAGAGTGAACCAGATCTTCATCCCAATGCATTTGAACTCCAAGTTTGGTTGGTTTTCACTCTCGTGAGTTACCACCAAGCCCAATCAAATGGATAGAAAATGCTCTTTGGTTACTTATTCCTCCAACTGGCTTTTTTTTCTCTCTTTAAAAAATATAATAACACATCTGGGATCCATTATATGGTGGTATATATTTCAGTATATGTTTCTGCTAATGCTTTAGTAAACAGAAACTGCATGAATGTTGACTGCTCAAATACGGTAGCCTCTAGTCTGCCTCGAGCGAGGCTCGATCTAAAGTTAAACATTGCAGGATTAAAAAAAGTGGGTCCATCAAAAGTAGATCACTTGCCCCAGTTGTGTCTGAATTACCTTTGATAGTTATAGTTAAGTGCTTCCTACTGCTTAGAATAAGGAAACTTTTGAAAGTCCTTATTTATATTGAAGACAAGTGTATCAGGAACACCTCTGGCTGTTAATATCAGTACACTTAACTAACAATGGATTAAACAAATAGAGGGATATTTTGTCATTGTTTTCATATTTTCTCAAACAGAAATCTTGGTTTAGGGCCAGTTACTCTGTGATTCTTTTGGTCTTTTCCTCATGGTCATAAGATGGCTGCCCTGACATCAGACATCAAGTCCACATCCAATTGGAAAGGTAGGAGTGAGGAGGTAGGACCAACCACATGCCACACGTGTCCTTTTTGTAAGAAAAGCAAGATATTTCCCAGAAGCACTGAACGGGCTTACATCTCATGGCCAGAGTTGCATCACAGGGCCACCGCTATCTGCAAGGGAGACAGGGAAAGTGAAGTTGTATACCTTCCAGCCTCTGTAGTGGTGGCAGACAAGAGAGAAAGAGATGGAGATGGGTGTTGGGTTAGCCAATCCCTAGCGTCTGTCATCATGAACCTTATGAAAGTGTTCATGGGCTGAGGCTTGTTGAAAATCTCCCTAGACTCTAAAACACAGCAGAGGTCTCAAGCCCTGGAGCAAAGAAGAACTTTGGAATTAGACTCACCAAGATTTAGGTCCTGGCTCTGTCACTTACTGAGTGGGATGGCCCTGGTCAAGTCCTACCTTTTATCTTTGAACTTCTATTTCCTCACCTATAATAATACCATGTTCTAGGATTATTGTGAAGATAAATGAAAGAATATGAAAGCACTTTATATGCTGATTAGTCCTCTTCACATGTACATTATTATGGTAAAGATAATAGCGGTGGTAAACAAATAAGCAAACGAGGAATGTGAGAGACTGTTCTGTACTACACAGAAAAGCCAGACCTAGAGATCTATGACGGCCCAGGTCTTTCTTCCTTTGGTCCTTCCTTCGTGCAGGTCATTATTTCACAGCCCCACATCCCTAGACTGTGACCTCATTGTGTTATGTTCAGTTTTGCATCTCCAGTGCCTAGTGCACAGTGGTAGGTTCTCAAGGAGCGTTTAATGAATGAATGAACTCCCCCGGAAGCATGGACTCATTGGAAAAAGAGGAAGCTGTAATTCAATCAAACATGTTCAATAAAGACAAAATTTCTCAGGGAATTATCCGGCAGCTATTTAAGAATAAATAGGCAAGGAATTCTGAGAAGAAAGTGATGGCAGACAAGTTATAGTTTTGAGATCTTCTCAGATTTCCACAATGCTATTAGATACAAGAACCAAAACCCACAGGTTATATCTGAAAAAAAAAAAAAAAATGAAAACAAAAAACAAACCTGAGTGACAAGGTATACCTTCAAATTCGAAGACATAGTGGTGATGACAAAATGTCAAAAACCACCAGCTCTGCATTGTCTCAACATCTGGGAGCAAATGAAGCAGGAGGATGACTGAAGGACCCAAGAACAGGAGAACCACACACAGCCAACAGGTATTCATTGAGAAGCACAGAAGGGTAATTTGAGAATGGCAGCTGAAAGTGACAGGGGCCTTGCCCACTGGAATAGAGGTGAGTGCAAGAGGTCCATAGTAAGAACTAAAAATCCTGGGGTTGTCTTGAAATTGATCTTGAAACTGACAGCCAGATCTCCCTTTCAGAACAAGGGCCCAGACTGAGGAAAAAGTAGAATCAAGTTTAGCAGGTCAGAACAGTAGTGATGAGGCAAAAGAAGGTTCAGATAAAAGTAGAGGAGGGAAAAGAACCCAGGAGATTTCAGAAAGAAAACCTTCATATTTTTAGCATTACATGAAAACCATAGAACCATGATCTCTGTGACGTCAAAAATGTTATCTGAAGAAATCCATCTTCTTCTAAAAATTAACAGAAACCAATTGCACATAAGACTGAGCAATAGAAAACTATGAAGTCAAGTTCCATGAAAATTTATTTTAAGAAAAAGGAGACTAAGACATATGTAATATCCCTATGGAAAATGAAAACATGCCAGTAAGACACATTCATAACATAGATCAAAAGTGCAATCTATTATTTCAAAATGAATAAAAGAAATTAAGAAAATGAAACAAGACATGAAAGAACAAAAGAAATCATAATTAGAAAAAACTCAGGAATAGAACTGAAGAAATAATTCAAAATAAAAGAACAAATCATTTTAGAAATGAGAACTAAACTATAAGGAGCACAGAACAAATAAACACAACAAATGATGCTTTAAGAGAAGTAGAAGGTAAAAGGAGAAATGCATTCTTAATCAAAACTAAAGAGCTGAAAAATATTCAAAAGAACGTGACAAATATTGAAGATAGGTAAACAAGATCCAATATATGAGTAACCAGGGTTTCCTGAGGATAAAACCAAAACAAAGGAACAGAACAAATGCTAAAAATTGTAATTCAAGAAAACTTTCCTCAAATTAAACAACATTTGAAACTTCACATTGAAAGAGAACATTGTGTACCTGAGACTATTAACACAGACTGAGCCCTAACAAGAAATATTACTAGATTTGAAAGAAAAATAGCAAAATCCCTCAGGCATCCAGGCACGTACAGCGAGTATCTTATTAAGGAAAGAAAATAAGATTACCTTCAGACTTCTGGGCCACATTTTACAGCAGAATAAAATAAAGTAACATATTTTAAATGATAAGTTTAAATTCAATTATGTTTACAATTACATTAAATGTAAACAGTCTAAAAAAAGCGTTTTTTTTAAAGTACGTCCTCCTCAGTATCCTGCCACCCTCCCCCATGTTGCATTCAAACTCTGCCTTGTGATGGCAGAGAGTCTTGGAGGAAAATGAGCTTCCTGTCCATCCCCCAGTGGTGGCAGACCTCCACTTTGTATCAATGCAGGATCCTGGGCATCACTGTGTTTCTTGCCCCTTCTCCTGCAGCAGAGGGGTTTTCCTAATTTCAGTGCAGCCTATGAGGGCCTTTTCTCCACCTCTTCCCTTGTCGCAGTCAACCTTTGCTTTGAGGTGGGGGAGAGGACTCACAGGCGAGTTTTCTGCTAGTGTCAGCTGCTCACCACCGTGCACTAATGCAGGGCCCAGCATGTGCAGAGGTTACTCCAAGTAGCCCTGTTCTACCTTCAAACTTCGGCAGATCCTGCTCACACTCACTGTGGAGGAGAGCACTGTCAGCTCTCCTTTCCTGGCCCCGATCTTTCTTATTAGCACTCAGTGGATGCCCATGGAAAAGAGCTGTTGAGTACACCTGGACTCCTCTGTGTCTAGGATCCCTACACCGTCACACCAGCTCACACTTGACATTTAAGTTGTTAAAATTTTCGTTGCTTTTACCCACTTTTATGGCTACCACCTCTTCCTCTCACATTCTGCCAATTGCAAAACACTTGTGTGTCCCAAATCTTCTCAGAGGAGTTTGTCAATCTTTGGAATTCAGTTTATTTGGTTGTGTTGAGACCTCAGATCTCTGATGGACTAAAAAGAAGTAGATTATGTAGGCTCTATGGCTTTTTGTTGTTGTTATAAGAGTCAGAGTGATGTTGTCTTGTGGTTTTCTACATCCTAAGTGAAAGTGAAGCTCCAATTTTTTAAAAAAGATCGCAGTAATCATAATTGGTAGTGGCAGTGCTGGTATTGTTATTCTGACTATTGTGTGCACAATTGTATAATGTGGGATGAAGCAGATGAGTAACGATGGGAACTTTTAATTCCCTCATTCACTGTGTCCTTGAGAACCAAGGTTTTCAGTATGGAAGAAAGGAGACACATATATGATATGAAAGGAATTGAGTAAAATCCTGCCACTCTGAATTTGAATTGAAACACTATTATGAAATTACAAGATATCTTATATTTAAATATATATTTATCTCCTAATTCCATCCACCAAAAATGTATAGAAAAATGGCTGATCTAGTTGAAATAAACATCTCTAGTGCCTAGATTGCAATCTTCAAATATCATTTCGTACTATGAGAAACTAAGGTTTCTTGGAGAAATAGCTCCAAGTGTGGGGTAAGAACCATGTAAGATGAGCCTAGAACATCTTGTCCTACGAAATGGAAAAGATGCAGTCAAAGACTGATAGGGTCACATCTAAAGGTCTCAGCTGCCGATCTTAAGAAATTTATACTAGCCAAAAATGGGACAACTTGAGTTTGAATAAAGACAAGAAATGCAATGTATTTAAACCAATTAAATATGTTTAAATTCATGAGTTCATAATGATATATTTTTCAAAAATTGAATTAGTCACTTTTAGAGAGTCAAAGAGAACCAATTCATTATCTTGAAAACAGGTAAATAAAGGAAAGGAATCAAGAATTTGTCTTAATTTTTATATATAAACAATGCAATTGGTAACCAAACAATAGATAAGAGAAACATCTCTTTATAAACTATTCCAACTAAAAAGTAAAATAAGATGTAGAATTAGAATGTCACCATTTTTCAATCTCCAGTGAATTAATGGGCCTAGGCAATGAGCCTCAATGGCTGTTGACATCACAGAAAGAGACAACCAGACACATGCTATCTAATGAAATAACACGTCACTTCCTATGGTCTTGCCAAAATGACTGAGTCAAAGTTTTATCGGTCTCTGGATCCAGCTTCTGATTTGCAGATAATACAGAGGATGGAGAAACATGTGGAACAGCACCACGAGTACATGATCAGCAAAATCCAGACATGTGGGAAATTCCACAGGTCAAACCACCAAGGATCTTGAACAGATAAATTATACACAAAGGCAAGGGATGGAGGGAAAACCAGTACATGAAAAGAAAATTTAAAACTTATCAAGGTTGTAAGTCAGTGAGAATAAACTGTAGGGCTAAGAATGTACACTTGGGTAACAAAATCATAAAGAAACACAAGGAAGTGATTACTCTAAAAGTCAAGATAGTGGTTATTTTTGGAGAGAGGAAGGGGACACGTGAAGAGCTTCTGGAATATCTGGAAAATTTCTATTTCTTGATCTGAGTGAGCGTTAGCCTTGTAATTCACTAAGCTGTATGTTTATTTTGTATGATTTTCTGTATCTGTGTTTTATTTGACAATAAAAGTTTTTTAAAAAACCTGTTTAACTTCAGAACAGTCTCTTGATCTCATCTTCAAAAGAGTGAACTACCTATATCTATGTGTAAAAATGAAATACACTACAAATTTTTTAAAAAGAATAAATAGACGGGAAGCATATATTTAAGAACGTATTTTAGATGGGGTTATATTTCCCTAAGAGCCTTTATTAAAACCCATTTCACAAAATCCTTTCCTTCCTTAAAAAATCCTTTCAGAAGGTTCTGTGCACTTTTTTTCTGGACTTGCCAAGCTAAATAGCTAGAAAGTATTTCCTTTTCAAAGTCTGAGGAATACGCAATCCACTATATTAAAAAAAAGTATAAATTTTCCAATCTTCCACCCTTCCCTTCCATTTTAAAGGGAAAAATATATATGTGTGTAAATATACACACACATATTTTATGAAAGAAACGCGAAGTCTATAATGTAAGTCTAGAAGTGGCATTCAAAAGGGAAACTTTCTCCATGAAAAAGATAAATATCTTTTCCAGCAAGAGTTAGAGGGCGAAACAGTTTCATCAAAAGTTTAAACACGTTAAAGAATTTTATTTGCCATCCGAGCTGCAATTTCAAAGGCAAAATGTGGGCCCACGATGAGAATTTTAGCAAAAACTGAACTTGCTGACTTCTGAAAGGGGACTCTGGGCCTTCCCAAATCTTTTGAAGTTCCATTTTGCTTTGTCTTCAGATAGCTTGACATAATCAGCCCATTGATGCCTTGTGCTGTCTTGTGAACGCAAGCATTTGCTCACAATTCCATGTCTGGGCTGGAGACAAGGAGAGGTTCAGAACCCTTTGACACCAGGGCGGCTGGTCAGGAAGTTCTCAAATGTGCAGCAATGTGAACTTTTAGCTGAACCATCACCCAGTGGGACGCCCATCCTTTCAATCCTCATCAGCTCAGGTCTTCAAAGGCTGGGGGCATCTGTACCCAGTGACCTGCGTAGCTGGCCTGACCCATCTCTTTCCCATGGGGTGGTGGGGGTGGAGGGGCCGGATTGAAATGACTTATTCACCTTCATTTCTCAAATTTGAGCCAGAACATGTGTGAGACCCACCCAGATCGACAAGTTTACCCCTCAGTTGCATTGGTCACTGAAGAAGCATTTCTTAACCTTCTTTAAGAAGTTTGGGGGGCCAGCCTGGTGGCACAGCGGTTAAGTTTTCACGTTCCACTTTGGTGGTCCGGGGTCGCCAGTTCGGATCCCAGGTGTGGACATGGCACTGCTTGGCACGCCATGCTGTGGTAGGCATCCCACATAGAAAGTAGAGGAAGATGGGCATGGATGTTAGCTCAGGGCCAGGCTTCCTCAACAAAAAGAGGAGGATTGGCAGCAGTTGGCTTAGGGCTAATCTTCCTCAAAAAAAGAAGAAGTTTGGTTCCCATACTTTGAGTTAGCACTGATTACGATAGTAATGCTGACACGCACTTGCATGAGTGTGAGCCTTGTCATACGTAAATACTATTTCCACTTTACAGATGAGGGCACTGAGTGAATTCACCCAAGATCACATTTATATTTCACATATCTGATTAGTCACAGAGCTGGGATTTGAACTCAGACAGCTCTGGCTCCTGAGTCCATTCTCTTAACCACCATGCTACAGTGCCTATGGCTAGGGAATAAACACAGTCATAGACATAGCTATTTAGAGTACTGCTGATAAGAGCTCCCATTTTTCGAGCCCCTCCATGTATCAGGCATTACACCAAGCTTTACAAACACTTCATTTAATTGCATATAGATAGATATGGATGTAGATATATAGGTAAGAACATAGATATATGAGGGCCTGACAATTAAGAGCTAGCCTCTAGTCAGATGGCCTATATTGAATCCCAGCTTCACAGCTGTGTGACCTTGAGCAAATGAGTTAGCTCCCCTGGGCCTCAGCCTCTTCATCCAAAAACATCCCCCTCCTAGGGATACTGCAAGAATTAAATGAATAATGTATGTAAGGCACGAAAACACATAATATAGTTCCTGGCACAGAATAGGTGCCCAATAAAATAGATTTATTATTATTATTATATATTTATATTATATATTATAGATCATATATTATTAACATTGTAAGAATTATATTTATATAATTAATAATATTAATAATATTACATAATAATATTATTTTTATTACTATTACATATACATAGATGGTCTATTTTCTCAAACAATTCAGAAAGCTTGGTAAGAGGAGTAGTGTTCTTCAAAATTTATCAGGGTCAAAGTTTACAAAAAAAAATTATGCCGAGCTGACTCATTTTCCCCAAGAAGATCAATATTTGAGAGATAAACCACCAAAGTAGATTAATGAGGCTACAGCTGAAAATAAGTCTTAGGACTGTAGCCCACCCACACTGCACCAAGGCACTGTTCTGAGCAAGACAGGCTCCCAACACTCCAGGCAGAGGACAGTTGGCATTCAATGCTTCTTGCCGTAGCAGGTGCTGTCCATCTGAGGACCCATCCAGGCCGGGTGACCCTCTGATCACAATCTCCACTTTACTGACCTTTCATCACCTGGACTCTGGTCCTGCTAAGATCAAATCTATTTCTGTCCTGATGGACCCTGCACAAGCTTGTAGGATCCAAATCCCATTTGATGTTTAAACAATACATTCCTATGCAAGATAGACACTGCGGAATGGCAATACAAGCACAAGGATTGCTACAGAGCAGGTGCTTTGAACTGGGTGCTGTTCTAAATGCAGTACTAGCCCTCTCTCTCTTGATGCTCGTGACTCCACATGGTAGCGTTACATCACCCTCAGGTGCCATACCTGCATCTACTGAATGGCGGCGGCATCCTCACGCCCAAATTCATGCATGTCCAGGGCTCATGTTGTTACATCCTGCGTTCTAAACTGTCCTTATTCCTTTCTAAACTCCTGTTCACTTTATCTTTCCCTTTACCACCATCTACATTCTACTTCAGGAAAGTTACCAAAGAAGTTCTTTCTCTGGGGATTAATTACTGGAAACTATAGCTTACGTGTCCATTTTTCTCCTCTGAGCCCCCAGAGTACTTGGTACAAAGCTTCAATATACCGGCATGCTGAGCATCGTCTTTCCCCCTCACCAGGCAGTGACTCTTTGAAGGCAAGAATCTTGTCTTATTCACCTTTCTGACCCTAGCACTTAGCACAGCACCTGATATACAGTAGGATCTCAATAAATATTTGCAGAGAGAATAAACGATTGGGTGGATGGTTAGATACATACACGAAGGGATGCCTCAAATGACCTCACTCTCCTCTGCTGAGAAGTCACTGCTGAGTCCCATGTCATGATCACCAAGAAGGGATGCAGTGGCGATAGCACTTAGCATGATGTCAGATGTATAGTGGGTGCCCAATAAGTTTTATTGAATAAGAAAATAACTACATAATTCAGTCCTTAAGGCAACAGAAATTGCCCAGGAGATGTATTAAACACTGTTTGTTCTTCCAGTTCTGAAATCTGTCACAAATGAAGCCAGATTTGCAGGATGCTGGGGACCTGGGCTGCCCCCCACAAAAGCTACATCAGAGTTGGTTTACAGTCTCGTTTCAACACGAAGAATAGTTCTACTGCCGAGAAACTCGTGAGTTTTTCTCTCATATACTTGGTGAATTGTGTTATTGTCTTTATTTCCCCCCTTTCTGGCGCCCGCTGAAAATTTGGAGCTCAGTTTGTCGCCAGTCATAGCAATGGAAAGATCTTTTTGTAAAGCACTTTTTCAATGTCAGTTGTGGCTCCCTTTCATTTCCTTACTACAAATTCCTTCCTTCTTTTCCTTCTTCTTTCCTTCCTTCCATTTTCTTTTACTTATACTATGAATTTTATACCTTCTCATTTATTTATAAATAATGGCAAGCCATCAAGGATTATAAATGAAACGAACTAAATTTAAAATAGCTTATTTTATCGTCTAACTGCAGACGAAACAAATGCATTCAGCAAATATATTGTTACTTGGATCCACAGTGATTTTTAACTTCCCCTGGTGTATTTAATTTATCCAGGACTAAAATCTTCTCTGAAAGGAGACAGAGGATAAAGGTATAAAATCTTAAAGAAAATAGGATATTTTAACAAGTCTGCTGACATCAGTCCTGTGCATTGGGAGGTTGAATTACTGGGTGGATGGTCTTAGTTCTCTTCTGGCTCACGAACGTGAGTCACCAAATGTTCACTGAAGAAGGAAAAGAAAAGGAGACACGAGATATGCAGGAAGAGATGAAGGGTTAGATAGGAGACAAGGAAAGAGGGAAAAGGAGAGAGAAGGTGGGGGGACATGCAGAGACAGGGAGCTAAAGGACCTAAATTTTGAACTGACAACTGAGTTTACCTTATCCGCTAAGGCCCATGCGCAATGGTCTTCGAGAGGCTGCCTGGCGGCCAGAAATAAGAGGAAACATCAGAAGTTATTGCACTGCATGCACATACAGCCTTTTGCTAAAGCAGGTGATGGGTCTATCCTATTGAATTCTAATACTGAACTGAGAAGTCGCAACCAAATTTGAGAACCTCTGACTCAGACCTCCAGTTCGGAATCAACCCTCTCACCCCACAATTCCCTAACCTGAGAAATACAAGCCAAAGATTTTCTCTTCTATTTCTCCTTGTGTTATAAGTCTCACCAAGTTTTCTAAAAAGTAGCCTTAAATCGTCACCATTTTTTAACATTTTTACTATATCAATTTTTTTGAGAATAATAGTAAACAAATCCATTGTAAAAAATGTGGGGACGAAATTGTATTAAAATAGTATAAAATGGCCCTTAATCTTTCACCAAGTGTTTTTTGTTGTTAGTGCCATCGAATTGACTCCTAGCGCCCCTGTGTACAGCAGAGCGGAACTCTGCCCAGTCTTTCTGCGCCATCCTCTCACCCTCTGGCGCTATGTCAGACAATGCTCTGCTGCTAATCATAGGGTTTTCATGGCCATTTTTTTCTGAAGTGGGTGGCCAGATCCTTCTGCCTAAGTCTGTCTTAGTCTGGAAGTTCTGGTGAAATCTGTCCACCATGGGTGACCCTGCTGGCATTTGAAACACCCGTGGCATAGCTTTCAGCATCACAGTAACACCTAGCCACCACAGTATGACAACCTACAGATGGGTGGTGTGGTTCCCTGACCAGGAAATGAACCCGGGCTGCTGCAGTCAAAGCACAAAACTTAATCACTACACCACCAGGGCTGGCTCACCATTGTAAGCATTTTCAATATTTCCTTCTGGTCATTTATTTTCATATGCATAGGGTGGACATACGTAGCTGTATGGACACTCAGTCCTGTATCCTTTTAATATTTTAACTTAATATGTCCCTGTGTCAAGAAATGTTCTTCAAGGGGCCAGCCCCATGGCCAAGAGGTTAGGTTCACGCACTCCATGTCGGCAGCCCAGGTTTTCACAGGTTCGGATCCCAGGCACGGACCTAGCACCACTCATCACACCATGCTGAGGTGGCATCCCACATAGCAAAACTAAAAGGACCTACAACTAGAATATACAACTATGTACTAGGGGGCTTTTGGGAGAATTAAGAAAAAAAAAAGAGGAAGATTGGCAGCAGATGTTAGCTCAGGTCCAATCTTTAAAAAAAAAAAAATGAAATGTTCTTCAAAATTTGATTTTTTAATGTATGCATTATATTATATTTATGGAAATATCTTTATTTTATCTTGTTGTTGAATCTTTAGATAGCTTCCAAGGAATGGACGTTCTATATTTTATTTAAGTTCCTCTAATTGCAAGGAAGCCTTTCATGAGAATCAAAATTCAAGTGAGAATCCAAAACAGCAGGCACCACAGTATGGTCGGGATTTAGAAACCAGAAGGATTCAGGATAACTCTTGTGATAGAGATTAGAGCTGCTTGTCAATATTTGTGGTTCTTCTCCTTCCAAAGATCCATGTAGATTATACTTCTGTACTTTCCTACTTAAGTTTAGGTGTAGCCAATGTGACTTGTTTCGGCCAAAGAAACGTGAGAGGAAGTGAAATGTGCCATGTCCATGTCAGAGTGTGATTCTCCACGTGCTCCTCCCACGCTATGGTGGATGCTGTTGGTGCCATGCCCCATTTTCTCCCACCAGGCAGCTACAGCCTCCCCCTGGTGCTATAAGTGTTAATTACTGAGTCGTAGCTCCACTCTTCTCCAGAAAATTGCCCTAAATCCCAGAGGGATTACAAAATCTCTCCACCCTGAGGGACAGCCAGTTGGGAATGACCAACTCCATGGTGCAATTCATGCTCACGAGCTCCTCATGGGACCAGGCTGAAGCTAGTCTCCAGCAGAGTCCACGTCCTTGCTTAATTTGCTTTCTCTGCCTTATCCTGTTTTCCTCATTCGCCTTTACTAGAGAGAACTTCCTCCATAAATCACTTTCACAAGAATTCACATCTCAGGCTCAACTTCTAGGGATCCACCCTGAGATACCTTCCCAGGTGACACGGTAGGTCAGTGTTGAAACCTCAGTTGGAGGACAGTACCATGGAGAGTAGCTGGACTTCCGTGGACACGTGTAAGAGAAGAGGAAGCTTTGTGGTGTTAACACATCAGGATTTGGGAAATTATGAGTCTCTCCTGGCTAACAGAGCATTAGAGATTAACCTCAGTAGCAGGAGTTTCTAGATCTTTCTCCTGGAGCTTATCAACTGATATGACCCATATACTCTCAATTTCTGCTATTATTTGTGTGTCTGATGTTACCCACTGCAAACTAGCTACCTGTTCCTCTTCTCTTCCTTCTTCTTCCTCAACCTTGATCTTAGTATTGAATGCCTCTGAGACTCAGCTTGGTTATGACTCCTTATGCTTCCTAGTCTACCTTATGGATGCAATCTATTGCATCAACTTCAGCTCGATTTCCAACCTAATTTTCTCTGTGTTTTCCAATTTCAATTCTCAAAAGTGAGACTCTGATTGGCCAACCTCATTCCTGGGCTTATGGTGAGTCTCTGTCCCGGCTACCATTGGGTGGGGTCACCCTTAGCCCAGGCATGAGGCACATGACATGGTTGTTTAGTGTTATCCCAGATTTCCCTGAAATGGAGGCCTTCTGACATGGGTCTATGACTCAGAACTGGGCTATGGCTCCAATAGGAAGAGCTAAATGATTTTTGATCTTACATGGATGCACTCTCCTCTTTGGATTACTTCTGTGTCATGGAAGTCATCCATGAATTGGCAGGTAGAGTTGGACTCCTCTCACACCTGGGGGAGTTTCCTTCTCCCACAAAAGTTCAGTTGGGAACCAGCGTACTAAGATCCTTAAGCATGCCATGCCACAGACAGAGGCATGTGTACTGTGCAAGCAAAAGAAGTCCTCACAGCTCACGTGATAACATGAGCCCAGATAAGCATTTAGGAATAATGCCCAAGTGTCCAAATTATGCTTCGAGCATCTCTTCTTGGCAGTGGATGCCTGAGAAAGCATTGCAAGGTAAGGGACCCTGTCCAGGTGACTTTTACCAGAGATATCACTAACAATCATGGTCATGTACACACCTGCACCCATCCATCCATCCAATTGTTCATTAAACAAATATTTATTGAGCATTAACCATGTGCCAGGGGCTATTCTAGTTCCTGGGGAGATAGCAGTTGACAAGGCAGACAAACTCTCTGCCTTCATAGAGCTTACCTTCTAGATCAGGAGACAATCAATAAGCAAACATGTAAATGCTATGTCAATTTCTGATAATGACTTCATGAAAAATCTTGCAAGGTGAGGGGACTCAGAGCAATGGAGTTAGGGGTGATGTTTTAGACAGGTCAGGGAAGGCCTCACTGAGAAAGTGATATGTGAGCAGGCCCGAATGAAGTGAGGCAGGGATCCACCGGAAGACCTGGGAATAGAAGGATGGAGGTAGAGAAACAGAAGGTATAAATGCCCTGAAGCAGGAGCATGCCTGGAAAAACAATGGAGGAAAAGCATACAAGGCAGAGCAAACAGTATGTGCAAAGGCCCTGAGGCAGGAAAGTACTTGGCATATTCAAGGATCCCAAGCCAGCTCCTCCGGGTGTGGCTCAGAGAGTCAAAGGAACAGTGAGTAAGTTGCTTATCTCATATTAGGCAGGACCAGAAGACTTTGTATGCCCTTTGCAGTCCATGCTATAGATTTTATATTTTATCTTACATGAAATGGAAACTGGTAAGATACACCAAAAATTGCTTTTTTATAGTTGAGTTGAGGATTAATGGCATCTAGGAGGGGATGGGAGGAGCAATAGAAATGGAGAGAAGTGTGCAGGGCCAAGGCACGTTTTTGAAGTAAGATGGACAGGATATGGTGATGACTGGATATAGGAAGTGAGAGAGAAAGGGAGGTGACAAAAATGGCTCTCAGGGGTCTTTGGACAGCTGTTTGGGTAGAGATGTCATTTACCAACAAGGGGGACTGTCAAGAGGAAATAGATTAGGGGGAGGAAAGGAAGCTTAGCCAAGTTTATAAACCACCACAATAGAGTATTGTTACTATGCATATTTGAGGAAAGTTATTTCATTTGCTCAAGATCACATATCCAGTAAGCAAAGGAGCCCGGTTTCATATCCAAGTTCATCTGATTGACACCAAAGCCTATGTTGTTTCCCCTAAAATTCCCACACAGCCTCTCCAATGGAGCATAACAGAAAGAGTGACACAGGGAGGCCAGCCAGAGAAGTGACCCAAGTGCCCCCTGCCTGGGCTGAAAGGGCCACACTGGGATGCAATGCAAACACCCAGATTGTGCATCGTGCCCTCCAAGCCCAGGATACAGGAAGTCAACCGCTGGTCACAGCGATTCTGGCCACAGTGGCTTCTTCTTTCAAAACTTTGTTAAGGACTAAAAACTGTTGCCTTAGAGCTGTGGTCCCCAAATATGGTCCCCGGACCAGCTGCAGCAGCGTCACTTGGGAACTTGTTAGAAATGCAAATTCTCAGGCACTACCTCAGACCTACTGACCAGAAACTGTGGTTGAGACCCAGCTATCTGTGTTTTAACCAGCCTTCCGGGAGATGCTGATGGACACTCAGGCCTGAGAGTCGCTGAATTAAAGCATCTGGTTTCAACTGGCCTAGGTTTTTGCCTCTGAGCCGTCCTCGCCTGAATGAATGCAGCAAATCCCAAGAACAGGCTGATTTTGGACCAATGGGAAAGTTCCAGCTGAAGCTGGATAGAAGCTCATTTTTCCCCCTGTCCGATTCTTTTACATAAATCGCCATCCAAAAAGGAAATAGCCCTTTTTTTTTTTTTTAAAGGGACTGTTGTTTTGGTGCAAAAGGAATGCTTTGCTAATTTTAGGAAGATGGCTTCAGTTATGGACAGGAAGTCTTGAGGGGAGGGGAAACTCTGACTTGAATTTTTTAGAATTGTGTTCCTTTATTTATTTCCTTTTCTATAGAAAAGAAAAACAAAAACACATTAACAGAAAACACCATTAACAAATCTCAGCTGAGTGAAATCCCTGACGGAGAAAAGGAACCATATGGGAGCCATTTGCCGAGTCCCCTCAACCTCAGCTGAATAAGCCTGGAAGACAATGGCCTTCAAGATTTTCCTTAGAATAGAGAATCTTTGCAATGTCAGTTGGCTTTAGGAGGAAACAAAGCATCTGGCTTCTTGGTGAAGACAGATCATCTAGAACATTCCTCATGCCTGGGACGAGTGTACCTCGGATTGGTCCCCTCAGAGGATCGTCCTGGTAACCAAGTGCTCGGGTGTGCCTCAGCCTTGACTGTTTACAAAAGGCTTCCACATTCTTTATCTTGTTTACTCTACAGCATATAAGGCAGATCAGATTATTTCCATTTAACGAGCGAGAAAACTGAGATGTACAGAGGAGGAAAGTGGGCCTCTCAGACGAATGAAAGCCGTGGGCTGTAGGAGTTTTAGATATTTTGTCACTGAGTGCTTGAAGTGAGAAGAAATCTTGTTTTCATTTCCCTTCTGAGGAAACTGATGGCTTAGAGAGGGAAGTAAATTACCTGAAATCGCAAAGGTGGGAGGTGGAGGAACACTCTTCAGGCTCAGGGCTTCTGACACCTAGCCCTCCTCTCTGGGTCAGAGACGAATACTTTAAAGTGGTTGGTCCAGGAACGTTCATGGACCTCATAACTGATCTCTTGAAAACTCAACATTTCAAAATAACTGCTTAGTTAAAATTCCGTTTGTCCCAACAGTGAGCCTGGCCACAAAAACATAACTGGGCAAGGCCTCGCCTTAGGAATATTTGCTAGAGTAAGTACAGCACTTGAAGCTCACTCTGATAGATGTGGCTGTGTAGGGAGCTGGCTGGGGCTTGGGGGAGGAGGGTAGGACCACGGAGGAGAAGCTTTTCCCCAGGGTCTGAATCCCCTTCACGGCCTCTGGCCTACCCTCGCCAAGATGAGCACTGTCAAACCCTACTTGGCTACTTGAAAATCCCACCACCAACACCCTGAAAAGTGTAAAAGAGAAGTGTTACTTTTCCTTTTGGCACAGGGACGTGACCTGTGGCCATCTCTTCCGTCACACTGTGTGAGTTGCTGATGGTGTGCAATCAGAGGTGGCTGCTGGGCCTGGGGAGAGGGTTACTGCTCGTGAGGGTGGCACCTTCAGGTCACCTTTGGCAAGCCTGGATCAGCCCACACTTCTGGTAGGCAGGCCTGTTCAAGATAGCTGGCCTCAGACAGATTAAACTGCTGCCCCATGAGGGTGTCTTAATTACTTTGGCTTTCCGTCAGGGATGACCCACGTGAGTCATTGGAAAACAAGTAAGAGCCTATCTATCACCTTCTGCTTAGAAACGTTTGATGACATCCCATTGCTTTCAGGATGAAGTCCAAAACGGAATGGAAGTGAGAAATTTCAAAATTTACCAGAAGCGAGAAATTTACCACTCAAGTGTCATAGATTCACTCAACCTCTCCTTCGTAATTGATTTTTTTAAAACATCCACCTTCTGAATCATGATGATGACGACGATGATAATGATGATAAAGAGGGTTGGGGAAGGCATCAATTAAATCAACAATGTCCTGGCAAAAATCTGAAAATGAAAATGGCTTTTGCTAGCAAGTTCTGGCTTTTTCTGGTTGCAAGGAAAATAAATCTTTTTTTTTTTTTTTAAGGAAATCAGGTCTGAGTCAATCATCTTACGCTATCTCCCAGCCTCTGAGATTGGCTCAGAAACGGACATGTATCCTAAGTCGGGCCAATGAGACCTGAGGAAATATTTTGTTGAGGCTTCTGGAAAAGGAATTCTTTTTGTTTGTAAGGGAGAACGACTAAAGAGAGGCTCTCTCATCCCTTGGGGTTTGTCACGTGTGAATTGAGGCCGTTGTCTTTCTTCTAGCCAGAGGGCCATCCCAGGCCACAGACAGGGATAAAGTCGGGTGAATCAGAAGGAAATGACCCAAGACCACGGTGGGTTTCATGATGTGACTCCTTCCTCCACTCAACGGGGAAGCTCCCACAGGCAGGGGCTGGGTGTTACTCACGTGTGCCCGGCACGAGAAGGGGCTCAGCTCAGGAAGCACAGAACGAGCAAACAGCAACTGAACCTGGGGTTTTCTCAATGCTTTCAGCTGAATTGCAAGCTTAGCGTCCGGCACGTAATATATTTCCTAGGCTAAAATTCAGGGCCATACGAATCAAATTTTGGATGAAGAGACTTGGGTAGTATGATGGGGAAGAAAGCGGCAGGAGAGGACAGGGGCAGGTAAATGCAAAGGGTCCCAGCTTTGCTGCAGTGCCCCAGCCATGAATCACGTGTGTGAGGCTGTCCAAGCCACGGACCCAGCGTTCTCCTGTGGGTTTGCGCACGCTGAGCCAGGAGGCGCTTGTGAGGAGTCTGGAAGAAGTTTTAGACCTTTATTAGCTTAAGTACTTTACCAGAGTCTAGATTACATCCAAACCTGGAAGTTTTCACTAGCAAACTTGCAGTGGCTTTCCAAAAGCTTGAGGCTTGCCTTTCTTTCAGTTAAAAGGCAGGCTGTGCCAGTTAAAGCTGAGAACCAAGAAATAACTGTGTAGATCTTGAAACTCATATTGGGTGAGATTTTTCATGCCTTTCTGCTATGCAGACATCCAGCAATGCTGGAGAGACAGGTCAAATTTGACCCTCAGGCTCTGGCTCTTACTGAATTCATGGCTGCCTTATCTTAAAGGAACTTCAAGGTCCAATTGAAAACAACGCTGGGCGTGATTTAGCTTGAGTGCTAATTTAACTTGGCCAGAAAGCTTGGTCTCTCTGGGCCTACAGCCTCTCATCTCTAAAGGGAGATGTAGAGAAAACCGGCATTGAGTTTCTCTCTACTGAGAAATGTCCTTATATTAAATGAAACGCCAAATAGCATTTAGAGAAAAAAGAGCATGGGATCTGGGGGCAGCCTGGGGTTCAAGTCTCGATTCTGCCACTCACTAAATGTCTGACTTCAGTGAACTCATTATTTGGCTCTGAATCTCAGTTTCGTTATCTACAAAATAGAAATAATCTCAGTTTCGTTATCTATGTTATGGGGATTTCAGAAGATTTCAGAGAGATGATGTAGGCAAAGCAATGGACACAGAGTAGTCACTTAATGAAAAATTCATTAAATAAATACTTTTTGAGCACATACTCTGTGCCAAGTACTGTGCTAGCTTCTGGAAAGAGGATGGTAAGCAAAATAGAGATTATCCTTACCCTCATGGGGTGGACAGGAAAAACTTAGAAATGACATTGATGAACGTATAATTGCCAAATGAGATAAGACCTACAAAGGAAAGTAATAGAGTTCTGTGACACGGACATAATACATGCTAATTCTCATCCCAACTCCTCTTTTCATTCAGCAATGCCACCAAAGCTACCGTTCACCAAATGTTTCCCTCATAGTCCTTTTCACGGCTGACCAGGGAGAATGCATCACCCCAAACTAGATTTCCCACTAGGTGAGTTTTTCAGTCTCAGAGCTCTTTGGGAGATTAACTGATTTCACTCACAAACCATGCATAAAATAATGCAAGACTATGCCCAGGAGTGGGCGGCAAATCTTTGTCCTGATATTGCCAACCTTGGGTTCTTTCTCTCAAGTCTACTTCACTGCTTGTCTCTGCTGAGGTGGATTTGATGAATCAACACATCCTGCTATAGTCATCCTCTACAAAGCTAACTACAAAGAATGAGGGCTTTCTGCCAAGTCTGACACCCACCTGGCGCCAGGTAGATACGGGGGCCCCAGGAGAGCGAGCCAGCTGGTGTTGAACATGTCCAAGAGCCAAGGAATGAGAGAAACCCCATTCCAGTAGCCTGGGAGTTTTGTTTTGTTAGGCAGGTGATCTGAGGGAAACTTTGACATCTGAGAGAAATTGGGACATGTCACCTCTAATTTCTGTGCCACTATTTTCTCATTCACAAATGGGAACGATCGCAGCCCGCCTGTGCAGTGTGCAGAGTTCTCATTCACATCATGTGAGATGAATGTTCTATCACTTCTTTTAAATCCATCACTTCGTTGACACATCTATAATCATAGTCCTCATTCAAATCGTATCATCTCGTGTCTGGATTATTGCGGTAATCTGCTAACAAATCTTTCTCTCAGTCTTGCTCCCAAATCCCTTCTAATCCAGGATGATATTGCTTCCAAGTTTAGAATGTAAATGATAGCCTGTCACTTTCTGCTTAAAAATGTTTGATGACATCCCACTGCCTTCAGGATAAAGTCCAAAATCTTCAGCATGGCATTTGTGCCACATACTGCGAGTTGTCCATCCACAAGCCATTCCTCTCCTCTTCTACACCAGCAGAATCCAACTTAAGGTCTGGCCACCATGTGTCCAAACCAAGGGGATAAACTATGATTGTTCTAAGCCAACTATAGTGATCTCATTCCTCTTCGGACTAATAGCAGGCATGTGACCCAGTAAAGGTCAATGAGATATAAGGGAAAGTCCATTGGAGCTTTAGGGAAAGACTATTTTCTTCTTGATAAGAGAGAGTTATGTGAAAAGATGGTTCATTTTTTGCGTGATGCTTGGGGCTGCAGCAGCCATCTTGTGACTTCCCAATTTTAGTACTGAAAGTCCCGTATCCTGGGAAACCCCTCACTCCCGGGATAACAGGGGCAGTTGGTCATTACTGGCGTTCTGAGCAAGAAAAAATAAAATGATGTGAACACCCTGATGACCATCACTAAGCTGCTGGACCAACTCTGAGGTTGCCTTTCTCAAGTCCTCTTGTTGTGCAAATCAGCTAAATGCCTTCATGATATGTTTTGTGACCTGCTGCTGAACTTGCTGCTTGAATACAACATTCAGGGTCTTTCATCATATGGCCCAGCCTGCCTTTCAAATGCCGTCTCCTGCCATTCCCAGCTCTCCTCTCTGCACACCCAATGTAGATTACTCGCTATTCCCTGAATTTTATCTGCACACCCCGGTGCCTTTGTTAATGCAATTTCCTCTGCTTGAAATTCCTTCCATCGCTGAAAATTTCCTAAACTTCCTCCAAGTTCTAGTTTACCAAATTCCCTCCTTTTTATTTTTATTTTTTTGGAGGGAAAGATTCTCCCTGAGCTAACGTCTGTTGACAATCTTCCCCTAGTTGTAAGTCCTTCTAGTTCTTCTGTGTGAGCTGCCACCACAGCATGGCTATTGACAGATGAGTGGTGTGGTTCCACAACTGGGAACTGAAGATGAGCTGCTGAATTTTAACCACTAGGCCATCAGAGCTGGCTCCAAATTCCCTCCTTTTAGATGCCTTCCTCTCCCCCCTCCCTCCCCCTACTCTCCCATGGCTTTAGCAAGCAGAGAAACTCTTGGTTTATGTGTTTCTCGTCTTATACTTTGAGTGTTTCAAGGGCAGGGATTATAGCTTACTCATTTTGTATCTACAGTCCTTATCCCAGTACTGCCACCCATACCATGCTGATTTATGGAATGGATAATAGTGTTTATGGGATGGATAATTACATGGAATGAATATATTTGTTTTAGAAAAGCAGAGTCTCATGGAAAGTGCAAGGTATTGCCTTTGTTTTCTAAAGAAACCTGCCCAGGAGAACTCTTATTCATATTGAGATTCCCCTTCCTTTGAATTCACTCAACACCCACGTTGTTATTGAGTCCACACTAGACGCCACACAGTTCTCAAAATATTGCTGACAATTAGAGATGACTTGTTCCTGTATAACTCTTATCTTCTAGTAAAACAGTAAGGAAAGTGGCTTCCAGCTACTGTGAAGGCCACCTGATTCCAAGCCCAGTATTCTGAATGAAGTTTGGGTGTCATAAGCATATGCTGGGTATATGCAGTAAATGCTGTATTCTGCCTTTACATCAAGAATGTCTCTGGCTGAAAATAATAGAAAAATCTACTAAGAGTAATTTGACAGAGTTAGCTAGCTGACCACTAAAAATTTGGGCTCCCTTTCCACACCATAGAATTGTTAAGAAGCTTTCTAGGCAGGGACTTCATTACTTGGCTTCCTTGCATGAAGATGGAGCCATATTTCTACTTACAAGTATGAACTAAACTGAATGATGTGTGTCACTTCCCAGCCAAGAAGGATAAGGAGGCTTTACCCTCACTCTCATCTCCTTCAGCAAAGACCTTGGAAGCCACAAGCTGAAGATGGCAGCATCCCAAGCTGGAAGGAGCCCGAATCCCTCAGTCACCAATTGAAGAACAGCCTCCTAGGAGAGCACTCAACTAAGAAAAGCTTTGTTGGACTTTGTTTGAGCAAGATGTCAACAATTATTGTGTTAAGACACTAAAATTTGGGGAGTTAATTTTATAGCATTTAGCCTATGCTGATAAATACTGTGGCCTAAACAAACGGGATATCATTTCTCACATAAGAGAATGTCTAAAGGTGGATACTTGCTGGTATTACTGTTTAACGAAGACTTCAAAGTCTCAAACACTTCGTATGCTTTTACTCTACCATCCTTAGTTCTTTGCTTTTCATCTTGTGACCATTGCCTCATGGTCACAAGATAGCTACTTCTGCTCCAGACTTTACATCCTCACACCAACAGAGGAAGAGTCAAAGGGCTAGACTTTATGATTTTAATCCAAGTGGAAACTCCTAGCCAACTTCCCTTCCTGTGTCATTTG
Source organism: Equus przewalskii (assembly GCF_037783145.1). NCBI lineage: Eukaryota > Metazoa > Chordata > Mammalia > Perissodactyla > Equidae > Equus > Equus przewalskii. The sequence goes on from NC_091859.1 coordinate 29,565,401, forward strand.
CCAGAACTGGGTCATGTGTCAACCATAACTGCCGTGGAGGCTGGTAAAGGGACTATTTGCCTATGGCCCCGTCTCTAGATGAAGACAGCAGGGACGATAGTGCTTGGGAAGGGCTCTTCAGGCCAGTCAACCACCACTATCTGCCACAGCTTTTATTCCAATTTCCAACCACTTTATTTATAAAACTTGACTGTATCTTATAAGAACTCCTGTTAACAAAATAAGATTTATCGGCCAATCCTGTTAGTGGTTGTGGTTTTAAGTTACCAAGTCAATTCAGAATACAAATGGGTCCATTGCATTAATGTTTCCTAAGGGCAAATTCATCAGAGATGTATGACAGCCATCAGGAAATACCACGTTGTAAACCAAGCCCGAGCTACATCCAGCAAGTCCTTGGGTTCCTCAAACCCCAGTCAGTAAGGTTATTGCCCACTCTCTCTGTGCATTTTACCACCTTCGTACCTTTCCTTCTTCCTGCAGGCTCTCCACCTTGCAGTGCTATTCTACTGGGCTCTGAACCAGGGGATCCCAAATCAGTGTAGACAAGTCATTTCTCCTCTCTGGGCTTCAGTGTGCTCATCTATAAAATAAGCAATTGGGTTATCAAGATCTCCACCTTCTCTTCCATCTCAAACCTGTGATCCTAATATTTCTTGGAAAGATGCTCATCCTTCAGGACCAAATTCAAAGGCTGCCTCCTCCAAGAAGCAGTCCTTGATTCCCAGTAACCAAGTTATAATTCCTTCCTCTGCTGTGCTCCCTCAGTGCAATTAATTATGGCACTTACTCACCCATCATTTGATAATAGATGACTGTTCATAGGTCTGGCTTCCAAACTGTAGACTCTTTGAGAGAGCCTCTTTCTTTAATTCCCAGTACTGCCTAGCACAACGATTTCCAAGTAGCAGTGGCTGAGTAAAAGAAAACTGAATTAACTGACTGATTAACTAATCAATCAATTACAAAATAAGGGAAATAACATAGTAAAATGCATGATTCTCCAACGTTTCTTTAACCAATGAACCCTTTTCTCAAACAAATTAAGTTAAAACCTCCAAAAAGGAAGAAGTGGAGGAGCTGTTTGTTGGTTGAAGTGTGGATGAGAGTCTAGGAGCCCAGCTGGACCATTCTCCACCTCCTGGAGACCCCTGCCTCTGGAAAGCACCCATGGGCTTCATCAAGCGGCCTAGAAAAGATCTGGGTTCTGGTCTGAGTTCGGCTTCAATTTCATTGTCAAGTTACTGCTCTTGGTCTCAGTTTCCTTACCTATAAAACAATCAGGAATGGTAAATAGGTGATACCCGTGTCATTTCCCTCTTGCCTGTTTCCTGGTCTCTTTCTCTAAGATTCTTCAACAGCTTTCTCAACGCATCACTCCTGGGAGTGCCTAACAATCCGTTTGAGTTGGCTCTCCATGTGAAACTGATTTATCACCTTGTGTTAACTAGACGATGCCCAAGTTCTCTTTCAGCTCTAACATCCTCCAATTCTCATTAAAAAAAAATCAGTTGCTCTAGTGATGTTGCTGTTCTGCTATCAATGAAATTGTTAAGCAAATTAAGCCCTGAAGCTATGCGTCCTCCCTCCAAAAAATACATCCAGAATGGGTAATTTAAGCCAACAAAATAACTGCATCTTGTGATTTGAATCTGGTCTTTTAGCAAGAGCCCCCTTTCATAAATGTGAGAGCTGTACCTTGCAAATATGGATACGAGCAGATGACTGCTTTTCTTTGAATAGTCTAGTTAGAAGGGTCCTGGGCCTGAGGAGATGGTGAGTTTTAACAAAGAGGCAAGTGAAAATTTGCTAATGATTTTTCCCTGGAAATGAAAATACCCAGAAAGGATACAGAGATGTCCTCAAATCTCTCAAGGCCCATCTTATAGAGCAGACCATGGACTGTTTCCATCTGGTCCACAACAGGAGTACTGACAGTGAGGGTGGCAGCTGTCGGATAGCAGAGGTGGCAGACTGGTGGTCTGTGGGCCACGTTCACCTCCCAGAGAATGTTCTGTCTGGCTCACACAGTCTTTATGAAATTAACATAAAACTAACTTCGAAACCTTGAAATGTTACAAGAAAATGAAGATTTTTATTGTCTCAAAAATTAAGGCTATCTAGAAATACTACCCTTTGGGAGAGTCACTGGGGCCGCTGGCCTAAGGTCTGTACTCGGGGTTGGGGACAGGCACCCCATTGGGGGAGGCAGCTATACCTTTCTCCTCTTTTCTGAGAGGTAAAAGTTTATTCAAATTATTAAAGTTGAAATTAGATTTCAATGTCTAATTTTGGTATTTAACAATATTCCAAAGTACAGCTTCCTTTCAGCTATCGCTCTGTGGCCACTCCACAGGAGTTCAACTACCCCAGGCCCAGGCAAAGCCCTGGTCTGCTAAGTCTGGGCCGACACTCCTGCAGGGCAATAATCTATAGGTGTGAAGTAGCAGCCGTGAGCTTCGGAAGGGCATCTCTTCTCCAGTTAACTACGGTCTTCCATGACTCCTTGTCTTTACCAAGCCCACATCATCCTTTTATCTTATCCGCTTTTGGATGTGTCTCAGTTTTTGAGCTCTGCTACAGGGCTTCCTATAGGGAAAAATGAATTGTTAGGTCTCTGAAATTTGAAAAAGTGAAATAGCTTTAAAAATGAGATGGTGAGTTTCCTCATCACTGGAGGCATTCAAGATGAGTGCCTCCATTCACAAATGGGAAACCAACGTGATCGGAAATTGGTTTAGAAGATGCTCTTTGAGGCTCCCTCCATCTCCAAAAGGCACAATTCCGTGAACACTGGTAGCAAGAGCAAAGCGGGACTTGTTCAAGGAGTTGCATGTAGGGAGAGGCCTGAGAGCTAAAAGAACATAATTGGCACTTTATTTCAAGGTTGAGTCCAAAGCAATCTGGCAACTTTATCCAAAGAGGGAAAAAAATTTTAGTGCACACTAGACTTGAAAAATAATCAGCATTTATTCCAAGAAAAATAATATCTTCCATTTGCTCAGCACCATGTTTGAAGTCCAATTTCACATACATCATCTGTGTGCATCTTCGTAAGTCTGTGATAGGAGAGCTGCGTGGGCACCATTAACCCAATCATACAGATGAGGAGACTGAGGCACAGGGAGGACAGGTCACTTACGTTCAACAAGTAAGCAGTCATCAGGACCTCTGTCTAGGTCTCAGCACTCCTTGGCTTGTACCCTTCCAATTTTATCTCCCAGCAGCAAATCTCAGAGTCATGAAACCAAGGAAAAGACTCTAAGGCTCGTCAGCCACAACCTCCCTTCTGAGGATGTCCCACTGGGGAGATCTCATCGATGACCTGCGGGAGCAGGAGCGGGCAGTCTTACAGTCCAAAAGTCTTTCCATCAGCCTCACTTAGATCTTCTTTCCTCAACAAAAGCCCGATTCTTCTTCCACTTTGGGGAAGATGGACAGGTGGTCACCATCTCCCCAGCAGAGCCCCTCCCAGGCCTGAAGCCTGTTATTAAGCTGCTCTCCATCTTTTTCATCTCTAGACAAAATAATTGACTTAACCTTTCCCCCAAATGACAAATACCCTCTTGAGTATCAAACACGCTTTTCGTATAAATGGAGAATTCCAGAGTGCCCACTTAACAAACCCTTCTTCTTTAAAAGCTCCTCTTTCCAAAAGCAGTCGGGCTTTTAGCAAGTGAGCTCTTCAAGTAGCCCATTAGTGTTCTGAAAGAATCAGCAAGAAATACGATTAGACCTTTGACCTCAGGTCTGAGTGAGTGCTTTGAAGAGAGGAGAGTGGCCGGGCCTTGAAGTCAGCTCAGTCTGTACCTCTCACTCCTCAACACCAGGGAGGGCTCCCAGCTGCTCCCTTAGAAAGAGTAGAGTTGGGGTCCCAGGGCCCTTTTGGGAGCCCCTTCCACTCTCTGGTCTCATCCTACTTCATATCCTGAAGTCCATTGCTGGCAACACCTCGAGGAAGTTCCATTTGCTTGTCTCTAATTCTTGGACCACAGGTGATGCGGGGTCGGTGAGCTGAGGAGTCAAAAGAAAGATTTCTTAGACTCTCAAGATCTGGCAGTAGTGCTCTTTTATTTAGAGAATAGTGTGGAATAGCATGGGGACAGGACCCATGGGCAGGCAGAGCCGCTGCTACTGCCCCGAGTTGAGGGTTAGGGCTAATTTTATAAGGCATGGGTATGTGAGTCATCTCTTTACAAGACAAAGGAAAGAACATGAAAAAAAGTTAAAATGGTATCAGTGCAGGTGGAGTCTGGTCATTGGGTGATCCCATGACTTTTAGACAAGAATCAAATCGGATTAAGTAAAGGTTAGAAAGGTTAGAAGCCACCACCCTAAATCAGTTACATGAGATTGCCAGACAGCAACCAACTTAAGTTCTTGCCTTCCCCATTAAGAGTTTCTAGGGACAAGGTCATCTCTCTTCTTCTTCCTGGTACAGAGAGGGAGGCACCTTTTACAGATAGAGATTTACCTTACAAATGTAAATGTGTCCCAACAAGGGCAAGTTCCATTCCTCAGAGCCTCCTTCCCTGTCCCAGTTTATCAAAAGCAATCAGCCCCAAACAATTCCGATGCCAAAGAGACATATCCTGGGGTGGCCAATTTCAGGTCCTTACAAGGTCACCCCCCCTTCCTTCACAAACGCAAATGTCTCTCAAAAGGGCAAGCAAAATTCCAGTCCTCGGAGCCTGCTTCTCATCTGCAGTTTTAAAAGTAACCAGCCTAAAATCCTCATCAACAGACACGTTGCATCTTTTTCTCCACAGAAGGGACTTGTGAAGAGTTTAAGCTGTCATGACCCAAACTGTTTTTTCATTTGGCCTGTGATCATTAAACAGCTACCCCTCTGAGCTTCCACTCCCTTCACTATGAAAGGGAAGAAACCTAACTATATATTGGAATGGTTATTATAAGACTTCCATGAAATGAAGTCTATGAAAAGCTTTTATAAACTGTGACATACCTTGTGAATGCACGGGAAGATTAACATTGCCATCTTAGCCACTCTTCAGATGGCCTCCTAGCCAGCAGGTCCCCAGGGGAATGAGGGAGACAATGTCTTACTTAAAACTGGCCCAAACGAGGACACTGGCAACAGGGGCAGACTGGGCAGCCCAGCCTAGAGCTCCCTGCGTGGCTCCCTTTTGTCCTTACACACCTGCCATCTCAGACTTCTGACATCAGTGTCAATAAGCTTCCCATAGGAATTGCTTTTGTCGTTGCACCTGCCTGCTCCAATTTACTTGAGGCGATCAGAGCCCACGGCAAAGGCACAAAAGAAAGTCTCTCTCTGGGGTCATTTGGTTCTGTGCTGAGATGCCCCAGGGGCTGCTTATCCATAAATGGGGCATTTGGAGACCCCTGGCTTGCTCTTCCATCCCACGCCTTCTCCAGGGTCCTTGGAGTCTGATGTCTGAACCAGAGTCTTCTTTATTATTATCGTTTCTTTAATACTTGGTCTGGAACTGTGTGTTTCTCTTTGTAAACTATTTAGGGAGGATCCTCTATCAATTTGTAGTAGACCATTGGTAATAAAAAAGAGGCATTATTTTATTGATAAGCCAAACCAGACACAAATAGACATTTCCTTGTAAATATAAGTAAAGAGAGAGAAAAGTGTGTTCTTGCCTGGAGTAGACTGATTGCATTATTGAACCCAATTCTTTACTCTTCCTTCACAGGACTTTGGAGTTTCTGCCGTAAAGGCAGAGTATATTTCCCTATCCCATGTGACTTGCTTTGGTTAAAGAAGGAGGGGAAAGTGAGTGTGTGCCTAGGTCTCAAGGGCGCTTGTATGTAAATTTTCCCTCTTGTGCTTCTACTATTGCCAGGCAAAGAACATGCCTGAGTTGGACAGAGGGTCCCAGGAAGGGGTTGAGAGACATGTGGAGCGGAGCAGCCCCAGCTTAGTAGCTGCAGCCAAACTCTGGTCCACCGAGCCCACCAGTCCACTGCAGACACGTGAGAGAGCCCAGCCACGATCATCCCCAGAGGATCCACAGACACATGAGCTATAGTAATAAATGACTGCTGTTTTAAGACACTGGGCTTTAGGCTGATTTGTCACATAGCACTTGCTATTAGCAATTGCTTATTCTAAATTAGCAATTGCTAATTTAAACATTGCCAATGACAAATCCCTGGAGGATTCAAATGAGTCATCTCTCCCTAAAATAAGTTTAATGTTAAAAAAGAAGAAATTTTAGGGGGCTGGCCTGGTGGCATAGTGGTTAATTTCACACACTATACCTTGGTGGCCCGGGGTTCGCAGGTTCGGACCCTGGGGGGACCTAGCACCACTCGTCTAGCCACGCTGTAGTGGCATCCCACATAAAATAGAGGAAGATGGGCACAGATGTTAGCTCAGGGTCAATCTTCCTCACACACAAAAAAAAAATTAGAAAATACATTAAAGTTTTCCCTCATAACAGAAAATTAATTCATTACAGAATGCTTAGAAAGTATAAGAAAAAGAGAGAAAAAAAGAAAAATCAGTCATCCTTTAACCCTGGGAAAATCAACATCTGTTAACATTTTGGCGTTTATAGTCTTTCAAAAACCAAGATGGTTTTGTTACTAAGTTACTAAGTTTACAAATAATAGCAATAAATCACAAAGGAAATATCAATAGATCTGAGTGAAAGAAAATCACGTCTGTGTGTTTAAAGGGAGTACTAGAAAGCAAAAAGGAGGAGAAAATATCTGTAAGACCTACGACAAGGGCATTAACATCTTTAGAGCATAAAGTAGCTCATCTCCGTTGATAAGAAGAAGGCGTGGTCCTGAAAGCTAGATGCCCCAAGCGCCCATAGAAAACACTGGCAAAATGAGAAGTGTAACGGATAAACATCGCAGGGGAAAATGCCCAACCTCAATTAAAATGACACTGAAATGTTACCTTCCTTATGACATTAGAAAACACAATTTCAATCACCCTTAGGGTGGGATGCAGCTGGGTGTAATAAATACACACATTATTGGTGAAATGGTAAATATGTGCAATCCTGAGGGAAATAAATACGGCATACAGGCCTTAAAGGATGGATATTTTTGACCCAGAGATTTCACTTATGGGAATCTATCCTAAAGCATAACTCAAAATACAATCAGAGCTGTCTGTATAATTGGCCAACAGAAAAGCAATCTTTAAGTAAATTATGATATGCACAAATGACAGGATAGTATGCAGCTACTAAACCAGGGAGCATGAGACATTTTAATGACTTAGTAAGAATGCTTCCAGTTAATATGAAGTAAAAGATCAGACCACTAAATTATATGTGCAATGTAATTAAAACTGTGTACAATAAAAATCTTGAAAGAAACACACCAAGATGCTCATGGCAGTTTGTTTTGTTTCGGATGATGCAACAACGAACTGCTTTCTAATTTGTTTCCGTCTTTTTGTTCAGTCCAACCTAAAAATTTTATCAGCTGAGTGCAGACCTCACATTGGCCTCTTGAGCTTGTGCCTGGAAGTATGGTTCTTGATGCTGTGGTCAGTAAAAGTCAGGGAAAGTGCTAGCAAATGCCTCCCTAGACAGTTCTTGCTCCATGACACAGATGTTACCTTGCAATTCAATTATGTTCCCCCAAATTTATCTTCTGCTTTGACCCTGGATTTGGTCCTCAGCTGTTTGGTGCCTGTTGTAGGGGGCGTTCTCCAGCAGCTCAGCTCAATTGAGGATGCTTATGAAAATGATTTAGTAAGGGAATGCTCTTGGGAAGAGCGGATGGGGAAGCAGGATAGGGCAGGGGAAGGAAGCTAAGCAAGGATTTGGTCCTGCCCTGGAGATGAGCTTCAGCTGGGTCCCCGGGAGCTCTGGAGCGTGACTTGCAGCTCCACGTCTCTGTGAGCAGACATGAGGTTCTGACTTTCCTCCCCTCCCCACCCCCTTCAGCGTGGGTGTCTCCTCTTTGGCAAGGTCCACTCTCTGGAGAAGAAGTTGGTCTGACATGACAGCAGCCTCCCTTGCAGCAGCGGAGGAATGGGTGAAGGAGGTCTGGGTGGGACACCAACCTCAATGCTACAGCATCTCCAATCTCTCCTGTTGCCCACTCATTGTTGATCTTGGCATTTTGGGATCTCAACCACATTCAGGACTGGACTTTCTTTGTTTCTTGGCTCCCCATCATCTTCTGCCATGTCTCTCTGGCCCAAAGAGTGACAAAAAGGACTTCTTACAGGAAGCCAGGGATGAGCACAACTGGGACTACATAATTCAGCACACTCAGAGGAGTTAAAAATGTAGTCTCTACTCACCATGGAGAGGTCCTGACCTGAAGGCTATTGCAGGATGGCCAGGGTCCTCAGCCCAGCCTGAGTGGCCTCACTTACACTTGAGTTCAGGGCACGGGTCTCCTAAAGGCTATCATCCCAAAGCCTGGGACCATCCCACCAGGAACGTGACAGCAGCCACATTGGCTAAACAGAGAAAATGAGGAAATGCTATTTTTAAAAGAATGCAAGGAGTAGAAAAAACTGGTGACTCAGATCTACTAATCCTGCTGATGAGGTTTCCAGCTATTTATCATCTCTTCTAGGAGCCACCATCTAGTGATCTGTAAATATTTACTGAGGACTGAAAGGATAGGAGGAGGAGAGTTTTCTAGGTCACTCAGTCATGAGTAAAGGTGAAGTCATGGATGTACACAGAATGTTCTACAGGCACTAAGAGGTGGGGCTCCCTGGGGGAGCAGAGGATTCAGTCAACAGGAGATAATATTGATGAAATCTCCTTAGAGCTTGGAATTTATCCTGCAATTAGCTGGAAACTTTTGATGATTCTGTGTACAAGACCACGTGAAACAAAGCATTACAAACCACAGTATAAGTATGTTCCTGAGAATGTGCTTATCAAATTTTTTAAGTCAAAACATTTTAAACTTAGCCCTTCAATATCCAATGCCCCTTTCTCTACTCTCCAACTACAGCAGTGTAGCTCGTTTTACATCGTATTAGTTGATCTCATTAGGAAAATATGTCCCTGGTTAGATTGGAAGCTTTGAGAAATGTCTTATTTATCTTTGGATCCCAAACAACTGGCAGTATATGTTTATCGAATGAATGAATGAATGAATGAATGAAATGAGGCATTATTTTCTGTCTATAACACCTCTTCCAGGAAATCCTTTGATGTCTGACTGCTTGATACCTTGTCCTACAAATGCATTGTCCCTACTCTCCCTGTTTTATCTTTCCTCTTCTGTGTTCCAATGCACTGAATCCACTCGCTGTTTTTGGTCTTAAGTTCTAAAAGTCTGGCTACTGCTTGTTCTGCCGGGTGAGCCCAGTGGGAATGTTACTCACAAGGGCCTTTGCTGAGTTGCATGGCCCTGGACCTGCAACTGTCCAGACAGGATTTCTGTAACCATGACAACTATGCAATTACTAATATCATTAATAATAATGATGCTGTTTATTGATCCTTTATGATTGGCATTGGGCTGAGCGCTTTAAATATATTTCCTCCTTTAATTTTCCAACCACTCTATAAGTAAAGTGTTATCATTATGTCTATTTTCCAGATAAGGAAACTGAGGCTCAAATAGGTTTGATGACTTGCCCAAGGTCAAAAGGCTAGTCAGAAAAAGAGGGGAGGGGTTAGTCAAATGATGGAGCAAACATTTGAATCCAAGTGCAGGTGACTCTAGGGCTCAAGTCTCTAACCCCTGCACGGTGGTGTGTCCTGTAGTAACAATACTCACGTTTGCTGAACGCTGATGATGTCCTGGACACGGGGCTCAGTGCTTCATGGAAGTTGTTTCATTTAACCCTCCAAGAAAGGGCAACACAGGGAGCGGCTGAAATTGCGGTTTAGGAGGCAGCCAAAGGGGATGTAGGAGATACAAGGCGACTCCTGGGGCTGCCCGAGGAAGGTGTGACCACAGGGTCAGGGGCTAAGGGGACTGGAGCAGGCTAGAATGCGAGGCACAAAATAAGTCAGAGCGAGTAGTTTGGGATGAGGATGGGGAAGCCTCCCAGTGTGCTGGAACCCACCTTCATGTGTTATTGGGCGCATACGGAAGCAAGATGGACAGATTCAACGGCTGCACCATCGCTACAGGAACGTCCCTTGCTGGGTCCACCCCTCGTGGTCTCTTCTTTCAGGGCTCGCTAGATGCTGCACACTTTCCCTGTAAGCTCTTCACTTAAAGAGACTGTGCATGGAGAGGGCATGGGGTAGAGCAGATCCAACACTGATTTGGGGTCCAGAGTCCCACGTTCCTTTCCTGGTTCAGTCTCCTACCAGCTGTGGCATCTTTAGAAACCAACTCAATTTCTCTGAACCCTGGTTTCTTTAATTCTCAATGGAAAAAAATGATGTCTACTCCATAGGGTCGTTGAGGGACTAAATGGGGTACCATGTAGGAAGCATTCAGCCCAATGTGCACACAGAAGGCGTTTAATAAATATTAACCTCCTTCTATAACTCCCTTCTTCATTCTATCCTTCGATTGTTTCATGCTGTTGAAAACCAAAATTCAGCCGAGTAAATTTGAAGATCTAACTGGTTTTACTAGGCCAATTGGGCAGCATCCCATCTAGCAACTAGAAGGAGAGGACGCTCCAACTGGTTGTACAAAATGGAAGATTTTTAAAGGAAGAAGGGTGGGGAAAGGGAGCTATTTACAAAAGAAAAGAAAGGATTACTTTTAGACCAGGGCTTCTTCTTTTGGAGGGAAGGGATTGGGCGAGGGTTTTATCATGGAGATTGCCCGTCTTCCTCTGAGATGGAGAGGACCCAGGTGACAGATTACCTGATTGGTGCTGACCAGAGAAGTTCAGACTGGCCAATTAAAATTATATTTCTGGGAAAGGTTGAAACACAATTAGATCAGGAATGAAATCGCAGTTCGGTATCATGGGCTTTAGCATGAGTGATGCCATTTTGGGGTTCTGGTTTCTTTTTTTGAAGAATGCACTTGATTCTATGTCTCCAACTAAGTCGTGAATTCCTTCAGGGCAAGGACTATGTCTTTCATTGTCTTGGTTTCTTCACTCATTCGTGCAACATGTACTACACGTTAAGCACAGTTTACCCACAGTTGATATTATGGCTTTGATCATTTGGTAAAAATAATGAATACTGTATGATCAATTTTTTTCAGAAGATCCTTCCCAGGCGATCTAAGTGTGAGGCGATGTCAAACTCAGTTTATACCACAGAAAAATGTTGCATGGGAAAGGCTACTGGGTGTGTGATGTTGTCAAACATTGGAACAGAACAGTCAATAGGAACCGTTCCCAGAAGATTTTCATTTCCCTCAGTTATTGAATACATTGCCTTAACCTCCACCCTTGGCGTCAGTCACTCCTGCTTTGACACATTTTGGAGGAGTAAATAGTTCAATCAATTTTGTATATCATCTTGTCAAGTTTTTAAATTAAAAAAATACTTTCCAATTACAAGAGCAGTTCATATTCTCTTACAAAAATTATTTTAATAAAAATAAGAAAAAAGATGCATTTAAAGCATTTCTAATTCTACCATCTAGAGGTACCCATTGTTAACACTTTGATGTAAACCCTTCTAGATTTTTGAAACGGGGGGCAGGTTATATTACATATATCTAAAATGGGATTATAGTGTGTAATATTAGTTTGTCTTTCATCATTCTAATTTTCACTTTGGATTCCATCAATCTCTATTTGTGTATCAAAAAGAAGAAAAGAGAAGAATTTTCATGTAAAAGTGAAGTCAAGCATGGCAGTGTTTACATGACTTGAGTTCTTGGCTAAAGCTTGTGTCAGCAAGCGTCTGTCCTCTTGCATAGAAAGGAAGGTGTGTGTGTACCTTAAACCATCCCCCAGGAGGGTTCCATTGCAAAATACTGTTTCTCTTGCATCCTAGTTCATTCTGATTATTTTTCTCCCTCTCTCCCCTATTCTTGTCATTTTCTTCTCTTGGCCTGCTAAGAGTTACAAGGACATTAGCAGTGTTACCTCAAAGAGAGGTCAAGTCTGTGGCGATCCTTGCTCTGTGAGTGTGTCTGCCTGCAGCCCTCGCGCTGACATGCACCACAGATGGCCCTGCTGGGGTGGATGGCGTACTGTACAAAAGAAGGAGCCAAGCCAAGGACATTGTGTTCTGCCTAAAATCAAATCCCATTAAATGGTGAATTCTTCAATTCAAAAGTTTGAATAGGATGGTACTTTAAAAAGAACTCCAGCTGGTTAAATTTAGAGCCTGACAAGCTTCCAGTCTAATAATACGGTCTGGCTCTGGGCCACCACATCCTTTTGATGGGGGAACGGATGAGTTTTCATTCACTTTGGGCTGCCTCTCAGTGTCGACTCGGAGATGGGCCACAAGCATCTTCGCTCGCATTGGCCTTGGTAGGACTGGGTTACTTAATGAGACGAGCAGCTTCCTGTGTGTCTCTGGCTATTTTAAAGCAGCCTTGTGCTTGCCGATGCATTTTCAGAGGTTGATGGTGCAAGAAATGTTGCTGATTTTGTGAATGGTTTGACCTCTGCAGTCATCAACCTAGCATTTCTCCCCACGGCCCCACCACGTCCATCCATCTACCCGTTCTTTTGTTTGTAAACTGTTTGCAAAAGAAAGTCCTCAGAGAAGTCCATCCTCCCCTGAATCTTGTTAATGCCAACAAGGAATTTCCTCTGGTTCTGTTTATCAACTCTGCTAATAGATATTTTCAGGACATCAGTAGTATTTTCCTAGTTTTCCTAAGTCTCTTAACTTCCCCGAGCACATGGCTGGTTCCAGACTCTTTCATTGCTTAGTTCTGTTTACAAATATAAGTAAGCAAATGTTTTGGAAGTGCCTTGTATGGGTAGGGCGCTCTGCCAGGTGCCTGGGGTGAAGGGAAGTAGAAGAAATGCCCAACCTCAAGGCTTGACAAATTGTCCATGCCAAGCCCTGCCCGCATCCCTCCAGGTTGAATTATCTGCCCCCTCCTACGCTTGTGCCTGGATTACAATCCTTCCCAATCATCTGCTATGAGCTGGGCCCTGCAGAGTTTGCACGTAGCAATCCCAAGTCTCCCAACGTCCTTAAGGTATAAGCATCATCAATCCCACTTTATAGATGAGCAAACTTGGGCTCTGAGAGTAATAAATAGGACCAAGATCACACAATTAATAAGTGGCAGAGCCGGATTCAAACCCAAGTGAACTGACCCCAGGACCCTGCCCTTTACCACTACATATATCTAAGGTTCTCCCTACTCACCTGCCGGGGACGTACACTCAGCCTCAGAGGTCAGGGGCCACTGGGACAGTCTATACTATATGCCAGGGGGGAGGCCTCATGAAGGCCATTGTCTTCTAGAAGCACTGCCTAGCCCGGCCACTCGGGGATTTCCAAGCTTGGTTTGTGAAAGACACTCTGTCTGCACACATGTACACCCCTGTGGCCTCACCTTCCACGGATATGGGTCTGCCTGACCCTCTGGAGGTGTCCCTTCACAGAGGCACCTGCCCCAGGTAGCTTGGCTCCTTGCAGAATCTGGGCCCCTTCATAGGATCATTGTTCAGGGAGGCTGGGAAGAGACAGGATGGGGCCAGGCCATCCAGGCTGGAGTATACTGGAAAGTAGGAATTGGTAGAGTGGAGAATGAACATTTAACTGTCCACATTACACACATTTGTGTCATCAGAATGTTAACTACAAAATATTACATTTAGAGTATGCAGGAAGCAGTTTAATGCAGTGATTACATACCCAGGGTCCAGAGTTGAAACGCATGGGTTCAAATTCAAGTCCTACTGTGTGTGCCAGTTCCTCAAACTTGCTGTGGCTCAGTTATCCTGTGTCTGCAAGGATAATAATAACACCCGCCTCATAGGATTGTTGTGAGGATTAAATGAGATAAGGAATATAAGGCCTCAGAGCACTTTGGGCACAAAGAATATACTTAACCAATTTTACTACTTATGATTGTTGTTGCTGTTGTTAGCAATATTTTGAAACACTAAAGTTTAATGAACGTTGGGGATTTCAGAGCAGGGAGGCAGCTGGTTGCTCCGGGGGCCAGCTGGGGGTGGGGTTAAGAATGCAGCTGAAATTAAAACCAATGGTCCCCTTTCTGCCCCCACATATCTCAGCTTTTTCTCAGGCTCATTTTCCTGAAACCTCAGTTGCCTAGGTAATGGGACAGTGAAGGAGACAGAGGTGGGAAAGAGGGGCAGGCCGTAGGGACCCCAAGTTGAAAGGAGGAATGTTAATGGAAATAGGCTGTGCACGTTGAGTCTGCAAAGCTAAGGGTTTTTTTTATTAACTCAGTGAAAGCTTCAAAGTCAGCTTGTCATGAAATCGCTGGGTGCTCCGTTAGAGAGGGGCTTTCCTGATGCTGGTTAGGGCTCTCCAGATCCTAGGAGCATCAGGAAAACTGAAAATGGAGGCTGGCCAGTCATTCATCCACATGGCTAGGCCATCCGGCCTTTCTCATCAGCTCTTCCTCTTTCATAGGGAACCACAGAGAGAAAATCTAATCAGATGGCTGCATTGCAAAATTTGCTCAGCAGCGATAAAAATAAACTCCAAATGTCCGCATATTTGACCAATTTACCTTTATCCTTTAATCGAATAAGCCTCAGCCCTGAAATCAGAAAGAAAAACATTTTGCTAAGTGTTTCATTTCTCCAATGATTCATCTAGCAGTGGTCTCAAAGCTGACATGATGGGAATGAGGTATTTAATGCTGAAATAATTTCTATGACCACATCACAAGAGGCTGGAATGGCTTTTAAGGTACATCATATTTTAATCACAAGCACACATAAAGCATGTATTGCTTGAAAACTCTTTGGAGAAGCTTGAACTGGAATGCCAGAATCATAATACCATTATCAAGAAAGGATGGGCTGGCCTTTTTTTTCAGGTCATAACTCCTTGTGTTCTTGGTTAGTCTGATAGTCTCGGGAGAAAAGTGTTTTAGAAAGAAAGTAACCAAAAATACATCCAAAAGGAGATTTCAAACCAGCAGACACCCAAGCATGCTAAAATTGGTAACCTCGCTATCTTGGGTTACCCATGAGCTGGAGGGAAGGTCTCCTTTGAAAGATCAGAAAGATTCTCAGAAGCCAGCAACATCGGCAGCATCTCCAAGGACTGTACTCAGAGCTAGTACCTCCTGCTGGTCTGCTCCAGACTTGGTATCCCCGTCCTCATTGGAGAGAGAGAAATAAAACCATCACAGTGGACCCTACTCCTAGGGCCCAGGTCACTCTCTCCCCAGCCAGTTGCCACTTAGGTCCAGGGACACAGGAGGAAAAAGGCAAAGAGAAGTGGGTGAGAGAAGAAGGAAAGGAGGCAATTGGAAGAGGTGGGGCTATGAGAAGTTTTTAAGAAGGTAAGATAATGTGGTGAGAAAATCTGAGCTTTGGAACCAGACAAATGTCCGTTCAAATCTAGATCTGCCATTTCTCAACAGTGTGATCTTGGCTCAGTTACTTAAGCTGTCTGAGCATCATCTTCTCAACTGGAAAGCCAGAGGAAAATATCTGATGTATTGGGTTATTGTGAAAATTAATGAGAGGACTTATGTAAAGATTTTAAGACAGTGCTGAAATATAACAGGTACATGATAAATATTCATTTTCGTATTTCCTCTGGTCCTCCAACTTCTTCGAAGGTGAGAAAATAGAGTAAAACAGAATGTGCCACTCAGTTCACATCTTGTCGCTCAACTTGGAAACCCCTCCATGGTGCACCATTGTCTAGAAAATAAAGCCCAACTCCTAGCACAGCATCCCAGCTCAGCACAGCCTGGCTCCAGGGGGCACACGTAGCCATTTCTCCTGCTACCTGCATCTGGGCACCCCTCACCCATCGCCACCAGACCTTTCCACCCTCTTACTTCTCCAATTTTACTTGAGTTGCTCTCCTCAGCTTGGGATTCCTGTTGCTCCTTATTTACTCACAGAAATCCTCAGTTCTTCCCTCCTTCCCTTCTCATCCATTGGGCAACTACAGAATGCCAGACCCTCTGCTGGGAGGCAGAACCACAAAGAGAAGGACAACAGCCCCTCATCTGAGTGAGGAGGCTGGGGTAGAGGTGGGGATAGACTTTTCAACAAAAGCTTTAAATGTGAGAGAGCAATGAATTCTCCCAGATGAGGTGGGAATGAGAAATAGAAAATAGTAGCTACAGAAAGGAGGTAGCGCTCGAGCTGGGCTATGAAGGTTATATAGGAGTGTTATAAGAAGGCAGAAGGAAGAGGGCCGTGGTAGCAAAGGCAACAAAAAGAACACTATTTTGAGGGTATGAAAATCCTAAATCATACTCTGTAGCTAGAGGAAACCAGAGCAGGGTGGAACACCTCGGAAGGACTGGCTGGGAGGCGGTATAGATGGGGAAGCGGTTCCAAGGCACGTGACACGACACAGATCTCACCCGACCACTTCACAGCTGTGCATCCTTGGGCAACTCCTCCACGTTTTCAAGCTTCACTTTGCTCTTCTGCAAAGTGAGGGTAAAGCTAGCGCCTCGCCAGCAGGATGTGTGAGGATAAAATAAGATGACCCTGTAACATCCTGGCAGAGACCTTGACCATAGGAAGTGCTGAGCAAGCATGAGTGATTCTTGGGTTTTCTTAAATCTAACTAAAATGCCAGCTGCTATTCAGCTTTTCCTGATACTGTGAGTCAACTCTTACTCCTTGTCTTCCGTGCTTTCACGACACTTTGAGAAATTTCTAGTTAGCATTTATTTCACAGCCTTTTGCATGACACTGTACTTGTTTTTCTGCATCTCTCTCTAATAGATGAAACCCTGGATCTCGTTCATCTGTGGCATTGCCTACAGTACAAAGCACAGCACTTTGGACATGGTAATTAATCACTGGATGATTGTTGACTGACTGAATGAAACCTCTCATTAAACAACTCAAAATGAATAATTTGAGGAAGTATTACAGACAACAGCAATCTTCTAATCCAGTGTTTTTCAAACTTTTTATACATAATCCTCAGTGAGAAACGCATTTTACATCAAGACCCAGTGTATGTGTACATATATATTTATAGTTAAGTGAAACAAAAATTTCATGAAACAATAATTATCCTTATTATAGCAATACATCACAATATGTTCTAATCTATTTTTTAATAAACTTTTTTCTTTTACAAGAGTTTTAAATTTACAAAATTATTGTGAAGATATTACAGAAAGTTTCCATATACCTCACTCCCAGTTTCCTCTATTAGTAACATCTTACATCAGTATGATACGTTTTTCACAACTAATGAACCAATATTACCACATTCTTAACTAAAGTCCACCCTTTTTCCAGATTTCCTTAGTTTTTATCTAAAGTCCTTTTTTCTGTCCCAGGACCCCATCCAGGATGCCACATTTCATTTAGTTGTCAAGTCTCCCTAGGTTCTTCTTGGCTGTGACAGTTTTTCAGACTTTCCTTGTTTCTGATGACTCTGACAGTTTTCACGAGTATCGGTCAGATATTTTGCAGAATGTCCCTCAACTGGGATTTGTCTGACATTTTTCTCGTGATAAGACTGGGACTACGGTTTTGGGAAGGAAGACCACAGAGGTCAAGTGCCATTCTCATCATATCTTCTCAAGCATATACACTATCCATATGACTTACAGTGTTAATGTTGACCTTGACCACCTGACTTGAGGTAGCGCTTGTCAGATTTCTCCACTGTAAAGTTACTCTTTCTTTCCTTTTTCTTACTATACTCTTTGGAAGAAAATCACTTTGTGCAGCCCACACTTAAAGAGAGGGGAGTTATGCTCTACCACCTTGCAGATGAAGTACTGACATGAATTATTTGGAATTCTTCTGCATGGGAGGTTTGCCTATTCTCCTCCTGTTTACTTATTTATTCAATTGTTTATTTCTACCAGTATGGACTCATGGCTTCTTTAGATACTTTGGGTCAAAATTCAATACTGCTTTTACTACCTTAATTATTTTGTTGCCCAGAACAACTGTGGTTGAACTTTCGTTGGCTCCTGTGTGGCTTTGACATGCCTTTATTGTTTGTCACTGTGGGTTTCCTTGGTTTGCTTGTATATAAGCACTTCCTTATTTTCTGGCACTCTCAGATGTTCCAGAATCCTCTTGTACATATCTTGCTATCGTCCTAGAATCAGCCTTTTCTCCAAGGAGCCCTGGTGCCTTTTATTGGAGAATAGTATTAGAAGCTAAGATCTGAGCAGGAGGTGCGCTCACTGCCACCAGGGTGTCATTGCTTCTAGAACTTTTTAGCCAACAGAACAAGGAGATATATATGTGTATAATAACTGGTGTACAGATATATATCTATTAATATTTGCATATGTAACCATTTGTACCTATATTAAGCTGAACGTGGTTTCATACAGATGTTGCCAACTGTAATCCATTAAAACGTGTGTCATTCTAGCCTCCTCCCAGTGCCTATCTGTAATCTCCCACTCCAACAGTGAGAAACCTAGTTCCTAAGATTCCTAACAGAAATTGGGAAGCTGCATTTTCAAGACCATGTCTTTATTCCAGCCTTACACTTGTTCCACAGCTTGGTAGGCAGAATAATATTCCCCCAAAGACGTCTCCATCCTAATCTCCAGAATCTATGACTATGTTACACGACATGGAAAAAGGGAATTTGCAGATGTGATTATGATTATGGACCTTGCGATGGGGAAGATATTTTAGAATATCTAGATGGGCCCAATCTAACCATATGAGCCCATAAAAGCGGAGAACTTTCTCCGGCTGAGAAGAGAGATGAGGCAGAGGTGATATCAGAGAGACTTAAAGCATGAGAAAGATTTGATGCAGCACTGCTGGCTCTGAAAGCGAAGGAAGGAGACCATGAGCCTAGGAATGTGGGCAGCCTCTGGAAGCTGAGAGTGATCCCTCTGGCCAACAGTCAGCAAAGAAATGGGGATCTCTGTCCTAAAACTGGAAGGAACTTAATTCTGTTAACAACTAGATTGGCACGGGATTCTTAATCTAGGGCCTTCAGAAAGGAGCGCAGCCACGCCAGCACTGTGATTTCAGCCTTGCAAGACTCAAACCTGAGCAACCAGCCAAGACTGCCACGTTTCTGACCTCCAAACTGTGAGATAATAAACTCATGCTGTTTTAAGCTGCTAAGTTTGTGGTCATTTATTATGGGAGCGATAGAAAACTAATACATCTTGTTTAGATAGAAAATATCTAGGTTAGAAATAGTTTTTCCCTGAACTTCAGATGTATCGCTCTACTATCTTCCAGCATCTAGTGTTGCTATTAAGAATTTCAATGCCATTCTCGTTTCTGTTCCTTCTTATGTGATCTATTTTTCTTTAGGGTTTTCTCCTGATCCCACAACGTTCTGAAATGTCATAATAACATGCCTTTGTGCGGGCCTTTAATTCATTCATTGGGATGGGCCCCTGGTGGAAACTTTTCAGTCTAGAAACTCATTGTGTCAGCTTTTGCTGCACGCACAGCACCCCAAAATTTAGTTGTTGATAGCCATTTGGTCTGGGCTTTGCTGAGTGGTTCTAAGGATCTGGCCAGGCCTGGCTGACCTAGGCTGAGCTCAGCTGGGATCATCTATCTGTGCTCCATGGTCTCTCTCATCTTCCTGCGGGGTAGCCCGGCTTGTTTAGATAGTTAGAGGTAGTTGGCAGTGGTTCCAAGAGCAAGAGGAATTATGCAGAGCTTCTTGAGACCTCGGCTCAGAACTTCTACCACATTCTATCGAATGAAGCGAGTCACAAAGCCAGCTTAGACTCAGGAGGTGGAGAAATAGATTCCACCTTTTGATAGCATTATGATTATTTTTGATGCCTTAAGACCTTTTCCTGTGTTATTTCATTAATAATTGCCTTTCTCTTTTCTCCTCTGTTCTCTCTTTCTAGACCTTTTAGCAGACTGTTGAACCTCCAGGACTGACATAATTAGTTCCTTATCTTTTCTCCCTTATTTTCTATCTCTTTGACTTTTTCATGCTTTCTTGAAGATATCCTCAACTTTAATTTCCAACCCCTTTATTGATTATTTTTTCATTTCAACTGTCATAATTTTAATTTCTTTCTTATACTTTGAATGTTATTTCTTATACTAACTTGTTCTTTGTCCTGGATGCAGTCATTTCTTTTCTCTCTCTGAATGTTGTAGAATAGTGTTGTTTTCCTTTAAAATTTCTTTCTGCTCCCTAAAAACTAGATTGTTCCTCCAAGTTCCCCTTTATTTTCTCTTGTGGTTTTGAATTTCGTGTTAAAGGACTTTCTCAAAGGTCTGGAGATTCTTAGTTGTCTGTTTCTATTTAAGAATGAGGTCCTATGATGCTGACTGGAAGAACCATGTGCCTGAACAGGACCTGCCACCTGGGAGGCTGTCCGGTAGAGTTACTTAGAGCCAATATATGCATTGGATTGAGAGGACTGCCAACATCGGTATATGTAGGTCTTTTCTCTTGTAGAGATTGGTTTCTCCAAACTCCTTCTTGCCTCAGGGTCTTTGCACGTGCTGTTTCCTCTAACTGAAATATCCTCTTCTCCCCTCTTACCATCTATTCAGTGCCTACTTATACTTCAAAGCTAAGTCAAAGGGTCACTTCCTCAGGCATGCCTTTTCTGATCCCCCAGACAATTTTGAGCCCTTGTAATAAACTCTTACAACACCCTGTACTTCTTATTGCCAGTACTGATCCCAAATATAATTTAAAATATTATTTCAGGTAAATATCTATCTAATCTCTTCCCAACTAGGCTACAAGCTTCATGGGGGCCATGTCTTTGTCCATGGTGTTCACTGCAGTGTCCCAAGCACCTAGCATAGCACCTGGCATATCATAGCTACCCAGTGAATATGTATTGAATAAATGAACAAATGAACACATAAATAAAATGATTTTCCCCACTTACATATCTTTTAGTGGCATAAATGGGGAAAAACATAACAAGTCCTGTTGCATTCTCTTGCATGATTTTCTCATTTCTGAGTCTCCCTCCTGTAGACCCTAATAAAGCCCCATAAGGACCCTTGGAAAGACTGTTCTCAACCCAACTAACATCCCCCACAGAAAATTCTGGTAGGTCAAAAGGCTGCAGACATTCTGTAAAAAGCCCCAGCTCCCAGGGTCTGCCTTATTTTAGGGAGGAGCCAGGGTTTGGCATGTCCCCAAGACACAAACCCTTTTTAAAAATATTTAAGCCAGGGGCCAGCCCCAAGCCCAAGTGGTTAAAGTTGCACGTGCTCTGCTTCAGTGGCCCGGGTTCACAGGTTCAGATCCTGGGCGCAGATCTTCTCCACTTGTCGGCCATGCTGTGGAGGCCTTCCACGTACAAAGTAGAGGGAGACTCGTATGAATGTTAGCTCAGGGTGAATCTTCCTCACTAAAAAAAAAAAAAATTACTCAAGCCAGAGGAGGGGGGCTGTGGCTCTGCTTGGGGAAGCTGTCTCCCCATTTCCAACATTCACACCAGCGCCCTGGCATTGCTGGTACCACTTCAAGTGTCTGAGTGTCTCAGGAGTAACAGAAAATGAAACACTCCCAGTTGAGAGTTTTTGCCTTAGCTGGCACCAATACAACTTTCCCTACATGCTCAAAATCAAATAAAAACTAGTTTAAAATAAGTTCCTTAGTTACTATGGTAAGTTCAAGAAGTATTCAAGGCTCGTGGTCTGCCTGCTTCAAAGGCTGCACCTCACTTATGCCTGGAAGCACGTCGAAGCCTACAGTTTGCAAAGGGACAAATCTGCCTGTCAGCAGGTGGGTCACCTGCCCCCCCCCCCCATCCTGGAGAAAACAAACAAACAAACACGTGCTATCCAATCCAGACAAAGGACCCTGAAAATTTGACATTAAAATAAGGCAGGGGCCAGCACTGTGGCCAAGTGGTTAAGTTCATGTGCTCCACTTTGGCGTCCCAGGGTTTCGCCGGTTCGGATCCTGTGCGCAGACCTAGCACCACTCATCAGGCCATGCTGAGGTGGTGTCCCACATAGCAGAGCCAAAGGCACTCACAACTAGAATCTACAACCGTGTACTGGGGGGCTTTGGGGAGAATAGGAAGAAAGAAGAAGAAGAACGAGGAGGAGGGGGAGGAGAAGAAGATGAAGAAAAGATTGGCAATAGATGTTAGCTCAGGTGCCAATATTTAAGGATAAATAAATAAAAATAAGGCAAAACTAAGACCATTCCAGTCTGTGGGATTTCTCTAGTAACTTCTTTTAAAATAATGCACTATGAGAACTGAATGGAACTTGTGAGATAGTCCTGTCAACCTTTCATTTGAAGCTTGAGGAAACTGAGTCTCAGTGAGGTTAGGCAACAAGCCAAGGGTCCCAGAGCTAGTGAGTTCTAGAGCGGCCCAGGTTCACTGGTTTGGATCCCACAGACCTCCTCCACTCATCAGGCATACTGTGGTGGGGCATCCCATGCACAAAATAGAGGAAGATTGGCACAGATGTTAGCTCAGGGCAAATCTTCTTCGCCAAAAAAATTAAACAAAAATAAAAAAATAAGTAAATGAAGTCATAAGGGTGGGCCCTGATCCCACCCTGACGGATCGGTTGGTGACCTTATAAGAAGAGACGAGAGAGCTCCCTCTCTCTTTCCCTCCACTTGCAGGCACCGGGGAAAGGCCATGAGAGCACACAGTGAGAAGGTGGCCATCTGCCACCTGAGGGGAAATGTCTCACCAGACATCCATCCTGCTGGCACCTTGGTCTTGGACTTCCGGTTTCCACAACCGTGGGAAATAAATGTCCGCTGTTTAAGCCGTCCAGTCCGTGGTCTTTTGTTACGGCAGCTCAAGCTGACCAGTACGGAGCCCCTTTGCACCCAGGCCGCGGGGGCTTTTGGGAGCTGAGATGGAGCACGAGCAAGAAGGAAGACGCTCCATCCTCCTGGCCCCACAGTAAAGCCCGGGTAGCAGTGATTCCTGCCCGGGGAATCTGCACGGCGCACGCACGGAGGGTAACTAGAGAACAGCAAACCCAACCCAGTTTAACCCCTAACCCGAATTACTCAACCCCAACATGAGAGAGGAAGAGGTGCACTCGTTTCTGGTAAATACGAAGCACTGGGTATTAAATCCTAGCTTAGTGCTACCGGCTGACCACTACGAAAAGAAGAAACAGTAAGAGGGACTTTCTTGGTGCGGAGGGAGGGGACGCGATGCAGGCAAGAAGACACTCAGCCTCTATGACTCCCCACTTCATTTTGGGAGAATTTCTTTTCTGGGCGGCAGGACCAGCTTTGATGGCTCCCAACTTAGTTGTCCCTTGAACGCACTTTACAAATCAAATGAAAACCAGGAATCACTGGACCAATGGCAATTGGGGGAAAACAGAGCCAAATGCATTTCTGTTTGTCCTTTCTCCAGCATTTTTGATGTATCTCCAATTTACCCAAATCTCCTTAGACTCCCAGCTTCAGACGTCCGGCTTAATGCGAACCGTTCAACACAGCCCTGCGTGAATTATGGGTGATTTATTGGGATCACTTTAAGAATCTCAAGTGCAGGCGCTGCTGGGATTGCCGAGGCCTAACGTCATGTGAAAGTAGTCCGAGGAATCTGAGTGCTCAGGGCCCATTAGCCAAATGACAGGCTCTGCCGTGCTTTCTTCTTCTAGTGATTTCCCTAGACAAGACCTAAGCTCGGTGCAGAGTGGAAGTTTTTCTGTTTGGAGCAGAGCGGAGAGCATGAGCTTCCTCCTTCTGCTTCTCTTCCACTCATTCACAAACAGCTGAGGAGTTCAGCTGCCGATCTTTAGCTATTTTGGGGTGGTTAATGAATACGGACTAGAAGTGCCTGCACCTGCCTGGTTCCAAATGCTCCATGTCCACTAACTCTTCTCCCTCTTCAGAGGTGATACAACAGTGTAGACTCTAGTCCATAATGCACTGGGTTCAAATCCCAGCCCTGCCACTGACTAGCTTTGTGACTTTGGATAAGTCACTTAACCTCTCTATGCTTAATGGATTGATAGATAAATAGATATAGATATACATCACTTCGAGCAGTGTCTGGCACATGGTATGTCTGATAAACTATTAACTACTACTACCACCTAAACTTAAAACCCCTCTTTTCTGAAGTGCTGGTTCTTTACACCATAGATCTCAGAATCAGCCTTCAAGACCAGCTCTGTCAAGTGCCCCTTAACTCATAAGCATCATTTGTTACTCTTTTCTCCGTGCCCTCCAGGTACCCACAGAAAGCCCTGCTGTGTTGATCCATCTGCCTCTTCCTCTAAACTGGCAGCTTCTGAAGGGCAGTGACTTTGTCTTGATCAGTTCCCAGGCTCGGTACCTCGATAGCACAGGATCTAACTCACAGCCAGTGCTCAATCAATGTTCTTGGAGTCGATAGATGAAGAAATGATCTCCCTCACCTGGAGAGGATGGAGACGTGGGGAACTCACCTTTATCAGATGCCTAAGAAATGCGAGGCGTTTGGCTGATTTCACTTATTGTTCTGAATCAATAGTAATCTTGTAAGTGATCTACTTATTTCAGGTCCACTTATTAGCTGGTGTTCAGTAGCAGATCAAATATAAGTGGTTGATTATTGTATATAATAAAACACAATGTGTAAGTGGTTAGGAACATGGAATCTGGATGCACACTCTCTTGGTTCAGAGCCAAGCTCTATACTGGGTGTGTCACCGAGGGAAAGTCACTTAACCTCTCTGTGCCTCCATTGTTTCCATCTGTTATGTGGGGATGACGATAAGATAATAAGGATTATATTACGTGGACAGTGCATACACATAAGGCACTAGTAACAGTGACCACCACGTGGTGAGTGCTCAATAAATGTTAGCCATACTATTATAAGTGTTTGAAACTTTTAATGAAGTAAAGTATGTAGTGCAATAAAATTTTAATACATAAAATGTGTAGCTGACTCTATTTCATAGGCCAGGAAGTGTGCACTATTAAATAGCCCCCCTTTAGAAGAGAAAGACGTAACAGAATAACCTGATGGTGGGCAGAATATTGAACTTGGAGTAAGAAAGCCTGGTTTCCAGTCCTTGTCTTGCCCCCCGCTGGCTATGCCATTCTGGCATCTTCTTAACCCCTCCAAGCCTGCTTTTCCTCACCTAGGAATTAGAGATGATGGGGACATCCTCTCTGGATAGTGTGAAAATTAACAGAGATTGCATCAATGAAAGGACCCACCGTGGCACCTGAGACATTTGAGGCACCCATGGAACCTGAGAGGATGGTATTTATTTCATCTTTGTTTTACCCATTAACATTTTTCCAAATATATGTTCACTCCATGACATGTAAACTTGAGAAAGTGCTTAAAAATAAACACCAGTCATTTGGGGTTGGCAACGGCTCCCTGGAAAACCAATGTCTGGTGTTTGACTTGTAAGAGCAGTAGGGTGGGACTGGTGTGGACAATGAACACTGGCAAACATCTTTCAACACCAAAGGGACAGCTTCTCGTTCAAGATGGTATAAGAAGCTCACTTTTTAAGCTTCCAGAGATCGCACCAAATAAAACCTACAGTAAAGAGAAGGGTTCTCTGTGAACAAGAGTTTCCAATCAATTTGAAGAAGATGTGTTGGTAGATGAAGCCAAGAAAGAAGTAGTAACTGCCCAGAATATGCCACCAAGGGGGCCGTAATGGGCGTGTGAGCCATCTTCCAGGTGAGATGCCTGAGAGGCTCAAAGCTGAGAGTCAGTGAGTCGTGGATGTTGGGGGTGGGAGCAGAGACCACAGGGGTTAGTCAAAGAGCTCTACATTGAACAGTTGTTCCAATTGGTTCCACCACCTCCCTTTCCCACTCCCAACTCACAGAGAAACCAGCAACTTGGATTTCACCCCAGGCAGAAATCTGGGAAGAGCTAATGTGCCTAGTGTGGAACCTGGAAGCTCAGAGTAATGACCTTTTCATTCTGGCACTAGACACCTCAGGCTGCCAGCTGGCTCCCTCCCCACTCCCAGCAAGTAAAGCCCACCAGCTCAAGCATGCAGAGGTCCCACTCCAGCAAGAGGCTCCTTGAAAACAGCTCTACAGTTGAGGATACCTGTACTAGGTTTCTAGAATACTCAACCTAGTCTTTCATGGCTTGTGTGAGTGACCATGGCTCTTACACTTGGGAAGATAGAGCTGCAGAGGACATTAGTACATTGCAAACAGTGTATGTTATTAAACTACATTAACAAAGAAAAATCAGAAAATCTCATTGCATCATGTATTTCAAAATCAGGACTTTGAATATCTTTAGAGAAGTCCAATTTCAAATTTCATCCCCAGGCCTGCCTGACAAGTGAGCTGCTCTTCATTATAACAGGACAAAACACTGTCCCTAAATTTAGGAACAAGACATATTTTTTCTACTATACTTTAATAGGTTGTAGCATGTTTCCACTGAAAACTTGATCCCCTTTTCCTTCTGCATCAGTTATCTATCACCATCATAGTGCTGTGTAACAATTTTCTCCCAAACTCAGTGGTTTTATTATCGCTCGTGAGTTTGTGCATCAGCTGGATGGTTCTCTGGGTCTTGACTGGGATCACACATGCATCTGTAGTCAGCCATGGTCAGTTCTGTTGATCTTAGCAGGACTCTCTCGTGTTTGGAGATTGACTGGCTGTAGGCTGGTCTAGGATGGCCTTGGCTGGGATAAATGAACTCTCCTCCGTGTACCTCAATTTCCTCCACTTAGGCTAGCCCAGACTTATTCACATGCCAGTGGGATGGTTTCAAGGGAGTGAGCAAAAGTGTTTAAGGCCTTCTGAGACCCAGGCCTGGAGCCAGAACACTGTCACTCCCACCCATTCTATTGATCAAAGCAAGTTCCACGGCCAGGCCAGATTTAAGGCTCCACCTCCTGATGGGAGATGCTGCAAAGTCACATTGCAACCAAGGGGCGTGGCTACAGGAGGGATGGAGAATGAGGACCATTTTGGCAATCAACCTACCACACCCTCCATTCTACTTGTTCTATTTTACAGCTGCCTTCTTAGAGTGAGTTTCTCTCTTGTGGCAAATGTGATGCCCAAGATCAATCCAGTCTCATGATGCATCTACCTCCTTTCCCCGCGGAGCCAGAGCGTGTGAGAATCAGTCCCAAGGCTCTCTTAGTCTAGAGATGGTTCATTATCTTTAGAGTGAAACCAAGAACAAATGCGTCTATATTTACAAAAGTGAAAATGTTCTCTTCTTGTGGATCCACCCTTCATTGAGAGGAAAAATAGCAATCCGACAGTGTCAAGTAAATGTTCTCAGGTGGTGTGGCCTTCCACCTCACGGGCGTACAGAAAGGACTAGGGGAGAGTAGGTTGGTCCCATGAGTTCAGCCCCCACTCCAGCCCTGTGAGATGCCCTCTTCTGATCACTTTGTCACTTTGTCTTTGTCACGCCGCCCTGGGAGGTCTGTTTCCTTGTCTCTCTCCCCGTGGGCCCATGTGCTCTGAAGGCACGGAATGTTTCTTATTCACAGTGTACCAAGGGCCTACAAAAGTGCCTTCCCAAAGTAGTCACTTTTGTAACCCAGTGAATGAAAGAATGAGTGAATGACAATTGAGTCCAAAATAGAAGAATGACCAGGCATTGGCCGGGGGAAGAAGGATGCCAGGCAGCAGAAACAGCCTACACAAAACCACAGAGTGATGAGAGCACACAACATGTGAAGATGGACACGTGTCAGCGTGTTTGTAGCACAGGCATCAGGGAGAGCAGCTGGTTTGAGACTGGAAAGATGGGCCATTCTAAGGAATCTGGACTTTATTTTGTAGAAAATGCTGAATTAACAAAGATTTTATATATTTGGTGAGGCTCTAGCCTAAGTACCTATATTCCATAGGTATTAACTATTTTAACCCTCCCAATAACTCTGTGGAGTAGGAACTACTATTATCATCACCATTATCCTCACTTTATAGACAAGGAACCCGATGCTCAGAAAGGGTAAGAAACTTGCCCAAGGCCACACAGCAATGAAGTGGCAGAACTGTAATCTGAACCCAGCGTTTGGCTCCAGGGCTTGTGCCCTTAACTGCAGTGTTATTTTATCATTTATCATTCAGTGGTACCTACCTCACAGGGTTATTGTAAAAATCAAGGCAAAGAATACAAGGCTCTTAAAACAGTGTCTGGCATATAATGAGAGCTTAACAACATGTTTGCTGTTATTGTTGCTTGTTGTGTCGTTGTTAGCTATAAAATGGGGATATTGATTCATTTATTTATGTAAATATTTATATAAACTTTAATGTTGATGTATACCTATAATTAATTTGTAGGATTATTATGAAGCACAAATGAGCTGACATATGTAAAGGATCTAGCACAATGACTGGAACTTTAGAATGATCCCAATCAAAGTTCCTTCTCATCCATGTCCTGTATTTTTTTTTTATTATTATTAACCTCTGTATTAGTTTGATAGATTACCAACAGTCTCTTTAAGGCAATCTAGGTTTTATCTAACATGAACTTCAAAAATCTCCCAGCCTTTACCCATTTCCCAGCTCCAAACCCACTTCTACATTTTTAGGTACCCTCAGTTCTCAGTACCAAAATATGTGTTAGTCAGCTAGGACTCCATAACGAAGCTTGGACAATAGAAATTTATTTTCTCCCAGTTCTGGAGTCTGGAAGTCCAGGATCAAGGCTTCGTCAGGGTTGTTTCTTCTGAGGCCTCTCTCCGTGGCTTGTAGATGGCTGTCTTCTCCCTGTGTCCTCACAGGGTCTCCCCTCTGTGTGTGTCTGTGTCCTAATTTCTTCTTCGTATAAGGACACCAGACATCTTAGATTAGGACCCATCCATATGACCTCATTTTAATTACCTCTTTAAAAAGGCCCCATCCCCAAGTACTGTTACATTCTGAAGTACTGGGGGTCAGGACGTCAACATATGAATTTTGGGGGGACACAATTCAGCCCGTAACAACCTCCTATCCAAATCATCTAGGAGAGAGGTGATGAGAGCCTCAAGTGAAAGACTGGAGGAAAGAAGTGTATTAATACACACATAGCCTTTTCCTCAACACTTCTGGTAAACCCAGAACCTGCCTTCCCATGGCGCCTAAACAACCATTGCCTTTGGTGGAGGGGAAAAAGCTGAGTCAGACCAGCTCTTTGGCTTTACATCTAGAAATGAATGCCCCTGGGATTTTCTGAGGGCATTATTCACCTTTCACTTGAAGGTGTTGGCATCATGAACACAGAAGCTGAGAGGAACATTATGAGTTTGGAGCAAGGTGAAAACAGAAAAGGAAAGGAAAAAAAGAACACATTTCTGCCCCAAAGACCAGCCAATGGAATCAAGAGCTTCCAGCCTGGACCCTGCCCTCCCCATCCCAGGGAAGGAAGAGCCCAGGCCCCTCAGTGAAGCGGCAAATGAGAGCAGAGAACATTCCAGAGAAATGTGCGCATTTGTGTTTATGGTGGAGACTGATGGAGAAATCCTCTTCCAAAGGCACTTTTCATAAGAAAACAGAATGTGGTCTTGACAGACTGCCTGTCCCTCAGGAGGAAAGGGCTTAGCAACTTGAAGACTGCAGCTTGTCCATGGCCAGGAGGGGATGGTGCTCACCCAGGGGTCCTGATGGAAATCAAGGGTGAAATGGAGAAGGCAGGAGGAACAAGACCGGGCAATATGTCCCTTGGAAGCAGACTTCTCCTGGTGCCAATATGGGGCTAACTACTCCAGATGGAGGGTGGAGGGAGACATCGCACCACATGAGCATTATCTGAGATGGCAGAGGCTGACAAACAGAACCTAAGGAGAGGGTGGTGAGGCATCCATCATGTGAACATCAGCTTGGGTACCACTCACTTCAAGGGAAATCTCCTGCTGCTTTCAAAATGTCTCTGATATAGGTGTGTGTGTGGGGGGGGGGTGCTAAAATGGGAGTCAGAAGACCTGGAATGGGGTCTTGAGTCTGCCCACTACTACCCAAGGGATTTTGAACACGTTTCTTAATTCTCCTGAGCCTCAGTGTCTTCATTCAGGAAATCAGAACAGTATTGCATGGCCTCCCCATCTCACTGGGTTATAGAATGAAATCAAAGGACATACATAAAAGCATTTCACTCATTTCTAAAATGATGAGGAAGAAACCAGTTGGGCTTTGGAGTCAGACCCACCTGGCTTCAAATGTGGTTTTAGACACTGACAAGCTGGGTGATGCTGAGCCAACTTGCTTAGGCTCAGTTTCCTCCTTCATCTATTCATTCATTCAATAAATATGGTACAGAGGCCCAACTATAGGTGGGGTACCAATGATAAAGACCTGGAGTCTTTACCTTCACAGAACTTTCTTACCTGTACAAAGGAAAAAATTAATTTCCTGCCTTACCAAATCAAGTAAGATGAAGTATTCGTAAAGCTCAGCCTCGTAACGGCTTATCAGGGATGCTCCATAGATGTTCACGCCTCCTTTCCTCAACAAAAGCATTATCAGCACTAATATGGGAAACTTCTTTTGATCAAGACCTTTTAAGAATAAAAAATTGAGAATGATTACAGAGAAAGGCCAGTTTCTTTCATGAATTAAAAATTGGTTTGGGCAAGAGCACATTCTGCTGGGGCAGAAGGGTTCATTTAATGGACTGGAGGATAAAGGATTTGGAGATTTCTTTTAATTGAAGTCAAAATTAATCAGAGCAACTAGCCAGAGTCCACTTGACATAATGTAATTCTATTTGGAGATTGAGATGGTATCTTTATTAATGGGCATCTGGAAGCCGGTCTGTGAGCATCAAAGCCAAGGACCCATCCCTCCTTCTGTCCTGCTCTCTCTCTCTTAATTCCTCTTAACATATACCCACAGGCATGTACACATGTGCACACATACACGTACACACACATACGAGTGCACACATGCATACACATACACGCACATAAACACAAAAACACACGCACACAAAATTCCCAGGAGACTAGTGTGTCCTTAATAAGATAACATGCCATTTTGAGAAACAGTTCATATTTTTGCTATTCTAATAAATGTTAATTGAATGAAGAACAGATGAATGAATGATTTATATCTTATGGGCCAAGCACCAGCTCTGAACATGCTTTTTGCAACAAACAAACAAAAGGAGACCGCAGTCAAATACATTCAGGGACTATTGTATCCGATAATCCCTGTAGGAGATGTACAGTGCATGAGTGTATGAGGTTCTGAGGAGCTTCCTAGGAAAGGAATCAGTTTTGTTTCATTTTCTGGTGATGTGGTTATGATTTAAGCCTGAAAATTCTTCATTTTTTCCAGCTTCATTGAGATATAATTGACATATAACAGAGTGTAAGTTTAAGGTGTACCACGTGTTGAAAAAACAGTTTAACTTTGTTAATCCAGGGATGTCCCATTTACTGGACCAAGGGTAGCCCGTTTCTGTATTTGTTTGCACTGCAACACCCATTAATTCCACAAAACCTCTTGTTCTGAGAAAAACAGTTTTGGAAAGACTGTACTAGCTAGCTAGGTCGCAGCAGAGCTGCATTCTCTAGGCTCCAGCTGGGACTTGTCAATATGTGATGTTGCTGGGTCTGAAGATAAAGCTTGCCCCACCTATCTCTGCAGATAATGGAGGCCAGTTCCAGCCAGGCCAGCAGTAAAAACTGGGCTCTGTTATAAGGACAAAGGAGGTCTCAGTAAACTCAGAACCAGGGATCCAGTGGGACTTAGAAGGTACTGGAACCAGGGCTTAGAAGGTGACAGGATTCTCTCAGCTTTCCATCCCTTCTCTTCTTCCATCAGCTTCGTTCCTTCTGTCTCTGTGCTTCCTCTCCTCTTCCTCCTCCAGGTCACAGAGCAGGTGGAAGTTCCCCACCGCAAAGCCTACATCCGCATGTTAGCGCCAAAGGTTGAGACCCACCCCGGCCCAGCCATCTGCAGTCATGGAATGGCGTCAGATCTTACAAGATGGCTACTGGACCCGTTCCCCTCAGGGGAGGGAGACAGCTAAAGATGTCTGGGTAGCCACTCCATAAGGGCCCACCACACTCGTACATGCTTGGCCCACCTGTGCTTCTAAACGCTGACCCTACCTTAGAATTACCTGGAATAATTTCAAAATATTTGTCTTGGGCTCTGCAGCAGAGATTCCAATTCGGTAGATCCAGAGAGGAACACAGGACCTTGTAGGTTGTCAATGTGCCCCTGATTTTTCCAAAGTATTTCTCTAGAATCATCCATCTACTGTTTATGCCCTGGATATTTCATACCCTCCTGAGCCCTACATTTTTGGTTCTCGTTGTCCTCTCACCTGGGTTCCCCTCTGTCATTTCTCAATCTATTGAAACATTTCTCATCTTTCAACACTCAGTTTAAATGTCACCTACTCCAGGAAGTACCCCTGATTCTGTCCGCCAGCTGAAGTCAATGAGTTAGTCCCTTGTTCTTCCACTGCGTTTTGCTGTAATTGGTTAGAAATTAATCTTTCTCTCCCATTAGATTATAAGCTACAGAAGGCAAAAGACCAGTTATTTTAAATAGTGTTTTTCTGATTATATGTAATATATACTCATGTAAAATTTGGAAAATTCAGATAACTAAAAAAAGAAGAAAATCTATAATTCCCCAGATCAGAAATAGCCACAGTTTAAGTCTGGGCATGTTTTCTCTAGTCTTTTTTCAATGGGTGGTGTGTGTATTTTTTTCAGAATTGGAGTCATATATAATTTTCTACCCTGCTTTTTTCTCCAGTTAACTTTATATTGAAAACATTTTCCTATGTTATTGTTTCTTCAAAAGCATTATTTTAAATGGCTGTGTAACATCCCGCTGCAAAATGTACCACACTTTATTGACTCATTTCCTAATTATTGCATATTTGAATTATCATCCATTTTTATTCTTGCTCTTAAAATAGCAAAGCGTGCTGGATATTTTTCATTTGTCTCTAAAGAGCCACTGTTCACCCTGGGCCCATATGGTCTTTGTCAAAGGGCTCCCTTGCTTTGGCTTTGCTCGAATTCAGAATGGGAGGTGCCAGGAAGAGACCAGAAGCTGGGAGGAGTATGGAGGTGGGTCATTTATTCCCTCGTGGGTCGGTCACATGGAGGCCCTCTTCCAACAGCTTCTCTCTCCAGGTTCTGGATATCACTCACTCCCTGCCCTTCATGGCATTGACGAACCTCTGCGGCTGGCCCCACAATCGTGCTCTCTCTCCCTGTGCTCTCCCCATAGCCTGCCCACACTTTATAAGTAGTTGTTTTTTTGGGTTTTTTTTTTGTTTTTTCAATTAAGCTGTCCTCAAATGACTCAGGTTGAATGTGCTGCTTCCTGACAAGACCCTGACAGATATGCGTGGCAGTTGACATTTTGTACCTAACTCTGACTACACTCAATTTCTCTTCTAGAGAGTCCAGATAAATTCTTAAAAGCGGATCAACAGATAGAAACATGTTTACGGTGCTTAATTTGTATTGTCACATTACTTTCCAAAAATCAATTATACCAAATCATGCTCCTCCCAGTAAGGGCTAAGAACATTAACAGTTACCATTCGGAATCTTCAAAGTGTCGGTAAGCAAAAAGCATTTTATGTTTTAATTTGCATTTCATTGATTAGTAGAGAGGATGAATTTGTTCACATATTTTAATTTTTCTTTTATGAATGACCTAATTCCAACCTCTATCCTTCATAATATCTACCTACCTATAATGATAATCATAAAAATTGCAATTCGTATTAATCATTATTACCGATTTGGGCAACCAGATGGATGGTTAAACTATTATACAAGCCAGAGACTAAAGATGCACTACAAAACAGAGAAATTAATAGCACCTGTTAAATGCGAATGCCTAGGGACCACATGTCTTTTCAATCAATGGCATAATAATTGTATTATAAAAATAGTAGCTAATAGCTATTGAATTCCCATTATTTGCCGGGTGCTGTGCTAAGGATTTACATTTGTTATTTCACAAAACCATTGACATATGCTCTGACTGATCAGTATGTTCAATAACCATTGAACCATTTCCAGACACCATTTCTGAAGCCCAATCTGACCCCAAGATTTCGAAGCACTAGAAATCCAATCTTTCTCTCCAAAATAGTTTTTATCTAATGAGACGTGAGCTCCAACACGATGTGACCTTATTGATGCTGTAACATCTCTAAGTTTTGGTTCCGAAGTTAAGCAAAAATGGAAATGTTGAAATTCCACCAAATTCTTCTTGGATGGTCCCAATTCACTTTGCTGAATACTTGAGGCTTGGAAGGTTTGCACAAACAGCCAGTGACATCTGAGCCTTTTGCTGCTTCGAGCAGAGTGTTTGAGATTCATCTGTTAGAGAAGAGAGATTTTTAAAAAACAACCACATAAAAGTTACTTCCAACTTCTCTTTACAAGTTCTATTTTAGAATGAAGTGAAGAATTTCTGGGGCAATATGTGGCCAGTTTTGAGGTCTGGAAGCAAGCGTCTCCTGAGACAAGCCATATTGCTAGGCAAGGCTGGTGCCACTGTCATTTTGAGTTTTTCCCTCCTAAACAGAGCATTTTCCCCCTAAGTTTTCAACCTTTGCATTTTCCATTCTTAGAACATCAGTCTCACTTTCCTTATTTTACTGTCCCCTTCTTTTTCCATTTGGAGAGACCATAGCAAGAATGCAGTCAATTCTCTCCAGGGTTTGACCTGGCAGGGGAAAAAAAGTGGTAGCTTTGCAGAAGAACCAAATGCTATTTCTGAGCTCTGTGGCTTTGCACAGATTTTCATTTCTGTAAGAAGATGTGTTTTATGTATTATAGTCTTAGATTTCTGCTTGTTGCAGCGGACAGCCAACCCTGAGTTTTAATTTCATATTCCTTTGGCTGGTAATGATGAGTCTGGAAGATGAAACAGGACTCAGAGACAATTCTCCCTTCCATTCCTGCTAAAATTGCCCCCTTGTTCATTTTCAGAGAGAGCTAAAATTTTAAAAGTAAAATGAAAGAAGCAGGAAGAAAATAAATAACTCAGCGTTCCAGCCCCAGCTGATACCAGCATCATTCCGTGGGTGCAGTCATCCAGATGTTAGCTCCTCCAGATGCGCAGCCTTATTTGCCCCAAGGCAGACCCACCTGTGTTGTGTGAGAATGTGATGTATGTGAGGTCAGGCTGCTCACCTTCAAGTCACATCATTAAACGGAAGATGCTCTAACTTCAGCCACTGGGTGTTCCAAAGCCCAAGTCTCCGTCTCTATCAGATCTGCAGATCATTCAGGTTTTGGGCTCCCAGAGGCAAGAAAAGAGACCATTTGTCCAAGGAAACGTCTGTAACACATGTTAAGTGGCCTGTGAGAGAGTTCTCTCATTTACTGGCTGAAACATGAAGCGGAAAACATGTGCGGTGAGCACATGGCCCCACAGGCTCTTGCTTCTTCCCAGGAAATGGAGTGATGAAGAATGGGGCAAACACGTGAATGCAGGCAGCTCACATGCCTGTGTGTTTCACAATGCAAAAAGCATCTGTCGGGTGGAAATCCTGGGCATCAGGATTGGAATTTATAGAGACAGATTGACTTCCAGTCTCTAGCGGGGGTTCCATTCCCTCTGCTGTGGGAATAGATTTTTCCATTAAGCAAGAAAAAAGCATTCCTCATCCAATCATATGTTTGTTTATGCCTTTGATGCACATTTACCAAATGTCAATGTCTGTCTTAGGGGCGGAGGACCTAAAGATGGATAAAGCAGGGACCTTATCTTCAAGAAATCATTCTCTACTAGGAAAAGAAAGATGGAGAAATGAATATTTACAATACAGAAGAGTCAGTGTGCCTAGAGAAATGTACAAAAGGATTTGGGAGGAAAGCGGGGGAGTGTAGCCATCTGTAAACTGAGAATACTGGATATTTGCTTCCTTGGGCCACTTTCTCTTCCTCTTGGTAATGTTAAAAATAAAGTTTTATTTTAGTATTCATCTCACTCACATCCAACTGGCTGTACCCTCAGCCCGGGAGTGGGCCCTGATTGGCTGAAGCTAACCATCACATCCCATGTCTCTCTGATCAGAATCACTGGTTCAGGGAATGTAATCCATTTCAAGTCAGTGTAATTGAGGAAGGAGTTGTTGAAGGCTTCTGGAGAAGCTCAATTGCTCTTTGAAGAGAACTGAGCGAGTCAGCCCTCTTCCTTCTGGATGGCTATGGTCTCCAGGAACTCTTTGGTTCATGAGGGGGGCCCACTTTGGAATGAAGAAGACAGCACAGAAGGTAGAGAGTAGAAATGACAGATAACTGAGGTTTGGTGCCATTGCTGGGCCATTGCAGCCAGCTTAGTCTAAAACCCATCATACACCCTATGAGCTCTTCAGTTACATGGACTGACAAACTCCCTGTATTATTTAAGCCACTCTGGATGGAGTTTTCTAATACTTGCACCCAACGATAGAGAGTGTTTCAAAAAAAGAGAGAGGGATTTATATTAATAACAATAGCTAGCACGGGTTAAGCACTTACCACAGGCACTCGGCTAAACACTTTACATGTATGATTTTATTTCATCCCCACAGTGATCCTGGAGGTAGATTATTTTTACCCTTATTTTACAGATTAAAGAATCAAGGCTTAGAATGTTTAAATAAATAACTTGCCCAAGGGAACATGGAGCATGGGCACACGGAGTGTTGAGTGTTGTTAGGAGGTCAAATCGAATGAGGACTGAAACATGTCCATTGGCCTGAGCAACGTGAAGTACGCTTCGGGAAAATGCTTTGGGCAAATGCTGAGACGAAAAGCTGGTTTGAGGTGGATTGAAGTATGAATAAGAGCTAATGAAATGAAGGCATCTGTGTGGACATTTTGAAGAAATTTGGCACTAATCGTGGTTTCTATATCAGTTAGAATGCTTTTAGATACAATAACAGAAAATTACAATTCAGATGTTCTTAAACAATAAGAATATTTATTTTTGCACATATCAGGAAACCCAGAGGTAGGGCAGACCAGAACGTTGGTAGTTTCAATAGCTCAACAATGTCATTCAGGACCTGGTTCTTCCAAGAGCTTGTCTTGGTGTTTGGTGTCCCACTGTTTCACTATGGTGTGTTTAGGTGTGGATTTCTTGATGTGTATGTATGTTGATTTGGATTTATTGAGCTTGATGAACCTAAATCTTTATGTTTATTATCAATTCTGGAAAATTATCCTCCAATGTCATAGGAAATAACCCGTGCACTGTAAGTAAGACTGTCAATGCATTTTTAAATGAATAAGGCTAGCCCATCAAGGCCTCAATATCCTAATATGAAAAGAAAGAGTTATTATGAAAATCAGATGAAACTTGAGTTCAAATCTCAGCTCTTGAAAGCCCAATACCATCATCTATATCATAGAAGGTATAAATATAGCCCCTATCTCATGAGGATGGTAATGATATAATCAGTAATATCTCGTATTTGGTAGGGACAATCATCTCATTGTCTACATTTTCCACATCCAGTTAGAAAGTGTGATCACAGGGCTAGAGGAAAAGGCAGGGCCAAGTGAAGCAGCTGAACCACGTTTTATTCCATCTGTTGCATATGCCAATGGTTTAGGGCAAAGAAGTCCTGATTGGATTGATTTGGGCTTTGAGACAGAACTTCCCCGGCAATGCATAGAGTAGGCTGCCTTGTCTCCTGCCTGGAAACAGTCAGAGTAGGATCAGGATGCTGGCCTGATACCCTACAATGAGTTGCCTTCTCGAGCAGAGAAAGCAGAGGTCAACGCTGAGCACCTTCTGTGTGCCAGAGAGTCTGCTGTCCCTAGATATGAAAAAGACATAATCCTACCCTTAAGTGGATCACAGTCTAGTGAAATAAGCAGACACAAAAACAGTTTATTTTATGTAATGTAGAAAGCGATAAGATGAAGGGCTTCATAGGATGTCCTATGAGGGAATAGAAGAGGGGACCTCTATACAATCTGGGGTTTTGAAAAACTCTTGGGAGGAGAAGATACCAAAACTAGGACTTCGAGGCTGGCTAAGCATTAACGAGACTCATAAAAAAAAGAAAGAAATGAGACTGTCATTCTAGAAAGGGAGGACGGCATGAGCTAAGGCACAGAGATGCAAAAATGACGTGATATGTGCATAGAACTACAAGCACTTTGGTATTACTAGACAACATAGCGAGCTTCAAGAAGACGAGGATAAAGAAGCAACCAG
This sequence comes from Equus przewalskii, assembly GCF_037783145.1. NCBI lineage: Eukaryota > Metazoa > Chordata > Mammalia > Perissodactyla > Equidae > Equus > Equus przewalskii. The sequence goes on from NC_091859.1 coordinate 29,603,440, forward strand.
AGGTCATGTCTTGGAGGCCCTTGTAAGGCACATTTGTGAACTTCCAACCTATTCCTTGGAACAATGGTTCCCAAATCTTAACATGTATCAAAATCACCAGAAGAGCACAGATTTCTGAATTCAGAAGCTCTGGGGAGGAGCCTGAGAAGTTTTGTTTTTTAACAAATTCCCAGGAGGTGCTGTTTCTACTAGCCCAGGGACCGCACTTTGGGAACCATTGCTGTAGAAGGTGGAGTATTATTGAAGGACTTCAGACTGGGAGTGACATGGCCAATTTTACTTTTTTGACAAAGGAGCCAGGCCCAAGGAAACTCTATCTCATGTGGTAGCACCATGGGTATTTACTCAGCCTGCTTTTTGGAGGCACCAATGCCTTAAAAAAGACATTCTAGGCCTTTTCAAGTTTTAAGAGAGAATGGTTCCTTTTCCATATGATTGTTGCTAACCTGTGAAAAAGTATGCCTAACACAACATAGTCTGTGCAAACTGACAAAGGCCAGCTAGAATCAGAAAACTGACTGTCTTTGTTGACCCTCTACTTTCTACAGAAATCATGTGTTGTCCTCATGGCTTCCTTCTCCATTTGTGCTCAAGAACATTTCCAAAGTGTCTGTGAGTCTGACCAAGGGACAGAGGTTCCTGAATGAGATACCTCACCTTTCTGAGCCTTGGTTGTCTTATCTGTGAAAGGGACATGAAAGTCACATCTGGCTCAGCAGGGCTGTGGTGACAATCATATGAGAGACAGCTCTCTGGGAATGTCAAGCATGATAAGGGTGTCATTTTCTGTGCTTAGGGATACATTTTTGGAAGGAGGTTGAAGGAGGTGAGCTCTCTGTGTGGTAAGTGCTACCAGTGATCTTGAACATTGTTTTGAGATCTGTCCTTGATTGCTAGCTTTTCAAGGGTATTAGCCAGTTTGTAAGAACACCCAAAAGACATCAAAGACAAGGACAAATTTTAAAGGCATTCTTCTTGGGATCATAAGACTCTAGCAGTTGAAAAGGACCGCAAAACCCATTCAGCCCCACTTCCTGCCTGATGTAGAATCTTCTCTGTGACATTCTCCACAGCGTCGCATTTATGCAGCACCTTTCGAGTATAAGTACCACCTACCCATTTTATCATCTCACTCAATGTGTCCAGAATCCAATTTACAATTTTATCCTTAAAATTTTCTCTTTTTTCCACTGTTTTGCATCTCAGAGAATGGGCAAAAACATAGCAATCTTTCTTCGTTCATACCTCAAGTATTTATTATGCATCTATAATGTGCCACATCTCTCTCCATTACGCTACACCCATTGTACCTCCCAACACTCTCTTGAGTCTATTCATTTCTCTTTAAATTTACCACCACCAGCTTCTAAGCTACCAGCCCCTCCCACCTGGAGGGCTGCAGTGACATCCCCCACCAACCTCCCCAGATATACTTTGCCCCAATTCATGATCTGCAGCCAGAGTGACTTTTCAAATGGCAAACCTAAAGCTCTCACCTTCCTAATGAATGCGTTTCAACATCTTGCCATTGTGCTTAGAATAAAACCAACATTATTCAGCATGGCCTACTAACCCTGTGTTTTCTGGCCCCTGTGTATCCCTCCAACCTTGTGTTGTGTCATGCTTCCTTTTGCTCTTTGCATTCCAGCTATATTCACTCTGACCAGAACCAGAGATGAAGCTACAGATCTAGGTAGCAGCCAGCTACTAGGAAAATCACATAGATATTGAGAGGCAGTGCCCAGTATAGAACCTGATGATCTCTAAAAGCTCAGTTCTTGCACTCATTAGTAACTCATGGGGTTTCTATTATAAGATGGGGTTTAGCAGGAAGAAGTCTAGGTAGCCTCATAGCTTCCCACTAAAATGCTTATGAAGTTAAAGAAGCAAGATCAAAGTTCACACCACCACCAATGGGCAGAATTTTCATTAACCATGGGATCAATGGAAGTAGATTAAAACATCAACAACAAATTAGTAGCATCATAAACACCACATCTACCTGAAAGTGGGTATGAAGACCACATTTCCATCCTACGCTTTTGTACTCCTGGTTAAGAAGTATAAGATCTGAGTCCACAATGGCAAATATATGGCATGAATGCCATTAAATCTCCTTCCTAAGCCCATGGCAGGCATCACTAATCTATTAGAGCATTCCTTCCTACTGAGTTCAGATGCGGACTCTGAGTCCTTGTCAGCAGTGGTTCGGTTGCCACAACCAATTAATTGATTGGCATATAAGCTAAAGTCTACCTGTTATCCATAGTCATTCTAACCAGAAAATAAGCAGGGGTCCTTTCTCCTGCTGCATGCTTTGAAGAGATATCTGGTCCCTGTCCTCAAGCTTCTTTCCCTGTCCTGTCTCCAAATTAAAACCACCTTTTTTTTTTACATCCAATCATTGACTGAAAGTCTTGCAAAACAACTGGACAAGGAGTATGAGAGGGACTGGCGTGATACTTGCCTCTTGGAAGGCATATACACAACAAGTAAAGCAGGTAAGTCAGACATGAGAAGGAGAACAGTCGTGAGAGTTGCAATACAGAACAAATCACATAGAAAAAAAGATAAGAAATCCAGGGAAGAGAATATGAGACAGAGAACATAATGAGATGGTCAAACATATGTTTACTTGAAGTCCCTCAAAGGAAGGAAGAATGGAATAAGACAGAAGCAATATTGGAAGAACTTATGGATGAGAAATTTCCAAAATGATGAGATAGTAATACGCAGATTCAAGAAGCTCAAAAAACCCAAAGTATGATTTAAAAATAGATATCTAACCACATCATAGTGAAAGGTCAGAAAAATAACCTAAAAAAAAAAAGATTACCTCCAAAGAATCAACAGTTAGACTGACAGCCAACTTCATAATAGCAACAATGGAAATCAGAGCACAGTGGGTGATGATAACCTCAGAGGAACTGGACAAGCTCAACTGGCACTGAAAGAAAATAACAATCAGCCTAGAATTCTCTACATTGTGAGATCATCCATAAAGCCATTTTCACACTTAAATTGAGAGAGTTTGGACCAATAGACTTACCCTACTAAAAATATTCTAAAGTATGTTAGTCAGACAGGGGAATCATCCCATAAGGAAAGGTAAAGATGCAGGAAAAATGAAAAGCCACAAAAGTAGTAAAAATGTAAGTACACCTAAGTGAATATTTATATTCATGACTAAATAAACATAAAGGAAAAATAATGACATCTTGTGATGTTTAAAATATATTTTTTGAGATAATTAAAATACACAACAGTAGCATATAGGTTAATAGAGGTAAATGGAGTTAAATATTCTAAGTTGCTTGCATTGTTTGGAAGAAAGGTGACATATAGGTTAACATTAGTTTTAATTCATTAAGAACACAACTTATATAAAGAAAAATGTCATTAAAAAGACAAAGTTTACTTGTGTAATTGTTAGTAGTGCTTGACTCTGTATTATGAGATTATATGCATTTTTTCTGCTTCTTTATAATATTTTGTACCTTACAATTTTTATAATGTGTATAATACTTTTATAACTAGAGAGTAGTAAAATATTGAAAGTACAAAATGTCATCTATCATGTAAGAAAATGGTATAATTCTGTCCCCTGTTAAAGACTTTCCTACACTAGGAAGACCTTGTCCCACACTAATCCTCCAAGTCTTTGGTGTATTATCTCTTTTGCTGTTCAAATTTCACTCTTTGAGGAGTGAGAACAGCACAGTAATCTCCAGATAGCATATGTGATTAACAGATAATCAGATCATCATTTTGATTCTTATCCAAAAACTGAACCTGCAATCTGGCACTGTTTCACATTCTTTCCCAATATGGTGCAGCCAAGGGAACCAGAAGCTTCAATTCTGCAACAGCAAAGAGTCCCAGCCTTAGGAGGGGGGAAAGCCCGATAAGGGGAGCCTGAGGAGGGAGGGCCCAGGAGGCACACTGGGACACCCCAGCTGTGAGCTTCCGTCCAGAGGCAAGATGGTCCATCACAGGAAGTCGGGGCCCCACGCCCTAAGATTGGGGCTATGGGTGTTGCTGGGGTGCAGATGTGGGACAAAGGTGACTGTAGGAAGATCATGTCTGGACCAACCACTAGGATTTGGCTCCTTCATTTCCAACGTGGAAGAAACTTACAGATGATCTTAATGTCACAAACAAATTGGCTACTTGTCCTTTCAATGCTCGCCACCAGGTTCCTTGACCGAAATCAGTCATCGTATCTCAAGCTGTGATGACAAACTTGTATTGATCAGGATGTTGTCCACTAACCCAGGAAACCTGGATAAGGGCTCTGGCTGAGAGCACATGGCAGTGCCCTCCTTGGATGAAGTCTGGCATAAAGATTTGTGGAAACAGACCAGCACACCATGTCTAGGGCTCAGCCAATTACTGTGGCAAGAACAGCCCTGCCAGCAACATACTTATGGAACATTAGAGTAATGCATGTGCCTTCCCAAGTCTCTGTCCTGTGTTCTGTCATGGAAAAACAGTGGAAATGTACAGTAACTGAATATCTGTCTCATGAGATGCTAGACCCTAGAAGACCCTTGCTGCTTCTTGCTACCAGTGAGTTCTTCATTTTTCTCCTAATCTAATTATAGAAAGATAAACTGTGACTTTCACCAAAAAAATGTCCAGTCTGGGGATTTGCAGTTTGCTTCCGTCCCTCTGGATCTATTTACAAGGATGTGTGATACCGCGGTCAACCTACCCTTGGGATATCTTGAGTTTGGAGCCCTGGCCCTGTAGCCAATGCACTGTGTGATCTTGGTGAAATTCAGAGGCCAGCGCCTTAGTTTCTAACTATGTTAGAGAATGGGAAATAGGGCAGGGCTGAAAGTGATAACTCCCCTGAAGAATGTTGGGAAACTCCCTAACGCTTTGCACAGCTCTGAGATACTCAGTGTGAACAGGGGTCAAACTCCACCAAAAGTCAAGTGGACATTTGCCCAGTGACCCGGGGGTGGAAGGGGTGGGGAAGAGAAGGGTGGCCTCAACTTTATGCACTTTTCACAAAGACCTATGGGAGCAGATGTGGCTCTGGCTCCCAGGAAAGGAAGGCCATCCTAGTGCACTCACATCCTGAGGATTTGCCCAGCCTGCTCAACAGAGGCCATTGGACCTCGGGTGTGATGTTAAGAGCCAAATCCTAAATACCTTGAGCCTTCTCCAATTCTACAGTACTGGGAAAACATCTTGTGCTTGCTGACCATGGGATGGCTTTCCATCCAAGAGGGAGAAAGACAGGCTCTGCCGTTCCCAGCTTCCTTCCATGTGGGTGTGGGTGTGACACATACTCTTGCCACAGCTCAGGCACCGTAGATTCTGCTGGCCCCTGGGAATTTGGGACATTTAGTCAGAAGGGACCTCCAATGTCATCCACTGATTCTTGACTTTCTTTCTATCATTCTCAACAAATAATCCTGAATAACCGTGTGCCTTCTGTTTTAACACCTCCAGTAACAGGAAATTCACCCCCTAATTTTGCAGCCTGGTTGCATATTTTGGGGTTGTTTTTTTCCCCATGTTTCTTGGAAATTCCTTCCTTGTAATGAACAGACACTTATCTCCTCATAACTCTTTTCTTTCTGGGCTGAGGTAGAATGACCATATCATTCATTGTCCAGATCCAGGTTCATGTTTGAGACTAAATAGGGGCACTGTTAATAATTACACCAGAGCAATAGGGGTAAATAGGAACTCCCCTGGCAAAACAAGGCTTAAGACTGTCCCAATCTTAGGTTTACCCTAGGAGTAACTAGGAGAATTCTAGTTCTTCCTTAAAAGTCCTCGATATTTAAAGCCACTTGAATTACCTCCTGAGTCTTCTCTCCTCTAGAATGAACAAGAGAGGCTGATTTCCTTAGTGGCAAAATAATTGGACTGAGAACAAAAAATAGCTATGTGACTTTTGGGGACCTACATCACAAAAGGCCAGTTGCCTCCCAAAACCCAATGTTATGTTCTGATATCCCAGAAAAGAAAGCCATTTGTAGCATTCTGAAATGTGCAAAGTCTGTCAGAAGGACATGAGATCAGCCACATGAATTGTGAAACATAAACTGTGGTTTTACTTGTTCTGCAGAAGTACTAAAAAAAATTGCAACTTTTTCATGAGACAGTATAGTGGGGTGGCAGTGGATGCCAAATTTTGTCTGCAGCCTGGGGCCGAGCTGGTTGCATCAGAATCTGGTGGAAAGTGTATTAAACACCAGATTCCTGGGTCTCACCTCAGAATCTCCAGAGGAGCCTGTAGCATTAGCATTCTGGAAAGCTCTGGAAGCAATTCTAATGATGAGCCAAGTTTGAGATCCAACAGCAAACTGTCAAGGGCACCAACTTTGGTGCCATTCATTTATTCACTCCACAAATATTAATTGAGCAGCTATTATGTACCAGACACATTCTTGGCACAAGAAAACCAGCAACAGGGCCAGTCCAGTGGCCAAGTGGTTGAGTTCATGTGCTTCGCTTTGGCGGCCCAGGGTTTTGCCGGTTCGGATCCTGGGTGCAGACATGGCGCCACTTACCAGGCCATGCTGAGGTGGTGTCCCACATAGCACAATGAGAAGGACCTACGACTAGAATATACAACCATGTACTGGGGGGCTTTGGGGAGAAGAAGCAGAAAGAAAAAAGAAAAAAGAAAGATTGACAACAGATGTTAGCTCAGGTGCCAATCTTACAAAAAAAGAAAAAGAAAACCAGCAATAGATTAAAAAAAAAGGCATAAAAGTCAAACAAATTTGTGGTCAAGGGCTAGTCTGATATACCAGCTATGTGACAACTTTTCAATGCCTCAATTTCCATCTCTATAAAATAAGAGGGTGCTACTACTTTCCTCATAAGGTGGTTGTGGTGTTTCCATAAGGTAATATATGTTAAGTGGTTACCCAATGGCTGGTCTACAGTAAGCACTCGATAAGTGTTAGTTACAAAGACCACATCATGCTGAGGATGACAATGATGTCAAAGACAACAACAATGATAAAGCTGGAAAAGGAAAACAAAGAAAGCTCATTAGTTTCATCCCACAGAGACATGGAGAGACTAACTACCATCCCATCCAAGTTTTTAGTGTACCACATGGCCACTTTTTCACTATAACTGGGTGGTCTCTCTTAACATCTCCTGGTCTCAAGGATAGTATAAAAGACCTCTATAGATGGTAAATAGAGACTCCTTCCAACATCAATGTTCTGTAAAACTTAATTCACTCAAACATGGCTTAAAAAACAGAGTTCAGGCAACTGGCTGGCTTTCTTCTGGACCAATCTAGCTGCTGGTGGTCACCTTGACATGGGGCCCCAGAGTCAAATGCATCATTCCAGGCATGATCTGAACTCAAAAATATATAGTAAAAGAAATAACAAAGAAATCAAGTTGGTATTGAGCTGAGCTATATCACTTCTGTCATTCTAGTTATTGTACGTGGGTAGGCCTCAGTCTGGGCTCATGTTCTCAATAATTGAGATAAGACAACGGCTCAGGAAGAGGATGGACGGTAAGATAGAAGGGAGGTGCAGAATAAGACCACCAGCGAGTGAGGCAGGAACATGGAGGAGGAAGCGGCTGAGAAGCTGCCCATTTTTGCAGGCAACAGCTTTCACTCCTCCAAGGAGGTCAGCAGAGATTGTAATGAGAACATCTTGGCAGAGGCCATGATTCACTGTCCAAAACTGAGCTGGGCCCCTTGCACTGGGAGAATTTCACAGTTTTTCACATTATTCCCAAACCCCACTCCTCTGTTTAAGGGTGTCACTCAGGGTTTATTGCACAAAGGGTCCAAAGGCCTCCATTCATTTGTCCTGGAGGGGCAGAGACTTGGGAAGAGTAGCAGTGGTGACGGGGCTAGCCAGAAGCAAGGATAAAGGGCAGTTCTGGGAGAGATTAGCAGGAAAGCTCCTAGGAGGGAAAGCTCAGCTCTCTCTGTTCACACAACCTTGATTCAGAGCCCTGAAGAGAAGCAAACACTGAAATTCAGTGGAAGAACAAGTTGGAAGAAAGTAAACTTCCAAGAGGCCACTAGCTGGTCACAGTGCCACCATGCACAGCTGCATAGTCTGGGCACTGAACAATTCCATAGGGTGCCATTCATACAGATCAAGGATGGGCAGAGGTTTGACGCAAAGAGCCAAATAATAAATAGTTTTGGTCTTGTGAGCCATATGGTCTCTGTCACAACTACTCAACTTTGCCATGATAGCTAGGGTAGTCAAATAAAATACAGGACACCATGTATTTTCATTTGCTGTATCTGGCAACCCTATTTGTAGTGTGAAAGCAGCCATAGACAATACATAAACAAATGGGCAAGACTGTGTTCTAATAAAATTTTCTTTATAAAAGCAGGTGGTGGAGCAGATCTGGTGATGATATAAATGGCAACCCCTGGAGCTCTGCAATGCAACAGTCCTTGCGAGCCAACAACACCAACAAGGCGGTCCAGTGTTCAGATAACATGGCAAAGGAGAGCAGGAGCTTTCGAACATGTTTGACCATAACCCTCCCAGGAAGATGCATATTTTATATCACAATCTAGCTTCACAAAATCATGCTTCACCTCACCAAGTGTGACATACTCCAAGATATCCTACACTCTATTGTATTTTTTTAAAATGTTGGTGGCTACTGGTACAATTAACTTCATAATCTCCTACGGGGTCTCAGCTCCTGATTGCTGGACTGGGAGCCAAGAGATCTGAGCTTCAGTCTTAGTTCCCACTCATAGCAAGAGTTTATCCTTAGGAGAATCTCCTCATTTGAGAATTTGCTTCTGGAAATGGAGATCCTGATTGTTTCAGAGTGACTTTACAGGAGAAACATGAAATAATTCTGTTCCCCAGTGTGGGGTAGTCAATATTGCTGGTACCTGGCATAGTTTCAGGTAGTGCACAGGCATACATTGTAGGCACTCATTTCAATTCTTTATGAAAATATACAGTTTATATCAAATGTATAATGTTGGCAGTGATATAAAGCTTCCTTTTAAAATACATTTACTTAAAATAATATATTATTCGTATTATCTTAAATTTTTTAATTTATTTAAAGAAAACTATTAAGCAATTAATAGTATAAGTTATATGTGAATGTGGCAAAATTTATGCAGGTGGTGAGCGAGTGAAGTTTTGGGAAGCATGAGGATGATGCTTGAGCAAATACAATCTAAAAGATGGTAGGTGTGACGTGGTGACCCCTTGAAGATGTGAGCTGAGTGGCTGGTTCACTGCTGATTCCCTAGCACTTAAAATTGGATTGGCTCACAATAGGTTCTCAATAAATGCTTATGATGAATGGATGATGGCTGGCTGGATAGATGGTTGGATAGATGGATGGATGGATTTTGGATAGATAGATGATGGGTGGACGGATGGATCAATGGATAGATGAATAGATGAGTAGATGGATGATAAATGAATGGATTTTGAATGGGTGGATGACTGTGAATGGATGAATGGGGGGGTAGATGGGTGATAGATGGATGATAGATGATTGATGGACTGATGGATAGATGACGGATGATGGAGGGTGGGTCGATGATGGACACACAGATGAAGGGATGGATGATGGATGAAGAAATGAATGGATGGATGGATAGATGAATAGATGGCTGGATAATGGACGGATGGGTAAATGGATGGATGGATGGAGAAATAAATGGAATAATTAAACCCCAAACTTTCGGAGTGAGAAGAACTTAGTTTAGGGTTACATAGGATGAGTCATGGTGTCAAAGGTGTCAGTGACTTCAGGGCCTGGGGGCGGGAAGGGGAGGCAAACATTCTTCCTCTGAGGTGTCATCTGGATGCTAAAACCCTCCACACTGCCACAGTTAGCACTGAGCAATGGAAACACTAGGCTAAGACAGGAAACACTAAGCCGAGGCCAGCTCTGTTGCCCACATCAAAATGTCATTCCTGGACATAGGCACTTACAGAAAATACTGGCGAAGTGAGCAGGAATGGAAATATCTAGACCTATAAATGCTTGGAAATGCTTACTCATGTAATTCTGAACTTGTAGCCATTTGCTGATGAGGAAAGCACCTTCCAGGTCCAGCTCACAAGTGCAGAGGGCAGCATGATTGGCAGTCATCACGTGTCAAAAGAACAAGGAAATGCAAGGGCATTGCGGCTGCCCCACACAGGTGGGAACTCCCACCACAGGCCACGGTCCAGCAGCAGGGACTTTTGTGTTGGCAGAGGGGGAAGGACAGCTTACACGAAAAAGGACGGCCCTTGAAATTCAAACGTTCTCTACTTCTCTCAAGGCAAGATATTTTGAAAAGCACGATGTGCTCAACTTGTTTTTGCAATGCTGGCAAGGCCCTTCTGCTTTCACCTGCCAGTTTCATGCTGACAGATTTAAAGTGATACTAACTTCATCTCTTCCCTCATTTCTACATAAGAAAGAACCCTGACTAACTGGACCATAAGGAGCCCAGTCTTTACCAACAGACAGGCAGTGTAGAATGGCAGTGAAGGGCCAGCCTCTGTACACAAGTCCCGAATCCCCACTTGCTAGCATGTTCTTCCACCTCCCTGTGCCTCAGTTTCCACGTCTGTAAAGGAGAGATAACATCTACAGGGCTGTTTTGAGCGTTTAATGAGTTAATAAAGACAAAGCATTTAGAAACATTTCTGGCACATGGTAAGCACTCAATAAATGTTACCTAATACTATTCTGGGTACTTATTTTGTACCAGAACTGTTCACTTTGAGAATACCATTTAATCCTCAAAAGTTAGAAATTATTCCTAGTTTTCAGACTACATCACTAAGGATCAAAGGTTAAGTGACTTACCAGAGTCTAGTAAATAGTTGAGGCAGGACACGAACCAGGTTTGATTCCAAATTCCTGGCCCTCCTGTCTTGCCACCCATGCTACCACGCTAACTGAATTCAGCCGTTAAAAGCCATTTTCATAAAATGTTAATTCAATGACACTTATATTTTAAATTTCTCAATCTAACAATAAAATGAACTCTCTCTTTCTTCCCTTTATTTATTTATTTTTGTCCAGTGGTGTGTGTGCATGTGTGTGTGCGCACATGAGGGTAGAGAAGAGATGCTAAGCTCTGACTCAAATGACCTTGAAGGCGAACCTGATTTCGCCTTTGCTCTGTGAGACTTGGTGGTGAGGGTATGTGGAGGACGGATTTGGTGAGAAGAAATGGTCCATAGTGGTCCCTGCCTGGAATGGGCCCTTGGTCCCCTGTGAAAACCAATTCAGAGGCTGAGGCTGCTAAGGCAGCTGGAAATATTGGAGACTACCTTTTGACCACCAACTTCTTCCAGAACTCCAGGGGCCTAGTCCTCTTTCCAGATCTAGTGCCCATGCTGAGCACAAGACAGCTTACTCTCTGGGGACTACAGGGAAGAGAAGGAACAGGCATAAATGGAGATGCGTTTGATAGGAAGGAGAAAAAGGAAAGAGCATTGAGAGAGATTTTCCCACTGGCCTGCGATTTTCCTGGAAAAGGAAGCAAGAGCATTCATTGCATGAGTGAGGGGAGGTGAGTGGGAGCCTAATGTGAAGTAGGAGGGAGCTGACTGAATGGAAAAAAGGAAGGCCAGGAGACCTGGAGGGCCTTTTACTAAGAAGGAAGGAATGCTGCCTCCTTCTTCAGACCCGAAATGTATCTTTCTTAGAAAAGCAGCTTCCACTCTTGAAACGTCAGGCTGTGGTTTCTCGGGCTCCTCTGAGAGCAGATGGTGTGTTCACGCAGCTCTGCGTGGATTCACTCGGTCACCAGATAAACCCATGTGGAGCACATACTAAGTACCGGGAACTCCTCCAGGCTCCGAGGAGACAATAGTGGTGGAAATAGACGATGACCCTGCTCTCATGGAACTTACAGTCTGATGGGGGAGAAAAATAATGAACAAAAAACCAGCCAAGGTCATAAATAAGGAAATGAACAGAATGCGAGGAGAGAGGATAACAGGGCACACCTTGGCGCCGTGGGGTTCAGAGAAGGCCTTTGAGGAAAGCAGGATAAGGATGGTTCAGGCAGAGGGAATAGTGCGTGTGGAGGGGCCTGAGGAGGAAGGAGCTGACTGGGTAGTGAGCCTAAAGAGAAAGGGAGAGCAAAGCAAGACAGGATCACTAGAGGGGTGGGCGGGTGAGGTGGGGCCTGGCAGGATTTGGATTTTATTCTGACGATCTTTGGAAGTCCACTCGGGCATCTGCCTTTCTTCCCAGCAATATCCAAATTGCACATTTTGAAAGCGTTAAGTTCAGGTAATATCTTTGCATCATCTACACTGTCCCCAAGCTCTCATGACCAGACAGCGTATTTGGGAGATGGCTGAGGATCAAGGGGCATGCTATGCTCAAACATTTTTCTCTCAAGAGAGGCTTACCACCTTGGCTGACATCAAAGCCACAGGGGAGCTTTGTAAACATACAGATGGATGCCAGGGCTCTCCCTCTGGCCTCCCCCATTAGAATCCCTGGCGGGTAGGGGGTGGGAGGGTCAAGGCTCCGATGATCTTGCTGCCCAGTCAGGGTGACACCCGTGCCTCACAAAGTTCCAACTTACCACCTTAGCCTCATAAAACTCCGGTTGCACCAAAGACCACATCAAAGATGGTGCCCAAAGAGAGTGGCTTTCCCTCGTTGATAATGACTCAACCAAAGCTTTTCTCCCCTGCCCCATTTACCTGCCATGGGCCTCTTAAGAAAGTAAACCTGTCCATTTGTCAATATTTACTCTGTCTGCTGCCCTGCATGGGAGAAGGGAAACTGTTTTCCCTGTCAAACTAGTGTTTATACAAAGGATTTGTAGGCTTTCTCAGGGCTATGGAAAATCAATCAGCCCCAGTTAACCTGTGCCCTTAAAAAGGTGGTAGCTTTTCTCCCACTATCCTATCCATCAGGGATGGCAGCACACGGCTTGTCAGCCAGTAGAAATCCAGGTTGAAAAGGATTTCACCCAGAACCCTGGGGAGACAGATGCTCAAAGTGTAACCCAGTCTGAGAGGGTGAAGTTTGCCCTGCCGATTCCGGAGGACAGTGACTGTGGGGCTCCATCTGGGACCCATTCAGAAGAGACTAGCCAATGCCGAGACTCTCATAAGAAACTGATATTCTTCGGCACTCAGAAAGCTTACCAGCCTATTACACTGGCTCCAATCAACAGTAAGCCCAGCATTACTTCCAACACAGGGCTCTGCTACCATTGAGTCAAAAGAAACTGTGATTCAAGTAGCTGGAACAAGCTTTGCTTGGAAGGCGTGTGTTTCTGAGAGGGGGCCGGGCTTGGCTCCCAGGGGAGAGCAATGTTTGCAACTGGAACACCAGCCAGCTTCAGTCGGGCTTCAGCAGTCTCAGTCATAGCTCTGCGGTTTTGGACATCCAAGCCACCTGGGACAGACACACTGAAAAGCCATTTGCTGGACTCGGGAAGAAAAACAAATCTGATCACTGCCTTTGTCATTCAGAAGAGCCCTTGGGTTTTATGGGTCAATCAGAGGCTCATAAAGCAGGCACATCTGAGGAAGAGCTTCAGGGGTCACGTCCACTCCACGTCCACTCCAGAATGCAGCCCAGACGCGCTGCTCCGGCTCCCACCATGTGCCCAGCACTGAGCCGGACACCAAAGAGGAAACCAAGGCTGTAAAACATCAGGCAACTCACAATCTATTTGTTCCGGCCTTTGGAGGGGCTCAAACGCCTCACAAGAAGGGAAGAACCCGACTGAGGCTAGCTCTTGGTGGGGTGGGGAGAGAGAGAGAGACGGAGGGAGGGAGGGAGGGAGAAGGGAAGGAGAGGAATGTCTTTTAATGTGTACCGTGTGGTATGCCAGTAAAAGATTTACTAAGTTTAACTCATTGAATCCTCCCAACGCAACCCTCTGAGATAAGTCCTGTTACCTTTAAAATGGGGACAGCAGACAGCACTAGGACCCACCCCAGAGGATTGTCCTTACGTAGAGTCTCAAAATAGTACGTGAAATGTGCTTAAAATAGTCCTAGCATCTAGTGGGTGCTCAGTCAGTGTTGCACACTTATTATTAATTATTGTTATTACCACTACTACTTTTGTTATCCCCATTTACAGATGGGGAAACTGAGGCTTGGAGAGGTTATGGGATTAGCCTGAGGTCACATGGGCAGGGAGCAACAGCATCCAAACCTCGATCTTCCCGGCTCTAGAGACTGAGACCTTCTCTGGCAGTCTGTGACAACCCTGCTCTGCATGAACTGTGCGGTGTGAGGACTCGCATCCTCTAGAAAGAGTTTGTGGGCCTGCGTGGGAGCTGCTCTGGGGTGCCCTAGCCACGGGGTACTGCCATCCTGACAATGCTCCCTTCTGTCTCCCACATGGACTTCACCGTGCTCCACAAGGCAGGCATCCCACCTCTCCTGCTCTCTGGAACCAGGCAACCCTGCTCCGGGCATCAGCCTGTCCCAGGTCCTGTTCTCCAGGCCACTCCTGGGGTGACTGCAGTGGGAGACTCAGTGTCCCCTCCCCTGGGGGGCTCTTTGCTCGGGGATGCAGGGGAACTGGGATCCTCACCCCCTGAGACCTAGGCTCTTCCGTTCCTAAGCCTACTGAGCTGGCACCTGGCTGGGCCTCCCAGAGGGGCTACCCGTCGTTCCTCTGAAAAGTCCCTTTGTGAGGGAAGCCTCCTCAGGCCTGGCGTCACTCGGTCCCCTAGGAGTATGAAGCTGGTGTATTAGTTCTCCTGTTGCGGCTACAACAAATTACCACAAACTTAGTGGCTTAAAACAACACAAATTACTCTTAATAGTTCTGGATGCCAGAAGTCCAAAATCAGTCTTACAGGGCAGAGCTGGTTCCTTCTGGAAGCTCCTGGGGAGCGCCCCTTCCTTGCCTTTTCCAGCTTCTAGAGGGCACCCGTGTTCCTTGGCTCATGGCCATACCACTTCCATCTCTGCTTCCATCTTCACATCTCCTCTGACTCTGATCCTTCTGCCTCCCTCTTATAAGGACTCTTGCAGTTACATTAAACCTACAGATAATCTAGAATAATCTCTCACTCTTAAGAACGTTTATGTTATCATATCTGAAAAGTCCTTTTGACCACGTGCAGTAACATTCACAGGTTCTGAGGACTAGAACATGGACATCATTGGGCTATTACTCAGCTTCCCACAACTGCGTTCCTGGGCCTTCATTATTTATTCATTCGACACGCTCGCACTGCACTCCAGCCAGGCCCAGGCACTGTTTCCATGGCCTGACAACAGCTGGACCCGCTTACTTGAGTGCCCCCACATTCATTAGCTTCCTGGGGATCCAAATTACATTTTGTTTGGCTCCCTCCCCAGTGCCTAAGACATAACAATTGCTAACATCTCTTAGATGCCGGACTCCATCTTGAGCACCATAAATATATGATCGACATTAATGTTGGCAACGCCCCTATGAATGGGTGCTGTGAACTTTTCACAGATGGGGAATCTGAGAGGTGTCTTATCTGGCCCAAGTCTCACAGGTTGAGTAAGGGCCGTGATTTGAACCTGGGCAGCCTGACTCCTGAGTCCCCTGCTCGCAACCACTGTCCCACCTGGGCTTCCCAAAGAGAAGCTCTCAGCAAACGCCTATTGAAAGACCCGCCTGCCTCCCTCTTGAAGGGGAAAACACAGACCTAGAGCCACACGTTAGGGGAAGTAAGGGCTTGAGTAACACGAGTGAGTGGTCCTTTTGTAAAAGAGAGGATGGAAGAAGGAAAGGCCCTGGACCTCGAGGACAGGCTCTGCCAGGGACCACTCCATGGGGACCACAGAGAGGCTGCAGCCTGAGGGCCACCTGGACCAGATGAGACACATTTGATTAAAGGCTGTCCCCCAACTCCTGGGTGCTCCATGAGGAAAGGAGCATGTGTGCTTTTGCTGACTGTCATAACTCAGATCTAACACAGTCCTTGCCCAGAGCAGGTGTTTGACCGATAAATTTTGGCTCATGAAATGAATTACAGGTGCACTGAACACACATTTTGACCAAATCTCAAATGGCCAAATGTTCAAAGGCGATATTCAGCCAGAGCCAAAGGTCAGAGCAAACTATGACCATCACAGAACGAAATGTTGGATTATCTTACTCTGTTTCCCCAGAAAGCAGGGCCTTGAGGCAGGCGGTCTGTGAGAATTATGCTATTACATAGGACCACCGCTGGGTATAGGGTGGGAGACAAAGGCAATGAGGCAGGGAAAGAGGGGGTGTTCATTTTTATTGCTGTGTAACAAGTTACCCCAAACTAAGTGGCTTGAAACCACAAACCCCACTATCTCCCACAGTTTCTAAGAGTCGGGAATCCTGGGGCAGCTCAGCTAGGTGGTTCTGGCTCAGGATCTCTTACAGGTTCCAGTCACATTGTCAGCTGGGGCTTCAAGATTTCCAAGCTCACCCATTTGTCTGCTGTCAGGAGACTTTAGCTCCTCACCACAGAGGCCTCTGCGTGGGGCTGCTCACATGACACGGCAGCTGGCTTCCCACAGAGTGAGCAATCTGAAAGAGAAAGAGAGAGGGTATATTAGTTTTCTTGGGCTGTCATAACAAAATACCACAAACTGGGTGGTTTAAACAACAGATATGTATTTCTCACAGTTCCGGAGGCTGGAAGTCCAAGATCAAGGTGTTACCAGGGTTGGTTTCTCCTGAAACCTCTCTCCTTAGCTTACAGATGGCCACCTTCTCGCTGCGTCCTCACGTGACCTTTTTTTCTGGGTACACACGGTCCACCCTCATTTTAACTTATTCACCTCTTTAAAGACCTTATCACCAAACACAGTCATATTCTGAGGTACTGGAGGCTAAGTCTCCCACATATGAATGGCAGGGGATGGGGCAGTATGGCAGGGACATAATTCAGCCAATAACAGAAAGATATCCCAAGAAGGAAGCCGTAGTCTTTTTATAACCTAATCTTGGAGGTGACATCCCATGACTTCTGCTGAATTCTATTCTCTAGAAGCAGGTACTGAGCCCAGCCCTCACTCAAACGGGAGGGAATGGAACTCTACCTGATGAGGGGAGGAACACCAAAGACTTAGGCAACCTATCTTAAAACTACCACAAAGGGAGAGTCAAGCGGAGGACGCATTACTGAACCGGCCACAGCTGAGTGTGAGGGACTGTTGGATTTTGTGGGACTACCCCCGCGAGAACCATATAAACCATCTCAGAACTATCAGTGACAAGGAGAAAGGGGAATAACTTATTCACCAGCTCTCACAGTCAGTTGGTCAGTGCCCCACTCCGGGAGAATTAACTCCCCTGGACTCCAGGTTGCTCAAGCAGAGCAGGGCATCCAGTACGGTCCTTTGGTGTCAGCAGGGATGCCCAGGCAGGAGGTGAGAGCTCACTTGTGGACCTGAGGCTGGGCATCACCAGGCAGCACCTACAGGAAGCTGGTCAGCCACAGAGCTGACAGCCACAACAGTACAGGGGCAGCATGGGCAAGGCCTGAAGGATCTGAAGTGGTTCAACATAAATCTGAAATTCAATCAACAATTGACTTACTATTACAATTGTATTATTTGGGACAGCCCCGGGGGCCAAGTGGTTCAGTTCAGCATGCTCCACTTCAGCAGCCCGTGTTTGGTGGCCGGGCATGGCCCTACACCACTCATCTGTTAGTGGCCATGCTGTGGTGGTGGCTCACATACAAAAAGAGGAAAATTGGCAGCCTCATGAGGGAGTCGTTCTTCCTCTCTGACCAGGACTAAACAGAATGAAGCCTCTGCCACCTCAAAGCTAAAATGGACTTTTGTAAAGTCTGGTTTCTACAGTTTGACCCACCAGAATAAAATGTAGTTTGAGCATCACACTGTTCTCCTACATGCTCCTGTTTTCTTCCTGGCTTGTCCAGCCTTCGTGTCCAGGTTAAAGAAGATTTATATAGATGCCGTTTCACATGATTTTGGAGATTGTGCCCCTTTGAGGAGTCAAAACTGGCATTTTAATTTTTTTAATTCATCCTCACAAGAGGTGAAGCATCCAAATAAAACTTTTCCTCAAAAGATTCATGGCTTAAATGGAAATAAATATCAAAAAATTAAATCTGATTCTTAAAGACAACTTAAGCAGTTTTATAAATACCGGTATACCAAATAATTCTACAAGCATTAGCATTCTAACCTAATCTCTATTATCTCTATTATTCTGTCATGTATGGTTATTCAAACTTTATAAACATTTATTGGCTCTCAAAGGCTATTAACTGGTTTTTAAAGTTATCTAATTAACCCACTCCCTTTGAAATACGAATATTAGCACCATACTCTTTACTATTTGAAAGGTCTGATAATTGTTTTATATTTAAAATTAATAGCTTCTATTGCTGTCATTAGTTATTGTAGCATTTGCAATAACAAGGACCCATTTTGCTCCAACAGACTGATAGAATTCCAATATATGAAGCACATAGGAAGACTTCACTCCAGGATATCTCTTGCTTGTGGTCCTCTGTTTGAAAAATGCGTATTCAGGAATGAACCATAAATCCAAGTGACATGGCTTGTTCATGTGACTGACCGTTCCTCTGGGCAGACACGCTGTAACCTGCAGGGTCACAAGATCATGGATCACACAGACACAGCCACAGGCTTCTAGAGATCACACTGAAGCAGGTGCTCAGCAATCAGCGATCTTCCGAAGGCAAAGCCAAGTACACAGAAGCTGAAGGCGAGGCTGCTGGGTAAAGAAAGAAGAGTAGCACCTATAAAGCTGTATTGAAATTCTCTCCTTGTCCACTTGGGCAAACTAAATTGTGAGCCTGGCGAGGGGTAAGTTTGTGTCTGATTCACTTCGGGATCTCCACTGCCTAGCACAGGGCCTGCCTGGCACATAATTGGTGTGATCGCACTGACGGTGCCCATCAGAGGCTGCAGAGAGTTCAGCTGACCTTCCTGGGCAGCACCAGCTTCACGCACTTTCCCAGACCCACATCCTCAGGCTCGGGCCTCCACTTCCAGACCCTGCCTCTGTCTCTGCTGGGCCCAGCTGGCCAAACTCTGACATGGCCTTGTCCATCACGTTTAACCCTTGGGGCCCAGACCTCTGACCTGTTGTGCCAGAGGCCTTGGCACAGAAGATGTCCATTTACCAATCCCCGAGGAGCCAGGGCCAGGGTTTGTGCCTCATCCAAAGAAGAAGTGTCTTTTGCTGTGAGATCAAAAAAGAATGTGTTAGTCTTCTGAGTTCCCTGGAGAAATAGAACGAATAGGATGTGTGTGTGTTTATGTATGTATCTATATATATAAAGAGAAAGAGAGGGAGAGATTATACGAATGGGCTCCCATGGTTCTGAGGCCAAGAAGTCCCAAGACTTGTGCTCAGCAAGCTGGAGACCCCGGAGAGCTGAGGGTCTACTCCCAGTTCAACTCCAAAAGCCTGAGAACCAGAAGAGCCGATGGTGTAAATTCCAATCCGAGTCCGAGTCCAAAAGTGGGAGAAGACGGATGTCCCAGCTCAGAGACAGGTAGGCAGACAGAGCAAGCTCTCCGTTCTCAGCTTTGATGTTCCATTCAGACCTTCAACAGATTGGATGAGGCCCACCCACTTGGGGAGGGCAATCTGCTTGACTCGGTCTACCTGCTCAAATGTTAATCTTATCCAGAAGCTCCCGCACAGACACACCCTGAATAATGCTCAGCCAAAGAGCTGAGCATCCCATGGCCCAGCCAAATTGACACGTAAATTAACCGTCACAGGAGTCAAGCTGCCCGTGTAGACCTTTGTTCCCAGGGAGGATGGAAATTCACTAAACTCCTATCAGTGTGGGAAGAACATGAGTTTTGGCATCAGTCAAGACTGAGTTGAATCCCACTCTACCACTTAACAGCTGTATGACCAAAACCAAATTACTCAACCTCTCTGAGCCTCAGTTTCCTCATCTGCAAAATGGGAGTAACCCCACCCATCTTGCAGGGCCAATTTGAGGAGATACTGAAATAATATATATTGAGTGCCTAACTTAGCATCTGGCACACATAGAGGGTCTCAGGAAATGCCACCCCTCCCCTTCCTACCAAGGGCATCTCTGCAGTGGCCTCCTCTTCAATCTTTTTATCCATGCCTGGTGAATCTTCCTGCTCACGTCGGATTCCACGTGTCCTTTAAGATCCTTGATCCCCAAGAGGACTGTCCAGGAGCTCCAGCATCGCTTTTGTGAACTCCTATAGCATTCCACCAGTAACACACAGCTCAATACACACCTGTGTCTCAATGTCAGTTTCATTTTCTCAATCAGATCATAAGTTCTATGAAGGAGGCAGCTATATCTTAAACAAATTCCATTCTCGCTCCCTGACCCCAAAACATACCTGCAACACAAGACTGTGTACATTGAAATCTCTTAGTGAAAACCGAACTGAATCCAACTATATAACTGATCATCGAAAGATAATGAATTCTTTTAACGAAAGAGAACTTTTTCATCCTTAATCCCGAGAAACTCAAGGAATCCACACATCTCATGGTCTGAGCACCAGAGGAAGGGACCAAATGAGTCATACATCACAGGGCCAAGTCACGTGGACTGTCCAAAGGCCACATGGTGGCCATCAGGAACTGAGATATTTTACAAGCATCATGAGAATGTACTGGAAAATCTTGGAGACAAAAAGCTCAGATTTAAATCCTCACTGCCGTTTTCTGTATAATTTTAGCAAAAGAGTTCAACTCTCTGTTCCTCATTTATAACATGGGGGTAATAATGCCTATTGATGCCCAATAATGCCCAGTGAAATAATATGCAAATACAGTAGGAGCAGCATAGCCCAGCACAGCTGGGACTCAGGAGTCAGGTTCAGTTCTCTGCGTACCTGCTGTGTGATGCTTCTTGTGTCTCGGTTTTCTAATCTGTAAAAAGTGGATTATAATAGTACCTACCTCTTGGGTTGATGTAACATTGAAAGAGATAATACATGTAAAGTGCTTAGAACAGAAGAGCATGGAACAGAGTAAAGCTTAATGAATATTCGTTATTACCACGGAAAGGGCTGAGCTTGCTCCCAGCATTTCGTGGGCACTCAGGAAATGGCAGCTACTGTTAATGAAATGGATGGTCAATTGAGGGGAACAGGAAACCCATTAAGAACAGCAGCAATGAGGGCTGTATCCTGAGCAGAAGCTGAAGTTTGCAACCAAGGAAATATGGTGAAATGAAAAGTGACGTTCTGCCCCATTGTCACTATTAATAAACATGCACAACACGGTCTGCAGTCAGGGGGCAAAAGCGCACAAACTTTGCACCTTGAAAGTAATAAGAAGTTACGTCTGGTTCTGGCCCCCCAAATAAATGAAACTTTGAGCATTTCCCCATTAGTATGGACCCCGAGCAAAACAACCAAGCTCCTGACTTTGCCACGCTGATAGCAGAAGATGTCACAACCTTTCTGCATATGATGCTCACAACAGGAATGCTGCTCTTTCCCCGCCATGAACAGACTGATGTATGCTTGGTAACCTTGATGATCTTGTGGTTTTGTTCTTTAAATATCTTTGGCTCTTTTATTTGGTGAGCTGGTCCTATGAAAATCTGACTCCTTTCACGTTGCGAGTCAACTTCTTTTCTTTCCTAAACTTTTGTCTTTGGGTCTGAAGTTGACAGTTACAAGGCCAATGGCAGCCAGTTCATTGTCCCTCTTCTCCAGTCCTGAGGTTGTTGACCATGATGTACCCACGGGGGATGCTTTTATTAAGCCAGGCTGTAAGTGTTGGGAGGAACATAATGGGGAAAGGTAAGAAGATTCCAACTTGATGCGTCTGACAAATGATTATCTTCTGCATCTGGTAAATGATGTGGAAGAGCATCTTAGTTCTTAATCAAGGACTTGGCAATCACTTGGGCATGGAGCTACACAAAAACTGTGTTAATGAAAACTAGTTAGGGGCCAGCCTGGTGGCACAGCGCTTAAATGCGCATGTTCCACTTCGGTGGCCTGGGGTTCCCCAGTTCGGATCCCGGGTGCAGACATGCCACTGCTTGGCAAGCCATGCTGTGGTAGGCATCCCACATATAAAGTAGAGGAAGATGGGCACAGATGTTAGCTCAGGGCCAGTCTTCTTCAGCAAAAAGAGGAGGATTGGCAGCAGATGTTAGCTCAGGGCTAATCTTCCTCAAAAAAAAAAATTTAGTTAAAGATAGCCCCATCTGAATTTCAAATCATGGAACATGATTCATTCATTTATAAATTTAAAAATATTTTTAAAAATAGATATATATTGGTTAAAAATATTAAATATTAATATTTATTTATATTAATTAAAAGGGATATATTAATATATTATTTAAATATATTATAATATTAATGATATAATATTGATATTAATATGATATACTTAATATAATATATTAATATTTAACATTTATAAATATATAAGCTTATATATTTACAAATAAAGTATAAATAAAGAAATATATTTTTATAATTTTTAATATAAGCTAAGTTAACCAAGTTCATTTAAGGCATTTTCAATTACGGTTTGGAATAATCCTTAGAGATTTTATTTTCATGATTAGATAGAATGATTCGAAATACATATAGAGATAATTTCAACACCAACTAGATGCTTCGAAAGTGCTTGAGGGTATTTGAAAATAGTTTTTTCTCCTAGTAGCTTAAATATTGCCCACAGCATTTGTCTTAGTCTGTTCAGGTTGCTGTAACAGAATACCATAGACTGGGTGGCTTTCAAGAACAGAAATTTATTTCTCACAGTTCTGGAGGCTGGAATTCCAAGAACAAAACACTGGCAGTTTCGGTGTCTGGTGAGAGCCCGCTTCCTAGTTCGCAGATGGCAGGTCTTCCTTTCCCCGGGGTCTCACATGGTGGAAGGGGAGAATTCTGGTCCCTTCAGCTCTTTATAAGGACACGAATCCCATTCATGGGGGCTCCACCCTCATGACTTACTCGCCTCCCACGGCCCCATCTCCAAACACCGTCATCACATTGGGGATGAGGTTTCAACATATGAATTGGGGTTGGGGGGGGCACACAAATATTGCCTATAGCAGCGTTATTCACTTTTCACCAACGCTAAAGAAACGGTTTCCCATACAAAGTTGAATTTTAACCAAAGCCCCTGCTTGAACTATCACAAAGACCAAATATTTAAAGCAAAAATAAAATTAGCTGACATTTGTTGAGAGATGACTCCGCGCCAGGCCCTGTGCTAAGTGCTTTATCTGCATTATTGCATCTAGTTTTTACATTTCCCTGTGAGGTAGTATAACGGGAACTCCCTTCAATTTTAGCGGAGGAAAGTAATTTGCCCAAGATTGAACAGAGTATCTGGCTGAGTAGATGTTTGAGCCCACATATTTCAGCCTCTTGAATTTGAGCTTTAACCACGCTGCTACACCGTTCCTTGTGGACCGTTTTACTCCATTCGTTCTTTCATTCATCTAGTAAACGTACAGTCTGTGATCACATACTGTGATCGGGCACTGTTCCCACTGCCAAAGGGAATGAGATAGAGAAGCCACCCTCATGGAGCCCACGTTTCTGGGGTGGAGACGAGGGGAGAAGAGAAACATACAAGTACTGGGATCCATAGTGTGCCACACGGTGATGAGTGATGTGGAGAAAGCAAGGAAGCAGCAAAGATGGGTGGGGATGCTGGGAGGAGGAGTGGGGTGGCCATTTTCAACTGGTAAACAGGTTTCTGTGTTGAACTGAAGCCTGGAGGAGGTGAGGGAGAGGACTTTGCCAACCCTGTTCTTAAGGGAGTCGCGTTTCAGGCAGAGAGAAAAGCTACTACAGATACCCTGGGCTGGGAGCCTGCAGGGCTGTTCTCGGAAGACCAAGGAAGTCCTAGTGGCTGGAGCTGCGTGATCTAGGGCAGTGGCTCTCCAAGCTCTGTCCTTGGACCAGCAGCATCAGCATTAGCTGGAGACTAGTTAGACAAGTGCAAACTCTCAGGCCCCATTCCATGCCTGTAGAAATAGAAACTCTGGGGTAGAGCCCAGCAGTGTAGAGTGTGTGTGTGTGTGTGTGTTAGCTTCTTGTTTTGAAATAATTTAAGATTTACAGAAGGATTGTAAAGATAGTACAGAGATTTCCTTTATACCCAACTTCCCCTAACGTTAACATCTTACATAATCATAGCACATTTTTTAAAAAACTAAGATTAACATTGGTCAACAGTACTAACTAGACCACAAACTTTATTTGGATTTCCCCAGTGTTAGCCATCTGTGGTTTAACAAGCCACCTGGCGATGCCCTCAAAAGTTTGAGGGCCACCAATCAAGGGGGACACTAATAGGAAAGGAGCCCAGGGAAATTGGGAGAGGTCTAGATCTTGTAGGGTCTTACAGGCAATTGTAAGGCCTTCAGCTTTTCCTCTGGGTAAGGTGGGAAGCCACTGGAGGGTTCTGAGCTCAAATGACACTTCCGCAATGTGGTCTCACATGACCACGCTGCTTTACAATTGGAAAAGCTCCTCCCCAGCCCATACCCAACGCTGTCACTCCAATCCCCCTTCCCCTGCTTTGTTTTGAATCGTCTTTTCTTCTTTTTCCTTATCTGTTATCTTTGCTGCACTATTCTGTCTCCCCCGCTAGCTCCACAGGGCTGGAAACTTTGTCTTATTCATGGACGCGTTCCCAGCACCTTGAACAACTCCTGGCACACAGGAAGGACTCCACAAACACTTGCTGAATAGAGAAAAAACCTAGAAAAGAAGAAAATAATAAAGCAAGGAAGAAGTGAACTGTTCTGACCTTCATTTTGAAAAGCCCGTTCTGGGTACTGGGTGAAGACAAGACCGGTAAAAGGTGGGGGTGCAGGGGCAGAATTGGGGGTGCCGAAGCAGTTCAGAGGCCGCTGTGATGATCCAGGGGAGAGAAGGTGATGGCTTGATGTTGTGTGGGCGATTCTGGGGTTTTGTGTCTTACAGAGGCTGGTGGAACAGACGTGAACATTACGGTCATCTGAGGGATAGACTGTTCAAGAAGAGCTCACAAGAGTAACTTGAAGATAAACCAACTTCTTATTTTAAGAATAAAAAATAAACTCCTAATATTTGGTTATTTTAAAAGAATTTCCTGTGCACGTGCAAAATGCCCGGCTTTTATTCTCTATTAAGACTTGCAGAGTCTGTTATTACAGCCTTGATGTTTAACTTACCATCAAAGGGAGCAGACCAAGATGGCCACATCTCGAGTTCAGGAATGTTAAACACTATTCACAATATGCCCCAGACTTGAAATGCTTTATTTAATACTGAATTCTTCCAGAAATAGCGTGAAGTTGTGGGGGTTGTTGAGATAACATCCCAATGGCAGCACGACACTTCAGAGTCAAAGAAACAACATGGGGTTTGAAGTCCAGAGCCTAATTTCTAAACCTAGTCCTGCCTTGTGTTAGCTGTGTGACCTTGGACAAGTCACTCAACTGCTCTGGGCCTGAATGTCTTCACCTTACTCTCCCTGATAATAGTCCCTGGCACTTTGTATGCACATCAGAGGGCAGAACTTTATGATTTTCACGTTAGCAAGGGAGGCTGCTCTTGAGTTGCCAACTGCCTGTGTCTCTAATGGGGAAGATAGCAAGTCATCTTCCAGAAAATCATGTTGTTCTTGAAAGAATTCTTCAAAGGTCCCTTTTGGTCATGGATGTAGGACAAGAAGAGCCCATTTCTCTAGAGGAAAGTCTCCCTAGGACAGTTTCTTGGCTTGGAAGAGGCCACTCCTCCCCAGCTTCTTCCAATTTTGCATCAGGGCAAAGGAGACCACTGGGAGGAGAAGATAGGAGGGGCCGACCCCTTCTCTTTGTAGGTTCCACTGCTAGAACTTCTCTGATGGATGGAGGTGGACTGGACTGAGGTCAGCTGGCAGGAAAGGATCCTCCCAGGGGCTTGGGAAAGGGAAACGATACACGTTTGTTATTATCATAGAGCAAAAATCAACAATCGCTAACATTTGAGTGTCTTTACAGTTTACAAGGCATTGTCACAGATATTAACATCATCTTCACAATACTGTGATTGGACCTGAGTTCTCAGCATGAGGAAGCCTTGTCCCCACCCCAGGACACCTAGGAAAGACTCCCCTGGGATTCCATCCAAGAAATGCCTGAGCGGATGTCCAGCATCTGTGGATGAGGGTACTGGAGTACCAGCCTCTCACCCCATATCTCGCCTTAAATCCTTTGGGAAATTCGTATTCTCACCCTTTCCGTCACCCACCACTCATTCTCTGCCCCCAGTTGTAATGCTTCTTGAGTCCCATGAGCTCGACTTGTGGCTCACGCTTTCCCTAGCTTTCGAAGTCCTGGTCTACCTCCTGGCTGCGACTTTCATCCCTCCCCTTCAGTTTGATGCTTACCTATTCACATCCTTCTAGGTACCTCTCTGCAACTCAGCTTGGCCCTCAAAACCTTTCCTTGGTACCTTGCCCCCGAAGTAGCTCCCCACACCTTCAGGGATGGAAACTGGGCAGTTAGCAGATCTGACAGATGATGAACCTGCCAAGACCCACACAACCAACCCAACTGTGTTGTCCCAATGTGAAGCTCACCTCATGGGAAATTTTGACACCTAAACCTTCACTCTTTCCCCCACACCAGGTCAGCTTTCACCTGTAAGAATGTTAGCAACATCCCAGTCGTGCAACACATTTATCAAAACATGGGGTATTTCTTTCAGTAGAATAGGATTTCATCACATTCCTATCTCCTGGGGTGACACCCCACCCCAACCCCACAATCATGGCCAGAGTGGTTCTTTTTAGGATGATCAGGGAGCGGCAGTAATAAGACCATTCATCCCAACTGAAATAAGAACTGTTAGATTAAAGAGACGTGACTGCCAAAAGGCCAATGAGTAGCCTGAGCAAAAGAAGTGGCCTCAGGGGGCCAGAATCTGCCAAACAGCTGACCAGTGAGATCTAAATTGGCAACAAGGCCTGGTCCCCATTTCAAAGGGGAAATTAAAACCAGGCTTTCTGGGAGGGCAGGCCCTAGTCAGAAGGGAGGTGATGCCGGTAACCTAGGCAACGTGCAAACACCAACTTTTCCTTTCTCCTCTTCTCCTTCCCAGTGGCCAACTTCCAAACAACACTCCTACACTCATATATCTCAGGGAGAGGTGTCAAGAGAGGATGAAGACATCTTATCATTCCCTGAGAAAATCCAAAAGGTTTAGGATGCTCCCACCAAAGAAAAGGAAAAAAGAGAAAGAAAAATCACTTTAGTTACTTCTATCAGCAGAGAGACTTATATAATAAATATAGGAAGCCATTTAAGTCTTCCCTGACTGAGGACCTGAAGACCCTTCCAGAAGGATTAGAAATTCAAAATAAAGTTATATAAAAAGAGATAGTCGAGAATATCTTACATTTACGTAGAATGTTGCAGTGCACAGAGTGGTTTTATGTACATTACTATCTTGTGAGGTGGATCTCACTGTCTCTGTTTGCGGGGGGAGAAAATAAGGCCCAGGCCATTTAAGTGGCTTGTCCAAGGCCTGGCGCATGGCCCAGAGCCTCCAACAGAGTCGGTCCTCAGTAAATACTTGTTAAATGAATGAACACAGCTCATGTCAGAACTGATCTTGGATTGAAAGTTTCCCAACCTGAGGTGGTTCTTGCTGTCCTGCTCCAGCCTAGCTGTGCTGAATTCCTGTAGGAGCTTTATTCTTTCATTCATCAATTTAATGAATCCTCAGTGAGGTTCACTATGTGCCAGGCCCTGTGTGAAGCGCAAAACCCAGCAGTGATGGAGGCCTGGGCTCGCACAGAGCTCACACCCAAAGGGTGGGAGTAAGGACAGTGAGTAGAGAGCCAGAAGAAGGAGGTAAGCAAGATAATTTGAGATTATGTTAACGCTCTGAAGGAAACAAACAGGGTCATGTGTCAGGGAGCAACTAAGCAAAGGTATATGTGGGGGCTATATATGGGGGGCCTCTGAAGGGTTGCCAGTGAGCATCATGGCCATACACATACATACAGCAGAGTCCTATTAACCAACGTTTCTGATATCTATAGGATTCAATTTAAGTACACTTTTAGAAGGCATAGATCACTGTTAAAATACTATCTCAGTGAAAAATTTTTAATAAATATTGTGCATTTCACTGCTTTATTAAACTTTCAAGTGAAGTCTTGGGAGCTATCAGCTCTGCCCTCAATGGTTGCACTAAATGATGATTTTGTTATTTCCTTTCATCTGTCCACTGTTGTCGCTTAGTGGGGCAGCATCAATAGAGCCACCCTCATATTTCTAATCTACTCTGAACTATGGCCTGGGAGGAACTAACAGCTGATATCATAAAGCCTTTGGGAAGCAGTCTTTGGGAAAACTGTTTTCAGTTACTCTTGAGAAGAGGAATGAGGACAACAGGAGAAGTAGCAGTTAATTACTTAAGAGTACATAACTAGTGAATAACAGAACCAGCACTAGAACACAGCATCCCAACCAAGGTCAGGGCTCTTTCTAATCGAGACCACAGGAATCTGTGCAGCCTCAGGGCTCTTATCCATAAAAAGAAGGATGGCCCTCAACGATCTGAGGCTCTTTCTGGCTTTAGAACTCTATGGTGAAGGACTTTCACTTCCAGCCAAGATGGAGTAACCACCAAAATCACCAGAAGAAATATAGGAAACAATGCTTTTTAAGACAATGGGCATCAAGCAACGAAGATAGATGGAAAACAAACAAGGTGAGCCAACGATTTCCCTAGGTTAGTGTCTTGAAAAAGCTCCCAAGCCATGGGGCAGGAAGGGGGACCCCGGGCAGTGTCCAGCAAATTTTATGAGTCTTTGACACAGAGCTGAGAATCCAGGGAGATGGAGGGAACTAGAGCTCACAGGACAGGGTCCTAAAGAGGAGAGTTGCACAGAAAAAGAACTCTGGAGATCTACAGAGGGGTCTCCTTAAGTATCAGCAGACTTCTGATCAGTGTAGGCATGTCAGAAAACTATCTGAGGCCAGGAAAATAACCACCCAGAAGGAGTAGAGGGAACAGCATACAGCATTCACACAAGGCAGGAAAGAGTGTCTATTCCCAAGAGCAGAACTAGAAAACTTCATGAATCACAGGACATTGAGTGGAGTGCTTAGAAAGGTCTTGCCTCAAAACTGGGGACTAGTTAGCCCCAGTCTAAATGTGGCCCTGGTCCCACCCAATAAGCTTAAAAGGAAGATCTGAAAGGAACAGACTATTTTCAAGTAACTTAACTGTGCTCCAGATAAAGGTCAAGAATATTTATAGGAATACAAAAATATCCATCAACCAAGAAGGTAAACTTCACAATGTCTGGCGTCCAACCAAAGATTAGCAGGCATGCAGAGTCAGGAAAATTTGACACGTAATGAGAATAATCAATCAACTGATGCAAACCTAGAACTGACACTGATGTTATAATTAGCAAATAAGAACAGTGAAAGCTATTATAACTACATTCCATTATATATTATATATTATAACTGTTCTCTACAGTTAAGTAGAGGCATGAAAGGTATAAAAAAAAGACCAAAACGTACAAACTTTCAGTTATTAGATGAATAAATTCTGGAAATCTAAGGTACAACATGGTGACTGCAGTTAATAATGAGGTAGCATACACTTGAAATTTGCTAGGAGAGTAGATCTCAAGTTTTCTCACCAAAAAACAAAAGCAAAAAGGTCACTATGAGAGGTATGTTAATTAGTTTGACTGTAGTGATCATTTCACAGTGTGTATGTATGTCAAAACATCACATTTACACCTTAAAAATATACAATTATTTGTCAAAGATAAAAATATTCTTTTAAAAAACTGAAAAAAAGACACAAATCAAACTACTAGAGGTGAAAAATACACTGGATAGGATTAACAGTAGATTAGATAATTCAGAAGAAAATATTAGCGAATTTGAAGACATAGCAATAGAAACTATCCAAAATGAACATACAGAGAAAAAAATATTTAAAGAAAAGAGCATCAGTGACCTACAGGACAACTTCAAGTGTCCTAACATACGTACAACTGAAGTCCTGAAGCTGGGATAGAAAAAAATGTTTGAAGAAAGAGTAGCCAAAAATGTTCCAAATTTGATGAAAACTATAAATCCACAGATCCAAGAAGTTCAATGAATCGTAAATACAAGAAATATGAGAAAAAAATACATGAAGGCACATCATAATCAAATTCTTGCAGTGAAAAAAAGAAAAGAAAAAACAGAGAAAAAGATACAATATTAAAAGTGGCCAGAAAGAAAAGATAAGTTCTATATAGAGGAACAAAGAAAAGGATGACATCAGATTTATCTTCAAAAACAAGGAAGTGAGAAAACAGTAGAGCAACATACTTAAAGTTCTGAAGAGAAAAAAACAAGTACCAACCTAGAATTCTTTCCCCATCATAAATATCTTTCAAAACAAAGATAAATATAATGGGATATTATTTGGCAATAAGAAGGAATAAATTACTGACAGATATTACAACATGGGTGAACCCTGAAAACATGCTAAGTAAAAGAAGCTTGTTACAAAAGATCATATATTATATGATTCATTTACATGAAATATCCAGAACAGGCAAATTTATAGGACCAGAAAGTAGATAAGTGGTTGCCTAGGGTTGAAAGGTCAAGGGGAAGGAGGAACTGAGAGGGACTCCAAATGGGTACAGGTTTTTGGGGGAGAGTGAGGGAAATATGTTCTAAAATTAGATTATGGTGGTGGCTGCACAACTCTGTGAATACAGGAAACACCATTGAATTACACACTTTGAGTGAAGTGTATGGTATTTGAATAATATCTCAATAAAGATTTTTTAAAAGGGAAAATAAAAACTTTTGAGGATATATAAAAGATGAAAAACTCATCACTGACAGAGCTGCGCTCCAAGAAATGTTAAAGGAAGTCCTTTTTCAGATAGAAGGAAAATGATACCAGATGGAAATATGGATGCACACCAAGGAATGAAAAGCACTGGGAATGATAATTCCATAGGAATATATTGTGAACACTTTCCCATGTCAATAGTCCTCTACAATTGAATATTTATCAGCTGCAGAGTTTTTCGTCCTAAGGAGCCACCATCGTTACTTAAACTTGATGAGATAGGGGGAGCTGGGACCCAACACACTGATGTTTTATCATAATTGACCTTATGTAGGGGGAAGACACTTCTTTCACTGTAACAAGAAGAAAGGAGACACATGGATATCTGTAAATTGCAAAGGAAATTTTTTTCTTCTTTTTCTTGGATTATAAGGTAAGAGGAAGCGTGAGATGGTGAAAAAAAGTGGTCAGATCTTCCTTTCTAGAGTCAGGTTCAAAGAAAAAACAGTAACAGCTTGCAAAGATTTTTGTGGGTAAACCTAACCTGGAGACTTAGCATCATGAATAAATAAAAAATAAAAGTGTCCTACTAAAGACTGCCAATGGAATTGGATTTCATGTAAGCAGTTATTTAGAAGATTTTGAGTGGGTGAAAACCCTAATCGTATATCTAGGTGTTTGCATATCTTTAAGTGGGGAAGCCTGGGAGGCACCACCTTAACCAAGCGATCAAGGTCAGCATCACCAGTGACAAGCCATATCGACATCATGTACCCCCTGAAGTGATGCAGTGAGAAAGGCATGTGACTTCCATGGTACTGCCACCAAAATGCATCACTTCAATCTAGTTATGATAAAACATCATACAGACCCAAATGGAGAGACAGTCTAAAAAGTAGCTGACCAGTATCCTTCAGAAGTGTCAAGGTCATGAAGGACAAGGAAAAAGTGAGGGTTTGTCATAGACTAGACGAGATTAAGGAGACATGACAACTAAATGCAAAACACGATCTTAGATTTGATCCTAAAAGAGAAAAAGAGAATTCTGGAAAACTCAGTCAAAGTTAAGTTAGATCCATATTTTAGTTCACAGTTTTGTTTCAACATTAGCGTCTTGGTTTTGATCACTGTACTACGGAAGTCGGCGGTAACCTTAGGGGAACTTGAACGAAGGGTATACCGGAACACTGTGCTACTTTTGCAACTTTCATGTAAATCGAAAATAATTACTCCATAAAAATTTCTTAAAACTAGGTTATTTATCAAGAAATCAGATGGTCAGCAACTTCAACCATCTGAAGCAGAACTGGAATCTCGAGATGAAATGAAAGAACTTCTGAACACAAGGAAATTAGCCGTCACCAAGCCCATGGAGTGATAACACCTCCAGATCAGGTGGTTGGAGGGCCTCACCTAGATGCTGATGTCACTTGCCTGAGGTAGGTTCTGGATAAATGGTGGATGGTCTTCCCCTCCCCAGGCAGCCCTTGCCCAAAAGGTACTAAAGTCACAGAGCATCAAGGAGGAAAAACCTAAGTTTTTGTACATCTTCTCCGTCATTCATTCTTTCGACAAGTATTTATTGAGCGTCTGCTAATAATGACACTTCACTCAGCCACCCTTATGTGAGTTTGCAAGAAGTTTTCATTCCAGTTCTTCTTTTAAATCAAGATTCAGTAAACTTTTCCTGTAAAGGGTCACAGAGTAAATATTCTAGTCTTTTCAGGCCATATGCTCTCTGTCTTAACTACATAGTCAGCTCTGCTGTAGTAGCACAAAGGCAGCCATAGAAAACACAGAAGTGAGTGGGTATGATGGTGTCCCAATAAAACTTTATTTATTAAAAAGAAAAGGGGTGGACCACAGTTGGCCAATGGCTTGTGGTTTGCAGACCCCTGTCCTAAAAAATCAGAAAATACATAAGTATTTCCACCAGCCTAACATGGAGAAGATAATCCACAACTCCAAAGTAAAATAAAACTCCCAAATAATTTAGTTTTCCAATTAGTTCATCTATAATGGACATGTGCTTCAGAATTTCACATTTTCAGTTCAGCCTTTAGAAGTGTCTTTTCACGTATAAAAAGTATTTAAGATGACTCAAACTGTCAAGCAAAGGAGTGCATGCAACCAGGAGTCAGCCTCCAGAGGCCTCCCTGACCCGTGACCTTTTTTTGGATTGCAGTGCGGCATCTGCGACGCGTCTTTGTTCTTAGATATCATGCTTTAAACGTGGTTCAGTGAAGCCACAATTACAGATTCCAAGCGAGCATTATCATCATTGCTTTTGAAAGGGGATGTTTTAGAGTAAGGAATGGTTCTGGAAGTGAACAGAGAATGCAGCAAATAGCCGTCTGGCGTCTAAGTCGCCTTTGCTCTGGGGAGGAGAGCCATTGCTGCAATCTGCCTGGATGACACAACTTGGCCTGAGTTACCCACCCAGAAAGAGGCTGAAATGTTGTTGCCTCTGGAAACGACAGGACCATCTTCCTGCTCCCCGAGTCCTGATGCTTGAGGGGGAAGCCTCACTCTGTAGCCACTTGTCACTTCTCTGAACCTTAGCCTCCTTCAAGCAAGTGACTTCATGGCATTAAATTTTCGGTTCACTTTAGATGCCACACATTCAATAGGAGAAGCAGCTTTTGCTACAGTGTGAGAAAGTAATACACTTTTCTTAAGTGTCTACTCCCCAGGTATATTCTAAACATTACAGCCCCATCCCCTTCGCAGATTTATAACTAAAAACTTTCCAAATGCTAGAGAAGCTTGATTCCAGGCTAAAAGTACAACATTAAACAGACATCCATTTTATAGTATTCAAAAATAAAGAACTCCCACCTAAACATTGACTATTAATATTAATTAATATTGAATATTAAATTTAGATCTGGATGTCATGCATGAAGAAGGCTTTAAACCAGAGTTTTCCATTGTAAGCTGTTTTGCAAGATTTTAGTAATCCCACGGAGTATCAGTGAGGGCAGCATTTCACAAAAAGCCAACTTAAGTAGCTTAAATAGATAGAGTTTTGTTTTTACTTTATGTAGCAAGAATTCCAAGGTGGCAGGCAATCCAGGACAATGTGCCTCTGTTTAGTGACATTGCCATAAATCCAGAATCCTTCTTTTTTTCCTCTCACCCAGACTTAGTTTGTTGGCATCTCACCTCAAGATGGCAATTTGGCTGCTATAGCTCCGGACATCATATCCATATTCCCACTAGGGAGAAGAAAGAGGCTAAGGAAAGTCTCATGGAATGGCTTTCTCCTTTTATCAGTGAAGGAAAAACTATCCTGGAGGCCTCCCAACACCCCCAATACTCCCATACTGACTCCCTTTGTATTCCATTTGACATTTATGAGTCATATGGCTATCCCTAGCAGTAAAGAAACCGAGATAGTGGGTGTGTTGGCTTTCCAAACACTATAAGAGAGAGTGGTGAGGACGAAGGAGCTGAATGGGTGTCAGATTAGCCAACCCAATCTGTCTACCCCAACACATTATAGGTATTTTATTCTTCTGTTTTTCACATTCTCCTATTTGTCAATAATAAAAGTATTTTTTAGTTTTTTATTAAAAGGAGTAATTTTAAAGTTTATTATTTTGCTGACTTGATTGTTATTGAAGTCATTGCTTCTGACCCAATAAAACGTTGGTATTTAAATAAATTCCATTAGTTTCTAATTGCCCTTCCAAGACACCCTCTATAGCAGGAGTCAGCAAACCATGACTGTGGGCCAAACCAGCCCACCGCCTGTCGTTGTCAATAAAGTTTTATTGAAGACAGCCACAGTCATTCATTTCCTGTTGTCTGCGGCTGCCTTTGTGCTACTACAGCCGAGGTGAGTAGTTGGAATAGAGACCATGTGACCCTCACACCTCAAGTATTTACTGTCTGGCCCACTATAGCAAAAGTTTAGCAGCCCCTGCCTGGTAGGCCATGCCCGAGGAGAAGCCCAGCTCCTCTTGCAGGATCCCAAACTCCTCCTGAGGTCTTCGGGACTGGTGGGAGTCATTTTAATGAAGACAACATCCCCATATGGTCCTGGTGATACCAGCATTGCCAACTACAGAGACTGACCTGGCTCTGGTGTCTTCTGCACTGGGACACAGGCTTGCCTTTGTTTTAAAAGACCTCTCTCTCGTTTCCCGTTAAAAATAAGATGTTATGTATAAATGACATACCTGAAGTAGAGTCATTTAGCAAAATACTGGTTCTTTTGTATTTGGTTTTTCAAAACACCCCACCGTGAACTCATTGGCTCAAGGATCACCATCCTAGCTGAACCGCTAATAAATCGTCTCACTTTTATAAACTGCAAACAAAAACTTTTTAAGAAAAAAAAATAAATCTTTTCTAAATCAGGGCAAACAGGACATGTCTAATAAAGCCACAGAGAGCTCACTGGGAACTGATGCCATCTCCCTCCATCTCCTTTAAGAGCAGGATACATCCACTGCTCTTGCTGGACCGTAATTCATCCCGACAGCCTCTGGGGCTTAATTAATGGCCACCCTTCCCTAATGGAACAGTTAATCTCTCCAATATGAACTGTGGCTGATCTCAAGTTCTGGCTTTGGATGGAAATCTAACAAACTTGGATGTGACTCTCCAGAATGCCGAGTTGCCTTTGCCAGCTGCACAAGGTAGAGGCCCAGGAGAGACCCACACGCCCCTTGGCCTTCTCCAGTGCTTTCCGCCTGCCCTAGTTTCTGAGCCACTGACCGCATGGCAGGCTTTGCAATGGGTCAGCAGTTGTGGCCGGGTTGGCCTGCCGTGTGGCTAATTACATAAGCTATACTTACCTAGAAAGTATGGGCGGTTTCTTACGAATCTGGCTACTCTGATTACAAACTTAATTCCTAAAAGTAACCCAAAATGTAGGTTATTCTCTTTTTATTTTATCCTGCCCTGCCCTCCTCTGAAAGCAATGCAAATGCATGTAGAACAAAAAAAAATAAAATAAAGGAAATTTGGATGAAAGAGGAAAGCAAATCTATTTTTTCTTTTGCTGGATTACTTTGTGACTGCTTCCATGCAATAGCTCAAGTCATGTTGTCTGCCCAGCCGCCCTGTGAGGTCATGCCTTATTTGACTGATGAGGAAACTGAAAGGTTAAGTGATTGTCCAAAGTTCTAGAAACAATGGCTGAGCGAGGTTTGAGTGCACAGCTGTCGTACTCCAAAAGCCACCTTGGGATCATTAGATGACAAACACAAGGACCAAGAGCCAATCTATTAACCAACTATCTCTTGGGCCCTGGGCCTTTCAGCCCAGCCTGCTATGCCGATGCCCCGGCCCAGAAAGGCAGTTATCCTGAATTCTTAAAAGAGAGCCAAAAGACCAAGAGTGTGGAGCTATGAGGACCTGAGGCTGGAGCGGGGCAGAAATACCTTAAGAGAATTCAGGACCCAGGTCTCACCAGCTCCGAAGCTGCGCTGTGTACATCCATCCTGCCTTCGCAATCAGTCCTGATACTTCCAATTCTTTTGTTCTCAACAGCTTCACAATCACTTACAAGGCCGTCAATTATATCGATCAGGGAGCAACTCCATTTGGCCCTCAACACCCGGAGTGGACACTGTCAGTGCTATACTCAGACTTTTCAGATCTGTTTTCTCCTGTTTTTGTACATTTATCCCCAGCTTCTGTGTGCTTTACTTCTAATTGCTGTTATCTACAACTTTCTTTAGAGAAATACACTTGAGCCACTGAGCCAAATTGCCCATATGTGCAGAGAGCTAGATGTTCCCAGGAGTTTCAATCCTCTCCAGGCGGCCTGTAGCCAATGGCTGTCTGGTTGGGAGTAGGAAAGCCCAGCTCCCTTGCCTTGAGCGGGACAAACTCTCAAGATGTAATTTACACTCCCAAGTTCCCCCCAGGAACAGGCTAAGACTAGAACTCTGGGTGAAATTGTACACTTGATCAACTTCTTTCTCTTCTCTGACCTACTTTCCTCAGTCTTTTTCCAGTTTCTCCTGGGAGCACACTCTTGAGAAAATACTTATACCCAAATCATCACACGCTGGGTCTGCTTCTGGGGAACTTGTTCTGACAACAGCAAACTAAGATTACTTCATGTGATTTTGCATCTTTAGCAGCATCGCTTTCCTGCCCTCGTCATCTCATAAGAGCTATCATCCTGGAACTCCTTTCTGTTCCCTACTTGCTCCAGCTCCATCCGCCCCCATTCTCTTCTGATTCTTTACCTTTGGAACTATCTTTTCTTCATGATTAGAAAAAGAGTGATGGTCACAATGGAACAATCAAAAAAGCCAGGATCTGAACTAAGACTGTCTGATTCCAAGTTCATGCTGTTAACCCCTAGGATGCCTACTCCTTAAGTTTTGTCTTTGTCACTGACCTCTGGGATCCCAATTCTAGAATATCTTCCAAAGACTGTAATTTGGATTCACCCCATTGGAACTTCTCCAGTTCAAACTCCCTTAAGCGTTTCTCTCTGGCCACTTAGAACCTGATGTCTGGTCCTGTCTGAGCCCATCCAATGCCCCAAAATGGCAGACGTGATATCTTTGAACTTCATTCATTCATGCACGCAGTCTAGAAAATATTTATTGAATGCGTTCTCTATCCCAGGCTCTATTTGAAACACTGGGGAGACGTGATTATTGGACTAGGGATGGAAGGAAGAGACATTAAAGGCTCCTAGTCTCTTTTCTGGTTTTAATTTTCTTTAATGCCTTTTCCCCAAATCCACCAAAAGTTAAAAACAATATAACAGAAAAACAATGGGCTTTGGAGGAGAAGGGAAAAAAAAGAACCTGAGTTTAAAACTACTCCAAGCAAAATACTAGCTCTGTGAGACTCGATAGATTCATGTAAGCTGACTTTTCAACAGTGGTTCTCAACCTGGGTGAAGCCAGGAGACACTGGGAATGTCTGGCGACATTTTTGGTTGTCACAACTGGGGGATAGGGCTCTTCTCTAGTGGGTAGAGGACAGAGATGCATCCTACCATGCACGGGACAGCCTCTCACAGCAAAAAAACTCTTTGGCCCCAAATCTCAGTATTGCTGAGGTTGAGAAACCCTGCTTTGGAATAATAGAAAACCCACAAGGCTGATGTAGAAACAAATGAACAAGTCACTCCCATTAAGATTGAGTCCCCGCTTTCTCTCCCTACCTCCCTGTAGCACACAATACCAACACATTCCCAGATCTGGGTTTTTGCTGGGAAACATGAGGCCTGGCTTACTCTCCACCTCACCCCTCACCCCACCCCAAGAGGATGATCTAAATTCACAAGGCAACTTTTCTCACTTCAAGAGAGATATTCTGTTCTCTCTGCAGTGACAAAGATTAAATAGGTGCTTATCATCCTAGCATATGTTGGGGTCTAAGGCCTTTTTACTTGTTTTAAGAAGATGGAAGCCACAGAAAGATCATATAGCAAGCATAATGGCAACCAGATTTCATCCTGCACTTTGCTGTAAAAACCAAACCGTAGGCATTTGCCTGCAGGAAAAGCCCGAGCAGGAATGAGCCCAGGTACGCCGGACTAAGAGCCTCTGGGACCGTTTCCACTTTACCCTTCCCTAAAGCTATTGCATTCTTAGCAATTTCACTTCCCTTTGCATCATTAATTAGAACCTGCCCAGACTAGACAACTGTGGACATGGAATCTGCCATTCTCAATGAGAGGCTCAGCTGGTCACTCCCTCCTCCAATATGGTAGCCACTACCATTTAAATGACCATTTAAATCTAAGCTAATGAAAATGTTTAAAATTAAAAGTTCAGTTCCTTAATCACACCGGCCACCTCTCAAGTGCTTAACAGCCCCTGTGGCTAGCGACTACCATACTGGAGAATGTAAACATGGAATATCCCCATCGTCACAGAAGGTCAGGCAGCACTGCACAAGCGATGTTGGGCAAAACACTTAATTTCCTTGAGCCCTTGTTTCTTCAATGGTAAAATGGGGTCCATATTTCTTGACTTGTCCCTTTTTCAGAACTATTGGGAAGCTGAACCTATAGAGGCTATGTCTTTTGTAAAATTTTTTTTAAAATGTAAATGTAAGCATTGTGATAGGACCCAAAATCATTTCCTTTCACAAAGATGATGGGCCTTGCTTTATTGCCAAGAAACCAAAATGCTTCTGTCTAGACCGCTTATTCCTGGACCGATAAATTATTACTAAGGGTGAATAGCTTTAAGGTGAGGAGGTTTTGTGGATATGTTCTCCCGCCTCCCTAACTGAAGACTCTGCTGTGTACGTAGTCAATCCACTGGTCCATTCAAAGAGTTTTGCAGGTCATGAAATTTCCCTTTGCGTACTTAGGAAGTTTTCACTATTGTTTTGCATTTTTCCTTCTAAAAACTCAGCCCAGCTCCTCATCCCTAATGCAGCATTCAAGCAAATTCGATCTCTGGGCTTGAGGGAGCCTTTGAATTTTTCTTATTTGGGATCAACAAAGCCTTCCAAATCAAATACAAGGAATGATTCCCGTTAAGCCCCGAGTAGTCTTTGCTGTTTGGTTGGCTGTCAGCTTGGACACACTCCACCAAGAGAGTCAATCTCTGTTTTTACTTAGGCTTGTCCTGATCTGTTCTAAGTCGTAACTCGATGAAAGCATTAGAAGGCAATAAGAGTGTGCATGTCAAGTAATTGGCTAAATTATGTCTGAGAGGGCTTAAAGCATGCCAACGGGGCAGCTCAGGCAATCTAGAAGGTGCCATTGGAATCTGGAAGGTTATGCCATTCCCAGGCCTCTCAGAGACCCTTGTGTTCTGCTAATGGTAACAATAAGCCTTGGCATTCGCATGGCGCTCCTCATGCGCTTCAGGGGGAAATGCTTGATCAACAGCCACGGTTGAGCCATACAATCAATTACTGCTGATGCAAGGAAACACTCTAGACCAGAAAATGGAGTCCTGGGGCCGGGCACGCCAAGAGGAATATTTAGATGTTGCCTTGTTCTTGCCTCTTCATATCAGGACTATTACAGTGAACAAAGCAGACAAAAATCCTGTCCTTGTGGAACCTATATTCTAGTGGGGAGGGGAGCAAGGGAAAGGAGAAAAACAATAAGAAATGAACAAAAAACTATATGAAATGAGAACAATACAATGGGACAGGAATTCCAGAAATAGAAGGAGTTGAAATTTCACAAAGGATGGTCAGGAAAGGCCTCACAAAGTGACATTTCAGCAGGAACCTCAAGGAAATGAGATGTGTGCCCTGGGGATATCAGTAGGGAGTGCTCATCAGGCAGAAGATGCTGGCAAGTGCAAGGGCCCTGGGGCAGAGGTGTGCCTGGCCTCTTTGAGAAATAGCAGATTAGAGAGGCTGAGGCAGAGGTAACTGGGGAGGCCAGGAGGAAATAGTTGGAGATGAGGTCACAGAGGTGGCATGGATCCAGGTAACATAGGGCCTTCTTTGGTATTCCACTCTTTAAGACACAAGAACTCTTTGGAGAGTATTGAGCAGCATACAGTGATCTGACCTAAGTGTTAAAAGATCTTTCTGGACACTGTTGAGAGCAGATCAGGAGAGGGGAAGGCAATGCAAGGATGAAAGTGGTTTATGATCACCTGGCCTAACAGGGATTTCCCTCATCAGAAGTTTCAGCACCCTTGTCTCGAGGACCTGCCAACGTTCGTACCCTATCAGTGCTGTCCCCATCGGGGTCATCTCAGAGACCGAAAATGGTTTGTGCCATTGGATTCATTCTGTCCATCCATTTCCACTCACAGCCACATAAAATCAGAGCTCATCACTATTGAAAGGAAC
Source organism: Equus przewalskii (assembly GCF_037783145.1). Classification (NCBI taxonomy): domain Eukaryota; kingdom Metazoa; phylum Chordata; class Mammalia; order Perissodactyla; family Equidae; genus Equus; species Equus przewalskii. The sequence continues at coordinate 29,643,951 of NC_091859.1, forward strand.
CTGGACAATTACTTGGCCCAGCTGTTCCTTTTTTTGAATTGTGAAACGGATCATACATACAGAACAGTTTAGATAATGAAAAAGTAAGCACTCATGTACTGCTATTCAGTTAATAACAAGAACATTACTAGTCCCTTAGATGCGCACCGTGTCCCTTCCCAGTCACATACCTCTCCCTTCACGCTTCACCCCCCCACCAGGAGTAATTACCATCCCACCTTCTTGTTAATCACAGCTAATCCTCCTCTATTTTCTGTAGGTCTCCCACCTATGCATGAAGAGCCAAATGATGTTTAGCTTTGGAAAATGGGGAGCAGTGCAAACCTATGTGTGTCGCTGTTAGATGGACACTCACAGGAGACGACAGGCTGAGTTGAGTCACTAGATCATAGTCTGGCCTCAGCTTCTCTGACGTTATTTACAAGAGCCCCTTCCAGGGAAGTCACTGGACAAGAAGGTCACAAGTGAGCCCTCAGAAACATAAAGCTCACTTCAGGACACTACAGCTTGTCTGGCAAAGCTGGAGCGTGGGCCAAGAACCAGCCACACGGAAGGAATACGGTCAGGAGAGTGGGCTGCTGTGAATTTACATGGCCTGAGTCCAGCTCTCGAGATCAGGTCAAAGCAGAACATTTCTGTGGGTGATATGAGTGTCCTCGCCTTCTCCAAGCCAGCACGGAATGAAAGGCGTTCTCCAGCAGGGCATGGAGGAGAGGACAGTAACTTCCTCAGCATAGGGGTAAGACAAGCCAGGCAGAGTTCAGAGTCCAGACCAGACTCTCCTGGGTGTTCTGTCCTCAGGTTAGCTAGGAACTTGCTGTTGACAACCCCCAGAGGGTCTGACTCCACTCAGATCTGGTGGATTGCCCTCCATGTGTAGACACAGCTGCCATCCTGGGATATCCCTTCACCATCCTCCTGGGAATTCCCCTCGGCCCCTCTCTTTTGGCTCTGCCATGCGCTGTAACCCATGTCTTCCCCATTCTTGATGTATTCTTTCATTTTGTTGAGGTACATCCTCCAGTAGATTTTTGAGACTTTGAATATCTGAAAATGTCACTATTCTGCCCTCAATTATAATTAAAAATTTGGCTAGGTATATAATTGTTAGTTAAATAGTACTTACCTTTAGAATTTTTGGAGATGGTGCTGTTGAAAAATCTGAAGCTATTCTGATATCTAAACTTTTGTATGTAATCAGTTTTTTCTCTCCAGAAACTCATGGAATCTTCTTTTGTCTCCAATATTCAGAAATTTCCTGATAATCCTTTATGTGGATTGTTTTTTCCCATCCCCTGTGTATTAGGTGACAACTCTTTTTTGGGGAGCAGTGGGGGAGATTGGCCCTGAGCTAACGTCTGTGCCCATCTTCCTCTATTATACGTAGGATGCCACCACAGTGTGGCTTGATGAGCAGTGCTAGGTCTGCACCTGGGATCCGAACCTACAAATCCCTGGCTGCCAGAGCAGAGCACACAAACCTAACCACTACATGTGCGGGCCGGCCCCAGGTAACAACTCTTTCGATGGGTCAACCCATGTCCTTCAGTCCTGGGAAATATTCCTAAATTATTTCATAGATAGTTCTCACCTTTCACTTTGGCTTTCTCTGATCTCCTTTTCTGGAATTCCTTTGGGACCAGTCCTCTAAAACTGTTTCAATTTTTTTTTCCTGTTTTCATTTCTTTGCTGTTTTGCTCAACTGTTTGTCACATTTCTTCAAATTTATCTTTCAGGCCTTTTGTTGAGATTTTTATTTCTGTCCCTATGGGTTTTTTGGGGGTTTTTTTGGAGGAAGATTGGCCCTGAGCTAATATCTGCTGCCAATCCTCTTCTTTATTTTCCTGAGGAAGATTGGCCCTGGGCTAACATCCATGCCCATCTTTCTCTATTTTATGTGTTGGACGCCCGCCACAGCATGGCTTGATAAGCTTGTGGAGTAGGTATGAACCCAGGATGCAAACTGATGAACCCTGGGCCACTGAAGCGGAACGTGTAAACTTAACCACTGCACCACTGGGCTGGTCCCCTGTCCTTAGGTTTTTAACTACTAAAAACTCATTTTCTTCTCTCTTTCTTTTAGAGTGTCCTTTTCTCATCTCATTCATTTATTATCTTATCTCTCTTGAGAACGTGAATGAAAGGTGTTTCAACATTTCATCTCCCTCCTCTCCATTGCATTTTCTCTGTTTATTTGTTAGGGTCTGTATTTCACGTTAGAGCTTTTCCTAATGTCTGGTAATCCTAGTTGCTTGTTATGAATAAAAGCGAGGAACCAAAATTCCGTTTGAAAGCGCTTAGCCAAGCAGTGAAGCCTGTTAGGATTCACTTTACCAAACCATGTGTTAGGAAACCACGTTTGTCAGCATCTTTTAGTCTTTCTTCTTGGCCGGAGGTTAGAGTTTCCAAAGAAGATTGTGCCTATCTCTGGCCTGGAGGGCAAAGATCTTGACAGCATTCTGTGATCAAAGCGGAGAGAAGACTGGCAATCTCAGCCTTTAGCATGCATTGTGCCAACGGTCAGTTACGTCCCTTGTCTTTGATATGGTGTCTATACTTCATGCCTAGTATCCCCTAGCCCAGTGACCTCCATTTTGCCCCTCCATAAAATAAGCCTTCAGACTCACCAGCTGTTTAACCATTTAAGGCAAGTAATCCTAGCTGCAGTAACAAATTCCCAAACCTCAATGGCTTAACAAAATAAATTTACTTCTTACTCCTGCAAAGTCTAATGTTGATGTTCCTACTAGGCAGACAGCTTCTCACGTGGTCATTCAGGGACCCAGTTTCCTTCCACTTTCTGGCTCCCCCAGGTCTCAGAGATTATTCTATTTAGCTCCTGCACACAGAAAGAGAGAGAGGATTATGCATGTGAGGTTGTTACAGGCACGCCTGAAAATGGCACGTGCCATTATGCCCACATTGCATTGTGGACTCAGTCACATGGCCCTACCTGACTGCGAAGGAGACTAGGAAATGTGCTGAGCTGTATGCCCAGACGAAAAAGGAAATGGACTTGGATGAATGCATAGCAATCACTACTCTAAAGACGCTGGCATAGGGCCAGCCCGGTGGAGCAGTGGTTAAGCACGCATGTTCTGCTTTGGCGGCCTGGGGTTCACCCGTTCAGATCTTGGATGTGGACATGGCACCGCTTGGCACGTCATGCTGTGGTAGGAGTCCCATATATAAAGTAGAAGAAGATGGGCATGGATGTTAGCTCAGGGCCAGTCTTCCTCAGCAAAAAGAGGATGATTGGCAGCAGTTAGCTCAGGACTAATCTTCCTCAAAAAAAAAAAGAAAGGACCCTGGCATATTACTTTATCTCTACAAATCTCAATTTTTTTTAACCTGTAAAATTGGAACAATATTGCCTGCCTCACAGTGCTATTGTGAGGATTACATTTGTGAAATTCTTGGTGTAGTGCCAGGCACACAATGAACCCTTGGGGAATGATTGTTGTTATTACTGTTGTTGTATGTTTTTCTTATCAAAAATAGGGATACGTTGAAAGATCAACTCTTTCATCTTTATAGAAAGAAATTTAAAGAGCAGACAACAATATATAGAAGAAGTAGGAGAAGGAACATGGGGGACACGCATATTGAACATCATATCCATTTCATTTATACATCAAATATTTTCTGAACATCTACTATGTGCCAAGAATTGCATTAGAGGCCTGGAGATACTGAGATAAATAAGATAAGGTCCCTGGCCTTGAGGTTACTGCAGTCTGACTGAGAATCAAAAACCTAACTTTGTCACTCTTTTGGGAACTTTGGGCCAGTTTCCAAAGGAAAGTTGGGAGATATCCCAGAGGATAAAATGGTCTGAAATAACTTTCCAGTTTAGTGGTCAAAACTTGGGTTAGTCAAAGTTATCAATCATCTCCATGTTGCTAAACCCAGTGGCTAATTCTTGGTCTTTATCTTACTTGACTTGCAGCTGACCATGACCTCATCCTTGAAATCGTGTCTTCTTGTGGCTTCCAGTACAACACACACTCTTGGTTTTGCTTTTCCCTCATTGCCTGCTCCTCCTTAAGCTCTCGTACTGGCTCTCCTTCATTCCCTAGGACTCAGTCATTGTAGCTCTCCTCTTCTCATCTGTACCTCTCCCTTACTGATCTCCTACAGGGTCATAGCATGCAACACCGTCTATAAACTGAAGACTCCCAAAATTATATATGCTGCTCAGGCTTCTCTTGAACTTCAGATTCATATATCCAATTACCTACTCAACTTCTGTCCTTAGATGTCTACTGGCTGGACTTCTGACGTTCCCCCATTCCCGCATCTGCTCTTCCCGTGGCATTTCCCATCTCATTAATTGGCAACATCCTTCCATTGCTCAGACCACAAACCTGGGAGTCATCTTTGACCCCTCTCTTTCACACCTTATTCAGCCCATCAGCAAACCATATTCGCTCCATTTTCAAAATTTAGCCCAAACTCAAATACTTCTTGCCGTATCTCCCAGCACTGCTCTGATCCAAACTACCATCATCTCTCACCTGGATTATTCCACTAGCCTCCACATTTTACCATAGCACTTACCAGCACGCATCATAATTTTTGTCTGTTTCTGCCACTAGGATGTAAGTTACAAGATGATAAGGGATTTTTGTCTGTTGTGTTCACTGTTGTGTCTCAGCAGCTAGAATGTTGTCTGGCACTTAGTAAGTGGTCAATATTTTTTGAGGAAGCGAAGAGAAGAATGTGGGCCTCATTTACAAGAAACCTAGTGCAATTTAGAATAGGCCCTCCCATCTCAAAAGAAATCAAGGAGCAGGTTTAGTACGATGTGAACAGTTCTGCAGCCTTCATTTCTTTTATAATATGATCATATTTGCTGGAGCAGGAAGTGGGGCTGGCCCCAGGCAGGATGATAAGATCTCAGGAGAAGGGCACAGGTTGAGGGGCCGGCCCCACGGCTGAGTGGTTAAGTTCGCACATTCCACTTTGGCAGCCAGGGTTTCACTGGTTCCGATCCTGGGTGCAGACATGGCACCAATCATCAAGCCATGCTGTGGTGGCATTTCACATAGAAGAAATAGAGTGACCCACAACTAGGATATACAACTATGTGCTGGGGCTTTGGGAAGAAAAAAAGGAGGAGAATTGGCAATAGATATTAGCTCAGGGCCAATCTTCCTCACCAAAAAAAAAAAAAAAAGCAGCACACAGGTTGAGATCTCTGGGCCCAGTAGAAATGGTACAGCCTGGTGGTTTTAGAAAAGGACAAGTCAGCACGTTGCTGCCGCCTCCTCTATGACTTCCTCACAGGTAAAGGTAGCACCATCTCCTCTAGGAACCCCTGGTATTTCACGTGTTGAACTAAGCAGATTCTACTGTTGAACTTGCAGTAGACAATGCTGTTACTCTGTTTATATTCCCAGCACCCACCTAGAGTGACAAATTCCTGGTTTTCCTGGGAGTGTCTCAGTTTTAAACCTGAGAGGCCTGCATCTGGGGGAGCCTCTCATCCCTGGATAAACCAAGATGGTTGGTCACCCTACTGAGCACAGAACGTGTCACCTCCTAGGCCACAATAAATAAATGTTGGATGGAGCCGATTGTGTTGCAATTATCTGTCCATGTATCCATTCCCACTCCAGTGCCTGGCATATGGCATAATGTTTCTTATAGTGTATTTCAGAGAACCCTAGTCTCATATGATATCAACAGAGGTCATGGTTATAGTAGACGCTGTTGGGTGCCCCACCCAGATCTCCTTTCCTGGGCCGGTGCATCCATCCCCTAGATGCTCTGACCGTTGGCTACTAATAACTCGCATCTATACCCTTTGCACAAAATATTGCCCTTGACCTATGGGAGCTTTCTTGCCTAGGGATTTCAGAAAGATATTGTCCCCCTTCCCAAAGGGTCACTTGGAGGCAGTAACTGTCTGCCACTGGCATATAAAGCTCATCCCTCTTCCTTCAAGATGAGATGACTCTGTAGCATCATCCATGCTCCAGAGCGCCCCACGAGATTTAGTTGAGGTTAGATTTCAACAGAATCCATATCTGTGCAAAGCTTCTTCTCTCACTTCCTTACAGATTTCTCCTGAGAGCTCCCTCAATAAATCACTTGCAAAAGCATCCCCATCTTAGACTCTGCTTCTAATAAGCCAAACAGAAAACAGTTACTACTTAGAGTCACCCCAGGAAGCTAACTCTAAGGATTCTGAAGCTGGACCACCTACCTGATTGCATCTGGCAATGAGGACCCCTACCTCTAATGGTCGGTGGAGATTGATGAACCTCTGCATGCTGTAACACGGTAAATGCTAAGACTTCCCCCTGCACGTGGATAGAAGCAGGTGTAAGGAGATGCACTGGCTTGTGTAATACATCTTCACAAGGGAAAGACACAAGGGAAGCAGTCATTATAAAGATAATGGAATCAGGTAGTTGTAGTTGAGTGTCCTAGATACCTTGGAGAAAGTGGACTTTCATAGGTTCAGATCAACTGCTCATAGATTCAAAGCAAAATGTGAAATTCAATGGGCTCCTTGACCATATGTAAAGAGACTCGCTTATCCTGTAGCCGGAGGGTCAGTTGAGCCAAAACCAGACTCAAATCTAATTGTAGGAGTAGCAGAACTTCAGAGAAGGCTGAATTCTAAGCCCTAGAAAGTCTTCTAATGCCAAAGTTAGGCCATGAGAGAGAAGTGGGGCTCTGAGGCTTGGGATGAGGATATCTTGGTACACGCACTTGAGAATCTTGAACTTCTTGTTTTCCTTGAACACCCTGGGCCCGTGGAAGTGAGCCACTCCCTTTGTTAGAAGATGGAGCCTCCTATCCCCACCCAGCCTTCCTTGAAGATTGCACAAAAGCCTCAAAGGAGACAAGTGCTTTGTAAGACAATGCTCGCCCTTCTCAGGATCTGGCGCCATTTCCCCACCTGGCCACTAGCCCACAATTAGGGTCAAATCTCAGCTTGACCTGACTGAGGAAGTGCTGGGTCTGCTAAGGCAGATGAGGCACTTTACACCAACTGAAAACAGACATGGATAAATGTGCCAGTGGGAACTGGGGGAGAATGCCAGAAATGGACCATGAAGGCATTGGATCAAGGAGAGCAAATTATAAAATTGGATAAGGGAGAGTTTGTCAGTATCAGGGTACCCTCTGTAACACAGATCCCCAGTAATTATTGAAATACATTGATTATTGTTAAAATAACTGATCTGGGGGTCAGTGTGATATACGGTTGAAATGGATCTTGGAAACTTGGAAGAAGCAACTGTCAAGAGCAAATGAAGTTGATACGAGATCTCCTGGGCAGATTGTAGAGGAAGAGATCAAAAAGCCCATGAAAGTGGGCATTTTAGAGTGTGTCTACTGAATAAGACCAGGGAATGTATTAGCTGTCCATACTCCTCAGGAGCGCCCAGAGAACACCGCACTTACCAAGGTGATTAGGAATATGTCTGTCAGGAGAGCACCAGCATTATTCAGAAGCTCAGTAATGGCTGTTTTCTGTAGGCTGAACTGATGATAGGAGTTTTCTAGTAGCAGTGGGATGGCAGAGGTCAGGAGACAGCACTTAACTCCAGAAACCATGTAAACAGAACTCCAGAAATGATCGGCAAGGTTGGAATGGTAGCCAGCGGGGCCTGACATTCAAGGATATAAGCTAACAGCTCATAGAACACAGTATTTCTAAGGGCAAGAGAGGCAGGCAGCCAACAAGAAATTAAACGAATTTCTTTACTATGGGATCACTCAAATCTTATAGTAGATTCAGATGTGTTGTGACCCTCTAAAACAGGTCCCTCAAACTTCTTTGACTGGAATCCTTTTTTTTTTTTTTTCCAAAACCCCTCATGGCATTGGTATTTTACAGAATAACAATGCTACACAGCTCATTGTTCAAAATATTTATGGAGTGAATGCATATATGAATGTATAAATGGTTCCTTCGTACAACTTCATATAGTCGTTAGACATTAGACATGTCTTGAGGTCCAACGCCTACATTCTAGGACAAAAAATGAGGAAAATATTGATCTAGTAATGACAGAATAAATTTGCTAACGGACTGGCCAAACCACAAACTCAAACAGCTCAGGAGCACTCAGCATTTCATGTGTCAGCAACTCACTCACCCTCCCTCACCCCTACAAAGCTTACAAAGGCAGGACATCAAGAAAAATGACTTTGGGGAAATTAATGGAACAATGTATAGAGAAGGGAAGAAAGTCAATAATGAAATTGGTCCAATTTAAACAGCCCAGGCCAAGACCACAAGGTAAAAAACTTATTTTAAGTCACATTCAACACTGAAAATAAGTCCCTATGATTTATTTAGCATTCCAGAAGATAAAGAGCAATAAACAAACGCTTCAAGTGCATTACGTTATTGTCAGTTATGTGCTTCCATGATTCGAAGCTGAGCACAATACAGTTCAACAGCACACAGGAAGCTTTGTCCCTTCTGTCTGACTGCCTAGATGACTCCACCATTGCATCAACAGAAAGGCTCCAACAGTCATAATAGGTAATTTCCCTTCAATCAGTAGGCAAATTATAAGAGGGACTAAATCCAACATTAGCATTAGTTGCAAAAGAAAGACATCCATTTTTCAATGGCCTATGTTTTCTGCCTCAGGCTTATGTTGTTCAAACTCTTTGGGAACAATCTCTACTCTGTTCCTTTGGAAGAAGTCTCTTTCGCTCTGCTCCAAACCTTGCTGGTAGGACACCGTGACCCATACTTGAAAGTGCCAGTTGCTTCCTCTCCAGTACTGCTGTTATCCAGATGCAGACTATATCTTATGCTCAGATCACTGCAAGACTCTTAGTCACCCAACCTAACTCACTTGTCATTTAGCTCTCTCCTTTAAACTCTCTTGCCATTTCCTGTTCAAAAACCACCAGCAATGTAGCGTGCCTACTATGTAAAGCTCAAAGCCCTTGGCTGTTACTGGAGATCCATGTGAGTGGATCTAAGATGTAGGGACACTATTATGAACTTCGGAGTCATAAAGACCTCAGGTCTGATCTCAGGATGCCGTTTGATAGCTGAGTCTTCTTGGGAAAGTGACTTTAGCTCCTTGGGCCTTAGATGGCTCATCTGAAAACGGGAATAAACTTTGATGCTGTGGGACTTTATGTGCATCTTATGAGAATGTATGTAGGATGCCTGGCACTACACCTAGCATATAGTAGGCACTCTATAAAAGGCAGCTATTTAACCATATGTAATATGCCTCCCTCTTACCTTTTCCTATCTGTCTACTACCACACCTTTACATGAACCCAACTTTTCAGCCAGATTAGACTACCCATTGAACATAGAATGTTTGCAGTTGAAAAGGACTTTAGATATCTAGTCTAAAAATGGCACATAAGTTTCTTTCCCCATGTCAACTTCACCAATTTGTACTAGCCACTGGGATTCTGAATTCAGACTCATCTCAAGATGCTTTTTGTTAATGCCGTAATTGATTAGTCAATGCCATAGGAGGAGGGAGTGGTGGTAAATAAGGCAAATATATCTCACATCTGATGTAAGACATTCACCCAACCTCACCCAGACTTATCATCACCACCATCACCTGTTTAGAATAGAAGTTTGGGAAACTTGCCTTGAAACCACATTTGCATAAAAACTACCTTGATTTTACTTAGATTACAAGGATTTTTTGGCATAATGTAGAGGGATGGTGCTGATGGTGAGTCCCCACCACCACCCTCGGGAGCTGGAATATTATGCAGCAGTGAGAAGCAATGGATTCACCGTACATACAGCAATGTGACTTATCTTCAAAATGTGTTTAACTTAAAAACAAGAAACAAAGTAAAACATTGAATACAATGCCTTTTACAGAATTCAAAAACACGTGGACAAAAACAACAAGATACCACTATACATCCCTTAGAATGGGTCAGTTCCGAATAAACAAACGCAAAAAAACTAAGGTATCAACTGCCAGTGAAGATATAGAGCAAGAGAGGACAAACAGAGGAACTCTCCTTCATTGCTGGTGGGAGTTCAACATGGTACAGCCATTTGGGAAGACAGTTTGGAAGTTTCTCACAAAGCTAAACACAGTCTTACCATATGATCTTGCAATCATACTCCTACGTATTTACCCAACAGATTTGAAAACTTATGTCTAGCCAAAGACCTGTAAGTGAATGTTTCTAGCAGCTTTAATCATAATCATCAAAAACTGGAAGCAACCAAGATGTCCTTAAATAGGTGAATGGATAAACAAACTGTGATACATCCAAGTGGAATACTATGGGACAATAAGAAGGAATGAGCTATCAAGCCACACAAAGACATGGAGGAATCCAAAATGCATATGGCTAAGCAAAAGAAGCCAGTCTGAAATGGCCACATACTGCAGTGGCCACACACTGCATGCTACATGCTGATTCCATTTATATGACATTCCGCAAAAGGTAAAACTATAGAGATGAAAAGGTAAAACTATGGAGGCAGTAAACAGATGAGTGATTGCCAAAGGTTCAGGGGAGGAGAGGAGTTAAATAAGTGAAGTATAAGGGATTTTTTTAGGGTGTTCAATCTACTCTATATGATACTCCAACATAGAAACATGGCACTATGTGTTTGTCAAAACCTGTAGCAAAGGAGTAAACGGTAACATATACAAAATTTTAAAAATCATTTAGAAGATCAGGGGATCCAGGATGGAATGCGGGATGTGACAAAAGATTCTAAATACGTTACAGATGTATGAAATCACCTCATTGAAGGGGCTGGGGAAATAAGATCTAATCAAAGTAATTTTGGAAATGCGTGGAGTCTGAAGGACTAAAGGCAAAAGAGACTATACATGAGCACTGTGTTCTGGCTGATAAAGTGATTTTCCATGGGCGTGCAAGTTAACAGTCCTGAAATCACTGTACGTTATACTGGAATTGAACAATTGAGCACACAGATGGCATATGGTGGGAGCCAGGTTTCTCTCTATTGGAGTGGGAGGTTACAGATGAGCAGGGGGAATAGCTTAGAAAGATCTATGTGCTGGGGGGTTAACATTGGAGACATTAGTATGAACTCATGTTTAGCTTAATATAGACACAGATACAGATTGTTACATACAGAAATACGTAGATATAGGTTTTTTCTGGCTCTGTCAGCTGAGGGGGCAGAGAGGCAGTGACACCCATATAACAATGAGCACACCTGGTGCCTAGATTTTGATGTCTAAAGCTATTCCCAAAGAAGAGGACGTGGGGAGCCTTAGAGAAATGGCTGATTCTAGGACTGGAGCATGAAATATATGAGATGAGCTTTGAGAATTTTATAGTGCCAGAAAGTAAGAAAGCGTTCAAACAAAACAATACCCACAATAATGAGAGTTTGTCAAAGGACACAAGAACCAACTGAAAGAGTTCCAAAATAAATATCTGTGAGTCTATAAACTATTGACTAAGTAAGTGGGAGAGAATAGACAAATCTCCCATGCAGAAGAATTCTGAATTTATATGGATACTCTGTCCTCAAGGAGCGCAATGCCTTGCTCCCTAAGTGGAGGCCATACATAGCGACTTCCTTCTGAAGAGGACGGCATGGGAAAGGGGGGAGGTGGAGAAACCTGGCAAACACTCTCTCAGCAAGGTGATCAAGATTAACACCCATGATGAGAAGTCATGACGACAGTAGGTACCCTTAAGATGATGTGATGAGAATGGCATTTTACCTCCCAAAACACATTACCTTAATCTACTCATGAGAAAAACATTAGACAAATCACAATTGTGAGGGACATTCTACAAAATACCTGACCAGTACTTCTCAAAACTGTCAAGATGATCGAAAACAAGTCTGAGGGGCTGGCCCAGTGGTGTATCAGTTAAGTTTGCATGCTCCACTTCAGCGGCCCGGGATTCGTGGGTTTGGATCTCAGATGTGGACACTGTTCATCAAGCCATGCTGTGGTAGGCATCCCACATACAAAATAGAGGAAGATGGGCACAGATGTTAGCTCAGGGCCAATCTTCCTCAACAAAGAACAAACAAACAAACGAAGTCTGAGAAATGTGTCATGGCAAGGAGCCCAAGGAGACATGACAACTAAATGTAATGTGGCATCCTGAATGAGATCCTAGAACAGAAAAAGGACATTTGGTAAAAATGAAGAAAATCTTAATAAAGTATGGGCTTTAGTTAATAATAAGGAGTCAATATTGGCTCATAACAGTGGCAAATGTACCACAATAATACAAAATGTTAGTAGTAGTGAAACAGGGATTGGTGTGGGATGCATGGGAACTCTCTGTACTATCCTCACCATTTGTCTGTAAATCTAAAACTATTCTAAAATTCTGTAAATCTAGAACTATTCCAAAATTTTTTTAAAAATTTAAAACCAAAAATTGCATTCAGATAAACAAAAATAATACATTATAACACATACAAACAAAAGATACACGATAAACCCAATGGTTGTTTATGAGGGAAGAGAATGAGTCAAGAATGTAGATAAAAAGGAAAGAAGGAAGGAAGGAGAGAAGGAAGGAAGGGCAAGCCTTGCATGAACCAATGAAAATAATCTTCTATGAACTGATAATTAAAAGAAATACAAGCTTCTGACCAGAGGTCTATAAAGGAAAAGACAAGACTTCCCACCCCAGGCTCATGCTATCAATGCTTCTGCCACAGCACGGGACCCACATTTGTGTTGTATCTACCTTTCCTTTCCTCTTTTGAAAGAATCGTCTTTGAAGCAATGGCTTCCTCTGCTCACTTTCCACATTGCAGCCTAAGGGTATTGCTCATGCCGAGTAGGACACTGGGTAAGTTTTCTGTACCCTGCGTATCAAGAACACGGTTAATGAAGTGCTATGACTGACTGAGCAATTTAGAAGTATGTGCATGGATATGTAAGCACTGTCTCTGTTGCTCTTAAATTCCTTTATTTTAATTTTCTTAAAGTTTTAGTGGTCTCTGTAAGGTATTTGGAGAAAAGGTTGATAAGAGAAAATGAACTCACCACTTCTTAGTCAGAGAGATCTGGGTTCAAATCCAGTATGGAAGTTGGACGTAAGCAAGTGACTTAATTCTTTTGGTGCTTCAGTTCCCTTACTTGAAAAAACTGTGATACTAATACTTGAAGTAGTGTATGTGTACTACCCAGAACACCCAGTGGTGCTCAATTTCCCTTGACTTTTCCTTTGTTACCTTTAGATACTGACATAAGTGATGCTATCTTACAGGAACATGAGAAAATTCTGGACTAAAATCCCCATCTGCTTAGCTGGCTTCATGGATGTGGTCTATGGTATTTTATTATCTTAGATAAAGATTATCTTCTAACAGGGGTGTCTTAGGGGGTTGTGTGCTCTTGTTTTGTGAGTCAGGAGACAAGAGTTACTAATCTTTGCTCTGTCACTCCCTGTCTTTGTCACCTAGGGACACCCACCTCCCTTCTCTGGCCCTCAAATTTCTCGTCTCTTAAATGTCATCCTAGTTGATCTCCAAGATGCCTCGTGAGGAAGCCATCTGGAGAAACTAAAGTCAATATTGTTCTTTGTGTTTTCACGGATGTTGTCCTCATTTGTAGGTGGAGAACTGTGTCCTTTGTTGAGATTTGGCTGCCATATTGGTAGGAGTTGATGTAGCTGTTGGCACTTTTGAAATACGTGCACTTCACGTAAAATTCACGTAAAAAGTCACGTGACTTCACTTCAGTCAAATTATCAGGAACTCAAACACGTTATAGAGCCTGTTGAAGCTGAAAGCATGGTTTTGAAGGTCTCTTCCAGTTCTAACATTCCATTTCTTGTTAGAACATGAGACAATTTTTTCCATAAAACTTCCAAAGTCATGGAACACAAAATTAGTGGTAAAGTATATTCTTAAAATGAAAGAAAGGACTTCAGGTGAGTATAATGGTGAGAACTAGAAAAGGAATAAAGTTTACAAGACAAGGCCATTTTTTGAGTTCTCAGAATGGATATTCCATTGACTTAATAGGAAGATTCAACTCTATTTAATTCCAGAAGTTTCTACTCGGCATCCACCATGAGCCAGACCCAATCCTCAGTCCTGGAGATACAAGGGGAGCATTTAAAGCCTTAAACAAGGGACTTACAAGATCAGATTTGCATTTTAGAAAGATCGCTGTAGGGAATGGATTTGAGTGGGGAAAGAGGAAAGTCAGGGAGACCAAGGGGAAGATTTAGGAGCTTTTGAAATGTCCAGGCAAAATACTCCGGTGGGCTGGATCAGGGTGTGCTGATGGAGGTGAAAGGAAATGGACGTTCTAAGAGATGTGCAAGGGGAAGAAAAACCCAAACTTGGTGACTAGTTAGAAGACACTTGTACAATGGGTTTATATTTGTGCTTGTGTGTGTGAGCATCCGTGATATACAGGGTTCGGGGGTGGACTGGAATGTAAACCATGAGATTGCCTCTTAGAAGCAAGTTCTATCCCTTAGGACCAGCAGAGGACCTGGGTTCCTTTGAATCCTCCTCATAAATCTGCACAAGAGAAAAACAAGAGGCCAGACAAGAAGATGCATGTCTGAGGTAAAAGGAAAAACATGTTTGCTCCTAATAGGGTTGTGGTAGGGGGAGGAAAGGGGAGGAATGTGCTGGAGCAATCTGCCCCGAGGTGAGGACTGGTTTGTGGGGCTGCCAGCAGCTGCAGCGAGATGTTAATGGGGGTTATCAGCTGTCGCTGGAACAAAGGCAGGGAGTATGCTGGCAGCCCAGGAGCCCAAAGCAGCCAAAATATGTGTGTGTGTGTGTGTGTACGTGTCCCAGAAGAAACACCAGTCTTACTGTCTACAGATGTCCTCAGAGAACGACTGATCTTGGCAGTTCACCGTCTGAGCACCAGTTACCCGACAGACACCTTTAATGGAAGTTTGGCACTTCTCAGTGGGAACCACTTACAGAGAGCTGCTTGATTTTCTTTTCATCTCTGGCAGAGAGGGGGTCCCCTTATCCCAAAGAGAAGCTCTCTCCCCACAAATGAAATCACCCCACCCCAACTAAACACACATAGTCACACACGCACACAATCCCAGAGTCTTCTCTGCATTGAAGGCCTGCCCATTTTTTTTCCCTTGCCAATTCATATATACACACCAGGGCTTGTGTTTAAGCACGTTCCTCTTAAGTGAACTATTCCCGTAAATGGTGCTCCTCGAATCTGCTCCATAAATGAGTCCAGAGCCATATATCAAATGGTGGAAGCCCGACAGCATCTCTCAAAAGGTACTTGGGCATTTTACCCAGTTTGACACCATTATAAGGGAATCCAAGAATCAACCTGAGGTTCTGAGTGGCCTGGAAAATATCTGACTTCTTCTGGAGATCTTGGTGGCAAAGGCAGTCTAAGCATTAACTTTGCAATTAGATAGACTTGAACCAAGTCCTGGCTTTTGCACTGCCCTTGGGCCTGTGGCTTACTATCTCTGCTTGAGTTTCCTCATCTGCAACGTGGGAATAGTAACCATGAGTAGGCACTACTGTTGTCCCATCTTACAGATGGGGAAAGCTGAGACAAACAGATTAAGTGATTGGTTCCCGGTGAAGCAACTAGTCAATAGCTCAGCTTGAATGTGAACCCAGTCAGTTCAGCCCCTCCCTGCGTTGCCAGCCACACTTACAGAAAATTTCTTCTTTACTCCTCAAAAGAACCCTGCTAACGGGAACCTGGACAAGTGACTTAAGTCTCTGTCACCTCAGGAGAAAAGAGGGTTTTGTTATTTCAGGCGTCATAAGGATCTCTTACAGAGAATAACCGAGCAGTGCTGCTAATAGGATTAGCAGAGGCCTGAGTTAATAACAACAACAATAATAATAATAAGGCCTGTAGCTATTGCAGCAGCAACACTAATCGTGTTGTTAGCATCAGTCACAACACCCACTGTACTTGTAACTATTTTTTTCAGTGTTTGTGATTTCCTCAAACTACATGTTCCATGAGGACAGAAACGGTCTCTTACTGATTTGCCCTGGTACCCACAGCACATGGCAACCTGACACGGACCTGGAACATACTGTGCTGTCAATGTTATTCATTGATGAGCAAAGAAATGACTTTAATGCTGCCTCTCTTGGAGTGCTGTGAGATTAAATGGGATAATGTATGTAAAAGAGCTAGTAAAATGTTTGGCTTGAGAATTCCACCCAATTAATATTAGGTCTTTGCAACCAGAACACGTTATTTGACACAAACACTCTGGCATTGCACGGTTCAGACAAGAACACAAACATCCCAGTCAGAACTCATGCGCCACGTGACCAGGGCCCGTGAGCAGTAGAGGAGCACAAACTGGAACCCACCTTGATGGGCAGAACTGCAAAGCATCACGGAGAACCACGCTGTGGGCACGTTTGGAAGTCTCAAGAACAGAAACGGGAAGGCAGATGATGTACTGATTGATTAAAGGTACTAATTAGGTCCACGCATGGTACAAACCCAGGCAGCTCTTGCTTGCTGGGTACCAGGGAAGAGGCTGGCAGAGATGAGGGAAACTCCAGCCAATCCATCCATGGGCCAACATGCTGCATCCATCAAGAGATGATTCAACGGAATACATTTGGAAACAGAAATTGCTGATCATGTTCGGAAACTCTAAGCAGAAATAATTGTTCAGACACTAAATAGAAATATAATGGACAGTCGGACAAAAAAGTGTCTTTCTTCTTGCTTGAAATTGCTCAGAAAATAGCTAAAGTCAAGACAATAGGCAGTGCAAAATATGTGAACTTGGGCATCAGACAAATTTCCCTTCCAGTCTTGGTTCTACCAACTGTGATCCGAGGCAAGTCAACTAACACCTCTGAGCTTCTGTTTCCTCATCTGCAAAATAGAGAATATCCACTTTGTAGAGGTATGAGAAGCTTGACTAAATAATCTGTCTAAAGGGACTGGCAAATGATAGATCTGCTACCAACACCGCCGCCACCTAAAGGCAGCCACATTGATTAGACAAGCCACACCACCCGGAATCCCTGCCCTCCTATCTTCCTTCTCAAGTGGCTCTAGTGGTTGTTTCATTGTGTTGTGCCGTGAGTCACCATCTATGAATATAACTTACCCGGGGCTTGTCACAGGATAAGTGGCAAATAAGGACGCAGAGGTGGAAGGGACCTGGACCATCTTCAAATAAGATAGTCCTCTCCAGAAACAGCTGAAGGCCAGCAGTGGCCCAAAGGAGGGAGAGGTAGCTGAGTGTCTTCCGTGATTCTCTACCAGGGGCTGCCCACCCAGACTGAATTATGGAAGGCCAAGCATGGGCAAACGGAGCAGCCAAGGAGAGGCAAGCTAATTCATGACTGACAGCCCTGGAAGGTCTCAGGGAGTAGAGGAGCAGATATAGCTGGAAGTGGGAAGGGAATCTAGGCTGGAATCAGGGGGCTGTTGAATATCCACATCATAGGAGCCTTAGACACCAGGGTCCCCTACCTCACTCAGATACCCAGTGCAGGAGACGAAGAGCGTTTCTTGTGAAACCGAACCAGCCAGTCTCTGACCTCACCTGTCTCCAACCACTGAAATAATTTTCAGGTCTTGAGGAACTTAAAAATTACTATATATATAGCTCAAGGTATATTAGCATAACCAGTGACTTGAATATAACACGGTCCAATAATAATTTGTTGATGCTCTTTTGAGCAAAGAATTTTTTCTGTGACTGTTTATTTTAGCCTACCAACAAGCCTGATTTTCTTCTGTGGTTTCTCCCTCCTCATAAAGAATATCAACTCTAACACAGATCAGGAGTGTAGGTGGAAGAAACTTTAGTGTCTTTCCCCTCTTTTTTAATTTCCTATTAAATTTTTTAAAGTTTATGCAAGTAGGACTAAAAATCTTATAAGAAATTTCTATTATACAAGATGCTAATAAGATCCAGTATGTAGTATATGGCATGCGCAAGAGCAGTTTTTTATTCCTTATTTACAACCAAAAACTACTTTTTAGGCCAAACTATTGAAAAAACATAGGCAATTATGCTTAACTTACAGTTAATGAAATTAATCTTTCTCTCCTTTTAATACATTTTTAAAACTCATAGGGAAAACACAATACATTTCTGTTAAATAATTGTCTTAAGACAAAATGGAATTTAATTTCTCTGAAGGTAGGTTTGATATATTTATTCTAAATAATGGTTGTAAATTATCTTAGTAAATGTTATCTAAAATATGAAAATCTATCAATAGTGTTGATTAGTAAAGCTATAGAAATCACAAGCCAAAGCAATATGAATAAAAATATAGCCTGACAATTTATATAAGACTTTGAAAAACATTTTCTTACTAACATAATCATACTTAACTATAGGCCTAGCTGCTCAAAAATAATTATAGACATGTTGGTTTCTTGATTTCTTTTAAGCCCGTGTGTGCAAAAGAAATATTACATTGGAAATCAAAAATAAAATTTACCTTGTAATGTGATAATCTGTGTTATTCTTTTACTGCGCAAATACTCAATTCTTGATCAAACTTGCAAAAGCACACACAGATTTTATTTCCAACTTAGACCATTTCTTGCTTGCTCTTGAGGCATGTTAAACAAGGAAAAGCTTGGTCACACATGTAGGATGCTGAAAATTTCAACAAAACGGCCCTTGCTTTCCTACACAAGGCTGGATACTCTTCTTCATAGAAACCAGAACTTGAAAGGGGCAGATGGGTAAACTTCATCTTGAGTGTCCTACTGGATTGCCCCTCACAGAGCACTTCCTCTTCTCTAAAAGTCAAATTCTTAGGATGAGCAGAAGGTTCCGAGAAAGGGTCCGTCACCCTGTCACCTGCATGTGTTGAAAGAGAAGGAAAAGCCTCTTCCATTCAGTCCTGCCGGTCTTATGGTTGGTTTGTGATCAAACTTGAGGCAGGCTGGTATCCTTCCTCTTTCACAAGTTCAAGCAGCAGTAGAAACATGTCAAGATTTCCTTTTCCAACATGCTTTTTCCCAAGAATCTTATCAGTCGAAGTCAAAACATTCTTTCTAAGGCCTTGCAGGGACTTCTTCTACTTGTCTTCTAAGTAGATTAATGTCCAGAGCCATTTTTCACCTTCAAAAGTCTCAGGAAATCTGGGCAACTATTTTCTTGAAAGGACCCGTGCTGTTCACCTTTCAGTTCCGACACCTGTCGAGAACTCTCCTTCTGCTAAGCCACCAACTTTCTGTAGGTAGAAACCTCTCATGGAGCCTACCACTGATGGGCTGCCATCAACACAGCCACCAACACAATTTCTCAAGACAGACTTTGCATTTCTAGAGACAAAGACAAAACATTAAATATAGGTGGTTTTTGTTTGTTTCAGGCAATTTTTTTTAGAGGCAGTAAAAGTTTTCTTGAATTTCATCATCATTTACAAATCTTGCAAATATCACGTCATGACATCTATTGGTGAAGTCTGTTGACCCTCCAGCTCAGTTTATTACACAAACTTCTTAATCATCTCATGAAATGTCACTGATGTGCTGACCAAACAAACAGCTTGAAAGTGGAACCTTTTTCCCTTTCTCCTACATCTTGTGCTACCATTTTACCCATTTTAATTTTACTAGCATTACTAGGTTTTCACCAACTGAGTGACTTTCCCTTTCGGGGGCAATACATTCTGCTACTAAGTAACTTGCTCCCTGAACCTGAATGTGACTTTTCAGCTAAAGGTTTACTCTGGTTGTTTTGGGATTCCAGCAGCCATTTAAAATCCTCAGCACCTTTCTTTGTCAAAGGGCTGTGATGTATAGTTAAAAGTCACCTTTTGCTGAAGCCATCACTGCATTTGTGAATTGTTTGCCACAGACTCTGCATGGTGAACTAGGATAGTATAGATCACCAGCTGTGTAAACCCATTGATGAGTAGCTTTCATCACAAAGAAGGACTTCTATTGTGTGCCACTTGTTGAGGAGTGCAGTGAAATGACTCAGAAGATTATAAGTCATCATTACTAACCTTATCAGAATTGTCCGTACTTGTAGGAATAGAACAGTTCACATCGACAAACAAGTGCAGAAGAAGAGCTAGGAACACTAAAAAAGGAAAACATCAAAGGGAACTGACCCTACCTGTCGCTGAAACCTACTATAAAGCCAGTATAATTAAAACAATGCAAGACCGATACTTGAATTGACAAACGACCAATGGAATAGAATTAGAAACCCAGAAATAGAGCAAGTACTATTTATAAATTTAGTATATGAGAAAGGTGGTCTCTCAAATCATTGGTGCAAAGTTGGTTTTTTTTTAGTAAATAGTGCTGGACAACTAAGTAGTCAAGAGGCTATAAGAAGATCAGAAGAAGCCCTACACAGGGCTGGGAAAAGAGGTTGTGCTGGCTGGTGGGGTACCTCTGAGCGGGTTCGTGGGCCTGATGCGAAAAGAGCCTGGAGGCTGAAACCACCTGCCAGGGTGACTTTAACAGGAACAGCAAGAACTAGGAAGAAATCCTTCCTAAATCCTTCCACCTTCCAATCTCCTCTGTGAAGCCAGCTGGTAAAGGAGAAATTATAGTAAACGAAGTCCCGGCCCCAGCATCACAGAGCAGAGGATTAGAAGCTGGGTTTGGAGCTGAGCTTAATGGCTGGTAAACGTGTAAACACTGAGTATTTATTTAGTTAGTGTGCATTATCCTATAAGTGTATTGAGAGGAAGGAGTGAGGGCAAATGAAGACATGGGATGGGGTAAGAGTGCTAAATCTTCATCCTCCTTAGCAGAAAGTCAGGACGATACCCAAAAGTGACAAGTCGAGAATAGCAGTATAAATATAATACTTAGAAAAACAAAATGAAGCAACTGAAAAAAAAAAACCAGTTAATAGAAGGGGATTCAGATGGGGAAGAGTGAGGTAGGGGTTTAACTTTTTAGATTATAGGCACATATTTGACTTAGATTTTTAGAAAATTAAAATTTAAACAAAGCATATGAGTGACGAGGAAAAGAGTATGGCTCTACAGTGGCGTTTGTAGTTTGGAAAAATAAAGTCAACATTATAAAGTAGTTTCATGTTTGGAAAGTGAAAGGGAAAACTATCATTTTGATAATACAAACTCCCGAAAACAAAAAGGGAAAATCCTTTTTGTTGTTGGATCACGTGAGAGATGGACAAGAAATGAGATTGTGGGCCCCATAAGGGCAGCTTTTATGTCTGTTTTAGTCACCAATTATACCCATATTTTATGATCTAATAGATGAAAGAAAGATTGAACAGACGAACTCACAACACAAAGGCAGCCGCGCACACCTGCATCCATCACAAACAATTGCAAGGGCTTATCTAGTAAAATAACATCCATCCTGCACCCAAGTTGCTGGTTTCAACAGGGAGCCAGATGATTACCTTGCCACATGCTTACGGCTATCTCAATAATGGGGACAAAGAATTGTGAACCATAAAAGCTGGAGAATATCACTCTGCCAGGGAGTGGCTGAAGGTGACCTTGAGGGTTGAGGGGCCTTGGGCTATCTGAGTCTTGAAGGATGTCTTGAGAGTCACTAGGTAAGGGAAAAGAGGGAAGAGAGTAGGAGAGGGCACAGAGAGGGGATGAGCCTTGATATATCCAAGGGAGAGTCAGATGTCCTGCGGGGCTGGAACAGAGGGTCTGAGAAGATGCATGGTGGGCGATGAGACTGGAGAGGGTGATAGATTACCACCCTGAGTTCATTGGCTCTTAAACCTTAGGCACCAGGGACCACACAAAGAAAGAAAAGTCTCTTAGTCAGACTGGTTTTTAAGGAAGATCATTCTGGTAGCAGTGTGAAAGATGTGCCCACAGCAAAAGAGAACAGACTCAAGGCACCAGAAATAACAATAAGAGAAGCTCATGTACATTCAATACTTACCGTGTGCCCAGCTCTGTGCTCAGGCTTTGCCTGCATTTAATCCTGAATACTACTTTATGAAGTGGGTATTTTTATCTCAACTGTGCAGATGAGGACGCTGAGAAATAAGGCAGTGGGTTTTTCTTTAAGGAACAAAAAAATTATTCCCTAACCAGGAAGCTTCGGATACATTTTCTGCCTGGGCAGGAACCACTCAACACATGGGGCTGGCCTGATGCCAGCAGGTGTGATCACCTGGCAGAACAGGAAGCACTGGGGCAGGAATGAGGGCAGTTCCTGACAAGTGCAGAATGACATTTGTTGAGAGAGAAGTACGGTTAATGCCTAAACATGGTTATTGAAGAGAAGTCCAAGGACATGATGTCAGAGGACATCCAAACCATCTCCTGACATCCATTCCTCCCAAAAGCCTGTCCATTCTAGTCCTGGGTGATTTCACCTTGCCATTAGGAGTTATTAATCATGCCTCCCCTCGATAAGTTACCATGTGTTACCCCAGAATGATCCGTGGCACTCTGCATGTTCAATAAATATTATTTTCTCGTGCCCACTCCTCTTTTTGCTGGAATGCCCTTCTCTTGTCTCCATATAACCACTCTCTTGTTTAATGAACTCGTCATCCTTTGTCCTTTCCAAACAAGTGCCTCCTCCCAATTTCAAGAGTGGCTTCATCTATTCAACCATTGATCAAGCGAGAAGTGTCAGTGTCGTTGTCAACTCCTCTTCTCCTTCTCCATACTTAGTCACCAAGTTCTATCTTGACCCTAACTCCTGATGCTTTTCCAATCATTCTCTCTTTCCATGTGACCAGCTCTGACTCACTTGGTCCTCCAAACAGCCTTCTTACGCTTGTCCAACCACCAGTTTTGCCCACACCAAAACAGCCCCTCACAGCCTCTGTTATGGGTTGAATTGTGTCCCCCCAAAGGATGTTGAATTCCTAACCCCCAGTTCTTGTGAATGTGACCTTATTTGGAAACAGGGTCTTTGCAGATGATCAAGTTAAGATGAGGTCATTGGGGTGGGTCCTAAACCAATATGACTTTTGTGAAAAGGAGCAAATTGGACACAGAGTCGGACACGCACATAGGGAGAATGCCATGTGAAGATGAAGGCAGATGGAGGTGTTGTGTCTACAAGCCAAGGATCTTCAAAGATTACCGGCAAACCACCTGAAGCTGGGGGGGAGGCATGGAATAGGTTCACCCCGAGGGCCTTCCAGAGAAACCAGCCCCGCTCCACCTTGGTCTCAGACTTCCAGCCTCCAGAACCACGAGATAAGCTTCTGTTGTTTGAGCCATCCCTTTTGGGGACTTTCTTATGGCAGCTCTAGCAAACTAACAGCCTCCAAGGCTTTTTTCTAAATGCCCATGTGATCACACCAACCTCCGCTTAAAATCCTTCCACAATAATGAAAATAATAGGTTCTTTGTATTGAGCAACTACTGAGGGACAGGTGTCCAATCTCTCTTGTATCTAATCCAGCAACATCCTTTGAAAGAGGAGATTACCATTCCTGATTTTGCAGTCAAAGAAAATGATCTTCTAAAAAGCTGTCACTTGCCAAACTTCATGTAGTAAACAGAAAAACTGAATTTTGACTCTTGGTCTCTTTGAGTCCCAAAGCTAAACTAGGATTGCGTGTTCCACTACAATAGGACTTGTCAAACTTCTTTTATAAAGGGCCAGATAGTAAATGTTTTAGGCTTTGCAGGACATATGGTCTCTTTTGTGACTGCTCAACTCTGCCGTCGTAGCATGAGAGCAGCCCTAGGCAGTATGTAATTGAATGGGCATGAATGTGTTCCAATAAATCTTTATTTACAAAAACAAATTGGAGGCCAAATTTGGCCCTCTGGCCACAGTTTGCCAACCTCTGCCCTACAACATTGTCTTTAGGAGATAATCCATGCCCCTTGATAAAGTAGTTATTAGTATTCATAGTGTGCTTGCTTTATGCCAGAATCTGTTCATGTGTTAATTTATTTCAATTCCCACCACTATTATCCATATTTTAGAGGTTGCAAACTTGACAAGATCCCCCAAATAGTGACAGAGCCAGGATTCGAAGTTAGAGAGTCAAGCTCTAGAGCCCATGATCTCACCCACTGTCCACAGGGAACCTCACGCCTCCCCCTGACCACATATCCCACAACATTCCTCCACCCTCTGCCTCCTTCCCTCTTGGAACACGCTGAACTTCTTTCCATCACACCACAGCGGAGAAGGGGAAATAAAGGAAGGAGACTGGGCTAGCCCCATCTGCCTGCTCTGGAACATACATTTAATGAAGGCCAAACCCGGGTTTCCCGGAGTCCTCGCTGTCAGTGGGGATGGGAAGTGCAGAGAAGACAGTGGGTACCTACCTCCTTCCCCAATTATTATGAGAACCTAGAGAGATTGAAAACAGTAATTGAAGTGAAAGTGCCAACAGTGCTTGGCCAATTGCCTAGGCTTACTTCAAAGGCACTCGTTATCCAACAGCATCTGAGCTGGTGTCACAGCTACTTGCCACCCAATGACTTATGCTCTCCTTTCCTTTACTAACAGAACCCTGATTTTGTTTGGGATGGCAGCCAGAGGTGGCCATGGGATGCAATTCTGACCCATGACACATAAGCAAAAGTCCGTTGGGGATATCCAGGAAAGTTTTGTTTTTCTGATATAAATAAGTGTGCCTTTCTCCTAGTTGCTTTCTGCTTTTTTCTTCCTGGAATGTAGCCAAAGAACTGGAAGTGGAATGGGCATCTCACAACTACAAGGATAAAAGCTCTTTACCAAAGCTGGTGGAAAAACAAATAGAAGGATTCTGGGGCTGATGGAATAGCGCAGCGTCTACACCCTACTCCACACGCCCCACCTCCAAACTTTTGGTTATGGGAGGAAAATAACCCCTTCTTCGTTAAACCACTGTAGCTGGGTTTCTGATACATGTGGACTTAAGCCTTCCCGACCGAAACAACTGGTCAGCACCAGGACACATCTTCAGCAAAGAACGGGATTTCTAGAACATAATAGATGTTCAGAAAATGTCTGATGAACGAGTACATGACTGTATGAACAACAGAAGACAGAATCACTGGATTGCAGAGGTCAGTGCCCAAGGAAAAAATAATATTTATAGCTACCACTCACTTGCTATGCACCTGCCATGTCCCCTGCATTCTCTCAGTATCTTCGCAACTCTCGGAGGTTGGCACTGTCACCCCCATTTCACAGATCAGGAACCAAAGCTGGAGGAGGCTCAGCTAACTTGCCCAGGGTGTCACAGCCCGTATGTGGTGGGGCTGGCCCAGTCTCAAGCAGATGTGGGTGATATCAAAGCTTGTGTTCCTTCTTTTAGGCCAAGTTCCTGTCACAATTAACTGCCCACTGGGTCCTTGGGACAAGACTAGTGGAAGATTAGAGAAATCTGGCGTGGAACCATGGGCCCACAACCACCAAGCTCTATGAGCATGGACAATTCTTGCCTCCATGTCTCAGCTTCTTCATTTGTAGAAAGGGTAACAACAGTTCCTCGCTCATAAGCTTGTTGTATTAAATGTGACATGCGTATGGAAAGGGTTTAGCAGAGTGCCAGTAAAGGCTCAAAAACTATTGCCCAAGGGCATTATGGTCATCATCATCCTCCCCAAAAAGCCCTGCAAGAATCTGTGACACAAATCAGGGCTAGCCCTGAATGGAAGGCTCCAGAGGAGGCATCTGGGTGAGCCAGACTTTGCAGCTGTTGAAGCCCATGTGTGTTTTTTAACTTTGGAGACCCAGTGCCCACCTCTCACTGCCTCCACAGGCATCTTTTTTGGAGCACAGATCCCCACAGGCCTCAGAAATGCCTGTGAGATTTCCCTTCCTCACTTGAAGTTCCGATAATTCGCTGACTTCATTGTCATTCCCAGCTGAGGGAGCGTCCCTTGGAGCCTGAAGCCTCACCCCTTAATCCCACGCAGGTGTCAGACAATGCCCGATGGGTGGAGAACACTGTGCTCCTGTCTGGCTCCGGGCCGGCCCCACCTCAGCACCGGGAGCAGCTGGGGAATTGGACGTGTCTGAGGCGAGATGCGGGGGTGGATTTGAGTCTGAGATGCTAATCTGCCCAACTGAAGGTTTCACGTCTATCTTGGCACATCCACAGGCCCACGGAATCTGGAGAGTCAGTTACAGCTCTGAGCAGATGGGGTGGGGTCCTGGGGCATTGAATACAGGTAGGGCTAGATGCTTACCCTGAAAAAGCTGGCATGGCCAATCCCACTGATGCCCTGGGCCACACAAGAGATTCAGTGTGGGAAAGAATGGGGTGGGAAATTGCTGTCGAAAGCAGGGTCTTTGCCATCAGAGCTCTGTTTGAATGCAAGATCTTATGCTTATTAATTATGTGACTTTACCTACATTGCTTAATCTCTCTTCGACGCCATTTTCTCACCTGCAAAGTGAGAAAAAGAGTAGGACCTACTGTTGTTATAAGTATTAGAGGTGATGATTTAATATAGTTTTCAGGACAGTCTTTGGAAAATTGTTAGTGCTCAATAAATAGGAGCTATGCTAATCACATCAGCATCTAGTATATGTACAAAGAAAAGCTTCTGTATAATCAATTAAAAACTGCTGTGTGCTCTGGGAGGGATGGTGGGTTGTGGTTGTATTATATATTTTCTATTGTTGCTTATCTATGTCCTGGAAAAGTGTTAAGATGCACGGGCATGGTATCGTTTTGTGATGAGAATACATCCAGTTCTTAAAGTGTAAGTTTTGTTAGTGACTACAATCTACTCAGCACTGTTTGTTGTTCTGAATAAATAAAATTATGCAACATAGTCCCTGCTTTCAAAGGGCTTCCAATCTAATTGGAGAGACAGCATAAACGGAGATAAAAGTAACATGAAAAATGTAAAGAACCTGAGACAAGGTAAATAGCTCAATGCCAATGTGGGTGGCGGTGACCATCATCCCTGGGATTATTCAGAAAGGAGAGCGGTCCAAAAGGGATGGAATGGATACCCAGGGTCTGGCTGGCCCGCTCCCAAAGTGCCTGAGATCGCTAAAACCTGAGGTTGATAAAGAAAAGTGATAGGTAACTCTTACGTTGAACTTATTGTGTGCCGATACTAATCCTAGCTCTGTAAGTATGTTTTCACTTTAATCCACACAACGGCTCTATGCAGTTGATCCTGTTATTATCCCCATTTTAAGGATGAACAAGCTGGGTAGAGAGCAATGAAGTAAGTAAGTAAGTCTTGTTCCAAAAGCTGCTCTTAACCACCATGCTAGACTTCCTTTCAGAAGGAAGGAAACCAAATTGTATAAGTTACATGTAAATAACAGTAGATGCTGTAACAACTCAAATCCTCAGGAGCTTAACACAGCAGAAGGTTATCACCTGTTACATAACGGTTCGCTGCAAGTGTTCAGCAGGCATCCTTCTACACAGGGATCCAGGGACCTAAGCTCTTCCCATTTGTGACTCTCCAATTCTTTAGGGCCACAGAGTCCTCTTCTGTATCTCTCCTGGAGGAGTCTCTCCACACAGGGGGTTTTATGGCCAGGCCTGAAAGTGGCACCCCTCATTTCTACTAACATTCACTATTTAGTCCCACAGCCATTCTCAACTGCAAGGGAGTCTGGGAAATGTAGTCTAGCCGGGCATGTGGGGAGAACGTGGGTACTGGTGAGCACTTACAATCTCTGCCACAAAAGTCAAGACGCAAACCTTTCATCCAAATGCAAAAAGAATAGGGAGACAGCTCCAAAGGCAACCTCGAATGCCTAAAGAGCTGCAACATCCTTGGCCCTTCCTTCGAGAAGTCTAAAAGGACCCGAACGGCCAATTGCAGATGGCACACAGCAGTCTGAAGCAGAGAACTCCAGGCAGTGACTAACTGCTTAGGAACACCAGACTCAGAAGCTCTTCCTTCCACATGCTCCTCCACAAAAACAAAAACAAAAACTGACCAGATGCAGCAAGATCTCTGCCAGTGAGTCAGTAAGTTGGAGGTCCCTGTCTGGAGCTTGGCAGGACACCAGGGCCCTGCCAAGATGCTCTAACTCTAGAATAGTCTAGAACATAGCTGGATTCGGGATAGGGCTCAGTTCTGGAGGGGGAGGTCAGGATGCCAGGCATGGGGGATTAGCTAAGGTCATGTGATTGAATCGTTATAAGAGGTCGACAGACAGGAAAGGGATGAAAAGGGAAAACACAGAGACGGATCGCCCCACGGCTGCATGTGCTCACTCAGAGGTCACCCCAGCACACTGCATGTTCTGAGCAAAGCAGCTTTGGGAAGCAGGCCGAGACCACAGACAGCTGGAACTCAGAATATCCAGAACTTCTCCCCATCCTGTATTCCACGTCCTGGTAAACTGCACCACCACCCAACGAGCTGCCAGAGTCAAAAATGTGGGTGTCATCCCTGACTCCCCACTCAATCTCCAAGCTCAGTGGATCCAAATTCCCTCTCAGATACATCCCCTCCACTCTCCCCATCCCCTACATCCTTGCTGTAGCTCACACACACCCCTTTCCTGCCCGGACTGATAGATCTACAACTTGACTTCAGTTTCCCTCCTCCCCGTGTTCAGTTAGTCCTCCAATAAATGTTGATTGAGCTTTGTAGCAAATACCAGGATATTTGCCTTCCCAATACCCTTTCTCCCTCCTTCCTCACGAACTGAATCCCAATTTGTTCAGAAAACTAATACATTAAAAAAATCTCACCTTCCCAAGTCTTCTTTGCAACTGACGGTAACCGTGTGACGCAGCTCTGGCCAATGAGAAGTAGGCACATATCTCTGGAGAGGATTTCTTTCCTCGAATGGAAAAAAACAAAGTCTTCCAAGGAAAACTCTTTTTTCTATTTCCCCTTGGCTCTTCCTCTTCTTCCTGCCTGGAATGTGGACGGGATGCCCGGAGACGTGGCACCCTCTTACAGCCATAAGGAAAAACGCCACGTGCTAAGGCTGGCGCAGCAGGAAGGGAGAGGAACCAGATCCTTGAGGACCTGGTTGACAGCCCTTGGGCTGCCTGCTTCTGGAGATTTTGTTAGGCGGGTGTGCTAGTTTCCTATTGCTGCTGTAATAAATTACCACGAGCTCAGGGACTTCAAACAGCACGCATTTATTCTCTTACAGTTCTGGAGGACGGAAGTCCAAAACCACTCTCACGGGGTTAAAGTCAAGGTGTTGGTGGGACTGGTTCTTTCTGATAGCACTGAGGGAAGAATCCATTTCCTCGTTTTCCAGCTCCCAGGGGCCACCTGTGTTTCTCGACTCGTGGCCCTTCCTCCATCCTCAACGTGCATCACTCCAATCTCTGCCTCTGTCATCACACCATCTCCTTCTCTCTCACTCCTCTGCCTCCTTCATTAAAGACCCAAATAGGCCACATCGGGGACCTTGGGATAATCCAGAATAACCTTTCTATCTCCACATCCTTAACTTCATCACGGCTGCAAAGTCCCTTTTCCATTGAAGGTGACACATTCACAGGTCCCAGGGATGACAATGAAGACATCTTTGAGGGCCATCTTTCAGCCTCCCACAGTATGAAAAATAAACTCTTTCCTTGTGTAAACTACGATGTGATGAATGTCCGTTACTCACAGCTGAAGGCAATCCAAGCTGATCTGAGCATCGCTGGGGTCCCAGGCACTGTGCGTGGTGCTGGAGATGCTCCAGTGGCTGAGTCAGTAGCCCCAGCTGAGAGTCTGTCATGCTGTGTTTGCAACTATTTGCTTATTTGATGCCCTTGGGAGGCTGCGAACTCCTGAGGGCAGGAAATGTGCAACTCACCCTTTTCTGTCACCTCAGCACCAACTCAGGGCCTGACATATTGTGGTGCTCAAAAAATGTTGGTTGATCAAATGAACTCAGCAACTTGGCCATCACAACTCAGCCACAAAGTGCTAAATATAGGAGCCCAAGTTAATACTAAGCATCACTGGATAGGAGCGTGGAGACTGTTGAGCAACTAACGCTTTGCCCCAACAGTCCGCAAGAAAGGTTCCATAGAACAGATGCTAGATGAAAAAAAAAGGGGCTGGGACTGGCAGGGGGCTGAAACAAATTCATTTAGAAAGCTCATACATGCCTGCCTCTTAGAGCTTCAAAACTCTGAGATGCTCCATTATGAAGACACCTTTTAACTGTACCGCAACATTTCCCAAACTTCTTTGACCACGGTATTCGTTTTTCGTGGAACGTGTATTAATCTCCAGTGGAACTAGACTTCGGTGGAACGCCCTTTGACAAACACTGCTCAGCCCTTCCCAGAACCGCTTTGGGAGCTAGTGCGGTCCAGGGCCTTCACGTGGGCTCAGCGGCGAATCAAACTAATAGTGTAGAAAGGCTGCCAAATGCAGGAGCTGCCATTGTCAGGGAGAGCTTTGGGGTGGAGCTGGACCTCAAAGGTTGGTGGCATTTGTCCCAGCAGAGGGGAAGGTAAAGCATTCTCTATGTACCCCAAAAGGCTGCCTGGTTTGTTCCAAATGGCCCAGACGCAGGGTCAGTGGACTCAGAGGAACAGTATAAACAGAGCCACTCAAAGGCATCTTTCTTGAGTGCCCTTGGCTGGGCAAACCCCAGTTGTGCCCTAATCCCAGCCAGCTGAGCATTTCCTAGCCACCTCCAGCCGAACGCTAGACAGATGTTAGGACCTGATCTCCTGCCCCACAGCGGCCACCTGAGGAGGGGTTTCCTTCGCTCTGTCACAGGAACCCACGTGATCCTCCAGCCCCGCTGCATTCGGATCCATCTGCATCGAGATTTACTGCTCTTGCTTCCACTTAGCAGCTAACATTGACCTCCAGTCTCCAGGAAGTCCCCCACCCCTCCCACCTCAGTCCCAAAACTCTTCTCATCTCCTGCCTCGGGGCTCTGTACTCATTATAGATCCATGTCCATGGAATGATGGAGGAACATGAGGTTGAAGGACCAGAGAAGGACAGTCAGCACCCAAGATTGCAGAGCAAATTAAAGCACATTTTAAAGGCGACTTCAGGTCTCCTGATTCCTCTTTAAACATCGTTTCCAACTCCCTGTGCAGTTCCTAGCATGGGCGGCACCAGACTAGAACCGAGCATTTGAAGCAAAATTTTTCTGAGATTTTTTGTCCCCAAATTCCCAGGAGTTCCTAGAAACTATGGAAAACAGACTTTTAAAAATAAATTTGGATTATAATAAGAAGCATACTTCTTGAAAGAAACTCCCCAAGGGGCTGGCCCGGTGCCTCGGAGGTTAAGTGCGCATGTTCTGCTTAGGCAGCCCCGGGTTCGCCGGTTCGGATCCCAGGTGCGAACATGGCAGCGCTTGGCACGTCATGCTGTGGTAGGCATCCCACATATAAAGCAGAGGAAGGTGGGCACGGATGTTAGCTCAGGGCCAGTCTTCCTCAGCAAAAAGAGGATTGGCAGCAGATGTTAGCTCAGGGCTAATCTTCCTCGACAAAACAAAACAAACAAACAAAAAACTCCCCAGGGAGTCCATTTGGTAAGTTAACTGCTCCCTCATTCATCCATTTTGAAGGTTCCACTGGCCATAAAGTGGATTTGCATAAATGGGCTCCTCGCCTCCCCCAACCCTTCCGAACACTGTCCACTCTCTCTTCTCACCAGCTCGCTGGTCATTTTTCAGCGTCATCACTCTAGCCAAGGAAAGAAGAGCGTTCTTAATCCTGAACAGGCTTAGAATAGCCATTTATGTAAATATTTCAAAATGATTAAGCGCTGTTCACCCCACAAAGAGTAGGTCCAGCCCAATCTGCTTCCTGACCCAAACTCTTCTCCCCACCCACTATCCCCAGCCCCAGAAAAATCAACAGCAAAAACCTTTCTTTACTTTTCAGAAGACATGTTAAAAAGCATAAGCATCTATGGGAAGATTAAAGCACAGAAATCCTCAATTTGCCAGTTTGAGGATTTGTGTCAGAAAAGACTGTGAAATGTAAATAGACAACGGGACCCATCCGTCAAATTCAATGGAACCATGAGCTGTCTCCTGTTCCTTCCCCACATCCTTCTCCCCTTGATGACGCTCTCAATTGGGGTACAATTTAACCACCCACCTTCAGGGAAGCGTGCTCTCTATAAGACTGGAATTATGATCATAATACAAAATGAAACTCGGAAGCTCAGATGGTTAGGTAACTTGCCCAAAGTCACACAGCGAGTAAGTAGCAGAGCTTGAATTCAGAGCCAGGTTTCAGACTCCGGTGCTCACGTTTTCTCCACTGAGGCCCTACCTGTGGTGATATGTAATATTAATAACATGAGCTAACATTTATTGTGGTCTTGCTGTGTTCTGGGCACTGTGCAGAACTGCTTCCTTAGATAAAGTATTGAAAAAAATGCACTCCAGCAGGGAACAGGAGTGACTTTTGGATTTTTACCCTACCTCTGTCCTCCAGTTGAGACAGGAGAAATAGAATTGTCCATCTCTGGAACTTATAATTGAAGGGTGTAAGACTCATGGACTCAGATAACTATTTGAGTGATCATCTTTGCAATCTGATTTCTTGCCTTTAGAGGAAAGAGACACAATCCTCTTAACTCCTCAGATGTCTCTCAGCATCGTCACCTCCTGTGCTGTCATCAGGTCATAGAAATAAATAGCAATTTTGCTTTTATATCACCTGTCTGAATATTGTATGTGGACCGCATCCTAGATATTACCTATGGCAATCAGACATGCTAGATGCTTTAGGAGGGTTCTAGACTTGGCATCTGTCTTATGCTGCATATAAGTGGTCTGTCAAACTATGTGGTTACCATCTATAAACCCCACAGATCTGCCCAAATAGCTCACATGAACCTTGTGTCACCAGAGCCCAGAGTTTCAGT
Source organism: Equus przewalskii (assembly GCF_037783145.1). Lineage (NCBI taxonomy): Eukaryota > Metazoa > Chordata > Mammalia > Perissodactyla > Equidae > Equus > Equus przewalskii. Next base: position 29,676,586 of record NC_091859.1, read on the forward strand.
ATGAGCTTGAGCTTGTCCCTGGAATTGCTTTAACTTATGACTGTTTCAGAGGGGCCAGTTTGCAAGTTGCATCCATGATCTCAGAGACAGGCACGATCTGTTTCTCAGGGTAACAGGCTGGTTTCGGGAATCAAAGATCCCAGTGATTGAAGTGTCATCTGTGTTTTGTAGGCAAATATCTACTTCGTTGCCGCTCCGTTGCCTGAGGAGAGAATCACAAGCCATGTATGTGTTCCAAAGGAATTTGGTTTCCCAGTTGGCAATGAATATCATAAGTTTCCAAACAGGGCATGTTTAGGCAATTGACATATCACTCTGCAGATCTGAAAACGAGACAAAGGGTGGTTTCATGCCAGAGCAGAATGGTGGGGAAGCTGAGGACACCCAAAGTTATCTCATCTAAAAATAGTCCTCTGCCATCACTCCCATTTCGTTACCTTAATCACCAACAACGCCACCCACCACTAACATCCAGGCCCTTTCTCTAGGGTGTGAGCAACCCCAGCGTGTGCACTATTGATGACGATTCCTCAGGCTTCAAGACCCAGGGGAACCAGCTGGAGGGCAAAGGGGTTTATAGAGAGGCTGAGACCAGGCTAATCAAAGGGACAAGAGTTAATCGTAGGGATCAGAAGAGGAGAAGCAACTGTGCCTTCGGTGTTTCTCTAGCTCTAATCCTACTAGAGAAATTGCTAGAACTCTGTTCCCCTACACAGTCCTTCAACCATTTTGGAGTCACTAGCGGGTCTCAAGTGGGCTCACGAACAAGCCATCCTCACCCTTCAGCTGCCGCTCCATCAGGAGGATTTGCTGTTCCAACCCCTGCTACTCGCAGAGCCACCCCTGATACCTGGCACCATCACTGCTGGCCTTGGCCTCCTAGCCTTGCCAGAGGCTCTGCAAATCAATCTCTCCACTTCATCCTCACCACTTATTTCCCGAGGACACAGTCAAGAGTCTCTCAGTTGGGCGAGACAAGAAGTGATGCATATACGCTGTACTAAACGTCACCCACTGGAAAACGGAAACAAAGCTCCACCCCTCTACTCTTTACTTAAAGTGAATTCTAACCCAGAAGGTTTCTTGGTTCCCCATGTAACCCACCCCACTGTCCTTCCATACTCATCTGATTAATGTTTTCATTATCTAAGTAATCACCATAGCAACCACACATGGTAGATTATCCCTATGTGAAGCCATCCCTTACATCCCTGGTGTTTCTCTAAGACACACCAGCCTGGGGGTAAAATGAGGCCAAGTTAATAGGAATAAACTGTATCTCTCTGATTCTAGCCCCACCTCTGTTGTAAGATCTCAGGTGCTCCTGACATTTCCCCCTTGCAAACGGGCCACCTCTCCCACGCTCGCAGACAAGCTTTCTCCTTTTCCAGGTACCAGCCTTCTCTTGCCCTTAAACCCAAATTAGAGGACAGGTTTTACCGAGTAGAAGAATGACAGGGAGGCTGTTGGCTCATCACCTCCACCTGCAACCACATCTTTAATTCCCGCTTCCTGCAACCACCCAAGCTATTAACACCCGTGGTGGCCATCAAAGTAGCCAACGAGCCATAATGTCAGCCATCAAGAAACCGTGGCCAAACTAGCCAGGATTCTTAGGGTTGTCAGTGACAGATACCCAAGTCAATGCGAATTAGCACAAGAGGGAATTTCGTCAGTCACGTGACTTGAAAAAGTCAAGGTAGCGCAGTCTTCAGCAATCCCAGTTCTGCCGCTTCTCCGCTCCCCTCTGCTCGCCTCTGTGCTAGCTTCATTCCCAAACAGGTCCCCTCCTGCTAGTGGAAAAATTGCTCACTGTGATTGTCGGCTCCAAATTTACAGCTGGGCACAGCAAGTAGAAGGAGAATGCAAGCTTTTTCACTCAATAGCTCTGGCATAAATGTTCTGGCAGGATCTCTGATTGCCCCAGCTTGTATGACATACTTTCCCTAAACCAATCACTGTGACCAGAGGAATATAAACTTTAGTTGACCAGGCCGAGGTCATATGCCCACCCCTGTGTGGGAGAGTACTGGCCTCAACTGAACTAAATGGAATAGCGTCCCCAGAGGAAGGAAAGATTCTTTTAGCAACACAGGGAGAGAAAGATTCCAGGAAAGCTAAAGCAACAGAAACCCAAACAGACTTTATTCCGAGATCTTCCATCTCTCTCAGCTCTTGTAGGTTTGCTCAGGAACTGGGATAAAACCAGATCTGCCGTCATGGGGCTGAGGACATCCGTGGACCCTGGGGTGAAGGTCTGGGATCTGGAAGGTCAAGAGAAGCCAAGTAGGGAGAGCCGTTGATTCCAACTCAAACTGGCCTTGGACAAGTCGCTTTCTCCATGAGAGCCCCACGAGCATATTGGCCTAAATCAATGTCCTTAACCCAGGGCCTCTGAGCCCACTGAAGCTTCATTACTGCCCCATGATTTAACTGCAGCCTAAAATTTTAGAATAAGATTTCCATGTTGTTCTTCTCAAAGATGTCCAGATATGAACATTTTAGTAGTTAAAAAGCAGCTCCTTGCAACCAGGGAGGTGGGAGGAGCAAGGGAATGAAGGCAGCACAGAGCTGAGAGAGAGAGGCAGAGGCAGAGTTCTGGCTACTTATCATTGGAGCCCTGATTCCTGCCACGTCTACAGCCCATGCTTCCTCCGGACCGTTCCACTGTAGAGACTATCAAGTTCCACTTTCGACACACACCATCATGCGTTGGATTCTCTATCACTTACAACCACAAGAATCCTAAGAGAAAGAAGGAGGGAGCGGCTTTCCTGAACACCATCTTGAGAAATGTAATAGCACATTTCTTGTTTAGTGAGAACACGCAACTGACTAGAAATGTCTGTCCTTGGTGTAAGTCCCGGCTGTGACAGGGGATGCTGGCACCTATGCCACATACTTGAGCAAATGAGTAAATCCCACTCTGTGTGGCAGTAAACATCCTGTCTTTGGTGCCACAGATTATTGACAATTGATCAGACCCCGATCTCCGTGCCCCAAAGAGAAAACGGATTTAGAAGCATATCCAACTCCCTCTGCCCAGCAAGATAGGGTTGGCCAATTTTTCCCAGGCTATTGGGAAGCCAGCACAGTAGGATTCCATCGGATCCCCCAAGTTGCAGGGCCTGTGAACACTAATGTGCTGATCAGCTTTCAGAGACCCAACCAAGTGTCGAGCCAAAATCTGGAGACTGACATGGGCTTCTAGGCATCGGTTATCTTACTGAGGAGTATTCAGTTTCACTTTAAGGATTAATCCGCTCAGTGCAAGGGTGAGCACTGGAATGCATATGAATTCACGCACCCCTGGGGAGCTTGATATTAAGCTAAATACCCACAGTTTTCATGATATTGTGAAACCCCAGTCCCACAAATGAACAATTGAGGTCTCACTTGCAGCTTAGAAGATAGAGCTCTTCAAAGCCCTTCTTGGAGCTATGAAGGCCTTGGACCTATTCACCTTTGGGTTTGGGGTTTGACTTACCTTTGGAGTTTGAAGGATCTGAACAAAATTTGTCTAAGTACAGAACCAGAGGCTCTTCACCACTGCTCTCTCCTGCCTAACACAGTTCCTAGAACAAACGAGGAAGTCAAAAATCTTTTAGTTTTTTTCCTTCTCCTCTAGAAGAAACCCTAAAGTCAAAAAGGTCTATTCCCTGGCTCTCAGGCCATTCTTATAATAAGTCTTCAGAAAACCAAATTCAAATGATAAAAGGAATTCATTAATTTGTGTAACTGAATGGCCTAGGGATGATGGAAGCTTCAGGCAAAGCTTGATCCAGCACTCATAGTTTGAGGTCAGGACTTGATTTCTTTCTGTTCATTTTTTTTAGCTTAATATTAGTCCGTTTTCTTTGATGTTGCTCCATTCTCAAGCCATCTCTCCCCTCACTGTGTCAAGAGGATAGGCAATAGCTCTCAGGGCTGCAGGATTCTTTATTCACATCCAGCAGAAGTAGAGTCTGTGGCTCTGCATTTCCAGCAAACGTCCTAAGTTTCCCTCTGTTTGGACTGGCTTAGATCATATCCCCATTTCTGAACCTATCACGATGGTAAGGGAGAGTGCAACTTACTGACTGGCCCAAGCCAGAGTCCATCCCTGGAGCTAGAATAATGTCGGTCTTACCCAAATCATACGGCTGGAGAACCTGGGGCACAGTAGGTAAGGGACATGAGGGATGGTGGGTGACAACCCCCAAACATACATTGCGGCTCCCATTTTTCACACGAAGCAACAGGAAACCAGAGAGGTTACATTGGTCACTCAGAATCACACAGTGTGTTAAGTGGGAGAAGGAGAAACCAGACCTCAAACCTACTGCTTTAAAGAGCCTGTCCTTTACTCACTATATTAAACTTACGCCCAACCAAAATGGTACAAATGTCATTGTGTCTTTTGATATTTCCAAAGTTTCTGGGACAAAAGAGAGAAACACTCCATAGGTACGTGGGGGTAAGTAAATTAATTGCCAGGGACACTCAATTCCTCGGCAGCAGGCTCAACGATTTTCAACAGCAAACAACAAAAAAAGAGAAGTCCCAAGAACCCAATGAGTAGACCAACAGGGTCATCCCAGCCAGACAGAGCAACACAGGATGCTGGGAGCGGGGAACAAAGGAGAAAGTCCTGCCTGGGCCTGGGGCCGCCTGCAGATTTGAGGGAGGAGGCTGGGGGCCAGCACTGCCTTTCCTCTCCTCCCATTCCTCCACTAGGTTATTTGCATTTCATTGTGGTCCTGGGTGATTTAAGGAGCCCAATGAAAGCCCTTGGATGTGGTCAGGATGTTCATGCTCCAGTGATAAATAATGTGACCAATGTGTATGGCCTAGAGTCACCACATTATCAAAGCGTTCCTTGGAAACCAGGAAAATAGCGGGGCTTTTTGTTTCCTGCTTCTGCTTGTTTTTTTAATTTATTTTTTTAATCCACTTGATGAATTGATTTCTTGCCCCTTTCCAAGTGTTTAATACCATCCTAAGAACTGACACTCTTCCCGTCTCTGGCAACAGATCTTTTCAATACTGCAGTTCCACAAGAGTTCGGCTCAGCGGGCAGAGTTGAAAGAAGAGAGTGAAGGACACCAGGCCCCCGGCCCATCCTTTTCCCTCTGCTGCTCTCTCCAGACACATTTTCTTTCCCCCAAAAGAAATCTCCTGCTTGACTTCAAAGGCGGCTCTGCATCCAGAAGAGATAATACCGGTGGGGAGTGTGGGAGGGAGGGGGCACTGAGAGGAAGGAGTGGGACCTCTGGAAAGGAAGGGATGTGGGACAGATGGGGGCTGGCCCGCTGTCTCAGAGGAACTTGTCACTCTGAGGCAGGACCTGGCCCAGAGGACTTGGGCCATCGTTTGGCAGGGGGAGTGACAGTAAGAAGTCTGAGCTTGTCATCGCTGGCAGAGAAGTCAGGTTTGGACAGTTCAGAAGGGAATGACCACTGGCTATTTCTGGAACAGCTTCTTAGATTTGCCTCCATTTCTGCCATGCTGGTTAAAAGCTGCGGTTTGCCTGGGGCCAGCCCAGTGGCACAGCGGTTAAGTTCACACGTTCCACTTCGGTGGCCTGGGGTTCGCCAGTTCAGATCCCGGGTGGGGATCTATGCACCGCTTATCAAGCCACGCTGTGGTAGGCGTCCCACGTATAAAGTAGAGGAAGATGGGCACGGATGTTAGCTCAGGGCCAGTCTTCCTCAGCAAAAAGAGGAGGATTGGCAGAAGATGTTAGCTCAGGACTGATCTTCCTCAAAAAAAGAAAAGAAAAAAGATCTTGGGTTTGGGAGTCTGGGTTCAGATTCCAGCTCTACCAAGTTTTACGAGTGTCCAATTGGGTGAGTCTTTTCACCTCTCTAGGCCTCAGCCTTCTCAACTCATCCCTTAAATGAGCCGACTGCCCTTCCTTCCACTGCAGTCACAGAAACCAACAGTATTGGAAAGGGCGAACTGAGCATGCAAACGCCCAAGGCCAAGACAGTCCCACCACAGGCACTGAGCGCTTCACCCTTCCCTGGGCAGGCAGGGAAAGAACTGTGCCTTGCTCCAAGGCCTGAAGTTTCCCTGTCACAAGTTGTTGAGGGTTGGGGATGCAGGAATTGGGAGGAAGCAATTAGCCAAGGGCATGACGTACCGTAAGGTACACTCACAGACAGGAGAGGACTGAGATAGCACAAAGATTAGAGCAGTGGCCTTGAGGGCCCACGTATGAATTTTCACCAACCTCTTTCCAACACTATGAGCCAGATAAAAAGAAGGAGCTGGACTAGATTCAGAGTCCCGACCATATCCACTCAGCAGCAGCACAAGAATAGACCGCGAGCTCCCCAATTACTAGCAGGGACCCTAGTGAGACATCAGCGGAGGCAGGAGACCCCTCCATAGAGAACACATGCCAGGCCTATTTCCCTGTTGCCCTCCTGTCCGCCTAGAGCTAGAGATAGTTCTGTGGCCAGAGAGGTTACCAGCATCCAGAATACAAAGATCATAATGTCCTTGCCTCTTACAGTTCTTAGGATCCAATAAGATAATGCATATGTAGGGCACTTAGACAATGCAAGGCATAGAGTGCACACTCAAGAAATGGTAGCTTTCCCTAGCATTTCAAGAGCTTCTCTTTGCTTTATTTAGATTGTAAGTTCCATCAGAACTTCCTCTTTTCCAGGTGGAAAAATCAGAATGCAACTCAGATTTCACATGTTTCCCTCCCACACTTTCCGTGGTGGCTGTTTGGGCACTGAGGGTGATAATGTTTTCTTTTCCACTGTCCCATCAACACAGAACCCGGCTTCCTGACATCACAGAAGCCCTCTGTGCCAGGACAACCAATTAGGCATCGATGCATTGAGGAGCCTGCAGTTCTAGGACTCATTGTTTCCATGTGTCTTCCACGAGCAGGGGCGGTTGCCTTCCAGAGCCACGGAGGCTCCATGTGTGTCAGACTCTCTGACAGAATGATTTGCAGACATCTCTTTAGGGGTACGTGGCCCATTTTGTGGATTTCGTATTATCTAAATCACATTCTGACTCCTTTTTGCCATTTGTCACACACCTGAACCCTTTGTGTCCCCCCTTCTAAGCTGTCATCGTGTGGTTACTTGGCAATTGCCAACTGGTTTTTCATATTATTCCAAGAAAAACATCATTAGGAAGGGTGCGCCTGTGGCCAAATCCGTTGCTGAATGGTCTGCAAAGCCAAATAGAAATAAATTGGAGGTATCTGAGCTGAAGGCCTCTCGGCCAGCAAGGGAAGGGAAACTTGACTCTTTAAACACGAAAAATGGTTGAGTGGCCCTTGCTGCACTGCAGAAAGTTTTCCCTAAATAAAATCGCTTGTAGAAATGTCCCCTTTCTCCTCGGGTCTTCTTGCAAAGATGCTGTAGAAAGAAGACTGTTTTCTGTACAAGGTAAAGCAATTATTTTCTCAATTTTCATTAAAATTCTTATTGCCCATAGAAGGGCTCCTATGGTAACTGGCTCTATTTTTTCTCAACAGAGCTGCAACATTTTGGAGAAGGCAGTTCAAAGTCCTCTCCCTTAGGGCTGCTCTCATTTCTCATCCTCCATCTCCTCAACATTCACCCAACTTCCCGTCCCCACCTCACCTCTTCCTCCACCACTCCCTGCACCTACCTTCACTGTCATACAATCCCTCGGACACAAAGCAGAAAAACCAAGTTACCTACAAGGGTTGAATTTAAGCTGGAACCACACATCTCAACAGCATGAGACAGAAGATCATGAATTGCAAGGAAACAAACACGACTCAAGAATTTTACACATGAGGAAGCTGTCCTTCAAGTTCAAAAGCAAAGCCAAGATAAAACATACCCCACATTGAGAACGTAGCTTAACGTGCCCTTGGAGAAAAGTTAAAAAGACTTGTCTATCAAGTCCAGCCAACCAAAAGATGAATCAAAATAAAGAACCCAGACAAAGACAAATCAGATTTTAAAATATTTTTAAAAGAATAGGTGGTGAACAGTAATATATCAAAATATAAAGCTAAAGCTATTGAGCTGACAATAATTACAGTTTAAAAATCAAATCTAAAAATTATAACTAATAAAAACTGTGAGACAGAGGATAGAGAAAGGGTAAAAGTTCTAATTTCTGAGGTATCATACTAGGACTTCTATAGATTTATACATTTAAAGCACGTGTTCAAAAAGGATAGCAAGCCCAGTGTGTTAGTTTTTTTGTAATATTTATGTTTTTACCTTTGGTATGGTCTTCCGAGAACTTACCACTAGCTGTAAATAAATGTTTATGTAGAGTTTTAGTAATTCCCTCAGTTTCCCTGCTTCTATGAAATGACAAATTATCTAATTCAATGCTTTTTGTTTACAAAGACACATGTAGAGTAGTTCTATTTTTTCTATTCATCTTTTATTGGTGTATTGAAAGAGGGAGAGAGAGGATCGAATCATGATCACAAATGTTGAAGGTGGTCATTTCCACCTCATAGTGAGATGGGGCATCATCTTTAATTTTCTTCTTTGCATTTTTCTGTGTTGTGTAACTTGTTTTAATCATCACCATGCATCATTTTACAAAAACAAGATTACTAAAGAAAATTAAAGTGCTGGATTTGAACAAAAAGGAAGGGTTGGTGCCCTCTCCCAGGCTTCTCAGACCTCTCTCTGACAGGCTGGAGGAGGCCCTAGGGAATGACCATGATTGTCAAGAGGAAGGATGTTGTGTCCGCGCATTATCTCTGCAACTATTTTCTATCAGCACCCGAGATGGATTTCTAGAAACTCAGCTCATCAACTCCCCCTCAGAGGCACCAATAGGATCTGGGAAAATAAACACCTAAGGTTGTAAATTGCAGGAAACTGGCATGAATATCAACATCCACCGAAAGACTAAGGAAGTGGAATGACTGATGCTGGAATCGCCAAGTTCTAAGTCAACCATCCAGGGAATAAGGCAAAAATAATGACAAGTACTTTTCAACCCTTAGAACCAAAGTCTTTACTCCTGAATTACCTAAGAACTTAAAGAAAAATAAAGTTTCCAGAGGAAATCAACGAAAGTGAAAGAAAATTTCTTCCAACCAAAATTCAATGACACTAGAGATCTTTGGGCTCCACTGTATTTGGAGCTCAGCAGAATGGGGCAAGTGGAGAGGGCTTTGCACTTGCTGCTGGGGTGCCCACCTGTTTGTCACAGGTGCCCAGATATTCTGGGCAATGGGCAAGGTAGAGATGCAGGAGGGGCAGTCAGAGCAGCCCTCCAAGGAGAATTTGTGAGTACCCCCACAGAATCCAACATGAGGAGAACAACTGTTTTTTTGTGCATTCACTAAGCACTTTACATTATTCAATCCCATTTATCTTTACAACATTCTTATGAGGTCTTATGAGTGCTATGATCTCCATTTTACACAAGGAAACTGAAGCTTAGACAGTTTTAAGTAACTAGCCCAAGGTCATGCAGCTAATATTGGTCACCCCAGGATTTAGAAGTAGGTTAATGGTGGGCTGCTCAAACTTGACAGCTTTCCTAAATCAGAAAGGAGATCAAGTCCAGCAGAACTGGCTGAGTCAGAGAGAAGTAGAATGGCGTCTCATGTCTAATCAGACAGGAGTTGAATCTGGGCAACTAAGGCCCAGCATCTGGAGTTCTGAAAGGCAGCAGGGCCAGCCACAGCAGGCAGGGTGTGGGCCCCAGTTCTCTCCCAGGTCTCCATTTATTTATACAGCCTGATGGGTCGGGGAGAGATGCCCTATTCCTCATGATGGCACTGTAACCAGAGGGATGTCAGAGATCTGCACCTGGGCCCAGCCCTGATGAGGCAGAGACCTAGATGCTCACATGACCTGAAAGGCCTCTTGAACCTTCTGGAGGTACAACCTCTTGAGTGGAATTCAACACATACCTGTCAAATTAAGCTTCACACCAATAGCATAAGACCAAGGTGGCTAGATGCTTACACCAGGACAAGGCTGGGTCGTGAAGTCAAGACTGGTATGCCCAGTCTCCTCAGTGAATTGCAGCTCTCAGAGTCACATTATCCAAAGGCGTTCTCTACGCATTTGCCATAGCTGCTATGGTTCCGTCTCTCCGGTAGCCGTAAGCATCTTTGCCCCCGTGACCATAACCGGCAGCAGAAATCAGCAGTCAGCCCTGAGAAGACAAGTCCTGCTGGGGCCTAGCATCTTCCTCCTGCTGGGGAAACATCCTTACTCCAACGCCACTGCGTATTGCCATGGAAACTTCACTGCACAGCTCCAGAGGGAGCCTAGACTACAGTGTCAATTGTGTCCCTTGGAGCTGTGCCGCATGGTGGCCCTGCCTTCTTGTCAATTTCCACAAAGCCAACTCCTATTCATCCTTCATGACCCAGCTCAAGCATTCTCTCCTCTCTCCTCTCTGAACTCTTTCCTGGCCTCCCTTCTAAGTGGCAATAATAATAGTAATAGTAATTGTAATCAAAATGACTAGCATTTACTGTGCATTAGGTACCTGAAAAAAGTTGCACTAAGCAACTTACATGCAGGGTCACATGACATAGTTACTGTTATCATCTCCACTTTATAAATGACAAAACTGAGGCTTCAAAAGCTTAAGTTACTTGCTCAAAGTTCTAGAGCTAGTAAGTAGGCAAGTTAGGACTCGAAGGAAGGCAGACTGACTCTCCAGCCCAATCGTTTCCCTTCCCACTACACCAGCCACGCCCTCTTTCGTGCCTCCCAGATCCTGGCATCTCCCCGTATCACGGCGCTTGTAATACATCAATGCACCTACTCGTTTGCAATTTGTCTCTTTCACTAGACCATGAGCTCCTTGAGAGAAGGCTCCTGCCCTATTTATCCTTATATACTCCGAGCGTCTACTAAACAGTTGGAACTCAATAAACTATTTGTTGAAAGCATGTGTGCAGGTGTGATTGATGGCTACGTGGCCTGGACCATTTCATCTCTGCCTCCACTCTGGGCTCTGTCCCTCAGTTTGCCTGAACACAGAGCACAGGGTCCAATTCACATGAGCTCAGCATGACAGAAGACAGGGACAGGTTTAAAGCAGGGCATCTTGCCCAGTTGATCACTTAATGGAGCCAGGAAGTATCCACTGTCAGCTTTGAGGCCAATGGAAGACTCAAACCATCGATTCCTGAACCGGGATTCACCCTCTCACTTGTTCCCGAGACGAGCGTTCCTGAAGCAGAGGCGGAGCATTACAAAGTGGCTTCTATGCTTCAGGCTGAATGGAGACGCACGACTATGCTGAAGACAGCCGTACACAGCCATTTTTTTTTCATGCTCAGAGGCCTGGACCCACAGGCCTCGGAGATGTTCTGATCCAGCCATTTTCCACCTTTACTAACAATAAAATCCTCATATATGGAAGCCCAGGAAATAAATCTGATAGAAGACGGACGGCTGCAGTTGAAGTGGGTGTTGGGGCATCGAGCACCCCAGCTCAGCCTTCCCTTTGCCCGCCTCCAGAGCAGCCATGGAGGCACCTCTGTGATAACCCTTAGGGCCCCTCTGAATGCAACATGGGGCCACTGCCTTAGCCTAGCTCCTCTAGCTTATGATGAAGGAGCTTATTATGAATCCAGAGAGGGAAGAGACTTCCTCAGAGTCACAGCATGTGTGCTCCTTCCTCTTTAAATACTCCCTCCCATATGAAACTGGTCCAGTACGGGCATCTTTGAAACAGCTGAGCCCTGCTGCCATCTGCCCGACAATGGGGAAGGGCACGCTCGGAGCCACCCACACTTTCCCCTGTGTCTTGCGGAATGCGTTTCTGAAGCATCCGATGGATGGTGAGAATCTTGAATTTACATCGCTCCCCAAGACAAGGCCCCTGTTAGTTTCCTAGGCCCGTGGTAACTAATCACCACAAACCAAGAGGCTTAAAACAACAGAAGAGTATTCTCTCACAGTTCAGGAGGGCAGATGTCTGAGTCAAGCTGTCAAGATGTCTGCAGGGTTGGTTCTCTGGAGGCTCAGAGGGAGAAACGACTCCATGCCTCTCTCCCAGCTTCTGGTGGTTGACAATTCCTGCTGTTCTACGACTCGTAAACATATCACCCCCATCTCTGCCTCCATCTTCACATGGCCTTCTTCTCTGTGTTATCTCTCTGTGTCCTCCCCTTTTCTTATAAGGACACCAGTCACTGGATTTAAGACCCATCCTAAATCCAGGAGGACTTCATCTTGAGATCAGTAACAAATTACATTTGAAAATATGTTATTTCCAAATAAGGACACATTCTGAGGTTCCGAGTGGACGTGAATTTTGGGAGGACACTATTCAACCCTCTTAAAGCCCCAAGAGACTCACCAAGGGACCCAAACCCATGACCTCAGTTTCATTAGCTAGCACAGGGCTTGGCCCCTCTAGCTGAGCCAACACAGTCCCTGCTAAAATGGTTCTTGACAACCCAGAACCTTCAACTCCTCCACACCTTGTCAACGGTCCCAGCAGGGTGGTGGTCTACACCTCCTGTGCTGATAGAGGTCATCCAGAGAGGAAAACCTAGTGCTGCAAGATAATACAGGAGTTTTTCTCGGATGAGACTGGCCTGAGGTGCTTCCGCCATTGTTCCCTTGCTCCTTGCTCAGCAATGAACTTGGGAGGGGTTCTCCTGAGCTCTTCCTGCAGTCAACTCAAAAGTTGACAATGCCTATAATCCAAGAGACAGGGAGCTTATCAGCAACATTCCAAACGCTTGAAATCTGACTATGCTTTCAGATCTGGATCTGGAAGCCAAAGTTGATAGCATCCTGGAACGTCTTCAGCTTATGTCCAGTTCATTTAAAAGAAAATGGCCTGCAGAGAAACCTGCAGGCCATGGTTGGAGGAATGTAGTTGCTAGTTGATGCAATGGAAGTTTCAGAGAAGGCTCCAAAAGAGGCTTCCAGAAATAAGACCTTGGCAGGAATTGTGAACTTGAATGACCTTGGCAAGAATTGTGAACTTGAACGAGGCCAGTTGCTATGAGATAGCTCCATAGCCCTAGATGGTGACAAGTCTGAACACACTGAAATTGAAATGATTCTTTGGTTTCTGTGTGCCTCTTCACTACATTTTGGCTTTTGGCATCCAAGACTGACTTCCTCTTGACCCCAACTTGGACCAGGAGTACCTGCTTTCCCCATAAGTTAGTGAGGACTTTGAGGATATAAACTATTCAGCTGTAATGAAAGCACAAGTTTTGGCATCACACTGACCTGAGTTTGTGTCCCAGCTCTGCCACTTAAGAACAATATAACCTAATGCAAGTTACAAAGAGCTAATAATAATACTACCCATTGGGATTGTTATAAATTAAATAATAAACTCACAATGATGGTTCTTACCACAACGATGGTGCATAGCGTGAACTCAATAGATGTTAGCTATCACCATCATTATTATTGTTATTATGATTCACATGATAGGGAAGATAAATTTACACCCACCCTCCCCACAAAAATGCACTCTGTGTGCAACAGTGGAAGAAGGGTTGATGTCATCTCTTGCTTCCAATTATCCTTGCCTTGCCTTTCTTGTGACTGAACAGATAATAATACAAACTGCTGACACTTTCCAAGGGCTTGCTGCATGCCAGGTACTGTTCTAAGTGCTTCACTACAATCAACAACCCCAGGAGGTAGGTGCTATTATTATCATCTCCACTTTACAGGAAAAAAAGTGAGGCACAGAGCAATTACACATTGCTCAAGATCCCAAATCTAGGAATGGTGGAGCTCAGATTGGAACCAAGGCTGTCTGGCTCAAGAATCTACAAGGTTAACCTTCCTGTTGGAGGCTGGCCAACATCGTTCTGGACAGATCCACTTCTAGGGACTTTAAAGAACTGTCAGTGGGAACTTTTCACTGACAATTTAATCTGACAGAATCACCCTGAGTCACCGCGGATTGATCCGTTTATTTAGGTTGGGAAAGTACACATGGATAGCTGGTCTCTGACAGCTCCTCTGGAAGCCCAGCCGGGGCTAGGTTTCCTTGCAAATTCAAAAGAGAGAAAAAGCCCAAATTGCAGTGGCCTCTTCTAGAATGTCCATAGATCTGCCTCTTAATTGATTATTGGGCTTAGATGCCAAGTCAGAGTTTATTCTGCATACCCACTCTGGGAACTCTGCAGTCCCAGGGCAAAGCCCAGTCAGAGGTATGTGGGCTGAGGACCCGCTGTTATTGCTGGGAGAGAGGATGGGAAGAGTTGGGGACTGAAGTTAGATCTCAGGACACCAGGGTGGAGATTCCTATGCCGTGAAGGAGAACAAAGATAGTTCCTAGCCCCTGGGGGATAATCCACAACAGTCAAGACATTCATCCCAGCCAAGGAGGGGTTGAGATGGGTGGATTCCACTCTGAAATGGGAGAACCATGTCAAATAGTACATGGGGTAGCATCACAGAAATCTTCTCTGACTTTGGCCCAGGAGGAATTTCTTAAAGTTTCCTTGGGAGAAGAGAGTATTATGTGAAGGAGAAGAGGCAGGCCACTCTCTTGGAGTCTACTCATGGAGCTGTAGCCCTGGGACCAGGCGGGCTGGGGACAGACAACCCTTTCCATTTGGTGACAGTTGCCAGTTTAACCTCAGTAGAAGTGCTGTAGTCACTGGGTGTATCTGAAGCAACGGCAGCCAGTAGTGGCAGCAGCAGAAAAGCATTAATTCCCACCCAGAGAAATACAAGTCATCCCACCCCACCCTAGGACCCTGCCAGGGGCAGAGGAGAGAACTGAAGGACTTGAGACGCCAGTGATTCTCATGAGTACAGGCTCTACATCACAGAAATCTGGTTGTCCTTAGGCCCCTGGGAAAAGATCTACACAGAGAAGAATATTATCTCTTGTCATTCTCTCAACAATACCAAAAGACTATTGCTATTATTGCCCCAAATGATGGATGAGGAAACCAGGACAGAGAAATCAAGTGGAAACCCTCCTCTTTCTCCCCTTGGCTTTCTGCTCGTGCACACAGGAGGAACATCGGGCCTCTCGGTTGGGAAGGAGTTTCTCCTGCCCTTCCACCATTCATTTCCTCCTCTCAAGATGATATAGCTAATCAGGGAGACTGAGTAAAGCTCGGAACACGTGCCCTTCATTCCTTTCCAGGTGCTTGACTTTCTCGGCGTAGCCTGCCTCCACCCCTATGCCCCATACACAAACATTCTCTGCCTCTCCATCCGCTAGGCCAACTACTGCCACAGGAGGAGACATGGGGTTCTTTACCTCTTTGAACACCTAGATGAGATTCACCCATGGATGAGTCCAGATGTCTAGACTTCAGAAACCAGATTTTTCTTGCAGGCCCCATCAAACTTTATTAGTCATAAAGCTGATGAATTAATGTCTACTGCCCAGTTGGTTCCAACTCCATGGGGAGAAAGGTTTTGGCACTTCAGAAACCCCAGGAGGATCTCCCCAACAATAAGGTGCCCAAAGTCAAGGTGTGTAGACACAAGATCTGAATCCAAAGTCTGAGCTATTAACCGCTACTCAACATTGCCAATAAGCAGGAAACTGAGGCCCAGGGAGGTGAGGCAGGAGTCATGTCACAAAGGGCCTTGTGGAATGTGGAGGAAGTCTGGATTTTATCACGAGGGCTGTAGGAAGCCATGCATGTGTTTCAAGCAAGGAGAGGGCACGCTAGCATCTGCAGTAACCCTGTACCAGACCCCCGCGGCTAAGACTTTGTGTTAGACGTATCTTCCCAAAGGAAAAGCGTCTGAGAAAACAACATTTGAAAGCTATTCATGACATGTGAGGCTGAGCAACGGGAGGGTTTATTGTTGTTGTTGTTTGTTCTTACTGGAGAAACATATCTGAACGAGCGTGTTGTTTTGTGTTTGTTTGACTTCCTCATTCTTAAGAAGTCAGGCAGGTCAGTGCAGGAGCCCAGGAGGGTGTGTGGCCCCCTCGGCCTCACGTATGAGTCCCATGGAGCCAGACTTCACTGGCACCTGCTGGTCTCCCTCCCAAGCAGGCTCAGAGTCAAGCCCCAGCTTGATTATCCTCACCAACTTCTTTGTCATCACTAACAATTTCCTCTGCTACCTATGCTAACCTCAGGATGTACCAGCCACTTGACATAGCCAACCTCAAACAATTTCATAACAAGCCTATGAGATAGGTCTTATAATTTCCGTTTTACAGACGAAGAAATTGAGGTGCAGAGAGTTTAAGCAATTTGGTCAAGTTTAAACAAGTGGGAATTGGCAGAGCAGGAATCTGAACCCCCGTCTTTAATCTCTTAACCACAAGGCTACACTCTGCCACATAGGAGATGCTCATAATTAGTGTCAAGACTACCATAAGCAACTTCTGTGCAATGTTTGGGGTGTGATTGGGGATGGGGAAAGCTTTGACAGGAGTAAGGATTAAACATCCTAGTGCAGAGGCATGTGGAGAAAAGTCTCTAAAATTCTCATTATTATAGAATCACATAGTGATAACTTGAGACAGAAAATGTTCTCAACAAGCTTCAAGTCTCAGCTCACTCAGAAAAATATGGAAACATCAACTTAGTAGTCTTATATACCAAATAAATAAATGAACAAACAGAAACATTTGCATTTTGATCTGTAAGCATGGTATGCACAACAGAAGTAGGGGTAAATGTCTACTGATTCAATGCAATTCAGTGTTTATTGTATTTGTACTAGACACTGGACACAGAAATGAATCAGACACAGCCACTGCCCTCACGAGGCCTACAGAGAACTGTAAGGAAGGGGAGTTTAGAACTGACTATACCACCATGTCCACATTCGATACATGCAATATGAACAGGGCATTCATTACAGCACAGAAGCCTGAGCAGTCATTTCTATTCAGAGCTCAAGGAATGCATCACAGAGGCAAGGATTTAGAATTTAACCTTGAAGACTGAGAAGAATCAGAATGTAAGGAAGCATATTCTGGAGAGGGTTTGAAGAGCAAAAGTGTGAGCAGAGAAAACAAAAAAGTGCCAGCTACATAGGAGACCAGTGAGAAATCTTGTCTTTCTGGGATGGAGAGGACGGATGGAGACTTTACTAGGGAAGGAGGGAGGGCCCAGATCTTGGAGTGCCTTGCATGCCGAAATAATGGCCTTGGACTTGATCCTGTGGGTTATGCAGAATCACTAGAGAGTTTGCGAAGCAATGAGAATAACCGTGTGTTGTGTGTTTTTGGAAGCGTGCACTGATGTCAGAGTGGAGGACGGACTGGAGGGTAGAGGCTACAGGTGAGGGTAAGAAAACACTCAGGAGGCTACTTAACAGTCCAAGTTATTGATGGCAAGGGCCTAAATCCCAGCAATGGCAGGAGGAATGGAGAAGAGGCATGGCACTGGACAGATACGTCTGGGGTTGAATAGACAAAGTCTGGTGACCAATCGGACATAGAAGTAAGACAGCAGGAAGAGAAGACCCTAAGGTCTCTAGTGTTTGTGAAAAAGTGGAGGGCTAATGATGTCATGAATCAAGATAAGAAACCTAGAAGGAGAGGTAAGAGTGGGGAGCGGGAGGATAACGGATATGCTGCGTTTGAAGCGTCGCAGAACAGACGCAAAATTGGAAAGCAGTTAGAAGCAGAAGGCTGAATCTCTGCAGAGAGACAGAAACGTGTGAGTCATCAGCATTTCACGGTAGTTGAAGGTCTGGGAGAAAAACGTTCCAGAGAATACAGAAATTGCTAGAAAAGCAGAGAAGGCAGAACCCTGGAGAAGATTCATGTTTACGGTGCTATCAGAGAAAGAGGAGCGAGAAAAGAAGATTCAGAAAGGATAGCCAATAAGGTAGAGGGAGAAGTCAGAGAAAGCGGTGAGATGGAAGGGATGAAGGTGTTCCAAGACCTGTCAAATGCTTCCAAGAGATTGAGCGTTAGCGTTCACTGAGTCACTTGGAGATCTTGTTAAAATGCAGGTTTTGATTCAGTAGGCCTAGGGTAGGCTCAAGATTCTACCATTGTAATGAGCTTCCAGGTGACACGCTTGATTTTCGTCCACGGACCACACTTTGACCTAGCAAGGAAGTAGAGTGAAGACTGACACAAAATCACAGACTTTAGCAATTAGGAGATCACTGGGGACCTTTGAGAGGTTGTAACAAAGTGGTAGAGATTGAAGCCAAACAATAGGTTTGGGTGAAGAATGATTGGGACACTGGGGGAAATCAAGGCAAGGATGGAGCCAAGATCTTCCAGAGGTTGAGCAAGGAAGGACAGATGTGAGGCTGGAGAGAGAGGCAAAGGCTGGGGAAGATTTTAAGGGAATGGGGGAAATTTGAGCCTGTTTGTAGGAAGGTGAGGGAGGCAGTGAAAAGGAGGTGGATGATTATTCTAGAAAATGTGGGAAGGCATGGTACCAAGTGGTTGATCTTTGTCCCCTTAGCTCCTTCAAAGACAAAAGGGAAGAAGGGAAGTCTGGACAAAGAAACAGGTAGATTTGTGAGGAGGCAAGGTAATGAATTTCATAACTAACCTTCTTTACTTTCTCAGAGAAGTGAGAACTACAGTTATCTGCTGAGAACAAAGAGGTGAACTGGTTTTGGAGGGCAAAAGAAAATAGTAATGATCTGGGATCACCCCTGTAGAGAACAGAGAAGAGATAGAACGCTGATAAGAAAGCACAAGACAAGATGGTGGTAATAAAAATAAAGTAAATATGAGAAAAAAATTGATAATTCATGTAATCTTGTTTATAAAATAATCCAATACATATGTAATATTCTACTTGGCATGCAAGAATCAATTGTAGGACCCCAGAGTCCAGGGCATTTTAGAGTTGGGAGGGATCTCTTACTCCTGAAACAGAATAGCCAAAGCCAGAAAGCCAGCACTGTAGGACATGTAACCTGTCCTCCTTTATTCTAGAGAAATCTTCGGCTGCTGTTGCTCCCAGCTCTGAGCGTAGACTCCTGGACCCCAAAGACAAGAATTTCCCTACACCACCTCATTTCCTTGAAACTGAATTCAGATACCAGCCACACCAATTTCAGCCCATGCTGCTATTTTATACCAGGCAAATCTGTCTTTGCAATCTTCCCTTTTGAAAAGATCTGTAACTAATAGGATGCCTATGAGATGACATTTTGTAAGTGATACCATCCTCCATTCTATCTGGGTGAAGATATCATCACTTTGGAAGGGTTTATTATGGGGTTTGGGGATATAGTACTTAAAAGGCCTCCCTTTGCACATGTAAGACCCAAGGCTGTCTTTCTGGTCCTGGAGAAAAGGTGAGCAGAAGTGTTTGTGGCTACGGTTTTCCGTGGTTTTCTGAAGCTTTGTGGTTCTTCTGCTTCTCTTGGCACCAGAGCTCTGGAGAAAGGGTTAATCAAATTGAATAAAGAGCCTAGGGGTCTCCTGGGAATAAAGGCCCTGAGACCTCCAACTCCTTTTCCATGAAACTCAAAGTTAGGGGTATGCTGGCATGGCCCTCACCAAGGAATGTTGGAAAGGAAAAGTCACCAAGAACCCACTAAGTCTCAAAACCCATCCAGAATCTGACCACTCTCACTACTTACCTCCTCTGTGACCACCTGGTCTGACACCAGCCCCTCTTCTGGATTATTGCAATCACCTTTTCGTGGGTCTCTCTGCTCAACCCCTGGACACCAACACCCTATTGTCCAGACTGCAGCCTAGTGAGCCCTTTACAACTTTGAGACTCGAGTCAGCTCTGGTCGCTCCCCTGCTCATGTCTCTCCAACATCTTCCCTTCTCACTCAGAGAAAAGGCCAGAGTCCTTACAACAGCCTACAAGGTCCTGCACCAGCCCGCCCTACCAATTGTTTTACTTTATCTCTTACTGTTCTCTCCCTGTTCACTTTGCTGGAGCCACACTATCTGCTTGCTATTCCTCAAACCGGCCAGGCAAGCTCCAGACTCAGGGCCTTGGCACTGTCTGTTCCATCTGCCTGGAATGTTCTTGCCTCCAATACGTGTATGGTTCACCCCCCCACACACGCCCCTTCAGTTTTCGCTCAAAGGTCATCCTCCTCCTGCAGCCTTTACTCACATCCTGTTATACTCACAACCCCACCTCGCCCTTCCACTTGAGGTAGCCCCCCCCCTGCTTTTATTTTTCTCCCTCACACTCATCATGTTCTAATGAGCCACATAACCCACTTATTTGGCTTATTGGCTATGTCCCTCACTGACTGTAAGCTCCTGGAGGTCAGGATTATTGTCTGTTTGGGTTACTTTTGTGTTCTCAGTGGACAGTGCCTGGTACACATTACGCACTTGATCATTACTTTAATGAATATACACAGGACCCAGGCCCAGTGTAAGGGCCTAAAGCACGAATTGCAGGCCCAAATGCATGTAGGGGCTAGGCAGGCAGTGGCCGAGACAATTGTAAAAGATGGCAAGTGGGATGCACCGGAGAATCCCCGCCCATCAGATGCTCAGCTCCAGCGGATTGTTTTCAGAGAATAATGTAAGCATAAGAGGGCCAGATCTTCACATAGTTTTTTAAGAGAACCAGAAATATTGTTTTTATACGAAATACCAAGATTTTGTTATTGATGACTAGGTGTCTGGACTAAGAGGTCAAGGAAAATAGCCTGGCCCTGTGGAACACGTGGCTGAGGCCAGAAGTCGCTCCAGACCTGGCCATCTTGCCCAAGTGAGGGCCTTCAGAATGACACACGAGCCCAAGAAAGTGTCAAGTCAAAAAGAGGCAAGAAGAGAGGTTTGCTTTGACAAACCCTGCCAAGGCTGATTGTCCAGGGCATTGAACTTCAGGAGTGTGCCAGGAAAGCTGTGTTCAGGCTTAGAACACCCCATATTGTCAACATGTCAATTCTCCCCAAGTTGGTTCAACTCGATACTGATGTAAGTGCTAGCAGGCTTTTTAAAGATATTAACAAGCTGATTCTAAAAATCTATAGAGAAATGCAAAGAAACTAGAATAGACAAAATAATTTTTAAAAAGAAGAACAAATTAGGAGAACCCATACTATCTGATATCAAGACTTACTGTAAAGCTATAGTCATCAGGACGTTATGGTGCTGATAAACCCATCATCAGTGCAACAGAATGAAGAATCCAGAAAGAGACCAATACAAATGCAGTCAATTTTTGACCAATTGCAAAAGGAATTCAGTAGAGAAAGGATAGTCCTTTTAATAAATGATGGCGTGAAAAATTAGATGTTCATATGCAAAAGAAAATGGACCTCAACCTATACCCCACATTTTATTTAAAAAATTAACTCAAAATCAGTTATAGACCTACATACAAAATGCAAAATTGTAACACTTTTTGATGAAAATCTTTGTGATTTCAGGTTAGGCAGAGTTCTTAGAAAGAATACCAAAGCCATGGTCTATAAAAGGAAAAACTGATAAAAATCAAAACTTTTACTCTGTGAAAGATGTTGTTAAAAGAATGAAAACAGGGGCCGGCCTGGTGGCACAGCGGTTAAGTGCGCACGTTCCGCTTCTCGGCGGCCCAGGGTTCACCAGTTCAGATCCCTGGTGTGGACATGGCACTGCTTGGCAAGCCAGGCTGTGGTAGGCATCCCACATATAAAGTAGAGGAAGATGGGCTCAGATGTTAGCTCAGGGCCAGTCTTCCTCAGCAAAAAGAGGAGGATTTGTGGCAGATGTTAGCTCAGTGCTAATCTTCATCACACACACACACAAAAAAAACGAATGAAAAGAAAACCAAAGACTGGAAGAAAAATATTTGCAAATAATACATCTAATAGTGGACTTGGATCCAGAATATATAAAGAGTTCTCACAATTCAATGGTAAGAAAACAAACACCTCAATAAAAAATGGGCAAAAGATTTAAGTAGACACTTCATCGAAGGAGATATACATATACAGATAACGCATGAAACAAGCACATGAAAAAATGCTCAGCATCATTAGTCATTACAGGAATGCAAATTAAAACTACAATGAGATACCAATACATACCTATTAAAATGGCTAATTTTTTTTTAAACTGACAATAACAAGTTCTGACAAAGACGCAGAGCAGCTACAACTCTGGTATACAAACTACTACATAACTTACTTATTCCCACTGCTGCTGGGCATGTAAAATGGTACAACCACCTTGGAAAATGGTTTGGCATGCACTTACCACATGACGCCCTTCTATTCCTAGGCATTTACCCAAGAAAAATAAAATGCATCTACACCAAAACCTGTATGCGAGTGTTTACAGTAATTTTATTCCTAATTGCCAGAAACCAGAAGCAACCCAAATGTCTTTCAGTTGGAGAATGGATAAACAGATCCGTATGTTGGATTACAACTCAGCCATTAAAAGGACGGAACAACTGATACATACAATGACATAGATGAATCTCAAACACATTATGCTGAGTGAAGGGAGCTGACTCAAAAAGCTGTTTGGCTCCCCTTTGTTGACATCCTGTAAAAGGGAAAGCTGGAGGGATGGAAAACAGATCAGTGGTTGCCAGGGGCTGAGGGGGAGGCATGGAGCAGGGAGGGTTGGACCATAAAGGGGCAGCAGGAGGGAATTTGGGGAGCTGCTGGGACTCTTCTTTACCTGAATATAGTTGTTGTTACATGACTCTGTGCATTTGTCAAAACTTATAGAACCCTGAAAAATTTTTATTATTTGTAATACTAGTACCTACTCCATACTCAGAAGATGTGATAACACACAAACTGCACCCAGTACAGTGGCTGCACATAGTAGATGCTCAATTAATGGCAGTCACATTATTTGGCTCTTCATTTTGGTTTCTCAGTTTCAGATGGAGACAAACGCTTGGCATAGGGCTTGACACATCGTAAGCACTATGTAAAAATTTACCACTGCTACCAAGATGTAGTATCATGCTACATTGTGTGTATGTAAGAGGATGACTGACATATGAACTGAGACCATCTGTGTTCCAATCCCATTTCACCACCAATGAGCTACTGGACCTTGGCCAGTTACTTGATCTCTATGGGCCTTGGTCTTCTCTTTAGTAAAATGGGGATGATAATAGTACCCACTTTCAAGGCATGGTAGGCAGAATAACGGCCACCAAGGATGACCACATGCTAATCCCCAGACCTACAAATGTGTTATGTTACATAGCAAAAGGGAATTAGGTTTTCCAATGGAATTAACTTTGCTAATCAATTGACTTTAAGATAGGGAAATTACGCTGGATTATCCAGTGGGCCCAATGTAATCACAAGGATCCTTAAAAGTAGAAGAGGGAAACAGAAAAGCAGTCAGAGGGAGATGGGACTAGGGAAGAATGGTCAGAGAGATGCAACCCTGCTGCCTTTGAAGACGGAGGAAGGGGCCGTGAGCCAAGGAGTGTGGGTGTCCTCTAGAAGCTGGAAAGGAAAAGGACTACATTCTCCTCTAGAGCCTCTAGAAAGAAATGCATCCCTGCCAATACCTTCATTTTGAGACCCTTGTTGGGCTTCAGACCTACAGAACTGGAAGATAATACATTTGTGTTATTTAATCTACTAAATTGTGGTTATTTTTTACAGCAGCCAAAGAAAACTAATACACAAGGGTTAACAAATATCAAGTGCTTAAAATGGTGCTGGGCATAAGGTAAAAGATCAATAACCTTTCCTTATTTTGTGATGGTGATGACGTTAGTGATTGTCACTTCTTCCATCATCAGTGCCACCATTTCTGTTTATTTCTAAATCAAGTCACATCACTCAAAGCTACATCTCTTCCACTGATGCTGTGCTAGACTTTAGAGATACAAAGTGAAAAGAAATACTCTCTGGCCCCAACTCTCTGGCTCCGACAGGTTCATAGTCTACAGGGAGAGCCATACTCGCAGATAGGTCGTTTCAATACAAGGTGACAAGTTCCAACAAAGAAAGAAAACTAAGGGCCTCGTCTTTCCCCAGAATTGCTGTTAAGGAAGGTGTGTCGGCAGAGTGAGGATTCCTCCTACCTGGCTCTCCCAAAATGTGATGTGAGAGAAAATACCTGTGGTTTCCCAGTGTGGTGAATATCTGTGTTTCCTGTGGGGACTCGGCGCTGTGGGGGAGAGCTGGAGCAACCAGCACTCACAGCTGAAATCAAAGCTTCAAGGAAAACACTAAACTTATTCCAAAACTGCGTTTAGGAAGGTCAGGAAAGATTAAGAATGAGAAACTCGGTCAGGAGCCAGGAGACCTGCATGGGACGCTTTGTTTCAATTACTTATTTTCAACCTCCATTTTACCATCTCCTCCCCCAAATGAGGTATAATACTGAAGAAATAAAAATAGAACCTAGTTGGTGCATGGAACGTGCTGACAGTGTGGGCAGTAAATATTCAGAAGGAAAACAGATCAGGTTGGGCTGGTGAAGACACTGGATGCTTCATGGAGTCTTGAGCTATCTTTGTAAGGCACAATTATCTAAGTGCGCACAGGGATATCCACCCATACACACATTCCCTCGCATACACACACGTACACACCACCACCCTTGGTTCCCTTCCACATCTCTGGCATGTACAGCCTTGGAGGGAAGCAAAGAGTGAAGAATGCCTTACAGCTATTTGTGTTCATTCAGTCATTCAACCAACATTCGTTAAGCACCTACTTTGTCATGCCAGGTACTGTCTAGGTGCTAGAGACAGACAGGTAAACACGACACAGTGCCTGCCTGCGAGGAGCTCTCCATGCAGCAGGAGGAGAGACAAGACAGTCAGCGATGACAACACCAAGAGACCAGGGTGAAAACAGCAGCGAGCACAGATACTGCAGGAGCTCAGGCTGAAGATGCACAAGAACCTGAAGGGGCCAGAGAAGCTCCCCAAGGAGGTGACCTTCGCCTGTCCTTGAAGGATGAGAGTTGCTGGATAGCCAGTAGTAGACTCAACCACAAGGAGAGAAGCATGTGATTTAAAGAGAGCAAGACAGAATTAAGGACCCATCCCCTTCCAGGCCCCCACCTCCATCCCCAAGTCCGTCTGTGGGTTCACACCTTCTCATAATAATGCTGTAGACCACGTTACGCACAGCTGACCCAACTCATGACCATCACGCCAGGTGTGGGCTGTGGAATGCAAGCAAAGTGCAACATGCCGTGCCAACGACTCTCAGGGATGCGTGTCGCTGTGAGACGCAGGAAACAGCCTGGAGTTTGGAGGCAGATCCGTCTAAGATTGAACCCTAGCTCTGCCACTTTATGACTGTGCCACCTTGTGCAAATTGTTCTTCTTTCTGAGTCTCAGTTTTCTCATCTGTAAAATGGGAAAAATAGGAGTTAAGGGAAAGCAAAATGGACATGGACGTAGGTGCTATAGGAATTCTGTGTTAACATGCAGAAAATGTTAATTGGAACACCCATGAACCATTCTTTCAGGATCTGGAGTTACAGTGGTGGACACACAGACTAGATTCCTTTCTCATTTCTGTTCCTGAAGTGTCTTCCTGAGGCCTGCCATGGAAGAGCTAAAGACTCTAGGTTCTGTCTACTTTCTGGAAGTGTGGTAGGAAGCTGAGTGGTCAACGGGTCCAGCTGCTGCCTTCAGATCTGTGGTGAAGTCTATGTGGAAAGTCAGCCTGAGGTTCCCAGGGCAGGGTTAGTGGCAGCCATGAGCCCACTGAAGTGAAAAGAGCCTTGGTCAGATGGTTCTGGTCCCAGCTCAGCTCCTGACCTATCACAAAGGGCTAGATGTCACTCAGGGTCACCCACCCTTTGGACTTCAGTGTCCTCATCTGTAAATGAGGAAGTCAGAGGAGATAGTCTATACAGCCCTTTCCTACTCTTGGAGTAGTGACAGAGCACCCTCCATATAACCCCCTCAGAGGAGGCAGAGATTGACCAGCGTGACCCCTGTTGTCAAGGAGCTCACAGTCTGATGGGGAAAACTGGGAACACACAATGAGGTCAAGCCACAGCACGGGACAACGTGTGCTCAGTGCTAAGTGGAGAGGCAGCTTGAAAACTAGGTGTCACCTTTGGGTTCAGAGAAGATCACTGTGTGATGGGGTGGTCTGGGGGCCTTCCAGCGAGAAGTGGACTTGAGATTCTATTTTGATCCCAGGTAGAGGGCCTAGGGTCAGGACAGTGAGGCATTAGGCAAATTCCCAACCACCATGACATTTTTATCCATTTAACAAATGTGTGTCGAGAACCTGCTTACGCTCCCTTCTAGGAAAAGTAGAAAAGCTCATGTCGTCCCTCTGTCTTCTGGACTTCTAAGGGAATCCAAAGTTTAGTCCCATGGTGTTCCCATATAGGCGTCAATAACTTGGCCTCGCTTTCTGCACAAAACTTTCCTGATCCTTCCAGTGTGCTCCCACAGGCCTGTGCTTTCTTCTAGTGTGATGTGTAGCATCCTTTTTGCCTGTTTGTTGGTTGGTCTCTCCCACTAACTGAGCTTCTGTTTCTTTGAAGGCAGGGACCACTTCTTTACTCAGCTCTTTATCCCCAGCATCTAGCAACATGCTCGGGAGTCAACACACTTGTGATGGGGACAGAGAAAAAGAAAATGCAATAAAGCACTCACATTCTTCTTTACCCTACAACCCCTCTTTCATCAAGAAAATTCTGATTTAGGTCACTTATCATCTTTTCTAAGAGATATTTTAAGTCTTTCAGTTGAGTTCCTGGAAATTTTTACTCAGGTCAGGATAATCAGTGGGGTAAGAATATAAGAAACAGGAGCAAATAAATGTTTACATTGGAGAAAGGGCTGTTATGAAGACAAGGAAAGCATAGGCCCCGAAAGATGGGAAGAAGGAGGAAAGAACCAAGAGTCCCATGACTGGGGTTTTAGCAGAGATTTCAGTAGAGAGGTGGGAGCAAATACTGAAGAAAAAGGGACAGCTGTGAAGTTTGGTAGATACTGAAAGTGTTGGAAATGCTAAAAGGGTTTTAAGAAACATTGCTGAGATTTATGAATTGGATCTCCTGTAATATTCTTCAAGAGATGCCAGGAGAGATTGAAATAGCTTTGAAGAAATGTTGGTTGTTAGACTGTGTCTCATTGATTGTGATACCAAGCAAAAGCTAGGCCACGGGCCCCCAGCCTGTCTCCGGGTAACATACTTTTAGAGAATCGGTACATGACTGAGCAATGCCCGGGTTGTCCAGCGTACAGCAAGATTTCGTTTGTGTGAACCACTGATGTTTATTCCAAACTATGAGGCAGTGTTTAAGAACTTAGGCTCTGGAGCCAAATTTGCTGGGTTCCAGTGCTTACTAGCTAGGTTACTCAGGCAAGTTGCTTAACTTTTCTGAGCCTCTATGTCATCATTTATCAAGGGGATGGTAACAGTTTCTACCAGATAGGGTTAGCATGCAGAGTCTATGAATTAATCCATGCAAAGCTCTGAGGAAGGCCCTGATATAGAGTGAGAACTTAATAAATGTTAACGTTTATTATTTGGGTGTGGCTGTCATTCTTATCCCACCACAGTCTACATAAACACAAGGCCCTATAAGTTTCTTGAGGTTCTTGCTCATTGGTCAAGCCGCAACTTTGTCTCCCATGCCAATATTGGCCATCCTTCTAGGCCTAATTCCAACCTCATTTTCTTCCAAGTGCTTTAGCCATATTTTCTAAACCATTCATTGAGAGATGATCTTTTCTGTTGGGTACTGTTCATCTTGCTTCTCCAATGGGACTGAAACCTCCTTTACAAGGATGAGAATCAAACTTTTTGAGGTTCCTTCCCCAGCCCCAAGCAGCCTCAAGATGAGCGCATGCTGGCTTTGGAACATTCTTTGGTTGAGAGGAATGGACAGGAGCTGGGTGAATCCTTTTATAGACATTTAGCATTCGTGTTAACATACTTCTCATTAGCCTCCAGCTCACCCTCATCTAAGCTATTGTCAAACCCAAGAAATGACCAGACTCTGTTATCCAGAAAGTTCCAAACTGCAGTGACGATGAGTGTTATGTGCTTACAACTGTAACCACATTTCATCTTAAACGTCCTTAGCTTAATATGTATTAGGCAGACTTTTCTGTGTCTTTCAGAGCATCACAGAGTGTGGTGCATTAGAAAAAGCACAGTTAGGAGGTAGAAAATGTGTCCTCGCGTTCTCTTCTACCATCTCCTGTTGTGATAATGGCGGATCACTTAGCATCTCTGAGCCTTACTTCTCAATTATAAGATGGGAATAATAAAATGCCCGCCACATAGTCTTGTTGGTCAGAACAAAAGATATAACGTCTGGGAAAATTCTTTGAAATGGTAGATATACCAATTTAGTTATTGTTCCTATTATCGAATTTAAGAATCCACCAGAGAGGGTGCCTTACACAAGAGGCAAAGGCCATCGACCTTCCAGCTTGTGTTCAGCCTAATTAACATTCACCCAGAGAGATGCTGAGACTGAAGGAATGAAAGGGATGGAGGATGTGGGGGATGTGGGTGGGAGAGGAACAGTTGGTGATGAAGAAAGAAAAATCTAATCTTTTGCTAATACCGAGGGCCCCAGCCTAAGAACACACAAGTAAACAGTGAAGCGTGGTGACCCAGGACCAGCTGGGGGACCTCTCGAACAAAAGCAGTGAACAATGCTGCTTTCAGATCTGCAGCTCAGCAGGGCCAGCTCGGGCCTGGGGCTGCTGGAAAAGGAGCTGGGGTCCTGCTCAGAGACCCAGCCTCACAGTCAAATGTCAAGCCATCAATACCAAGTGAGCAGAAAGGAGGCTACTGCTTAGGGCCTTTGTGTCTTTGTTTTTAATTAATTAGTCTTTTGTTCACCCATCTGAGTCGTAAAGAAATCTCTTCTGCAATCCTTTCAAACTCCAGCTCCCCCACATGTACCCACATTAGTGAAAACAGAACAAAATCTGTGGTTTTGGCTCATTGCCTTGGCCACATGGTCAAATAGGACTTTGAAGGGCTCCTTTTTTTTTTTTAACAAGTGTTTATTGAGTGACTGCTATTCATTCAACAAACATGCAACAAATGCCTACGGCGCTCCTAGCCCTGTGCTTGGTGTTAGGGACACAAAGATGAATAAAACCCAAACTCGGAACTCAATAAGCTCAGTAAGGGAGGTCAGAGGTCACACCAGTTAACACAGCGCCTGGGAGAAAGTGCTAACTGTAAGAGACATGAGGATGGGATGCCCCGCCAGCTCCCAGGAGGAAGGGGACGCTTCTCTGGGGAAGGAGCAGGGAAAGCTTTCTTTCCTGGTGGCATTTGAGCGCTGAACGATTGGGACGTGCATTCCTGTGCATGTTTACCCTGTTAAAATAGCAAACTGGTGCAGAACATCACTAGATGTGCCAGGCACTGTTCCTAGCGCTTTCCTCCTGTAAATCACACAGGGCTCTTTAAGTGTGGTCCCTCTGTTATCTCCACTTTGCAAATACACATCTGAAGCCAGGCAGCCTGGCTCCAGAGCCCATGCTCTTGACCTTGGCACTGGGCAGCCTCTGGCACACCAGACCCACCATCCCTGAGACCTGTCTGCCTCTCCCACCTGGGCCCTCCAAAGCAGGGGCCATGTCTTTTTGATCTTTGTGACTTCAGAGTCCAGCACGATTCCTGACATGAGGTGAGCCTTTGAAAGAGCTTCCTTGAACTGTTGAACTGAACCGTCCGCAGCCAGATGCCGAGGTCCCAGCAGGCCTTGTGGAAGGGACCAGCAGGTCAGAATAGCAAGGGGGCCAGAGCTAGAGCTGGGATGGTTTAGGGCAGGGAGAGGCGAAGATACGATTGACTTGTTTCACAAAGCCTTGCTTGTGGCTTTTCGGAGGCCAGGAATGAGGGCAGAGCTGAAATTGGGGAAGTGGAGGCTCCGATCCTTCCTGACCCCACGCACATGCTGCTTCTGCTCTGGGCACAGAGCTGCCCTCGGGTGCACCTTTGTGGCTCTGAGGGTAGGGTTTGGGCTTTAGATAATAATTGCATAGATTTGCTTAGTAAACACAGGGCAACCATAGGGTAATTACATGTTCTTACAGAGACGGTGCTCAGTAATTACTTTCAGTGGCCCCAAAGTATTATTTAACACATATTCTGGTTTATAAGACAGAAATAATGATGAATTTGCTTGGTAATTACACAGCACTTACCCACTACATATCCTGCCAGTAGCTGATACTTAGCCCCTCATTCAGGGCTAGCAGTTGCTTTGGTAAATAATAAGTTCTTCTTATTATTGGTCTCTAAGGGCATAAAGTATTATTAAAACACCATTAGTGACATTTCTCCAAGGGTGAAAACACACATCTATATGAGAAGCCAACTTTCCTTGGACTAAATACCTTATTTTTATCTTTCTGGCAGGAGCAATAGAAAGGAATCAATTCTAACCTGAGCATCTGCTCATTGTAAATGTCTCCTTAAAGAAAGTGAGCAGATAAAGCAAGATCTGGCTTTGGGAATGGGAGGGGAGTCCCCATTGTTTTCAATATGAAGATTGCTCCTTAGCTTGCCCAATAGCGGTGCTCAGTTTAGGAGGAGCTCCAGGTCTCGCGCCACCACTCCTGTGGTGGGCTGGGTCAGCGCATTGAGCGCCAGGACAAACCACAGCCTTTTGATGAGTCTTGGCAGTGGCATCCTTAAGGCCCCTCCTAGGAAGGGGCCTGAGAGACTCTTGTAGGGCCTGGGTCTCTGGGAGAGGGGGCATCCTTGTCTTCAGGCCATTTGGGGTATACATAGGGAAGGAACATACACACATCAAATGCCAAACAAGGGAGATGTAAGCCTGGAAACAGCCTCTTTGTCCTTGAAAAGGACCCTGGGGAAAGCTGCCTGACATATTTTGTCCAGAAGGCAGTAATTTGGGGGGTCATGGCTCAGCTCTAACTGCTCTTGGCTCAACCACTTGCATCAGAAGAAATTGACTCTTTGTAATCAATAGGGGGCTCAAAGAGGGCGGTCAACCATTATGGCTGGTGGGCAAGCTAGGGAGGGGGCCCTCTGGAGCAAACAGAGCTCTCATTACCATTCCATTCCAACCTATCCCATTTCTGGAGGGAACGATTCAACACCAAATATGAACTCAATTCCAGATTCCGACTGCCAAAGCAAGGGGCCAGTTCCAGTGGTCTGTTTCTTCTGGAATGAACTCCAGGACTCTGACTTTGGCTTTAGAAGTAACTTTGGTTGCCATGGAAGCCAGTGGGGAGTAGTTGGGAAAAGCTTAGGGTTAAAGTCAGAAGACCTGGGTTCAAATCCCTTACTAGCTCCTTACTGCTCCTTGCTAGCTGGGCAATCTTTGGCAGTCACCTCTCTGAACTTCAGTTTCTTCAGCTATAAATCAGTCTGCAAAGACTATCATCCGTTAGGCCAGAAATCATGCCTATTTTGTGCACCATTGAATTCCCTGCACCCAGCTCAATGCCTGACACTTTCCAAATCTATAATCAACACTTGTAATTGAACAAGACTGAGGAAATGCATCACACATTTAATTTACACAAATCCACCCATTTGGACTTAGTGGAAAACAAGAGAGAGAAATAAAAACAACAATTTAAACAGTCCAGAAGATTCTGCTTGATGATCTACTCGATGCACGTGTGCCCCAGAATGATACTAAAACCAGAGATGTGGAGCTGCTCTTCTCCCCCTGCCTGGTTGTGAGACCCTTCCAGTACTGAATGCATGTTTGGCTGTACATTAGCATCGCTCTTTGTAATATGTACTCTCACTAAGTAATGTGCAATGTGTTGCTATATCCATCCCACATCACTCACAAGCATTCCTGTATTTGGTTTAATCATAAAACCTTTAAGCTCGACTTGATGGATGAATTGTAGGCATTTCCAGGGAGATTTTGATTATACCTAATTTTTGCCTGAGAGTTAACCTTGCGAAGCTTACCCTGTAGCATTTGGGTTATCTCACAGGGTCATTGTGAGGGAGCCAGGAATGTGAGCATTGTGAACTAGAAGCACTGGACAAAAATAGCTGTTAGCCTTATCACTGTTCTCCTAGTATGGTTACTTAGCTTGGTCAAGGTCAAGAGACTTGATTACAACCCAGACCTCTTGACTCCCAGGCTTGAGTGGGGGCACCTACATCACAATTTAACCCAACAAAAACCTGTTGAGTAATTATGAGGTGCTCAGCAAAGTGCTCGCCGCAATAGGGTGGTGTTTGAGAAATAGAAGGCATAGACACTGGCCACCAAGAGTTCAATGATTCACACATGCTCAATAAGTGCCCAGCTGGCCCCAAAGTATGGCCAATCGTGTCCTCCTACCTGAACTTGGAGGCAGCTGCTAGGGAGCATGAGATGGAGGGACACTCACACACACAGGTAGAATCAGGCCCTAGTCCTTGCCATGAAGGCCCATTTCTTCCCCGTCCCAAACTGCTTGTTAACCTATTGTAACTTTTTTCCCTGATTCAAAGCTGTCTTGTTTCCATCTTATTTCACTGGATTTCAAATGAGGAAAGGAAATGCAATGTCATTTCTACTCCTCAAATCCTGCCCACATCCCATTCCATGTCCTCCTGTATTACCCAGGAAGGCCCTCCAGTCCCAGTGGGAGAAGCATGAGAGGTATATACAATCCCATATTTAACTGTAAAGTGTTACAGTGACAAGAGAGGGGAATGTGGGCTGGGGTCACCAGGAAGGCCTCCATGGGTAGGTCAGAGTTACAGAAAGACCTGAGAATGAACTTGAGCTTGAGAAGCAGCCTATGGATTGTGTATCTGTTGATTTTTCCCTGTCCCACATCCATTCAACCTTTTTCTCATAATAGGATCCTGCCTTCTTGTGGGAAAAGACCCTATTCCCTGGTCTAAGGGATGAGCAGGGGACCCAGGCCTGGAATATACCCTTGATTACAGTGATTAGTTCATAGGTGAACATGTGTATGTACCAAGATGGTCTAACCAGGCCCATCTCCAGACTTACTGGAAAAGGGGCAATCTCTTTCTGTACAATAGCCTACCTGGTAGGACATAAGCCTGAAGCAGCCAGGGCCAGCCCATCTAGTGCCTATCTGAAACTGGAGCCAATGTAGAAGGAAACATAGTCTAAACATGGAGAAATAGACTGAGACTGGGTCCTGGAAAAATCGTCTGAACCCCTGGATCCATCTATACCTGACTTAGAAGTCATATGGTGCTGGAATTCAAGTTACATTACTCAATAAATGTAGTCTTTCGTGTAAGACAAGTTGGATTAGGCTTCTCTTAATTGCAGTGGAAAGAGTCCTAACAAACTAGATAGTCCTAAAAAAGGGATAGCAGGACACGCATGCAGAATGGCATGAGCAAAGACATCAAGGCAGGGCATAGGCCTTTGGGTGTCTCAGTCATATTCATCAAGAGCCATAGAAGATAAATAAGGGGGGGCGGGCATATCATAAAAATACCAAGTGATAGGAAGAGGCATTTGGACTTCCACCTGGACTTCTGAGAACCAAAACCCAGAGCTGAAAGCAGGAAAATACACACCTGGACCCAAAGGCATCTCAAGAACTGGCTGGTGTAGTTACTGTTCTCCTCATTCAGGGAAATCCCTACCATATGCCAGATGCTACACATCTGTGGTTAGCATTGTTCCTTTAAGGAATAACACAAATTTTTCTCTGGGCAAGCCACACATTTTCATTAGCTGTGGTCAGGCGGGGAACCGCGCTCCTTCAGACGAGTTTCAGCTGACAGACTCCTCTGGGGCATGTCTTTCAGGGAAGCTGATTCATCTTCTCTGCCAGCTGGCTGGGGGGGACGCACACCTGTGTCCTAGGATGACTTCAGAGAAAGCGGAGACAAAAGACCACGTTGGGCTCCAGCTGCCTCTGCAGACACTCCTACAGCGGAGCGGACACGAGCACAGCCATGCCTGGTGGGCAGACAGCAGTGGGGTTGTTTATGGTCAGCTCCTTGGAACCCCCACTGAGGGCTCTTCCTCTGAATTCTGTCCCAAGGATCGGCTCCAGGGGAGCGAGATTGACTGACATCTGGGCTTGATTTGATTCCCCACGTATCCACCTCTCAGCCAGCCACATGCTACATTCTTCAACCATTGCAGAATGCAAGCTGCTCCAAGATGGTTTGGTGGTGGAGCCCCAAACAGGGGTGGAGGTGCAGTCACATCATGCCCACAGTTAACTTATAAGAATTCTGCAATGTGCTTGGTGAGAGAGAGAAAAAGGAGACTGAAAGAAAATAATATAATGGGTGCGAGTGACTTGACCTTCCATCCCACTCACCCTGTGGTGAGTGTGAGACGGTGCGTTGCATGTGTGGTTCCATAGTATGTCTCAGTTCCCGTGGGCCTCCCATGGCATCAACATCTTGCCTTACTGAGTCTATTTGTCAAATAAATAGAGCTAGCTCTGTAACAAACAATACCAAATCTAAGAGGCATAGCACAATAGAGGCTGATTGCTCATCCACTGTCACAGGGTGAAGCAGGGCTGGAGGTGCTCCTTGGTGACTGTCCTCTAGACAGTAACTCAAGGATCCAGCATCTTCCATCTGCAACATTGCCATATGAAACATCTTGGAAGGGGATGAAAGCTACTGCAGATTGGATTCCCCAGAGGCAGACTCTTGAGATGGAGATCAGCGTGCAGGACATTTATTAGGGAGCGCTCTTGGGATCAACACCTGGGGAAGGGAGGCAAGAATGAAAGACTGGGCAGAGGGAGGTGAGATGCAGTGCAGCCCAGAAAAGATCTCTGCCAACCCAGTGGAGAACTCTGGGGCTGGGTGGCCTTTCAGAGCTGTTCTGAGTTGGGGCAAGGTGGTTATGCTGTTAAACCTCTGTGTCCATCAGTTACTGGATGCAGATGAGGACTATCCTCCAGAAATACTCCCAGTAACTGAGGAATTACATTTTTCACTGCTAAAGAGGGCTCTGGGTGGCACAGCACAGCATCCACCACAAGAGGACTAGAGCAGAGGTCCATAAACTTTTCGTAAATATTTTGGGTTTTACAGGCTATATGGTCTCTGTCACAACTACTCATCTCTGCTGTTGTAGCACAAAAGCAACCAGAAGCAATATGTACACAAAAGAGTGCCACCATGTTCCAATAAAACTTTATTTACAAAAACAGGCAGTGGGCCAGGTTAGCTCACGGGTCATGGTTTGCAGACTCCTGGCCTAGAGGATGACAGAAGTAATTAAGGGCCAACCCTAGAAGTGACTTAGATCACTCCTGTCCATATTCCATTGGTCAGAACTCAGTCACTTGGCCCCAATTTAACTGCAAAAGGCTAGGAAAGGGAGTCTTTGTGTAAGTTCCAGAAGAAAAGAAATGGAATTTGTGAAAATCTAGCCAGACTCTACCACAGCATGAGTCTTGTGTTGAAAGCCATTTTTTAACATGATACAGCCCTGAAATATGCTATGCATTTCTACATATCTATTACTAAATAAAGTAAGATATACTTTACATCAAAGGAGACTTGAGAGATTTTCAAGAGCACTTTTCACCGTGTGTGAATTTTGCTCCGTGCACCATCTTTGGAACCTAATCCCCACGTGAACTGTGACTCCACATCGAGGGAGACGGTGCAGGGCAAGAGTGAGGAGTCGGACAGACCAGGTCTAGACCTCAGCTCTGTCACTTACCGGCTCTGGGTAGCCAGGCGCATTTCCTTGTTGAGCCTCAGTTTCTCCTTTCCTAAAATGAGATGCTAATAGGGAGCACTTCATGAGGTTTTTGCAAGTATGAAAGTGCTCCAGTATACATACAGCACTTAGCAGTTGGGGTATGGTAAGCACTCAGTAAACAGCAAAGACTATCAATTCTTTACTAAGAGGAGGGGATATAATGTGGGTGACCAAAGTCTGCTGGGGTGACCTGATGCAAGTTGCTGCATCTCCCTGGACCTTGATTACATCCTATGTGAGAATGTGGATAATGAGATGGTGCCCCCATCATGCGGGGCTGGGATGAGTAAGAGTTTCTGTGGCTCTTGTAATTACAAATAAATAGAAAACGATAGCAATACTTACCTGACAGGGTTGCTGGGAGGATAAAGTTTATGTCAATAAAAACGTGTTGAAGGCAGAAATATGCCAGGCAATACGGTAGGTTCTGGGGAAACGAACATGAATCAGATATTGTATTGGTTATCTACTGCCCCAGAGCTTAGTGATTTAAAATAACAAGAATTTTATTGGCCACAATCCTGTGGGTTGTCCAGGTGGTTCTCCTGCTGGTTTCACTTGGGCTCACTCATACAGCTGCAGTTACCTGGTGGCTTGGCTGTGGATTGCACTCAGCTGGGACAGCTGGGAAGTATTCCATGAGAACAAACACAAGCTTGTACCAATTGTCTGCTTGCACCATGATTGCTGACTTCTCATTGGCCACAGCAATTCACATGGCCAAGTCCACATCAGTGTGGAAGGAGACCACACAAGGATGTGGATACCAGGAGGAAGAATTCATTTGGGGCCATTATTGTAATGATGTACCAATTTTTCTTATCTGCTCTTAAGGAAGCTGCAGTCAAATGTCCATCTTGCCCCCATTAGATTTGTCACTCTCCTCAGCCCACCTTCCCGGATATCTCTCAAGGAAGCATTGATAGGAGAACCACCTGGTGAACTTACACAACATTGTGTAAGTCTGACTTTCCACCCAGAACATCAAACATCATTACATCCATCTCACATCATTAGATAACTCGCATCTACATCCCATTGGCCAGAATCCAGTCACATGGCCCCAGTATAACTACAAAGGAAGCTGGGAAATGTAGTCTTCCTGCAAGTGCCAGAACTGGGAAATGGCTCAGCTGTCATAGAGACTCTTACTCTGATGTTACTTCTGCCTCCACAGAGTCCCTCACGCTCTAGGAAGCTCACAGTCAGATCCTCCTTTGCCCTTTGGTATGACTTGGCTGACAGTGTAGGAGCGTGGGGAAATGGAGGATCTGTGGATGCAGATGGCTGGGCTGCTGGCCAGGCCTAGAGCAGGATGGATTCAGAAGCAGCCAGACACTACATCAAGGTCCCAAAGTCCTGGATATGAGTCCCTCAAATGGATACTTAGTGGTACAGCCCTATAGAACATCTCTACTTACCTCCTGGGAAGACAACGTGGGGATAGAATTGGCCTTTCTGTTTTTCGAGCAAGGCAGCATTCATGGGTTGCTCTGCATCAATACCAGGAGTCAACTAGGACTCATCTCCTCTAACTACACAAAAGACAAGGCTCACTTCTTGGGCCTTGGGGGTGACCCCTAGACATCCATGAACTGTCGCACAGGAGGGCTCCCCTCCCCCTATACCTTATTTCTCTTGTTTCTGCTTGGTCCTACAGTGCTCTCCCTTTAAGTCCCTCCCTGTGTGGTATCTCTGCTCTGCCCTTTTCCAAATATGCCAACTCTCCTTAAAGACTAGAGGGGTGGGGAGGGTCCACACAGAGTGGTAGACTTGAAGGATATAAAGGAAGGCAAGACCATGAAGAGACAACCACAGGAGTTCAGGCTAATAAGACTCAGGAGATGGAGAAGATATTGAATTGGTAAAACCAATACAACTTGGTGATATGGGGATCCGGATCCATTTCCTTCACAGACTACTCAGGACCAGCTCCAAAATTTGCAGGACCCAGTGCCAAATGAAAAAGTGGGGCTCCTGTTCAAAAAGCAGGGAGAGAAGCGCCATTCATGGTATTAAAATGAAAAGCTTCGCTTTTCTTCCACAGTCTTTCTAGCGACTTCTCAGGGTACTTTCTATTTGCTTTTTAATGTCATTCCCAGTAAAGGAAAATTAAAATTTTAAATCATTGTTATGAATTTTACCATTCATCTTTATATTGTGCATTGCCAGTTCTCAATGCAAATAGAAGAGCATTTAACTCACAAGCAGAATCACCAAAAATGCACAATTCTTGTTGCATAGCACTTACATGCATACATATTTTGTTCTTACCAGAACAGTAGAAATGCTACATGAAACTGACTCAATTGTTTTCATTTCTTAATAGACACACATTCTACCAAGAGTGATGAATAAGGAAGGAATGAAAGGAAAAGGAATTATGGGTCGCCCTACGTTTCTCTTTCCTTCTACTCCTTCATTTTCACCTAAGTAAGGATATAATAGGGTTCCTTTGGTTGTTTGTGTTTCTTAGAACACCATTGCCTTTTTTCTTGTTCTAAGAGAGTTATGCTTTAAATGGAAAGCATGGCCTCTTGGGGTTGTCAAGGCCCACTTGACCAATCATGGATGTAACATACCTACCTGGTACTCACTTGAGTCTACTGAACTCGACACTTCATGAGTCTACTGGAATTTGTGCTGGGGGCGGGGACAGGGGGCATTGCAAATACTATATGAGAATGGGGTAGCAAGGAATGGCAGACACACATATTAAGTCCTATTTCTCCTGCTCACACACACACTCCATTGTCCAATCAAACTTCATTTACAAAACTCAAGTTCTAAGATGAAATTATTAAGAATTTCAAGACGGAAATAGCAGATCATTAAACCAAGTGCAGGGCCCTTCCTTCCGAGCGCAGGGCCCTACACATGCCCATGGAGTGGAAATAGACAGTTGGAATTTTCATGGTCACCTCCAGCTACATACATCCCAAACTGATGTCTTGAGCTACCCACTACCACCACCACCAAATCCTCTCCTCACCTTCTCCTCCCCATCTCAATATGGTTCCACTGTCTACCTTCTGGCTGAAGTCACATACCTGGTGGACACCTCTCTCTCCCTCACCATGAGTGCCGCCCCTCTACCCCATCCAACCCACTGCCAAATCCTGTTTTTTACCTCCAAAATATTTCCTCAAGCTGTCCATTTTTATTTATCTCCACTACTCCGAGCATAAGGCACCATCAAATCAACTTTTATTGAGACAACTGTAATAGCCTCTTTATTGGTCTCCCTGCTTCCATGTTTGGCACTTACCATCTGTTCTCCACAGAGTCTTCAGAGTGATCAGCCTAAAATGTAAGGACCCCGTTCAACCCTTGCTACTGACATCCCCTCATTCAGTAGCTCCTCCTGACCCTTCAGATCTGAGCAAAATGTGACTTCTTCAGAGAGGCCTTCCTGGGGCGCCCAATACAAAGTACACCTGCCCCACAGCCCCCCCATTTTTCTCTCTCAGAGAGCCTCTTCTTTTCCTTTGCCACACTTATCACAACTGGAAACTACACATTTATGGGTGTTTCTTGAACTAGCATATAAATTCAGAGAAGACCAAGACTCCATCTGTTTCATTCTCCACGTGATATAGCCAGCAACCAGCACAGTGCTAGGTCCTTCATGGGAGCTCAAATTTTTTTAAGGAATGAATAAACGGATTCATGAGGTCAAGGAGAAGGAGGAGTCTAGGCTAACGCCTGGATTTCTGGCTTAGAGGACAGGGAGCTAGAGGTGGCACATAGACAGAGGAGAAGTTCTCAGTGGAAGATAATTAATATGGAAAGAGAGCAGGCTGATGTAGGTGAAATTGCTTTATAAGCTATAGACATTATAAGCATGCAATAGTGAGGAACAGAAACCATCTCTATCTGGTGTAAGCTGAGGGGACCACATCATCAAAACCTTTAAGAGGGAATGGGGCACTAGAAACAATATGCTGGCATAATAGGTATAAACCAGGACTGGCCAGCCAACAACATATACATTATAACGACATAAAGACACAGGGCTGTGCCAGCAGGGCCAAGGGCAGGAGTGCAGGGGGACCTCAGATCATTCTAGAATTGGTAATAAGGAAGTTCTTAGGAAAACAGGCAGTGTTTTATGTCTCTCTCTCTCTCTTTCTCTCTTCCCATCATTTTCCAGTTCCAAATTCCAAGGGAAAGGCTCTAATTGGGCTCAGCTTTGGTCAAATGCCAACCCCCTACTTTGCTCTGCTGGGACCAGGGGGCAGGAGAGCACTTCACAGACCTGGTTTCTGGGTAGTACATGAAGCTG
Source organism: Equus przewalskii (assembly GCF_037783145.1). Taxonomy (NCBI): domain Eukaryota; kingdom Metazoa; phylum Chordata; class Mammalia; order Perissodactyla; family Equidae; genus Equus; species Equus przewalskii. Next base: position 29,716,322 of record NC_091859.1, read on the forward strand.
GGCGGACTCTCTAAAAGAGATCAGCCACAAAACAGAAATAACATTCTGACTTGGCAAGGCTTGACACATCAAATAAGTGGTAGAGTCAGATGTTTTCCAAAAGCTCCGAGCAGGGAAAGATAGTCAGGGAAAACTGCCTGGAAGAGGTGGTCCTTGAGAGATTGGCAGACTTTGGATAGAGGCAGAGGAACTGGAAAAGTGTTTCAGGAGAAGGGAACAGCATGAACAAAGGCCAGGAGGCAAGATAAAAGAAGTTAAATTGGTCATTCTCATTTGTCTTCTGAAATTCTCCCATTTAGCCTCATGCTTCCTTATTATGAAGTCGTTTTTTGGTAATAATCCATTTAAGGATTTGAAACCTGGCTCCCTATTATCCATCCTCGTGCTCTGTGTGGGTGGGCAGCAGTGAGCCTCTGGCCGTAACTGGCATCGTCTACAGGGTCCAGGCTGTGGGACTAATAAGTGAAGACATTTTATGAGAAGCTGTTGAGTCCATTTACAAAGATTTCTGTAACAAGAGTTTTTCCAATCATGCATTAGTGGGTCAACCAGTACTCTCTTTTTAGTGACGTAAAATACAGTAGAATAGAACATATCAGAATGCATTGTAGGAAATAAGGGTAACAATTGCTTTGTGAAACTTTCATTTCAGTCACATTGATATGAATGTGTGGGTCATGGTCAAAAATATTTAAATACATTGCCTGAATCAGACTCTCTTTTTATTAATTTCTACTCCTGAGGAAATGGTTTTATGGGAGAGAGTAAGCTGTAGGTCAGTGGTGTTAACTGTATGCTTTCCTAAGATTTGAAATGTGGACAGAAGAGAATCCTCCAGCTTTTGGTTTTGTGTTTTAAAAAGGTGCCAAAAATATAAGTCATGCTAAATGATAAAGTGCTTCTCTCACCGTCCTCTCCTTCTGCACTCTTACCCTCCTTCTATCCATTAACAGGTCCATCAATATGGGCAACACAAAACAGAAACGACCCATGCTGCTATGCAACACTGATGCATGGAGGGGGTAAGAATTGCTGCTCACCAACCTTGATGTGGATTCTCTGACGGGCTGTTTTTGGAAATGCCTTCACAGTGACAGATTATGATCCTTGAACTGTCTCTCTAAGATGCAAAATGACCAGACCTCCCTCCCATCCATGAACAGATCAACCCAAGTCTTCAGACGGCTGTGCCAAGCCCAGCACTCGGGCTCACCAGCTTGCTCAGGGGTAGCCAGCCTCTGATTAGCAAGCTAAGCAAATTCCCAGGGTTCCAGCCACTAAGGTCCCCAGAGCCAGCAGATCCTGCCGCCCTCCCCCCACCCATGGAAAGTTGCCGCGTATGGGTCACTGCATAGGCCACTGAAGAAATGCCCAGTTGGCCCGTGAGCCATGCCTTGATCACTTCACTGTGGGAGGTCAGTTTCCTTTTTCCTAAGAATCCAACGTTGGATTTCCCAGTCCCCCTTTTCTCATTATATAATCCAGCTGTTTCCTGCCGCCTGCTGGGATGAGAGCCCTGGGCTGGGAGACCTGGCTCCAGGACCCGTCTCAGCGCTCTCCAGCCATAGCTCGGATACAAATCCTCTGTCCTCTTGGAACTCTGTTTCTTCATCTGCAAAATGGGAGAATCCTTCTTTGCCTTCCCCACAGGGCTGCAAAGAGGATCAGGTGGCACCATGGCCACTTAAGGGGAAGGGGCACTTGGAACCGCCGCTCTTGGCTGCAGTTTGGCGGGCGTTTGAGGGGTGAGGATGAGGGAGAGGCCGAGGCTGACGCTCAGACAAAATGCTGACCCAGTGATACCTTTATTGTACTTGGCCCTTGGCCCACCCACAACTTTCCCAGTAATCTTGCCACTGCCGCACCTTAAAACCACCCAGCAAGAAAGGGGGAAACTATTTCTCTCAGTGAAGCCCTCAGGTCCTCCTCTGAAACCAGAGCTTCGGGGAGCGCAGCGAGCGAGCAGTGACTCAGTGTTTAGTCTGTGGCATTTCGTGTGCACACGACGACTCAGGAGAGTCTCACTAACGTTCAAAGGAATCTGTCTGGGAATGAAGCACATTCAAAGGGCAGCTGAGCCCAGGACAGCTGAGGCTGAGGCGAGATGCTGGTTCAGAGTGAGTGAGGATGGAGAGATTTAAAAGACTGCCCTGAGCGTGCAAGTTGGGGTCAGGCATGGGATGGGCTGGAGTCAACTGGGACGGCCATCCGGCCAGAGGCTTCTGGAGCCAACATGAGGCAGTTTGGCAGTCAGAGAGCCTCTTCCCCAAAGGATCCTGGGAGGGAATGTAAACAGCAAACAGTGCGTGGTCTCCTCAGGGCCCGGTGAGTGACTAAAGCTGAGGAGGGAAAATCTGTTGGCCCACCTCGGGCTTCTGGTCAGACCCCCTACCTCGAGCCCCGGGAGCAGCCAGGGATGATGCCCCCACATCCCAGCCATTCCAGAAGTGGAAAATACAACATGAGAAACATCTGCTCCTCTTCATGGGAGTAGAATGGCTTGGTGTGCTTCTTTGCTTCCTCCTCGGGCCTCGCCTCTTCCATCTCTCTTTCCTCTCGACTTTTGTAAACATAAAATGTGATGCCAGGACTCGCAAACCCAATCCCAGAGATATCTCGGCGGGTTTGATGTGTGGTTCGTTTGCTACCGTGAAGGCCTGCCTGCTTGGGGCGCATGTCCCTGAAGAGAGGGACGGAGGAACAGGAAGCAGAGAGGGGGTTGGAGGTGTGAAGGGAGCCCAGGGAACGGGGACAAGCTAGACTTGCACCCTGGAGATGTGACCACCTCCTCGGCCCACGGACTCAGGGAGAGCTGTGGAAGCTTTGATTTGCCCCTCCCTTACACTGAAACCGCCTCAGCCCCAGGCGGTGCCTTCCACCTGCACCTTATTTCATCCAAAGCTTACTGCCAGGACTCAGCAAGTCATAAATAACGGCAAAATAAAGAATATCTAGTGGATGGTAAATAGTCCAATAAATCAAGTTAACCACGTCTTCCCGCTCTAACTGAAGGGACCGGTCATGGCAAACGCAGCTGTCCCCTGCTGGCTACTAGCTCCCCAAGCCAGGCATTTTGACCAACGTCCAACTTTGATCAAATGTGAGCACTCATGATGATTTTCTTCTAATGTTATTGCGAAGTCCAGCTACTGGCTCAGGTTTTGTCTCTTATCTCCCAGCCTCTCTTTTATGAGTCACATCAGCCCTTATACTTCCTAAGAGACCAGAGATGCTCGTGTGATGACCGGAATGTCTTCTCAGGAGCGTCCTGCTGATTCAGAAATTAAAATGGGAAAAGGGAGTGGTGACTTGAACAAAGAGGTCGGTTGTTTACTGCTCTGGATGCAGTGGGATTCATCCAAGAATAAAATAGTCTTTGTGTCATAGCAAGAGAGAAGATGCTCAATTGCTTTTCTTCATAACACATCCTTTTAGCATTGCCTGACATTATAGTATATATTTTATATGTAGCTTCTGGCTCCTTCACTGGAAGGTAAGCTCCATGAGGGCAGAGACCTTGACCTTTCGGGTCAATTGCTCACCTCTGTATCCCCAGTGCCCAGTACAGAGTCCGGCACATAGTAGGCATCCAGTGCATATTTATTCAATGAATGGATGGTTGAATGAATCTCTCTGATCAGAATGGACCGTGGAATGACAAGTGAGATGTCTGACCATAGGAACACAATGGGCACAGACAGGCACGCACACCCACGTGCAGGAGACAGTGAGGGTTTGTGGGTGAATACGATAATGATAATATTTATGCTGATAATAATGGTAAAAAGTCATACCTTTCAATGCCAGGGACTGTCCTAAGCATTTACAAGCATCGTCTCAGTCAACATTCACAATGTCTCACCCTATTTTAAAAATGACAGAACTTTCAGAGAAATTAAGTGTCTTGGCAAAGTCAAGACTCAGTCATGAGCAAAGCCAGGACTTGAAGTCACATCCATCTGCCTGTAAAATCCATGCTTTCTAACCACGATACCTCCTCAGAGCCATCATTTCTTTCGGGCATTCATTTTGTTCAGCAAAACATTATTATTAGACTTCTCATGGGTGCCCTATCTCCATCACTAAATTAGAACTTCCTGCAGTTAGGGACTACATCTTATTTCCTTATTATAGCCCAAGTAGAACCTAGTACTATGACCTGCACATAACAGATACCCAACATATGTCTATCCAATTAATTAATTAATTAGTGTAACCAGAGAGTACCTAACAAAAGAGAAATCAACTATAGAGGATGTTCAAAGAAAGAAAGAAATGGTAAGACAGAGGCATCAAATGGCCCTTCCCGGTTGGAAACCTCTCCTTGGCAGGGTCAACTTTTCCTCCTCTTTCTATTTTTAATTGTTCACAAAGTTCTTGGAATCATGCTTGTTGTGTGAATTAAGAAAAACTAGCTCATAACTTGGGGTCTCACAGAGTGGTAGAATTGAATAGGCTTGAGGAATATTTTATCTAGTCTTTTGAAGGTTTTGATGGATAGGCACCTATTATGACGTTTGGCATACAGAAAATACTCAAAAAATTCATTGACTAAATCAGTGGTGGACTCAGTAACTGGCACAGTGTCTGACATAGAGTGACTATTCAATAACTGGTTACTACATTGTATGACAAAATGATTTTTGCTGGTCTAATAATTTCCAAGGGGCTGGCCTGGAGTTGTAGCAGTTAAGCTCATGCGCTCTGCTTCAGCAGCCCAGGGTTCACTGGTTTGGATCCTAGGTGCAGACCTATGCATCACTTAACAAGCCATGCTGTGGCAGCATCCCACATAGAAGAACTAGAATGGCCTACAACCAGTTTTTTTGGGGAGAAAAAAAACAAAAGATGAAGATTAGCAACAGATGTTAGCTCAGGGCCAAATCTTCCCCACCAAAAAAAAAAAAAAGTGTAAAAAATAACAATAATTTCCATTTATGTAGCCAAGCACTAAGGCTTTTGCATTTTATTATTTCATCTAATTCTCGTATCAACTCTATGGAGCAGGTATTATTATCTGCATTTTACAGATAAAGAAACAGAGGCTCAGAAAGTTTAAGTAATTTGCCTAAGATCCCACAGACATAAGGAGTGGAAATAGGAATAAAATTGTCTGATTCCAAAGGTTTAGCCATGACACTTGGTCCACTTCTGACAACATGATGGTCCTGGAAAATCCGCAAGCCCCATGAGCCAGCTACCTAGAAAGAAGTTCCAGTACATGGCAGAGCCTTAAGGCGGCACTCAGTCTTCTTACTTGCCCAGTAGCCCCCAGACAGAATTCCCCATGTTCTCCTTCTCTTGCAGTAGCAACTTTGAGGCCTGGATAGAAACATAAAACAGTTGAGGCCTCTTGGTCCACACGGGGTGTACAATATCCAAGTGCTTTGCTTTCGTGATGTAATTTAGGCCTCTTGAAAACACATGAAGTAGATACTGATTATATTCCTGGTTTATGGAGGAAGAAACTAAGGCTTAGGGAGGTCGAGTTACTGGTCCAAGTTCACACGGCTGGTAAGTGGCAGAGCTGGCCTTCGAACTCAGGTCATCTGGCTTCCCAACCTCTTAGTCACCGTGACTGTTTACTTACATCTTACAGTGTCCAGAAACTCCCAGTGAAGACCTTGCTATTGATATAGTAATTAAAATCATGGCAATCACGTAGTGGGCGCTTACCCTTGCCAGGCATTGTGCTAATAGTGTATACCTTATTCGATCCTTCTGCCAGTGCTATAGAGTGGGTACATTAGCCACATTTTACTGGCAATAAAACTGAGGCAAATGCAAAGAAACGGTAGAGCTGGGATTTGAACCCAGGCCTGGCTAATTCCAAGAGTTGGATACCTCCAACATCTTTCTGGTACCCACATCCTTAACCATTAAACTTTCTGGTGTGCCTATTTTGACTTTTGCTTTTGCCTTTGAGGTTATACTACAAACCTCATCTACCCTATACCCTCTCTTACTATCTATTTCTTGGGAACTACAGTTAACAAGATTATAGAAAAACCCCAAGACTTGACGCTGATGCCTCTACTCTCTACCTTCTGCTGCACCCATCAGAGGTAGCCCTGGTTTTCTGCCCTTTTCTGCAAAATCATCAGGGTTCCACTCTCCCAAGGACTTTAAGATAGACTGACATTAGAAGGATGCTCCTGCTCCGCTGGAATACATTTGGTTAGAAAAAGTGTGCGAGGGGGCATAATCTCATTAACGAGCAGAATGGCTTCATCAAGTAGAATCTGTTTGAAATCGTTCCTTTAAGCAACCGCCAAGCAACAGAAAAAGTAAACATATGTGCAGAGTGAGCAGTGCAGATGCTAAATGGAATGCCCTGTAGCGTGTAGGTTTAGAGCCCTTCAAATTACATTGCAAAACCTATAAAAACTTGTTGGAAATTGAATAATTCAGAGATGGCTCTAGGTGTTTTCCAGAAATAAGCATGTTGTGCTGTTATCAATAGAATCAACATTGTCAGAGCAAGTCTTACACATTAATTGAGCTGGCAAATGCTCCTGAGTGTAATTGAAGCAATCAAGAAATGACAGCAATAAGCTCTAACATCTGAGTGAATTTATGGTGTGCAGTACTTTTTTGTATATATTGTATTGCTTTGTCCTTATCACTACACCCATTGAGATTGACAGGATTTCCATTTAGACACAAAAAAGATAAATTTTGAATTTTAGGTTTTCTGAATTCAGACTCACTGTTTTACTATTACTCTTTTGTGTAATAACAATAGTAATATAGGAAATTAAGGGAAAGTCCTGGGAAAGCACACATACTCCCCCCTCACAATTCTGCCTGGGCCTTGCCTGATATATTATCTTCTTGTATTTTACAAGAGATGATGAAAAATGAATTAAATGGACACGGTTCTTCCCTTCTGGATGATTACAGTTGGATAAGGCAACAGTGCTGCTCATCTAATCAGCATGCATTTATTCATTCATCAAATACAAGGACATAGGGCTTTGCTGGCACATGCGGAGCTTTTGTGCAAATCACAAAAAGCTGCATCTCCTTTGAGCTGGTGAGACCCCAGGTGAAGACACAGCTGCTGACCAGCACAGCACTGATGGGAGTTTGACTCTCATTTCCCGTCCCCCCGGCCAGCACCTTTGTCTGGTGCACGTATTGCACAACCAGAGGCAAAGACTCACACTCCAGAAGAGCAGAAGACGTACATAAACGGATCACTATTGCAATGCAATAAATATCGTAAAAGAGATTTGAGAAAGGCACTCCAAGAGGATATACTGGGAGTTCTATTCAAAATTTCATTTTTAACACTGTTGTTGAGGTTTAAGAGAGCCCAACTAAGGATGTCCTTTTTCCCCAACTCTGAAGCAACTGAGAGAGAAAATTTAAAATAAGCTGCTATTAGAGAATGTGACTTTAGGTCTATGGGCAAGTAGACTTCCTCATCCTAAATCCCAGAATCAGACCAATTTACCCACCTAGTCAGTTGCATGCAGTGTTGGATACCACCCACCTGGGCCCTCACTGGGGCCTAGCCATGTCAAACTCAATTTTTGGAGGAACCGAGCAGGATGTGTGCTTCCTGCAAAGTGGATTATATACCAGAGAAAGAGGGAAGACAGGACTGAGACACCTATTCCCAGTTCCTTATCCCAAATTCATCAGTCAAAAGTTTGAAAGGCCAAGAGCTATAGCAGAGCTTCTCCGGCATGGAAAGAAACATCAGGAATGGGGAAGAATTCCCACTCTACCACACTCCCCACTTAACCAATATGGTGATGTTATCCATTTCTATTCCCAGCACTTGACTGGGAGCAGGGACCATGTCCGTTCCACTCTCCATTTCTTCTCTAGCACCCATTACAGTACTTGGCACAGTGTGTGGTAGGCACTCAATAAATATTTTTTGAAAAAATAATGATTAGATGTTGACTGAAAAGCTCAGAAAAGGCTTACAGAAAGGAAATTTGAGTTCAGCTTTAAGGAATCAGAAGCCAAGAAAAAGCAGTGACTGAGGGGAATTGCAAGTAGTTCAATAGAGACAGCAGGATCTGTGAAAAGGGAAAGACAGGAGGTGACACAGGAGAAGCCAGATTGTAAAATGTCTTGTGTGCCAATCAAATGAATATTGGAATACAAAAAAAAATTAAACAAGGAGAAGCCATGGATTAGGGGAGTGATGTCTGGGTTATCAAGACAGGAGTTGAGACCTTATAGATATGCCTCCTCCAGCCCTCCTATTCAAACGCCCATGGAGATGCTCCAAAAGACAAAACATCTTCAACAGAGTGAACAAAAGATAAGCAAAGATTGTAAATTACAAAATTTCTGGAAGTCCCACCATTCGTTTTATGGAAGAGGATGCCACTGTAAAGCACATTCTAGAGTCTTGTCTACCATGCTTTACCTTGAACCAGAATAGCAGAACCCCCAAAAGGCAGAAACCAACACTCTGACTCACATTGCCTCTCCCTATGGGACCAGGATCCAAAGAAAGAGGTGCCCCTGCCCCAGCTACCTGGAAACTGTCTTCTGAGCCAGCCGGAGTCCTGACATCCATCAAATGCATGAGTGGAGATGTTGGGTAGGCAGTGAGATATTTGAGTGTGGAGTTCAGATGAGAAGTCTGGAATGGAAATTTAAATTTCAGACTTTTCAGCACGTGAATGGTATGAACCCATGAGGCTAGATGGGATTATCAAGGGAAAGAGTGTACTAGAGAAGAAGACCAAGTCCGATTCTTAGGGCTCTCCAACAATAACAAGAGGAAAGACCAGCAAAGGAAAAAGAAGGATGCCAGAGGGATAGGAGTAAAACCCAGAGGGTGTGGGACCCTGGGAGCCAAGTGAGGAGGTGAATCAAGGAGAAAGTGATCAGTTGTATAAAATGCAATTGATAGGCCAAGCAAGATAAGGACGAAGAAGTGACCACTGGATATGGTCTCAGGTGAGGCACTGGGGGCCCTGACCACACTAGTTTCAGTGGAATGATGGGGCAGACCAGAGTGGCCTTAAGAGAGAGTGGGAGGCAAGGAAGTGGAGACAGTGGAGACAACTCCTGAAAGGATCTTTACTACAAAGGGGAGCAAAGAAAAGAAAGGCTTTGGGAAAGTGGGGTCACAGGAAGGTCATTTATTTTTAAGATGGGAGGAGTAACAGCACATGTATATGTTTGTGGCTTTCATCTAGCAAAGAGCAAAGATTGATAATGTAGGAGAGAGAGGAAAGCATCGCCGGAGATATCCTGGAGTGATTAGTCTTGGATTGAAGCCCAAGCAGCACATTTCTAGCGAGAGGAGGGCAGGCAAAGAGAATGGGTGCGGACGCAGGTGCTGCACGGATGGGAGGACAGAACCATCATAGTTTAAGAGGTTGGGTGTGAACATGGACTCTAGCTAAATGTATTAAGGTACATAGGAATAACCTTTGCACAGATTTTTATTTAAATCCCAAAACTACCCCCAAAAAATAAGATTTAGATGGTTTTACAAAAAAATATATAGTAAAATAATAATAGGAGCAATAAGAAGAGGAAGAAGCAAGGTTTATAACACCAGTTTGAAGTTTACAAAGACTAGGAAATGAGTGGCGAAGGGAGGCAGAAGATGAAAAGTTCAACAAAAATCCTCAGGTATTCAAGAATTAGAAGTAATTGTTTGGCTCTCAACTCTGACAATTAGAGAAATGTAGATTTCAAGACATATTTTGTAATCTCAAAAACAACAAAACCAGTAGTAGAATATAAAACAGGATTTGTAGCTCCCAAATAACTGCTGAAGGTAAGTACTAAACAAAATCATCTAAATCACCTGGAAAAGGTGAGGGGAAAGGAAATAGGAGTGTGTAAAAATCAGAAAGCATAAATAAAATGACATGTAATACCAACACGTCAGTTATCTAAATAAAATAAGTGTAGTAATTAATCCTACTAAAAGGCACAGACTTTTAAGGTGCATAAAGGAAAAAAGAGAAAAGTGTTTAATTATGTGCTGCTTGTAAGAGTTTTGTCTAGAAGAAAATGGCCTAAGATGGTTAAAAACAAAAAGATGAATGGACATAATGTTGACCAATTGCCTTGCAATGCCCAGGCGAGGCCAGGCTGGAGAGTTGGTTCACAAGCTCTCAGTTTGACACCATGGCATCTAACTGCAAGGAAAATCATAACTACCAGTCATTACTAATCTTTCCATCTCCCTCCTGCCTCCTTTCTTTGATTCCTACTGCCGCTGTGCCTCTTACCTGCCCCCAGGACCCTGACCTACCCGGGCATGCTGTCATTCATTAAGGTTACAGTGGAAGCTCTTGGACTTAGAACTTGGCATCAGTCCTTTCTTGTACAAGGCCATCCTCCCGTCCAAGCAGTGTTCTCTTTTTGCCACAAAGGATCAATGAAACATGTGAAAATTGTCCAGCCCTTTTTCTTCCCTACAAACCAGTCTGCTAAATACATTATTCCACCAGAGCTGCTGTGTCCTCAGATACACAGGCAGACGTGAACAAAGAGAAAGCAGGGGTGCCAGTAGCCATACCAGATAATGCAGAAAGCAAAGCAAAAGTGCATGGCCTATGGGACAAAGAGACATGTCCCCAAAGGGACAAAGGGACATTGTAAACTGACACAAGGTAAACTCCTTTACAATGAAATCACTCATTTTTATGGACCTAGTGACAGAGCATCGATATCCATAAGGTGGAAACTGACACTGCATTATCTCCATCACTCTCATTTCTATCTGTTATTGTGACAGCCTGCCAGCTAGTCTCCCTGCCTCTCCTTTTGCCTCTCTCTAATCCCCTCTCCCTGCTAATTTTTAAATGCAATCTGATCCTGATAAGAACCTTAACTAGCTTCTGTCCCCTCAGTATAAAAGGCCAAACCCCTGAGCATAGATGACCCCTATGATTCCCTCCCTCCGCTTCTCCCAGCCTCATAACCTACTCACCCACCCCCCGAGCCCCCCCGCCCCTGCGCCCCCTCCTCCCCGCACCTCCCCTCTGAACTGCAGGTGGTTCCCAGGATCCACTACCCTGGTTTTCACCTCTGTGCCATTGTGCATGCTGCTCTTTCTGCCTGTGATAGACTTCCCAGCCTTCAATTACCTGGAAAATTCTCACTTATCCTTCACAATCCATCAGGGATATCTTCTCTTCTAGAAATATTGCCTAATACACCCTCAGGATGGATTATGGGCCCTCTTTCCCGCACATCCTCTATCATAGTGCTCAGCATCCTGTTATTTAACGGCTTATTCATTTGTCTATAACCATCACTGAGCCGTGAGTGTCCAGGCTATGATAGCAAGGGTTGCACCTTACGCGGTTCTGTTTTGAATGCTCAGCACCCAGCACCAGTGCCTGGCACCTGTTAGGCCTTCATAAATGTTTTAGAGTGAATGAATGAATGAATGAATGAAACACTTGGAAGAGACAAGGACAGAGAACTAGAGAATGTCTTCAACAGGAAAAAAGAAATGGAGTAAGACCCCATCAGAGAGAAGCGCAGAGTCAGAGGCTGAAACCCTAGTTTTCTCTAAGTCTTCTGTTGGGGGAGGGGAGAGATTGCTCTGTGGCTTCTGGAAACTTTCCAGGATGAGGGGGACAGACCCTCAAAGGGATGGAGCCAAACTAAAGTGGTCTCAAAGGGACAGAGCCAAGCCAGAATGGTCTAGCAGACGAACCAAGCATTTGAAATCAGGATATCCTAAAAATCTAGGAATTCTGGTCACTTGTCCCTATAACCTGCATGGGACAGACCAAAGCCGCACCCAGAATGAGGCCACAGAAGTTCAGAGAGCTCCAGTGGAGGAGCAGAAGTTAAATAGCTAAACAGCCTATTTCACTTTCATTTTTCCTTTCAGGGGACATGAATCGTTTGTGATATTGGCAAATTTGAAGAGAAGCAGGCACCCAAAAGCATTCGTTGGGGAAATAGGGACAGGTTCTGTCACCTTGTGGCCATCATCATTGCCATCCAGGATCATAATCATGAGGCGACAGCTGAGGACAGGCGGCAAGAACATTTGTGCTCCTTCTTCAGGACAGGAAGAACCCACAGTCTTATTTTCTGCCTTCCCCAGAGAGTCCTGCTCCACCCAACCTCCCTTCCTCTCTCCTGCCTCATCTCTCTCCCTCCCTACACACACACACACACACACACACACACACGCACACACACACGCACACACACATAAAACACACGACACCCAGGCCCACCCCTTCCCAACACACGAACAGCTGTATTCTCACGATTGAAATGATATGAGGTCTATTTATTTTGGATTCAAAAGAAAATGTTTATAATTCACAAAGTCAGTGAATGGTTTCCTAGCAACTTTTTGTGTAACTATTGTGAAGTAGCATTTTCTCTCTCTGTCTTTCTTGCTTTTTCTCTCTTTCCCTTTCTCTCTCATATCCTCTCCCTGACCACCAAGGGTTCTTTTCTGTTTTAAGTAACAGAACAGGTTGAAGGTTTGCTAAAAACTGGGAATCTCTCCCAGGAAAGTACACGTGAGCACACATGTGTTCCCTCACAATTCTGTGTATACAATTCAAGGAGTTCCTAGAACCCTAAAACATCCCCATAGAACCCAGGTAAGAATCCCGTCCTACACACAGGGAACGTACCACCCGTGTGATCTTTCTCATCTGGGCAAGAAAAATAAAACGGTCAGGGGTTGGTTCTCCCTGCAAAACTTGATGAACTCAGCTCATGTCACATCGCCTCCTCCACCCCGCCCCGACGGCACACAGTCTAATCCCAAGGCCTCAGTCCCTGCCCAGCAGCAAGTGATCTGCCTGCCTTTCCCTGTGTTCCCCCAGAAATGCAGACACACTTTATGACAGCCTGAGGGAAATGCCATTAACATAAGGCACCTCTAAGGCCTTCCAGAGCCCAATACAAATGGCATTGGTGGTCTCCTCACCAGGCTTCATTCCTCAGGCTCAATAGCATGGGCGTTGACCATCTGGGAATGGCCAAGAGCCACTGCCAAGTGCAGACACTGAGCTGCCCTCCTCTCCCTCATGCCTCAACGCAGCCCAAGGTTGACTTCATTGCTTCCTGAGGCCCAGGGGCCTCATAAATGTCAGCTGGACAAGGATAGCCATAGGTCCCTGATCGCTTCAGTGTCATCAAGTTGGAACATCTCCTTGAACCAGTCATCTATAAAATGGAAAACAAATGGAATAAAGGAAGATATGAGCAATTATCATTTAGTGCTTACTGTGTGCTGGGCACTGGGGTAGATGGTTGCCCCATACATCCTTCTTTAGTCCTTACAAACAGCTTCTAGGGTAGCACTTCAAGGAGTCACTGTGGTGTGGAGATTAAACAGGCAGCCTCCAGAGACAGAGTAACCTGGCTGGAAGCCCATCTCTACCGCAGTAGCAGCTGTGTGACTTTGGACAAGCTGTTCAACCTCTCTCTGCCTCAGTTTCTTCATCTGTAAAAGGAGGATAATAATCTTTACAAATATCTCTGTCACAGGGTTGCCATGAAGATTAAATAAGCCACCATATATAAGACATTTGGGACAACCTCTGGCAATAGTTAAGGGTCCAATGAATGTAAGCCACTACCCCTCTTCCCATTTTACAGATTGGGAAACTAAGTCTTAGAGAAGGAAAGTGACTCAAGGTCACACTCCTATACGGCATCTCTAGCAAGTGATTCTAAAGCCTGGGATGATAACCATGCTATGATGCTTCCATTCCTTCTTGAATGTCAAACCCTTTGAAATGACCATCTCTTTAGAGTCAGTCTGACGCTGCATCACTTCTGTGATATTCCTGCCAAAATCGCAAACCTTCATCTTACTATCAGAAGACATCAGATAAACCTACACTGAGGGCCATTCTAAAAAAAGTCACCAGCCCATACTCTTGAAAAATGTCAAGGTCATGAAAGGCAGGGCCTGAGGACTGTTCATATTGAAGGAACAGTAATAATTAAATTCAACACATGACTCTGGATTGGATCCAGAACCAGAAAAATGCTTTTTTTCTTTTGCTATAAAGGATATTATTAGGTCAACTGGCAAACTGTGAACAAGGTCTGCAGGTTAGAAATAGAATTATATCAACATAAATTGCCTGATTTTGATCATTGTAAGAGAATGTCCTTGTTTCTTGGGGAAATACACGTTGAAGTATTTAGAGATAAAAGGCCATCATGTCTGCAACTGCCTCTCCAGGAGTTCAGAAAAATAAATGATAATATATAGAGAGAGAGAGAATGATAAAATAAATGTGGGAAAATGTTACCTTTTGGGAAATCTAAGTGAAGAATATTCAGCAATCTTTGTGCTGCTCTCGCTACTTTTCTATAGATCTGAAATTACTTCAAAATAAAAATGTTTTGTACAAAGAAACACAAAGAATCTTCTTTTCACTGTAAATAATTGCTCCTGAATGTACAAGGTGTGGAGAATTGCTTACAGGCTCACCTCTAGACACAGCTTCATTCCAGAGAAGGCTTCCTTGTTGATTTTAGCACAGTAGATTCGCTTTTCCAAGAGAGAAAATACTCCTAAACCATCCATTGGGCCCTTTGTGTAAAAAGAGAGAGCTTTTAAAATTAGGAGATGTCATTCTCTCTTGTCCAAGAGGACATAGCAATTCCTACCCCTCTCTCCACTCCTAAAAAATGTCCATGGTTACACTCATCATTTCACACCCACTCACAAAACCCTTTTTTGTCTGCCGGATTTTCACAGGCTTCTGAAGAATGCGGTGAATTTGCTGTTGCTGAATGTGGTTCATTTGCGCAAAATTCCTCCACCCCTTTTTCCATCCACACTTTCATCATTTATGCCCTTTTCTCCAATAGGCCACTTAAAAACAGAACCAGAGAGTGAGGCTGCAATGGCGAGGGCCAGAGGGAAGGCTGCAGTTCACTCAGTCAGCAAGCATTCATTGAGTGAGCACCTACCATGTGCTGCCAACTGGCCCAGGGACCCAGCACGGAAGGAGGCAAGAGCTTGCACTGGAAAAGAGAAGTGGGAGCTGCTAACCAAGGCTTGGAGAGGGTGGCAGAAGGGGAGGTACAGGGAGCTGGGTGTTGGTGCAGAAGAGGAGCCAACTCACTCTACCCAGGTCAAGGGAAATCTCACACCTGAAGGATAAGCACCTGTTAGTTAGATCAGAGGGAGTTGAGTGGGGAGTGGGGAGGAGGGAGGAAAAAGAATGCTTTTCACTCCTAAAAATAAACACCGGTACTTTCACAAAGCAAAACAAAATGGCACTGCTGGTGGTATTATAAAACGGTGCAACCACTATGGAGGTTCCTCAAAAAACTAAAAATAGAATTATCGTACAATTTAGCAATCCCACTTCTGGTGTACACCCCAAAGAACTGAAAACAAGGTCTTAAAGAGATATTTATATACCCATGTTCACAGCAACATTATTCACAATAGCCAAGAGGTGGGAATAATCTAAGTCTCCATCAATGGATGAATAGATAAACAAAATGTAGTATATGCATACAACGGAATCTTATTCAGCCTTAAAAAGGAAGGAAATCTTGTCACACGCCGCCACAACATGGATGAACCTTGAGGACATTATGGTAAGCGATATAAGCCTGTCACACTCAGAAGTAGTCAAATTCATAGAGATAGAAAATAGAATGGTGGTTGCCAGGGGTGGGAGGAGGAGGGAACGGGGGTTCCTGTTTAATGGGTACAGAGTTTCAGTTTTACACGACGAAAGAGTTTTGGAGATCTGTTTCACAACAACGTGAATATAATTAATACCACTGAACAGTACGCTTAAAAATGGTTAAGATGGCAAATTTCATGTTATGAATTTTTTACTACAATAAAAAAGAAAAAAAACATGATCACTGAATTCCCACTCAAATGCAAGTAATCCCTTTCAAGCAAAATATTTACAGGGATGATGGTGATGATGATGCCTTCGCAGCCAGGTGCCCTGATATTCTTCTGTGTCTAATTCAGCCACAAGTAGCAAAAAAGCGACTTTGGCAATAAAGAGTTAAGATACATTTATGTGACTGTTGATTAAACGTGCTGGATTGGGTAGGGTGCTAAGCAGGGGCCACCTTGAGTCTTTCAAACTTTCCCAGCGGCTCACTGTCCGCCCGCAACCTTTGAACCTCTAGATCAGGGTTTGGCAAACAATGGTTCATAGGAGAAATCCAACCAGCTGGTGTTATTGGAAATAAAGTTTTATTGGAACACCACCACGCTCATTCATTTCCGTGTTGTCTGTGGCTGCTTTCATGCTACAAAGGTAGAGTTGAGTAGTTGCAGCAGAGGCCCGATGGCTCACAAAGCCTAAAATGTTTACTATCTGTCCCCTTTACAGAAAACGTTGGCCAACCCTGCCACAAATACTATCTTGGGAAGAGCTCTTAGCTTTTCTGATTACTATCAGCTATTAATTAACGGTCTCATTTACCAGGTAACAAAAGTCCAGCTCAGTCTAATAGCAAAACCTCAATTTCTCACCCAAGTTAAGCTTCTCCCTCGTACCCGGGCCCCTCCCTACCACTCAGACCAAACCACACCCCAGCTAGGAAGCCTCTAGTGGGGAGGGGTTGGGGGGTGTCTTTTCTATCCCTTGCTCCAGCCCGTCTCTCACTTGCTAATGTTGTTTCTGGTCCCTCCAGGGCGGGGGCAGAGCAAGAATGAGAAGAAGATCCCGCTGGGTTGCTGGGGGCGTTGCGGCCATCTGTGTGGCAGATGGAGACACTTTTGTGGTTGTTGGAGACTCTCGCCTTGGTATTTCCCGCTGCACCATTCTCTGGCAAAGATGATCCACTGTGACTGACTGATTAACGCAACCCTCTCCCATACGCCCCCCACAGCCCTTGCCCTGCCTTGCAGTTCCATCCAGAAGGGTGAATCCTTCCATGATGACCTGGCATGGCTTTCGCATCCCTTCCCTGCCACAGCAGCCCTTGCCCTTTGCTGGCCTGCCACATACCACTCAAACCAGCTTCTCACCTTTCAACTTCTCCAGCTCAGAGTCCAGCAACAGTCCCTCGATCTCCCAAAACGTTCAGGCATCCCAAAGAGCTCCCAAGACCTCTCTAATTACCCTCAGCTCTGCCCAGTAGAGGCCTGGGGTCCATGAGTCTGCACAGCTCAGCCCGTGTGGAGGAGGCAAGGACTCCAAGTGTTTGTCTCCTTCCTGGTGGACCTCTCTGTTCCCTGTGAAAATCTTTTTGAAGTCCCCTTGGCTTAAGATAGCAAGGGGCATTCCTGGTCTCTGACAACTTTCTGCGTGGAAATCTTCCCTCTCCCGTTTCTTCATCTGTCTCACCTTCTCTTGAACATCGGCTGAAGTGAGCGATTGCTACAGGTCACAGAACTGTGCGGGACTACTCCTTACATCGATGGTCTAGCACAGTGGTTCTCAAGCACAAACAACTTTGTGCCCCCTTCTTCCTCATTGAGGGACATGGACAATGTCTGGAGACATTTTTGGTTGCCACATCTGGAGGGGCGCTACTAGCATCTAGAGGGCCTCGAGGTAGGGATGCTGCCAAACATCCTACAATGAGCAGGACGGCCCCTCCTAACAAAGAGTTCTCTGGTCCAAAATGTCAATAGTCCCAAGAGTGAGAAACCCTGGTCTTGTACTTCCCTTTCTATGATCTTGGGGGAAACAGGGAGGCGACTGTAGTTCTCAGGGTTGGGGCCTTTAGTCAACAGTAGAAAGAGTCTCATTAGACATCCTTTGTTATTTGTATTAAGAGCTCCTGAGGGAGAGTGGCACCAGGCTGGATTAACCCAGGAGCTCAATGATGTCTTCAAGGACCTTTCTTTTGAGCTCCCTTCCACTGTGCCATCCTCACTGTGTTGGTCTATCTGCTCAGGTGGGCCCCCCTCCTTCCCAAGATGGCTGCTCTACCTCCAGGTTTCACCTGCTGACCAGAGGTCCAGGGGCAGAAAAGGGAGTGATTCCTCCTTAGCTTTTTAATCCACAAGGATAGCCATTCCCAAATCCTCAGCTGATTTCCCCCTCACGTCTCCCTGCCAGCATTGCCTCCCTGGCGCCCCCCCCCCACCAAACCTGTGGCTGCAGGTAGAAGGAGAGTACCTTGACTGGCTTTCACCAATCATGACTCAGCCCTGGGCCTGGGTAGGGGCACAGCCTCTCCAGAACAGCACAGCCACCCATTACCTCAAACCAAATTGTTGTCCCACTAGCGAGTACAAAGAAGGAAGGATGGCTATTGGGTAGGAAACCAACGGTATCTGCCACGTCGTGATCCAGTGTTTCTAGCCTTCTCCTCTTACAGCTCAGAAAACTTGACTTCACATAGAGGCTCAAAGGCAGCGGTTCTCCGACTTAAACGTGTAGCATTGTCACCCGGGGACAGAAGCTTCTGCGCTTGGGAATCCTGTAGATTGTGCCCTATGTACCATTCATCCAGTTGTTCATTTGCATTCTTTATAAAACAGCAATCATAAGTAAAGCACTTTCCTGAGATCTGTGGATCATTCTAGTGAATTATCAAACTTGAAGGGGGCTCATGGGAACCCCTGAGTTTGTAACCAAGTCAGATAGAACTGTGGATAGCCCAGGGACCCTAATTAGAGCTACCATCTGAAGTCCTGCTGGGGACTCGTCCTTTTGCTTGTGGGATCTGAGGCTAACTTCAGGCAGTATCAGACCTGAATTGAATCGTAGGACACCCACTCGTTGTCAGAGAATGGGTGCTGGCATGCGCTCATATAATCGTGACAACAGCTTTATCCTTATCCCCATTTTAGACATGAGTAACCCAGAGTGGCTTCACATTCCCATGATTACATAGGAGGAAGCAGTCGAGCTCAAATTTACCTTCAGATTCGTTTCTCTCCAGAGGCTGAGCTCTAAATCTGGGGGACAATTTAGCACGATGCCAGGAGGTACCACATACATTTTGTACATGTGAACAATTTTCCTGCTCTTGTGCAACGCACAGCCCTGGAATCACTTCCCCAGTGTTGGCCAAACTTGCCTGATCATCAGAGTCACCTGGGGCATTTATTAAAAATAGGGATTCCCGGGCCCCTCCCCTGATGATTCTGATTCAGCAAGTTTGGGTGGGGCCTGGGAATTTTTATGTTTAACAAGCTCCCCAGGTGATCCTGACAATCAGGCCAATTTGGCAGATACTGTGCTGTGCTGTCTCGACCAGCCTCCTCACTCAGGTGTATCCACCTGCCGTAAAACCTGCCCTTCTGTTGCCCAGTTCTTGGCTGGGTAGCTGACACATTTCTACGCAGAGATTCTAAGAGCTGGATATACTCTTTTCCAAGCTCCACGCTGTTGCTGAGTCTTACCCTTGGAAGAATTTTAATGAATCAGGCAATATGAATTCAACTCAGCATGGCCAGATCCAAACCCATCAACAGCCCCACTCCTGTTTCCTGTTCTTCCTCCTCCGTTTTCTAACTCAGCCAATGACCCACCATCCACCCAAACAGCAGAGCCAGGAATCTTTGGCACATCCTCACTCCACTTTCTCCTCCACTCATTTCCTGATCACCGTTTCCTAGACATTTATTCCTCCTACATAATGCAAATCAGCTGCTCTGCTTCTTTCCCACTGCCTAACGACATCCACTCCACTTTTCATCCAGACCAGCTGACTGACGAGGCTTTCTACCTTCAACCTTTGCCCCCACCCTATACATGCCACCCCAGAGGAGGCAGACTGTCCATTCCAAAGATGGCTGCAATAATATCTCCCATCGCACATGTTCTTCTAGAATCTTACCACTACTCCATCAAGAGGTAGGGTCTAATACCGCTTCTCTTGAACACGGGCGCGCTTTAGTGACTGTTTCAATCAACAGAGCATGCAGAAGTGATGCTACACGACTTCTGAGGCTAGTTCCTGAAAGATGGTCCAGATAACACTTTGCCTGCTATGACACGCATACTTGACACCTTCAGTCTCCATCTCTCCCGGCATGTCAGCAGTCAACCACCCTGAGACCGCCATGCTGGAAGGAAGCCCAAACTATCCCACACAGAGAGACCGTGTGGAAGGCTCCAGAACTACACAAAGAGAGATATCTCACCAGCCCCCAGCTGCTCCTGCCCTGCACTATTCTAACGCCAGCCCCCGTCTGGCTGCAACCACAGCAGAGACCCCCAAACTAGAAATGACCGGCAGACATCTTCCCAAATTCCTGACCCTCCAAAGTCACGAGAGATAAAATAATTGTTTTATGCCAGGAAGTGTTTGGAGTGACTTTTTTATGCAGGAATAACTAACCAGAGCCCCACTCAATGGGCACATGGTGGCCAGAACTGTATGAAGCAGTGCTACTCAAAGTATGGTCCCTGGCCCGGGGCCCAAAAGTGAGCTGTTGGTTCCCAGTCAGTGTGGATACTGAGAGTAAGTGTTTAGAGGCTTTTGAAAGGGTGATTTTATGCTTTTTGCGTCTAATCATCAAAAAATTTGGACTTACGTTTTGTCTGGATTTGGGCAGACCTGGGTTCAAAAAGCAGAGAGGAAACCGCTTTTGACTGGTTGGTCAGACACATCCCCTTCTGGAAACTGTGCTGCATTGAAAGGATGCGGCGGAGAGGCTGTGAGCGAGGAGTGGGAGGGGAAAGAGCTCCAGGCAGAGGCAGTAGGATGAGGGGCCCCTCTCTGATGCAGGAAAGAGTGACGTGTTCATGGGATCGCAAGAAAGCAAGGCACTCCTTGACAGGCGCTCACCTTAGGAACCCCTTCAGCCGCACATAACAGAAACCCCTACTCCAGTGGCTTCAACAAATTGTGGTTTATTTTTCTCGGTGTACCAGAATCTTGTCTGTGACACTCCCATATCTCTTGGCACTGGACACTTCTATGCACACCAGCCAGTCTTCCAAGTGCCAGAACTTGCAGCTCTTGGAGGGCTTTCTCCAAAGTCGCAGGTCACCCTGCCCTTGGGTGGGATGAGGGCATGTTCTGCACCGCCTCCCACAGTCCTCCAGTGGGATCAAACTCCGGGTGCCCCTGAGGGATTGTAGTTCATAACCCACTCTGTATTGCCTTTCTCATCATCCTTGCCACATGCTCCTTGTCCCTGATCAGCATTTCCTGGGATCATTTACTAGATAAACTACCTGTATTCTGTGAAGCTATAGCAGCATAAGCAAGATGGAGAATGGTAGGTAATCACGCTGGAGAAGTAGACAGGGGCCAGAGAGGCAAAGAGGTGGGGACTTGCCTAAGAACACACAGAAGTGGTGAGACAGCTGGAATTAGCCCCTGCTCCTGCGATAGCAGATGTGTCCATCTCATTAGGGTGCATTCTTGACTAAGAAGTCAAGAAGCAAACTTGCAAACTTAATGTTGCCTCCAAAACCATCTTGGTGATTCTTCCTACAAATGACCTCACGTGAATTCTTGCTTCTCATGGCTTCCTTCCTTCCTCTCCTTCCGTCCTCCCACTAAGCAGCACCCACCTCAGAGCACTCCTAATACTGAGGCTGTCACACCAAAAACAAACAATCAAAGGATTCGTAGGAGCTGGAAGCGCTCCTACTAGTATATCCGTATCGGTCAACTTGAAGTGGAAACCAGAGCACTTGAAGTCAAACAGACTCTGCTCAGCAAATGCCTCCTCCATGTACTAGCTGTGTGACTATGGACAATTTTCTTAACTTCTCTGTGCCTTCTCTGTAAATATAGGTCTGCTCATAATGCTACCTTGCTAGATCATTTCAAAATAAAATGTATAATCCAAAAAAGTGCCTCGGTCCTGCCTGATGCACAGGAGGAGCTCAGTAATGGCCCGTCTCTTCTCATCTCTTCCCACACACTCTCTCTTTCACAACAGAACGAAAGATCAAGTAAAGCTGCATTAGACCAATAATCAACTCCATTCGTCTGGTGTTTCTCAGCCCACTTGCTTCACATGATTATTTCTATGAGGCTAATACCTCATTACAATAACACAGCACTCTAATACCAGTGGGCCCATAAACAGAGGCCCAACTAAAATAAAACCATTACAATCATGGCCCAGATTGAATCACTGGCTAGTGGGCTCCCCAGTGGTTTGAGCAAGAGCCAGGCAATAGTCAAATAATCAAACTGCAGATGCTGGGATAGCAAATCGGCTGAAATTTAAACAGTGGCAGAGACCCAACGACAGTGGGGAGAAAGGAGAGATGAAGGGGCGGAGGGCGGGGGGCGGGATGCAGCCTTGCACAATGTTGGAATTTCCCTTCCACGGCCTCCCAAGTTAATTGGCCCATAAAATAACCAGGCTGGTTAATGAATAATAGGCTCATTCCTGAGAGGCACCTGGGTCAGGCGGTCACTCGGGGCCTGCTGGCTGTTGACTCTGCTCTTAGAGCTGAAAAGGATCCCAAGGGTGGGTGACTTGAAGACAGAGGCATTATGATCTCCGTCCTACTGTTCGCTCATGGGCGCTCAGCTACTTCGAAAGAGGATCCTGAGTCATAGAACCAAGAGTGAGAGGTAAGGAAAGGCAGATCAGGTTGGGGGGGTCCTGAAAGTTATACGATCTGGGAGCCCTCTTTGAGAAAAGTGAGACAAAATTCTGCATATAAAATAGACTCAGCCATCCAATACCACCTTGAATGAAAGAGTGGTCACCCCAACCCCACCCAACCCAAGAAGCGGGAGGCAGAGGAAGTGGAGTGTAAAGAGACAGCGGTTTTAGCCCATTGCACTTAAAATATCTTACAAAAACGCATGGCCATGTGGACATGTAGCTAGGGCCACCCCTAGGCAAATGACAGGCCCCCAAGCTTCCTTAGCTTCATGACAAACCCACCTCTAATGGGCACCTTAGACCATGAACTTCTGAGTTTCCCACATTTTGCTTCCTGATGCCATTCCATTAAACCAAGAACCAAGTGGCTACCTAAAGGGCAGCCACTAAGAGCAGGGCCTAACGAGACATGGCGAGCAGGACAGAGTACATCCCTGGGCAAATGTCTGAGGACTCATCAGACTGTTTCCAAAACCAAAACACCAAAGGCTTTTTGATCCCCCGGGCTGTAGCTCTCTCTGCATTTTATTTTAAAACCAAGTGTGTCATGAGATAGGCAGACATGGAAGCCCAAGTTCTTCCAAGGAGCCCGGACATTCAAAGGGAACTGTGGTTTAGACCTTAACCGGATCGTCTGTCAGTGGCTGAAAGCATCATGGTTCAGAGTGTAGGTTTTTAAATTACACAGATTTGGGTTTAAGTTCTGATTCTGTGAATTTAGGTAACTTACTCAACTGCCTTCAACCTCTGTTGCCTCTTACGTAAAATTGAGGTATGGATAACATCTGTTTCACAGAGGTGGAAAAGGTTAATTAAGATAATTCACATAAAGCACTTAGCCCAGTTTCTGATGAATGGTCATGGGAGACCGAGATTCACCGGGATTAAGAATCAATCCAGGGGTCTGCCCGGTGGCGCAGCGGTTAAGTTCCTACATCCCGCTTCTCGGAGGCCCAGGGTTTGCCAGTTCACATCCCAGGTGCGGACATGGCACCGTTTGGCATGCCATGCTGTGGTAGGTGTCCCACAGATAAAGTAGAAAAAGATGGGCATGGATGTTAGCTCAGGACCAGGCTTCCTCAGCAAAAAAAGAGGAGGATTGGCAGTAGTTAGATCAGGGCTAATCTTCCTCAAAAAAAAAAAAAAAAGAATCAATCTACCGTCCCTTCTTGTTATGGAATAGATGCTTGCTTCCTCCTAAAATTCATCTGTTAAAGCCCCAGCCCCCATTGGAGGTAGGGCTTTGGTGGAGATAATTAAGGTTAAATGAAGTCATAATGATGGGTCCCTGATCCAATGGGATTGGTGTCCTTATAAGAAAAAACACCAGAGAGCTCTCCACCTGTGAGGACACAGGGAGAAGGCAGTGGTCTTTAAGCCAGGAAGAGGCTCTCTCACCAGGCACCCATCCTGCTGGACTTCAATCTGGGACTTCTAGCCTCCAAATCTGTGAGAAAATAAATGTCTATTGTTTAAGGCACTCTGTGCTATTTCGTTATGGCAGCCTGAGCACATTAATACGGTTCCACAGATCAGCCCTCGCTATAGATAAAATTACTGGCCAGTAAATCCTGTAGTCTTTTGTTTTCCAGCATAAATAACATCTCCGATTTCCTTAGTGTTCTCATAAGAATAAAATGTCCAGGACCTTTACCAGCTGGGTGAGTGTGTCCAGAATCCATTCAAATAGATTGGATCTAATAGGCTGATGAAATATAACAATGCTCCTCTCAAACACTTGCATGCAACATCGAAGTTCGTCTTCCCAAACGGGATCAGACCAGAAGGAAAGCATCATCCAGGAATACTCTAGGCTGGGTTTTCAGTCTCAAGAAAGAAAGAAACAGGCATAAATAACTTCCAGTGATGGGCTTATTGCACAGAGCCTTGGAAATGTGAGGTGGAAGGAGAAATCAGCACACTCAACATCAACACTACAATAGTTCAATAACCTCATCTTATTCCTTCTACTCTGCGGTGGCTTCAAAGCAATGGACAATGTTGCCTACCAGTATTCAGAAAGCAACATAAGTTGAAGGACCTATTTTCTCTAAATTGAGCTAGTATTTGTTCTTCCTATAGTGGACACAAATTTTGATTGTCCAAGATACCTTCCACCTGGGGATGCACTCCTCCCTCACTCCAAGCGCTAGCTGGGGACTGCCAATCCCCCGACTCAAGCTACAGGGATGGGCCAGTGATCTGGGATGGGCAATCAGCACTTTATCTCTCCAGCCCCAGGGATTGGGCAAGAAATGGACACGTGACCTGAGTCAAGCAAATCAGTCTTCACTGAGATTTTTCTGCTAAAGCAGTCTGGGAAGATGACTTCCTTTATGGGGGTTCTTGGGAAGATGCGAAATCATGGCTTCTAGTGGTCATTTTCATCCATCACAGGGAGTTAACCTGTCTACAGAAGGAGAAAATGAGGCCAATGCAGAGAGGGGAAAAAGCAAAAAGATGAAGAGAGTATACTCTGAAGATGGTTGAGGCCTGGATCCAGCTATGCCTGAAACCTATTTGGACTTCCCAATTATGTGAGCCAAAAACTTTTACTTTTTCCTTAAGCTAATTTGACTTGGATGTTTTGGATTTTTTTTTTTTTGGTCACTTTTATCAAAAAGAGTCTTAATACACTTCCCATGACTGGAGATTTTTGGCATCGTTTGATCAAGTCACCGTTGGGCAGTGTTCTCCCACACTGCCTCATACTCAGAAGTAGCCAGTCCCCCTTGCTGCCTCATCTTCTGGCTGTCCAGTCCTCAGCTGCCAAGGCACAGCTGGCACCACCAGCTGGCACAGGTGGTCTCATGCCTGCAGACCTCGGCAAAGCACGCTGTCCCCACCCTAACCTTTAAAGCAGGAGAAGCCAAGCTGGGGCTGCTCTGCTTAAGTCTGTTCCCAGCACCTTTCAACCTGCAAATTCAGTGATCTTGGGGAAAGATGGTGGAGTCTGTCAGCCATGCTGGTCCGGCAAGAGGGAGTGGCTGAAGTCTTCCTGTCACCCGGACAGGCAGTTTTCAAAGTGGGTACCGCATGTCCCAGGTTCGCTCTGGAGAGAGATCCAGTTTGTCTGTCTTGGCTCATCTGTGTGCCGAGGGGAGGCTGGGGTAGGAGGAGCCAGTGCCTCTATCCACAGGACCCAGAGAGGTGATGTCAGCTTCATGTGAAGAGTGTCCAAGCCCCGTGACATGGAACTGGAGGGCACCGGCTCCGGGGGAAAGGGCATTCCCGCGGGTTTGATTGACAGTGCAGTGCAAATGAAACAGGGCCACTCCCAGGCCCCCACATCACGGCCCCAGCCTCATTGGTGATAGCACATCTGGGAAACAAGAAACCAGAGCTTGATGGCATTTCCTTCCCTTTTGATCCGTAAGGGGCTTTCACAGATGTCAGCTCATTTGAAGTCTCACACCAAGCTTGAGGACAGGAGGAGAGGACAAAGCAGTGGTGAGTCTCTTCCACGTTTTATGCGGGGAGACCAAGGTTAAGAGGGTTAAATCACTTTCTCAAAGCCACACTGTCAGTCCTGTGCCTCAGTTTCTCTGCCTCAGTCTTTCCCAGCTGTACCTCATCGTGGCCCATGGATCCATCCACCCCCAAAACGCATGAAGGCTTAAGCAATCCCTGCCGAGTCCTGCCCAGCCAGCCTGGACTGAGGCAGGAATTTCCTCAACACACACACATGCATCCCACTCACACATTCTTACACATATACCTATACACACAGGCACACGCTCGTTCACATGTTCACATGCATGTGCTATACAGTCATGCATATATGCTTATCACAGACGCATGTGCAAATGCCCATGCAGATACAAAACAGGAAGACACACGCACACATTCAGCTACAGTGGAGTCTAGTGTCCTGGCTCCCTCCTTAGGCACGTTCACAATACTGAGCCCCGGACCTGACGCCTGCATTCCTCCATTGCCCCAAGTCATCCAGCCTGCAAGTTCCACCCCTCAACTCCCAGATTCCAGCGATTTCATCCCGGATTAAGATCTGAGTTTTTTAACTTACAGCCTCTCCCTGATGCTTCAGGGCTACAGTTCTGTCACGACAGCCTGCACAAAAATCTGTCACTAACATATGTGGAAATGCAACGGAGAGGAGGTGTGATCCACTGGAAAGGCCAGGGACTCATTCGCTCGTGCCAAAGCTAGACAAGGAGAGGGCACAAATAAGAAACCATGGGCCGTAGTCACTAAAATAGATGATAAATCCCAAATACATGTTCGCAGATCGGATTTAGCACTATCATCAAAGAAATGCAAGAATCAGGAAGCAAGACATCTATCATTGCAATTCACTACATTAACTCATTCAAAAATATTTATTGTGTTATTTGAACACTTACTCTTTGCCAGGGTAGTATTGGCTCAAGTACAGAGCAGTAGAAGAAACAGATGGATGAAGACGATTAAGTCTGCAAATATATTAACGGAACAGGAGATTCCAGACACAGACCTATATATAGGGATATATTTTAACGATGAAGGTGACAATTAAAAGCAGAAAGGGAAAAGACTATCCAATGCATGGTATTGACACAACTGCTCATTTATAAGGAAAAAAATCAAATTAGATCTTACTCAATGCCATTCAAAGCAACAGATCCCAGACGCGTTCGACTTCAACATCGAAAGCAAAACTACAAAGTAGGCTCCATAACAAACGAATTCGGTTAGAGCACGGCCAGTGGTTGGCAATTAGTTCTCATCTTCAGCACGGTAACACCACGCCCACATCTTAAGTGACAATATTTGGGGCCCCCACTTCTAGCATTATGATGGGGCTTCAGTAGACTAGAACACAGGAGAATGGTTTTGCAACCTTGAGATGTGAAGAAGGCCTTCATAAGCAAGACGCAAAACTCGGAAGCTATAAAAGAAAGACTGACAGCCGTGACTACATCAGAATTCAATGTTCTGTCAAATCAACACCAAGTGAAGTTCAAGGGTGAAACTCTACAGCAATCCAAGCATTTTTCGGTAGAGAAATCATTAACAAATTTGCCTACATAATTTGTCATGCAGCCATTTTACGGAATCTTAAATAGTGGTTAAGAAAATGACGCAAAGTTATATGTACGGGTGTGGAAAAATTTCTGAGACGTAGAGCTAAGTGTCAAAAACAAGCCACAGAACTGGCTAGAGAGGCAAATAGATCCCGTTCATGCCTAAAGTGTGTGTGAAAATTATTATGAAACTTCATAGAAAATGGACAACACTCACACATAATGAACTGTCCGTGTTGGTTATCTCTGAGGAGGAAAATGCGGTCCACAGGCGAGGGATGAATTTCATTTTTCAGTCTATAAGCTTCTGAATTGATAAGATTTTACAACAAGAATGTACTCATGCATTTCGTTTGTATAATATATGAGAGAAAGGCAATCATAACATTCATAATCAGATCATCGTGCTGTCGTCCTGGCTCCAGTGTATATTAGCTTTGTGACCTGTGGCAATTTGCTCAGTCAAAATGGAGCGATAACACTTACCTCATAATCGTGTTATGAGCACTGAATAAGATAAGTTATAACTACCGTTTATTGAGCACCTACCGTATACCATTCTTTTTAAACAGACAGTTGTCTTTTAAATACTCTATCAGACTGAACAGGCGTAGCAACCTCATAGCTGTTGTAAGTGTCTTGCATGTAAGGAAACCGAGGCTCAGAGAGGTGAAGTAACTTGGCCAAGGTCACAGAGCTGGTAAGTAGCAGAGCTGGGGGGAGACCTGGATGTTTTTGACTGTAAGATCAATGCTAGTTTCTCCCATGTTCTCCCTTTGATTTTCTCTCTGAGTAGTGGTGCTTACACTGGGCTTAGGCAACACCCCAGAATAGACCTTAGCCCAGCTCCAACAGAGCCCCCAGCCTAGACCCTGCAGAAGGGGGCCCAGGAATTACTGACTCATAGCCACAGCCGATTGCTCACAGACAGTGTCTGGCAGCATCCATCTCCCACTTCCTCTGAAATAGATAACGACAGCTATTTTAGCCTGAAATGCCACTGGCATAAACACACAAAGAGTAATATGTCTGGACGCAAAAAAATTCCTTGTAAAAGAGTAGTGAGGGACTTTCATTATAAAACGCCTTCCCCTGCTAGAGCCAGCCGGGACCCCCACCCCGGGGACCCCCAGCCGAAGAAAGGAGAGGACGAAGAGAAGACCAGGGGACAGGTACCACATAGAGGAGGGGGCTAGGAAGAACCTTCAGCGGCAGAAACTGAACAGATGTTTAAGAGCAAGGAATGGCTAACTGGATATTTGAATTATTTGCAGCAGGGTACATAATCTGATTTGTTTCTGTGAACCTACAATTTTCAGTAAAGTCTAATCTACCTACAAATGTTAACTAACTCCTCTTAAGGACTTTTTATGTGGCAGGAACTGTGCAAGGAATTTCCACAAATTAGCAGATTTAACCCCCACAACAACTCAGTTATTATCCCAATTCTCTAGATGAGGAAACTGAGGCACGGAGAAATTAGGTAAGTTGCCCAAGATCTCAAAACTATTAAGTGACAGGTCTGTCTTCGGAGTCCATGCCCTTAACCACCACTGCACACAGCCTCTCAAACACTTGGCATAAGGGAGGTTTTTGCATTGAAACGAATGAAGGAGCTAAAAGTCAGGTCTGGGTTTATGTCGCACAGAGAGGTTAGCCTCAGGGCAAAAATGGCCTTGAAAACATCAGGAATACTCAGAAGTCTGGGGAAAGGGGAATGGAATGAGCTTTCCAGCCAATCTTATCTGGATCTCAAGGGTTCCAGAGCCCCAGCTGTTGTCTGGGTTATATTCCTGAACGACTTCACCACTTCCTCTCCCGAGATCTCTCTGGGGGTCAAGAAATCCTAACGTGGCTGGGCCTGGCGTCCTCTGCTCCTTGGCAGCTGGGCCCCTGCCTTCCAATTCTCCTTCCAGGCCCCAGGTCTGTTACACCCTTGTCGTTGCTTGGTTGCACTGGGATTTAAAAGGATCAATATCAACTCTGCCTGCTGCTCCCAGGGCAGAATACATCTAGAACTATAAATACAGACATCAGACAAGGGTAAACTGGCGGCCATATTATTGATCTTGCCTGATTGGAGAACACGGCTGATACTCTCTGGCTAATGGGTTCCCTATGACTATCCCTAAGTCTAACCAAGCACCGTCCAACAGAACTTTCTGGAACGATGAAGATGTCCTGTGTCTGCACTGTCCAATAGGCAGGCTCAAGCCCCATGTAGCTATTGATTAGTTGAAATGCAGTTAGTGCAACTGAGGAAGTGAATTTTAAATTTGTGTTTAATTTTAATTTAAATAGCTACATAGGGCTGGTGGCTACCGTATTGGAACTCGGCTCTCGACCTTGGAGCACGCTCCATGAAGAAGAGTCAGACGCCGTGACAGCAAGCAGGGGAATTGCTGCCCAATGCCAGTTGAGTCTGTATTGGTTTCCTATTGCTGCTGTAACAAATTACCAAAACTTCATGGCTTAAAGCAGCATACATTTATTATTTTTATAGTCCTAGATGTCAGAAATCCAACATGTACTTATTTCACTGGGCTCTAATCATGATGTCACTGGGCTGTGCTCCTTTCCAGGGGTTTTAAGTGAGGATCTTTCCTGCATTCCTTGGCTCACGGCTCCTTCCTCCACCTTCAAAGCCAGCAGCATAGCATCTTCAAATCTCTCTTTCTCTTCATCACCTTCCCTCTTACAAGGACCCTATGATTACATTGGGCTCACCCAGATAGTCCAGGATAAGCTTCCCATCTCAAGATGCTTAACTTCCGTAAAGAAAGTCATTACAAATCACACTGTAAAATCCCTTTTGCCGTGTAAGGTACCATATTCAGAGGTTCTGGAGATTAGGATGGGGACATCTTTGGGGGTGGGGAGGCATTGTTCAGCCTGTCACAGAGCCCTGTACCGGAACAGCAAGAGACGAACTTCTAGCTGTGCCTCTACGGCCTGCATCTGTGCCCTGATCCAGAGGTGTGGACCCCACTGGGGGCCAGAGTTGGAGGGTAATGCAGGGCTAGCACCCCACTTAACTCTAGTTGGTGCCATTTGCTTCCTTTATGCAAATGGGACCCAATGGAGTTTTGCAGTGTACAAGCTGAGCAGCTGTACGTGGGGACTCTGTGAGAAAGCCTCTATCCAGCAGACAAGCCATCCAGAAAGGTGAAAG
Organism: Equus przewalskii; assembly: GCF_037783145.1. Classification (NCBI taxonomy): domain Eukaryota; kingdom Metazoa; phylum Chordata; class Mammalia; order Perissodactyla; family Equidae; genus Equus; species Equus przewalskii. The sequence goes on from NC_091859.1 coordinate 29,746,986, forward strand.
AGAGGAACGGTAGGCAGACATATTCAGGTCTTTCTCCTGGTTCGACCAATCAGATGAGGCCCTCTTCATCCCTCAGGGGAAGCTTCAGTGAGCAAAAGGTAGGGACTACGTTACTTCCAAATACTTTCACCTTCCAGGAAATGGGGCAAAAGTTCCTTATGAAAACATGAGGACAGAGGAAGAAGTTTCTCCTAAAGTGCTGCCTGGCTTAAAGCATCTAGCAACTAGTTGGCTGGGGTAAAGATTCCCCCCCGACACCACAGCACATACCCAACCCCTCCCCATCCCCGACTGCTTCCTAGACCGACACAACAGGAAGACCGATAAGACCCAAAGTCCCTCGCCGCCTAACATCACCTCTTACAAGTGGCCCACAAAAATGTCCTGTGGCGTTGGCCTTTCCCCACTGCAGAGGACTGAGTGAAGTCAGCATTCTTTACATCTCTCTCTGCCTTAAGCCAGTTAACCAAACCCCCTTAAAGAAGAGGATCTGTCATTGTAGTCACAATTTTCCCCTCTACCCAGCACCAGTAACAAAAAGAATTTGTCTGTCTCCATCCTCACGCAGTCAGGGAACTCCAGCTACCATCAGATTCCCCCCGTGAGTTCTGGGAGTTCTCAGAGGGGCTCAAGTGTGCTCACCAATGTTCCCTCCCAACCACCAGGTAGCATTAGTCGTTTGAATCGTGTCCCCCCAAAAAAATTATGTTGGAGGCCTAACACCCAGTACCCCAGAAAGTGACTTTATATGGAGATAGAGTCTTTACAGAGGTAATCAAGTTAAAAGGAGGCCATTAGGGTGGACCCCAATTCAACAGGACTCGTGTCCTTACAAAAAGGGGAAATTTGGACACAGACACAGACACACAAAGGGACGTGATGTGAGGAGACAGAAGGAGAAGATGGTCACCTACAAGCCAAGGAGAGAGGCCTGGGACAGAGCCTTTCCTCTCAACCCTCAGAAGAAACCATCCCAGCAGACACCTCCATTTTGGGCTTCCAGCCTCCAGAACCGTGAGATAATAAATGTCTGTTTTTCAAGCCCCTCAGTTTGTGGTATCTTGTCACAGCAGCCCTAGCATACTAATACAGGAACATCTTAGCTCATTTTCAAATTTTGGAATAAAACTGATCATGAGCTTCTTTTTCTTTCTTTTTTAATTGGGCACATGATTTGAAATCTACCGCCCAGGATTAAATGAATTGTGGTACGATAGAAACCTTCGCAGCTATAACTATAGAAAAATGTGAGTATGGCAAGCAATTCCCATCTATTGTTAAATGAGAATACTGACCCCATCGCTTACCGCTGTGCTGCCTTATTTAAACTCTCTCTGACTCGGTTTCCTCATGTCTAAATTGCTGATGATCATATTAATACCTACCTCCTGGTGTTATTACGAGGATTAAGTCAGCTGGAACGTAGAAAGACATTAGAATAGTACCTGCACGTGGAAGGCCCTCTAGATGGATGAGCTGTTACAATTAGTGGTACCGTCTGATTCTACGTTTGTAAAAACCACTTACATGTTTACATATATGTAATTTGTATCTATACATATTAGAAAATTCTAGATAGATAACAGTAGTTAGTTCCAGCTGATGGGATACAGGTGATTTCCGTTTTCTTCCTTTTGTTTGTATTTATTAACCCTTCTATAAGAAGCACATCATGTATACAGAACACATTTTTACGGACTTTTTATTATTGTAGAAATGTGTCTTTTGGCATTCCTGAAAGTGTACTGTAACACAGTGACATACGAGGGATTGATGGGCAGTTTACAAAAGGACATTTTCAACCCTGTGACCTGGTCTTGGGTTTTTGGTGTCAGAGAGAGAGAGAGACCTGCAAGTTTGGTGTTGGCAGGGCTCTCGTCTTCCTCCTGTTCCTTGTCTGGTTAGCATAGGGGGCGGGGTGTGGCTAGAAAGGGGAAGGGCCCATAGAACAACCCATGAACAGAGGGAAGAGCCAACCCCGGCCAGTGGGTGACGTGACTTTGATCATTGATCCCTCCATATATGAAGTGTGTCTCCACTAAGAAGCTCTCAATTCTTTATTCACTTACATTCATTCTATTTATGCATTCAAGAAACGTCAAGTACGTACTACGCACGAGGTCCCGTCTTAGGAATAAAAGATGATTCAGATGTAGTCCCTGCCCTCAAAAGGCTCACACTCCAGTGCTGAAGACAGATGACAGATGCTCCACCATGAGCAGTGACAATACCAAGAGCTCAAGCAGTGATGCACGTGGGACACAAAGACCCTCAGGAAGGCCAGCCAGGCCACAGAAGCTGTGGGCCGAGTCTCTCCTCAAGAACTCCTCCAGAGCCTGCTTGGTTGATTCTGAGATTTTAGGCCTCATATCTAATAACCCCCTGTACTCCCCATCCAGGGGAAGGTCACACATTGCCCCTGAAATTTTGTTCTTTGATATTTCTACAACCAGGTGAGGAGATGAACTCAGACATCGAGAACGAAAGCATTCCAGGCCCACAAAAGGCAAGCGTCTGATTTTTTGACACAGGTATACCCCTGCCAGGTTGATAACAGCTAACAGAAAACATTTGTAAAGCTGTTTGCAAATTTGATAAAAGGCATCGTAAAAGATCCTGGCCAATATTGAGACACAGGTAAGTGTTCAATAACAAGCAATCATGACTGGAAACTCACTCCAGAATCTCAAGCTTCAGGCCAAGAAAACTCCGCTGCTTCCCGTCGCTGTCCCCCGCGGCCCTGCCTGCCTCTGGGAGGCTGAGCCGTCTCCCTGTAAAAGTCCCAGGGGTTGCTTTCTCTGCAACCTGCACTCCTGGAGGGTACTCAAGATGCCCCCAAGACCCAGGAGAGGCTCTGAAGCTGAGGCAGGGCAGAAAAGAAAAGTATTTCTGAAGCCTGGGAAAGGAGGAAATTAACGAGTCCTCATGACCACTAACATCACTGCCGCCATCACCATCTTCATTCTCTCCATCGTTTATTGAGCACCAACGACATACTCAACACTACTGGGCTACAGCATGAGCAACACAGGGGAGGTTTCTGTCCCTGTGGAACTTCTATGCTCGTGGAAGAGAGACAATAAAAAAAGTCAGAAAATTCCAGACAATGATAAATGTTATAAAAGCGGGTGATATGGTAGAGAGGAGCTTGGGTGAGGAAGCTCAGATAAGATGTGAGGACGAATCCTGGGGCTGGCCCCGTGGCCGAGTGGTTAAGTTCGCGCGCTCCGCTGCAGGCGTCCCAGTGTTTCGTTGGTTCGAATCCTGGGCGCGGACATGGCACTGCTCATCAAACCACGCTGAGGCAGCGTCCCACATGCCACAACTAGAAGAACCCACAACGAAGAATATACAACTATGTACTGGGGGGCTTTGGGGAGAAAAAGGAAAAAATAAAATCTTTAAAAAAAAAAAAAGATGTGAGGACGCATCCTTAGAGGTGAGAACCTAGTGATAAGAAAGGACCACGAGGCTGAAGATTCCTAAGGCGAGTTCTCCACACAGAGGGAACAGCACATGCAAAGGCCCTGAGGTGGGAACGAGTTTGGCACATTTGAGGGACTGAAAGAAGATTGGGGTGTGCACCATGGCAGTAAACCACAGGGAGAGGATAGGAGACGGGATGGGAGAGAGACGAGGAGCCAGATCACACAGTGCTTGTAGACCGTGACGAGGGATTGGATTGTGCTCATAGATTTATTGAGCAACTATTATATTCCGGGCGCTTTACAAGCACTTTCTCTTTAAATCCTCATGGTAACCACACAAAGCTGATGTAATGAGCACCACATTATAGATGAGAACAATATGATGGAGGGAGGTTACAGGATGTGTTTTATACCCCACCGTAAATGGCAGAGCTGGAATTTAAATCCATATTTGTCCAACTCCAAAGTCCGTGCAGCTAACCACTACGGCATGCTGGGAAAAGAATAGGATTTTCGCGGTTACAGGGCATCTGTGTGTTCCCCTCTCTTCCCTCCTCTTGACTCCCCCCAACGGCTTGTGCCTCCTCATTTCCCCTGCCCTTTCCCTCAGACATCTGTGGTATGTGAACAATTTGAGGGCCGGGGCGAGACAGCTTCCCTGAACCTTACATGAATCTCGGAGCCCGGGGCTCTGCATCGACAGGCAATCCTGAGTGTTGCGGGGAACCTTCCTGCTCCCCCACCACGCTTCTTCCAAGCAGCGGCAGGAGCCCCCCTAGGGTAGCACTCTCAGCATCTCTCCCCCCTCTCCCCTCCCCTAGGGAAGAAGAGGTGACTTACCCTGATGGGTGAGGTTGACAGGAAGCCCTTTTCCCTCCCCTCTCCTCCTCTCATCTCTGCTTTCCTCCTTCTTGGGACCGTGTTGCCCACATGGAACACCCATTCTGCTCTCCCACTCGCGGCAGGCTCTGACCTCTGAGCTGCCTGTGTCTGGTGGGTAGATCTGTCTGTTCCAGGGTGAGTATTAGGATGCCCATGAGTCTGCCATCTGATCCGAGGCTAACTTACCTCCTGCTGCCTTTTGAGAAGCAAACAGTGGGGAGAAACACTTTGTAGGGAGACAATTAATGTTCAAGGGTGTGATGCCATTATTGGGCACCCACTGCATGCCACCATCATCAATGGGCCTTGGCTTAGGTCCCCTGAGCTGTGATTGGGACATCAGTAAAAGTTAGGTGAATAATCTTAGCTCTGCTTACCTCCCTCAGTTATTGTGAGAAGCAGCTAAAGCAGGGCATTGAATGGCAATGTGGTCCATAAACCATAAAGCTCTATTAGTAAGTGTGGAGGGAGGAGAATATGATTAATACGAGGAACCTGGGAGTAAAAGTAGGATGTCAGAACCAGGAGTAGCCAGAGAGTGTGATGAGGAGAAGGCACGGATCGGGGGATGGGGGCAGCCTGCCCTCAGCAGTACATGACAGAAAGAGCAGAGGCTTTGGAGTAGAGACCTGGGTCAGAGGCTTGGCAGCTCAGTTTACCAGCTGTGACTCGGGCAAATGACTTAACCTCTTGGTCTATGTTAGCCTGTTTCCTCATCTGTGCAATGGATGAGGCATCTGTCCTGCATGCCCAGCATCCATGCCCTCCTTCAGGTAACAGCCTCCTGATTTTTCTTGCAGAACCACCTACCCCCACTCTCAGGTCATGCTGTGGAGCTGACCTCGCCCTCAGGTCCAAGGTGGGCATTTGACAGAGACCTGAACGACTTGAGCATGAAAGTTGCATAGCCACAGTGGGTTGTTCAGAAATGGACATGTAAATCTATGCTCATTCTGAGACCTTTATTGAAACTCTCAGGAAGAGAGAATCTCTTCAGGTTGTGAAGCGGATGGATTATAAAACTGGAGCTGCTGGAAGAAAAGTTGTCACAACAGGCAGCCTGGTTGAGAAGCAGATCCAAGAGATAGAGAAAACAAGACTAAGACTTAATGACATTTTCTGAACCCCTGGACCTAGCCATACCTGAAGCCCAAGACTTTGCCAATGAAAATAAATAAATTGTCTTTATTTTGATGAGGCCAGTTTAAGATGCTACCTGTTACTGGAAGTCCCAGCTTATAGAGCATTTAATTTAATAATATATTCCAAGTGCTTAAAGCCATGCCTGGCACACAGGAGCTACTCAATATCTGAAGGCCATTATGTTTAAGCTCACATGACTGCACCTTGGTGATAAGGCTTGAACCAGAGGTCTTAAGGAGGCCCGTGTTGTAGAAAGCAAAGGGGACACTAGCCCTCCTCTGTAGCTCTTGCCTCCTATAAAGAGCCTCCAGTATCAGAGATTCGGCAGCCTCTGGCTGCCAACCAAACGCTGCCCACCACACCAAGGGAAAGGCCTCACCCCTTCCCACTCCTCACAGCAGATCCAGTGACTTCCGTCTCCATGACATCTAAGCCAGTGCTTCTTAACCTTGGCAAAAGTTGACATTTTGGACCAGATCATTCTTTGTTGTAGAGGCATTCTTGTGCATTGTAGGATGTTTAGCAACATCCCTGGCCTCCACTCCTTAGAGGCGATTAGCACCCCCAGAGCTGTGACAACCGAAAATGTCTCCAGACCTTGACAAATGTCCCTGGGGGAAAACCACCCCAGCTGAAAACCCTGATCCAGACCTAAGGCTTGAATGTCCAATCCGTTGAGTAACCTTGGTGGTGAAATGTACACCCCAAAGACCCCAAATTTCAACGACACAAGCAGTGTGAGTTTTAGAGAATTTAATGCACAGCAAGTTACATGATAGTGGTGAAAGCGGCAACATGGGTAAAAAATAAAACAGAGCTTCTAAAGGCATTGTCATCATCAGCATTGTCGTAATGAGCCATTATGTATTGGGTACTACCAGGCACTTTTCACTTACTATCTCTCTTATTCCTCATCACAGCCCCATAAGAGGAAGGAATACTAGAGATGAATCACAGATGGGGAAACAGAGGTTAAGTAACCCGCTCATAGTCACATAGCCAGCAGGAGGCAAAAGGCATGACTGGGATTCTAATGTAGGTAGTCTGACCTCACAGCCTAAGTTTTTAACCACAATAATCAGAGGTGACATCAAAGGAGTTCCTGAGATGTAAGCCTAGATAGAAGATGAGAGATGATAGATAGATGGATGGATGGATAGGGAGATAGATAGAGAGATAGATAGAGAGAATCAGAAATATGGAGCCAGAAAAGGTCTCAGATATTATTGCAGTCTGTGGGTCCCATCCTGGAGACCAAGTCCACCAACGCCACTTACCAGACGCTGATTAGAAGCCCTGATTGGCTATCAGGACAATCATAAGAATCCCTAAAATGTGATTTTATTATATAATCAGAAATATTTATATATCTGCATCATAAACAGCAGGAAAAGAAAATTATTTAACAACTAGTTCTGTTCATAAGACAATATCTTTCAAAACTTGGGGAGAAAAGAAATCAGAAAAAAGGCCTGAAGCATCAAAAATCGTGAGACCCTGCTCGGGTCCAATCTCGTTGCTTCTAACGAAGGTGGGAAATTTGGGGAGCCAAGTTGGACAAAACTAAAAGGAAAAACTCAGTTTCCCTCAATTCGTAGTCCTGAGGACACTGTCTGAGGAAGATGTGCCCGTGGAAACGTATTTCTTTTTTCTAGCTATATGTGGATTAGACTCTCCAAAGAACTTGTTCCTCTGGTTGGCTAGCTGGCCATCATTTCTAGATATGGAAACATTCCCATAGAGCCTCCTCAAATGATCACGTGAGCAGCAGGGGATCCAGAGAAGGCAAAAGAACGAAACCACCCCCATCTTCATCCTGCTCAGATTTGGGCAAGAGTGGGAAGAAAGGCTGGCTTGGCCAGTTTGCACAGACCATCCATGTGACATGTGCACTTTTGCAAATAAAAACATATAAATCCTGACTGTGGCCATTTGCTTATTTCCCGATCTCCCCTCCAAGACTGTAACCTGCTCTTTGTATCTCCAGTGCTCGATACCTTTCTTGCCATACAGTAAGCATGCCATAAATGCTCATTGAATTAATTCATGTTTATAGACTAAGGCATTAGTCAACAATGATGAACACGGACTTCAAGGACCAGGGTTCACATCCTGGCTCCTACTGGCAAACTTTGTGACCTCATCCAGGCTTCTTTGCCTCATCTGTAAAATGAGTAAATCTGAAAAGCGAAAGATCTATGCCAGGTGAGTGGAAAGGTAAATGATTACAGACGTTTCAGAAGGCAATCTGTGAGCTCTGAGTGAAATTAAATGTACGTATGTCCCAGGTGCAAATATGCCAGAGAAATTCCAGTTTATGGTAATGGGTGATGCCAGGGGAAGTAACAAAGTTGAGCGTAATGAATGTGGTCTATGGAATGCAACGCAGCAAAAGAAACAACGTACCATACATACCGAGAGCAACGTGGATAGATTTCAAAGGTGCAATATTCACCTGCAAAACAAGCAAGCAGCCAGAAACACATGAAAAAACCTACAACCTCACTCCTAATAAGAAAAAAATGCAAATTGAATCTATACTGAGATACCATTTTTTCACCTATTAGATTGTTACAAATATGGAAGTTTGACTTTATTGGCAGGACTGTGGATTAACCGGCATCTTGTACATTACAACATGTAAATGATGCAATTCCATGGTGAGGAATTTGCAAATATCTCGTAAAGGGATGTAGCATTTGTCCTTTGACCCTGCAAGTCCATTTCTGGGAATCCGCCCTGAAAATGCACCTCCACAAATTCAATACATGCCCATGGTTGTTCACTGTGGCATTGTCTGTAATAATAAAAGAAGGGAAGCAACCTAACTTTCCAACAATAGGAAACTGGTTGAAGAAACTATTGTACAATGGAGTACTACGCAACTGTAAAAAGAAAGAAGGGCTCTGTAAGCTGGTTTGGAGTAACTCCAGGATACATTGTTCAGTGAAAGAAAAGCAAGGGTAGAACACTGTTTCTACATGTACTACATTTCGTGTAACAAGAAAGAGAAATAATATGTCCATATATATATATGGATATGTAAGTGTTTATTTTTGTCCCCAAAATTTGCTGGAAACATATACCGGAAACCAATAATAATAGTTACTCTTATGGGCACGAGGGCCAGAAATAGGATGGAGGTATGGAAAGGACACATCGTTGAGTGGGATTTTTAATTTAGTTTTGTCTTTTGAACTATGTGTTTTACATATTTAAAAAATAAACTAAACCAAAAAGAGGGAGAAAAAAGACAAACACCAAAATGGACAACAAACTTTTAAACACAATATCCTAACTATTCATCCTTAGTGGGGTGTGTTCTAAGAACAAGAATCAAAGAATTTGGCAGAGAAATCTTAAACTTCACTCGGTAGCTTTATTGTTAATAATAATATTTGTATTTCAAAAAACAGTATTGAATGAGAAAATAAGGATAGAATAAGATTTATAGCACAATACCACTTGTGAAAATTAAAAACATATACACAGGCAATATTTTACAATAACACACCCATATTTAAGGATGTATATATCCTTATCTCCATATATATATATAGATCACATTAGAATGAATGCCTATTGTAAGGAGAGAGAATGGGCGTGGGTGTTTAGGAAAAAGGGGAAAAAGAAAACAAGAGTGAGACTTTGCAGGAACTAATGATAACAACATGCTATGAGCTCAGAGGCATGACTTACAAAATTCTCTGAACATGAGGGGAAAAGTATACAGATATTAAATAAATAAAATGAATGGACTGACTAACTGCTCAAGTTTCTCCTAGCTCTAAATGTTAAATAAAGAAAAATTGAGAAGACCATGAGCAACATGATGGCACTCTTTTCCTGCAAGAACCCAGCACAATGTCTGCTTTATAAGAGGTGCTCATTAAATGTTTGCTAAATAGATGCATATCAGCTATGAATTGCATTTGACTGCTCCTAACACAGATGGAACCTCCTAAGAAAGAAGTGTATTTCTCTCATACCCAAAAGATGTCTAGAGTTAGGCAATTCAGGGCAAGTGTGGTAGATCCCAGGTCATTAGGGACACAAGCATCTATCTCTCTGCTCCACTGACCTCATCCTATGGTTTCTGTCCTCAAGGTCATGTCTTGGTCCACGATGGTCTAAGATGGCTGCCAGAGTGCCAGTGATTTCATCTACATACAGGCCAGATGATGGGGAAAATGTGAAAGACCAAAGAGAAGGAAAAACAGTATGTCTCCTTCTTTTTTAAGGAAAATTTCCAGAGGCACCAAACGCTTGTGATTTCATTTCATTTGGTCACACCTAGTTATAAGGGTGCAGGAAGGAAAGCTGGGAAACACAATTTTCTAGATAACGTGCCCAGCTGGAAATTAGGGTTTGTTACTGAAGAGAGAGAGAGAGATAATAGGAGCTGGGTAGGCAGCCAGTCGTCTATCATGGGAGAAGGAAACTTTTTAAGACACAAACTAGGTGCTAGGTGTCTAGCAGACTCTTTACACACATTGGCACACGGTCAAATCACATGGGACACACTTATACCAAAAATTACTTGTTGTTTATCTGAAATTCAAATTTAATTGAGCATCCTATATTTTTATTAGCAAAATTTGGCAATGCTACACTCTCAGGATGTGATAAAGGCTAGCAGCTGAGCAGGAGGCTGTATGGCTGAGTGGTGAGGCAAGCAGACTCTGGAGTCTGAGTGCCCGAGTTCAAATCCCCATTCACGATAGGAGCTTGAGCAGGTCCTTGGTCTCCGTCTATGCTTCCACCTCCTCAATGACATGATAGTCTCTATCTCTTAGGGTAGTTGTTAGGAACAGATGAGTTATGCGAGCAAGATACCCAGGAGGGAGTGTGTCTAAATAGATACAGGAAGTGGGATTTGGACAAAGGACTCTGCCCATCAGCTTGCAGTCCCTCCTGGTTTGACTTTGGACCCCAACATGCTGTGGCGCAGATAACATGTGTCACCCCGACCCTCTGTGTTTCACAGTCCTCACTATTACTGCTAATGATGATTAATCGTAGGAGCAGTGATTATAATCATCCCTCCACCGTACTTCACACCTTATGAAAACAGTCTCTCTCCCATTAGCTCATGCTCTCAGTCTGCATTTTATCATTTGTTAAATATCAGTGATGAATTGATGTGACTAGTGAATGAGATCATGTGTATTGAGTGCCTGGCACACAGTAGGTATTCAACAATCCTTTTGCTTAATTCCTCTGCTCTACTGCATAGCCCTGAGTGTGCAACAAACATGAAATATTTGTATGTTGAGTCTTTATTTTATGTATTTGAATATTGACTTGTATTTGTATCTACATCGCTATGTATATATATTGAATCTTTATGATAAATAAATGCCTAAATGAACCAATTCTCATCAGTGCTTCTAATCACTCTCACAGATGGCTTTTATTGGGGGGGTCACCTCAAGGCACTTTTGAATTGGGGTTTCCTTGCTAAGGGGTCTGAACTTGGCCTGCTTCCATCCTTCTGGCCCTCACACCAGTCATAGAAACTCAAAACTCTAATCACTGGCCCATGCCTGGACCTGTTCCAGAAACCCCGAGTCAGGAAACAGGCTCCGAGTGAGAGCTTTTTTCGTTCATTCTGGTGTTGGCCTGGCACAGAGCAAGGAGGATAAGGGGCAGGAGGAGAGAACTGTATCAAGGATGCTAGATGAGGCCCGGAGTCTGAACACACCAGGCGGATCCTATGACCCACGGGATGCTGTGATTGGTATCCCTCGTATCCAGGCAGAATCCCGGGTGACTGGGATTGCCAGCACGCTGTACCATTTCCTTTGCAATGCAAAGTAGAGCGGGACAGCCAGGAGGAGAGGAGAGCTGACATCTGGTGTGGGTGGGCGGGACAGAGAGAAGGGTGGGGTTTCTCACCAGAAAGGCCTCAGACATCCCCCGTCTACACTTGAGGTTGATAGATGGCAGGCTGTGTCACACAATGAATAGTAACAAAGGGGGACCGACTCAGAACAGATGTTAGAAGGTATATTTCACCAAATAGGAAAAAACTAAAGTTCTGCCATGCCCAGGGCTCGCAAGCAAATGGGTCGAAACTGTGTCTGGTTCACTTCTGTTCCCATTCAACACGTCTACCCAGAGTCCTCTGAACCAGGGACCAAACGGGATCCACCTGCCTCTTCTTTCCTCAGAAGGGATCTGACCCTTGACTTCCACCCTCCTGAAGTCACAGCTGGGAGAGCCCACACCATGCAGATGTAGATGACCTGGGCTCAATTTTAGCCCCGCCCTGTACAAGCTCAGGGTCTTGGGAAAGTCGCTTTACCTCCCCAGGGCCTCAGTTTCCTCATCTATTAAATGGGGACATAGTAGCCCCCTGCTGGGTTGTTATATGGATTAAATGAGATGGTGTAGGATGATTTGTCATTGCCGTGGGTCGTTTTTTGGCTGCCCAGCATTTGAATCTCTGGGCCTATGACCCAGGCCAGAGCCGTCAGACACACATGCCCAGGATTTCAAATCTGAAAGTAAGAACCCACAGAAGCAGAGAAGGGGAGAATTCATCTTGGCAATTCTGACCTGGACCATCCCATTTTCTAGGGCAGCAGTGCCACCAGCAGCCCCCAGTGGCCAGAGGCCGGACCTGGCTACGGTCGCAAAGCAGCCACGAAGGCAATCTTCAGCAGCGGGAGTCGCAGTCTCCTCCACAAACTGGCTCTGGGGCCCAATTTTGGCTGAGTTCTGGCCACCTTGCTTCCTTTAGATTCCTAAGCCTTTAGTTTTCCGAGCCTTGTTTCCAGGCTTCCTGGAGATTCTGGGAGCTGCCCCATTTTCTTTCATAAATTGCTTTCCTGCTTAGATCAGCTGGAGTCCCTTTCTGTTGCTTGCAACTCAGAGCCCCGTCTGGCCCAACCGTGAGCAGGACTTGCCTCAGGGCCTGGTCAGCAGCAGGTGTGCAGGGCACGCTCATTTCCCTCAGAAATTAGTTTTCTCTTCCTATTCCTAGGGCTGCTGTAACAAAGTACCACAAATTTCGGGGCTTAAGACAACACGCATTTGTTATCTCACAGCTCTGTAGTTCAGACATCCGGCTCGACATGGTTGAACTCTCTGCTCAGGGGGCCAAAATCAAGCTGCTGACAGAGCTGCGTTCCTTTCCGGAAGCTCTGAGGAAGAACCCACTTCTGAGCTCATTCAGGGTGTTGACAGAATTCAGTTCCTTGCAGCTGTAGGACTGAGGTTCCCATTTCATTGGCCTGTGGTCCCCTCCATCTTCAAGCCAGCAATGGCCTTTGAGTCCTTCCCCTGACCTCCCTTCTGCCCTCCTCTGCTGCAGGTCAGAGTTCATGCGATTACACTGGGCCCACCTGGGTCCTCCAGCTGCTGCTTCCCTCTCTTAAGGCCAACTGAGTCTAAGCTTAATCACATCTGCAAAGTCCTTTTTGACCTTAGGGCTGGAATCTTGTGGGACCCTAAATGTGCCCACCACACCCTCCTTCCCAAAGCCACTCTGCAGTGCCTCCAACTTCTCTCCTTGCTAAAATATCACCTAGAAAATGTTCTGAAGCGAGGTCCAATCCGCGTTTTAGGAAAATGACTCAGATGGCAGCGTGCAGGAGGGAGTGGAGAAGGGATGAGGCAGTCAGGGAAATCGGCTCGTGTGGGAGAAGACGAGGGTGAAAACTAAGGCGGTGGCAGTGGAAGCAGATGTGACACAGAGAGTGATGGAGAAAGCAGCTCAAGACGGAAGGAGGGAAAGGGGAGGAGAAGCCACCCGCCCTCCCTGGGTTTCTGTCCTGCACATCTCGTGCCGTTAAGCAAAATGGGAAACCAACCAGGAAGAGAAGCAGGTTTGCTGGATGGGAAGAAGTAATTTTGATTTGAAGGCGTTGCATCTGAGAAGCCTGAAGAATATCAAAGCAAGAATCCGTCGCCGGGCCCTGGGAGGAAGAGGAGGAATTGATGAAACAAAATATAGAGTGAAAAACAAAAAAGCAAAAAAGCAAAAAAGAGAGAAGTGGAGGAACTTGGAGGTGTGCAAAGCAGTCACGGCAGGAACGATGGGGAGCATCTCAGACACCATGACCGCGCTGCTGGGAAGTCGCCTTCTGCCAGCTGCGCCCCCTCCGACATGTGATCTTAAGTTCCCATCTGCGGCATAGTCACACGTGTCGGTCTCTGCTTCCCAAGCACGAGGTTTTCTGCTTCCCTGTGAAGCTGCAGCCCAGCACAGGCCTGCCCTCCTGATTTTGCAGAGATAAACGCTGCTTTGGGACTTCATGGGACTCCAGATGGCACTCTGGGATTCCTGCCCACGTGCCTTATGCTTCCCAGGCTCAAGAGGGTTGCCACCACCTGGATTCTCCTCCAGTCCTGCCTACCATCTCCACATGTCCTACCCAAAGCCTCTTCCTTATCTCCCTCTCATTCCCCCTTCTTCTCCCTTCCCGGGCCCCTCCCCTGGGATATAGTGGAAAGATCACGGGCTCTGGAATCCAATAGACCTGGTTAGTTCCTTAACCAGCTGTGTAGCCTCAAGCAAGTTACTTAATCTCTCAGATTCCTCACACATAGCATGAAATCAGTAATACCTGTCTCGATAGACCTGTTGAAAGTACATTACCCAGTACAGAATAGAAACTCAATGGATGTCAATCTGCTGCCTTCAGCCTGGCACACAGGCCTGTGGACCTCTTTTCAGAGGCAAGAAGGAGCAGACAAAGGCCGCAGGGCCAGAATGACTATGGTGATGGTGAGCTTTTAGTGAGGGGGGCTGAACTGCTCTGTGTCTACCACTTGTTGAGATAACCTTGGGCCCATTTTCTGTGTAATTTCTCGGAGCCTTGGTTCCTCCTCTAGAAAATCGGGACAGTAGGCGCGTGTGCTTCTGCTGAGCATCTCCCATTTGCCCCTCCGGATGTACTCTCCTCCTCTCTCTATCTGCTCTGAGTTCTTGGAAGGTGACCTGTGTGAACCACATCAGTGGATATCCCTGCCCTCTGGCTCCAGTTGAACTTCAGCTGAGGGGGGGCACTGGCGGATCAGAGGAAGGGAGAAGAGTGAGGCCAAGATAGTCATTTCCGAGTCCCCTCCGTGCAGCGGACAGATCATGGGCTCCGGAATCCGACACGGTCAAGGTCAGGCAGAGAAGAGACAGAGCAAGATCAGCTTCAATAGTGGGCATGGGTCCCCCACAGCTAGCGGACTGAGGCAGAGCAATTGGCCCATGCACTCCCCTCGGTGCCGCAGCAGAAGGAACCTGTCCCCTGCCCGCAGAGGACAGGTGCAACCGTGGGGCTGGCCAGGTGCCACGTGACGCGCAAGCTTTAGACAAAGGGGCACTCATCGTGCCTGCAAGAGGGACGGATGTTCCCACACAAGGTGATCAGCCTGGCACAGGCTGAGCCAGCTCTTTCTCTCTTGTAAGAAAGTGTTCCAGGCCCAAGATGGCCCATTCTTATGCAGAGTGGAGGTTGAAAGACTGTGCACCTGAGACAGCCCTTCCAACAGTCACCTCGGCTGTGGCTGCCCTTGATGGGAGCTTCTGTCCAGGAGGCCCTCTCGCCACAGCTCTGTCCTTCCAGAGCCCCAAAATGCCCCCTCCTCAAGCCTTCCTCCCTGTCCCTGGGTACTGCAGCTCCCCAGAGGCTGCCCTGCACCCTGCCCACACCTCTGGAAACTGTCCTTTACAAAATCTCCTCTTTCATGCGAGGCCCCTGCCTAAAGCTGGTAAGGAATGAATTAAATAAGATATGCCAAGGGCTTAGAGAATTTTCCGGCATAAACACTAAATAAGCGTTAGCTCTAATTATGTCACTTTGTAGAGTTTTCATGGAAATTTATTGAGATTACTTTCGAAAGTGCCTAGTAGCATGTCTGACACAGAGGAAGACCCTAGTGAATGATCGTATTAGGAAGATGTTTATTCTTTCCGTTTTGACAAAGGGGAGGGAGGTCCTTTGCTACTTGACAGAAGGGAATATTGGTAAGAGGGATACAACTCGTCCTTCTTTTTACTCCTCTCTTCCATGGCACAGGTGATTATCTGGCTGGTGAAAGCAGAAAAGGAGCATAGGACAAACTCACTCAAAGGCATTTGGGCTCACTCTGTTCCTTACCACCTGCCCACAGGAATACCAGGTCCTTCCTTCGGTCCCAGATGAGGCACTCTGTGTGGGAGAAGCTGTGTTCGTCCACTGCTAGACAAGTTCACTTGAAGAGAGAAGGATAAAAAGTCCAGTATGGCCTAGGGTCCAGGCCATAGTCTCCAATTTGGGTTTATCAGGAATAAAGCTAACACCTGGGTTGCTTTCTCAATGGAGTTAGAACCCAGAGCAGGAAAAGTAAAATTATTTGTTACCCTATCAATCCTAAACCAGAAGTTGATTTTGTATCATTTTTATTACTATTATTCTACTAAAAGATAACTTGCAAGCAGCATTCATTGTGTGGCTTTATGGGGAAATATGCCACATGGGCCTACTTTGCAAAGCCTGTCCAACCTGGGTCTTCCCACACCACGTGCTCCACAGTTCTTGTAGTTGGGGCCAAAGATGCTGTAGGTTCAAACTGAACCTTCCCTAATATGGTCAACACTGTAGACATTTGTCATTCTATCTGGTTGCCTCACACATCCTATGTCCAAAGGAATCCTCATCTTATGAGGCTTAGGGCAAGGTACTATAGAAACCTGATAGTCACTTCCCTTGCCACTAGGGTGCAGATATGTGAGCCAGTCCCCACCAATTAGACAAACCCATGCCTGGCTTTGACCCAGATGCAGACCCCACATATAGTCTATTCTAGCAATGGTGGTGGCAGCCACCTGCAATTTTCAGAGGCAGCTGTGACAAATATTGTATCATTAATGGCCTATTCTCTGCGTCACCCTACCAGATGTTGGCACTGCAAGGGGCAATGTCTTGACACTGGGGCTGGCCAGGGGGTCTCCACCTGCCAAGTTCTACAACAGAAGTCTGTTTCTGCACCTGCAGCCTCAAAGTCTGGCTCTCCTGCACGTCTGTGTTTACCGAAGAGGCTTTAATAATTTCCATTTCTGCATAAAAGAACTAGAACTCAATTCTAGTGTTTGAAGCTCAGAACTCTGACTGATAGAAGCCATTGACATGACAGCCCCTTGGACCATGAACAACGTGAGGGCAGAGGCCACCACTGTACCACTAAGAGTTTCCTTTGGCTTTTTATCCCATGTTTTGCTCAGAAACCCTATCAGTCAAGAATCCTTCGGTTGCAAGTGACAGAAACCCAAATCAAACTAATTAAGCCAAAAAATGGGACCAACTCTCATAACTGGGAAATCTTGAGGCAGTATTTGCTTTCGGGACAGCTCGACCCGGAAGTTCAAATGATGCTACAGCGCACATTTCATTTACTTTCTTAGTTCTGTTTTCTTCTCTTGGCTTCATTCTCGGGCCATCTTTCTTTTCACTTGGTGATAAAACTGGCCACCATTAGTATCCCTAGGTTTACATCCGTCTCAGGGTAATTCCAGAAAGAAAAGCAAGAACCCTAAACTCCTCTCCCCTAACATTCACACCTGACCACCCAAATGGCACTGAGTGGCCTTGTTTGAGTTTTGGGGGGAACTCAGGACCAATCACTGGGTCCAGGAGAAAAAGAAATCCAATTAGTTGGAGGGGGTGAAGAGCTCACCCCTGCAATGTAGAAGGTAATCACAGGAGGTGATGCCCCCCTGGAGTCACGTTGCATTGGGAGGGACAGTTCCCCAAAGGAAGTGATGCAGAACCTACAAAAAGAGCAGGTTTCCGCTACAGAACCCTAAGTGGCACAGTAGCCAGTCAAAGCTATTAGAATGGAAACTAAAAGCGTTCTCCTACTACGATTAATACATTCTCCTCTCTCTCTCTCTCTCCTGTCTCCTCATTTCACATACACACACAAGAAAGAGGTTTCAAACAGTCCCTTGGGCCCTAACAGAGAAAAATGGCCAGGAGGATCAATCCCCATATTACTCAGGGGACAGAGCTAAAGTCTCTTGCTACATCAAGAGGAAAAGAAAAATCGTGAATTGCAGCATAGACTTCCTCATTGTGAGGACTATGAATGGGGGGGCAGTGAATACCTCATCATTCTCAAATAGACGATAAGCTTCAGGAAGCCTTCCATAAATAACCTATCACATTGACATGAATGAAGTTGAGATGGAGTGGGCCATGGTGAGACAGTAGAGATTGGACAGGAGAACCAAAAGAAAGATGGGTTCTGATGTCCCTTTGTATCTCTCACTTATCCAGATACCGAAACTGAAACACCACGACGAGTCAAGTTTCATATTCCCAAAAAATCTGCCAGCCATTCCTGACATTTCAGCTTTATTGAATTACTATGTAGTGCAGCCTTAGAAATATAAATCATGGAGAAGCAGGAAATGCGCTGATTTCATTATCCCATCCAGCCTTCATTTAAGGCATGCTGATGCATCTCTTAGGAACAGCCTTGCAACCTCACCCTGCAAATACATTGCATTTTGTTTTCCAGCAGCAAACCTAATGATGGACTATCGTTTCATTCCTGCTTCTCTCAACAGTCTTTTATTTCCAATTTAGTTGCCCAGCTGTAGTGCAGAGCTTCTTTAAGATGAGAACATCTTTATGTCCTTTTGTTTGTCGTTTCTTGGTCTCCCAGGCAGCAGTTGGCCAGACTCCCTTTTCATGTCCGTTCCAATCAAACAGCCATGAAGGGGAAGAGCTCATTCCCAAGACTGGCAACAAACATCTGGACGATATGCAAAGGCCTGATGACCTTTGGCACAAAACGTGGTCCTCTGTGGAGGGAATGCATATACAAAATGCTTAATTGATGGCGTCAGTAATGAAGACAGATTACTTGGTCATAGCAAGCAACTTTGCATGCTTAGATGACGGAGCAGAATTAGGATTGGGAGCCCTGCAGTTAGGTGGCCTGAGTTCACATTCAGGCTATGCATTTACCAGCTGGATGACTTGAGCCCATAAATTCCCTTCTCCAAGCTTCCATTTCCTCAGCAGTATCAATGTTTACCTCCAGGGACTATTGAGGGGCAGCTCCAAGGAAAAAATGAGTGTGGGGGGACCTGTAAGCTACAAAACATCCCTCAACTTTGTTATTGTTATGACACCCGGACCAAAGAAGGCAAGAGACATGTACTTAAGTGGCTCAGCTTGAGGCAAAATTTGAGTCTCTCCTTGTCACCTTTCCTGTAAGAATTCCCTTGCTTTCTCATCCTGTCCCAGTTCCCAAGGGGCCTATGTTGTTCTCCGCACTCGCTCTCAGTTAGCACTCAATAAATCTCTCCTGAAACATTCATGGCTGGCTAAGGTCTAGCTGACAATGGCTTGATGTGTGCTTCCTCCCAGGAGTAGTGGCATTTATTTTAAGAGGGAAGGAGATCTTGACTTCTCTCCTAACCACTCAGAAGTTCCACCGGGCTCCAGGAGACATCCCTAAAATGTCACCATCTGGGCCTGTCCCACATGATCGTGTTGAAGGTTTGGGAGAATGAACAAGGAGAGGAAAAAGAAAGCAAAAGAAACCCTGTTGGGAATTACTTCTCACTCCCCGGTGTGAAGCAAAGCCTAGTGCCTGGAACATGGTAGGTGGTCCATAAATAAGCTTGAATGGATAAATAAATGATAGAGTTAGTGAATGAGTGAACAAAGAAAGGAAGAGCTGCCCCATACCTTCTTCACTCTCACAAAGAAGAAAATAAATGAAAGCCCACTTTGTCAGGGCACCTCTGAGAAGGAGCAACCATAACAGCTAACTCCCTGGCCAGTCCTTTTTACTGGAATTACCAGCAAGCAGAATAACTAATTTGCTTTTCACTGGTTGGATTTTTACCTGCATTCTTTCTGGAATGTGATTAAAGGGGTTAGGGTAGAGAATAGAATCTTGATAACAGGAAAGGCATAGGCTTTGAAGTCTCCCATATCTGAGTTTAAAACCCAGTTCTGCCATCAGCTATTTCTGTGACTGGGCAAATGACTTAACTTCAACTTTTGCTTCTATCCATGAAGGAGAAACTCTTATGGCTCACCCTTTGCCCCAGTGTAAAAACAAACTACAAGAGGGCCAGCCCTGGTGACCTAGTGGTTAAGTTCAGCACACTCCACTTTGGCGGCCTGGGTTTGGTTCCTGGGTGTGGACCTACACTGCTCTGTCAGCAGCCATGCTGTGCTGGCAGCCCACATACTGAAAAAATAGAGGAAGATTGGCACAGTTGTTAGCTCAGGGTGAATCTTCCTCGGCAAAACAAAACAAAACATAACAAAATAACTACAAGACAGAACAAAATGTATTAAACAATTGTTTTCAGACATGAGACAACAAGAAACATAGGACTATAATCCCCAGTAGAAAGGGAAAAACAAGGTATATCCTACAATTGCCCCATCTTGACCTGGGGGCAGTTTCTGGTGAGAATCACCAGGAGGGGAAACAAGTGATAGAGATAAGGGAGACCCTGGAGGCCAAGGAAGTGAGATTTGGGGGCACAGAGTGCTGGAGAGAAGGGCACTATACAACAAAAGAGCTCCAGAAATCTGCATGGGAACACTCTTGAGTCTTTAGCTAAATACTAATCTGCTAATTTGTGGGGGGAAAGTCTATCAAGGTGAGCAAAGAAAAAAAACAACCCCCAGGGAGCAGCAAGCTGAGCAATTCCTAGAGCTTACCCAGGGCTGGAAATATTCAAGCTCCCACCAGCCAGAGTACAGAAACATTGCTGAATGAATATACCTACCAAACAGAAATGTTAGGGATGAAAAACACAATGTCTGAAATAAAATTTCACTGGATCGAGTTAGGAGCAGATTAAACACTACCAAAGAAAATATCAGTGAACTTGAAGACACACTGAAATGAACATGTAAAACAAAGCACAGAGAGAAAAAAAGACCAAAAAAGGTCAACAGTGTCTCATTGTCACAAAAAATGTCAACCCATGTCAAGTGGTGTAAAATATATGTAACTGGAGTTCAAGAAGGAGAGGAAGGAGATGAATCAGCAAAACAAGCATTTGAATACATAATGGCAATGACATCATCTCCAGCCACTCTTCCTATTGCTTACTCTGCTCCGGTCACCCTGGTCCTCATTGTGTCCCGAGCACCTCAAGTGTGTTCCTTACTCAAGACCTTGGCACTTGCTGTTTCCTCTGGCTGAAGGCTTTTTCAATACACAGCTGTAGGGCTTAATGCTGAAGTGTCACCTAACCAATGAAGGTTTCCCTGAGCACTCTACAAAAATCACTGCTCCTCACGCACATACACACCCCCTCCAATTTCCTTGTCCTGCTTTATTTCTTCCATTGACTTATCAGCATCTGCCATAGTATGTATTTTTTTTGTTTATTGTCTGCCTTCACCATCCACCACTAGAGCTTATCCCCAGGAAGGCAAGGACCATCTCTGTCTGTTCACTGCCGCATCCCCTGCACCTAAGACAGGCTATGCAATAAATACATGTTGAATGAATCAATTTTAAAAGAGAGGCAAGAAGCATTCCCATAAACAAGGGTAGAGGGTTTCTGATCCTAAAAGAAATAGGGAGCAATGCTGTAAAACTAAACCGTTATATTCCCACTTCACCCATGCAGTGAAAAACCAAGTGAAGGGCCTTGGAGTAGCTCTTTCCATTCGTGTGGCTTTAGGGGAGACCACTAAGACCAGCTGGTGCTGGAGGAGGCACATACCGGCTCTCAAGAGCCCGTGGTTACAATTCCAGGAGTTTTGCTAGCTCATTGATATCACATTGGTGTCTTGAAATCAATCATGGTGGGAGAATTTATGCTATAGAAATTGGCAAACTCTACAAATCAGTGCATCTCCCCACACTCCACCCTCCCCTACCTACCACCCCACTGCCCTGTCTGCCCCCAGAGAGCCGGTTGTTAAGCATTTACCAGAACCCCACTCACTAAAACTATATAGCCCAGAGCTTCTTTTTGGAAAATTTTCTAGCCATGAATTTCACTCTTCGAACAAAAACCTCTCAAGAAGCACAATCCACAAACAAATTGGAACAGCTTAGGTTGGACCGTGGGGAGGTTTTCTAAATCACAGCAACTCAGGTTTCTTTTTCCCCACTCTCCTTGACCCAGATGGGTATTCTCTACGGTGATCCCAAGAACACAGTTGGAAAATCACTGCTCCAATCCAAGCCTCCCTTTGCAAAAGAGGAAAATGGTGTCCAGAAAGAGAAAAACAACTGGATCGAGATCCCAAACTCCAGAACTAAGGTCTCCAGACTCCCAGCTCGGCATTGGAATCGACGTTGGACCAAGACCCCTGATTTCCTTTGGCTTGAAAGGATGATTCCCAATCACTTATTAGGCATTGGGTCAGGCAACAAGGTCACCCAGTGCAGGTAAAGGGTACAGGTTGATCCAGGGGTGCATGCTAGGAAGTCACAGCAGTGCTCATATTCAGGGAATGAGCAGGAGGCAAAAATCAAAGGCAAGTAAGAGTTCAAGGGCCAGACAAAGGCAGAAAGGCTTGGCAGGTGAGGCGGAGGAAGAAACAAAGCAATGAGGTCCAGGACTTTGGCTGTGAGCAAGGCAGTTGGCATTGGAGATAGTGGCAGGATCATGAATAAATTAGCCAGAATGGAAGATGCAAGGACAGGAAAGACCTCAGGTGAAACACCAGTCAAAGCACCCATGCGAGACTGCACTGGAAACTTGGAGGATGACTCGCTTCTTTAAATCTGTCTCTTCCCTTTGGAGCCCTCTTCTCAACAAGGAGCACTCTCGGTGGCTCCAACTTAGCCTCATGGGCAACATTATCCCACTATTCTGAATCCCAAAAGGGCCTGAGCATGTGATTATGAGTTGTTTCTCCAAAGAGAGGCACTTTTCCTCAAGCCCTCCATGTCTTTTTACCTCCTCATCATGGTGCCCAGAAAGACGTGTTTATGAGAAGCGAGTCTAAGCAGCGCCCACTGCCAGGGACCATCTGTATCTCCCAGGGGCTGAACCCACAATCACAGCCTCTTGGGAGCTGACCAGCAGGGCTGGTTCTGAGGCCTGCATCTGGCTTTCTGCTTTGCACACATCCTTTTGTCTGGGCTCCAAAGCCTGATGGCTGAAGCTTCTGGAATGCCCTAGGCACTGCTGAATCAGATGTTTTTCAGTTTCGATGATTCACAAATCCCAATTTGCAGAACTTTCTCAGGATAACTATTTTTTGGAGCCCCTTTTCTCCAGCTGCCTCCAAAATGAACTGTTCCCCACCCTCAGTTGCAGCTGACAGTGAGGTGTTCCTTTGGAAGTCTGATTTGAGGTCATGACTGTGTCATCACCCCGCTCTGGGCTTTGAAGATGTGGCAATGCTGTGCTTTTTATGTGATCGAAGTTGCTGTTGCAGTGGCTGACCCCAGGCAGGTCCATGCAGTCCACCCTGGCATCCTGTGTTTCCATATGACTCCACGCAGTCGCTTTGAGTTCTCAGCCCTGTGGAAGCAGAGTCCCCGGAGGCACCTCAGCACGGGAAAGAGCGTGTTGAGGGGGTGCATGTGAATACACAGCTTTGGTCAGAAGAAACCCAGCCACTGCAGGCCTACTGTCTCCCCTTACAGACTTCTGAGCCACAGCAGACTGTAGCTGCCCCTGACACAGGAAGGGTTAATAATCACTGGAAAAAGCTTGCCAACAAACTGTGACCTGGAGGTGAGAAGGCCGGTTAGCCAATGACGGGTAAGACCCCCTGGGGGGGCAACCTAAGCCAGGCGGCGGCCGCCCGGGGGCACAGATGGAGAAACGATATCAATATCGGGAGCAAGAGGGACCGTTGCCTAAGAGACCTTGCCTGCTCTGAGATAAAAATATAGGAGCACAGCAACAACATGATAATATCAAAACAGAGACCAAGGGAGGGCTCCCTGAGAAATCACTAAGAATTCTTGGCATTCGCTAATTACTTCATCCAGAACACCTGTGTATGTTTAACAGATGTAGGCTATGTATATATTGAAACGCTGGTTATAATAAACTCAGAGTGGCCATCAGCCCTCTCCGCATCTATCCTGATGTGTACATTGGATTGCGACACCGACACAGACGCTTAGGATGGAGACACACTCCTCCATCCCATGCCACTCTAGAAGAGTTAAGAAATCTGAAGCAATCCTATTAATTCCATCTGCTGAGACTGGACCTTCTAGAACCTGACACTAATGGGATATTGGTGGACAGTTGCTCTCCTCTCCATGTTTGTTAGGAGAGTACATTGACTTGGGCCAGTGCCTTCATTCCTGATGGTTTTCTGCTCAGTTCCTGCAGAAAAATGTTGTTTACATGAACAGGGATGGCAACAGGATTGGGTGTTATGATCAAGGAGCCTGGCTTGAAGAAGGATCATCCCAGGGGCCCAACAGAGTGGTTAAGATCTTGGGCCCAGAAGCCGGTCAGCCAGGCCTGTTTTGGAATCCAGCTCCACATTTGATAGCTGGGTGACTCAGGAAACTTGCTGCATGTTTCCAACATTCAGTTTCCTCATCTGTAAAAGTGGAGATAAGGGACCATGAGGGGCGTTAAAAGAGATGATGTACGTAAAAAGTAGGCACACTGCCTGCAGCTCGCTAAGCTCTTGGTTAATATTAACAGCAATGATCTTTCTTTATGCTGGGACCTCCTTATGGGAAGCAGACATAAGCTGTGACAGAGAGGTTGTTACATGTTCATCTGATTCCATTTGATTTTCCACTTTTTAGGTACTATAGACTTGAAGAATATCCAGGAAGTTAGGTTGGGGTCAAATGACTGAGTTCTGGCCCATGGGATGCGGGTACAAATGATGTACACCACATCCAGGCCTGATCCTTAAAAGATCCTGACTTGTGCTCTCTCTTGATCTCATTGGCACAGCTAGAAATGAAGGACCCCAAGATGGCAGAACCACAGGATGCAAGAAGCTCAGATCCCTGAGTGCCTGTGTGGAGATGACATGACAAGGAGAGCTGCCCAACCTGTATTGGACTTGGTGAGAATAAGAAATAACTGTTTATTATATTGAACCACTGACATTTCAGGGTTTACTTGTTACTTTAGCATAACATAACCTATTCAGACTAATTTATGAAAACTAGCACAGGGAGTGGACAGGGCAATCAGCTGGCTAAGACACAATGGGTATTCCCAGTCAGACAGAGACAGGCAGTGTAAATTTCTCATCAGTAGGAAAATAATCTCCACAATTTTAAAACAAAATTGGTTGCTAATTTTCCACACAATTCCATGCTGGAACCAGACAATTGTGATAGCATGGGGCAGGTCTTGTGACATGAAAACCTTAGTCTTCACTTTCTGGTCTTCACAGAGCATCACCACTACTCCACTTCCATGCCCCAAACTTTGCATGGTTCTGTGGATTAAAAACATCTCCATAAATTGCAATCAACTGGTAGTGAATTTCTGCAGTGGAAACATATTTTTGTTTAAAATTGCACATCATGGCATGTATCTCATCTGGGGACCACCTGTGGAAGGAAGCGGGCATTGTAATTAAGGGTACACAAAGTCATAAATGATCACAGCCAGTCCATGTTAGAATGTGGCCACACATGTTTAACAAAACACCACAATCCCTGGACTGTCGTTGCCCTATGCCAACAGACCAGAAATTAACCCTGTAAAGCTCTGTTTTGAAGACCCCAGGGCCTTTGCATATACTGTTCCCTCTACCTGGAATGCTCACTCTTCATATAGCTAGTTCTTCACATTCAGACCTCTACACAAAGGTCACCTCTTCAGAGACGCCTTCCCTGACTACTCTTTCTACAGGAGGTTTCCCTCTTCCTTAATTCTCTATCTCTGCATCCTATCCATTTCCTTCATAGCACTTATTACGATCTGTACTTTTGCAGCGGTTTATTCATTCACTTGTTGATTACCCATTTCTCCCAGTAAGTAAATGTGACATCTACCCTAACTCTAGAATTCCGCATGTATGAGCTAATAAAGTCTCTTAGGGCTTAAACCAGTTTCAGCTGCATTTCCTGATATTATAGCTGATTTTACAGCTAAAACCTTCCTAACAAGTACATCTCCTGTCTACAGTGTTATGCCGTTGTCTTCCCTGATATTATCAGTATAAATTAAGAATCTTTTATGTGTCAGACCCTGTATTAGGTATTTTATTTCATTTCATCTTTGCCATAACTCTAAACGTTAAGGATTATTTAATGCTATTTTATAGATGAGGAAATTGTGGCCCAAAAGGTGTAGCTAAGATGGGTTGCTTTTTGTCAGTTCTATATCGCTTCCTTTGGGGGGCTTCCTTCCCCCACTCTGTGTGATTCTGAAGGAGCTGCTTTCAAGTATATCAATGGGTGGGCACATGATCCAGGCAGTCCAATCAGAGCATCTCTTCACTCTGTGACTGGGCCGGAGGGAGACACGTGAGCCCGGCAAAGCCAATCACAGTCCTTCCTTGGCACATACTGGCTAACATAGTTAAGAATCTCTATCTGACTCTAGGATCACACACTAAAAGGACCTCATAACCCAACTACAACCAGGAGCTATCTTGCTGCTGTGCAGAGAGAGTCTGCCTAAGAATGAAGCCCCGACTCAGTGAGAATGGGTGAAAAGGAGGCCAATGACATCGCTTGAACCCTGGATCCAGCTGTGCCTGAGACAGAGGCCTTGGACTTCTCAGTTACAGGAAGCAGTAAATTCATCTTGTTACTTAACATAGTCTAAGTTGGGTTTCTGCCACTTTCCGCTGAACAAGGATGGAGTGAGCACCATGTAGAAGCTTAAGAAATCTAAGTTCTCTCAATTTTCTTCCTTAAAGTGACCACTCCCCATTAACCTCCCAACCTATCAGTTGACAACATGTCAACCGTGCCAATCCAGCCACCTTTACTCCCTCACTACCCCTTATGTGTCACATTTGGTCCAGCCTCTAGCCCGTGCACATGCTGTTCCTTCTATCTGGCTGCAGAATTATGTCTTTCCAAAGAGGTTTACTTTTAAATAAACTTCTCCTTAGTCCGTTACCCTGAAAATGACTGACAGGCCCATTTGCTAAAAGTGGCAGCAAGAATTAAGAGCCTCCAATCCAGGTAGATTGTCTTTGAAATGTCCTATTTTAAAAGTCAGTGAGTATTGCCCTGTAAAGAAAGCACTATGGTTTCCCATTTGTGCTGAGTTTTATACTCAAGATAACTTCATAGAAATTCTCTCACTCCTTCTTCACAGCCCCGTTAAGAATTGGGTAAGGTAGCAGTTAACATACCCAACAGGTGAGAAAACTGAGGCCCAAAGAGGTGAAACAGCTTGACTCAGCAGCAATCATCACGTCCCACATGGAATTAGAGTTCTTCCCACCTCAGCCCAGCTTGAGAGGCAGGGACCTGTCCTAATTTGGCAGGTCACAATTATAAGCATCCAGGCCCAACCCTCTGCCATACCCAAATTAGCCAATGAAGTCCCATCGGATTAGGTTGCCAGATAAATTCAGGATGGGCAGCTACATCTGAATTTCAGATAAATACTTTTCTTAGAATAAGCATGGCCCAAATATTGCGTGGGACACAGTTACAATAAAAAATTATCCATTGTTTAACTGAGCGTCCTCTGGTGTTATTTGTTAAATCTGACAATGCTACATCAGATGTTCTCCCAGGAGACCATAAGGGGTGAAAGCTGTAATTTCTTTGGGAAGTCAGACTTCTCATGGATGGATCCCCTGACACTGCTATTCAGTGCAGAGTATGATTCTCTAATGTTTGGTACGAGGGAAAGGGTTAATGTCATTTGATACTGTGACCAGGATCCAGGAACTCCTCAGTCTGACCCAATTGTTCATCCTCTTTCCAAAAGCTTCCTGGAGGGTCTGTTCACACAAAGAACAATTGCAAAATGCGGCTCAAGATGCCATTTTATTACAGACAGAGCAGTTGCCTTCCCCATTAGGAAACTGGCCCATTGGTCTTGGACTCTGAGCAATCAGACGAGCCATTTGTCTGCCGTGGGATAGAGGGGAGTGCAGAGAAAGGGGGCAGGCAGGGGAAGAGGAAGCATGGGGAGAAAGTGTGGCTGAGTCTTAACCTTTGATGGTATCTCTAGTCCAGACTGAAGGAACTGGGTCAAAAGTCTCTTTTGGAAACTGGAACCGAGAACATAGAAAGTTGGAAGCTATGGGGTAAGCCAAGGCAGGTCACAAAATCAGGGAGGAGAAAGCTAGGCTACAAAAGGAGGGGAAAAATAAAGCTGTCTGCAAAGAGGAGCAGAAAAGAGGGTGCTTAGTTTTCTTGGATCCCACTTCTCCACTTCCTGGTTCCAGCTGCACCGCCAGCTGCATTTCTTCTGAGAACTTCGAATCAATTCTCCTTTGGTGCTTAAGCAACCTTGGGTGGGTTTCTGGTACTTAAACCCGTTGTGTCACTTACTTAACTAGGAGAAAAACAACCAAATAAAGAGGCAAGGTCCCACTTCAGTTCAGTTCATTGCAATTTATTTAATTTAAAAATAAAAACAAAAAACCCAAAAAACAAAACAAAAATCAGTTTCCAATGAAAACACAAACACTTTGGGTGGTTATCCAGCTTTTTTTTCCCTGTAGGCTGTTCCGGGCTCAAACCAATCAAATGAGTTAAAACCAATGTTGACTGGAGCCATAAAGCATGTTGCACCAATTAAATTACACCAATATATTATTATAATACCTTTGAAATGCCTTTCAGACCAATAAATAAAAAAAAGACAAATTCAAATAAAAAAAGTCAACTTTTTATTACCAAAAAAAAAAAAATAGAAATTAAATAAAAGTCACAACATGGATTTAAAAAAAAAATGCAGTCAAGTTTCTCTCTCTTTTTTTTTTCTTCTAGGAATGATACCATGCCAGTAAATCCCTACAGAACATTTCCAGTTTGGCAATAAGCAGTCAGTCGATCATTCACATTTGTACTCAAGACAGCAGGCCTGGGCAACACATCCCTGAATTTCATCCTGAAAAGTGCGCCCCCGTCATCTGAAGAAGCAGCACCTTATAACAGGGATGGAAATTCAGAGAGGACTTAGCATTTTTCATTTTGCCTGGGGTCTTGAAGCACTTCCTGAAAACTGATCATGCCTTGAAATTTACCTGTAAAAAGAAGTATAATTCTACTCCTTTGGCAGATGTGTAAACTAAGACACCGAAAGGCCCACCGAGGCAAGGAAAGGACCAGAGAGCTGACATCGAATCTCCCGTTTGGTCCACCAGGTCAGAAAAGTGTCTCTCACTTGTAATTCCATGGAAATGACTCAAACATGACTTCCTCGGCTGGGGATTGGCTGGTAGGGAGGATGGGACTGACTCAGGAAATAGAGGAGCTGCTTTTCAGGGCTTTTCCCTCTATTTCCAAGTTTTGCCTTGAAAGGGCAGTCAACATCGCATCTAAAAGCAGAGGATGTTAGCAGAATGTCAGAACGAGGTGGGGCCTGAGACACCAGCGGATCCACCCTTCCAACCCTCACTGAAGGGAACGCTCAGCCCCCAAAACACGGCAGTGTCTGAGGCCAGTAGCTAGTTAGCAGCACACCAGGACTCAACTCAGAATCTCGGCCTCTGAGTGGAGGACTGTCTTTGCCACAATCCACTGTCTGGGCTTCTTGACAAAAGAGAACATACATGTGGGGGTTTTTTTGGGGTGTGTGGGATTATTTTCCTCGATGATGTCATTTTTATTTAAAGATTAGAAGGATGGAAAACACTAAACAGATGCAATCACTTGGCAAAAGGAAAAAACACATCAACCAGTAGGTAGGTGTGATACCTAAGTCATGCTGACAGCTACCCGCTAGGCCAGCTGCCACGTGAGGGGCCGGCAGTGAGGCAGGAGAGGCTGTTCAGAAAAGGTTGCATAAAACGAGTTAAGGAGCAGGGAGCTCAGAGGTTGCAGAATGCCCTCCATGCACCCACACACCTCATACACACAATTTGCTATAGCTTTTTTTTCCCTTTGAACCTATATTGGAGTTCAGGAAAGAGATGGAATTGAATGAAAGCAAACTGAGAAGCTTGCCATAATACACTACTCAGCTCAACCTGAAGGCGCAAGCCCAAACCCTAGAGCTGGTGGGAAGGGGAGAAATGGGAGCTGCCTTCTCAGGGAAAGGGCAACCTCATCCTACTTAATGTTCTTAGTGCCCTCAGGTGAGTTCTTTCTCATCTCCCTATGAACCATTGTCTGTTGGTATTCCCAAAAACACTCCCAAGACTAGTCCTCCTTATGTGTCTAGGTGGCTCTCGGAAGTCAGCCATCTTGATACGAGGGTTTCGATTTGCCCAAGGCAGTAGAATCTGAAGTCATCCCAAATTCCCAAAGAAGACCATTCATTTCGAACCCAGTGTCTGGAGATGTCCCATTGTGGGAGTGACTTTGTCAGATAAGAGTCCTGTCACACCTCTTTTTTGCCTCCTCCAGGATCACTTCAATGAATCCTAAGAAAATGTTCTCTCTCCTCTATGCTTCCTCCTAACCCACTCTGCTCTTTCAACACCTTTTTCCCCAAAGCCTAGGAGACCAAAACCATGACAGAATACCCAGATTTGGGGATAAAACACCTTCTGCCTGACTTCCTTTTCCTCCTCCAAATATCCCACCTACACACTAACTCCCAGAGCAAACTTGCCTACTCTGAGAGGTCTACACTTGGGGGATCAGTAAACAGAGCAAACGGTTGAGCCAGTGGCTCCTTTGGAGACTATGGACAGTATCACATCCAAGTCAAAGCATTCATGCAGGCGAGAACCCAAGAGGCAGCATTCCAGTTAATATTGAGACGTTAAGGAAATTGACAAGTCGCCCCCTTGCTGGTGTGGATCAACGTCCCCTCATCTGCACAAAGACCACAGAGGGTCCTGAGCTCTGTTATACACCATAGTTTTGACACCACTATCTTTTTCCCTGTCTACCTTCGGGAGGTTATGCTGAACAGCAAAGCAGACATCAGGAAAGAAGAAGTGGAGAGCAGGGAGCCAAAAAATCACCATGGGCTGACTCTATGTCCTTAGCAGAGTTCAGAGCATTCTCTCTCTGACCAAGGCTCTGTCTTCCATTCATGGTAGACTAGCAAATTGACAAATGCCACGCCAGAGGCATACAAGTTCACATAGATCCCACAGGATGCCTTAACCTAACTCCCAGGGCTTAGCCAGGTCAAGGATGGCAACTACATGGCAAGAGTGCTACTGCCCCACTTCCCATTCCCATGGCAGCCATTACTATTCAATCATAGCACTCCTTCCTGGGCTACTCAAGCTAGCACATTCAGCAGCCACTATCAATCAATCACTGATTCAAGATCAGGTTGCTGAAATCTACTTGCTGGCCTCGTGTGCTCAGACCAAGCTTGCTATGGGAGGAGAGGAGGAGCAAGCTCTTTGAGCTCACCCACAGCAGATGGCTCCAGTCTCTCTTGCCCCTCCTCCAGAAGCATCTGGACGCTTCTAGGGAAATGCTTCCTCTCCCACACACTTCCTCCCCACCCTCTAAGTGCTGGCCAACACCACCTCCCCGGGACAGCTGGTCCTCTGGGAGGTGCCACAAAGCAAATGCCAATTAGGACCCAAATTCTGACTGGCAGTTGACAGGACTGGAAGAGAGCCCACATCTCCCTTTTAGGTGCTGGCTCAAGGCTGCAAACCTGGCCAAGCAAGATGGCAGCACCAATCCTTTTTCAGTCTCTTGTCATGGCCAGCAAAGAGGTAACCAGCTCGTTAGCACAAGTCACTGCTCCCCTTCCTCCCTCGTACCCACCCCCGCCCCGCCCTGCACCCCGGGGGAGCTAGTTGAGCTTGTTGCAGATCTCCAGCGCTTTCTTGTAGACCTGAGTCACGTCATCCATGTCCGTGAGGAGCGAGAAGCTGCTGTCTCCCAGCCGGTTCCGGTACCGCTTTAGGTACTGGGGCCGGGGCCGGTTCTGGAGCCCCTCAAAGTCCTGGATCTGGAGGAAGTTTTCGGCGGAGACGCAGCTGCGGATGCGCTGGCGGGCAGGGCGATTCTCCTGCAAATCCAGCAAGTCGAAGGAGTCGCTGGACAGGACGCTGTCTTCGCTGATGACGCTGGAAGGCCGGCTGTAGCTCCGGGAGAGGCCCTCGGCGGGGACGCCAGGCTCCAGCAAGGATTCCAGTGTGGGCATTTCGGGGCTCGCGAGGGCCGGGTCCATGGTGCCTGCTGAGTACTTGCTGCTGTGTTTCAAGATGCCCTTCCTGCGGCAGGAGAGGCTGTGGGACGTCACTCTGGCTGGGTCCGGGGGGCTGGGGGAGGGGATGCTGCTGCCCATCCCGTCATTACTGTCCAACAGCTCTGAAGACTCGCTGCGCTCTGGGGAGGAGTAGTAACCCGATTCTCTCTGCTGGGTCTTCTTCAAGATGCCTTTCTTGGGCATCGTGGCTGACTGTTTGGGGCTGAGTTTACCAGGCACCTCTGCCTCGGGGGAGCTCGGGACGGGCACGCCAGTCCGGCACAAGTCCTGCTCCATCTTGAAAGCAGAGGGTAAGGCAGGAGTGACGACGCCTTCGATGAAGCCGGTGCTGTGAGAGCGATGCTCGCTGTTGCTTCGCTTCTTCAGGATCCCTTTGGGCCTCTTGGAATTCAACTTGGATGGGCTTTCGGGCACCGAGTCCTGGCCGGACTGGGCAAAGTCATTCTCCTTCTTGGACTTCTTCAGCGACCGCTGCCGCTCCAGCATGACCTCAGAGGCCCCGGGTTTGGCCAGGCCCTTAATTTTGGCTTCGGCCTCAGCCTGCAGCCCCGTGGAACGGTGATGCCAATCGATAATGCGCGCCAAGAGCGGGGACTCGGAGTTGTGAAGGGCATCACAGTCGCAGACGCTGCTCTTGTAGCCCCAGTTCACCCACCAGTGGTTGGCTATGTCCTCGATGGTGGCCCGGCGATCAGGGTTCACCATCAGCATCCACCGAATGAGTCCTCGAGCATCTATGGGTCAAGAAACAAAAGGAACGATGCATTACATGGGAGCTTTTGGCTTTGGGACAGGGCTGACACTCCAGGAGTGGCTAAGGAGATGCTCACTTTAAGAAAACTCTACTTGGAACCTTGGTCCAGCCACACTATAGAGCGGGAAGCCAAAGTCTTCCAGACTGTACATCAAAAGCATCATCAAGGCTCCGAACCACCGGCCAGTGCGCTGTCACATCCTGGCACGTTTTCCATATGAGTGAAGGAAAGTCATGAACTACTGAGCTTTTCATCAACTCAAGATCTTTAAAAATGGGGAAGGCCAGGTAACCGGGAAAGAATCCAGACCCGACCCCGAGCAGGGCCCCACCATTCCTTTGGTGGATATCATTTTACCAAAAGGGGAAACAGGTGTAGATCACCCTGGATTTCTTTAGTCCCTCCAAGGTAGGCTTGTATAAACATGCAGTGCTCAGGGTTACCGGGAAAGCATGTAGGCACGAAAAGGAAATTCGGGGCTGAGAGGGAGAAAAAAAGGCTCCTCATCAGAGAGGGGAAGACAGAGAAGGATAGAGAGAAGCTCCACCCTGGCACCCCCAGGCAGTGAGAGGGGCCATGCCCTAGGCGGGCCTGACCCCAAGCCTTGGCCAGGTTCTCAGACCCACACCCAGGGAGCACACCTCTTTCTCTCTCTGACATAAGCCGGAGCCTACTGAGCTGTCAGATCACAGAGCTGATCTATATCTGCTCTCCATTTACAGCCGGTCTGAAAAATTCCATTTGCAAATTTCTGCTGCCAGAGAATTAGGGGAAAGTCCCAAAGGGATGTTGAGGAGGCCACAGGAACCAAATGACTCTCATAGCTTATAAACTGACTTCTAAGATCAAACTATGCTCCCCCAATGGGGGTTGAATTAAATCCTGGGAAGGCGCCACCTCCCTTCACCCGCATAGGTCGGCTAATGGGCAGCTGGCAAGGCCTGGCAAGGGGGCCGGGAGTGAGCCATACCCATGAAAAGTTACACGACGATCGCTCATTCAGTCATTCACTAAGTATTTTCTGAACCCCTGTCACGTGCCAGGAATTGTGTTGGAATCAGTTAGCTGGGGAGGCAAATAAGACTGCCAGAGAGGTCATCTGAAATCTTTCCAAAAAAAAAAAAGGTTGGCTTATTGAAAAAATATGCCTATCTATAGACATACACTCATCTACAATGGTCAATCCTCACTATTCACTGATTCTATACTTGTAAATTTGCGTACTCATTAAAATTTAGTTGTAGCCCCCAAATCAATACTCGAGGTGCTCTCCTGGTCATTTGATTATATCCTTAGAGTGGCAAAAAATTCGAGTTAACCCCAACGTGTATGTGTGTCACCAGCTGAGGCCAAACAAGATGAGGACACTCTGCCTCCCCGTTTCTGCTCTCATACTAACAAGTGTCCTTTTCACAGTCTATTTAGTCCATGTTTTTTACATTTTTTTGTACTTTTTGTTGGTGATCCTGCTGTTTAAAATGGCCCCAAGCATAGTGTGGAAGTGTTGTCTTGAGTTCCTAAATCCACGAGGGCTGTGGGGCACCTTATGGAGAAAGTATGTGGCTGGGTAAGCGTCGTCCAGGCGTGAGTTACGGCGCTGGTGGTTGTGAGTTCGATGTTAATGAATCAAGAACATATTTTAAATGAGGTGCTTTACACAAACATACATAAAACAAGGTTCTGTACTGATCGGTTGACAAAAGTATTGTGACCAGATGCTCACAGGAATCGAGCCCTGTATTTCCACTAGGAGCAAAGGTTCAGGATTCACCAGCTTTGTGTTCATAGCAACTTTATAGAACACAACTATTGCAAATAATGAGAATCATTTATGTGTGTGTGTGTGTGTGTGTGTGACGTATATGTATGAAGGGTCTGTGTTAACGACACTCCAAACACAGCCACCTGTACACACCCTTTCCATCCACATATAATGCTCTCCCATCAAGAGATGGAGCTTATGGCCTCGGCTGCTTTGACCAACAGAACATGGCGGAAGTGACATTATCTGGCTTCCAAGTACAGACATTAAGAAGGCTTGGTAGCTGCTTCTTCCTCCATCTCTAAGCTGCCATGTGAGAAGTTCAGGCTCCTTCCTGGAGAGAGAAGCCTGGGGAGCTTCCTCACAGAGAGGGAGCCCACATGGTGTCCCACAGTCAGCCCCAGCCCAGCGGCCACCTGATTCCAACTGTAGGAGAAGCCCAAGCGAAGCCAAAGAGCTCTAGCCGACCCAGGGAATCGAGAGAGATGGTTACATGGTTGTTGTTGAAACCACTGAGTTTGTTTTGTGGGGGTATGGGATACAATTGGCATACAGCAACAGATCACGAAACCGTGCCCATGTGCCATAGCCCCCGCCGGGGGCACAGGATTGAGAAAGAGCAGCTGGCGCCCTCATGGCACTTACAGTCCAGTGAAGGTGGTTCATATGTCCACATGGACTGGAAGGGACTTCATGTAACACCTTTTCCAAAATTTTAATTTACAGGGAGAAACTGAATCCAAACAGGGAAGGGGAATCGCCCACATTCACACAGCAAGCAAACAGGACTCCCAGCCCACCCGCCATATAGGACGTTTGTTTTGAAATTCCATTTGGGAAAGTTTGGGCAATCAGCTGAGCAGGCCAGCTCTGCCAGAAGGCAACGGTCTGGAGAGAAGAAGGAGGAAAGGCAGAAGACCTCATACAGACAGTAAAACAGAAGCAGCAGGAGTGAGCTGGGGCAGGCACGCCGACCACTCCCGCCCGACCCTCCGCGGCCACGCACCTGAGGGCTGCGTGGGCTCCCGGTACTCTCCACTGCTGATCTGCCGAATGAGGTTTTTGTGATCGAAACCATCGAAGGGCATGGTACCATAAACGAGAGTGTAAAGCAACACGCCCAGGGCCCAGCTGTCCACCTGGAGCAGAGAGACAGGACACATAGGGGCTGGGAAGCAGATTCCAGGATGCCTTGCAAACCATTAGCATCACAGCCTGTGAGCACCCACCCTCAACGACCCCAGGAACTGAATTTAGCACCTGGCAGACAGGGTCCCACCGCAGCCTGACACCTGATATGCAGTGCAGCTGGGGCCTGCCTCAGAGCCTGACCTTTCCATTTCAAACAGAGACCAGGTCGCAATGTAGATGAAAACCTTCTCAAACAGATTATCTTCTCTGATCTTCAGTACAGTTTTGTGAAACAGGTAGGGCCTGGATTATTTTCAACCCCATTTGACAGATGAGAATACTGAGGCATAAGGAAGCTAAATGGTTTCTCCAGAGCCTCACCCCAGTGATGGAGAGAAGACTGGGACACAGGGGCCTTCATTCCTAATCCAGAAATCAAGTCCTTCCTGCACCTTCTTCAAATGGGTCAGGGGCTGCAGACTCAAATGCTTTCAAGAGCCAGGCAGACAGCAGACAGGAACAAAGCAGGAGGGAACCTGGGGGACGACGTGGAGCGCTGGTGATGGAGACAAACTGAAACGTGCATTCACCCAGCGTAAGCAAGCAGCCTCCTCTTGGCCAGTGGCTGCTGCGTAGTAATGCTGGCCCAGCCCTGCTAGACCCTTTGGTTTTTCAAGAGAAGTCAGAAACCAGACTTTCATGTGAAATCTCCCAATTATTAAGTGTTTGTTCAGTTTGTTTTAGAAAGACTAATATGGCCAAATAAAGCAAGCTTGCTGGCCAGATCACAGCCTGCCAGCTTGTAACCTCGGAGAGAGATCATGGGAGATCAAAGCATTCATTATCGATGATAAACGTACAGTGTCGAGTTTCTACAATTTTGTAAATTGAATCCTACGCTCCTCCCTTACATTCTTATTTTAGGAACACTTTCTCTTCACTCTAATTGGTAGAGGCTGTTGGCAGTCGTCTCTTCACCCCCCAGGCCGGCCCCAAATACTCTCAAACAGATAAATATTTGGAAGGAAACATTTCAACCCACTGAGCAGCTGCTATTCAAAAGGATGCTAAGTGGATGAATCTCTCTGTAAAGAAAGCATCTTTTTGAAAGAGAATAATCACTCGAAACTCACCCGTTTTCAAAATAATATTTTCACATACACATCTTTTACGGTGGCCCTGAAAGCTTTAGGCATATAGAGAAATGCATTTCTCATGAAAGAGAAGATGCAATTAAAATGTAGTTCCTTAATCAAAAGTACAGGTTGTCAAAAATATACGAAAAAAGGTACTCACTGCGGAGCTGAGAGCTTTTTGTTTTTGTTTTGTCTGTTTTGTTACAATAGGGAAAACTGAAAACAATCTGATTGGTTAAATCTAGGGACATGATTAAATAAATGATGGTACATTCATAGAATAACATATGTTCTCATTAAAAACCATGTTTTTAATCATAAATTCAGAAAATGTCACAATTCTAAGTTAATAAAAAGCAAGATATACACATGTATATACCTATATAATCTCAATTATTTTTGAAACACAAAGATCTACACTGGAAAAAAGTCCAAAAGAAAAGTCACAAAAATATTAAGTGGTATTCTCTTAGAGAGAGATTGCAGGTAACTCTATTTTCTGGATTTTTCAAATTTTCTCCCGGGTGTGTATATTATGTCTTTTATAATCGTATAAGGAAAAGTTTTATTTGTTTGCTTGCTTGTTGGTTTCTTTTTAAGTGTTTCCTGGATTCAGTTCTTGCCCTCCCCTCTTTTCCTGCCCCCAACTCCACTCCCCACCCTCCCCCCATATACACCAGGCAACCTGCTCACCTCTGGCCCTCGGTAAGGCCTCCCATTGACAATTTCAGGAGATGCGTAGAGTGGGCTCCCACAGAAAGTTTGCAAGAACTTGTCCTTCTGGTACAGGTTGGAAAGCCCAAAGTCAGCAATCTACAAAGAGAAGCAAGACCCAGGGAAGCCCGTTAGCATTCCAGTAAGTGCCTGCCCTGGATCAACTCTCACCACACGGCATGAGAGCACCTGAGGGTCTGCCTGCTGGGTCACCATTTTCCCCCCAGTCTTGAGTCTTTATGAGGGGACCCGTCAACACAAGGGGACCAGTGACTCCCAACTGCAGTCCTTGGCCTTCATCACAAGTTCTGTCCTATCTGCACACTTCATGCTGTTACTTACTTAAAATTACTCCCTCCGTGGACTCTCTGTTTTCACTCGATTTAGACTTGCCCTGAGAAATCGCCACAAAATTCGAGGCTTGATGTTTCTGATGAACACTAGAGTGCATAACTATTCATCTGAAAATTAGCTATCTGTGGCCCACCTAAAATCATACTGCATCCACGGTGGTGTGCATATCCCAACTTTGGAAAACCCTGCCCCGGGCAACTGACACCAC
Organism: Equus przewalskii; assembly: GCF_037783145.1. Classification (NCBI taxonomy): domain Eukaryota; kingdom Metazoa; phylum Chordata; class Mammalia; order Perissodactyla; family Equidae; genus Equus; species Equus przewalskii. Next base: position 29,784,699 of record NC_091859.1, read on the forward strand.
CATCTTTTCATCCATCCACACTCTGATCAGAACCGTACTGTGCCCACCTTGTGACCCTAGATAAAACAGGTCCAGCGCACTGGGTTTTGAGTCATCACATTTCGGGCCAAATTCGGCCACTAGCCATCTGTGTGACATGGAGCAGGTCACTTAGCTAGTCTCAGTTTGCACAGCAGAAAATGGGAACCCGGGATCCCTATGCTGTTTTAGATTATAGGATTATTGTGAGAATAATAAGAAAAAAAAAACTGATCAATCAAACTGAGACTATGCATGGAAAAGTGTTTTATAAACTTTACGTCTTCGGGTTCCGTGCAAATGTTTTAGCTAATCTTGCTTCTCCCGTGTTGCATGCTCCTTAAAATCATTCTCTTCACCTTTGGTTTCTAGAAATGTTTTATTTATTACCCTTTACGGCAGCACTCTTCCATGTATATATACATACACATTATCTCATATATACATATAATGTATATATACTATATATAATGCATGTACATATATACGTATGTATATATAATATAAATATATAAATTCTCCTTGCCTACTAGACTGAGTCCCCTGAGGCAGGTGGCAGGTTCCACATCTTCCCCTCATCTTTCTACCATCCACACCTAGCACCTGCCCCCACCCAAGAAACACTTGTCATTAGAATAGGCAATATATTTTGCAAAGCACAAGATCATGAACGGGTAATGCAAAATAATAATAATAATAGACTTAGTTGCCACTTAGTCAACAACCTCCAATTCTCAGCACTGTTCTAAGCACTTTGTGCTCTCTAGTCTAATCCTATCTAAAACCCGATTTACACAAAAAGGTGAATGTGCTGCATGCCACCAAACTGTATACCTAAAAATGGTTAAAATGGTCAATTCTATGTCATGGATATTTTATCACAATTTTTTTAAAAAGTCATTGAACAGACGAGGAAACGGAGGTTTAGGGGGATGGGGTTATTCATCTCAGGAGAGCTAACTGGCGATGTCAACGCCGTGTCGTCGCCACAGCTCCAGACCACTGCGCGCACGGCCCCGGGTAATCCACAGATTCCTCTCTAGCCTGAGCCTTTCACTCCAGCCTCACAAGCCGAGCCACTGGGGGCTCCTGCCCTTCCCCAAGCTGATTCCCATTGGCGCCTTATAAATAAATAGGCTGAGCGATTCACATGCCCAGAGAGCAGCCCAGCCCAGACGCAGCTGAGGCTCTCTTTTGAACGCAGCCCCCAGAATAAGCCTATTTTGTAAAAGTTGTCCCTGAATGAATGGAATGTCATTGAAAGCAGCTGGTGTACAACCGCCCTCAGAAAACGCATTCTCGGGGCTCAGATTGCACTTAATTGCCCTGAATTCCACTTTCTTATCAAAGCCCCTGACTTGCTTGCAGGAAGCTGGTTGGAAACTTTATGAAGTGTGCCCCGTCAATCAGAAGAGGAATGGCACGGCTGCAGCCCTGGCATACCCCAAGAAGTCCAGGGCTTCATCCTCTCCGATGGCAGCTAAGGCAGGGACAGCCACAGCATAGCACGCGTCCCAAGGAAAATACATTCCCTTCCCCGCTGTGAAGTCTGCAGGGTCTGGAACACCGCAGGAGCTTCCAAATACACACGTGTGAGAGGCCCCGCCGGCGCCATGTGCAAATACACACGCACACTCGCACCAGGGGTTCTCCAAGTCTGGGCATCCTTGCGTTCTTTGTAGCCGTTGTGAGGAGTGTGTTTATGTTATGGCCCACTCCCATCCTCACAGACTGATGTTTATCAGCCTCTCCCAGTAAAACTGTCACTGCCGCTCACATAAGATTAATAGAGATCTAGATTAGTCCGTGTTCTTGGCACTTCAATGGAAAAGCCATATTAATCAACACATACAAACACACATAGTTCTCAAACCTTGAGCCACTCACACTTGGGCTGCAGCTCTAAGATTTACTGCCCTAAGGAGCGTCGATGAACTATAAGAAGGGAAAAGGCCATTGGTTATGCAGCTTCTCAAAGCCTCAGTTTTCTCATCTGTAAAATGGAGGTAGGAACAGTGTCCACCCCCACAGTGTCACAGAGAAGATTAAATGGCATAAAGTATGTCAAATGCTTAGAACAGGAACTGGCATGGCTTTGGAGCTCAATAAATATTTGCCTCCCACTCTTAAATCCACATAGGTAACTTTATGAACTTCTTGATACTGATGTTTGATGCTCAAAACGATACTGGTTTTCCATCTAAGGTAATGAAGGAAGGTTTCTTTTTCGAATATAATTTTTAAAACGGAACTGAACTAAATAAAAAATATAAAGTAAAATAGCACAGAAGATAGCAGGAAAAGGCAAAATCCATGAAGAGAGTGAAAGAAAGCTGAAATTTGGGAAATATTGATTTAAAACATCACAAAACAAAATACCCAAGTCCCAGAATTGGTTTTGACCTGAAAGAGCGCTCAGAGATGAGCTCATCCTGCCCCTCGCTCTGTAAGTGAAGCAACTGAAGGTTAGAGGACTCAGAAGCTTTGCTGAGGGGCGCAGAGATGAGAACAACTACGTGGGCATTGGGAGTCTTCTCAACCTGTATGCTTTCTCTGTAACGGGACCCCAGTTGTCTATGGAGGGTGACTCTCTAGCAGAGGTAATGGGGCTTTGCTTTTTAAGTCATATTTTGCTGACATACTGGTGATCTTTGAAGAAAGGTAACTACTTTGCTTTTTTTTTTTTTTTTGAGGAAGATTAGCCCTGAGCTAACATCTGCTGCCAATCCTCCTCTTTTTTACTGAGGAAGACTGGCCCTGAGCTAACATCTGTGCCCATCTTCCTCTACTTTACATGTGGGACACTGGCCACAGCATGGCTTGCCAAGTGGTGCATAGGTCCGCACCTGGGATCCAAACTGGTGAACCCCAGGCCACCAAAGTGGAACATGCGAACTTAACCACTGTGCCACCGGGCTGGCCCCACTACTTTGCATTTTTGCTGGCTATGGATTGTTCCCCTGCCCCGTACTGGTTCAGAACCACCCTGTGTCTCCAAACTGGGCTATTACGTTCAGCCTGGGCTCTGAGAAGGAATCTGGGAAGTCAACACTCATGTCCTCAATTTTTGGACTTTTTATTAATATCAAGCCTTTCCAGAGGTGTACCCTACTGGGTGAAAATCAGAGTTAAAAAGATAAACGAGGAAGTCACTATTCACATTTCAAAAGGATTAACCTCACTACAGCATGGATGAACCTTGAAGATGTTCTGCTAAGGGAAACAAGCCAGACACAAAAGGATAAAAATGATATGATTCCCCTTATATGCAGTACCTAGAAGAGGCAAATTCACAGAGACAGAAATTAGAATGGTGTCAGGAACTGGCAGGAGGAAGGAACAGGGAGTTGCTTTTTATTGGGCACAGAGTTTCAGCATAGGAAGATGCAAAAGTTCTAGAGATGGATGGTGGCGATGGTTGCACGACAACGCAAACGTTCTCAATGCCCCTGAAACGTAGACCTAAAAATGGTAAATTTTATGATACGTACATTTTACCACCATTTAAAAAAAAAAAGGATTACCCTCAGATCACTGTGAATAATCACTGTGAGCTCACCCGACGAAAAGGAAGTAACAGCTTGCCGATGATTAACCGCTGGGAAAGGATGCTGATGACAATGATAACATAAGCGTCTGATCGTCATCTGCAGTGTCTAAGAGGAAGTGCGCTGGACTGGACCAACCGATCAGAGGTTCTGCAGCCAGAAGAACCTGGGGCTAACTTTGGACTTGGTGCTACAAGATGACTGCTGGGACCTGTCAAGCCACTCAATTTCCTCATTTGCAAATTGGCAATACTAATAGAACCCAACTCACAGAGGTGTTATTGTAAGGACTGAAGAATACGCATGTCGAGCCCCTGGAACAGTCCTGGCACCGCTGACTCTTTATAAATTACAGCTGTTACGATAATGCTGATGGTTTGGTTTATTCAACAGCCACTTGCTAAGAGCCACTGCCCACCAGAGCCCAGAGAAATGATCGTCATCCATTTCTAAGTAACCGTGGGCAGCATGAGAGGCTGCCTTGCATGGTGGGAAAAGTATGAGATGTAGGGGTTGAGTGTTTGGGTTCAAATCCGGGCCTCACCTCTTGAACCAGCACTAACCTCAAGCACGTTAGTTAATCCCTCTCTACTCCACGGAGGTCCGTGGAGCAGCAGCAACACCACCAGCTGGGAGCACAACAGCAACTGAGAATGGCAGACCCCATCCCGGGCCTGCTGAGTTAGAGTCTGCCTTTTAACAAGATGCCCAGGGGATTTGCTGCACATTAGCCACTCTGAAGCTGGGTTTTTTCTTCCGTAAAATGGGGGATGATGAGGATAATGTAACCTACCTCACAGGGCTGATCTGAAATCAAATGAATTGAGAGATGGAAAGTGCTTAAACCATGCCTCGCACATAGTAGGGCTTCAATAAATCTTAGCGATTTCTACTTTAACCTCTCTGACTCTTGGTTTCCTTTGTTGGAAAATGGAATTGCAATAGCACCAATCCCACGGTGTTGTGGAAACCAAAATCAGGTTAAATGAGATGATAATAACGACGACGAGGACGGCAGCACTGCCTCCCAGCAGTCGCTGTTCTGTGAGTGCTACAGCTATTACATGTTACATCCTCACAACAACCCTGTGAGGAGGGTACCATTATCACTCCCATTTTGCAGATGAGGAAACTGAGACACAGGGCGGTAAGGGCCTGAGATGAGGGGAAGAGCCGCCTTGGCCGTAGAACTCCCACAAAGGGGAGTTATTGCTCTCAGTAGCTGAGGAGGGAGTGTCCTTTGTGCGGAACTCTTCAGGAAGACAGCAACCACGTGGAGGAAGACACACTCCGTAGCTCCTTTCCGGCCCTGGAGTTAATTGCTGTGGCTTTAAACACAACAGCCTTACTCCTGAGTCATCAGGAAGTGAAGGTAGGGAGTGGAACAGACAGCAGAAGTGAGAGGGGTCGGCTTTCATCTTCCGAAGATCTAAGCTCACACGGCCTCTCAGGAGAGACTGGAAATGACCAACCCCGAGCAATCTGGGGATCGCGTAACTGAGGGTGCCTTTGAGAAGCAGCCTCTCAGAGGACAGTGATGAGCAACCCGTCCCGGCTGACTGCACACTCGACTGTGGCGTCCCTGCACGGCTGCTCTGGCCACCATCAGCACGCGGAGAGGCTCTCCCACGGGCTGCTGTCTGCAGGCTGCCTACAAACAAGGTAAGGGCAAAAAGCGAGGACCACAAAAGGGCCCTCGTGTGATGCTCTCCTGGATTTACGCCACATTTGGGTGGTACCGATAGAGGGTAGAATAGACGCATCAGGTACCTGGTCTGCAGAATCAAACAGCCATAGGTTTGTGGTCAGCCCCATAGCTTATGAGCTGAGAGAGCCTGTTCATTTGTAAAATGGGGGCAATGAGACCCACCCCGATGGAGACATTCTGAAAACCAAAGGAGATAAGGTCTGTGGCAGGTCCTTCTAGCAGGGGCTCAATAAAGGTTCCTTTCCTTTTCTAGCCTCCATGCCCTGTTCCTGTGCTTGCTGCTCCTTCCTCTTAAAAAGCCATCATCACATTCCTTTCTACTGAACTCCTACCTATCCTTCAAAACCCAGTTCACTCACCACTTCCTGAGCAAAGGCTTTCTGGTCCATCCAGCTAACAGACCCACCACCTCCTGCTTGGCACTTCCACAACATGTTACATAGGGTGCTATGAGGTACTCAGCAGGGCCACCTGGCCCTGCCAAGGGAAGAAGATCAGGGAAGCCTTCTTGGAAGAGGAGGCCTTCAAGGTGAGACTCAAAGGAGGGGTAGACAAAGAGCAGTGGGAAGAGCATTCAGGCAGAGGGAACCATGTGTGCAAAGCAGGCAGCCAGAGAAGGCTTGGTGGATTTGAGGAGTTCAAGTCCTACACAAGGGGCCTTCTCCGAACACCCCAGCTAAAAGAGAACCTGCCACTCCTTAGCCTCACCCCACATGGATTTTCTTCACCACGGCACAATTACTTTGTCTTCATTTGTTTATACAAACTGCTGGTTTAACAGCTGCTAGATTCTGAGCTCCAAGAGGACAGGGACCTGGCCATCTATTTCATTACTAAATCCCTAGCATCCAGCACAGGGCCAGGTACACGGTAGAAACTTATTAAACATTTGTGGTTGAATAAACACTGCCCATAGGAGATACTCGATTTGCCAAATGAGTAAGTGTGGGAATGGAGGCGTGAACACAGCCGTGCATGGATATATATGTACACACACACACACGAACGAACAAATGAACGGATTACCTAATGCACCAGTGCAGAATTCTCACATTCATACAATCAAAGCCCAGAGGCCCGTATCCTGAGCTGCCCCACTTGGTCTTATTAAGCCTCAGAGGTTTCTATCTCGTCTTAGCCCTGGCCATTCAAAGCTTCCTTTCTTATCCGCAGCAACCACGCTTCTATTGTCATCAGGGGCAACAGGCCATTTTTCCGACGCCCATCTACTCTGAGCCCTGGGAGCTCACCAAATTCCCAGCCCTCTTTGAGGAGGTCGGCTGACCCTGGTGCCTGGACCTCTTCTCATTGTAAGGCATTTTTACAGGAGCCTTCTATGGGAATTGTCGGCATTCCATTCTCCCAGAGAGTGGGATGTGAATCTGGCCCATTTTTATTAATTGCAAATTAATGCTAGGCTGGGTGTCTATTTTAGTAGACATGCTTCTCCACAGAGTACGGAATGCGACCCAAAGCAGCACATTGCTCTCATTCTTTCTGCTGACCGACTGTGTGAATATTTTTAGAAGCCACACCCTTTTGCAGTGGCCAGATAAATAATTCCCAGTGCCAGATGTGCTCTTTGCAAATCAACATCAGGCAGGGAAGGGGAGAGGCGCAGCAGCATGGCTCACACCGAAACTTCAGTGACATGTGACAAGTTTACACCAGTAGCATTTTTATAGGCTTCCTGGGCGAGGCCCTCCACCCTCGGAATATGGAAGATGGACCCCTATTTAGAGAGGAGCCAGAGGGGTACATTGCTGCTCATATGCCGCTGGTTGGGAATAGGCCATCCGTGTCAACGGTCCTCCAGGCCAGCCACTGATGACATGGGCTCTCGTGAACGTGGAGGCCAGCTTGTGGCCATGTGTCTGCCTGCCTTTTTTACAAGTGCCCTTTCTAAATATGTTTTCAGCAAAACGCTGAGTCAGGAAGAGCTGAGCAGACACGGCCGGAAGACAAACCAACAGCAGCTGAAACACATTTTAAAAAAACCTTGGAAGTGGGTGTGAGATGATGAAAAGAGAATCTGCCTGGAAGCCAGACATGTGAGTTCTACTCCTGGCTGTCATCCCTTCATGCCAAAATCAAACCGCTTAAGAATACCCACTGTGTGACATGCACTGTGCCACCACCATATCGTCTAGACTGACTTACTGGGTGAGCTTGGGCAAATCACTTAGACTTTCTGGGGGCATAACCATTAAAACAAGAGGTTGGAAGATGACCTTCAAGGTTCTTTCAAGCTCTAGGATGCCCAGATCCTAGCAGCACTCCTGGAACAAGCACAAGGAAGGACCAGCATCAGAGAATGGGAAGGTTTGGTTTTTGTTTAGGTGTGTGTGTGCGTTTCACCTTGGGAAATGCCAGGAGTAGAAATTCTTAAGGAAAAAGATATGACCAAACCTTCATTTTTATAATGTTCTGTGTGTCTGCTATTTCCCTACATCATGGACATGGATCCGAGATTGAAGGTCGTGGTCAATCTCACAGAGACCCAACATCACTGCCCTGTTGCTTATGCAAATGAGCCATTCTCCTGGGCCCCTGCCCATTGTTCCCAGCACAAGTGCTTTCAGAATTCTAACCATTCTTCTCCTCCATTGGGGAATTCTATGACTCCGTAGGAAGCTATGTGCCTTATCACTTCTGGTCCGACATCATGGGACCAAGAGGTCACGTTGTACCACAGAACCCAATCCCCGAGCGAGAGGCTCGCATTCCAGGCCTTGTAAAGACTCCATTTTGTTCTGAGAGCTCTGGGGGCAGGTGGCAAGAAGAATCTGCAGAGAAAGCTACCAGGGTGGATGACACCAGTCCTTAGAAAATGTGTCACAGACCAGAACACAGTTCTCTAGCCATGGCCTGACCGCCACTCCCCAGGACCCAAGCACCTTCAGAGCAGCTGACTTGCAGTTCAATTTCCTCTCTGGGGACCAGCCACTTAAGCAGGTGCCTTGGATATTAAGAGTTAAGTGCTAAATGCCTTGACTATAGTACTGTCTAAAATCCTCACGTTTGTCACCGACTCCTCAGGATTGGCCAAAAGCATGGCACACAGTAACTGATCAGGAAATTTTGTCAGTGCTGTTGAGTCCATTCGACTCTTAGCACAGCTGGACCCTGCCCAGTGTTTCTGCACCGTCCTCTCACCTTCCAGGGCTGTATCAGACATTGCTCCACTGATACTCATAGGCCAATTTTTTCAGAGTGAGCAGCCAGTTCCTTCTTCCCAGTCTGTCTTAGTCTGGAAGCTCTGCTGGAATCTGTCCACCATAGGTGACCCCATGGTATTTGAAATCCCAGTGGTATAGCTCTTAGCATCACAGCAACCCGCAGCCACCACAGTATGACAACTGACAGACGGGTGGTGTGGTTCCCTAACCCGGACAGGGACCCAGGCCACAGCAGTTAGAGCACCGAATCTTAACCACTAGACCACAGGGGCTGGCTGATCCAGAAATACTCAGTGAAAAAAGGGAGCAAATAAACAACAATCCCCAGAGACAGGGACTGGCATCCCTACCAGCCAGATGAGGAAACTGAGGCTTAGTTAGGCAAGTACTCTACCCAAAATATTGCCGGTAGTAAGGGGCAGAGCTGCAACTCAAGCCCAGGCTCTTACACTCCAAAGCCACTGCTGTTAACCTCGGCTCACTGCACAGTGCTCAGGAGCTTATGAAGCTAAACACAGAGTGTCTCACTCAGTCCTCAAAACAAGCCTGTGGGTGTTACTGTCCCCTCATGTTATAGTTGAGGAAACAGGGTTAAATGGCTTTCCCAATGTCAAGCAGCTAGAAGCCACACAGGATGGAATTTTCTAACTCTACAGCCAGTGCTCCTGCTAGAGTTATCCAGCCACTTTGCCAGAAAAGGAGAGACCCTGAGCTTTCCCTTCCTGTTCCTAGGAAGAGCTGCCTTCACTAACTGTCTCCTCCTTCCTCCAGGGACTGCAGAGAAATACGTGATCACGGTCAACCTCTTGCAAGAACAAGAGGTCACCCGGACCTGGCTTCCGGGGGCCTCTCAAAGGATGATGGTGACCAACGGTGGCTGCCATGACCTGTAAACAGAATCCAAACACCTAAGCAACCCCATCCTTCCAAACAAGGAAACGGTCTTCCCGCACTGCCCCCTCAGAGGATAGCAACAACAACAAAAAGTGAGGACGATGCAAGGTCATTCCCAGGCTTTGTCCAGGGACCAGGGATGAGGCACTAACGTCACCAGCGGCCAATTAGAGGGATCTCCTGGTGCAGGGAGTGCTAAGGCCATTTCATAATGAAACCCATGCGGCGAGCTCCATTTATTTTGAAACCGTATTTGCTTATTTTGCAGACGTGATCAAAAGGACATTTGGGGTGCTTGCTCTGCAGGAGGCACTTGAACCCTGTCGGCCAGGAGAGCTTTCTCCAGCTCCGGCAGCAGCCAGCAATAATCCTCTCCATCAGAGGAAACTCTGTCACTCGCGGATATAGTCTTTCCCAACGGCAAACACCACCATCATTTAGTCAGCTTCCCAGTTCCACGGCTGGTTTCACGGGGTGGGAGGGTTAGGAGGGAGAAGGAGGAGACACGGGGTGGCAGTGAGAGAAAAGTGGCAGAAAAGAGTTCCAACTCCAAAATAACCTGGCGCCCTGCTGGCATATCGCGCATAGTGGTTCGAAGGCTGGACTCATGAGTCAGACAGACATGGGTTCCAACCCCAACACCACCACACACACTGTGTTACCGCGGGTAAGTTCCTGCCTCAGTTTCCTATCTGTGAAATGATGTACATAACAGTACCTATCTCATGGGGTTTTTGTGAAGATTGAATTTAAGCGATATCAGGCAAATATGATACAAAATACATAAGCAATGTGTTACTGTGATAAGTATTTTTACGGTGATGATTGTAGACTAGGAGCTTCCTGAGGACAAGGACTGTATCTTCGTCATCTCTTCTTATCCCAGCATGAAGAGCAACGTCTGGCAGGTAGATAGATAAACGCTTGTTGAGTTGAATTGTTTGAACTGATCTGAGGGCTCAAACCCAGTGACTCTCCCCAGCCGCCGGCCAGGGAAGGAAGTGGCTGCCTTATTTTTAGGCTGCAGCTTGGAGCATCTTAAGCCCTCACCCGGCTGCACTCCCCAGACCCTGAATATCAATCAACGAGGCAAGAGCTTTACCTTAATATTGCAGTTGTCATCGAGCAGTATATTTTCCAGCTTCAAGTCCCGGTGGACCACGCCGTTCTGAAACGAGAAGACAGGCAGGGAATTGAATGGGAGCAGTTGGGATGAGAGAGAGAGAGAGAGGAAAGAGGAGGGCCAGCAAAGGGAAATGTTTGACAGATTAAAGAAATGCACCAGCCCGGTGGTCCTCGCCTCCTTCCTTCAGGGCTGCTCTCACTGTCATGAAGCTCCCTGCCAGCGACCGGCGACAGGAGAGCATTAGTCACTTGCTGTGTGGTTAAGGGAAAAATGACTGGAATCCATTCTCCCCCAGAGCCTGTAAAACAGCAGGGGGATTCTTTGTTGGAATGTAATTCCACTGTGTGAAAGCAATATAGTCCCAGGCAGCCGCGAACAATGTCTGTCTGTGATGTGATTGCCAGGGAAGAAGATGATTTCTCTGCTGGGGACTCAGAATGTGGGGCTCGCAGACCTTGTCTGTCTGTCTGTCTGTCTGCCTGCCTCCCCAATGCTGGAAAGTGGCCTGGCTCAATCTATCTGGACTCCTGAAACCAATCCAGATCTGTCCTGAGGATAACAGAAGCACTCCCAAGAGGTTATTTCCTAAGCAGCTGGGAGGGAAGACTCTGCAAGTCCCTCTCTGCTCAGCAGGACTCGATGTGGGGTGAAGGATGAAGGTGGCAGAGGCCAATGAGCCTGTAGCCACTGAGCTGGCCAAAGCAGGTCACTGCCATACTGGTGACCTTTCCATTCAAGGAAACTCTGGCAAGGCTGGAAGCTGAAATACAGTGACAAGCAGACGGCCAGCTAAGGTGAAAAGGAGTCATTAACCAATAGGCTGTGGGTCTATCCAGCAGTAACAAGTGGCTTGCTCAATTCTTTTTAAAACCCCATGATCTTTTGGGGGGGGCGGGGCAGGAAGAGAAGTGGAAATGAAAGAACCAACTGCTTTGGGCTGGGCAGATAAATAGCAATGGGTAAGTTTTAAACATCCTTCAGCATAAAGGACATTTGCAATTAAAGCTGCTCTTTTAAGCAAACCAACTGGCTGGAAATTCTTCATCTTTCATTCAAGACTTCTTTAGTTCAGAATCCGCATGTTTACAGTTGGTGATTTATTGTCGATTTTCCTTTCCATTTGACAGTTCTTCATATCTCCCAAAGCACTGACTGGAGAGACGAAAACATCTATTGCTACTACTCTTTTTCTAACCCAAACCTTTAAAGATGTGTTTTGGATTCAGAAATGTACAAACCAGAGCTCCTGGAGGAAAGATACGGAATACGAGGTACCTGACTTTGTTTAGTTTTAAATATTGGGAGCAGTCTAGTTTACACTGTTGCATTCCTAGTTTTCATAATAGGATGGAATGAGTCTAATAAAGCCCCATTCATACAAAACCCAAGTATCCACACACTTCAATAATGAAAATATGATCTGTGGTGCTTTAGGATGAGGTCTGATGACAAAATACAAAATACACTATGAGCTGCATCATCAGTGCCTTTGAGACAGCAAAGAGAAGCCAAATAACGTTCATATGGGTTAAGGGTCTTAGATCTGAATAACCATCTTCTAACCCCTTACAGAGCTACTCTCAGTTAACCAGAATATTGAACAAACCAGAAGGCCCCAGGTTGCAATCATCTGAATGAAGATTCTGACTCTATTTTGGACGCCATGTTGGATTCAAGTCACTATTGTCCTCAAAGTGAATGATGGTGCCAGGTATGACGGTTCTGGGGAAAAGTAAGAATGGGATTGAAATCAAGACTAAAATAATTTGGCTGAAATTTGGCTGAGAATTACGTGTCCTTCATTTCCTTCTCCAGAGACCCAGGGTAGCTAAACTGGCTGTGTTATGAGCCCACCCCATTACGTGCATCGCAATAAAATGTGTGTGGAGGTAGGTCACCTATGTGGATGTAACCCATCCAAGAAAAGGCACCAAGAGCATAGAAAGGGTTAGAACCTACAGCCTAGCAATTGTGCTTCTGGAATTTCTCTTGAGCACATTACTCAAATAAGAAGAAAAGGTTAATGGATAAAGACGTCAATCATTATTTATAATAACAAAAAATTGGAACCAGCCTAAATGTCCAACAATCACAATAATTACAGTGAATTTTCAGTAACATAGGAAAATGTTTAAACTAAAATACCTAGTGAAAAAGCAAGACACAAATGTAAGAAAACATGCAATGTGGTACTCTGGATTAGCTCCTGGAATGGAGAAAGTCACTGGTGGAAAAACGGATGAAATCCAAAAAAATATCTTGAGTTTCGCCAATACCAACACACTATTGGTGTCTCAGTTTTGGCAAATGTACTAGAGTAATGTAAGATGTTACCATCAGGGTAAACCGAGTAAAGGCTGGATGGGAACTCTCTGTACTATCTTGGAAAGTTTGCTTTGAACCTAAAATTATTCAAAATAAAAAGTTTAAGTCAAAAATAAATGTTAGGAGTGGAAGGAAGAAGACTGAAATAAACAAACAAAAATGTCAATAGTGGGTTATCCTCGGATTCTGGAATTAAGAGTGATGGAGATTTTCTTCTTCCTGTTTATAAATTCTCCATAAACACTACAATGAACAGACATCACCTTTATGATATGAAAAGAATCACGTGGTACCATAAAAACCACCTGTGGCCCAAGCTCTGACCAGGTTCAGCTGTACCTTGTGACAGTAGTGCACGGCGGACACAATCTGCCGGAAGAAGTGTCTGGTCTCCCGCTCACTGAGGCGTCGCCGCTCGCTGATGTAATCGTACAGCTCCCCTTTGCTTGCGTACTCCATGATGATCACAATCTTATCTTTGTTCTCAAACACTGTGGGGGGAGAGCAATGCACAGATAGTCTGTTTATCCAACAAGCTCGCTTCTGACTACAAAGAGTGTGAGAGAGGACGATGGAGATGTCTCTGAGCTGGGCAAACAGCTAGCGGCCAGGAGACAAGTCAGGCCATTCAATGTCACAGTGGGTTGGGCAAGTTTTCCAGCCAGGTGGACAATGACATCATCACTAGTGTTTCTGGAAACGCCTTCACAATGTTAAGGAGAACATGCCTCTTTTCGGCAGACCCCACCCCTTTACCAGGATCATTTCTCACAAGCCCGTCCCACTAGAACAGCTCCCCTGGAGATGGAATAATGGGTAATAGGACACATAACTACCACTTATTAACCATTTGATACAGACCAGCTACCCGGACCTATAAGCTGCTCTGACCCCAAAAGGGGTGGCTGAACTTGTGTCCTCTTTGCTCAAAACCTTCCAGACTGTTCATCTCACTCAAAATAAAACCCAAAGTTCCAAATGTGGTTCCCAGGTCCTGCATGATCCCGTGGACCCTTCTTAGCCCTTTTATATATCTATTCTGTATGTTTGTTTATTTTATCTCCCCCACTAGAATACAGCCAGCCCTGGTGTCTAGTAGTTAAGATTCAGCGCTCTCAGCGCCATGGCCCAGGTTCGTTTCCCAGTCAGGGAACCACACCACCCATCTGTCGGTTGTTAGACTGTGGTGGTTGCGTGTGGATGTGATGCTGAAAGCTATGCCACCAGGATTTCAAATACCAGCAGGGTCACCCATGGTGGACAGGTTTCAGCAGAGCTTCCAGACTAAGACAGACTGGGAAGAAGGTCCTGGCCACCCAGTTCCAAAAAATTAGCCATGAAAATCCTGGGAATAGCAGTAGAGCATGTCTGATAGAGAGCCGGAAGGTGAGAGGATGGCGCAGGAAGACCAGGCAGGGCTCTGCCCTGCAGTACACAGGGGCGCTAGGAGGTGGAACTGACTCATGGCGCTAACAAACTAGAATATAAATGAGGGCTGGTCTGTTTCATTCACCGATGTTTCCCCAGCACTCAGAACACTATTTGTCACAGGGGCTCAATTAATATTTATTAAATGTGTGAACTCAAAACTTCATAGATGCATTCTGGACAATTACAGTAAATAATTACTTAGCACTTACCATGCACCAGGCTTCTGTAAGGTTTTGAGTACCTGACACCACGTACTGACTCATTTAAATCTTACAACAAACTATCAGGAAAATATTTGTCATTTTACCACTTGAAAAACGAGGAAGCTGAGGCCTAGAGAAGTTAAGAAACTTGCACAGCCGGCAATCAGGCCGTTCGGCTGAACCACTAGACTAGGCGGCTTCTCAATCGGCTCATTTCTGGCTTCCAGCGTGGGTGGGGAGCCGTCTCGTGTTCTGCCAGGACCACTGTAGTCACCTCAAGCTGGTCTCCCAGACTCAGCCCTTCCCACCCAACCTCCACACCACCACGGAAATGGTTTTCCAAAATGCTTGTAAACGCTTCTCTCTCCTCAACCCTGATGCTCTATAGCAATGATCCTCAAACTCTGCTGGACGAAGTGCTTGTGAGTTCCAGGCAGATGCCCACGCAGGCGGGTGAGGGGAGGCACAAGGCTCCAGGTCCTCAGCACCCCCTCAACAAAAGCCACTCCACTGCTATCTGTCCCCTCCTTCGGGCTTTCACATAAGACGTCCTTTGAGCCAAGACAAATTAATAATACTTGTTTTGAAATCCATCACTCCCAAGGGATATGGTAAAAACCTTTGTAGGGGGGCTGGCCCTGTGGTATACTGGTTAAGTTCAGCACACTCTGCTTCAGCAGCCCACATTCATGGGTTCGGATCCCCAGCACGGACCTACACCACTCAACAGCCATGCTGTAGCAGCAACACACATAGCAAGCAAAAAAAGAGGAAGATTGGCAATGGATGTTAGCTCAGGGCTAATCTTCCTCAGCAAAAAAAGCAAAAACAAGAACAAAAACCTTTGTAGGGGACCCAAGACCCTCCCTGAAGGACCCTGCCTACCTCCCACCATCTCATCAGCTTCTACTATTTCCCATTAGGCCCCCCATGCCCACTGATGCAGGGCTGTTTGCTGTTTCTCACAATCACTCACTCACACACAGAGGGCTATTTCACACCTCCACACTCTTCCCTCTGCCTTTACTCCTACCTGTCTTTCCTGCCAGGGAAACTCCAAATCACCAGTCAAGACTGACCTCAAATATGGCAGCCAGTGTGCTTCCCTCTGCCTCTCCCTGTACTAATCAATCCATTCCTCTGCCTGGACAGTGAGCCTGGACTTTGAGAGGTAAAAACTGTAGCTATGGAATCAGATACTCCAAGCAGGATTCCTGGATCTGCCTCTTTCTGTGTGACTCTGGGGGAGTGGCTTGCCCTCTCTGTGCCTCAGTTTAGTCAACTGTAAAATGTAAATAATATTAGTAAGTACTTCTTAGAACTGTTGGGAGAGTTTATTGATATGGGGTATGTTATAATGCTTAGAACAAGGCCTGCACTTACGGCACGCACTCAATAATGTTAGGTCTTATCGTTGGTATTAATATTATTGGACCCCAGGGTCTAGCACTGAGCCAGACACACAGACACACTCAGTGAGAACTGAGCTGAACTGGAACATGCCCCAGGCCTGGGTCCCCTGTCCTCCCACACCTTGTCACTGGCTGCTAGAAGCTCAGGCCCCTCCAGTTCCTTTTTGGCTCCTTCAAGTCCAGCCAAAGCTCTCTGATAAAATGAAGGGGGAAAGGGGGAGGGCTGGGAGGAGGAGGAGAGAGAACAGCCAGATAAACTTGGCTGCTCCCGCGTCTGCTGGCCTCCGTGTACCCTGCAGCCTCGGCTCCTGCCAGGGATTTCAGCCTGTTGTGCACTTTTCATTAACAATAAACTGTGGAAACTGCAAAAGCTGCCTCGGGATGCATGGCTCAGGCTCCGAAAATGATAAAGATGTGCCCTGGAGAGGCCAGCGGGTTTTCTAATTTTAAAAACGGGGAAGGAAGAAAGAGGGAAAAGTACTTTGACAGAGAAACAAACAAGGAGGCTCACAGCCCAAAAAGTCTGATGCATCCTTAAAGGAAGCCAAAGCCACTGGCCCTTCAGTGACTGTCAGAGGGTGTGCGGGTCACGTGCCTCATGCAGACAAAAGGACTGTTTCAGTGACTGGATTTGTCCTGTTCCAACTGGCTGACTTGGTATCAAGGAGATTTAAACATAATTCATTTCAACACAGTTCGATACGCCAAATATTTTACTAAGCAGTTTCCATCAGTAAGTGCTGGTCCTCCCTCTAAAATGCATCCCAACTTTGTCCACCCGTCTCCCATGCCCGGCCACCCTTCCCCTAAATCCCCAGCCCCACTGGTCTCCTGCCTGTCACTCCTGTCTCTCTGCTGATTGCATCTGGAGGGACTGTGGAACAGTTGCAAATGCATCTGCCATGGAGCACTAGTCCTGCAAGATATTCTAGAGAAACAAAAGGGTTTCATGGTCAAACACAGGGAAAATTTTTAGAAAACGCTAATACTCGATCGCCCTTGGAGAGTCTGGCTTTAACTTAGAGTTTTGCGGGTTGATTCGGCCATTTCCACATCCTATTTACATCCAGAGGAACCAAGCAGGAGCCAGTTTGGGTAACACCGGATGAATGAGACAATATCCGAGTGATAAAATCGGCCCTCACTGTGGCAGGCGGGGCTGGTGGGCAGCCAGGTGAGAGAACTGTCCACGCGGCCAGGGCTGACTCTGGGACACCACCGCCACCCCTCCTACAGGAAGCAGCCCAAGTCTTATGGTCCAGGCCCCGATTATAACCCTAGATTACTAAATGCAAACAATCTCTCTAGACTTAGAGCATCAATGATTCATCAAGGAGGCCGTGTGGGGTTTTTCTCAAAGCTTCTTGAACTCTTCCTAAACAGAGCAGCATTTCTTGAAGGCCTACTATGTGCAGGCACTGTGCTAACAGCATTTGCATGAATTACGTCATATGGCTTTGGTCCTATGAGAAGCCTGGTTCCACAGACGAGAAAGCCTGGGTACAACGAGGTTAAAAACCGCAAGGGCCACAGAGCAGGTAGGAGGCAGAGCCAGGCCTGGGCGTGCAGTCTGACCACACACTCCACGCTCTTAGCCGCCATCCTATTATTCACATACATTGACCTCCCTGAACCTCAGTCTCTTCTTCAGTCAAATGAGGCTAACAACTTCCTCACATGGTTACGGGGGATTCCGTGAGCTCATAGGTCCAGCGCCCTCAGCACGGTGCCTCCGCCAGTCCTCAAAAAATAACAGCTCTTCTCCTAATTCCTTCACCTGCCTCTTCGGCACCTCTGGCCAAACAAACCCGTAGACTTTCCTCTCCCCACTGGCATTGCTCTTTCAAACATGCTGTGGATGCCGCAGAATCACAGGATTTTCAAGCAGGAAGAACCTCAGAGATCAGCTATTATTTTTCCAGAACAGCCCAGGATTTACAACATATAAGAACAAGGCCTTGGGAATTTGTCCTGAAGAATGACCAGCTTCCGCCCCGCTGGCCCAAGGCTCCTCGCCCACCGTAAGGTCACTATCAACGAGGTGAGAGGAACACTCTCAGCCATTCTTCTGGCAAAAAGGGCCGCTTCCCTTGGGCACTTTTGCAACTGGTTATTTATAAGCCCAGAAATCTTGTCTGTGTTTATGTTATTAGTCACTAAGCAAAAGCTTATTTTCCACCAGTTGGGAAGGGTTTCCTTTCTGAAAAATGAAAGCCTGTGTCTCTTGGCCAGACAGTTTTACCCAGAAGCCCGGTGGCTCCAGAATGGTAAGGCAAACTATAGCCCTTGACATGCCAGGCCTACCAGGAAAATTAAAACCTTGAATAGAAACTTAGCTCAGCTTGAGTCAGCCCACAGCACTGGGGCCGTGTCCATTTGCTGCGAATCCTGGTTTTTAGTATACCAATAAATTTTTATAAAGCACCCACTATGTAGATGGCACCGGGGGTCCTGGGAGAAGTCTTTACCAGGTTAAGGAGCAGAAGAAGGCAGGCCTGGCAGAAGGGGCAGAACGGCTAAGCGCAGAAGCAGGAACACTGCAGGCAGAACTACCAACAGTTGGCAGGTGCCAAGATTAAGAGAAGAGAAGGAAGAAGTAGGCTAGGAATGAAACACAGAGGCCTTGAATGCACACAAGGCGCTCTGGGTGGGGAGGAGTCAGACAGGAGACCAAACACTGCCAAGAACAATAAACAGATGGAACAAAGGACAGGGTAGCATCCAGGATCCTGAACCTATGAAACAGTCCAGGGCTCGCTTCTTCCCAAGAGCCTCCCCAGACAGTGGCCTCTCCTTCCCTAGGAGACTTATTTATAACAATAGTTCACACTTATTGAACACTCACTGCATGCCGTGGATTGTCACATTTAATCCTAACAATCCTTGAGATAGGTGTTAATATTATCCCTCCCGCATAAACAGGGAACGGGCACTCAGATAGAGAAACGAGATGGCCAGCACCCAGCAAATGCCCCCATGTCCTCTTTCTGCCACTAACCACCTCCCCAAGGATGTATATAAGCCAATAGGATACATTATTAGTCTTGCCGATTTTGAGTTTTCTAAAAATGGAATCATGCAGTATATATTCGTTTGTGTCTGGCTTCATTAGCTCAATATTATATTTGTAAGAATAATCTGTGTTGTTCCATGTCATCAAAGATTGTTTACCCTTACTGCTGTAGAGTACTCCATTTTGTGAGTGTGTCGCGGCTTAGCTATCCATTCTACTGTCGATAGACTTTGGGCTGTTTCCAGGCGAAGGTCATTATGAATCACGTTGCTGTGAACATTCTTGTGCATGTCTTTTGATGCATTTCTGTTGGAGAGATAACCAGTAAGGACTGGATCCCAAATTTGTGTGATTCGAAACCTTCTGTTCTTGCCACAACTCTCCACCACCTTCCTCCATCATCCGTTTACTCTCCTTGCATAATTCTCAAAGAAAAATCTCCTTCCCTAAAGAGAACCCACGTCACTACCTTTTCTGAAAACACTTTATTAGCCAATCTGAAGCATTTATCTGAGCATTTTGCTATGTATCAAAGGGGGTACAAAACCAGAGTGTGGCCGGGAGGAGTTGCTAGCTAGTTGTATACAGCTAGTACTTATAAAATAATTCAAGGACTGACCTGTCTGAAACAGACTTTAAGTACCTAGATGATCAGAGAGAAGGATTAGTGAGGTGGCTTGAATGGGCCTCAAAAGATTCCTAGACAAAACAGGCATGGAAGTGAACCATCAAAAATGACTAGGGTTTTGCTTGCAGGAGACCATTTCACCATCGTTTCAGCATATCTTAAAATATCCAAACTCTGTTTTCTTCTACTGTTCTGCAGAAGGGCCTTCTTCCCAGACGCCAACTTGAATTATTCTTCTTGTTTTCTATTTGTTTTCCATTTCAAGGGAGAGTGAGGATTGGCTGCTATAGCAACAGCTGCTTCTCCAAATTAATTCTGAATTTCATCAGATGTTCAGCTTCACAGTCCAGTTCTGCCTTCGGATTGTCTGGCTTTCACAACCACGTTAATTACCCAACTCCTAACGACTCCCTCCCTGCTGCCCTCGGGGTTAATAACGCAACTTGTATAACTTGAGAAAATGCATATTATAAAAACAATGCTCGGGCCTGGGAGAAATACTGATGAGTGACGAGATCTTGGGATTTTAGCCTTCCATTGGCCATTTTAGAGCCTAATGAGGCCATTTAGAAAGAAAATGAGCTGGGGAAGGGAGAGAGTGGGGATCAATTTACAGGAAGCTCCGTGAAGAGCAGGTTATAAAAAATGGAGGAGATCTTTCGGGTCTACACGGAACTCCAGGGGAGGAAGATTCATTTGTTGGTTGTAAGGAAAAAGGCCAAGGGCCTAGAGTGGACCAGTCAGAATTCTCTTTATGACTTTGCCTTCTATCAACTCCATCTCCTAACTTAGTTCCAGGAGGCTGCCATCCCTTCCACGGTGTTCCCTCCCCACACAGCAGCATTTTTATTACTTTCCTAAAACCTCAGACAGAAGTCCCGTTCCACTCCTCAGGGGTGTTCTTTTTATTAAAGGTCAGTAGGATCCTCACAGAAAGTACCTTATTTTTCATTTTAAAAATGGAGTGAACTTCCCTTTGCAAGAATTGTCTGCAACCTAATTAGGTCATTTAGTCAATACAAGATTCATTCTTCAAGTTTCCTCCCCAGAACTAAATTTCAAACACCTCATGGGCTCACAGCTTCACAAAATGGTCCTCTGATCCCTTCAGTCCGAAAGCCTAGGGCAGCAGGAGTGAGAAAATTAAACCGGACTGGCAGCTCTCCCATCGTCAGCGAGCTCGTCAGAGTTGAGTCAATGTGTTTCCTGGTTTGGACAATGAAAGGCTCTTTAGTTCACTAATTGTCTTTTCTTAAACCAAAACTCTTTCTGGATGTTGGTTGGCATGCCCAAGGAGAACCACAGCCAACTAGGCCGCCCACCGCCAGCAGTGGACTCCACAGAAGGCAAAAGAAACGGTCAGAAAATGGATAAGCTACCTGAGGAAGAGGGGATGCAGAAGGCTTGCCAAGAATCATCCATTCCTGCTAAGATCATTAGTGCTACTTGGGGAGACCAGTATCAAATGCCAGGAAGGCAGGGGACATGGCCAGGATAAGAGAGGAGTGTGGGAGAGGGAATCCCGGGCACCATGCTGGACCAGTCATTGGACTCTGCCCACCTTCCACAGCCATCCTGGGGGCATTGCCGTGGAAACAAGCAGGAATCTGAAGTGATGGGCTCCATCCACCATCCCCACACACTCATCAGCCACACCCCACAGTCTCCCTGATCATTCCCTTTATTGCTCTGTCTCAGCCTTTTTGTCACACACACTCAAACACACACACACACACACACACACACACACAAACACGCTCACACAACCATGAATCTGAGAGAGCACTGACAACTGACCAGAACATCTCAGAACCACCCCAGGCTCAAGCTTAGGCTCTTGCACTTGACACTGGAACTTCTAGAAAAAGCAAGTTCCTTCAAATCGGGCAATGAAGTGGGTAGAAATCCCTCCCTCTGCGAAGACAGCCTTAGTCTGCCTCCCCCCACAGAGGGCTTCGCTACAGGGGCTCATCCCCCACTTCCCAGCAGTCAGGGTGGAAAAGCCAGGCCTGTGGTTATCACACCTCTCCTTGTAGCCTCCACCAGACCCCCTTGGCACAGGAATATCTTGTCCACTCGAAACTCCAGCCCAGCTCATCAGCAACAGAGCGCAGTGGTTAAGAGCCTGACTCTTGGAGCCAGGCTGCCTGAGTTCCAACCCAGGTGCTGCCACTTACCAGCTGAGTGACCTTGGCAAGTTGCTTAACCTTTCTGCGCCTCAGTGTCTTTATCTTAAAATGAAGACTATCTACCCCTCTACCCTCTTTGTGCAGATTATCACAGCGCACAGCAGTAAGCACACGTGTAAGCGTTAGCCTGTTCCTATGAGGCAGCAAGTCTTAGTTTAAGAAAGGAGAACAAATGAAGACACGCCTGGATCAAACCCAGGATTATTAAGGATATGTATCGGAATAAGAATTCGCACCTGAGATTACACGTGTGCCCTCAAGGGATGGGAGGGAGGTGAGAGAATGGAAGGGATAGTAAACGAACACTCAAAGACATCAAAGGACTCGTAGCAAAGCCTGACATGGAGGCGAGCCTAGCTCTTGGAACTGGAGTCCATTCTTCAGTCCCCAGGGGTGTTCCACAGCCCGGATCTCAATCTCAGAGCCATACCTACCAGATGAACCCCCTGTCAGAAATCGTGGAGGGATGGAGGCCCTCGTCTATACTCTATGAGCCTTCGTAAATGCATGCTATTGACTGCCTGAGCAAATTACCGGAGCCATCCCAGTTAATTTCCAAAGACCCTATATTAAACGGCAACACGGTTCTATTTTTTCTTTAAAAATTAGCTTCAAGTACAAGCGGTATTATTTGAGGCACTAGAAAAGACTGAATTCCAGGAAACCCAAGAGGGCGAGGCAGGACAACCAGGGAGTAGCATTAGTTTTTCGCTGTTTTATTTCTAATCTCCAGCCTCTAGAAAAATGACTTGGGTGTAATCAAATGAAAACAATGAAAGTAATACACTTGAAGGTCAAATAGCTAACTTAATAGGAAACTCATTAGAAACGTGGCTGGACAGATTCACAGCTGAAGAGCTCGTTCACATGATTAAAAGTGAAGAAAACTCTCCGGTGCCGTGTCATTAACGGGGGCGAGGCCTTAATCTGGATGCAGTCTGTAGAGAGTCCATGTGGAACTTGTGAGTCTGGCAGCGAAGGGAGAGCGTTAAAATGCTCAGCAATTCGCCATGGGTTCAAAAGAGTAAACACAAGCATAACAGACCACTTTGCCAAGTTCAACAAACTGTTTCATGGAGCTCTAAGTCTCTGATGGGGGCAGCAAGCAAATGGCTAAGGAAGCACACCCAGGCCCAAAGGTGTCAGTCGGGGCTCACTGGTGACTGTTGCCAGACACACATTCTTCTCTGGAATTCACTGATGACAAATGATCAGACCAAGACAAGTTTCTCAAGCAGGGCTCATTTCCTCCTGGTTGCAGGATTAAGTCCATACTCCTCAGCCTGGCCAATTAAATTGGAATCCCTAGGGGTGAGGCCCAGGCATCAGCATTTTATAAAAGCCCCCCACGAGATTCCGATGTGCATCCGGCATTCAGAATCCCTGAAATGGGCAATCTGGCCTCAACCTACTCCTCTACCACCTCCCAACAGAAGTTTCGACTCTAGCCAAAGGACCTCTCAGATCCCTAAACATCGCATCAGGGACAATCAATATTGTTTCCTGTACCCGGCACTGGGCTTAGCAATTTTATTCATTATCTCATTTAATCCCCCCGACCGACCGTATCTATAACATCACTAGCTATTGGTTCCATTTTATCCATAAGGGAATTAAGCCTTAGACAGGTTGTTACTAGCCCAAGGTCACACAGTAGCAATTGGCAGAGCAACTGGCTCATTCAAATCTAAGCCTGTTTGGACAATAAAAATATACTCACCCTCCTAAAACAGTACCTGGAACATAAGTGCTCAAAAAATTTTTGTAAAATGAATGAATGAA
The DNA here is from genome assembly GCF_037783145.1 of Equus przewalskii. Lineage (NCBI taxonomy): Eukaryota > Metazoa > Chordata > Mammalia > Perissodactyla > Equidae > Equus > Equus przewalskii. Next base: position 29,808,155 of record NC_091859.1, read on the forward strand.
TGACTAAATAAGTGAATGAATGACTAAATAAGTGAATGAATGACAGCAGTGGGTAGTATTAATAACCCACAGACCTTGTTAGAGGAATTCAGCCATCCCCTGCCTTCAAAAGAGTCTAAATCAGGACTCCCCTGCCTGCTGCCTGAAAACCATGGATGAAGACACTCAAGCCTGGGAAGAAAAATGTAAAGTGCTTCCACTGTAGGTATTTCTGAATAATTGACGCTGGCCAAGCAGCCCTACTTCGGTTTCTGACCTACCGAGCAGGGCTTTCTCTAACACAGTGGTCCTCAAACTGAGAATGCATCAGAGTCACCAGAAGGGCTGGTTGCCTCACAGAACCCTGGGCCGACTCTCAGAGTTTCTGATTCAGTGGGTCTGGGGTGGGGCCCAGGTGATGTGGATGCTGCTGGTCCTGGATCGCCCTCTGAAAACTGTTGCTCAAATGTATTACTAGGTAGTTTATCAGGGCCCTGCCATTCTCAAGGGGTTATCTTCCAGTGGCAGTAACAGCTTCTGACTCCAGGACCTCTGCTGGGTTCTGGGGGCCATCTTGCACTGGCCCCATGTCCCCGCCACAAGTTGACAGGGAGGAGAAGGCAGGCAGTGGGGCGCCCTGTCCTCTGAGCCTGCAGGGCGCCACACAGGCTCCGGGCCCTTCCACAGACCCTGTCTCTTGGTTTCTCCTCCGCATCTCTGGTGGGATTTTCAGAACAGTGATTTTAACCAGGAGGTAAGAACAACATCCCCTTCCACAAAGATGTAACAGAATCTCAGGAGGCATAAGTGGCTTGAAAAACCATACTGTAACGTAACTTCTAGGAAGACGGCAGGAGCTTTTTAAATTATTTGGAGAATAGTGTGGAATAGCATGGGGACAGGACCCATGGGCAATCAGGCTGCTGCGTGGGGACAGGGCCCAGGGGCAGGAGGAGCGGCTGCTGCTGCCCCCACTTCTGCTGCAAACATGGGTGGAGAGTAAGGCTAAACTTAAGGCATAGGTATGTGAGCCATCTCTTTACAAGACAAAGGAAAGAACAAAGGAATGAAAAAGTTACACTGGTATTAGTCCAGGTGGGGTCTGGCCATTGTGTGGTCCCACAACTTTTAGATAAGAATCAAATCGGATTAAGTAAAGGCCAGAAGCCACCACCCTAAATCAGTTACATGAGGTTGTCAGACAGTAACCAACTTAAGTTCTTGCCTTCCCCATTAAGAGTTTCTAGATATAAGGCCATCCCCCTTCTTCCTGGCACAGAGAGGGAGGCATCTTTACAGATGGAGGTTTCCCTTACAAATGTAAAGGTTTCTCAGCAAAGGGCAATCAAACTCCAGTCCTTGGAGCCTGCTTCTCATTTGCAGTTTTAAAATTAACCAGCCTAGAATCTTCATCAGTAGGAATTCAGAGAATTTTCTAGAATATAGTCTCTTTTACGTCTTCTCACAGGCAGCAGGTTTAAGGCTCATGGGGCCAGTGCATGAGACTCACATGCTTATGGACCAAAGGACATCTGTTTGTCTGCTGTGTTTTTTGAAGTTTGAGAAACTCTTCCAAAGGTGAGAGATCACAGCTGACAGATGCCACGCAGGCTGCCTAATTGTCCCAGAAAGCCAGGGTCACCCTCACCCAAGAGAGGGGAGGGCAGGAGAGGGTCGGCTGGTTCTAGCATAGCACAACGCTAAGGGCCAATCAAGAGATGTAATCCTGCATGGCCAGGAAGAGAGATTTCCAGGAACAAAAAACAAGGGCAGGAAAGTGAAGGCTCAGGCTGATCTGCCCACACCCCGCCTTTCGCTTTCACACAGGACTGACACCAGATGGGGTGCGAAGATTCCCTGAGGGTCCAGCGGCAAGGCAAGATGTTCATTCTCGAGGTTTTGCTGATTGGGGCTCCTAGGCTTTCAAAGGGGAAATGTGAGTGAGACAAGGCACCTTTGATGTTTGAACTTGGGACTGAAATCAGAACCTCAGGCAGAAACTGTTTTTATCTCTTCCATCCTAGGTAAGCAAGCTGAAAGCTCCGGTCGGGCGGGCACTTCCTCCTCAGCTGTTCTTTCCCTATCGTCAATTACCCCCCTGCTGAGAGAATGGAATGCTTTTGACTGGAAACAGGTCCATCCCAAGATGCGGCGGGAGATTTCTTTCTTCCTTTTCTCTCTCTCTCGATGATGTTACCCTTAGTTTCGCACCCTGGAAGGTGTCTTTCTATCCTCTTATTTTACTTAGAATTAGAAGCCAGTTACGTTTCGCGTCTACATAGAGTCGACAAATTTGAGGGTTAATCACCTGCACCCATGGGTCAATAGGAGGGTGACCCCGGGCTCCGGGTAGAGAAAGAAACGTTTGAAAGGAATTACTTTTGAGGTTGGTGAACGGCAGCATCAGTTCAGTGAAGTCGCAGATTTTATGAGCCTATGGGTGTTGCGAATAATATATAAGTAACTTACATTTCGATGGACTGCAGTGTAGAAAACACTTGACCTCTGACTTTACTGGATTTGGGCCCCAAGCTTCTTCCTGAGATGTGTGCAGAAATATTTTCTAAAATACCCACAAAACTGGGATTAAACGAGATAATACATGCATGCATCCTGGCCCAGGGTAAACACTCAACAACTCCTAGCTATTATTAGTATTATTCTAAAGTGTAAATTAAAAAATACTACTTCCTTCCTCAAAACCAGTGGCTTCTCCTCATTCCTGGTGTAAAATGCACTTTCTCCGTTAGCCAGTGTGCTCAAGATCTGGTCCTCTCCAACCTCCTCTCTCCTGTCACCATCCTACTCACTCCCTCCCTCAGCCTCACAGGCCCTCTATCACTTCCACCAACACAAGATCCTTCCCTCCTCTGAGCATTCACACATGCTGTTCCTTTTGCCTGGAATGCGCCTGCCATGCCCAGGTCTTCCAAGGGCTCACTCCCCACTTCACTCAGGTCTCAGCTCAAGTCACTTATCTGTTCATGGTCTGCTCACTGAATGTCGGCTCCATGAGACACGAGTGTGTCATGTTTACCCTGTATTCCTAGTGCCTAGAATAGGGCCTGGCACAGAGTAAGTATTTAATTAGTTTTTTTTTTAATGAAGGAATTATTTTTTCTCTAGAACTAGGATTTCAATATCACCAGATAGTACAGACCAAGACGGTGACTTCCCCTCATGAAAGTCCAACGTCCCTAAGTATACAGGGTTGGGTACATCATTGCTTTGTCACGTTGCTGCCATTACTGTTACTGCTACTGCTGCTGCTTGTGTGTGTGTGTGTATGTGTGTGTGTATTTTAAATCATAAAGGTCCTTGTGGAAGAAATGATTGTAAAGTTCTTTAATAGCTTCTATTCACTTGGCCAATGTCCCAACAGCCACTTAGACGCCTCGACATTTTCACTAAGCAAATTAATGCATCGCCGCACTCAGCTAAGACTCTTCATTGGCCTATCAAACAACCAATCAGCTTTCAGAGAGAAGGTTCCCCTTTCACTCTGTGGGTGGCAGAGACACCAGCGTATTAACTCACAGACTTGGGTCCCACCACCAACGCTGCCACCACACTGCCCCTACCACACCACAGGGTAGAAAAGGATGGAAAAGGGCAGGCTGAGGGGGACGCCTGGGGCAGAGAGGTGGGCTGCAGAGCCAGCAAACCAAGACACAAGGTCAGAAATACAGGGCTGAGGCCTGGCAGAGTTAAAAAATGTGCCAGGGCCGCCAACTAGCTGTGATACCCAGTGTTATGAGCTGAATTGGGTCCCCCCAAATTCCTATGTTGAAGTCCTAACCCCTAGGAACTCAGAATGTGACACTATTTGGAGAGAAGGTCTTTAAAGAGGGAATTAAGGTTCGATGAGGTCATTCAGGTGGGCCCCCATCCAGTAGGACTGGTGTCCTCACAAAAAGGGGAAATCTGGACACAGACATATAAAAAAGGAAGACGGTGTGAAGACTCAGGGAGGAGACAGCCGTCCACAAGCCAAGGGAAGAGGCCTTAGAAGCAAGCAACCCTGCTCACACCTTGGTCTTGGACTCCCAGCCTCCAGAATTGTGACACAATAAACTTCTGTTGCTTAATCCACCCAGACTGTGGTACTTAGTTGTGGCAGCCCAGAGAACGAGTACACCCAGCAAGTGGTCAGCCTGCCAGAGTCTGCAAAACGGGAACACCTGGACCGCCCACCTCACAGGTCTGCTGTGGGGATCAAACGAGACTAGATGTGGGAGTGCTGTATAAACTCTACAGAGCTCTCCAGATGACGCCAGGATGTCTAACTTCACCCTCAGAGCTGCATCTTGGGGTCCTGGGCGGTGAAGCAGATACAGTCATAAGACCTGGAGATTGCGGGGTCCCAGTTAGGGGTGTACGAGCTGGAACAGCACCTTGGCGATCTCGCTCCTAACCACTCGGGAAGGGAGGGGAGCTGCCCTCCTCCACAGTTATTTAGTGGATGTGGGAGAAACAGAACTTGCGTGGGAGAAGGGAAATAGAATAGAACAGAAACTGGAGATCTCTAAGAAATTAAAATTTTTTAAAAAGCCACATTTAAGTCCCTGGGAGTTTTCTGGATAAAAACAATACCTTTTATTTGTATGGGACTCTGCTGGTCACAAAATACTTGATGGCAGTGGGTTTTTCTAAACTCATTTGAGGGTAGGCAGCCCTCTGAGAGTCTGATGAGTGCTATGCGCCCTCTCCCCAGAAAAAAATAACCCATGCACTTAACACATAAAACAGTATACACCAGCAGGGTCCTATCCTGCAGCCATGAAAAAGTTCTATATGTACACTATCCAGTATGGGAGCCACTAACCCTAACATCTGGCTATTGAGCACGTGAAATGTAGTGACTGAGGAACTGAATTTTTAATTATTTTATTTTACTAATTTTAATTTAAATATTCATCTGTGGCTAGTGGTTTCTGTATTGGACAACGTAGCTATAGACTATTCCAGAGGATTTACAGACCCTCACCCATGAAACACATTTGTCAATGGACCCCAGGTTAAGAACCACTTATAACGATTATACCATCTTCACAATAATTACCTTTTTTCGAGTTTACCATACCAGAACACATATCTCATTTAATCCTATCGAAAACCCTCTGAGAAAGGCAGAACATTATCCCCATTTCACAGGTATGGTTATTGAGGCACTGAGAGGCCCACCATCTTGCCCAAAGTCTCACTTCTAGGCCACAGTGGAGGATTTGGGACTGAAACTCAAGACTGATGGAAGAACTCAGGCTCCTTCCTGACTCCCTAAAACCTGTTCAGAGGGTTTTATGGATTGAGGCCCAAGCTCCCACCTGCGGCCTTGATGGAAATTATTTCTAGTCACCCAAGGAACTTTAATTCACGCTGGTGCCCATCTTTAAAGTTATAAGCAAGGGCTTCCCTTCTTCTTGAAGCCTCCAGCATGGGCTGGACTGAGGCCAGCTTGACTTTGATAATAGAATGCTCTTCCATAAGGGTTCATCTTCTGGCCTTTCCTTGGGAGGAGGACAGATTGCTGTTCCCCATTGGGCCTGTAGGATTCCCAAGGCCAAAGGTGGCAGGATGCTAGCGAAGCAGTCAAGCTTCTCCATGCCAGACTTCAGTTCCCACAGACCGTCTCCCAGATAAAGAACCTAGGAGCTGCACCCGGGGATAACACTCTCTCCGCCTTCCTGATAAAGAGGGGTCCAGCTCTAGGCCAAGAATCCCAACACGGCAGTGCTCACGGAGCATGTGACCCTCACTGGTCCATACACGTCACCTTTCACAACTGCCTTCAGGTTTCCATGGTAACCAGACCACATGGAGCAAAACCACTCAGAATTTAATAAAACTCACTCTCATCCTACAGTTTGTATCTCTACTCACTTCTAACTTCTAGAAATTCCCTCATTCACCGGGCATATTCAGTTTATCAGCCTGGAATTCTACTTTTGCCAATTCTTCCTCAAAAAAACTCCTTCAAAAGCCCAGCCTGGATGTCGTACATCTCCATGAAAACTTCTAACCCCTGGGACTCCACGGTCCCAGAATATGTTGCTTACATATCTATACAATACTTTTTCTATCATGCCTTGTATTGGCTCTTGAGTATGAGATTCACAGCATATGCCTCCTTAATTTCTAAGAACATTTAACACAGTGCTTAAGGAGAAGTAGACCAAAGGTTCCCAAACTTGTTAAAACACAGAAGTGCTGATTCAGCAGGTTCTAGGTGAGACCCGGGAATCTGCATTTCTAACAATCTCAGTTTATGCCGATGCTGCTGGTCCAAGGACTGCACTTTGAGAATCACTGCAAGAAACGTTTGTGGAATGAATCAATGACTGAATGAATGAAACTTTCCCTTAACCATCCTATCCCCAAGGGGGCCAAAATGAGCTTTAGAAAAATCAAGATAAAAGATATTACCAACATTTACTGCTAGATGAGGAATGAAAATAGAAACCGCAGAAAAAAGAATGGCAAAAAACAGCAGGGAACCAGAAGAAGGAAAATTTTAAATATCAGAAAAATTTTAGGGTTACCATCTGGTTTTGTCTTAGTCCTCACTGTATAACTTATGATCAGACCAGAAATTAAAAATAGGCTCATTTTTCTGACTCAACCATATATTAATAAATATTCTGGAGAAACAGTTTGACTCAGTAATTCCAAGACTAGGAATTTTTCATAGGAAAATAATCAGAAATGAATGTAAGAATGATGTATAAGGAGGGTCACTAAAGCCCTGTTTATAATAACCAGAAATTTGAAATAACTTAAATGTTTGACAAAAGGAATGAGATTCAATAAATTATGGTATGTCCATAAAAGGAATACTACAAAGCCTTTTTAAATGTCCTTACAGGGGAATATTTATTGACATAGGAAGAGATGCATGATATAAAAAATGAAAAAAATCAAACGAAAAAATACTACAAACAGTATGATCTAACTTTGGATAAAAACCACATGCAGATATAGAGAAGTAGATGAAAATATAAATATGGCTAGAGAGCTATTTATCAAACTGGGAGTTAGAACAGAAATTACTGTCTTAATTTTAACATTTGTATTTCAATCATTTCTGCAATAAACACATATAGCTTGCGTAATTTTGAAGGATTTGTTTTTTAAACGGTAGACTGGCAAGTTTATCCTCTCCATTTCTTCCTACGAAGGACCCAAGAGTTAAAGCAGGAACGTTTTTATAAGCTTTTCCCCATCCCACCTTTCTACTAAAATGAATACAGCTTGGACTCCACTTAAGAAGCATCTGCCGCATCTACAGATCCCTCTTCTTTCTCGGTATTTCCTGGACCTGCTCAAAGTTAATTTCTAACTCAAAGAGCCTAACTTCCAGTAACTCATGACACCACCACCAGAGCATCAGCTTTGGGGAATGACGTTTATAATGGATCCCCCGTTACTTGGTCACCCAGCAAAGTGCCATTTTCAGAAACCATAGCTGTCTCACATACTGGCTGTCAGCAAGGCAGGTTGCTTAGCAACCACCAAGGAACTGGAAAGACGGAGGAAGGCACCCGCCAGAGCTATTTTATGACCAAAGTGAGCTGCGCTACGTGTGTCTGGTTGCATTCAAGGTAACCAAATAAGAGATAACACCCGGCTATTTTTGCATCATGAAAAAAAATACTTGGCTCCTGTCCAGAAGGGCAATTACCTAAAAATCTTGGCAGGCCCCATGGTATGAGAAATGGTAACTGATACGGAGGTGAAAAAAAAAATCACTGACCTTCATAAATACTGATGATATGAGGATGGTTGAGGGATGACATGATCTCAATCTCTCGTCTGATGTGAACCATGTCTTGTTCATCCTTAATTTTGTCCTTACGAATGGATTTTATAGCGACCTATAAAGTCAGGAAATGAAATGTTACTCAGAGAACTAAACAGATGCAAATCAGCCATCGGGAGAGTGTGGAAAATAAATACAGATGTTACTCGTTGGCAGAACCGGCAATAACCAAAACAAAGCTTTGAAATACCCCCTGCCACATCTTTCATTTATAGCAAAAACCCTCTGCTCCCGGCAACAGAAAACATCAGGTTTTAACAGCCTGGGGTTTGGGATGGTGGGTTTTTTCCATAAAGCGGAGGCTGCTTCACGTGGCCAGATTCATCTACTCTAGGAATACCGATCCTTTGAAAAAAGGAAAAAAAGGAGAGCTTGGTTTACAGGGTATCGATGATTAAACACGGATAGGTGAAATTAGGATGGCTCAGCTCCACCACGCAGCTGCCTCGGCGATGGCTAGAAAAAGCATTTCTGGCTGGCCCATCTCAAGGCCAGTTCTGCCTCAAACCTTGGGTTTTAAGACTCCAGTCTCTGCTGTGTTTATGCAATTGCTCGGAAGCCAAAATCCTCCCTACATCCTTCCTCTTCCCCAAGGCACCTTCGATAGCACGTGATGTGACAAAAAGGCTCTGCCAGAGAGAAATCGAGATCAAACAAAGAGAGTGACAGCTAGACTCCCTGCCCAGCCCCAGTGGATTCCAAAAGCTCCGTGCCAATGTCGCTTGCAAATCCAAACTGGAGAGAATTGCCAGGACCAACGCGCAGAGCAATTACTCAAAGGAAACACAAATAAAAAGGCATTAGATGACTATGGACATCTAATAAGGAAAAATATGTTTACCAATGGATTCATCCTTGCTCATAAACAAGTTGCTGGGTAATTCAATCTGCCTTGGCTGTAAGGGGGACAAAAATGACTTTGGTCGGGGGAGGTATCCATGGGTAATAAGGAAGCACGCCAACCAATTTGCTGCCAGCTCGGAAAGCCTGCTTAGTCCCCATCAAACTAGTCCCGCTGTGACCTCAACTCTACCTGTACCACCCTTTCCTAGATGAAAGGCAGTTAAGCCATCCCTCTGGATTACAAAGGCATGAAGTGCTCTGGAGAAAAGAATGTGCTTGTTTTCAGGGACCCAAAGGACACACCTTGACTATCACAGGGTGAACCATGGTCAGCCTCAGCACGAAGGCATCCACACCTGTGAATACTGGCAACTTCCGACTTACACCAGGTCCCCACCAAGACTATACACGGAAACATTTCTAAAATACAATCAGTCCATCGATGACTCAACAAGCACTGGGAAGCAATTATTATTATTGTTTTTGCTATTTGCTGATCTCCCAAAAACAGGGTAAGTTGACTAGCAGCTCTCTGTATTTCTCCTTCGCAGAACCTTCCCCAGTTGCAGTTAAATCAGTCTTTCTGTCATTACTTGACTCTACCTGAGTGCGGATCTTATTCGCTGCTTTATCTCTAGTGCTTAACACCGTGCGGGGCACGTGGCAGGCCTGAGAAAACACTAGGGGTGGGCAGGCAGACAGGTGGTAGGTGGACAGAAAGGGAAGGAGAGAAGGAAAGGAGGAAGCACGAGAGAGGGGAGGGTCTGATGCTATTAAGTGATGAGAGGTCAGACCAGACAAGTGATAGTGGAATTGGAGCAAAAAAGGAGGGACCACTCTGGTCAAACACCACCACCAAGACAGGCACGATAGGAAGGTGATTTAGGATTTCTCTGGCATCCTACCTACATGGGCAATGGAGGAAAGGAGAACACGGATGGGAAACACAGGACGCCCTGCTGTAAGCCCAGGGGCAGGCACCACCCTCCCTTAGACTGTGGAGAAACCACGTGGCCGGATAAAAGGAGGCTGCACAAGATGAATGAGCTTCCAGCTTCAAGGCCCCTTCCGACCACAGTGCCAGGCTCAGAGCGACCCCAGGCCCTCACGACAGCCCCATGCAGTATGTAACAACGAATGCCTCCCTCGGCTTACGTCAAACGTAAAGATACGACTGGAAAGCTTTATTTTATCTGAGTAGAGCCTGCAATCCTGGGAGCTTGTTCTCGGAGGAAGCAGACAGTGAACACACACAGGCCGTGGAGGATGTGGGTGGCTGTTGGACCAACTCCTACATTCCTCCATGAACTAAAGATGGGCCAAGGGGAGAAACCACCCCCTTTGATTATGCAGCAGGCTGAACTTGGCCTCGAGGAGGCCCTATTGTCAAATTACAATAGAAATAAATTCTTTCACCATCCAGGGTCAGGGGAGGGTAGCGACGTTCTAGGGGGTAAGAAAATAAGCCCACTTGTTATTCCCCCCAACGGTGGAGCGAGGGGCCCGCCGGTCCCACGGTGTACTTGCCAGGGCGATGCTTCCCGCCCAGGATGAAAAATGGACCCACATTCTAATGCAGCCCCGCTCAGAGCTGAGGAAACTAAAAGGGCTCCCTAAATGTTAATGACAATGGTGGTTGTCTCGCCACAAAAGCTTCGCTGCTCCGACAATGAATCTTCTATTGAAAACGTAAGAGGGCTCCTCCTGCCCCCGCCCCGTTTCACAGGGTGGGTTGGGAAGTCAGGGGGAGAGAAACGCTAGAAATCACTCACAACTGTGCAACTGCCAAGGCGGGAGGAAAGACACTCAGTTCAACTCCCAAGGGCAGTGAGATGACTCATCCAAGGTCGAGGAGCCAGTTAACGCCATCCATGAAAACAACAGCAACGACAGTAATAATAACAGGCATTCTTGGAGCACTTAATACAGAGTCCAGACACTGTGCTAAGTGCCTCACACATGGCAGGTCTCTCATCACTCAAGCTTCAGCTTCATGCCATCCCCTTAGGGATGCCCCCCCAGCCCTCTAGTTGGTAAGCAGCCCCCCTCCACCCCCACCCCACCCACCCCACCCCCGGCCCTAGCCTGGCCACCTCCTTCTCTCTATACCTTTCCCATTTTATCTTCTTCAGGGCATTTTGCACCATCTGAAATCATCGTGCTTCTTTGTTGGCTGCATATTCAGCCTGCAGGCCAAATCCAGCTCGAGGCCTGTTTCTGTAGGACCCAGAGAGCTAAGAATGGTTGTCACATTTGTAAAGAGTTGTTTAAAAAGCAGGAGAAAGAGATCTATAAATGTGTCTCCAGTAATGTAATATAGTGCCTGCTTCATGAAGTTGAAGGACAAACTGAGCCAGTGCACAGTGAAGCAGTACCGCATAATGGCTAGGGACATGGCTTTGAGTCCTACTAAAACCACTCACTAGCTGTGTGACCTTGGGCAGGTTGTATAACCTCTCTGTGCTCTAGTTTCCTCATCCTTCAAGTAGGGAAACTAATAGTACCTGCCTCACAAGTCTCTGTGAGGTACGTAGAATGTGCCTGGCACCAGGTAAATGCTCAGTAAGTGTCAGCCATGTTTAACCTGGAGACGGTGCTCCATCAACAGGGCCTTCCTTCCTTCCCTTCATCCTCAGAGCAAACTTGAATTCCTCCTGGTTCCTCATGAGGCAGTGACTGAAGGCCTTGGGAATGGAGACCACGTTTGTTCCCAAAGCACACAAAGGTCAAAAGAACCTTTCCCCTGGGTCTTTAAATTGTGCCTTCATCTGAAATGTCAGCAAGCCCAGAGCAGCTGGGGCCACCCCCCAGGATCATCACGGCACCTGAGTCTGAGATCAGACAGAAGGATGAACAACTTGAACCCAGGACCATCTCCCCATCTCCTTCTTGCGGCTGCCCATCCAGGTGAACAGGGGAACAAAGCGTTCCTCCTTAGAAGACAAAAATCTGACTCAAGATACCCACTTCAGCCTTTCTGGACTTTGACTGTTCATTCACTTATTCCTTTTGAGTGCCTAGCAGGTACCAACCGCGATGCTGAGACCACATAAGAGGGATCCAGCACGATTGGGCCCCAGCCCTCAAGGCAGGGGGAACAGGGGGAGAAGGGCAGTAAGCAAAAATGACACAATAATGACATAATTACCCTCGTGGCCGAGGGCTACCAGAGAAACACATAAAGATGGCTGGCAAGGTGGACAAATCTCCTTTCCAGTTTTCCTCAATCCTCACCCACATCTACAAAGAAAGACTGTGGTAAGGAGAGAGCCCAGCAGGAAGAGATTACCAAATGTCTGAAATCATACAGCTTCCAGAAAAAAAAAAATCCAATTTGTTCCTGCACGAGCCAGAGGTTTCAGCCCGCCTTCGAAATGCCAGGAGCAGAGAACTCAGGTGTTTGAGCCACTTCCATAAATGCTCCCAAGTCTAGACGGTACCGTGCACCTTATAAAATGGTCTGCTTTTAAATAAGGCCACCCTATAGCTTAATATCTACACTGTATGCAGCAGGAGGTCTGGCCACAGTCCTGCGAATTCTGCCCCGGGGTGCCTGCCTGTTCAAGAGACAAACTCAGCCCAGCCAATTCCCATCTCTTATTAAATGTAACAGGCCCAGCCTCCTCTTCTGCAGTGGTAGCTTTTCCTTTTTTGACTAATCACCAAAAACCACCTGCTCTGCAGCCTGGGGCGTCGCTTGCCCCAGGGGCCACTGTGAATGCTGAGCGCTCGGTGATCTAGGCTGGGTAATGGGAGGATGCTCAAAGGATCCCGAAGGGCCTCCGGAGCCCAGTGGGACGGGGCCCTTCTAAAAAGATGAAGTTTTCCACGGTCACATGTGAGGTCCGGGGAGGCAGGACTCAGGGGCTGAGCAGCAGGGAAGAAACACAGCCATAAACACAGCATTAGCATCACTTAGTGAGAACAAGTTTGCCTTCTAATCCCGGCAACAGGAGCTGGCAGCTTCCTTGCCATTCACAAGGTGTGATCTCACCCCGGCCACGTTCCACAGGAGCTGCGGGGCACTGAGTCAGAGGCAACTGGGGATCTTTCCTTACCAAGGGGCCCAGAGGCCACTTCCAGTGGGGACGGGCAGCCAAGTCAAGTTGGAAGCCAGCATCGGGGTTCCTGCTCTTGTCTGGTTGACGGTCAGAGTTCAGGGCGAGGCACAGCTCCACCTGGGACACAGCTCCCCAAGATCACCAAATGGCTTTTGCTCGGAAAGGCTATGCCCAGGCACCACGGGGATGCCACACAGGAGGCCATCCTGCAGCCAAAGCCCCTAACGAATTAAATGACCACCTGCTCTTTGTGAGCAGCCTGGCCAACTCAGGACAACACGCTAACAAGTTGCCGTGATGCAACCGGGCCCGCAGGGACCCAAGCCAGCTCCGCCGCGGGGCCTGTGGGCCTCTTCCTCTCTGGCCTGTTGATTCATGTCAGTACAGGGATGCTTTTTCAGACAGAAGCAGGTTGGAAGCCAAGCACTGTATCAACAGGCTCTAAGGAGAGGCGCCCTCATGCCAGGAAGCGCAGCATGTGTAAGAAAGAGCTTTTTCTTCAAAGAATGGCATGCCACCATTCGCCACCACCAGCCCTTTAATCTTGTAAAAGGTTCTGAAAATATAATCCTCCATAACTCAGTTCTCAATCTTTTATTTCCCAAAACTCCCCATAAGAGATGTTTCCTCACATGGGACTGATTTTTTTCTCCTGCCATGAAAAACGTGTTCTATTTCCAGAATTTAAACAGCAAATCAGACTTTTATTTGACGGGGCCAGGGCCTGCTTTAGGAGGACCTCCGAGGGGCCTGGGACGTTTTTATCTACATGTATAGTCATTCCTTGTTCACCACCCGCCTCTTCAAGGACTGAGCAAAGAAAGCCATAATTGCACGTGGGGATGCTGCGAGGCAAGTGGAATTAATGACTAAGAAATCACGGGCAGAGTTTCACTCCCTGTGTGGCGCTGGGTTTGTAAACACGAGATAGTGGCCATGGCCGACCAGCCCAGAACCAAAAAAGCAGCGAAAAGAAGCCCAATAGAAAGTTAACGCTGGTGGCAATGCAAAAAGCAAGCACCAAACCAGCCCGGAGGGCAGAATTAGATCCTCAGAGAGAGCAATTTGCCAAAGGGTGGTCAGCACACCACCCACATCAGATCCCCTGGTTGGGGAGGAAAGGGGAAACTGAGGGTCAAAATGCAGATTCTGGGGCCCACCCCAAATCTACTGAATTTGAGGGTGGGGGCAAGCTGGCATCAGCAGTTCTTTTATTTTTTTGTGGTTTTTTTGGTGAGGAAGATTGGCCCTGAGGTAAACATCTGTTGCCAATCTTCCTCTTTTTGCCTGAGGAAGATTGTCGCTGAGCTAACACCTGTGCCAATCTTCCTCTATTTTGTATGTGGGATGCCTCCACAGCGTGGGCTGATGAGCAGTGTAGGTCCGTGCCCAGGATCCAAACCTGCAAACCCCAGGCCACCAAAGCAGAGCGTGTGAACTTAACGGCTATGCCACCGGGCTGGCCCCAGTATCAGCATTTCTTACAAGCTTCCCAGGGGCTTCTGACACACTCTGAAGATTGAGAACTGCCATCTTAAACCAGAGTCAATATGGCCATGACGCCACTTATTTAGTAACTTAAATATTACAGTCATATTAAACATTAGATGATTAATGAAAATTAATGAACTGCCCATCTATAGAGAGGGGAATTTAAAATAAGCTGCTTCCTTGAGGGGACTGAGTGACCCAAATTAATTTACCCCTGGCTAACGGAAAGTCTGCTCCCAGCGGACATGTCGCTCATCCCAGGTGGAGGCAGGCCTGTGATGCTATAAAGCCAGGGAAGCTGGCTGCCAATGGGTCGCTTCACGCTCTGCAGACAACCTGGGGCTCCCACAGCTGGTAAAAGTGACTGTGTCTAAGGGAGGAGAGAGGAAGTGAGTCCTGGAGCCTCACGTCCCACCTGCTCTGTGAGAGAGGGTCTGGCTGAGGCTGTGAGGAGCCTTCCCTCACCAGAATCCTCTGGAAGTCTCTCCAGGCTCTGCTTGAATAAATGACCCCAAAGCTCCCTACATGAAAAGGCCTCTGGGAGCACAAGAAATGCTACACTAGAGTCACTGAAACACTGAAATTTCAAGGGTGTTTAGCTGGGGTTCGTGTGGCCAAGCAGCTGTTTATTTTTGAACTTTCACATTTCCGAAAGCTAAATGCTACACCGCTCAGAATTCCACACTGCTTTTCTTCCAGGTCACAAGTGTCCTGGGGAGCAGGGAAAGGGCTGGACCAGAGGGCTGAGGTTACTTAGAAGTCAGACAGCCTCAACCAGTAGCATCTGAAGCATCTGATGACGCTCACGCTGTTTATAACACGGCTTGGATAAGCTCAGGGTTGTGCAACTTTTATTTATCAACCTCCAAACCAGCAGCACCCCCGCCAGAACGGCTAAGAAACTCAGCATCAGCACCCTGGCCTCGTCGTCAGTCCCTGCAACTTGGCCCAGGCGCCCCCTGCACAGAGAGGCACTCAGGCAAGCACCCCACAGACCTTGGTTCCCTCACCTGCAAATGAGGATGCCGAGACCACCAACCCCACAAGGCTGAGGTGGGGGTCCTATCAGAGCGTGTCTCTGACGCAGGGCAGAGAAGGCAGACAGTCACTATGGCGGAAGGCAGAAGGAGCACCATTATCATCAGCAGATGCTAGAGCTGCAAGGACCACAGCCTGTTCTATGCCAGCCCCTCATTTTACATATGAGGAAACTGAGGCCCAGGGAGGCTAAAGCACAGGCCCAAATCTCCGAAGCTAACACGGCACTGGAATTGCAACAAGAGTCCCGAGTCCCACTCCAGTCCGGGAGCGATACTCCAGGCAAGGAGTCCTAACCAAATTCCAAGCCACAGCTGGCAACGGGACTGAAGCTGCCACCAGAAGGTTTCACGTTTACAAGGCAGGCAAGCCCCAGCGCAGCAAAGTCCCCAGAAGTGTTGCATTATTCATAAACCGAGATGTGGAGTGACAGATACTCCTAAGCGTGCAGGCAAATCATGGCCTGAGTCAAAGCGTGGAGCATTATTTCACCTCCATCTAATGCCAGGGGCCTGTCCTCACACAGACAAGCTGGAGACACTGTTTTCAGTCCAATTCAGTCCAAACCTTCTTTGGTTCCGAAGCCTGATTTGATATCACACATGAATAGGTCTACTTGGGAGGTTTTGATCCCATTATTTCTTAATTCACTGAAAACACTGCTTTTAAATATTAACTCCAGGCTGCTACTGAATCGCTGACCTTGCAAACAATGAACAAAGACAGAAAAACCTAAGAAACAAAATTAGTTTTCCAAAAGGAAAGGAAATTGGTCCACAGGGTTTAGTGGATCCAGGTGAGCAGAACAAAGGAAAAAAAGCTTTTAATTTCTTAAGGTAGTAGAATTTAACAAGCAAAAACAGGGGCACGGCTTTAGATTTTATATTTTAACCATTTTATAGGTAAGTGAAAGGGACGATTCTCCACAAGTTATTTTTATCCTGACAGAATCCCTCTTATCCGGAAATCTGATTTATAGCAATCAGTGTGCAAAGACATATCAGACAGGGAAGGAACAAGAGCCCAGGCTGCAGTCTGTCCCCCTGTGGCCTCGGGAGGCCTCATTCATCATCTCACAAGTAGCAGCTTCTTTCCTTCCAAGGGCAGCTCTCCTTGTCCATTACCCAGAGAGTTAACAGGCTGCTCCCTGCTCCACAGCCCCACTGCAAAATCCATCTGGATGCTTGTCAGCCCGCTAATTACCACCACAAACCCCCTGGGGATGCTTGTCACAGCAGCGCCCCTGACGACAAATGCACAGCCCCAAGCAGTGACAGCCTGACCCCAAGGAGCATGCTCAGTCCCAGGGGGGCATTTACTGCCACCCCAGCAGGCAGGTTGCCTCCGTGAGCCTCAGCCAACACCCATCACTCAGTTCCTAGCCTTGGGGAGACTGAGGCAGGGATCTGTGGTCATTACAGGGACCCAAGGAGCAGCCCGGGTGGTGGAGTGTGCTTGGGCCCCTGGAAGTTTCTGATTGTCATTTTCTCTGCCAGGATCCCTCCAAACTCTATCACCTGCAACTAACTTCTTCAGCTGACCAACTCCTTCGCATCCCTCCCCTGCAGGGAGCCCCCATAACGCACGTCCAGGACCCCTTTCATAACCTCGCTCACCATTACTTACAGGCTTCATTTGCACGGAGACCAGCTCTGTTTTAATCACTACATTTCCAGTGCCCACCAGGTGCCTGGTCTATAATATATGCCAAAAAGCTGTTGCCAAAACAGACCCCAAGGATTAAAAAGGACCCTTATAAAACTATAAAACCATAATAGGACATCTTATTATTCCACCCAACCTAACCCCGGGCCACCTGCCACTGAGATTTCTTATACTTGCTAATCTCTCAAGTGGTGAACCCCTAATTGTCCTCAAGTCACTGAGCCTAAACTTGCTCATCTGTCAAATGGAGATAAGAGTGCCCACTCCAGAAGGGCTGGGAGGTGATTCACAGCAATAGCTAATAGTAATCATAATAATTACCCATTACGAAGCCCTACTATGTGCCAGGCACTGGGCACTATCCTATTTAACCTCTCAAGTTCTCACTCATTAAATTCTTGCAAAAACATTATTACTTCTGCTTTCTCCATGAATATAAAGTGAGTGTGAGGGAGGTTACGTAACTTGCCCTAGGAATAAATAGGACACCTGGGTCTCGCTAAACCCAAAGACCACACTGCTAAGCTCTGTGCCACACCGACAAAGCAAGTAGCACAGTCTTCGGCACATAGCAGGTGTCTGATAAATACGACCTGAATTGGAGTCTGTGGAGATGGAGGCCCCACCAAAGCCACACGGCCTTGTCCCCATCCTAAGTCTTTTTTTAAGCTATTATTGAAGCCACTTCCATCTTCAGAAGCACATCCGCTGGTGCTCCTTGCTTCTTTCTGTGGGGCCAGCCAATGCAGTTGGGTAAAAAGGCAAAATTGGACAGGAGGGTGTGGGGGGGGGCGTGTCCCTAAAATGATGCAATGATGCGTCAATTCTCCAGCAAGCAATTTTGGGAAATCTGTTCTGGATAAGGCATCGATCCAGGTCCTGTGAAACGTCACCCAGACCTGCCCTTCAAGTCTTACTAACCAAGTGGAGAGGGCGGTGGACCCAGGGGCTCTTCTCTGCCCTGCATCCATTCACCCTTCTACTAGTGAGAACACTCTGACTTTGCTCCGGGGACCACAACCCCATTGGATGCAGTTTCAAAGAGACTGTCAGTCAACGTACCTCACCCTCCCCATCCCAATGAATAGACACATCACCCAGAAGTTTGGCCAAGGAGATGCTCTCTCCCCAGAATGGAATTTTGAGTGCTCTGAAAATGGCTGGGGCATTCATCTCAACAACTTTCACCCCAACAACAGTCTCTGAAGAGTCATCTGTTAGTAGTTCCTCCTACTTAGTTCTTCAGGGCTTCCTTAGTTGTCCTTTCCCAAGCCGGTCCTGTGGGATATACACCCTAACCTTATAAACTCATTTTCTCCTTAAATGAATCACAGGGTCCATTTCTGTCACTTGTAACCAAGACCCCTAACTTCTCCCTGGAGATGTCGATGAATATGTGGGAAGAGAGAACAAGGTTACCAAGCAGGTAAGCACCCAGCTATGCTGCGGGCTAGAGAAGTCAAGGGAGGGCTCCAGGGAGCAGGTGGGACTTGAGACAGGACCAGAAGGTGAGCAGGCTTTGGCACAAAGAGACCATCAGTCAAGGTACTTCACCCTCCCCCCAACGCCAATGAGTAGACACATAGCCCTAGAGTTTGGCCAAGGAGATGCTCTTTCTAAGACTCTAAGACCTTTCCCAGCAAAGCGTTCTTGTGTGAGGTCACAGGCCAACTGATGGATGTGTGCTGAGGTGGGACTCCTGAGAAGTCTTTCCATTCACAGCACCCCCTTTTCACCCCTGGGTCTCACTCATGCTCCTAAATAAGATCAGAATTGAGTCTCATTTTGCCCAGAGTATCCATTTTTCCATCCACAAAAAGAGCCAGGACAGAATCTCCCTTGTCCCTTTTGCTCACTCATATTGCGCGCCTTACACTCAGTCATCTCCTCCATAAAATCACCCACTGGCTCCTTTACTCTGCTGCTACTGTCCAAATGCCGTCCTCAGGACCCATCCAGATGTAATTTTTACAATAATTTCCTCCCACACCACAATAAAGCCATATTAAATTATTGCGGAGTTTTGCCCTTTTTTCTGGCTGACTGGGGGTTCGGTAAGGGTCATTTCAAACTATCTTGCCAGAAGGTGCAGGAAGTCTAGCCATATTCTCTGCCAAACAATGTTCACACCTATAAAATAGTTATCAGTGTTACAGACTGAATTGTGTCCCCCCAAACTTCATATGTTGAAGTCCCAACCCCCAATGACTGTACTTGGAGATAGGGTCTTTAAGGAGGCAAGTAAGGTTAAATGAGGTCATTAGGGTGGAGACCTGATCCAATAGGACTGGTGTCCTTATAAGAAAAGGAAGAGATACCAGGAGTGTAAACACACTGAGGAAAAGCCAGATGAAGACACAGCAAGTACGTGGCTGTCTGCAAGCCAGGAAGAGAGCTACCACAAGAAACCAACCCTGCTGGCACCTTGATCTTGGACTTCCAGCCTCCAGAACTGTAAGAAAATCAATTTCTGTTGTTTAGGACACTCAGTCTGTGGTATTCTGTTACAGCAGCCCGAGCAGACTAATACACCAGCATGGTCCATGCTACTAAAGCACAGGCAATATATAACCTAACACGAGGGAGAGTCAGTCATGGTCACTGAATGACCAGGCACAGCAAGCAGACTGTAGGACAGGAACTCTAACTAAGATGCCTTGCTACCCCTGTGTCTCCTGACATCATAGTAGACATCCAATAAACATTTGTTGAGTTGAACTGAACCAAACATGATGAATATCATGTCTTAATTTTGATAAGAATTCCTTTCTTACCCATCCACCAACTAACCACAACCTGGCCCAGCATCTACTTATCATTCATATGTTTAAGTCCTAAACCCGACTTGCTGAAGTTGCTGAAGTCAGACAACCTACCCAGATGACATCCCAGATTCCACTCTGGTCCAAACCACATCCGTACTTGTGGAGAAGACCCAAACCCATGGATGCAATACCATGATGTGGGAATGACCCCCTCCTTGGGATACAATGCCATCCCACTTTACTTCACTCTCCCCACCACCCCATGAGACAGGCTACTTATTTTGTAGGAGAAGTAAACTGAAACTGAGAAAAGGAATTCCCTAAGTCCCCACAGGTCATAAAGGCAAGACCCAAGTTTCAACCCAGGTACTTGAAGTCTACGGCCAACGCTGCTTCCACTGGGGCACACCTGTTTCCACATTTCCTCAAATCTATGGAACCACAGGGTAAAGAAGAAACACCCTGAAGCACTGTGATGCTTCCTTTCTCTGAAGTTCAAGCCTTGGAGAAAACTAGCTCAGATATTGGACTGTCCATATGTCATAGATGATCTGGCCAGGGAGCGAATCAGAACAATCTGAGTGTGGGGCCAAACAAGGACACCCCTTCCTGGATCGAGCATTGCCTCTATGGCAACACTTCATAAGAACTCTTCCCTTACAACAAAATTGTCAAATCTAGCGACCACAGGCCAGAAACATCCCAGCTGAACCCCGCCAAGCTGCTTTCTGATGTACTGTTCACACAAATACCAATATTCCCCAGATGTTCTCCATGGAAAACATTTGGTTTGAGACACAGCCCTTCTTTCCCCAAAACTCTTACATTTGTTTAATGGACTCATACAGTTCAGCTAAAATATCCTGGAGCAGACATCTGAAGCCAGCCCGGCTCTGATGCAAACATCCCATCTGTAGAAAAGACGAACAAGTAAATAAGACCGTCCTCCCCAAGATTTATGCTCCCTGCATCTTTAAGCAGGTCATAAAATGTAAGCTATGTAGGGATAATAACGCAAGTTGCTTTCAAGTGTGTTTCTGAGTCCATCTTGGTATTAATCGAAGACTGATGTTCAGAGATGAGGTCTGGCATGCTGAAGAAAAGACTCCATTCCACTTCTGGCTGCCTCAGAAAAGAAGTTTAAAAATCTGTCACCTGAGCAACCTAGAGGATTGAGGTAAAGGTGGGTTTTTCCTGGTTTTAGCTATCCAAATAGAGCAATAGCTCCTTTATTCCAAAGCCACTTAGCCCTTAATGCACAATCTAGGAGACAGGTAAGTGGTGGCAAGATGGGAAATGCACTGGACCTTGAGTCAAGAAACCCAGCTTGGCCACATACTAACTGGGTGACCCTGGCCAGCCCTACTCCCCCAGTGGCCCATCCTGTTACATGATAAAATGGAACTTCACTAGACTTAGTGTCAGGGCCCGTTCAGCTGTGAAGACTCTATGAATAAAAGAAATAAACCCTTAGAAAAGCCACCCCAAGAAACGTCATAGAATCCATGCACCGGGACCCCGCAGATGGTCACCCATAGCTTCCCTACCAACTATTCTAACAAGCTTGGTCACAGCCAATCTGTGGAGAACTGGAAAAATGGAACTAGAAAGCCACTAGAGACAGCCTCACTGACAGAATCAAGCCAGGACCATGAATTTTACCTTTCGTCTTTAGCTTTTCTGTCTTGTGAGTTTGCAGTATTGAGCACGCATTATTTTACTAAAGGATAAAGAAGAATTTTATCTTTTAAGAAGGTCACAGAAAGGAATGAAAGTTGATGAGGGAGAAGATAGACAAACCATAAATAGCAGACATGAGAAGTCCAAAACACAGTACTGAGGACCCTAGAGGGGAAGTTCCTAAAGACACCACGAAAGGGCTTAACTACCTTCAAGGTACTTTGTTTTAAGAAGGCAAGAAAGGGTGCATCCACTTGAGAAAGATTTCCATAATCAATGGTTACAATTTTTTAAAAGATTGGCTGTTAAGCGAGTGTGTTCCAATTACCTGGAAAAATCTATTTAGAGCTCTCTATTATAGCGTATTAGTATTTCCACTAAACCAACAAATCAAATTAACCAGGAGTCTCCATATCCTTGACTGAGGCTTGTGGCAAGTTGGACACTAGGGGCAGTGGGGCTAGTCTCTGTTTTTTCCCACACCCTCCTGTTCAATTAGCCAACTACCCACTGCCATCCCAGCCACGCCAGCTGCCCCAATATGGCGGCCTCTACAGTCCATGGGACACCTCACCCTCCAACAAGGCCAGCAAATGGCACGACTATAACTTCCTTCATTCTAAGGATAAAAAGTCCAAGATTTCAGACTTGTGTTTACTCTCATCACTGTCAGGAAAAGGCAAAATGCAAGGAGATAACATAGAAAATGCCCCATAGTGTGCCCAACATACAGTATATGCTCCAAAACTGCTTTCATCATCATCATCATCATTATTAACAAATAGGCCTTATGCAGAGATATGCGTAAGTAGGAACACTACAGTGAGAACTTCAAAATACGAGGTTGAGAGGACGATGTCAGAGGGCAAAGTGAGACAAGGGTTAGGACAAAGGGAGCAGCTGTAGCCTCTTTTAAGAGGACGTTTCCACTAAAAGAAGTCCCTCCAAATGTACTTCTGGAGCCCCCAGGGGATCGATTTTGCAGGATGGAATTATTTCTCTGAAATAAACAGACACACAAAGGTCGCTACAACTGGGGCCTAGAAAGAAAACAAAGCCGGCTGCCGATTTACGGGCAGCTTCTGATGCAACAGAGCCAAAGGTCCGGGCGCAGGTCCAGCGGGACAGCCTGGGATACACCAGGCCTCCCTGGAGAAGGCATACCGGGGGCAAGGACAGGGGAGGTGACTTCCTGTGAGCAAGCTCCCAGTTGGACCGGGCACTGACGGGAATACCTTCAGGGGGGCAGATCCCTGGACCGCCACAGTCAGCATGCTCCAGCTTGTGGCTCTCAACTCCAGCAGCGCTGTACAGTGACCCAGGGGTCTGTTTAAAAATACGGATGCCTGGGTTCCATCCCCAGAGAGCTTTTTAAAGGTCCCCACCTTGAGGGTATTACGCAAAGCGAAATAAGTCAGAAGGGGAAAGACAAATACGGTATGCTTTCACTCACATGTAGACGATAAAAACCACAGAGATACGGAGAACAGACTGGTGGCTACCAAAAGGGATGGGGGCAGGGGGGAGGGCAAAAGGGGTAAAGGGGCACATGTGTACGGTGATGGATGGAAACTAGACTTTTACAGTCCACACAGAAGTCAAAATGCGATGATGTACACCCGAAATCTATATAACATTATAAACCAACGTCATCTCAATAAAAAACAATTTTTTAAAGGTCCCCAGTTTATTCTAATGCTCAGCCAGGACCGAGAACCAGTGGTACAGCATGAAGAGCCCCCAAGGGGTCAGATGGACCTGAGTTTTGAAGCCAGGTGCTACCTCGCTCGAGCAGATCAGTTATCCTTTCTCAGCATCAACTGCTTTAACCGTTGAGAACTGCTGTGAAACGAGATGACGCATGTAACCGCCTCATTGAGTGAATCCTGCACTAAATAGTCTATCAGTGTTCGCTCCTCTCCTTTTCACTCTCCTTTCCAGCTTCTCCCAAGTGGGTCAGGAGTTCTGGGCAGCTCCCAACTCTAAGGGGTGTCCTGCCTTGCTGAGTGCTTAAACAGGGTGGCAGGGAGACATCCTTCCTTACACTGGACCGCCCACCACACATACAAAATACACACACAGAACCCCTCCTGGGTGAAAGAAGCAGATTCTACAGCAAAACTATGCAAAAAATTGAGTTACAAGCAGTAAAATGAGGGAATACCTAGTTCTTAAGATTCGCTTTGCTTTTCCCCGTACGGAAGAAAACCTCTATCAGGTATGACGCCTTCGGGGGAAGTCCCTGCCTATGCCTCTGTCTCCCCAGCTCGGCCAAGTGCAAGGCCCTTTCCCCTGAGAGCCCTGCACAGGGCTGGTGCATAGTAGGCCCACGGGGAATGTCTGCCGAAGGAATGAATTACACTTCTTGGGGCCTGGGATGGGCATTTGTAGATCAACGGAGCTCATAATGGCCTCACATGTTAATCCCCCAAACAAGCATTTCACAAATACGCCTGACCTTTGGTTCTGAGCAACTGGCAGAACACAACATAAAGGCCCACTGGGCATTCGAGAGGCAGCTGTTCAGAGTCCAGCAACTGCGAGCGGCAGTATCACAGCCCTTCAGGGTTTGAATTCCACTTACAAGTGCTGTGAACATGGGCAAGTGACTTCATTTTCTGTGCCTCAGTTTATCCACTGTGAAATGAGGATAATAATGGTGTGCACCTCTTAGGATTACCACGAGGATGAATTTAGGTCAGTGATCTAACAGGCTTAGAGTCTCCCCTGGCACAGTTACTGCTATGTAATTGTTTGCTATTATTATTACTCCGCGAAAGGATAACAGGCAAAGAGCTCTCAAGCTTCAGGCCCAGTATAAGAATTCGGGGTCTTACGGCCCTCCAGTCATCACAAGAGAAGGTATGGACTGAAGAAGGCAGGGTGGCGTATCCCCAGATGAATATAGCAACTAGCTTCCTCTTGTCCAGAGCTGTGTTTCTTAAAGCACAGAGCATGGACCAAAACCATCACATTCACTTGCGTTGCTTGGTAAAAATGCTGAAGATTCTCGGGTCTCCCTAAGTCTCACCCCAGCCCTGAGCGATCAGACTTTCCGGGGTGGATACCAAGCAGGGTGCATTTTAACAGGCACACCCAGGAGTTTCACATTTGCCCACAAATGGAAGAACCATTGGGTCGGTCAAGCTCCTTAACTAGAAGATTCAAGTCTGTTTGCTCATCACGGTATCCCCAGAGCCTCGCATGATGTCTGACACACAGAATGTGCTCAACAAATATCAGATGAATCCATTCAACGGTTAGATATAACTATTGGTCCAATTTTTTTGAAGGCCCACTAAGTATCAGGCACACGCAAAACAATGCTGAATGAGACAACTTCATTCATTCATTCTAAAAAATCTTTACTGGGGGCTTTCTACATACCAGGAACTGGTCTAGACCATGGAGATACAGACAAGATGATGAATGAGGTTGCTTAGAAACAATTACAGACAGTGACAAGGGCTACTACGGAGCTAACAAAGCGAGGTAAGGGGTGGGGCATGTCACTGCTCTCATTAAACTCAGCATCCAGAGCAGCGCTGTGCATCAGAGCTTTCTGTGACGGTGGAAATGATCTTTTCGGCACTGTCCAATGGTAGCCACTAGCCACACAGGGTTATGAGGCACTTAAAATGTGGCTAGTGTGACCAAGGAACTGAAGTTTTCATTTTAATTGTAATTAATTTTCATTTTAATAGTCACATGAATTCATATTAGACAGTGCGGCTCTAGAGGCAGAACAAGATATGTAACTGGAAATTAGAACACCAGGCAGTATGTGCGATGGGCAGGGGGGGAGGGGAGGGGAGTACACAGCACCATGTGTTATCAAATGCCTCTCACCCAATTACCGGATGCCCGAACGTTCTCTGGCTCCGAGAACTGAAAGAACAAGGTCAGGTACAAGGCATTGTACTTGGGCTGGAATTTTTATAGCCCATGATCAGTTGGAAGTGGTATGCGGCCCGGCCAAGCCCCAGGGACTGTGGTTCAGGAACACACCACTCTCCATAAAGCCTGCCCACAGCTGCCAGAGAGATCTCTCTCTCCCCTGTCATTCGCTGATGGTCATTTTGTCCTTGGCTAGAACGTCCCACTGGGCCTGAGACGCTGCATGGATTTTATGAGATTCCTCCACTTCAAGCATAAGTACGAACACAAGCCTCCTAAATTCCACCGGAAAATTGGTGGCTAATCCAAACATTTCATAAAATTAGAACTCATTGTGGAGCTGAAAGGAATTCAGACTGTGCCGCCACCAGAGAAATGCAAAATATTTGTTATAATTTTTTCCTTCATGAGCTGTTTTAAGAAGCAAGTGTTTTTTCTGCCTGAAGGAAAGGAGGGGGGAAGATGGGAGAGTTTTTGTTTTTGTTTGGTTCTCTCTGTGGTTTGCAAAAAGCATCACCAGAGGAAAAATCGAGGAATCGTGCCTGACTCCCTAATCCCTCAGCTAGCAGGGATAATAAACTGTCCTGATCTCGGCTGCATCTTGCCTTTATAAAGACGCTGTTTTTCCTGGAAAATGGTACTTTTGCTCCTTAACTTTCTTCTTGGGCTTTAGCCCTAGAATTTTATATTCTGAGATTTCATTAGCAAGAGAGATACCACAACCATTCATTCAGGCGCTCATGCATGCATGCATGTCACCAATATCTGCTTACCAGGCACTGTCCTGGGCATTTGGGAGACACCGGTAATCCAAATTGATGAAAATCCCTGCTCTGGTGGAACATGCCTTCTAGGGAAGGAAGATAAACAAGGGAGGCTTCAGCCATAGTGCTTTGAAGCGATGTGGGGAGAAGACATGAAGACTCATCAAATGCAGAATCTGGAAGGTTCCAGGCTGGAATGTAAGCTCCAAGAGAGCAGGAACCTCATCTATCCCGTTGTCACACTCTCTCTATCACCCAGAGCAGAGTGGTGTCTGACATATGGCAGGCACTCAATAAATATTTGTTGAATGAATAATGAATCCTGAAACAGAAATCTGTCCCAGAGCTCTCATCTCAAAGGTAAGTTAGTTGAAGCCATAGAAGGGACACAGCATCTTGCCCAAGGTCACACACCTCAAGTTGCGGCAATGGTGGGGCTGGCCCCCAAGTCTCCTGAAAACGTCCCCAGACTCATAATACTCCACAGCCATTCAACAAATATTTATTGCACTCTTATTGTGTGCCAGGCACGGAATTAGGCATCGAGAGGACCTACATTAGTAAGACACAGAATAACTGAGATCATGGGAGAAAGTTCCTCCAGTTGCTATTTTCACAAGACTGGAGACAACTTCGCTGAGCTTTATGTCCGGGTTCAACAGCAGTCAACCATCCCGTGTGTGGGTGAAGAACCACAGCCGGAAACTGCAGAAGCTTCCAAGAATCCATACCCAAGAGGCCATGGCGCCCAGTGGTTATGACCATGACCCTGAAATCAGACAGCCCATCTCTAAATCCCAGCTCTGTGACTTTGGGCAAGTCATTTGACCTCTCTAAGCCTCTCCTTCCTCATCTGCACAATGAACATACTAATAATGCAGGGTCAAAGGAGAGAAGGGTGTAAAGTAGTTAGAACAGCGCCTAGCACACACTCGTCACTCAATAAATGTGTCCTCCTATGATGACTGTGAGAGAAAGGATCCTCCTGCTCCGGACCTTCCTGCACATTCAAGAAGGTGCACAGGACTCAGTGGAGATTTCCACTGAAGCCTACCCTCTCCAGGATTTCTGCTACCAGCTGCTTGCACGCCCACTCACACATCGGCTCCCTCCCTGAGCATTCCATTTGACTCTGCCTGGGAAACAGATATCAATTAACCACGAGGAAGATGCAAAGCGGGCTTCTCCCTGGAGCAAGCACATCACTGCCCCGCCCTGCCATCCAACACCGTCCAGTGCTGGGCTCTGAACTCACCAGGTCAACCGGGGAGCAGCCTCTTCCCTCCCACTGCTTTTGCTAGTTGGAGAAAGAGTTCACTTTCAAATCTACCAAGAACTATACAAAGTAATAATGTTGCATTAAGGACCAATGAGAGCTTCTCGAAGCTTGCTGGCCATCTCTTTTAACTGATACTGAGAAAATCAAGGCTGAATACTGGATGTCCTTGATACAAAGGAATGAAATTCTAGGAGATTAAAGAAAAAAAAAAACAATAGGGGGCCAGCCTGGTGGCGCAGTGTTTAAGTGCGTGTGTTCGGCTTCTCAGCAGCCCAGGGTTCGCTGGTTCAGATCCTGGGTGCGGACATGGCACTGCTTGAAAGCCATGCGGTGGTAGGCGTCCCACATATAAAGTAGAGGAAGATGGGCATGGATGTTAGCTCAGGGCCAGTCTTCCTCAGCAAAAAGAGGAGTGGCAGTAGTTAGCTCAGGGCTAATCTTCCTCAAAAAAAAAAAAAAAAAAATACAATAGAGAATTCATCTCTTTAAATGGGTCAGCAAGGAGGGGTAAGTGTGGACCACAAGGATGGGGATCTAGAAATGACAAGCAGTAGACGCACATTCTAGAACCAAGAGGTGGCTGAGTTCTTTTGGGGCAGAGGTCATATCTTGTTCCCTGTGGTCCCCCCAGCATGTAGCACAGTTCCTGGCACAGAGAAGAAGCTCACCAAATATCTAACAAATATTACTAAACGAGCTACCTGGG
Source organism: Equus przewalskii (assembly GCF_037783145.1). Lineage (NCBI taxonomy): Eukaryota > Metazoa > Chordata > Mammalia > Perissodactyla > Equidae > Equus > Equus przewalskii. The sequence goes on from NC_091859.1 coordinate 29,836,139, forward strand.
AGAGGCAGAAGGAACACCTGCCACAAGAGAAAAATGACAGAGATATTTCTCCTCCTTCTTGGGAAACTGTGTGGGCTCGTAGCCGGAGCTCAGACAGATGTGAGTTTCACTCCTGCCATCATCCCAGGTTATAAATACTGTGGCGCTTTGCAGTAAAGTGGGGATCCCGACAGCATCGTCCTCATTCGATGGGTCTAAGGACGACCAGGAAGTCAGTGAGATGACGCAGGCAGTGCACTTACCCCAAGGTCCGGCAAATACAAAGTGCTCCATGAAGGAGAGCTTGCTTGATTGATTTCATCTTTAAGGACGAAACAGTAGGAAACACATTAGTCAAGTCTTCCTTTTAAGTGAGACTGCCCAAAACATCCCCTGCCCTGGGTAGAGGGCCCCTCCTTAGTCTTTTTCTTATCCGAAGTCTTGCCTCCACCTCCTGTGTCACCAAGATGAAGAAGCTGAGCTTTCCGCAGATGCTGAATCCCCCACACTGCTAAAGTCACAGAGAGAAACAAGGGAGGCCCAAATGCACAACCCAGAGCAGAGGCAGTCACAAGGCTCTGGCCTCACTGGGACCAAAAGCAAAGCCCCCAAAACTAAGTATCTAAGGAAGAAGCAACCCAGCAGAACATGAGCCTGCCCTCCTCTGAATCCCAAATAATAACAGCTAACATTTATTGAGAACTGGCCACAGGCCAGGCACTGTTCTCAGCACCGTCCCTGAGACTTACAAGAACCTAGAAGGCAGGTCTACTACTATCATCCCATTTTACAGATGAGAAAACTGACAGTTTCTTTGAAAGTGAGAATTTTCTCTCCCACACAGAGCCTCGTTCGGAACCCACCTCACAGACGTGCTTAAAACGCAGGGCCTGCCTTGAGCTGCACGGGAACGCCTTCACATCCGGGGGAAGCAGGGCTTAGGAGAAGGTTAGAGGGTCTCCGCACGCCGGCTGACACCACTAGGGAGACCCTCCTGACGCTTGGCAAAGCTTGTGCCAACAATCTGAAAAGGATTTTGAGAACTGAAGGTACTTCCCCTTCTCCCCAACAAGAAGTCATTCTGCCAAAAACTAGGCAACAGGAAATGAAGTCTACACTTCACCAATTCCATTCAGCGAATCCCAGGATTCTCTTCCATGAGCTGGCGGGTATCTTGGAGAACATTTTGGCTCAGCCCTTAATTTACAGGTGAAGAAAGGCAGTTCCACACAGGGGCACCTACTATGTGCAATGCACTGTGCCCAGGCTGCCCAAGGTGCAAAGACGGCCAAGAGCCATCCTGCCTTTCTCAAAAGGGCTCCTCCCAAGAACGGCACTTAGAGAACATTCGCTGTGGGCCCCACACTTTTCTAAGAACTCCACATTTATCCTCACAGCCACTCCCATTTCACAGATGAAGAAACTGAGTCAAGCTGACCATCTCAAGTTTACACAGGAGGTTCAACGGTCGGGGGCTCTCAAACCCAGGCAGCCCGTCTCCAGAGGCATGCTTAGAACCACCCCAGGCTCCCTGTTAGAGTCCTAGATTGGATCGCCCACTTCCCTCCCACCATCCTGTAGAAGATTGGGATACAAGTGTCCTTTGGCAGCCGGGGTGAATCCTACATGAACTGGGCCCAATTCACAACGGAATGACGACAGCCAGCAAGGATTCCTTCTAACCTGCAGCCATCAGCTGCATTCGTGGTTTTGAGCCACATGAATATGAGGAGCTTCACACAAGCTGGAGGGAACAGGGAGGGAATGGGCCCATAGGCAATACCAAGACAAAGCAGCAATTCCCCTTTTGTTACTGGGAAATTGCCCTTTGGCCAAAAAGATTCAAGGTGCTCCTGAGCCACCTGAACACCACCATTCTCCTCAAGTTCCAGGAAGCGGGGAACCTACCACAGTCGCCTCTTAGCACTTTCCCCTGCCCCGAGAACCTCGTGTGGCCTCTCAGTATCTCTAATGAAAGTAAACGAAGTGGAATTCTTTTCTCGAGTTTAAAAGGCAAATCATGATGGCGTTTTTTCCAGACATACATGAACTCCACACTCCAGCCGGTTTACAATTCTTTAAGTACCTGATTTACAACCCAAGGAGAAAATGTTTTGAAAACCTTGCAATTCGCATGGAAAGCTTGCCTGCTCTGCAGAGCTGATCACCAGGGCTCCGTAGACAGGGGGCTGGAGTCTCTGGGGGAAGATGAAAAATATGGGAGCAACTCAAGGAGGCCATGAGTTGCAAAGAACTGGGGGAGCAGAGGCCAAGGCTGGGAAGCAGGCCCCTCTTCCTCTCCAGCCATGGCACACTTGAGAGGCACTTGCCAATGGTGTCCACATGGCGGGGAGGAGAGAGGTGACCCATGAAAGGAAGAGGATGGAGTTCCAAGGAGCCTCCTCCTGGGAGTCCTTGCTGCCTCCCAACTTCACAGAACTACCCTGCGCAGGATTGCTGGTGCATTCTTCATGCAGTTGTTCATTCATACATTCATTCATTCATTCATTCCTTCCTTCACACTTACTGAGCACCATATGCCTGGCCCCCAGCTACAGGCCAGGGTGCAGGGGTGAGTAAGATAGCGCCCCTGCTTCCCTTCTAATGGGGGAGAGAAGGGAGGGTGTAGACAGACAAATCATTAAATCCACATGGTTAACATGCTCCAAAGGAAACAGACACAGGGCTGAGACAGAGGAATAAGGGAGTGGGAGTTTGGACATCCAGGCAGGAGCCTTGAAGGACATGGCAAATCCAGAGTTTCGTTCCCACGCAACCCATGGGAGGGTTTTAAGCAGGGAAATCCACGATCTGAGATAAGAAGACCACCAAGGGCTCGATGCTAGTACCTCTCACTAAAATACTACTACTAGTCTAGCTTTCAAGAGCCTACTATACACCAGGCTCTGCGCTCGAAGCTTCCAAACCCTATTTCTCATGGCGACCCCACTTGGTAGGATACTGGCGGCCACATTTTCTAGATAAGGGAACAGACGCTCGGAGAACACAGGCAGCCTACAGATCCTCTCGGCTGCTGAGTGGCGGGGAGGAATCTAAACCCAAGCCTGTCTGACGGGACAGCCGTGGTTTCCCCCTCTACACCTCATCTATATACAACCACGTGTTGTCCTCAGATTATTCCAGATGCATAAATGACACGCCCAACTAAATTCTAGGTATCTCAATGGCAGGACTTATACCATCCTCTGACATCTCCCACAGTCCTGGGCACATAGGTAAGCACTCATTAAGTACAGCTGGTTTATTGCTAGACTGAAAGGAAAAGGAGTGCCTACCTCCAAATTATGTTGTGTCTTCATGATGGGGACAATTTAGCCACTTGGTGATGAGTGACAGCTAATACAAAGAAGGATGCAAGGCGCCACCAGGGCTCCAAACAGGACCCTACAGGTCATCCACACACAAGGTGCCGGGTTGAGGGGCAAGTGAAAGGCCTCCAGCCCACTCATTCCTCACGGAGCCACCAGTCTGGGGGCTGCTTCAGGCCAGGAGGGGAGCCTTCTCAAACTCATCCACCTAGAAGGAGGCCTTTTTCTAATTCAGACAGATGTGCCTTTTAGATTAGCAATGGGCCTGGCTACATTTATTATGCACCCACTATGTGCCAGGCACTGGGCTAAAGGCTCAGTCACATAGCGTCATCGTACTGAACCCTCTCAGCAACCCATAAAATGAGAACTATGATGAGCCCTAGATGAGAGACAGAAGTTTGACGGAGATAAGTGATCAGCTCGAGATCACACAGTCATCAGCGGCTGGAACAGAATGCAGACCCAGGTGGTCTGGATCCAGGGCTCCCTCTCGAACACGGCACACAGCATGCCACTTTCCATTTCTTTCACAAAATGAGCCTGAGAGTTATGTGGACCCACAGGTTGGAATCTCAGGGGCCTGATAGATATGGGCTTCCACCCCCATCCCCACTCCCCACCCACCACTCCAAGCCCCAGGGTTTTTTTTTTAATAACAGCTTTATGGAGATAGAATTCATCTATCACACAATTCACCCATTTAAAATGTACAGTTCAGGGGTTTTTAGTATGTTCACGGAGTTGTACTATCATCACCACAAACAGTTTTAGAACATTCTCGTCACCCCAAAAAGGAACCCCATACCCATTAGCAGCCACTCCCAATTTACTGCCAACCCACCCTAGTCCTAGGCAACCATTAATCTATTTTCTGTCTCTCTGGATTCACCTACATTTCATAGAAATGGAATCATACAATATACGATCTTTTCTTTCACTTAGCATAATGTTTTCAAGCTTCATCCATGTTGTAGCATGTGTCAGTATTTCATTTCGTTTTATTGCTGAATAATAATCTATAAATATTCCATAAATAAAATTATGGAATGGATCACAAACAATATTCCATAAATAAAATGAACGTTCCATATTTTATTTATCTATTCAGCCACTGATGGACATTTGGGTTGCTTCTACTTTGGGGCTCTCAGGAATCATGCTGCTGTGAACCTTGGTGAGCAAGTTTCTGTGTGGACATGTGTTTGCATTTCTCCCAGGCAGATCCAGGAGTGGAACTGCCCATCCCTGTTTTAACATGCAGTTAAAAGTGTACCGAAGAGCCTTGCCGCGAAGTCAACATCTGGCTGCTCCTGGGCCATTTCCAGAGAATTTTATCAATACAGCCAGACTCCACTCATGGGTGGGTCATCTGGCTCGGCCCCTCCTATTCCAGAGCCCGGGATCTCCTCATTCCTGCACTGTACAGTGTCGTCTGGGCCAGCGCGATGATAAATGCATTCTGCTTTAAAGCAGATACTTCACAAATCATAACTTACAGATGCTCCAGGACTTTCATGTGGGAAAGACAAATGAGACTTATGCTGTCTGACTCCAGAGCCACTGAGGACAGGAAGCCAGGGCCAGAAAGCCGACCAGCCCTGGATAGATGTCTCTCCCTCCCTAACGTATGCATGCAAATGTAACAGAAGGGGAATTCGTGCACGGAGGGGTCTGCCTGGCTTCGCGGACTTTGCTACGTAACCTGCCATTCATTTCCAGCCATGGTCTCTCCTTCCCGACAAATCGGAAAGTTCCTTGAGATCAGGGATGATGACCTACACCCTCTACATCTCCTAACAGAGTCCCCTGCTCAATGTATTCACTTCAGTTCCATCCTACAAGCCTTTGCTGAGGACCTACTACGTGCCTGGCACTATGCCAGGTGCTGAGAGTAGGCTCCAGATGGTTAGACAGGGCTTACCAACAGACAAGACACAGGGACCCACCCTTATCTCCTGCTGCCTCCCAGGAGGAAGAACCATGCAGAGGTCGTGGCGTGGTGTGCGTGCACTTCTGTCTGCAGATAGGGAAGGGAACAACTGACCTCTCCAGGCCCCCTACAGATTCTAGAATCTGAGGCTGCTTAAGGAGCAAAGAACTCAGTGCCTGTCCAGGTAGAGAGCTCCCTGATTCACTGAAACACAGTCAAGGCCCCACAAGGGGAGAGTTTGCCAGAAGCAGACATATTTCTCGTCCCTCATGTGGTTCCCATCCTTATCTTCTCACACCTCAGATCTTGGGAAAACCTCCAGGCTGGCCTCCTGCTCCAAGCCAGCACACCAGATAGAAGGGCTCAGAGCCCCGCTGAGAGCAGAACCCAGCTCGGCCCCCCAGAGGAAGGGAGACAGTCAAGGCCTCTGCCGTCACACTGCCGGGGTCCTAACCCTGACTCTGCTGCTGCATGTGACCTTGGGCAGGCTAGTAAACCTCTCTGTGGCTCAGTTTCCTCATCCAGAAAATGGGACCATAACAGGATTGTTACAAGGATTACATCAGTTAATATGTACCTGGCATGTTATAAGCACTCAAGAAGTATCAGCTAATAGTATCATCATTATTAACTATTATTATTACCCTCATCCCATCTTACCAATCTTGCCTCCTACTCTGTCACAGCACAAACTCTGCATTCCAAGCAATCTGGCCTGCCCACCTGGAAGCTTCTCTCTGCCTGAGACGCCCCATATTTCAGTCTTCTGAAACCCTAATCAAGGGCCATCTTCAACAGCGCTTGCCCCCTCAATCCTACAGTAAGTACTCCACGGCCCCTTCTCTTCATCCCCTTCCTGAGCAGCAACAAGAAACTCCCCAGAAAAAGAAGCATCCCTTAGCTGGTCTTCTTGTACCGAGAGTGAAGTACCACACCCAAGGGCAGAGGTCACCAGCTGTGTAACAGAAGGAATGTTCTCCATTTCTCTGCAGCAATGGGCTTCAAAATAGATAGACTTGTTTGACACCGTCTAGGTGTATGGCCCTGGGCAAATGACTTTATCTCCCTAAGCATCTTTTACCCCTTCTGTTAAATGGACCTAACTAGTGTGCACACCTCCTGGGGTTGTTGTGAGGATTAAGTGAGAGAAAATGTCTGTAGAGCACTTAGCAGGGTGCGACACACCCCAGGCTCTTAACAATATCAGCTGGTAGCAATAATAGCAGCAGTGGCAATACGGGGAGGGGTGTTCCTGTCCAGGATCGAACGCAATTTAATGGACCAAGCTTCAAGGACCTATGCTCCAACTTGAAAATCATCTGAAATAAGAGAGTCCTGCAGAGAAGAGGGACCCACGGCCTAGGCACTGCTCACACTGTCTCTTCCAGCAGACATAAGCTCCTCGGGTTTATTCACGTCTATGTCCCATGAATAACATAGTGAGAAGCACATGGCAGATGGCAATAAATCTTTGTTCAACTGAACAGAATTAGCTCAATATTTGTAAGTACATTTCATCTTTGCTACTAGATGAGAAGCTCTTTAAGAGTGAGGATCATGTCTTGCTCTTGTAAAGATTTATTAAATGAGTGATAGAAAAATACTAACTCTAGAATCAGGTTGCTTAGACCCCGCTCAGTCACCTACCAGCTGGGCAACCTCAGGAAAGTCACTTAACACTTCCATGCCTTACTTCCCCCACCTCCAGGATGAGACATTTGGACCAAACGTTTGCCAACGTCCCTTACTCCCTGAAACTGGGTTTGGGCCTCAGCCGCAACATGGCACCTCAGCCACCGTGTATACAGCAGCCACACACCCCCTGGCACGGCAGGCCAGCTTACTAAATTGGGCCCCTGATCTGTGGTTTTTCCAGCACCAGGCTGTGAATAACCTTGGGCCAGTGCTTAAAACACCCATTTCTGGTCAAATCACTTCCCTTGCTCAGTGAAGATGCCCCATTACCTAGTCTAGAGCTCTGGTACCTGGGGACATCATGGCAAACTGGGGGCACACTCTGCCCACCAGTCCTCTACTCCCATGCCGGACCCCTCCCTCCCAGAGACCTTGCCTCCCACTCATGCCCCACCATATCCTGCTCACAGGAGAAAACCTGGTGCAGAGGGAAAGTTGAACTTGGCCCTTGACGATGAGGTGATCACATGATACCTCTCGCCAAAATGTTGTTTTTGGTTTTGGGGTTTTGGCAATACTTTGTGCAGCCTGAAGGTCCAGGGAGCTTGGCTCAAAGAAAATGCACACCATGTTATGACAGAGGAGCTCCTCTCCACAGCCCTGCCCAATATTGTATCAAAACAGAAGTTGTGCAATAAACAAAGCCCAAATTCAAGGCTTTAGAGATGTGTTCAGATCTTATCAGAATCTGGCTGATTGTCTTGGCTTCCTCTGGGCCCATTTCCCTAATTAACCTCACATTCCCTAATTAACCTGAAAAGTCTATTATTTCCCCCTACCTCTCTCTCAGTGATACAAGGCTAATTGTCCAATGCATCATGTCTCTCTGATGGTCTTAAATCTAAATGAAAGTCCAAGGGAGATGAGAAAAACATTTGCTAAAAGAGGGAATGACATTGGCTAATTTCCCCTTTTGAGGCTTTCTATAGATTATTCTGCGCTTAGAACAAGTCCGTGAAGTTGGTACTATCAGCAGCCCATTTTACAGATGAGGAAGCTGAGGTTTTAAAAAGTGACATAGCCGGGGGCTGGCCCCGTGGCTGAGTGGTTAAGTCTGCGCGCTCCGCTGCAGGCGGCCCAGTGTTTCGTTGGTTCGAATCCTGGGCACGGACATGGCACTGCTCATCAAACCACGCTGAGGCAGCGTCCCACATGCTACAACTAGAAGGACCCACAACGAAGAATATACAACTATGTACTGGGGGGCTTTGGGGAGAAAAAGGAAAAAAAAATAAAATCTTTAAAAAAAAAAAAAGTGACATAGCCAATGCAAGGTCACAAAGCAGTAAAGGATCAGTTAGGATAGGAACCTAAGGCAGGGCTCTTAGCCCTTTTGCAAGAGAGCCTCATTGTTAGGCTTGCTAATCTCTGGAACAACCCACTTTGAGTCCTGGTCTCATGGACATGTCAGGCAGAGGCCACAAGACCACACTGGGGAATGAAGAGGGGAGGATGCCCGGACCACGCAGGGGGCAGACTCCAAGTTCCTGATACTGCAGCTCTCTCCGGAACTGCCTTTCACAGAACATAGAAGGTGAAGGCGTGTGGTGTTGTGTTTGACTCAGAAGGCCCTTCCAGACGTGCAATCAAAAGCCACAACATTCTCATTTTTAAACACTTCTCTGTCTGTGAGCTGCTTTCAACAGGCATGCTGATCCCACAGCATCTCACGCCCCGGACTTTGGCCACTCACACTGGCAAGGCGGCTTCAAGCCACTGCTCCTCTTGAGAGGTGCCATAAAAGGTATGGGGACAAACAGAAACAAAACACCACTTCGGAATTCTACCTGAAGATTGAAAAGGCAGAACAGAGACTTCACTCTCTCAAGTCTCCTTAATTGCCCCTCAAAAGCAAGCTGTAGATATTTCGTGCATCCTTAGAAACTGAGGAAAACTCCAAGTCCACACTTCAGATGAAAACGTCTTGCTGCTCTTGACGGATTCTGAGTCACCAGGCACTGTACAGGCAAGAACAACTTGCTGACCAATTTTTTACGTGTTTGTTTTATTTTCTGTCGAGCCAGGCACAGGGAATTTTCCACCTGACAATCCCTGTTTCTCACTTAAGTTCTCACACCATCTGCGAGCAGTGCGCTCAGCAAGGGGAGGACTCAAGGCCAAGGCGGCCTGCCCATCACCCGACCTCAGTTTTCCCATCTGTTTACTGCAAGGTTTTCACCAGCTGACTCTGCTAACGTTCAAAACTTATCTATCGAATAGAAAGCAGTTTGGGGATTGCCAGCTTCCGGGCCTGGATCTGCCACCGGATTCAAAATCTTTACATAATTTTTGAGTAAAACAAGAGATTTAGCTGAAATTAATAGCACAATGGGAAACCGCACTAGAGATGGACAATAACAGCAAGACTCAAGTCTGGCGGCAGAGAAATGAGCCTCTTCCGTTCTCAGGGCGCCCCCTAGTGGTCCTTCTGCTAAATCCCGACGGAATGTTCGGAGTTTCTGCAAATAAAAGAGACAGACACCCACCACAAGAGAAAGGCAGGCTCCGGTGTACTGATGCAATCCCTTTCGCTGTAACCTAGTCTGGGGATCAGGCAGCCAGAGGAATGCCTGACAGGAAGCCCCACTGAAGCTCAGAAAGGTGTCTGCCATGAGACAAGGTTTCACTCTTCCAGTTTGCAGCAGCTCCCCAACTTTCAGGCTTCTGTGTCCCCTCACAGAGCCCAGACACACCCTTACCACTCAACCCTTCACGAGCTCACATCCTCAACCTGCAGCTCGAAGCGCGTCTGTTTTTCATTATTCCGCTTTCCAACTTCCCAGTGCGATTCTTCAACAGCTATTAAGACAACATGAGCAAGGAGCTAAGCTTAGTTTTTGCTTATTCAACGTCCAGCCTGGGGAATATCACCTCAGAAGGAAAGCATGAATGAAGTGCACGTTTCTCAACCTCTTCCTCCACAAACCCGCACGGCTGTTCCTCGGAAGGTCATCTTTACAACTATCTCCTCCTTAAAATTTTCAACCTACAAAAATGGCACCTGCGCATAGTGAATTCTCAACGACTTGCTTGCTGTAGAATTTCTTTATGGGAGACAGCTTAAAAATACAACGTCTCAAATTTCCAATTAACCTATAACAAGACTTTTTTTTTTTTAAGCTAGGGGATAAAGTTGTATCAACCCAAACAGTGAAGCTTAGAATGAGGGAGTTCTCCAAGCATCCAAATATTTGAGAATTGGGGGGCTGAACCTTCCGATTGGTGCCCCATTTTTTCCAGAGAACTGATGCTGCACAGATGCAAAAGCAATAGATCAGCATCAACCTACAACTTCATTTGACAGTTCATTTTGCTTTTTCCCTGTGGTCATTTAAGTTTATAAGCAACCCTGGGCCCCGAAACACCCCCAAAAGTGTACACAAGGAGTCCTATAATTAGTTCCTGACTTTGGCTCTAAATCGACTAAAATACATCTAACATGCTTCAAATCAAAGAACCATGTTAATTTTTTGCCACACACCACACAAAATCTTTCTGGAACAGTCACTTTGAACCCAGCCCGCTAGCCACAAGCAGTGTGGATTTCAAGTGCCTGTTCTGCAGAAAGGAAAATGACAACAAACCAAGTCTGGGACAATGCAGAGACCCCAAGGCACTGAAAGCGCTCCCTGGGGATGTGCAAATGGTGCTGGGACTCTGGCAGGATTTCAGCTGTCACAAAGCGTGGGGCGGCTGGGCCAGACCCCTTAAGCAACTTAGTAGCCCTGCAGTCAGGACCTGAAATGCAATTGAGTCCCTGCAACTCAGCGTCTGTGCGGCTCCCTATGCCCTGGGCATTTCAGTCCTCCCAGAAGCCATACGCTAACTGTCACAACCCTCAGGCGTGCAGCAGCCTTCGCTTTTGCTCCCTAACCTTCACTCTTAAAAACAGGCAGAAGCCTGCCCTCCCTTGCAGCAGACGGCAGCACCGGGGTGATGAGGAGTAGAAGGGAGGATGCAGGGGGAGAGGGAGTCGCATTCATCCACAGGACATTGGACTTGGGGGACCAGCTCTGAGCTGAGGATGTGGGTCTGTTTGGAGTTAGAGCAATAAGGCATTCCAGGGCACGGTCTGAATGCGTGCCCGCGAGGGAGAATCCGCTGGTCCCAACGTTGCAAAGTGTTTGCAAATCATAAACACTACTTTGCTGCTGGGATAAAAACCCCCAAAATATGCGCAGACAGGATGTAACAAGTGTTTCGGGAGAGAGACACGCCTGAGTCGCGGGGAGCTGGGGGGAGAGCGAGGAGTCTGTCTGGGGGGTCCCGGGAAACCCCTTCCCGGACAAGAAAGCCTCCGTGCCCAAGACCCCCGCCCCGCGCGCCCTCGGTCCCCAGCCCTGTCCAGCCCGCGCCCCTCAGGGTTCTCCCCACTCACCACTCGGCCCGAAAACCTCTCGGTGGCCCTCTTGACTTTGCCATAGGTGCCTTTGCCCAGGGTCTCCTGCAGCTCGTAGCGGTGCTTCAAGTTGTGCTTGTGGTGATGCCGCTTCACCCCGTGCGGCTTCCTGGGCTCCGGGGCCGCCGCTGCTGCGGGGGCTGCAGTCGCCCCCGCCCCCGCCTCCGGGAGAGAGCCCGGCGCCCCCGGCCCCAAGTCGGGGCCGTCCCCAGCCGCGGGTGCAGCGGCCCCCTCCATGTCTAAACGCGGGGCGAGCCGGGCTGGAGAGGGCAGGACCGGGCGCAGCGCTCGGGGAGTCGGGGTCCCCGTGGAGGCAAGCCGGGGTGCGCTCAAGGTCGCCCCCGCAGCATCGGGGAGGCGGCCCGATCCCGCTCAGGCTGCGGCTCGGTCACTGGCGGCGGCGGGGACGGCACATCTGGCGCCGCCGGCGCGCACGGTCCGCGCACCGCCCACCGGCCGCGGCGAGCTGCGGATCGGCGGGCGAGGTGGCGGCGGTGGCAGGGGAGGCGGTGGTGTTCGCGGGAGGGAGGGAAGAGGGGTGGCTCCGCGCGCCGGAGGGGGAGTGTTATGTGGGGCGCCGCGCCCCCCGACCCCTCCCCCGGAGGACGGCAGACGGGCGGGGGCGGGGACGGCGCGCTCGCCGGGCCCCGGGGAGGGGCGCGAGGGGCGGCGTGCCCGGGGCTTCCCCACCTCACCGCCGCCCCTGGGGCCCGGGGCCACCCCGCGCTGGGAGGGGGATGGGCGCGTGTCGCGACGCGCCCTTTGTGCCGCGAGGTGTAGGCCGCAGCGGCGGCCAGGGGGCTTTGTCCTCGCTCGGCCGGGATGGGGACGGGGGGGTTCCAAGCCCGGGCGCCCCCTCCCCGGGCTCGCCCGCCGCAGCTACCGCGGGCCCGTCGCCGCCGCCGCCGCCTGCTCCGGCCGCTCGGCTTCCCTTCCTGCTCGCGCCCGGGCGGCGGCGGCTCGCTGAGCCCCGGGCCCGGGGAAGCGAGAGCGCGCCGAGCTGGGGGCCGCCGGGGCCCGCTCGCGATCCGGCCGGGGGGGCCCCGGGTCCGGGCGCCCCTTCATTTTCTTTCGGGTGTCGCGGCGGCCGCCAGGCCGGGGATGGGGGAAAGGCTGGGGGGGCAGGGCGGGTGTTGGGTTACAGGCGGTGAGTCACGGCCCCCTCCCGGCGCAGTGCGCGCCCTGCCCGCCTAGCCAGGGCTGGCACCCCCGCCGCGCGCGCCCCCGCCTCGGGCTGGGGAAGGGCCGCCCGCCCCGAGAACCCCGAGAGGGGCGCCGGGACCCCGGCCCCGCGGGCTCCCCGAAGCAAGGCGGAGTCAGGGAGGAAGGGAGGCTCCGAGGCCGACGCTGGGCCCGCCGCCGGCCCTGCAACACCAGCCCGGACTCCGGCCGGCGGGGCAGCCGCCTGGGAGGAGAGGAGAGTTGGGGGCGTGGGGGAGACGGGGCGCCCACCCTGACCGCCGAGGCTGCCTTCGGAGGTGGGCAAACCAGGGACCTCGGATGGAGCCGGGGCCGGGGCCTGCGACTTGCAGGCCTCTTGGCCCCTCGGGCCCTGGCAGTTTTCCTTTAAGTGAAAGGGCCGGATCCTGGAGATGGTAACAGCCAAGGTACCCCCGCAATCCGAGGGTCAGGCAGGGAGGGCCTCCACCGCGGCGAGGCTGCCTCCGTCCTCCTAAGAAGCGGCGAGTAAAAATAAGGGAAAAAGCAAGAGGAAAAGAGGCCTCAGGGAATTTTTTTATGAACGGTGCAGTAGACCAGACTGGGATAGGAAGAGAGGTATGAAGAATGTCTGGTGCGTTCTGCACATCCACTGGTGCTTCTTTACGTTTCCTCCCGTGAGCTGGCTCGACCTTCCTCCGCAGCTCTCGGGTTCATCCTTTGTGCATTCCTGCTGACTTCACTCCTGTCTACCCCTTATCACCTTACCCTGCACTCCTGCACAAGCCGGTCCTCCCCGGGAGCCCCCTCCTTGCTGCCAGAGTAAGGGCCTAAAACGCTGCCATCATCATATCCTCCATGGTGTGCCTCTGCCACACTCCAGTGCTTGGTATTCTTGTCTGTCCCAACTTTTCTGCTGATGCTTGACATAAACCCCTCTGCCCCTTCCTGCCTTCCCCAGAAGCACACTGGTTATTGCATAATACAAACGCAAAGGCCGTGTTTATTCAATTCCTATTCCATCCTCCACCCTTGCAGGGCCTCCCTGCCCACCCCCTGAAACTATAGTCTGCTTTTAGACGAAGTCTAGACATTGTGCGTGCAGATTAAAGAGTCAGAGCGAATATTATGCACATTGAGCCGGGCTCCCCAGTGGATGGGCTGTGTGACCTTGGTCATATGACTTAACCTCTCAGAGCTTCAGTTTCTCCTTCTTAGAATATGGGTTAGCAGATCTGTTTGCAGATAAACAGATTGTGTCCTAGTGGTAATTAAAACTGTTCACCAAATATTTTCTGGTTCTTCCCCTCCCCAGGGATGTGGTGGGAATCCACTACCCCATCCTCTTGAAATTAGGTGAGGCCGTATGACTTGCTTAGGCCAATGGAATGAGCAAAAGTGATAGGCATTGTTTTCAGGTGGCAACTTTTAAGAGCCAATGGACAAATCCCCGTGTCTTGACAATTCAGAGAGGACAGTCTTAGCAATCCTATCTTGACACCCATGGAAGTACAGAGATAAAGCCTCCCCCAGCCAGCCTGGGTCTCTAAAGATGGCTGAGCAGTCCCACCTAACCTGCATTAGAAAAGTAGTGTGAGCAATATTAAATGTGTTTGTGTTAAACCAGTGAGATTTGGTGGATTGTTTGTTATGGCAGCATAACCTAGCTTATTCTGGCTGATAGTGTTGCTTCCATGGGCCTGGGACTTAATCAGTGTTTGTTGAATGAATAACACCCACCATATGCTGGTACCACCATGACAGTAAACCCTCCTCTGTAAGGTGGCTGTTAGAATCCCTATTTTCAATTGAGGAAACCATTTCAGAAAGGTTGAGTGATTTGCCTGAGATTACACAGCTTGTAAATAGCAGCACCAGGATTTAAACCCTACCTGTGCGGTGCCAAAGCTGGTGCTCTTCCTCCTCCACGTGGGCTGTGCTGCCTCTCCTTAAAAGGGAAGGATGGAAACACCCAATACATGCCTGGCACGCAGTCATGCCCAAGCGCTGGGAGTTCCTCTCCAGACTGAATTCCTATAGCATTTATAACTCAAACCACACTTTAGCACAATGTTATCATGCATTGTGTTCGAGTGTTTTCACGTAGACAAAGCATTTCCTCCAACAAGATCCCACGCTCCTTGATTTAGAGCTTGAGTTCTGGAGTCACACTGCCTGGGTTCAAATCCCTGTTCCACCACCAGGAATTGACCATCTTGGACAATTCTTTTCCCTCTCTGTGCCCCGGTTCTCTCATCTACAAAATGGTGATGGGCATAACATAGGTGGTATTGACGGTGGTAACAATAATAAGTTGCACGGGGTTGGTATGAGGATTAAGGGATAGAATATATACACTCAATAAATCATGGCTATTAATATTATATTTATTTGTCGTCTTCCACGGCTCCTGCTAGAATTCAGGCAATTATAAGCAGTTTAATCACACTACTTGATTAGACTGGTTTCTGGCTTCATTCTGGATATGGGACAGATGTTGTAACATCTGCAATTGGAAGCATGACATCCACACTGTCCTACAACTTACATTTAAATAAGGCTCATTACTTGTTCTTTATTACACTTTCTATTTCCAAAGCAATTTAAAAGAAAGGAGGTATGTTGCTTTCTTGAGAAATCTTTGTTCATAAAACACAGTAATACCAGTTATCATTGATCTACTATCTACTGTCTGCCAGGACCTTTATATGTATTGTCTCTAATCATCACAAAACTGCAAGGTGGGCGTGGTGATCCCCATTTGGCTGTTAAGAGCACTGAGTCTCAAAGAAGTTAAGTTGCTTGTGATGAGGAAGGCACTGCCTGAATCAAGATTTGGAGCCAGGTTTCTGACTCTAAGGCTTTGCTCTGACCCCTATTCCAAGCTGCCTGACATCCCAGCTCCCATCCCGTGCTTTGAGTGACACCACACCAGTCTTCCATTTGTCTAGAAGAGCGTTTGGAAAGTCACCTAAGCTTGTGACTTCTAACCTGAGTATGTTATCTGGTACACGTCTTACATTAAAGAGCAACCTAAGAAGTTACTTATTCTTCACCCTGGCGGAAGATTGCTAGCTGCGCACCACATATTCATGCTTCTCCTTCCATAGGGAGCAGACTGACAGCTCGCAGCTGGAGATCTATTTCCCAGCCTCCCTTGCATCCAAGCGTGGCCATGTGACTAGTTCTCTCTAATGGCATACGAGCAAAAGTAATGTTCATTACTTCTAGGCCAGTAAGTAAAAAATGGGTATGCCTTCCGCAATTTGCCTAGCTGGAGGCAGAGGACTCCCAAGCCCCAGAGTACGGTGGAGTCACTAGATAAAAGACACCTGTGTCTCTGCATCACCCGGAGGAATAAAGCCACTTCCTGACCTGACGTTGGACTGGTACTTGAGTGAGAAATAAACTTCTATTGTGTTAAGCTCCTGGAATTAGGGAGTTGTTACAGCAGCTAAAAGTGCCCTAATACATACAGCTCACAGTAAGTTTGAATTTACATATAAAAAGCAAAAGGGCAGATTATAACAACCATCTGAATAGTTGGAACCAAAAATGCCACTTTTATATTCTCTGTCTACTTACTTAAGGAGAAAGTAGATTATTTGGAACCAGAGTGTTTCCTTTCATTTTTTCTGGATTACGTGTATCAGAGATCAAATAAGAGGAGTATTCAAGGTCATAAAACAGTGAGGAACAAACTTATTCATTCAACAATATTTCTTATTTCCCACTACATATCAGGCACCCAGGGCTCGGGGTGCGCTGGGACAAGACAGGCGTGGTCTCACCTTTATAAAGCTTCCAGTCTGTGGATACTAAACACAATTTATAGCATTCAACTGACCTCTGGCCACCCCACTTCTTGGGAGAACGCAGGCTATTTGAATGTGGAATAGATAACTAAAATAAAAACCAAAATTTACTCACAAATCAAAACAGAAAGCTATGTTTCTCCCCCTGCTAAGTGGCTAGAGAAAGAGTCAAGAGGGTGGTTAAGAGCATAGACCAGAATCAAAACCAGCTGAGTTCAAATCCTGCCTCCACCACTGTCAAGTTGTGTGATCCTGGGCAGCTTCCTCTGTGTTTCTCAGTTTCTCCATCTTTAAAGTGGGCACATTAGTCATACCTAGCTCAAAAGGTTTTTGTGGCGGATTGGTTGAGTTAATGCAAAAAAAAGGAAAACCCCTAAAAACAGCACAAGATGCATTATAGCACCCAATAAAAGTCAGCTGCTAATGTTATTTGCTGCGTTTCCAGTGGTGGTATATTTTGTGTAGAAAAGCGTACAAGGGAAGACCTTTTTATGGGGGTTGATAGATGGTGACACCAGGAAACAGAATTATGAGTAGAATCTGTCCAAATTACAAGGATTCAACTGAAATAATCCGATTGAGATCCCACTTTCCATTTTTCTCATCTATTTGGTGACTGAGAGGGCAGAATGATCATGTTTGGGAAGAGCATCAGTTTGAGTACCCACCGTAGCATGGGGACAATCACAGGACAAGAGGCAGGGCTTCCAGGCCCTGCTGGACTGCTGATGCTGCCTCGGGCAGGTGCCCTCACCTCTCTGTGGGATGCTGTCATCAGATGAGACGACCTATGATGAGCCTCTGGCACTGACAGTTCTTGATTCCTTCCAGAGATTCAGTCTTACGTTCCTTGCACGCTCCTTCTCTTCCTCCCTTCTCTGGGCATGTGTGAAGAGGATGGGGCAAGCAGATGATTGACAGCAGCTTGGTTTACTTTGTTTTCTCTGTCCTAAACTTTAGCCTGAAGAATAAGATAGTGTCTTCCTGAGAGAATAAAGCAGCCAAGATCCATTGGAAGGTTCTATCATCAAGAAAGGAAACTGAAATGTGATGAATTCCCCATCAACAGGGAAAGCACTGGCAGGACTCCAGAAACAGAAAGCAACACCGCGTCACCCTGGAAAGAGTGGCCGCCAGAAAGTCAAGAGAGTAGATCCATCACATGCAGGGATGCGCTGGGGTCAGGTGGGAGAACTCTCACTGGCCACAACGGAAGAGCCTTTCTGTCCCATACAGAAGTGAACCAGAACAAGGTCCCTGCCTTCATCAGGTTTGCAGATAGACAGTGAGCCCTGAACAAATACGTGTATTGCCTGTCAGGTACTAGGAAGGGCTGGCAGGAAGAATAAAGCAGGTTAAGGCGGTAGAGAATGATGAAGGTGGTAAGGGGAACACTTTCTGGTAAGGTGACACTTGAGCAGAGGCCCCAAGAAAGTGAGGGAGTGTACCATCTGGATATCTCGGGGACAATATGGATATCTGGGAGAACAGCCTCCCAGGCATAGTGAGTGCCAAGGCCCTGAGGCAGGAATATCCTTGGCACGTTCATGAAACAGTGAGGAGGTCATTGTGAGTGGAGGGAATAGGAAGAGAGGAGTAGGAGTTGAGGCCAGAGAGGTAACAAAGGACCAGATCCTGAAAGGCTTTGTGGAATGATGTAAGACGTTTATTCTGAGTCAGGCAGGAAGCCATTGGCCAATTCTGATTAGAGCGATGACATAATCAGACTTGAGTTTGAAAGGTCTTCCTCTGGCCACTGTATAGACAACAGACTTGGAGAGAGAGGGTTATGATTTGGGGGGCGTGGGGGACGGGGACTATGACAAATTCTAAGGAGAGGCACCTACAAGAACTACAGAGCAAGAACTCCAACACTCAGTCACTCTCCTCAGTGCCATCCCTCCTCCATGGTCACCATAATTCATTCTGAGAATACACATCTGTCTGACCCTGTGTCTCCCTCCTCTGGGATGCTGCTGGTGGTCTTCAGGACAAAGTCCAAACTCCTTAGCCTGGCACACGGGGCAGCATGACAGAGTAACAAGAGCATTGGCATAACATCAGAAAGACCCAGATTAGAATCCTGCCCTTATTGTTCATCAGCTGTGTGACTTGGCCCAAGTCACTCAACCTCTCTGACCTTGGTTTGTTCTCTTTCCTCCTTGTCCTGGATATTGTTACCTGCATGTCAGCTCCATGAGGACAGGGACTTCGTCCTGTTCCCTGCTGTATATTCAGCCTCAGGAACGATGCCTAGCACATAGTAGGCAGTCAACACATGTGTGTGGAGTCAATGAATGAGCTAATATAGGAGAAAGCATCCAGCAGAGTGGCTGGCACGCCGGTGCCCGGCAAATGCGCCTTCCCCCTGCGGGGTAATGCTCGTTCCCTGCGTGGTCTGCCCCTAACAGTACTCTGATTTGTATCCACACCACCTCTTCCCACCAGCACTGTACGTTCCAGGGGCACTTCTTGCTGTTTCTCTGCCTTTGCACATGCTGTGCCCAATGCCTGGAACACCCCCTTTCCTGTCCTCCAGATGTCAAACTCCTACTCTTTTTGGAGACCTGGCTTAAGACGTCACCTCTCCTGTGATCTGCACTGGACAGAACTGTCCCCAGGGCACTCAGTTTCTAGGTCTCTTATAGCACTTACCTCATGGAATTACAATTATTCCATTACGTGCCCAGCTCTGCCCCATTGCCGGGAGCTCTAGGATGGTCAGGTCTAGAAGTGCTGTCCAATAGAAATATAACATGAGCTGCATATGTCTTTTCGGCTTTTCTAGCAGCCACATTAAAAAAAAGTAAAAACAAAGAGAGAAAGAAATTCATTTTAATAATGTATTTTATTTCCCCTAATGTGTCCAAAACATTATCATTTCAATATACAATCAATATGTAATCAACATAATTTTACATTTTTCTTTTTGTTGTCTCTTTGAAGTCCATTGTGTATTTTACACTTTCGGTAAATCTCAATTCAGAGCTAAGTTTTGAATGGTCAAAGTGAAATGTAACCCTAGCAAAACAGTAAAGTTGTATTTAACAGGAAAATATTTTAAACTGCTCCAGGGTTTTTTAATTTAAATTTTAGTTAATTGCATAAAATTAAAGTTTTAGTTCCCCAGTCACAGAGGCACATTTCAAGTGCTCAATGGCCACATGTGGCTAGTGGCTACTGTATCCAACAGTACAAATCCAGATCTTAGTCTTCTTTCTAGTAGAGGTATGAGTCTGGCTTGTAATGGGTGCCATATAAACACTGAGTGGATGGATAAATGGATGGATGGATGGGTAGATGGATAGACGGATAAATGGATGGATGGATAGTTGGATGGATGGATAAATGAATGAATGGATAGATGGATGGATGGATAAGTGGATAGATGAATAGATGGATGGATGGATGGATGGATGGATGAATGGATGGATGGATAGTTGGATGGATGGATAAATGAATGAATGGATAGATGGATGGATGGATAAGTGGATAGATGGATAGATGAATGGATGGATGGATGGATGGATGAATGGATGGATGGATAGTTGGATGGATGGATAAATGGATGGATAGATGAATTTTACCACCTTTACTTCCTCCCTAGTTTATCTTTCTGTTTCTTACTCTGGAAATGCATAGCCCGGGAAAGAAAGAATGAACTTAAGGGAAAGGGGAATCCATAGAAATATTCTTCGGACTACAATTTTTCAACTTGCCCATTGGGCAAAGTTCAAAAGCATCAAAGTTCTGCTCTCTGACCCATGCAGCTCAGCAACCCAGCTCTTTGTTCAAATATCGCCTTCTCAGTGGGGTCTTTCCTGACCATCCTGTTTAAAATTATAGCCCACTGTCTCCTCTGCCGTCCCACCACTGATGTTCCTTATCCGCTTTCCCTGCTTTATTCACCACAGCATTTCCCAGTGTGTAATATATTATGTAATCTACTTATTTATTATGTTTGTCTGGACAAAACAGAGATTTTTATCGGTATGATTCACTCATGAATCCCCACTACCTGGGATATAATAGGTGCTCAATAGTTATTTGTGGAATGAACAAATGAGTGGATAAATAATTTGAGTTCCAGCTCTTTCATCTGCCAGCTCTATGACCCCAGTAAGTAATTAAAGGTTAAACCTCAGTTCCCTCATCTATAAAATGGGTATCATAGTAATACTTACCTTATAGAGTTGTGTGATGTGATCCTACAGCATTAATGCTTACCTTATAGGACTAAATAAGATAATGCCTGTGAAGCATTTGGCATAGTACCTACATAGGCATGTGGTAAGCACTGACAAGTGGTAGCTGCTATTATTGCTGTTTAAATAATAATATTATTAGATTTATTCTATCAGCTTCTGTAACAACCATATAAAGCAATTACAATCTCCCAAGTAATTCTGTCCCAAACTAAAAATTAGATCAGGGAAAAGTATTTTTAGGATCTAGATTTCCTACATAATTGCCTATATTTACCTGTCCTGTTTTTATTTGTATTTCTAACCATGGGATACTGGTCCCTCAGCCCCTCCCCCCCCACCCCCGCCAAGACCCGGGACAGCTCAGTGTCAGGTCCTGCATCCATTATGTTTACTGTCACCAAGGACTTAAGCTTGACAAGCAGGCACGAGAGGGAGGGCATTCCAGGCGCATCACCAGCCTGCCCATGAGGGCAGAAGCTCTTGGCCCACCTCCTCTGGAGCGGTCACACAGGCCTTAGATGGCCCGGGACCTGGCAGCTGGACCCAAGCGGAGCCAGGCTGCCCAGGCGGCCGGCTGGTGAGGCATGTGTTAGCCACCTTCCCGGCAGATGAGGCACGTGCCCCAGATTCCCCTCAAGGGCCTGCTTCTCCTGCTCCCTCTCCAGCTTCATCCTTAAAACCCTTAACTTAATAGGCACATTTCCAATCTGCTTCCCTTCATGGTGCTCTGCATCCACCTGTTCGTTCATCCATGCACCAGATGGTACTTGAGCATGTATGAGATGCAGTCATTGTGCAAGGACTGGGGCTAAAGAGTAATATAAGACAGTCCTCTGCCCTCAGGAAGTTTCTAATACCACCCATCAGAATCATGCTTTCACAGTTTACAAAAGCTTTCACCAAGGGTTCTCTTTTAATTCTCAAAATGATACCTTACTTGGGATTAGATATTTTTGTTTCCCTCACATTTCACTGGATGTGCTAAGAGATTGGGTGCCTTACCTAAGGTCTCATGGCTCACAGATGGGGAGCCAGGACTCAAACTCAAATATTTTGGCTACCCTGCAGCTGGTGTCCAAGCAACATCACATCTCACAAACAGCACTTCTATAAAAGTCACAAAAGTCAGCTCCCTGAAAGATACAGGCCATTTGATAGTAGGTCTAATGGCTCCAAAGAGAAATTGCATGTTATACGTGGGGCAGGGAGACTGACTCCCTCCCCAGCACGACAGAAGGGGGCTTCTGGGAAACTTGCAGGCATTGGGAGCCTCCCCAGATCTGTCTTTCCCTGGTCCCTCCAATATGAGCACCCTCCTCGGGATTCCTGAAACCTCTGAGCTCAGAGCCCCGACTGCCCAAATTACCAGGATGCAAACAAACACTGGAAGCACACACACAGGTATGAACCACACCGCTTGCCCCCTGAAGCACCATTTCTGGTGTGCCTACCCTTAGACCTGAAGTTCTCCGGGAGAAACATCCAGGTGGCTTTATAAGAAAAAACAGCTTCCCACAGCACCACCAAGTGGCTGAGTCTCTGCCCACTGACAACTCTGTGAAACAGAGGCAGAAGAAATCCAGTCCGCTTCAGGGCAAGCCAAGGCACAACATATCTGATGACAGGATGGAGAAAAAGAACTTGGCAAAATGGAGGTGGGGTAGAGAAATGCGGGGGAGATCCGGGCGGTGTGGGTGTCCTCAGGATAGGGAGAAGGCAGGCAATCAAAGCTCTTTATCAAGAAGCAATTCAGCAGAAAGTCATAGATTATTAGGGCTGCATGTGGCCAACACTTTCCTTTGTATAGATGGGAAAACTGAGGCCCAGGGAAGTTCATGCTCTGACAATGTGACCTAAGGATGATGACGTACTCTGTGCCAAGCACATGACCTGTCTGATCTCATTTAATCCGTACAAGTCTAAGAGAGAGGCCCCAATTTTACAGATAAAGACAGAATAGGAGCCAGCACACTATGGCCCACCGCCTGTTTTTGTGCCTTACACAGCTGAGACTGGTTTTTACATTTTTAAGGGGCCGGAAAAATCTAATAAGAACAAGTTTTATGATATCTGAAAATTATGTGAAATTCAGATTTCAATGCCATAAATAAAGATTTATTGGAACACAGCCATGCCCACTTATTTGTGTTCAGCTATGGCCGCTTTCAAGCTGTAAGAGCAGAATTGAGTAGTTTCAGCAGAGACCATATGCCCGTGAAAGCCTAAACTATTTACTATGCAGCCCTGTACAGACAGAAAAAATCACCAGCTCCTAGGATAGAGACTCGAAGAACTTGAGGAATCCAGGGAGAAGTGATATGGAAAGAGGGCAGAATATAGATTTAAAGGACCTGGTCTGTCACTGACAGTGTGATCTGTAAGATGCGAGATAACGATGAAATCCCTTACTGGGTTTGTTGTAAGGATGGGCTGAAAAGTTAGATGCAAAAACTCTGTGTCTGTTGTAAAGGGCTCTACGTTTGTGTCCATTGTTATTTCCTAGATTAGAGCCAGGTTAGGGTCCTGTTCTCCCAACTCATTCATCCTGCCACCTTCCACCACATCATGAGGTCTCTCTGGGCCTCGGTCTCCCCATCTATAAAATGAGGATAATGATACCCTTCATCACAGGGACGTGGTCCAGATGAAAGGAAGAGCATGTTTGTGAAAGCCATTTGTAAAATACTTTGTATGTGGTTAGCTGCTGGGTCTCAAGCTCCTTTCTAAAATCAAATGGGATGCACTGAGTTTTTACCCCCCCAAATCGGAGGATGGTGAGCCAAAATGAAAAGCCAGAAAAGGGACAGGACAAAGAACCCCAGCCTGGCTTCAGCTTGGCCTCCTGCTCTTTCAAAAAGCGCAGCCTCCTCAATGTTCCTTCCAAAGGGCAGCTGACTGGATTTTTAGTGCCTTCATCATGCGGGAAGGGCATTTAGGGAAATTAACGTGTCCTTGGGGTATTTCCACCGAGCAGTCCGCTTCCAGCCTGTGCTCGTGTTCTCACCTCTGGCCTTCTCTGGTTACCAGCGGGCTTTCTCTTCAGTGGTAGTGCCAGCCACTCATATCAGGCAGACAGCAGGTGATGAGTGGACTCTGGCTGAGGGACCAGATCCCTACCCTGACAAAGAGTGGACTGCGGGCCGTCACCCGGGCAGCTGGTGAAGAGACGCAAGGATCTGCGGCCGAGGCAGGAGACGGTGAGCAGCCCTCTCAGTCCCAGCCAGCCACAGCAAGATACAGCAATTAGGCAGAGTTTGGACACTCGACACTTTGACCAAAAATGTCCCAGCAGTTGTCACCAAATTGCTTGGGTCATCAGCCTACCGGCTGGCTCAGATCTCCATTTGACTGTGTGACCCCTTAGCATCCAGCTGCATCTAGCTAAAACAAGCCCGGCCACAGTCGAAGGGAGTAAAGCACGGAGAAAAATCCAATGTGGGATGGGCCTTCTCTACAGAGAATGAAAGCTCTGGAGTCAGATCTGGGTCAAATCCCAGCTCCTTCCATTGCTAGCTGTGTGACCTTGGGCAAATTGCTTAATTTCTCTGGGCTTCAGTTTCTGCATCCACACAATGGGACCAATACCTAACAACTATCATTTGGAGAGGATTATATTAAAGTATGCCTCATGTCTGGCACAAACTAAGGGCTCAGTTAAAGGTGGATATTGTTATTTTTTACTGTTGGAACAGCACTTTCTCCCTAGGCATCTTGGTAGCCCCTTGTCCCACACATCAGGACTGCAAAGAATCACTTGCTAACTGTGAATGAACTAATGAGCAAAAGAGAAGCATGCTTCATTCTGTCTCCCTCATAACATGCAGGAGAGTTACGCTATTCTATTATTGTGTCTAATGTGAGGCCCGAGAGCCTACATCATCTGTAGAAATTTGTAATTCAAGCCCAGGGTTTAAATTGTGGCTTCTGTTTGGGCCTCAGTTTCCTCATCAATTAAACAGGCATCATCATCAAACCTGTGTTACTAGGTTGTCAAGGGCAGCCAATGAGAGGAGGCGATGTGAGAACATCACTTTTGTGGCTGGTAAGTGGAAAAGTTCACGCTCCAAGGAATGTACTTTAATAAGACACAGATTGCCTGTTCAGCCTTAGCCAAAAGGATGAAACTCTACTTACAGAATGTCAGGCAGAGCCAGACGAGCTTGAGAAGCATCGATGCAGGTGACGGAGAACATCCCATCTCTTTTGCAAATAAGCCGCATATGGCGATGTGGGCCAGAGATGACCTTGTCCTCTGAGGCTGTTTTCCTGGATTTGTAGAGTCCAACTTGACTGTGGCTGTGCCTCCTGAGTGAAATCTACAGAAGATAGAGTTGCAGAGACCACGGACTTCACAAAATCCACCCCCGATACTTTAGCAGAGGCATCTGGCATAGTCCCCATTTATGAGAACCCTGTAAAGCTACAGGGGTCTAAGGCCACAGTGAGCTGTGTTTTGTTCATTCCTCTGGCTCTGTCATAAGTAGAAACCCATCAGAGGATGCCTTTGAGATTAACGCCCCCCCCCCACATACACACACAAAATTAGGACTATTTAACCTTAAAAGATCCTCCAACATAAAATTATTTAACTGTCTAAACTAAACTTTCCCATGAATGTACATACACATATTCCTTTGGGATAAAAGGCCTTATCAGTGCCTTAATGTCCAGGAAGGTATCTGTAGGAATGGCTCCCCTGTAGGAATGGATGTTGTCTCTCTCACCTCAGCAGTTGTCTCCACCTGGTGGAGTGGAACCGGTACAAGAGTTCTCATCAGGGCATGGTCCATGATCGCAGCCTCTGGCCAAAAACCTGCAAGGGTTTCTTAGGGCAACAGGGGAGCAGGGTACAGAGGTGCACAGCACAGCCCCTGCAGCGCCAAAAAATGCCAGCTAGCTATGAAAGCTCAGGGTTCCTGGGCTCCCAAGTGAGGGGCTCCTTTTCTGTGATTGGTTTCCCTGGGGTTTCACTGTTCACACTTTCTAGGCTATATGTAAATAAGCTATATGCAAATAAGCTATATGCTATATGCAAATAAGCAAATTCCAGTGTGCTGATTCTAGATATGCTCATTAGCATCCATGCTGGCTCTGCTTCCCCCACCCATCTCTCTGTCTTTTATGGATGTGTAAATTAGGCTACCTTAATATGCTGATGCTGAAAAGATGGTGGTCCTTGCTGGAGGAAGACAGCTCTCCCTTCGTGGGCTGATGTTGGTCCCAGAAGTGGGACTTCAAGTTCAAAGCATATACTCATACACTCTACACACTCATAGTAGGTATTCAGTAAATGTTCTCTTTCCTGGTTTGAGTGACTTTCTTCTCTCTCCCCACTGTGTGGCTGGTTTCCCTCCTTGGTGCTTCCATAGCATCAGTGCCTTTCCCTCTTTTGGAATTATCTCTTCATCTATTTGTTCTCTCCTCTAGACTGTGAGCTCTTTGAAGGCAGGGTTTGGGGCTCTTTTTCATTGTCACTAGTGCCATTGACACAGTCGGTGCTAAGTAAATACATCAGAATGCTTAAATCCGAAACGAATGATGTCCATTTCAGAGTAGTCACCATAAGAGGGGGTGCAGCTGCTGTACCCTTTTGGGGAAGGGACTTTTTAGTGTGTGACATATTCTTTTGAACAGCCTTAGTGAGAATGTACCTTCTTCCCACATGGGAGGATTTCTGTGAGAATGCTTTTAGTGACGAGGATCAAAACAAGCAGGTAAAAATGACTTAAACAATGAAGACATGTTATCACCTCACGTGACAAGAAGGCTGAAGGTAAATTATTCCAGGGTTGGCTCAGCAGTTCAACAAAGACACCAACGACACAGGCTCTTTCTATTCTTCTTCTCTACCATTCTTAGCTTTTGGCTTTTTTTAATCCCATGGGTTATTACCTCCTGGTCACAGATGGCTGCCATAGTTCCAGACATCACATTCTCATACTACTGCTTTCAAAGGAAGTAAGAAGGGGTGGGGTGAGGGATCAGCCAGGGCAAAAAGGAGCTCCCTTCATATGTCTTTCTCTCCCTGTATGAGAGGTGAAAACACTTCCTAGGACATCCCATTGACCATAACTTGGTCACATAGTTACACTTAGCCGCAAAGCAAGCTGGGAAAGCAAATTCCCAGTGTATTCAGGCTCCACAGTGGGAGGCAGGGAAGGACAAAGGAGTCTGGGGGTGGCTTGTAGGGAGGCAACCAAGAAAGGTTCTCAGAGATTTGATTTCCATTAGATGTCAAAATTCAGTTAGAGCCCAATCTGGGGAATCCAGTGGTTAATATCAAAGTGGATCTGTAAATAACAATAACCCGTTGAACACTAACTATATGCCAGCTTAGTAGTAAGGACCTGGCATACATTGTCTTACTTGATCTTCTCAAAATCCTTGAGTGACCTTGGGGCCACAATTGTTAGCCCTGTTTTATCACTGATGAAACTGAGGCCCAGAAAGTTGAAATTACTCACCCCAAGTCATACAAATAACAAATGATGAAGTCCTGGCTGACTCCAAAGTGAAGCCTCTTCACCCCAACATTGAACTACAAGCAATTCATAGGAAGATTTTTCTATCATGGCTCATAAAACCAAGGCTGAGGTGAACCGTTATATCGCGCTTTACAGTTTACAAAACTTTCCCACGTACCAGATCTTCTGATCCCCAAACAACTTGTTGAGGTAAGAAATATGACACCGTAGCAGGTATGTACGCCCCGTGTCTTTCTCCCTCTCCTCGTCTTCTGTAGTAGTACAGCTTCTGATTTTTAACGGGGTACATGGCTCCCAGAATAAAGACTATATTTCCCAGCCTTCCTTGCAGCCCAGTTGGCCCTGGAACTAAGTTCTGGAGAATAGGATGTGAGCAAAAGAGAAATGGGCAGCTTTTGGATCATGGTCTTAGAGAGAATGGAATCTTACCCCTTCTGCCATCTTGAAAGTGAATCTGATGACAAGCCATAATGAACCACGGGGATGAGGGGGAAATCCCACCCATGGGATACCATGGCAGACACCAAGATAACAGCAGCCCAGCCTACCAGTACTGCAGTTGTGCTCTCTCTGCCCTGTACTGCTTATAACTGGACTGTTACATGAGAAATCTATCTTATTTAAACCACTGTTTAAATAGGTCCCTGGTAAACCAGTGAACCTATGTTCTAAGATAGCCCACAGATAAATTTGGGTGTAACAATCCAGCTTACAGCAATGTCCTTGACCTCCCACTTCACCTATAAGTATGAACTCCCCTTAATTACATTTGTGCACCATGACTCTGACCTCCTAGACATGGGAGTAGACAAGAAACCCAAGATGGGCCAAAGTCTCTCTTTTACGTATCTGAGGTGAGTATTGAGTGATTTTAGATCAGTCTGGGCTAATTACTTGAGTAGAGAAGATGTAAACTCAAGAGCTAAGGGGCATGCATTGTTATAGGACCAAAAAGCAGAAAAAGTCAGTCGACAGAAAAAGAATAAAGCAAGTGGGCAGAGACAAGCTGTACGGCCCCAGATGACTTTTACGTTCCTGATTCCGGTCTCTTCCTAAGGCCCAGCTGAATCTCTTTCTTGAGTTCTGCAAAACGTCACTGTATCCTTACAATAAACCCTCCCTTTTGCTTCCCTGGCTCAACCAGGTTTTTGTTACTTGCAAGCAGAATTACAAATAATGCCATGAGACCCAGTACCATTAAGCAAGTGGCAGAACCAAGACACACTCAGCTTCTCTAATTCTGCGTCCAGGGTCTTCCCACAACAAGCCTATTTCACAGCTTGATTTAGAATCTGGTCTCGCCTCTCCCTTTTCCTTTTTAATGGACACATCTGGGTAGGACAGGGTTCAGGAAACCAAGGCCCTAAATTCCAATCTGGGCATAGTTCCCTCTGAGTTCCACCTACTGCTTAAAGTAGGAGCTGGCCTCAGCCATCTCACTTCTTTTCAGAAGGCCCAAATGCATCCCAGGTCCTTTTATAATTATTCAGATGGATCAGTTAAAGTTCAGATCTTACCCATGTCACTCTCCTAAATAACCCTTTAATAACTCCCATTTCTTTCAGGTTAAAGTCCAAAGGCCTTAACCGATGAGGCCCATCCTCCTTAGACTGTCCCTGCCTGCTCTCCAGCCTGAAATCCCGTGTGATGCCCCAGCATCCCTGAACTGCTACCAGCTTCTCATCCTTTCCTCGCTGACTTGGTTCATGTTCTTCTTTCCATTTAGTGGTCAAGGGACAAGCCAATTACTTACTTTTAGTAGTCAGCTTTTCCTGTAGTAACAAACAACCCCCCAAATCTCAGGGGTTTACAAGAAATATTTATTTCTCACTATCAGTTTGCCTGTCTTCTGTGGCTGCCCTGGGCACAGCTGGGCTGGGCTCCAAGTCACAGGTCAGGTTCAAGACTGCTCCATGTGTCTTCTCATTGTAGGACCCAGGCTGAAAGAGAAGCCACTGTCTGGGGTATGTCGATCTCATGACAGAAGCAGATGCTCAAGATGCCAAGCCAAATGTGGGAGCACGTTTCAAGCCTCGGACCGGATGTGATATATGTCAACTCTGCTCCATTCTGCCGGCCAATGCAAGTCACACTGGGGAGCCAACATCCGTGGGGTGAGAGTGTGTACTCCTCCCTCTGAGAACTGGGAGGGACAGTGAATATCTGAAGAGCAAATATGTGTTTCCAGCTGATGAAGACGGCTTTCCCCTCACCCTTCAGGAGAGATCACTTCCTGTCTTTGTCATCTCCGGCTATCTGAGGGGAGAGCAGAAGAAAGGGGGCTATCCTGTGTGGGGTCTCTCCCTGGGAACCTGCCTGCATGCACACTACCTGAGTTATTTTTCTCCTCTCCTCCTGCTCTGTGATCAACGGATCAGAGCAGGACTTAACCCCTGCGAAAGGGTGAGTAAGCAGTCAATTAATGGGGCAAAGGAGCAGGAGGACCACACGAGCCTCAGACTCAAGCTGAGATCCCTAGTCCAACTTTCCCAGTATAAACTCCTCTTGCCTCTATCTGATTCCTGTGTCCATTTCTCAGTTGGTTCACAACATGAAGGGGAGGCGAATTGAGCGGGGTCTCACCAAACCTGCGACACTTAGAATGATGTGACCTCTCCTAGGCCCCCGAGTGACTAACATCTATTTATTTTTTCAATGACAATAAAAATAATTAATAATAATAGTTAACATTCATATAGTACTTATATGCTAGTCACTGTTATAACTGATTTTCAAATGTTAGTTCATTTAAAACTCATGCAAACACTACGAGGGAGGCACTATTTTTAACATCCACATGTTGAAGGGGAAGAATTGAGGCATACAGAGGTCAAGTGACTTGCCGAAGGACACAAAGCTAGCGTCAGAGCCGGATTTCAACTTGGACAACGTGGATGGAAGCCATGCTCTCAACCACTACACCTTATTGCCTCTAGCTCCCCTACTAAGTGTTGTTTCATTATTTCTTCCATTTACATGATGTCCCAGATGCCAGCAGACTTGTAAAGTTAGAATGGTAGATTCTTTGCAAAAAAAAGCCCTGCTGTCATTCCCCTACTTGAATCAATTTCCCCACTCCTTGAATCTGGACTGGCTTTATGACTTGCTTTGGCCAATAAAATGCAGTGGAAGCAATGTCCAGCTGGTTCCAAGCCTGGATCTCAAGATGCCTTGTCTACTTCTACTCTCTCAAGGCCTTGGGCAACTGCCCCAGGAACAAGCTTAGGCTGGGCCAGCCTGTTGGAAGATGGGAGGCCAGGCCACTTGGAGCAGAGATGAGCCAACCCAGCTGAGGCCATTCTAGACCAGCCAGCCCCCAGGCCATCTTACAGCTTACCACAGATGCACGAGCCCAAGGGCCATCAGCCCCACATGGCCCAGATAAGAGAAACAACTAGTCACACACAGTCTCATGAGCTAAATAAATGGCTTTTTAATCTACCAAATTCTGGAGTCATTTGTTACACAGCAAAAGCTAACTAATACAGTTGGCAACTCTGGTGTGCACAGGATGGTAGTGAAAGTTGCAGTAACTGTGCTCAGACCCTCTTAAGGATGAAGCGAGGCAAAAACCAGCCCAGCTGCTGCCCTCCGCAATTAGGTTGAAGACCCCAGTTCTGCCTCTTCCTTTTTTTTTCTTACTCCAAAGTTTAGTCGCATAGTCTGCAAGATGAGAAAAGACCACAATGGTTCCAAATACTCTGTGAAAATAAGTCAAACGGGCAAACAGCTCTTTCGTTCTGGTCACCAAGGGTTCTAACATACCAGCTCTCAAACCCTGAGACAAATCTCAACCTACCAAGAAGTGACTATTGTGTGTCCTGGAATCAGAACATTTCAAAGGAATGTTCAATGAATAAAATAAAGTGCCAGGAAGACCTCTTGTGTAATCCAAAGGGAATGAGGCCAGGCCCTTTGGAGGGGACTTGAATCTTGGAGATGACACTTGTCTGTTTTCTGGGTGGTGATTAAGGACTCAGCATTTCTAGAAAGGGATAAGAACCTTGCCAACCTCTCACCAAGGCCTGGCTCCTTTGCCCCAAGGCTTTTGATTTTCACCCAGTGGGCTCTGTCTCAACAGACTGAGGCAGCTCTGACCCCTCTGCAAAGGAGGAGCTGTCTTTTTTATTAGCTTCTTAATTCCTCTGCTGCATTTATATACACAAGTCAATAGATTTGAGATGCATTTCCAGGAGAGTAAGTAGGGGAACAGAGACAAGGCTTTTCCTAGGAACAGTCTTAGTCACTTATTCATTGAAAAAAATTCTAGTAAGTTGGCACTGTGATAGGCGCTGGAAATAAAACCATGAAGAGACACAGGATCTGACTTCCAGAAGAGGGAAATGGAGAAGGTAGATGCAGAGGAGGAGCTCTTACAACCTCCATGGTTCTTTTCCTTCAGTTGGTGTTTCTTTGGTTTGTTTTCTTTGAAGCTTTCATGTATTGAGAGCCTGGCACTGTGCTGGGCTCGAGAAGAAAAGTATGTTAAGAAAATAAATAGGATCCACTTTCAGAAAGATAAGAGTAATTGTTGTTAATAACAACGTTGTTATTATAACTTCCTTGAGTTTGTTGTTTTTTTACATTTCTGCAGTAAAATATACATAACAAAATTTACCATTTTAACCATTCTTAAGTGTACAGTCCAGTGGCATTAAGTACATTCATGTTGCTCTTCAACCAATCTCCAGAACTTTCTCATGTTCCCCAACTGAAACTCTGTACCTCTGAAACAACTCCCCATTCCTTCTCCCCCCATCCCCTGGCAACCACCATTCTACTTTCTGTCTCGATGAATTTAACTACTCTAGGTACCTCATGTAAGGGGAATCAAACAATGTTTGTCCTTTTGTGACTGGCTTATTTCACTGAGTGTAATGTCTTCAAGGTTCATCCACAGGGGCTGGCCCGGTGACATAGTGGGTAAGTTCACATGCTCCACTTCAGCAGTCTGGGATTCATGGGTTCAGATCCCGGGTATGGATCTACACACCACTAGTCAGCCATGCTGTGGCAGCATCTCACATACAAAATAGACAAAGATTGGTACAGATGTTAGCTCAGGGCCAATCTTCCTCACCAAAAAACAAACAAACAACAAGCAAAAAGTTGTTCCATGTTACAGTTTTTGTCAGAATTTCATTCCTTTTTAAGGCTGAATAATATTTCATTGCGTGTATATATCCCATTTTGTTT
The DNA here is from genome assembly GCF_037783145.1 of Equus przewalskii. Lineage (NCBI taxonomy): Eukaryota > Metazoa > Chordata > Mammalia > Perissodactyla > Equidae > Equus > Equus przewalskii. Next base: position 29,868,336 of record NC_091859.1, read on the forward strand.
ATTCATTCATCCATCAATGCATACTTGGTTGCTTCCATCTTTTGGCTACTGTGAGTAATGCTACTAAGATCATGAGTGTGCACATATCTCTTCATGTTCCTACTTTCATTTCTTCGGGGTATGTACTTGGAAATGGAATTGCTGGATCCTATGGTAATGCTATGTTTAATTCTTTGAGGGCCCACCATACTGTTTTCCATAACAGCTGCACCATTTCACATTCCCACCAACGGTGCACAAGGGCTCCAGTCTCTCCACATGCTCATCAACACTTCTTATTTTCTGTTTTTTTAATAATAGCCATCCTAACGGATGGGAGGTGATATCTCATTGTGGGTTTTATTTGCATTTTTCCTAATGATTAGTGATGTTGAGCATCTTCTCGTGTGCCTGTGGCCATTTGTATGCCTTCTTTGGAGAAAGGTCTATCAGGTCCCTTAGTTTTATTTTTCATGACCATACGCTGCTTTCCATGTTTTGTGCCAGGCACTCTAGCAAGCTCCACAGATGTGTTATTTTGTGGCATTTAACCTCACTACAAGGAAATGAGGGGTTATTATTCCCATTTTACAGGTGGGGAAACTGAGGCTCTTATCAGGACTTGCACCCTAGGAAGGGACAGAGAGGGATCTGAGGCAGGCCTGGCCAGCCTCACTAAGCCTCACCATGTTTCAGGCAGTGGGGACTATGGGGAGAGCTGGTCTTTGTGTCTCATGCATTCCTTCCTGCCTCTTGTAGCACTTTCCTCCTCTCTCTTCCTTCCCTTCTCCTCTCCTTTCCAGTCTGAGCCACTAAATGTCTCCTCCCGTCTGGCCAAGATCTGATAACTTCTTGGCACCTCAGTGAGAAGCTCCCTCCTCCGGAGGACTTTTATTTTCAAGGGCATGAACTGGAAGAGAAATGCCCAGAAAGAGCCTCTGGAGGGTCACCCCTAGGGCCCTGACTGGGAAAGCTGAATCTAACCTGGGGTGAGTGTCCAGAGAAGAGGAGGGCAAGCAGGCTCCAGCCCTACCCCCGTGACCTGGTGACTGGCTCTTTTTTTTTTGCTCGAGGAAGTTATTACCCAACTACTCACTAGTTCTTAATACAATGAATTGTTGGCGTAGCTACAAACTAACTGAGAACCTACTATGTGCCAGGCCCCATTCTAAATACTTGTATTCACTCATCTGATCCTCCCAACCACCACTCGTCCCATTGAGAGATGAGGAAACTGAGCCTCAGAGAGGTGACATAACCAGCTCCAACTCCCACAGCGTTAAGGGGTCCAGCCAGGACTCAACTCCAGTTGGCTGGTCCCAAAGCCTACACTTAGCTGCTACTTCATACGGCCCACAATCTTCTCCTAGAAGAACTGAGAGGCAGATATACGTGATAGATGATAGATAGATAGGTAGGTAGGTAGGATAGTTGGGGGAGGGCTTCCTCTCCTTTCCTGACTTACTTGTGGAGCATCTCCACCATGGAAATCAGCCTCTCTCGGATTCCTCACTCACTACTCCCCAGGGAAGAAAGTTTCTGTTGTCTATTTGTTTTTCCCTCCTCACCAACACCAATCCCTTCTGGTCTTTCTCTGGCCCGGGAGGCTGAGCCCTGTGGGCTATATCACCAGTGCCCCCTTGACCTCTTGCTTCCAGTCGGGCGCGGCCAATGGGAGGCACCAGCAAGAGTCAGAGGGTGAGAAGTGCCCTATCGCTGGCAGTTTCTGCGTCCATCCTTCCATGGCCATGGTCCTTCCTGTAGCCGTCTTCATGCTACAGCTTCTCCAAAGCCAGTCCCTCCACTTTCCTGGCATCCTCAGGGGAGGAAAGTACTTCCGGCTGCTGCTAGCCATAGAGGGGCACACCACTGTGTGTTTGTTCCTTAGCTCTGCCCACGTCTCTGTGATGCTCCCCTCTCTTCATTAGGATCTTCCCTGCTTTCCCTTCATTCAGACTCTCTCAAGAGGTTCAGACGTCAGACGGGGAAGAGGGCTGTTTTTCTTGGACCCTACACACACGTACACACATACACACATATATACACATACACACACATACACACACACACACACACATTCTAAATACTGGGAAGACACAAGCCGAAATGCTCACAGTGGTTTTCACTGGACAACAGGACTATAGGTGATTGTTTTTGTTTTTCCTTTATGCGTTTCTAGATTTTCTGTGATATTCATGACTTAAAACTTTTTTTAATGTTCTTTCTTTTTTCAAAGAAATGCCGATCCATTAGTGAGAAGACAGAGCCAATGGGGGGTTGTGGATAAACTCAGAGGTCAGAAGGTTCTACTCCTTTCCCTGAAATCACCCTAGGAAGAGGGGGGCCTCCCCTGCCTTTGCAACGACCCCTCCCCAAGCCCTCGCATGGCCATCACAGACTTCTGAACCAGCCTCTGCTCTCTCACTAAGGCCACCTTGAGGACTTAAGCATAGGAAAGGTCCTCAAGAGCCCTTCCGTGCCTCCCAAAATGGCTGGAAGTGTCAGCTAGCCCTCTCCTGGGCCCACTAAGGGGAGGCACCCCCACCCACCCACCGCAGCCCCCTGTTCCCCATCTGTGGGAGAAGTCAAAGATGAGCCCAATTCTCAGGAGACCCTGGACTTCCTGGGCGGCCTGGATGAGGGTAGGAGTCACGTCAAGCTCACCGAGCAGGAGAAGCAAGTGCCGTCACCAAGGCAGGGGCAGGGCCTTCCGAGCCGCCAGCCCTCGCGGGAGGTGTGCAGTGAGAAAAGCATTTCCCACAACCCAGGTCCTCGCTTCCTCCTCTCCCTGTCGCCCCGCCCCACCTGTGCTCAGTCAGGTCTCTCTCCGGACCTGCTCTGAGATCCCTAGACGCCCTCAGGCAGCAGCAGCAGGGCAGATGGAAAAGCATAGCTGCTCCTGGGGCGATTTACATCTTAAACGGAGGAATCCTAGAAAGATAACCCCACAGAGGGCCTGCAATGGAGGAATTTCATGCCGCAGTGGGGGCAGTCTGTTGAGAAGCAGAGCGTGTCAGGCTGCCCCTGCACCAGACCATAATCAACTCTCCACTGCATTTCAAAGGAGGGTCAGCCAGGGTCAGCCGGGTCACTGCCCAGGGCTGCTTTTGAGGAGAAGCTAATCTAACAAGGATCTAGCCCCACCAGAGGGAGAAACCAGTTACTGAGATGTGAAATTGGGTCCAAGCAAATGAGTCTAACCCTTCCACCCCACTCCCCAGCTCTCTGAGCCTTGAGCCTCCACGGGTGGTAAACAGCCCCAGGCCTAGACGATTTAAAAATCCTGTGTCCAGCACCTAGCTGTCTCCTAATCTGCTGTGTGATGTTAGGCAAGATACTAAACCTCTCTGAGCCTTGTGTCATGACTGGCAATGTGAAGAGGTTGGATTAGAAGGCTCTAAGGTCCCCTCCAGCTCCCATAGGCTGTGGTCTCCCTCTCCCTTCCGTCTTCCTCCTCCTCCCTGCTCCCTCACACACGTGCACGCACACCCCCAGCCCCAACAATGTATATCAACACAAAGGCAGAGAGTGTGGTTCAGCTCAATCCAGAGATTTCTGGGAACTGCAATAGGCCTGCAGCTCTCATTTGGTCAACCGCGGCCAGCTGTCTCAGGGACTGAAAGAGCTTCTCTTCCCAGGTCACCCAGAGGTCCAGGCCCAGATAAAAGGCCTGCCCCACGCTCAGCTAGCCGAGTTGCTCAGCCCGCATCCAGGATTAATCAAGGCTCCTCACTGGCTCTCTGGTTTCAAAACAAAACTTTGAAAGAGAACCGAATTCAGTGGAAAATCCCCCAGTAACAAGGCCACTGGGCCTTACGGGTACGCCATCTGTCAAGCATTGGTTCCCACAACCTGTGACCAAAACAACCTTTTAATGTCAATACCAATCATGATAATCACACCTCGTGTGTTTAGACAGCGCTACTGACCTTTCAAAGCCCTTCATCTGGGCTCCATTTGGCCTCGTGCAACTTTCTCAAGTAGGCAGAGCAAGGGACTTTCAAATCACTTAGTCCTGGGTTCCAGATGAGGAAATTGAAGCCCGAAAAATAACAGAGGTGGGAAGAGAGACATTCCAACCTGGAACGAAGTCCCCTGAACAAGGTTCAATGAATTTCCCCCACATCAGTGCATCCCAAATGCCATCTGCAGCTGGCTGCATCACAACCCTCAAGGCCCCACCACAAAGACGATTGAGGTCTTGGACGGAACCCCCAAACAAGCATTGTAGTGATGCACAGATTTGGGGACCGCTGCCCCTATGCTGTGTTCACCAAATCTGGGAATCCTGGAAAGTCCGGGCTGGAAGGACGTGAGAGTTCATTCATCCAGCCCAGTCTCCTGCTCAGCGTGCATCCCCCCCCTGCAGCCTCAACACATGCTCAGGATACAGCTGCTGCTGCAGGGACAGGGACCATGAATAGTGACAGCTGGAACGAAGGAGCCGCTTCTTTCTTTCTCACGTCACAGTTGGGAGTAAACAGCACAGGGCTGCTGGGGCAGCTCCCTGGGGTTGAGGACACAGGACTCTTCTCTGCTTTGGCGTCTTTAGGGCATGTTGCAGTTCGAGGCCCCCAGGAAACAGACTTCGAGATGGAGATTAGTATGCCGGATCCACACCTGTGGAAAAGGGCACATGCTGGATGGAGCAGAGGGAGGAGCTGGCTGTGATGGAGTCACAACGAGGCCTCAGCCAGCCCTTTGGGGAAGCCCTGATGGCCTTGATGGCCTTTCAGCATCAGCCGAATTGAGGAGTGGGGACCAGGCCTTTATCCACACACACAGACTGGTCATTGGATACCGGCCGCCCCCAGGAAGGGGGGTGACCTTGCACCAGCAGACTCTATTCAGCTGGGAGCAATTCTCAGCAAGGGCTGAGAGCTGAGGGCTGGCAGCTGTGGGAACAGTCCTTAGGTCCAGAAAGGTAATCTGATCAGCGCAGCACAGCATCCACTAAATTCAAATCCCCCCCACCACCAAATTCATGTGTCAAAGTCCTCACCCCCAGTACCTCAGAATGTGAACTTATTTGGAAATGAAGTCCTTGTAGACGTAATTAGGTAAGTTTAAGTGAGGTCATACTGGAGTATGGTGAGCCTCTAATGCAATATGACCAGTGTCCTCATACAAAGGCAAATCTGGACACAGAAATGCACACAATGAGAATGCCGTGAATGTAAAGATCACAGTGACGCTTCTACAAGCCAAAGGACGCCAAAGATTGCCAGCAAACCACCAGAAGCTAGGAGAGAGGCATGGAACAGATCCTCTCTCACAGCCCTCAGCAGGACCCAACTCTCCCAACACCTTGATCTTGGACTTCTGGTCTCCAGAACTGAGAGACAGTAAAATTCTGTTGTTCAAGCCACTAAGTTTGTTGTACTTTGTTATGACAGCCCCAGAAAACTAACATGGAGATGTTGCCTTCATCCACATGGTCCAAAATGGTTTATTGCCACGTCAGCCTTCCAGCTAGTAGAAAAGAGAAAGACGATGGGGGCGGCCAACAGACCTCCTCCCTCACGTCCAGTCATATCCCATTGATCTCGACTTGATCACGTGGTCACATCAGCTGCAAGGAAGGCTGGGAAATGAAGTCTTTATTCTGGACAGCCATGTGCCCAGGGAAAAATTCTTTTACTAAAGAAGAATAAGACCACAAATAAAGTGAAGTTGATCCCTTCAAGGAGCTCAAGTGAGCTCAGGGGGCAAGATGTAAAAACAAACATTTCCCTTCGAATACCTTACCAGGAAGTCTCCAAGAAAGGAAAGCACAAGGGACAGTGGGAACACAGAAGACATTTGGTCTCACTCTGCCCGAGAGCTGGGTAGGCTTCCTGGAGGAGGTGGCACAAGGATCTGGGCCCTAAGAGACAGAGAAGACATTCTTGAAGTGAAGCTGGAAGGGGAGGAAATTACAAAAAAAGAAAAAAGTATGCTCAGTGGGCAGTGCCCCAGGAACTGTACATCGATTATCTCATTTCACCCTCAGAACAACCCTGCAAAGCTGCCATTTCAGAGAGGAGGAATCTGAAAGGCTAAATAGAGAGCTGATATAACTTTGACAAGTTGCTTGTCAAAGATCACACAACTAGTAAGAGGCACATTAGAGGCACAAACTAGGTCTTCTAATTCCAAGCAAAGGGTCTATTTTAACTCAGAGGTAAACGGGGCCCCCCAACCCTTGAGATGTATATAGGATTGCTGGTAGGAGGCACAGACGCAGCTAAAGGACACTCATCCTGTCTGAATCAGGGGCACATTCCCAGGGACTCTGCCTGAGGAGTCCTGGGCCTTCATAAGCTGTCTTGGCCCATCCTGGCATCAAATTGGATATAAAATCCTTCACCTGTTTCCTAAATAAATAAGAAAAATGTTTAGCTAGGAGAGGTAGCAGGGAGGGGTCACACCTCTCCTGCACGACCATCTCCTCTCCCTCCAACACACCAATCCCTCTGGCTGTCCCCAATATTCTCATCCCCCAGCTCTCTTTCCAATTCCACCACTTTCTTTGGAGCCCTGATGATCCAGGAGACCCTTGTTCAAATCCCTCTTTGACAGGCCCAGCCCCGTAATTTACTTAATCAATCCGCAGCGTTGCAGCTGCCTCTGTGCTCTGCTCTGGACACCTGGAGCTAAGTAATCGGCAAACTACATTTCCCAGGCTCCCTTGCAAGCTGGCTTCCTGGTTAGTTCCACCAATGGGAGGTGCTGGTGGGAGAGGGGAAGGCAGGTGGGAGGAAGTGAGAAGCTTCCTGCTCTGATGCTGACAGGTGGAATTTCTGGGGCCTGGTATAGTGACGGCCTCAGTTGGGTGATTCTAGACAACAGCCACTGTGGCAGAAGCAGCCCCATTTTGGCAGTCCCAGCCCAGCTAAGGAGGCACATCTTCAAATGACCCAGAGCTCACTGCTACAACTTCCCCGACAGTGCACTGGCTCCTGCCGGGGACACCAGCAGCTCTGGATGCCTGGATGTCTTCCGTTTTATTCTTCCTGCCCACCTCCTCCTTCTCATTTTTGTTTATCCAGCCCTTCTAACATCTTTATCACAATACCCTCCTTTAAATTCCCTCTGTTAGAAATACCTAGCATGTTTTTTATTTCCTAACTGAATTTCTTCACATTTAACATGCATTTTAAGATTTTTCCCCCCTCTGTCTTTCGAGAAAAGGATGAAAGTGGATTTGATTATTTCCCTTTGCTTCCAATGAGTCACACGAAGATCTGTGTGCATCTTCCTCAGAAAGACAAATTTTTGGTTATTAAAACAAGTGGAATGTATAATACTTGGAACATTCCTATAAGTAATAGTCATTCAATAATTGGGCCATTCTTGTTGCTTAATATATCAACTTTTAAAAGCCAAAGGGGACTTGTTAAAGCTACCTCAATTGAAGTTTTGGAGTTATGATCTGATACCATCCCTCTAATGGTATTTTCCCCAGGAGGTTTTATAAAAATACCATCTCCTCCTTCAAGGCAGATATCCATTTGTGGGCAAAACTTTCTGGGTCTGCCCCCAACCAAGCTGGGAGATCTCTTCACACAAATCAAAAAGGAATGCATGCCCCATGCCCCACACTGAGGACTAAAATGGTGGGGTAATAGCTGGATTGGTTCAAGTTGCACTAAAGAGGCAGTAATTGCTACATCTCCTGTTGTCCAGAATCTTCTTCCTTGTCACTTATTTTAAAAGATCAAAAAGTTGTGCCCAGCCTAGAAAAGGGAGCCATCCTTGATTTTGGTGAGCTCTCCATGCTCTTGGTATGAGCCCCAAGGGGTTCAGCCCAATCAGTTTCATCAACGTTTTCCCAAATAAACAGGTTCTCTCCCCAAAAAGAATTCTTCTCTTAGCTACTAGCACAACAATTTTCTCCAGAGTTTTATTACCACTTAACCAGGTCACCTCCACTGCCCCAAGCAAAGCTCTATAAAAGGGTCTGGAGCTGGTTCAATAGCATAAACCATGAATATCAAGGCCTATTTAGATTGCCCTGTGGTCAGTGGGCAGACTTCTCACCTCGTCCTCAAGACTTCCCATCCTGCAAGGGCCTGAACAAGGCTCCGTTCTGTTTGGATAAAGTCTGATTTTGTCCGTTATCTTGTGTTGAGGGGTGAAAAAGACACCAGTTGGAACTTCAGTGCAGGCCGGAGGGCAGGGGGCCTTTGGGTGCTTGAGTTGGGGCTGTGATTGAAGAAAGAGAGAGTTGGAGAGCCAACAGATGAAGTAGCGAGACAGGCCCAGACAGTACTTTACTCTAGGACTCGGGAGTGAACTTGTGTAAATCAGAGCATTCTAGCCTCCATGAGAGCTTGAGAAGGAAGCATCACCCTCTCCTGCTCTCGTGCATCTTTCAAATAACGGTGACTGAGTCACTCATCCTTTCATTCCTTCCTTAACATTCAGATAAGCAATAAATGTCCTACAGGCCGTAGTGCCTGGTGATTACCCTGTGCCCACTCTGGAGTCAGACAGACCTGAGTTCGAATCTCTGCTCTGTCTCTTGTTACATATGTGCCTTGGGCAAATGGTTTAATCTCTCTGAGCCTCAGTTTCCTCATATATCAAAAAACTTGGAGTAACAAGCCCTCCCTCCCAGGGTTGCTGTGAGGATGAAATGGAATCCCGGGTGCAAGGCACAGTGCCTGACTCACAGAAATGCTCCATTAATAGCAGTTTTAAAAACCCGGTGAGGTCGTGGCAGTAAACACACAGACTGGTACTTAAGGGCTTATTTCATGCTTGTTGACCGCTTGACCTATGCCCCCATGGCCCTTCCCCAAGAGCCTTGACCCAAGCTGGGCCAACTGGATTTTGTCTTTCTAAAATGTGTAATTGGTACTCAGAAATTCTAGTTCTTCTCTGTGGGTGTTTCGTGTTGCTTCCCTGTTGGTGAACTAAGATGACAAGTAAGAGCTGAGGTGGCCATTATGTGTCCTGCACCCGGAGAAGCAGAGAAAGCCTGCGGGAGGAGGGAAGGAAGAAAACAGGCTGAATGAGAAGCCATGGTGGGGGGCTGGGGTTGGGGGAGAGCAGAAGAGAAGAAATGAAGGAGAGAAAGAAAGACAGAGCACTCATTTGGTTTTCATAAGACCCCCAGGATCCTCCCAGTGAATCCCCCTTTTTGCCTAAGCTACTCGGTGAGTCTGATCTAAGACATCCATTCTTTCAGATCTCTCCTCAGCTCACTGATTCTTCTCCTCTCCCTCGAGTTATAGGCATTCTAGTTCCTCCTTTGACAGATGAAGACGTGAGGTTTAGAGAGACTGAATGTCTTGTCAAGGGCACACATCTGAAAGCATCAGAGTCAGGACTCAAACCCCTATCCATCTGTCTCCTTGTGGCATCGGACCCAGGAGTCAGAACACCTTACTGGGGTGGGAAGTTCTGATGCTCACCAGCCACGTGACCTCAGCCAGGCCCTCAATCACTGAGACCCCTGCTTGCCTACTCCATCAAATGGGAATAACAAGGTGTCCTCTCCCCACCTCCAGGGTGATTGATGAAGTGCGATATGTGAACACACTTTTTAAACTGCAGAGCACGGGGCAAATACCAGCCATTGTTCGTTCATGGATCTTTCTCGATCATTGCCTGCCTGATGAGATTTTTAAGTTGAAAATCCCAAAGATAGGAACTGTGTCTGCTTGAATGCCCCCAAAAGCACCTGGAAGTCTGCCGGTCCTTGGAAAATGTGAAGTAACTCCAAGTTGAGAAATCGCAAACACGTTTATTTTTCTAAAGCAGAGGATACAGATTTCATAAAGAAAATAAATATGTTAAGAAATTACTCAGTTTCTCAACTCACGTTCCCAGCTGTTGTTTGGAAACTCTGTGGATGGCATTTGGGGTGATTAATAAAGAAGAAATAATTTATGCGAGTGTCTGCATGTTGTTGCTTAAAGTCGCTATTAAAAACACAACTGAAGACCATGTGTTTTTCCATTCTCCGGAAAGGAAGAAATACAGAGCTGTTTTTACTCAAACTTTTCTAAAACAAATCACCTTTTGTGATGGAAAGTGTTGGCCTAAGGAGAGAAATTTTCAGAAAAATTGTGAAAGAGTGCAAGAAAACAGAGCACCAAAGAGAAGCCCTATTTAATGAGAACAAGAAGCCTGGTCTGCAGGCCTGAATCCGTCTGCAGCCCGTGTCACTCAGCTGTCTGTCTTCTGTGTGGGCATTGAAGTCGGACAGACCTGGGTTCAAATCCAGCTGTGATTGTCATTAGCTGAGTAGCCTGGGGTATCTCGGCGCCTCTCTAAGCCTCAATTTCCTCATCTGTAAAATAGGGATGAAATACTTTTCCTCCCAGCTTCTGGAAAGATTAAATGCAGCTATATATTTATAATACTCACCCTGTTGTAAATTTTGAACATACGATCATTTCTCTGGTTGTGCCTAACGCATATAAACCCACTGAACCTGTAACACTGCCTTGTAAGTCACCTCCTAAGAACCACACTCTTCTCAGTGATGCCTACTAGAATATTCTAGTCCCCAAAACTTAGCTTTTAGGCCTCTCATCCTGGTATCCAACAAAACAGGGATTGGGTATAGAAAGGTAAATTGTTTTTGTTTTCCCATTTTTATGTATTGTTCAAAACAACATTGCCAAGAGTAAAAGAAAGATGGGAAGGAACCCCACTAACCATGTGATCTTGGTGCCCGTGGCGCGTGAGGTGGGTAAGGTGGAGAGAAGCAGGAGGTAGGCGAGGTGGACTGAGAAAGAAGAGAAAAGAGCATTGCAACTTTATCTGCAATTTTCGAAATTTCATTCATATAAAAATATTGGAAGCAAATAAGATAGAATGTTCACAGCAACTCAAAGTGGTGGGTACCTGGATGTCTGTTAGGATATTCTTTGTACCTTTCTGCATTTTTCACTATCAAAATTATTTCCAACTAAACAAATTATTCTTGTACCCATATAAAATATTGTAATGGAAAGAACCTCACCAGTATCCTGGCTACCCTTACAACTGAGGTCATTTACGTCCCGTTGCTTTTGCTGTCTTCCACTCAGGCATAGCTATTTTACAGAGTATAATGTGTAATCTTTTTCCGCATAGGGACATGCAAGGATCCCAGGGCATGTTTTGTGTGGCAGTTTGCTTAACCCACATAAAGGGGCAGAAACTAGATTGTTCTCATGACAGGTAGTCTGTCACTTGTCGTCTCAAGTGCAGCCGCCTTCAGGGATGGTTCTTTTTACCAACCTGGTCCTTTAATTTGCAAGTTCTGCATCATAATGTAACATCTTCCTGCTTTAGCTCTTCACCAGCCATTGGTTCATCCGTTCATTCTAGATGTCTATTCAGCACCTCTAAGTACCCAGCCCTGTGCTGGGCCTGAGGAAAGTGCATGAGTCAGGCCAAGTGGACACCCTGGAATAATTCAGGGACAAATGTGAGAGATGGACAGGTGAGCAGCCTGTGAGAGGTCCTGCAAGGTCAGGTGAGATGATGGAGAAAAGCAGAGGATGTGGGAGGCACAGAGGGGACTAGGGGGGCGAGGGATGGCTCCCCAGAGGAGGTGACAGCTGGAAGAAGTCTGGAAGGAAAAGTAAGAGTTTGTTAACATTTAAAACTTGAGAGATTATATGTTTTTAAATCCAGATGTCTTGGCTTATCTTTTAAAAATCAGAATCTGACAATAGTGGGGAAGAGTCCTGGAGGGCAAACGTCAGCTGGACCTGCATGGAGGGCTGGTGCCCGAGCAGAGGAGAGTGGGAGGCGATGGGATCCCGCAGCCGAACCTCATCAGATTCCACCAACACCGCGCGGGCGGGGGTCTCCACAAGCCCCTTTGGTTTCTCTCAGCTCCAGGGGGAAGGGCACAAGGGCTCCTCCAGGCAGTGGCGGCTTCATTCAGAGAGGTTCCATCCCAGGATCTTCTAGGCGGAGACAGATTTCAAACTGCACTTCTGGTAGGTAAGTCCAGAGCCCTTCCCTAGGCCGGAGAAGTCCCCCTAATGGCGGAGATATTGGGCACCAAGGGAGGCCAGTCGGGGAGACAATTTAGGGCGGGCAGATAATTTGGTTCTCTTTAGATTATACCTCATAGCCAACTTCCCTCCCTATGGCCTCACAGAGAGGTGTTCCTGGGTGAATGAAGAGAGAGAAGAGGCTAGTAAAGGCTTTCCCAGACCCCGAGTGAGCGGAAATCAGACAACAGCTGAGAAGGGTAATCAAGAGACGCCTGGACTTATTATCAATAAAACCCAATAGACTGTCTGAAATATTCATACACTCAAACTCAATAACACAATATATTTTGCTGTGGTGGTTGTTGTTCAATACTACGCATCAGGCCTCAGCCCAGCCCTTACCACTGAATCCTTACAATAATCTTGGGAGGGAGGTTTTCTAACCCTTATTTTAGAGATGGGAAACCAAAGCTCAGAGTACGTGTGTCACTTGTCCAGGGTCCTCCAGCTCCTGAAAGGTGGAGCTGGGATACGGGCTCCAGGCATCTGACTCAGAGACCTGCAATTTTTCCACTAACCCTGGCCAGCTGCCTCCAAATTCTGGGAACCTAGCCTAAGAAGATAATCTCAAACATGGAAAAAATTTTATTATGTACAAAATTGTTCACCCCAGGGCTGTGTATACCATTAGAAAACTGAACACAACCTAAGTGTCTAATAGTTCGCATGGAGATTGACCCAGCCTGGGCCCTCAACAAACATCTTTCAGATAAACAAAATGGAAACAGTTAAAGAAATTATGGGCCACTTGTGTTGATGGAGTATTAGATACCGTTTACTAAGTGCACTTAAGAAGAATTTGTGATGATATCTTAAGTGCTTGTTATAATGATATAGTAAAAATAAGGTGCACAATTCTATGATCCCAATTACATTCAAACGCATTCATGTAGACAAAAAGAATGCAAGAAAATATGACATAGGGGCTGACAGTCACTGTATTTGGCTGTTTTAGACAAATGAAGATCTAATTTTTTTCTTCTTTCCCTATTTTCCAGACTTTCAGTTCTAAGTTTATGGGTCACTTTTATAACAAAGAGAAAACACTTTGTGTTATTTAAAAGCAAACTCTACTTTCAGAATTCCAGTCTCAGACAACGAGGCCATGGAACTGGAACATGCTGGGAAAACTGGCCCTGCCAAATGGCCAGCCCAACAGGCAGGTGCTGGGGAAGGGACAGCTGCTCTGGGACAAAGGCTCAAAGAAGAAAGCAGAGTGGACAATAGGGACATCTGCAAGGGAGAAGGATGTTTAGGGTGTGGAGAGCGGGGTGCAGGAAGGGCCTGGGGTTGACAGGAGCAGGAGCTGCAGTAACACACACGGAGTACGTAGACAGGTGTTTATTGAACACCTGCCTCGTGCTACAATTTTCTTATGGAGCGTTTACTATGTCCAGGGCACTATCCACATATCATCTCACTTAACCCTCACTACCAGTCTGTTTTATTATTTCAGTTTCACACGTTAAGAAAATATCTGACTTGCAACCATTTTAGAGGTGGAAAACACCTGAGAGTTGATTGGCACCAGGGATTCCAGACCTAACTGTGCATCGCAAACTCTGGGATACTTTTTAAAAGTCTAGTGACAGCATTTGTCCACGTCCCTCAGCCAGCACAGTGGCCAGGCCAAGACGCAAACCTTCTTGTAATCACGGTGGCACGCCATGTTTGCAAGGTCTGACATAGGACCCAGAGTTTGGGGGAGCACCTCTAATCCTCTGAGGTTGATGTCATGGAGGAGACCTCACCTTCGCACAGAGCCGGGGCCCCAACGCCCCCCAGACTCAGCACCCCAAGCCTGATCTCTCCAGCTGTCCTGAGTGTGTATTGTATATTTATTTATTCCATGCACACACAATAGCTATGGAATATCAGAGTGGGAATACATCTTAGAGAGGACGTGGTTCAACCCTCTCATTTGACAAGTAAGGAAACTGACGCTCAGAGAAGTAAAGGGACTCGCCCAAGGTCACACAGCTAGCTGTTGCCTCCAGTCCTAACGCAGCTGGGACTAAAACCTGAATGCTTTGGCTTCAAGCCTACCTTCCATTTTTCCCTCTCGATGCCTAATTCTCCCGAGCTCCATTTCATTCTTCTAAGAAGAATCATTAGTCCCAAATGGGAGAGGAGCCACGCTTTTCTGTCCCCTAAGGATGTTATTTCCAATATTCAAGGGATTATTGCAGATGACATAGTAATATTAAGTTATTGAAGCAACCCTGTGTAAAATGAAAAAGCCATTTCTCAGAAACTGGCTCCAAAGCCATTTTTCAGAAATTAGAGAAAAAATAAAACAAAGACTAGAAACAGGGTAGGAAAATCACAATTGATCCAAGCCGAACACATGTAAGGTCCAGAGCTCAGCCAAGGGAGGCAGAAATAGCCAATTTCTTTCAATTACCCCCATTTTCCATCCCCGAATCTAGATGAAGACTGTCATTTTATTGGCTTGTCAAAACCTTTAGGAAACTTGACCCTGTTCTTCATTCATTCAATTATTTCCCCAGCACTCGGGCCAGAGGAAAGCATGGGGCCCAGCTAACTCACTCCCCCAACCCCAATCCTCTATTTACGTCTCATTGCTCAGGAAGATGCTCATTTTCCTATTTGGTCCCTTCTCGTTTTCTGATATTCCTAAAGTCCGTGTTCTACCCACCACTCTAAGAGCGTGGACGATGAAGTCAGCCTGAAGTTGGGTTTTAAGTCCAGCTGGGCCATAAACCACTTGGGTAGCCTTGACTATTTGAGCTATCTGGGCCTCAGTTTCCCAGTCTATAAAATGGGGATAATAACTTACACATGACTTTTGTGAGACATAAATAAGATTATGTGTGTAAAGTAACCAGCACAGAGTAAGCACTCACTCAATAAATGCTGGTTTTATCCCCCATGACACCGTGTGTGACACACATATCAATCATCCCTTTGGTGCCGGATACCTCACTAGTTAACATTCAAAGTATCACGAGAGATTCTGGGTGCTTTAAGACTTAGAGGACACAAATAGTTATCGAAAAATAAATGAAAAAGCAAAGTTTCCCCTTTAAAAAAATCAGAATTAGTAATCCTAAGAAACATGACTGGAGATGGAGTTGGAAAAGAACCCAACTAAAGGCACTGAGAAGTCCTGCAGAAAGAAATCTATCTGTGTCCCTGGATTAACTAAGCATTTTCTCAACTTATTTGGTCACAGAAATTTTTGTCAAATAATGTCTATTAATACCCAAAGAATCTACATTCTCTTAATATATGTTTGGAACTCTTGTTAATTATTCTAAGATTATTAATATCAATAGTCAAGTTGGCCCCCATGTGTAGGTGTCTCAGCAACTTCATCTCTGCTCCCACAGGCATGAGAGCCGTTGTTGTCCAAGTGGGACAGCAGGGTCTAAGGAGGGGCACAGCATCACACAGGCAGTACATCACACAAGGGACAGGATCTGTCCCCACGTCTGCCCAACTCTGGAGTCCACGGCCTTTCCCCGACACCATACACCCTCCCAACTTCATCTGATTTCCACCTCCCTCGTCCCAACCTGAGCTGCAGCTGGTCCTTCTCTCTAAGTTCCACTGAATCAAACAGTTTACCAAAAGTCCGTGAGCAAGCTGATGTGGAGAGCTGCTCTTGGAAGCAAATACGCCCTGAGTCTCTGCAGGACACTGCCCGCCCTTCACCCGCCGCTGGACCCTTCTTTCACGGAGCATCTCATAGAACGTGCTTCCAGGCATACGTCGTTGCAGTCTCTACCAGAAGTCACAGGAGTGCTGGAATTCTGGTTGTTTTAGCCTAGCCGAGTCCTGATTTATATGTGAAGCAGAAGTCAGGAACTGCGTTCTTACCCAGCTCCATCTCTGGTCACAGGGATGTCCTTGTGCAAATCCTCAAGACTCCTCCTCTCTAGACTTCTGATCTGCCAACTGCGAAATGAGCTGGCAGGGTATACCAGATAGCTAATCTTTGGGGTTCCCAACAAGCACTTAGATGATGAAATAATCTGGGTTTATTATTTCATGGAGACTTAGGTTCTAAAAATCCAACTACTCGGGTTGTAATCCTGGCTCTACCACTTACTGTGTGACCTTTGGCAAGTTACTTAACCTCTCTGTTCCTTAGTTTCTTCGTCTGTCAAATGGAATTAAATCATAGAACCTACTTTGAAGGGTAGAGTGATTAGAATAGTGGCCGACACATTTCAAATGCTTGAAAAAGGTTAATTATCATTATTATCAGGATAAGCCTTGTTGCAAAGTATGGCCCAAGAAATTACAAATTTCAAAGTGCCCTGGTCTCTGGACAGAGCTGAACTCTCCCCCACAAAGTTCCTTTCCTCCTCCCCTTTGCCCTCTCCTCGTCTCCACTCTACTCCACTCCCCCCACCCCCACCCCGCCTTCTCAGCCTCAGCGTCTGAATCCCTCAGAGAGGATTCTCCAAGGAGCCTGAATGGAAGCTGCCCCGCCTGAGGGTAGAGAGGCTGACCTCTCACAGCTGGACCAGCCTCACAGTGACGAGTGGAGCTGCTCGGGTCGGGGGCAGCAGTAGGGTCACCCGAGAGATTGGCCAGGTCGCCAGCCCATTCACTGACACCTGGCGCCCTGCCTGTCCCCAAGCCTCAGGCCCTCTGGGGCTATTGTGAGGGACGAGTCCTCCTGCTCTGCTGGGCTCAGCCACCTGGACCCCTCAAAGGCCCTGGCTGCCCAGAGCTGCCCCCAGAAGGGGTTCACACCAACAGGGGGTTTCATTGCTGCATCTGGACCGGGGAGGAGCTGGCAGGGGGAGGACGGAGCAAAGACTCAGGGGGATGAGTGGGCCACGGTTAAACACGCTGGGATTTCTGCCATGAGCCGGACTTTTTACACGATGATTAAGATCAAGCACTGAGGAGGGAGACAGGTGAGCTGAAACACGGCTGCACCACTCTGCCACCCTATGTGTCCCGATGTCACCTAGCCCCTCCGTGCCTCAGCTCGCTGAGATGATTGAATGAAATGATACGTGGAAAACTCGTAGAGGGCATAAACTTGTGGTAAATCTGAACTATTATTATCAACAACTATCCATTTACTCCTCACGACAATCCTCGGAGGTAGAGATTATCACCATTGCCATTTTCCTGATGAGAAAACCGAGGCGCACAGAGCTCAGAAGCTTTGGAGCCTGGGTTCAAAGGCAGCTCTGGCCCCAAATCCACGATGCTGCAATGTCACCTCCTGCCCTGGGGTGTCAGACTGCCCCTCTCTAGCACGTTCTTCTCTGGTGAAGACAAAATCTATAAAGTTCACCATTCAGCCAATGTCTGGAAGGGGCCAGGCACTGACTACGGGGTCAGGGATATAGCAGAAAACAAACGACACCAAGCCCACCCTCCTGGACTTATGGTCTGTGACGGAGACAGACACAGACCAAATCGACAGGAGCAAGGGGGCACAATTCCAACATGAGACGAACGCTCAAGAGCGATGGCATCCAATGTGGTAGCCACTTGCCACATGCGGCTATTTAAATTCAACTTGCAGTTAATTAAAATTAAACAAAATGAATAATTCAGTCACATGAGCCAAGTGCCCAACAAGCAATGTGACTAGTAACTACTATACCGGCCACCATCAACATAGAGCATTTCCATCATCACAGAAGCTTCTATTGGAGAGTGTTGCTCGAGAGCAAAGGAACCAAAACTATGAGCTCTGGGGGTTCAGACACCGGGAGGCCTCCCTGAGGAAGTGGCATTTGAGCTGGAACTGAAGGATGAGGGGAAATCCAGTTCTGAAGAAGGTTGGGGACAAGAGGAAAGCATGTTAGACAGGGGAACAGCACCGGGAAAAGCCTGTGGTGGGAGGGAACCATGTGACTGGAATGCAAAGAGAGGGAGTGAAGTGGCTAAGAGCAGAGCCTCCAAGGGGCTGGCTACCTGGGTTTGAATCCCAGCCCGGACTCTTCTAAGCTGTGTGCTATTGGACAAGTTAGTTGACGTCTCTGTGCCTCACTTTCCCCACCAGCAAAGTGAGGATAATAATAGTCCCTCCCTCCCAGGGTTGTCCTGAGGATTAAAAGAGCCTGGCACACATTTAGCACTGTATGTGTGTTTGCTGTTGTTATTCCTGGCACAAGATGAGGTCGGAGAGGTAGGCAGGAGTCAGGCTGCGTAAGCCTTGTGGGCCCTGGAAAAAATGTTGGTCTGTGTCCTCACAGCAATGGGAAACCTAAAGGGTTTTAAACATAGAGGGCAGAGGTTGGCAGAGGAGAATCAGTGAACATCTGAAGGTGGTGGCAGCCACCACTCAAACCAGCCAGGCTTGGAACCTGGGACAGTGGACCCAATATTGTCAAGCCTTCCAATTTTCCAAAAGAGGCTGGAAATCCAGATTTTTTTAATGTAAAATCTCCTAACTTTTTAGAGTAGTCCTCTTATTCCCAAATTTTTAAGGAGCTTAAGAGTGCTAGACTTCCAGCCTACCCTACCATCTGCGGACCCTCAAACCTCAATAAACCAAAGTCTGCCACCAAAGCGACATCACCTGGTGAGCCAGGTGGCCCCAGGAAGAAACCAGCAGATTGCCTAGAACAAAAGTGGCACATCAATAGAGTCACCAAATTAAATCTGAACCAATTTGCTGCACAACTGGGCCGAAGGCCCTCGGGGCCTCTGGGAAACGGCCCAGTGATAAAAGTGTACGCAAGCTGCACAGCCTTTTTGTTTTTATTTTTTAACCTTTTGGTGGTAAAAAATATATATATGTGAAAAGCAGTATTTTCTTCACTCTGAGCTTGTTATGAACATATTCTCAGCCGCTCCATAGCATCTGTCAGTCCTTTCACCCAAAAAATATAGGGAGCAGGTGTTCTTTTGGGAGGCCTGTGGTTCATGTCGTTTCCTGGTGCCAGGTTATAAAACGAAACCGCTTAATTAGGACACGGTGTTGGGTGGGAGAGCAGGAGAGGGCGTAAAGAGGAAAGACTGGTTTGATGAATAAAAATGCCT
This sequence comes from Equus przewalskii, assembly GCF_037783145.1. Lineage (NCBI taxonomy): Eukaryota > Metazoa > Chordata > Mammalia > Perissodactyla > Equidae > Equus > Equus przewalskii. Next base: position 29,887,289 of record NC_091859.1, read on the forward strand.
GAATGAAAGCCTTAGGCCTGAGTGAGAGTCAGGTATTTTCGGTTTTCATCTTGACTTCTTGGTCTTCATTAACCATTGCTTCTTCGTAGAAGTTTCCCTTCCAGAAATATTAACTATCTAATCATACTAGGAACAAGGGATACGGAGCCCTGGGCCCTGTCCTCAGGTAACCTACAGTCAGCCAGTTGGTGATCATTATTCCTCCAGATTAAGGGAGAGACCCAGCTAAGCACTTGTCCTAGGGAGTAAAACCTTTGTAACAGAGAAGAAAAGGTTCCTTAGGGAAGATTTTACAAATACCGGGGAAGTAGAAATTGCCTCTGAAGAAAGAGGCTTCCAGCACCTCCTCCAATACTGGAACTCCAAGGGTCGAGCTCGGAAACAGCAATTTAGAAACACTCAATCACTCTCTAGGAAGGGTGGCAATTTTATTGGGTGAAGGATGCCAGTTTGGGTGGCACGGGATGGAGCTGGGGACTGGAGCTGAGGCTGAGGGTCCGACCTCCTTTCCATCTTCCCTGTCACCCGCTCCCCTCCTGTAAGTAGCTGGTGGAAGGGCAGGTTACAGGCTGGCTGAGGCTGCCCATGTGTCTCAGCCCAGCTTTGAGAGCAGAAGAGGTGAAGGGGTCATGACACAGAGACACACGCAAAATGCTTCGAGATCTTAGGTCAGGGCCATCCAAATCAGACTAGTTAACCTGCAGTCTGTAGCTCAAATTTAGGGCCTCCTTGAACTTGGCTGAGAAAAAGATTTATCTTGAATTTCACTAACCTCTAACTGAAATGAAGCATGTCTTTCTATGATGAGCATAGGCAACGAACCACGGTGGTATGAGCAGTACCTGGACTGTCACAAATTGTCATCACAGATATTCTCATACCACATTTCATTTGTGCAGAAACCTTGAAGGAACATTCACACACAACACTACATCGAAACAATGGTAGTTGTTAGACTTGCTGCTGGATCTTGTTATTTAATACATTAATTAAGAAGCACATATATTATTATATCATTAATTCATTTTTTTCAATGGGGCCCAAAGCATAAAAAGATTAATGACCCCTGGACTTGAATTTAAAGGGCATGAATTTGAGCAGGCAAAGGAAAGGTGTAGGGGAAAGGCATTTCAGGCTAGGGAACAGCATTTGGAAAAGAACATGATTTTCAGACACTGTAACTGGTTGGTCAGGCTGCAGAAGGCCTCTCAAGCTGGGGACAGTTGAGGGGGTTGAGAGGTTGAGCGTGGCTGGAAGCCCATTCAACTTGGGCCTCACCATCACCGAGGGCCCCAAACTCAGGCTTCCCATCCTAATCATTAAATGACATTGTCTGGGGCCCGCCCCATGGCTGAGTGGTTAAGTTCACATGCTCTGCTTCTGTGGCCCAGGGTTTCGCCGGTTCAGATCCTGGGCATGGACATGGCACTGCTCATCAGGCACCACTCATCAGGCCACACTGAGGCAGCGTCCCACATAGCAGAACCAGAAGGACCTACAACTAGAATATACAACTATGTACTGGGGAGCTTCGGGGAGAAGAATTTTAAAAACAAAGAAGAAGATTGGCAACACTTGTTAGCTCAGGCGCCAATCTTTAAAAAAAAACAAATGTGAATTTCTATTAAAAAAAAATGACATTGTCTGACCTTTGAAATTTTCATGCTTGTGTTGAAAGTGTTAGTTGACCAAAACATTTAAAATATACCACAATTTTCCTAACCCTATTTTGGCATGTCTTTGTTTTTCTTCAAGGCACCTCTCGACTGAGGGCGTGACGTTGGCCAAGAGGAAAGGATTTAGCAGAGGTGGGGAGGAAGGTGAGGTCAGCAAAGTCAACAATGGCCAGATCAAAGAGTTGGGATTTGATCCTGAAAATTATGAGGTTCTGTTTTTTTTCTTTCTTGAAAGGTTTTCTTTAGTTTTTTGGGGTTTTTTTTTATACCATGCAAATGACGTAATCAGTATAATGCACATTTGCTGATGTTCCTGCCAAGATCCATCCCCTCTCTCCTGGCAGTAGTAGCTCAGATTTCTTTTGGAGAACCACCTGTCTACAACTCTTAGAGGTAGAGGAAGGGCATGTGACCAGACTTGACCAATCAGAGCCCAGAATTCCCCAAGCCACAGTGATTGATTTAGAGGTAAGCCTATCATAATAATTCCATCCTTCTGACTTTATAGGGTTTATTTCAGGGATGGGCATTCACCCAAGTTGGTCCAATCGGAGTGAATCTTGGGATTTATGTAAGCACTATTGGTAAAAGAGTGTCTTCTTTAGGCTGGATTGGACCTAGAGGGGCTTAAGCCTAGAGAAGGTAGCTAAGGTAGCTATCTTGCTATCATATGCAGCCTAAGAATGAAGCCAAAAATGGGAAAGCAGAGTCAAGAGATAAGAGAGATGGAGTCCTGATGATAATACTGTACCTCTGGATAAAGCTGGCCAAATCCATCCTGAACTTTTCAGTTAAATAAACTAATACTAATAAACTCCTTTTGTTTTGTTTTTTTGGTCTTGTGCTTATTGAGTTGGGTTTTCTTGCAACGAAAAGAGCCCTAAGGGACACAGTCAGATCTGGTTTTAGAAGGAGCATGCTGTCTGCTGGGAGAGGAACGATCGAGGGGATCCTGCAGTGGAGGCAAGAAGATTCAGAATTTCAAAGCCGGAGACTGTACTTGCCCACTTTCCCTGGGTAAGGCTGTCATAACAGACAACCCTAAGCTTCCAATGGCCTGCGACAACACAGATTTACTTCTCACTCACACTGCTTGTTGGCTGCAGGTTGACTCTGGCTCCGTGGCTCCACTCCCAACATCTTCCCCATTGTAGGACCCAGGCTGGGGAGCAGCTCCTGTCTTAGTCTCATGGCAGAAAGGAATGGAACAGTAACTGAACCACACAATGGCTGTTAAAGCTTCTGCTCAGTGATGGCTCTGTCATGTCTGCCCACATTCCATTGGTCAAAGCAAGTCTATGGCCAAACCTGATATTAATGAAAGCACTGAAAGCTGTGTGGCAATGGGCAGGGATGTATAATCCTCTCATGAGAAAGACAGTGAGTAATTGGACCAATAATAGGATCCACTGCCAAGGCTTTGGAAGTGATTTGGTTTAGGCCTTTCATTTGACAGATGGGGAAACTGAGGACCAGATGAGTCAAGTGATGCTCACCGTTACATGGGTCACCAGTGGCAGAGCAAGGGCAAGCACCCAGGTCTCCTGGCTCCCCGTCCAGGCTCTTCCCTGTGCCCTGGCTGCTCCCCTGTCCATTTTGGCAAGTGAGGAGAGACTGTTCATGAGCTCTGTTGTCCTCTTCCATTCACTCACGCAGTATGTTTCCCAGCACAGACAGCTGGATGATAGTCAGGGCAAAAGAGAAAACTCTCCAGACTCATTATTGGAGCTTTTTTCTCCCAGGCATCCAGCAAGAACAGAAAGCTGGTTTGGGATGATCAAACAGAGCCTTGGAAACAAATGCAAGAAATTTACGATTCTGCAAGATTTTTGCACTAGTGGATTTAGCTTTGGAGTTGAGCGTTTGAGCTTCCTTCGTTTTCTTCTGATTTGGCTTTTTTTTTTTTTTTTACTAGTTTTTAATCCCACAGAGGAGAAGAAGAAGTAATGGCTATCAAATCTCTAGAAGGTGTCAGACCCTGATAGATTTGATACATATTACATACACATGGTTCTCTCTCCTTTCTCTCCCCTATTTACAGCACTCCTGAGAATACACAAAACGTAGGAGAAGCCCTGTTATCATACGGTACTGCTATCTAGACTTTCAATCGGCCAAATATTCTATACAATATATTTCAAGCACTAAGTGTGTAAACTGATTGTAGACGCTAAGAATTTTGGAGAAGTCACAGTCTGAAAAACCCATTCACCTCGGTGCAACCAGGACTGATCTTCCAGATCTGGGCAGGGCACTTGGGTTTACGCTCAGCCTCCCAAAGTCTGGGGATTCCTGTGGACTCAGTGACCTGCATCCCATCCCAAAACCACTCTCTCTATGAAGTCTGGGGGACCCCACGTACCCCAGGCTGAGTATTGGAGCCAGGCAGGAACCTTCTCCAGTCTCCCTAGCTAGACCTCTAAGTCTCTGATTCAGAAAGAGAGGGCAGACTAGGCAGCCAGTAATGGTTACTAGTTGAGAGAAATAGATGAATTCTATACCCTTCATGGACCTCTCTTGGGCCCATGGCCCACGATCTCTGCCTCTCTTCCCACCCTTTCCGCTACGGCTCAACTCTCTCTAATTTCCTTTCTCCTAGAGTCACCACTAATGCTCTGAGGGTCTCTCTTTTCCAAATGTTTGCATTAACTAACGCATTCATTTATCCAATGCTCACAATAAGCTCTGTGTGACCAATGCTATTATCTCCTTTATGCAGGTGAGGGAAGTGAGACTGAGAAAGAAAACTCATCAATTTTGGCCATATGGTATGGAACCACCATTTGAAACCATATCTGCCACACTCAAAGACATAGATGCCAAAATTCATTCATTCACAAGTATGATAGGGCACCTCCCAGTTCCACATCCCGTGTGAAACTGGAAATAGATGGTGGACAAGACCCAGTCCCCACGTAGCTTATTCAAAATCCACTCAACAAATATTATCTGAGCTCCCACCATGTGCCTGGGCTGTAGTAGTTTATAATCTACTAGCAGATGCAGACAAATTAACATGCAACTAACAGTACAATTTGTTAAGTGCTGCAATGCTGGTAGATAACGGGGTGGGTGAGAAGGGAGAGAGTGAGTGAGCCGCCTTGTCTACCACTTGCCCTGTACCGGGTTTGACAAAACTTGGAATAAGCCTACCCAGCCCCACTCTCTCCAGTTCTAATCGTCCCCTTGCTTAACAGCTCATCAAAAGCAGGGACCTGCAGGGAATTAGGATATACCAGCCTTTGGCCTATTCTTTGCAGCTATAGAGAAATGTATTGGAGCAGTGCTTTAGGCCAGAATCCATTTCCTTCCAAGAAGCCAGGCAGGGTACTCGCAGCTCAGTGATGGGAGGGTGTGGAGAGAAAGCCTGAGACGGTTCTGGAGAAGTTCAGAGATGGCTCTGCAGTCAATTATTGATGGTGAGTGAAAAATGAGGTCAGCTCCCTGACAGCAAGGCCCAGGAGAAGCAGCGAAATACCACAGAACCCCCGTTCTCTGTGGCCCTGAGGACACAGCGTCTAAAAATAGACACACAATACCACTGGATCTGCTGTGGATTTCACAACTGCTGGCCCAGCACAAAATGCTTGGCTTTGGCCAAGTCGGGATGCAATGAAAACCAGCCAGGAAGCTGAGCATGACCAAGATTAACATTCACTAGACCGACAGCAATGCCTCTATCAGGCCTTGGCCATGGAAGCTGGTACCCGCTGCCCTAAGGCCTTGTTCAACTCGTTCTGCAACGTACAGAAAACTAGCCTTGCACACCAAGGACTTTCTAAGACATTTCATTTCAGAGACCCTGAGGCGAGGTCCTTGTGGAAGTTTGCCCTGAGAACCAGGAAATTAGTGAGAAATGGCCATGATTTCAGCATGAGGGGAAACACAACTGCAAGCGTGGGAGGTGGGTGGGATGAATAAGAAAACATTTTAAAGAGAAAATAATTACAAACACATGAGAGGGAGAAAGGGCATGGCCCAGGTTAGAAATGCGTAGGAAAATAAAATGAAAACAAGAAAAGATTCGGCATTCTATCTGTGGGTTTAAAACCAATTTTAAAGTTGACAATTCTACTCTGCTGGTGATTATCTATTTTTATAGTTTATGAGACATTATTTACTGAGTAGGTAGCATATGCCAGAAGCTGCTCCCAACCCTTTACATGTATTATTTCATCTAATCTTCACATCAACCTTATGGGGCAGACACTAAGATTATTCCCATTTTTGAGATATGGAAAGTGATTTGGAATCCTTAAAGCTTGAACAGACCTTAGCAATCATCTTAACCAGTGGTTCCTAAGCTGACTTGGATGTCAGAATTATCTAGGAAACCCTACAGAATCTGGAACTCTATTCTAGACACCACCACCCCCAATCAGAATGGGCATAGGGTGGGTCCAGGAATCTGTGCTTACAGAGCACCCCCAATGATTCTCATGTACAGCCTTGTTCGGCATCCACTTGCCAAACCAACTGACCTCTTCATTTTCCGGATCAGAAAACTGAAGCCCAGAGAGTTCTGGTGACATGCCCAAGGTAACCAGCCTGCTGGTAGCAGACCTAGGACCAGAACCCAGGGCTTGCCACATAGTGCTCTTGCCATCAAGTCATTCATTCCTCACTGGATTCTAAATGACGAAAAGGTGGTTTCTTTCTCTCCCACTAAAACACTAGACTTGGCCTCACATTCAGCCAACTCTTAGCCAAAACTTTCAACTCAACACAGTGCAATTCAAAAGTTTTGCTGAGCACCCACCATGTGCTACATCCTGTAGTTGGTTCTGGGAATCCCATTGTGAGCAAGACTAACATGGACTCTTGCTCTCACAGAGCTTACAGTGCAGCAGAAAAGAACATCTGTAAAAATGCGACTAGCTTACTGAAGGAGCTGGAATCAGCCGGCCCCAATTTTATTTTCTCATCACTGCCCCTTCGAACCTGCTCTATCTTCCTATTCGCTGGAAATCTTAGGCATCTTTGATGGATCCCATATTTATTCTGGCCACTCTTAGGTATTAAAGAATAGCTTCTTGTTTCGGCTAATTTGTAAAGTCCCATTAGGTCTAATGGCAAAGCTCCAATCTGTCATCCAGTGAAAAATTTCTCCCCCGCCCCTCATCTTGGGACTCGCCCAGGCTCGGAAGCTGTAGTGGAGAAGGGAATTGTGTGGGTTTTTTTGCTGATTCTTGCCCTTCTTTTCCACTCACTGCTTCTTTAGGTTCCTCTGGGACCAGGGCAACAGGCCCAGGGAGCAGGAGGGAGAGATGGGAGGGGTAAAGAAGGTGAGAAGGTCTTATGGAGCCGGGGTCATCTGTACGAGTGGAACATCCTCATTAATGCAGATGTCCAAACTCTGGTGCTTTCTCCCATGAGGACTTCCTCTCCACTCCTCTCTGCCAGCGATGGAATTAGCCTCCTATAATTCCCTGATGTGGGCCATGCCTCCCCCAGCTGGCTCCTCAACCCCTCGCTTCCAGCCAGCTATCCTATTCAGACACTCTCTGTTGGAGTCACCTTGTGCCTCACAAGTGTTCTCTTGGATGGGGACACCTCTTAAAATGACTCAAGTCTGGCTCCCCTCTCTTGGGACCATATCCAGGCTCCCACTGCCATTGGGAGGACTGTTCATACTGGCCTCTTCCTTCTTCTTCTCTTTCACATCAAGGCAGCTCCAGTCTGACTCTCTCTTTAGACCCTCCAGGCATGAGTTGTGCACCAGTCGCTAAGTCCCTCCAATGCTAGAGATTTTTCCCAGTTCTTCTCAGAAGTCCTCCTCATCTGACTTGGAGGAAGGGGAGAGAAGAACGCCTCTCCCTTCCCCTCCTCTGACTACTCACTGTCCAACGTCTCAAGATGAATCCCCACTCCTACCCCATGGTATGTCCTCCATATAGGCAATGAGCTAAGAACTTTTTAGAATAAAAACTGATTTCACAATCTCTTAGCGTGTACTGCACAGATGGTCTCAACCCTTGGGTACTTTTGCCAAAACACCAAAAGTCAAATTTAACATCCTGTTACACAAGAAATTACAAATTCAGAATGCCAAGGGAACATACAGCAAGGGCATTTGGGGTCAGCATGCTTTAGTTGACTAAGATCTTTCCCTCACAGTCCTCAGATAGGGTACCGAGTCCTTCACTTTCTAGGCCTCAATAGAGACTGGCTTCCCAGAGAACAAACGAGTAGCTCTTTGCTGTAGCTCACTATTCACTCACTCTACTCTACCAAAACAACAGTATATATCTAACTTTATACATATGTGGACTCTATAGTCTTCTGTCCCGATCTTTAAGATCATAGATTGTACACTCCTATGAAGGTAGCCTAGGACATCTCTAGAACGGTGATGATGATGGTGACAATGACAATGACAGTGATGATGTCAGTTACCAATGATGATAATGATTAGGGGCCAAAAGCAAAAAGAAATGATAGCCTCATCCTCCTATCTTTTCTAACTATTAATATACTGTGCGGTATAGATCCAACCCCAAAATCGATCACTTCCATTAATACTATTCCAAAGATGTGAAATATTATATCAAGTGCTTTCTGTGTGTTAAAAAGTACATTGTGGCAGCCAGCCTCCGAGACGGTCCCCAACAATCTTTGCCTTCTAGTAATCATGCCTCTGTGCAGTCCCCTTCCACAGTGAGTAGGGCTGATCTATGTTACCAAAAGAATATTGTGGAAATGATGGTATGTGACTTCTGAGGCTAGGTCCTTTTTCTTTAAGTGCAATTTCTACCTTTCTCTCTCTTTGAACATTCACTCCATAGAAAACCAGCTGCCATGTTGGGAGGACACTCAAGCAACATTTTGGAGAAGTCCACATGGTGAGGAACTGAGGTCCCCTGCCAACAGCGAGCATTGACTGACTTGTCAGCCCTGTGCGTGAGCCATCTGAGAATGAGATCCTCCAGCTTTCAGGAAGCCTTCAGCTGACTGCAGCCTCAGCTGACACTTTGACTTTAACCTCCTAGCAGACCCTTAGCACCCATGCAAGCAGTTCCTGAATTCCTTACTTACAGAAACTGTGTAAGATGACAAATGTCATTGTTGTTTTAAGCCAATAAGTTTTGGGATTATTTGTGACATAGCAACAGATAACCAATATATTATGATGGTCAAAGGTACAGCTCTGTAATTACAGTGCCCAGATTCCATCTCTATCACTCATTACTATGTGATCTTAGACAAATTATTTAGTCTCTGAACCTCAGTTTCCTCATCGGAAAAATGAGGAAACAACAATACTTGCTTCATAGACTTGTGGGAAGATTAAATTAAATGAGATGTGCCTGTAAGGCACTTAGCACAGGGTCTGGCATAAAGAAGACACTAGAGTTCTTTTTGTTAAGCCCCATAGAGGTTTTCCTGTTGTCTCTCATAAAACAAGCCCTCCCTTCTCTGAATTCTGAGAGTATTTGCTATCATTTTGTGAAAATGGAAAGCAAACGGGAATGGAAGTGACATTATCTGAGCACAAGTCACCATAACGGGGACTTGACATGTACTGTCACATTTACTCTGTGCACATTCTATGAGTGTACGGGAGTGGCAGCGAGGGCATTTAAGTCGTGTTCAACCTAACATTTCGACATGTGTGGCTTGTCCAGCAGATTGATGGGGCTAGCTTGGCAGAAGTCTGTTTGCATGAGTGACCAGGGAGTGCCCCCCTAGGAAATGTACCGCCTAAGGGAGCACAGATTATTAACCTAGCATGGTGGATTAAAGATGATCATAAATTCTTTGACACCTCACCCATTAAGGTGGGATCTATTTTGCCTCCCCTGAATCTGGGCTGGCCTGTGACTGTTTTGATTGTTAGAATATGGAGAAAGTGACACTATGCCAATTCTGGGTCTAGCCTTTGGAGAGGACTCATGACTTCTTCTTTGGTCTCTTGGAGCCTCCAGATCAGACCAGTCATCAGACAAACGCCACCAAGCGATTCTAGCTGACGCCATATGGAAAGAGAATCACCCAGCAGAGCCCTGCCTAAATTCCTGTGTACAAATTTGTGCAATAAAATAAAATTTTGTTGTTTTAAGTCACCAAGTTTTGAAGTAGTTTATTATACAGCATAAGACATATCTGAGACATCTGGGGTCCACATATCCCGAAGTACCTATGGATAGAATTCAAGGAGTCCAAAACTTGGAGAAGAAAAGGTTGCATCTTTCTTTTCACTAACCTATGACTGAAATAAAGCACATTTTCCCTTTGGAGGGAAAGCGGCAAACCACAGTTGTGTTAGCTGCATCTATGACTGATGCTGAGAAGGGATTTATAGACATTTCCAAACCGCTAAATGAGTTCATGGTGCCTGTACACGTGCACATGCACACACACACACACAAACACACACAGGCTTGACTTTTCTTGGGAATATTTAGAAATGGTGAGGATTACTCCATACTGGTCTGTAGTTCCTCAAAATACAAGAGGAAAAGAGTAGAGAAATATTCTTTGGGACAATTTGGGGACACCATTTTTCTCCCAAGTTGGAATGACTTGGAAAACATGGGTCACAAGGCATAAGCAGGCAAAATTATTACCCTTTGCAGAGACCCAAAGGGGTTCAATAATGGAAAGCATCGAGGTGGTAAGTGGCAGAACCAGGTTTTGAACTCAGGTCTACCTAGCTTCAGCGTCCACATTAATGCCACAACGTTTGTCCAGTCTCACCTCCTGTCATTCTTTCTGAAGCTTTCTTGGTCTTCTGAATCACGTCTTGGGTTCCAAAGCCTCTGTGTCTTTGCTCACATTGTTCTCTCTTACTGATTATCCTTCTCCGGTTCCTCCTACCCCCATTCCACACCTGAAAATCCCTTTCATATGAAGCTTTTTCTTGTTCCGCCAGAAGAATTTATTCTTCTCTGTGTCCAAAACCTTACATTCCTTATAGATTTCACCACATTGTTAGATTTGGCCTATTTGTTTCCTTGACTGGATTAATAGAATTAATAATAATAAAAGCAATAACAACGTATACTGAATACTTACCAGATAGTATCCCAAAGACCTACCATTTAGGTCATTTAATAACAGCAACCTATAAGGTAGGTACCACTATTAACCCTATTTTACAGACATGGAAACTAAAGCATGAAGAGTCGGATCAACTTGCCCAAGGTCACCTAGCTACTAGCAGACAGATGTGGGATTTGAACCCACATCTCTCTGACTCTCCCACTCGTGTTCTTAACCACTAGGTTATAAGGCAGAGATCATGCCTTATTGTCCTCTGCTTTCTCTGCGCCCAGCACAGGGTCTGGCCCTCTGTGTATCCTGGGTAAATAACCATTGGATGAATGATGGGATAACCTCATCGTCTCTATTTGTGCACTGCTGCACCCCCAGCTCCACGTCCTGTGCCTGGAGCCAGAGAAGATACCCACTAATATTTGTTAATTGATTGACTGACTAAATTCATTTTCATCTCTGATGCCCTGTGGTGGTAGGGCAGGAACACAGAAATAAAATCATCCTCCCAGGGAAGTGTTGTCACAACTCTGGATTCTGAAGTCTCCACTCTTTTCTGGGGCCATCACCACCAACAGTCATTTAAAACAGCCTAACAGAACCCAAACCCTGCCGAGTTCTTGGACTGGCTCCCTGAATGTACTGTGGAATCCACTGAGCGAATCAAAGAGGGACTGAGCGTGGAGTCTGTGAAGTTCACGCTAAAGTTCTTTTCCAAGCCAGACCCAGAGGCCTGGTCTTGAAGCAAGCCAAAAGTCATAAAAAGCAGACTTAGCATTCTCGAGCCACTACTGCAATAAAACAATAATAATAAGGAGTTGAAAGAATAACAGCTTCTAGGCCGTGATGTATGAGCCCCTGGGCCAGCCAGGCAGCTTCAGTGACAAATCTTCTAGGTGTCACATGTGACAGGGAAAGACGAGGTGTGAACACAGATAGAAAAGGGGTCCCATTTGACAATCTCGATGTTGACCTTCTCTGATTGCTGGAGGTGCTGGTCTCAGCCAGACCCGTGTGGCAGCCCACTTTTCCTAACCTGGTTTTAATCACCCGCCGAGGTCCCAGGAGCCTGCCAGGTGCACTGCTAAAGTGGAGGCAGAGAGAGGAAAAGAGAGGCCCAGAGGGAAAAGAATGTTGGGCTATGCAATTTGCGTTTATTTTAAAATAAAACAACTTAGGCCATGAAGTTAAATTAAATAATAGTTATAAAAGGCTCAGTCCGGGACCAGGCACAAGATTAAATCCTCAGTAGGTGTGAGTTCCCCTTCCTCTTGCTAATTACACAGACATTAGCCCCGGCAATGCCTGTTCCCAGGTGCCTAATACACTGCTGAAGGGAGAGGATAAGATTTTCCAATGCTGCCTTTAGTGTCCCAGTCAGGGCTAATATTCAGCCAGTATGCCCAGTGAGGCTGTTCCAGTTGTTTACAGTAAGTATCCGTCCTGATTGAATCATGCCTGTGCCTTCTAGCTATGAAAGATTTTGAATATTACACCTGGTTCCAAATACTCATTTATTTAATATGTAAACATTGAGTGCCTACGATACGTCAGAACCTGGTCAAACAGCAGTGAAAGATCCGACCAAAAAAAAATTGAAAACGCCCTCTCTCTTTATGGAGTTTACATTCCAACAGGAGAGACCAACAAAACAAAGTAGTACAATATGTAGTCAGTTAGATGGTGATCAAAGCTGTGGGGAAGACGCAGAAAAGGCATGGCAAGGACAGGAAGACATATTTCGAACTTTCCATTGAAGAATCATACACATAAGGAAAAGTGAACATATCGTAAATGTTCAACTCAACAAATTTTCCCAAAGTGAACATACCCGTGTTGCCAGCACCCTGATCAAGACACAGAACATGACCAGCTTCTATGCTGTTCCAGTTGGCAAAGCCACCCTCCCTGAGACGTAGGAGTCGCTGGGATGTTGATCAAGTACGCCCAGCTCTCTGCCTCCTGGACGCGAGGTAGGATTGCTCTTCTCTGCTCCCTGTTAGGTGCAGCCATGCATTTGCTCTGACCTATGACATGTGAGCAGAAGGGGCAGTACCGCTTCGTCACAGCCCCTACCACGCAGTGGTGACCGCGGCATCTGTATCTCCGTGGAGCTTCCATCAACCTGGGTCCCAAGGGACTCTGATGAGCAGAGCACCCCTACTACCCTCAGTGGGAGTGTGGCATGAGGACAAATAAATCTTCGTTGGTTAAGCCACGGAGATTAGGGGCTTGTTTGTTACCTCAGCATAACTAACCCATCCTGACTGATCACGAAGGTGCTATCTCACGAAAGGTCTGAAAAGATAAAAGAGGGAGGCTTCTGGAAACCTGGAGGAAGAGCAAGCCAGGGACTACAAATTCAAAGACCCTAAAACAGAAGCGTGTATGAGGTGTGAGGAGCAGTGATTTAGGATAGAATCCCTCAGAAGCAGACCCTGAGATAAGAATTTGAATGTAAGGAATTTGTTTGGTAGTCAATCCCAGAAACACTGAGAAGGGAGTGAGGAAGTGAGATGGGGATGGTGGAAGCCATTATAGAGAACGTTCTTCCATAAGCAGTTACCCTTGAGGCTCGGTTCCACTGGGGACATCCCAGAGATGGCGCAGAATATGCCTCAGAGCTGTTCCCCTGGGGTGGGAGGAGGCTGAGGTGTTTATCCGCCAGCATGGGCAATTGGCTGAGGTTGCCCAGGTCCAGACGCCTGTCCCTGCCGGGTGCCTCAGGCATGAAGTGGGATGGGGAGGGACATGGCTATGGGCAGGGCACTAACAACATCTGCTCCAAAGAGGAAGGAAGCCAGTGTGGCTGGAGAACCAACATGTATATATACAAAAGCATAAATTACAGGAACCACTCAAAGACCATTGGCAACATCACCAGACTAAACAAATTATTTGGGCTCTTGCCTCCACATCTGGACCGTCCAACCCCCTCCTACCTGTTTTCCCCGCCTCCAGCCTTACCCTGATCAGATCCATTCTTCATACTCAACCCAAGTGGTCTAGAAAACATGAAACACTAACAGCGACACATCCCTGCTCAAAATCCTTCAGTGGTTTTCCATCTCTGTCAGGATAAACTCCAAGCTCTTTGGGTTGGCAGACAAGACCCTGCGTGAGCTGGCGCTGCCCATCTGGACAACTCATCTCCTCCACTCTCCATCTCAACATTGAAACTCCAGCCACACCAGATGGCTGACCACCCACCACTCTCTCAAAGCCCCATGCCTTTGCAAATGCTGTTCCCTCTGTCTAGAGTCGTATGCCTCCCCTCCATCTTTGTTCACCTAGTCAACCCTTATTCATTCATTCAACTAATATTTATTCAGAGCAAACCCTGCATCAGGCGTTAGAGGACAGGGCTATGAATAATTAGGCTGGGGCCTCAGGCACAATAAGTTCAATGAAGCTTATTGAGAGGGTGGGGGTGGGGACTCAAAACAAAAAAGTAAATGAATAAGAAAATCCTATAGTAGTAAATGCAGTGAAGCAAAAAATAACAATGTTACAAGACAGAGACTGATGATTACAGATGGGAAGTGTTGTGAGAACTTTGATTGGGTCGTCAGCGAAGGCCTCCTGAGGAGGTGAGAGGTCTGAATGACAAAAAATGTTGTCAGCCATGTAAGTACTGGGGAAGTATGTTCTAGGCAGAGGGAGGACAAGTGCAAAGGCCCTGAGGTAGGGAGGAATTTGGAGTGTTGGCATAACTGAAAAAAGGCCAGCGTGGGAGGGCATAACAAGCCAAGGGAGAGAGGTAGGAGCTGTACTTGGAAGGCAGGAGCCAGGTCCTCATGGAGGGCTTTGCTGGCCATGGCAATGGTGCTGGACTTTATCCTACCATCTTCTGTTCAGGAGACACCTCTCTGTGCATCCTTCTCTATCCTCTGGAGAAGACTGAAGGATGCAGGGGCCACTTCTTCTAGCGTCACTTTCATAACACAAATAATCCTTGACACAGAGGTCCCAAAGTTTGGATTGCTTCGGGCATCTATTCTTGGCCATGCCTCTGCCCAGCTGTGTGACATTAGACAAGTTATTCAACCTCTCTGTGCCTAGAATGTCTCCATAAATTTCTATTCTGTCCTCTGAGCGGTGTTGAATTAACTCATCCTTACAGGTAAATTAGGAGGAATAGCAAAATTTCCTCCCACCAGCAAAGTATTTTAAGAGTCCTCCCTTTGTAGCAAAGTCCTCAAGAACATGAGTTTTGAAGTCAGACAGACCTGATGTTGTGTTCTGGCTTTGTTGCTTCCTTGAGCAAATTATTTCATCTCCCTTAGCCTCGGTCTTCTTCGTTGTAGAATGGAGCTAATAAGTGCCCCGCCTACACGGTGTTTGGGGGGTGATTTTGTGAAGTTAGGCGTTTAATCACATACCATAGTCTTGGCACAAAGTGAAGCTCTCTACAATTTTTTCAACAATCCTTCCAACACCATCTGACCTTGGACTGTCACATTCTTCCTCTCTAAGAAGGCTAAGATTCGCATTGTAAGGATCCCCAGCCCATCACCCTCAAATGCTGGTGCCATGGAAAGACAGGGGGTCCTAAACTAGGATTCGAGTCCCATCTTAGTCCATGACTGGCTCTCCAACTTAAAGCAAGTCCCCCCTGTCCTCTGGATCTCACCACATGACACAAGGCAACTACCTTTGAAAGAGGCCTGCAGTAGGCAGAATAATGGTCCCCCAAAGGGGTCCACATCCTAATGCCTGAAACCTGTGAATATGTTGCCTTACATGGAAAAAAGGACTTTGCAAATGCGATTAAGTTAAAGACCTTGACATGGGGAGATTATTCTGGATGGTCTAGGTGAGTCCAGTGTAATTACAGGGCTCTTTAAAAGAGTTAGAGAGGGACAGGCAAAGATGAAAGCAGAGTGTCGGAGTGATGTCATGTAGATTTGAAGATGCTACATGGCTAGCTTTGAAGATGGAGGAAGGGGCCATGAGCCAAGGAATGTGCGTGGCCTCTAGAAGCTGGAAAACACAAGGAAACAGATTCTTGAGCCTCCAGAAGGAACACAGCTCTGCCAATGCCTTGATTTTAGCCCAGTGAAGCCAATTTTGGACTCTGACTTCCAGAACTGTAAGAGAATAAATCTGTGTTGTTCTAAGGCACGAAGTTTGTGGTCATTTGTTATAGCAGCCGTAGGAAGCTGAGGCAAGGCCCCTCTGTGCAAGTTCTTCAAAAGCCGCTCTGTCTGCTTGTTTTCAGGCCCCCACCTCATGGCCCTGGTGACATTTAAGGTGAGTGACTTGGTGAGTCAGCAGGTAGTTGAAGCTCTAGCAGAGGCGTGAAGTGTAAACACAGGGCTTTATGACCGGGGGCCCAAGGTCACTGAACCTTCATTAGACCAAAGCCAGATGTCACAGAAACAGAACCAGGAGCTTCAGAATCACAGCTCCCCAGGACACCCAGAGCCTAGAGAAGGTCAAGGAATTGATGATCTTTCCAACAAACGCTTATTATGCTTTCCACCCTTACTCAGAACCGAAAGATTTTGTCCCAACCAGATCCATCCTGGCAAAAAAGGACCATCCACAGGAATTTAGCACAGCCATGGCTATTTTGCATCCAACATGAAAAGCGCTAAGGAAAAAAACAACAGCCTCCTCTCAGATCGCTGACAGTGTTTCACCCCATCCTCTGTAATTACCCTGCATTATTGTTGGTTTCATGTATTTTTCTTTTTCTCTCCATAAACAATGTAATTTGCCTTTGCTTTGGAGAAAGTGCAAAAAAAGTTGTTTTTTAGGATCCCTCCCCATGGTTTAAAACTGCTAGACTCCAGATTTTTCTGAGGAAAAGTTCCATAAACATTCTGCCACGGGGAAAGCTCTTGCCTGGTACCAGGAGCGTTGTTTTTGGCAGCCCAACAGGTCGCCAGGGGCACACCTGCTAAAGGCAGGCCTCTCTTGTGCTCAGCAAAAGCTGAAGCTGGATGGAGAGAGAAATGGAGTGGGCCATGGCAGGTGGGCAGGGAGGAAATGACAGCCAGGGGCTGGGCCTCGGGGAGCCCTTGGCTTAATGAGACACACCTGTTAGAAACAGCCTCGCAAGGGAGCCCTCCATCAGCCGGGCACTTTTTAAGAGCATGCGTTTTGAAAACACAGACCAAGAAATAGAGAGAAGAAAGAAGAGGAGCGTCTCGTGTGAGAGAAGGGAGGGTGGGTTGGTGGAAGTGGGTGGAGAAGGAAAAGGAGGATTGGGAAAGAGAGACAGTTGAAGAAGGGAGGGAAGGAGGGAGGAAATGGGGAGAGAGAAATAATTAATGTTGGGATTATATGTATTATTTTTCAGAATTTATGGCTGGGAGAAAGATTCAGCCCCAAACTCTGGCAGACTCTGAGAGATTCAGTGGTCTGTGCGCCTCACTTTCAGTTCAAGGTCTTCTCTTTTCTGGGACACTTGAGCAGGGTGGGAGGAGAGCAGCCAGTCTCCATCTTCCTAGCCCACCCTCCATTGCCCAGGCCCCGGGCTCAGCGGGCAGACTGCTGTCCTGGGGGCGGGGAAGCCTCCTGCTTGTTCTTTCCCTTTGCAGGGCTGGCAGTGGCCAGGGCTCAGGGAACACGCTGCCCGGGAGGACTGAGTCCCACCAAAATGTGCCCACTGGAATAGGCTAGCCAGACCCCATCAGAAAGCTGCTAGGTTAACTCAAGGTGTTAAATGCCTGGGGGAGGATTCAGGACCTCAGCTAAATTGTAGATGATGGGCAGGCTGGGGAGAGATGCATGAGAGGAACATTTTAAGGTGATGAAGCTAGTGATCCTTGGCTAGGTGGATTACGGAGAAGGCAAAGGAAAAAGTATGGAAAACAGGAGAATTTTGTGATTTTTCCTTAAGGAGAAGAAAGCAATGATAAAAGGAAGGGCTAGATATAAAGCCTTTACAAAAACAGATTTACTGGTTTTATCTTCCCCATTTTCATGCTGGAAAACATAGAAAATGATGATGAAGAAAATGAAAGTGATTCATAATCCTACCATACTCAGCATGACTGAGTATAATTGACACACAATAAAGGGCATATGTTTAAAGGGAACAATTTAGTAAGTTTTGACATACGTATACACCCATGAAACCATCACCACAATAATATAATGATCATATTCATCACTCCAAAAAATTTTCTTCTACACTTTTGGAATTCCTTCACATTTCATCTCTTCTGTTGGCTTATTGACTGTAATATAACTCTTTGTTTTGTGATTTTAGTGGTTGTTCTAGGGTTTATAATATACATCTTTAGTTTATCACAGTCTCCCTCCAAGTGAGATGATGCCACTTTACACATAATATAAAGTACTCAGAACAATATCCTTTTATTTCACCCTCTTCTTTTGTGCTATTATTGTCATACATTTTGCTTCTACATGTTCTAAATCCCACAATATACTGTGATTCTTTTTTAAACAATTATAGTTTACAGAGATTTAAATAATAAGAATACTTACCCATGTAACTAACATTTCTAGGGCTCTTCATTCCTTTGTGTAGATCCAAATTTCCATCTGCTATCATTTTCCTTCTGCCTAACAGACTTCCCTTAATATTTCTTATAGTGCAAGTTGGCTAATGATAAATTATTTCAACTTTACTTTGTCTTCATTTTTGAAAGATATTTCTCTGGCTTGACGGTTGTTTTTGTTTTGTTTTGTTTTCAATAATTTAAGTATCTTACTCCACTGTCTTTTAGCTTGCATCGTTTCCGACAAGAAATCTGTTGTCTTCCTTACCTTTGTTCTTTGGTTCATAATGTGGTTTTTTTCCCCCTCTGTTTGCTTTTAAGATTCTCTATTTGTCACTGGCCTCAAGCAATTTGATTAGGATGTGCCTTAGTGTAGTTTTCTTCATGTTTCTTGGAGTTCAGGAAGCATCATGCATCTATGGGTTTATACTTTTCATCAAATTTGAGAATTGTCAACCATTATTTCTTCAAATATTTTTCTGTCCCCACTCCTTCAGAGATTCCAATTACATGTATATTAGGTCACTTGTACTTGTACCACAGCTTGCTGATGCTCTGTTCATTTTTTTCAGTCTTTTTTCTATGTTTTATTTTGGATAGTTTCCATTGTTATGTCTTCAAGTTCATTAAGTTTTTCTTCTCAAATGTTTAATCTGCTATTAGTCCCATCTTGGAAATTGTTCTTTTCATCTCTAGCAGTTCAATCTTTTCGTCTCTAGATGTTCAATTTGAGTCTTTTTTATATCTCCCATATTTCTACTGAACATGTTCAATCTTTCCTCTAACTTCTAAAATGTATAGAATACAATTATTAAATAAATAGTAAATTATTAAATACAGAATTAGTAATTATTTTAATGTCCTTGTCTACAATTTCTAACATCTGTGTCATTTCTAGGTCAGTTTTGATTGACTGACTTTTCTTCTCATTATGGTTGTATTTCCCTGCTTTTCACATAACTCATAATGTTTTATTAAGTGCCAGACATTGTAGATTTTACCTTTTTGCGTATTGAATATTCTTGTATTCTTTTAAATCCTCTTGAACTTTGTTCTGGGACATAGTTAAGTTACCCAGAAACAGTACGCTATTTTCAAGTCTTGCTTTGAAACTTTGTTAGGCGGGACCAGAGCAGAGTTTAATGTTTAATCCAGGGCTAGTTTTCCCCGCAACTAAGGCAAAATTCTACTGAGTACCTGATGCCCCGTTAATTACGAGGTTTTCACTTTGGTAGGAACAGAAACTATTTCCAGCCCTGAGTGAACTCTCATCCGTTTGTGTAGTTTTTTCCCCAGCTCTGTAGTCTCCTCAAACACAGGTGCAGATGGATGTTCAGTTGAAGACTTGAGGAAGATTGTCTGCAGAACTTCAAAGTTCTCTCTCCTCTCCAGTTTTCTATCCTGTTTCTAGTTATTATGGCCTCCCCAGGCAGAGACCTCTGTCTCCTCAACTCAGGGAGACTGTCAGGATCCACCTGGATTCTCCCTGCCTGCACCATAGCCTGGAAACTCTCTCAAGGCAGTAAGTTAGGGTAGTTGTAGGGCTCACTTCATTTGTTTCCCTTCTTCTCAAAGATCAGTATCTTTTCTTGCCTGATGTCTAGTGTCCTGAAAATCATTGTTTCATATATTTGGCTCAGTTTGCTAGTTATTTTAGATGAGTGGGTAAATCCAGGACTATTACTCTACCTTGGCCAGAAGCAGAAGTCAAGATAATGGGTTTTTCATTTATTTTCTTCTGGGATTTTTTTCTTTGCATACACTAGTATCTATAATATATACATGTATGTATATATTCAACATGTCTTTATCCAGTGTCTACAATGTGCCAGGTACTATATGTGCTAGTGTTGGCAATACAGTGCTCATCAAGATAGACATGGCTGACAGTCTAGGAGTTACATCAGGCAAACAAATAACTATATAATTACCATGGTTCATCTGGTCTAAGATAGCATTGCTTGTAAGTTGCACCCTTATTTTACATATCACTAAAAAAGAAAAACACAACTGATGATATTTCTGAGACACATTCAATTGTATGATGCATCCTGATTTCAGAGATGTTAAAGTATTTAGAAACATATATATCAGAAAATCAAGGAAATAGAGAAATAATTAATTTCAGTTAAATAAGAGCTGAAACAGAGAAATCCACAATGCCAGAAGATCATATATTAGAAGGATCTGACTTAGCCTGGAGAATCAAGGAAGACTTTTGTGAGGATGTAGCATTTGAACTAAAGTCAAAAAGATGACCAAGTGTTGGCCTGACGGAGGTGGGTAGTGGGAAGAATATTCTAGGCAGAAGGACCAGATTGTGCTAAGTCACTGAGGCAGTAATGAGTTTTTCATTGGCAGGAAACTGAGCGGTGAATGTGCTTCTAGTGTGAATTTAGGGACTCCAATGTGATTTTGGACTTTACCCTCAGAGCAACACAAGGCACCATAGGTTTTAAGCAAAGGAGTGATATAATTAGCTTTGTCTTTCTGAAACATCACTCTGGCTTCTGTGTGAAGGACGGACTGGGGGAAGCAAGGACACCAGTCAGGAGGCAATTACAAGAGTCTGGGCAAGAGAAGATGGCGGTTTGGACCAGAGTCATAGTAGTGGAGAGCAGGAAAAGTTCTTGCAAATTTTTTAAAATTTTTATTCAATTTACTTAAACTATAAAACAAAAAAGTGGTTTATCCATTTCTCCCATTCCACCTATCCCCTACCTCTTGCAACCACTAATCTGTTCTCTGTATCTATGGACTTGGTTTTTTGTCTTTGTTTTTAGATTCTACATATAAGATAGATGATATGGTATTTGTCTTTCCCTGTCTGACTTATTTCACTTAGCATAATGCCTTTGAGGTCCATCCATGTTGTCACAAATGGCAAGATTTCATTCTTTTTTATGGTTGAAAAATATTCCACCATATATACCACAATTTCTCCAACCATTCATCCATTATGGACAGTTAGGTTGTTTCCATATCTTGGTATTGTAAATAACGCTGCAATGAACATGAGGCTACATATATCTTTTCAAATTAGTGTCCTCATTTTCTTCAGATAAATACCCAGAAATGGAATCGCTGGATCATCTGGTAGTTCTATTTTTAATTTTTTGAGGAAACTCCATACTGCTTTCCATAGTGGTTGTACCAATTTACATTCCACCAACAGTGCGCAAGGGTTCCCTTTTCTCCACATCGTCTCCAACATTTGTTCTTCATTGTCTTTTTGATAATAACCATTCTAGGGAAATATTTAGAAAGATGCATCAATAGGATTTGGTGACTAGATCGGAGAGTAATGGAGAGGGAAGGGTAAGGACTCATGTTTCTCATATGAGAAACTGGATAGATGGAGAAGCCATTTACTCTGATACAGTTCAGTGGAGGAGGAGAAGGTTTCAGAACAGTGGATAATGAGCTCATTTGGGGTATAATGAATTTAATAAGCTTGTACCTTTCATAAGTCTTGGCTGCAATCTCTGCTGATTGCAGGGTTCCAAGCCAAACCATCCTGGCTTGGAAGGATATCTGGTGGCGTACTGGTTCATCAGAAAGCCTGGAAACCCAGTCACTGAAAATATTAAGACAAGAGGGAAGCAAAGTTCATGTGAAAACAGTCTGTTGATGCTGCCAACGGGCATCGTCACCCCTGGACACTCGCCACCTCAACGCTGGACTCTCAATTTCTTCGGTATCATTGTAAATGAGCTCTGATTATCTCTGCACCTCAAAGACTCAAAGCTCCAGGCTGAGTTTGTGATTGGCTGAGTATTAGAAGAGAGAACATCTGTGCCTCTTTCCTCAGATAGAAAGGATGTTCCAATGACAGAGTCTGCTGTGAGGTCTTTAGATATCCAGGTAGAAATGTCAAGTATGCACCTAAGCAGAGCTGATCCAAAACTCAAGAGAGAGGTCTGGACTAGAGGTAAAACCTTGGTATCCTCAGCCTACAGAGGTGGCATGCTGAGCCAAGGAACAGATGGCATCACCCAGGAAGAGAGGACAAAGCAAGGAGAGAGGACTGCCCATGACCAAGCCTTTAGGTCTGGTCGAGAAGAGAAGCCTGCAGATCCCAAGAGGGAGTGGCCAAGGAAGTGAGAAGGAAACCAGAAGGGTGAAGTAATGTGATGCCAAAGGGAGGGAGCGGACACCTATAGTGAACACAGCTGTGAGCTCAAGGGAGGTGAGGATGGGAGGATCTTGGATCTTGGAGAGCATTGGTGACTTCAGCAGCAACCATTTTGACAGCACAGAGGGGAATTCAGATGGAGGGGACTGAAGAGGAAGGAAAAGGAGAGACTAGCGCAGCTGGCACCTTCAGGAAGTTAGCCTGTGGGGCGGAGGCCAGAAGGGGGATGGGCCCTGGAGGCTTCCTTTTCTTTTCTTCGTTCTTCCTGAACATGGAGAGATGAACATGTTTACGACTTGACTGGACAGAGCCAGGAGCGAAGAAGCTGAAGATACAGGAGAGGAGGGGAGGATGGACAGTGTCTCATTCCAGGAAGTTGGGGTCATTCATTCAACCAGTATTACTGGACACTTAGCCACATGCTCGGGCATGGCAGCACAGTGGTCCGGGACACAGCCTCTAGAATGTTCCGATCTTGATTCTGCCCCTGACTAGCTAAGTGACCTTGGTCAAGCCATGTAACCTCTCTGAGCTTTGATTTCCTTGGCTATAAAATGAGACTAATAATATAACATACTTCACACACTTGTGAAGAATAAATGAGCTAAAGCAGGAAAACAGCAATTTCAGCAAACATTTAATAACCACTGATGATGTGTTGATTATTTAGTTGTGTCCCTGTGCCCCGCCTTAGGCAGACAAAGAATAGAGAGAATGATTTTTGAATGTACTTTCTTTGGGGATTTTTTTCTCTACATACATAAGTGTCTGTAATATAGACACGTATGTGTATAGTCAATAAATCTTTATCAAGTACCTGCTAATAACGTGCTGAGCACTTTAATGCTCTGTGAGGTAGGTACCATGATAATCATCCCCATTTTGCGGTGAGAAACTGAGGCAATAAGGAGTTAAGTAACTTGCCCTGAGTCACACGCTCAGACAACAGAGCTCCAGAGCGTGTGTTCCTAGCCACTAGGCTATCCTGCCCCTTCTAGCTCCAAGAAGTCCAAGGGTAATAACAGGAAGTGAGGTAAGAGGTCCACAGCCAACAGATGCAGGAACAGTCTGGAAAATGGGAAACAGTAGGAAGCCCCTGATCAAGGCTCACCTGTGCAGAGTGTGTGCTTCTGCGGCCGCCTTTGGATGAGTTTGGCAGAACTAGAAGCCAGTGGAGATGCATATACCCCAAACCACCAAAAATGCCCATCCGTCTCTTAAGGACAAGCTAGACACTTAGTGCTCTCTTAAGACTCCATCTCACTGTCCCTGACTTCCAGGCACCCCCTCAAATGACTCCAATGGAAAAAGACCCTGCCCAAGGTCAGCGGGGGACCCCAGGACTCCAGCGGGGTTTCTAAAGCATAATAAGGCATGTTCAGTGCAGCTGGGCTGTGCCAGGAAGGGTTTTGCCTACTGGCTTCACTTTTTCTCTCTGCCAAGGGGCACCCCAAGGCCACCACAGCCATTTCTGGAAGGAATTTCCATCAAGAAAAAAATAGGCTCTGCTATGATAAAATGCAGAGACAGGCAAACCACCAGTGCGTGGTGGTGTTTCTTTGGGATTAACATTCACCCCAACAAGGGCAGAAGCAGACTATAATGCTCGGTTCCAAACTACGCGGGATGGTTTGCCACGCCGCCCACCCCGAGCACGTGACCCTAAGAGAGCTGTTTTAAGGCTTTTTCCCCCTGCTGGATTCACTTAGAGAGATCTGAGCCCCCACAAAAGAAACTTCCAGCTGGACCCATCCACTCCCCTCCATCCCCCCTCCCCAGCTTCTGGTTTCTTCCTTACATAAGCCCACTTGGAATTCTTGGCTGATTCATTCCAGTACTCTCCTGACGGGATCTGAGAACCTCAGAGCTCGAAGGGGCCATCAGGAAAAGCTCGGCGGGGCTTGTTTTGCAGATCACAGCTGCTTCCAGGCAGAGTCTGGATTAGAACCCACAGCTCCTGGGCCTAGTCCTTTCTCTGTCCTCTGCACTACACTGCCCTCTTCTGGCAGTGGAGGGAAATTACCTGCCTGGGCTGCGCCTAGCTTTCAGGACTGTCTCAAGGTTCTGAGACCTACTCAGCGCAGACTTTCTAAGGGGGAAAGGCTCTGGGGGTTGAGGCTTGAGGCTGTGTCTGTCTTTGAGGGTCTCACTCACTCTCTCTTGCAGGTAGACATCTGAGGAAGCAGAGAAGAAAAAACGCAGAGCTGGAGCTGGGCAGAGGAGAGGGGCTGCCCTGGGCCTCAGTTCCTGTCTAGAAGAGCCTCTGCTCTTGCAGGAGAAAATACATTGCACGTTGAGAGAACCCTAAGATCTCTGACAGACAAAGCTGTGAAGTCACAAGCCTTAAAGTACATTTACAAAAAGTTTCCATTTCTCAGGGTGAATTTCCATGTATGCATCTCATACACTGCAAGGATCAAACCCCCAAACGCCTTCAGGAGCCAGACAACAGTCCTAAGTGGATGGAGAACCAGACATGGGTGAATGGAGGGAACTGTGAGAATTGGAGGACATGGTCCCACCTGAAGATGCTCAGACTCGAAGTTCTAACCACGCATTTTGCAGGGCTCTCTAGGCAGGCTCTCTCCATGAGCCTCATGTTTCCATTCTCTGCCTTATAGTCCATTTTTATGTCATATTTATTGAGCACCTTACTGTGTGATAGTTAGACGTAGTAACTGTTTTAAGCCTCACACGGCCCTATGAAGTAGGTGTTATCATTAGCATCATTCCCATTCATAATGGGGAAACTGAGGCAGGGAGCCCTTCAGTAGCTTTCCATATGTCAGACAGTAGAAAGTAGTAAGGCTGGGATTGGAGCTCAGATTCTCTGGTTCCAGAACCCAGTTTCTTAACCACCAGTGTTATATACACAACAGAGAGTTGTGTCCTTGGATATTATGGGATGCCAGTTGTATTGCTTTGGAAAAGGGAGTGTGATTTTTAGTGGACAAAGAAGAGGCGTTAGAAACAGACAGACGTGAATCCGCATGCTGGTTCTACCACTCACTGTGTGACCCCAGGGCAGATAAATGGACCTTTCTCAGCGGCAGTGACTGATCAGCAAATCAGAGGCAGCCGTTCTTACTCCCCAGCATAATCTCCAGGACTAAGTGCAAAAATAAATGTATTCAATCTGATGTGTGACATGAAACACAGATACACAACTATGGGTGGCTACTTCTTAGGTTAACGACTAAGCATGCAACATTGGACTGAGCTGCCCCCAGGGTCTGTGCCCACCCTTCTGTGCTAGCTGACACAGGAAGGACACAGACCCTTAAGACTCTATAAGCTTCTACCAACAAAAGATTGCTCTTAACAAAACCCTTTCTCATCGTCTAAGTTTTCAGAATGGGCAAATTAGGGGAAGAGTACACATATGAGAAAAGTGGTCATGTCACATAAAAATACACTCATAGGTCTTTTAAATATCAGATTTTTCTGGTATATTTTAATGGTGCAACTGGATTTATGCCTCCTTTCTGAAACACAATAGCTAAAAATGAAGACATCATTCCTGTGATCCCCGACTCAGACACTAGAGGGCGCGAAATTCTCACTTCCAGTGGCATCTCGGCTTCCTACGGCCGCTGGTTGGGCTGATTTGGGGCTACTCCCCAGCTGAAAGTTCAAGAGTTGAGCTCCTTTTGATTTGTTACTGGTGCATCCAGGCATCTTCTGAAGTGAACAGATTTCACACGAGGTTATACAAGATGTCAGCCCAGCCTGGCAACTATCCCCAACGACAAATCTAACAAATCACTGGCCCCACCCCAGTAGGAAAGAAAATGAGCACCCAGCACATGCCAGACACTGATGGGAGCTGGGGACGCAGCCTTTCTTAAGACAGATGTCATCCCTGCCCCCCAGGTATTTGCCCACCTTCTTGCCTTTTTCCCTCAGGAAGCCCCCAAAGAATACTATCAATGATAACGTCAAGGAAAGTTGAAGCTGGAAGAGAACTTGGAGACGATTTTATTACCCGCCTCACCTTACAGACAGGAGGACAGACAGAGGCTCAGAGAGAGAAGATGAATTATCCAAGGCAACTCAGGCGAGCAGACCGGAACCAGGACCAGCTTCCTGATCCCAGGTCCTTTTCCACCTGCCTGCCATCCTTACAACTCCAGCTGGGGACTCTCCCAAGGATAACAAGCCAGCACCATACCAGCCAATGAGAAAGAAAGACCTGTGAGTTTCCACAAGTGACTCCGTAGGACAGTGAGCATCCTAACACGGGGCAGCCGCACCCAACTGGTACCAGGCATTGCAACAGAACATCACCAGGGGTTTAAACACAGATAGGCTGTGGTTTCCCCACAGCCCATTGCCCCACAGGTATTGCTCCAGGGTGTTCAAGACCAACTTGCTCAGCGCGGCCAAGGTGCCACTCCCCTTCTCTCCCAGAGGGCAGTTCGCTGTCCGCAGGAACTCAGCTGTCCTGATCCTTAGCAGTTCAGATCTTTGCTTAGGCGAGGGGCGGAGCCAAAAACAAGCAGTGGCAGAGCAGGGGAGGAACCAGGCCCTGTCTCCTCAATGGTTAGTTTGTCAGCTTGGCAGAACAACTTCCTCTCTCTGAGACTCGGTCTCCCTATCTGTAAAATAAGGGAGTTAGAGTGGAACCCCTTTCCAGCCTTAGCTCTCTAGGCCCCTCCCCCCCACATGACTACTCAGCTATCATTATTATGAAAAGTAATTAATCATGCTTAAAAATAGCACTTCATGAAATATATGGAGGTCATTGTTTGTTTTCTTATCTATACTATTTTAAATAATAACAGTGTGAGCATTTCCCTATGTGTTTCTTCTCCCTTTTTAAAAATTTTAAATTATAAAATATTTCTGACATACGAAAACGTATCAAGAATCTGGGAAGATGGATATATACGTGATAAGCAAATACAGCAAAACGTTCACCGTACTGTCTAAGTAGTAGATATATGAGTGTTCCCTGGACAATTCTTTCAACTTTTCTGTTGGAATTTTTGTAATAAAATGTTGAGAGGAGAAAAAAGGTATTAAGAATAACATAATGAACCTGTGAGTTTCTACAAGTGACTCCGTGGGACAGTAAGCATCCTTACGGGGGCAGCCACACCCGATTGGTACCGAACCTGTGTCAGTGCTCATCCCGGTCAGTCCCATCAAACCCACGTGGACTGAGAGTGGGGAGGGGTGATTCTCTAACGAAAACTAGAGGAGTCGTAGCTAAACAACGGAGGGCGAATGCTGGCAGGCCACACAACGAAGGTCCGGGACCTCGGCAGTACCTCCTAATGCACGCATTTCCCACAGCGCACGTCACGCTGCACACGATGATAGTGCCATTTACACATCTGTGTGCCCTGTTCAGCTGGGAATCTCCCAGGGCAAGGAGACCCCATATTTCATCTCGTCTCCCAGGGTGGCTGCAGCTCGGTGCCCAGTTTGATAAATAGCTGTGCTTGTGGAATCAATCCCTTGACCAAACACAGCCTGAGGAGCGGGAAGGCCCATCGGTCGCTCTGCCTCTGTGGTTTCCACCTCTTCCTCTGTTGACCCAGCCAGAGAGGCAAGAGGAAGAACACGTCCACCATGCCTCACTCTTCTTTTTCTCTCTGAGTCACTGACCAGCAAGATGGAGGCCGCAAACTGCAATGTCCAGTTCAAAAGTCCATGTGTATGCAAACAGCTGCTGTTTCCTGAACACCTGTATGGGCCACATATGTATTTACATACATATATGTAACAGGGGCAAGATTTATTAAGATAGGAATGTGTCCAGCCTTCTGTGAATATACTAAGAACAGTTGTACCTTTTCTTTTTTGGGTTTTTTTTTTTTTTTTTTGGTGAGGAAGATTGGCCCTGAGCGAATATCTGTTGCCAATCTTCCTCTATTTTGTATGTGGGACACCACCACAGCATGGCTTGATGAGCGGTGTGTAGGGATCCAAAATCGTGAACCCCACGCTGCCGAAGTGGAGCACGCAAACTTAACCACTATGCCACCGGGCCAGCCCCAGAATAGTTGTATATTTTAATAGGGTAGATTTTATAATACATGAATTATATCTCAATCAAGCTGCAGGTTTTTTGAAGGACTACGAGGTCCATATGGTATGATTCCATCTACGTGAAATTTAAAAATGGGCAAAAGTAGTCTATGGGGATAGCAGCCAGAATAGTGGTTACCTTAGGGGGCTATTGGCTGTGGGGCGTAGGAAGCCTCTGGCATGCTGGAAATGTTCTATATCTTGATCTGGTGGTTAACACGTGGCGTATTATATTAAAAACGAATTCAGCTGTGTACTTAAGATGTGTATGCCTTAAAGCATGCAAGCTATACTTCAATAAAAAGTAAGCTGAAGGGGCCAGCCTGGTGGCACAGCAGTTAAGTGCTCACGTTCTGCTTCTCGGTGGCCCAGAGTTCACCAGGTCGGATCCTGGGTGCGGACATGGCACCGCTTGGCACGCCATGCTGTCGTAGGCTTCCCACATATAAAGTAGAAGAAGATGGGCATGGATGTTAGCTCGGGGCCAGTCTTCCTCAGCAAAAAAAGAGGAGGACTGGCAGTAGTTAACTCAGGGCTAATCTTCCTCAAAAGAAATAAATAAATAAACTGAAAAAGTGGTAGGTGTTTTTGCGTGAAGAAAAGGAAACCAGTTCCAGAGTAGTTCAGAGCCCAGATTTTTAACCTGGACTATTGGGTTCTAAATCTGGCTCTACCACTTACTAGCTGTGACTAGTAAGCACGTGGAACAATTACTCAACTTCTCTGTGCCCCACTTTCTCCTTCTGTAAAATGGGGATAATAATAGCACCTTCACTAATGACTTGTACCAACTGAATGAGCTAATCCTTGCAAACCCCTTAGAAGAAGAGTGGTTGGCACATAGAAAGTGCTCAATAAATGTTAGTTAATTCTGTCGTTACTGATGTGGGCTGAGTCCTGGGATGTCTCCGTGGATAGAGATAAAAGACACAGTCCTACCACCCATGGAGTGCACCATCCAGTGGGAAGACAGACAAGAAAGCAGTCATAACACAGGGGGAGGAGCACTTTCGAAGGGAGAAGCTTGGAGTGTGGGAGCTCCTAGGAAGAGCTTCTAAATTCAACCCACGGTTCAGGTTCGGAGAGGCAGAGAATTAGGAGGAAAGAGTGTGCAAAGGCACCGAGGTGAACAAGCAAGGGATGCCTGAGGAATGGGTCAGCTGGTCACTGCAGCCACGAGCAGCATCCTCGGAAGATGAGGCCGGATGGCAGAGAGAGCAGTCAGAAAGCTCCTTCTCAGCCACACCACGGAGCTGGGATTTTCTCCTGAAGCCAAAGGAGAGACACTGAAGGATCTAGTGCGGGGCACAGGCAGATTCGCTTTCGAGAAAGATCATGCAGGTCACGTGTGTGGAATTCCCTGCGTGGGAGCCAGGCTAGAGGCAGAGAGGCCAGTTAGGGGCTGTTCCTGTCCCTCAAGACACGTAACGCAATTTGTACATTGGTATCTGTCTGTTTCTCTCCGTATTTACTGCTGGTCTCCTCCCAACTGGACCGTGAGAGTCATGAAGGCAGGAACCATATCTGTTTTGTTTTTAGTCATCTCCTCAGTGTCCAGCAAAGAGTGGTGCTCTCCGAATATTGTTGAATGAATATTGAGTGCATGACCCCATTTCTGTTAACAGGTGGGGGGCACAGTGAGGGGCTGCTGTTGGAATCCAGGCACCATCTGGTGATGGAGAGAAGGCTGGGGGAAGTGGGATAGGGGTGGCTATGTCAGGGTTTCAATCCACGTGGATGTGGCGAGGCAGGGAGACAGGGTGACTCCTGATCTTCTGGCTCAAGCAATGAGGGGAGCAGTGGTTCCACTTGCTCCAGCACGAAACGGTGACTTCAGCTTGGAACCCTGTGTGTGACCAGATGTTACTGGAAAAACAGATCAATAGCTCGGAGGCATGCTTTGAGGAAGACATAGGGTGATTTCAAAACATTTAAGGGGCCAGCCCTGTGGTGTAGTGGTTAAGTCCAGCACACTGCACCTTGGCAGCCCAGGTTCGTGGGTTCAGATCCCAGGCACAGACCTACACCACTCATCAGCCATGCTGTGGCAGCAACCCACATACAAAATAAAGGAAGACTGGCACAGATGTTAGCTCAGGGCGAATCTTCCTCAAGCAAAAGAAGAGGAAGACTGGCAACAGATGTTATCTCAGAGTGAATCTTCCACACCAAAACATATATATATATATGTATATTTAACCATTGCTTACGTACCCACCCATCAGAACTAACACTGGCCTTGGGCTGGAGCAGAGTTCTGGGGGCGCCTGCTATGCCAAGGTGTTAACCTATTAGGTGCTGGGCTGTGAGGAGGTCTAGTGGTCCAAAGGGAGGGCACTCAGAGAGCTCTGGGCTGCAGCTATTTACCAAGCAGCACAGAGTTATTTCAATCTTTTAACCTGTAATATGGCTGCACGTGAGCAAGCCCTGGAGCTCTTACTATGTACCAGATGCTGTGCTCAGCTTGAAACTTCTCCACCTACCTCATTCAACCCTCACAACCACCCTGCGATGTATCGTCATCATCACCACCATCATCCTCCTCCTTACCATCATCACCACCACCATCACCACCATCATCATCACCCTCACCTTCATCCATCACCATCGTCACCACCATCCCCATCATCACCCTCACCTTCATCCATCACCATGATCACCATCCTCACCATCACCACCATCATCATCACCCTCACCTTCATCCATCACCATCGTCACCACCATCCCCATCATCACCCTCACCATCATCCATCACCATCGTCACCACCATCCCCATCATCACCCTCACCATCATCCATCACCATCATCACCATCCTCACCATCACCACCATCATCATCACTCTCACCATCATCCTCCTCCTTACCATCATCACCACCACCATCACCACCATCATCATCACCCTCAGCTTCATCCATCACCATCGTCACCACCATCCCCATCATCACCCTCACCATCATCCATCACCATCATCATCACCCTCACCTTCATCCATCACCATCGTCACCACTATCCCCATCATCACCACCACCAACACCACCATCATCATCGCCATCCTCACCATCATCATCACTCTCACCATCATCATCACCATCACCATCCTCACCATCACCACCATTCTAAGTGACATGGGAAGAGGTGGAGCAGTCTCCTCACCAGTGTGCTGACAGTCTTGCCTGGGGAATTTCACTGCAGCCTCTTACCCTGGTGCTGGACCATCTGCAGCTTAATCAATACCTTCAATAATTTGTGCCTACTCCCTGTTCAAAGGACAGGGCAACTTCACGTTTCCTGAAGGTTCCCATCACTCATAGAAGCATTCCGAGGGACTGCCCGCAGGCCTTTGCAAACCTGTTCTAACCACCCCAGCCCAACCCCGGCAGAACTGGCCGCTCCCTCCTCCGGGCCCCATTGCACCTGGCTATAGCACCTGTCATTCCTTATGACATCTACCAGTTTACATGACTGTCGCCCCCACTGGGCTATAAGCCCTTTGAAGACAAGAATCCTGTCTCATGTGTCTTGAATTCACTGATACTTAGCAAAATGTCTGGCTATGGGCTCAATAAATGTTCCTTGAATGAATGAGTGAGGAGACACATGAGCAAGACTGAATTGTGAGTGTTATCTGGGGTAAGATCTACCGTTAACCGTCTCACCATCAGGAATGTGTGAATTCATAATGCATTCCTTTTATTTTCACCACCTGAATTTTTATTTATTTCTCCGACCCTTACAGATGTTTTCTACGATAATATTAAATGACAATCTATTAAACCACTCCATAGTCTGAGATTAAAGACAGCAGAAGTGATGGCAAGAGAGAGAACAAGAATATGCCTGATGCCACCAACCGGCCTCAGAAAGAACCAGAATTTAATTTTCTCCATGCGTGGGAGTTTATGCTCTTAAAGCATACATATTAACTTTTCTACTTCTAGATAAAAATACAAATGACTTCTACCACCTCTAAAGGGCCCATCCTCATTTGCCAACTGTTTTGGGAGAAACATCATGCTCAGAGTTGTGAAGCCTTAGGGAGGCCGCCTCAGGGACCCGGAATAACTGAGAGAATGACTGACAGAAGTTCAGAGCCAAGGGGCCCTCCAGGGAGGAAGGAGAGCATGAAGCTACATATGCACTCAAGTCTTGGCCCCCTGCTACTCCCTGGGTGGGAGAGAAACGAGCTCCTGCAGCCTCAGGCTCTGAAACAGAGGACAGCGGGGGCTGCCCAGGTCAATGTGGCCCTGCACTGGTGCCGGTGGAAGGTGGAGGATGCTATCACAGTTAGAGCAGGGACTGGGTCCAAATCTCAGCCCTGCCACTTCCTAGCAATGATCTTGCATGATGCCCTCAGCCTGCTGCCCCTCTGCAACACGGGGAATGATACTGCCTACCTCCAGGGAATATGAGGAGGAAGCAACAGAGGCCTGTGATGTGCTCAACCCAATGCCTGGTACTCCATGAACAGCACCAGTCGCTATTCGGTGGCAGGTGGAAGGCAACCTGGGAAGTAAAGGAAACACGCCCAGGTTTGCGCTGGGGCTGAAGGGCACTATGGGGCCTAAGACAGTGGTTCGCAAACCTGGCTGCAAGTTCAAAGTGCCAGTGCCAGCCCCCTGTACACCCACTGAATCCGAGTCGGTGGGGGCGGGCCCAGGCGTTTGTTCAAAGCTCCCGGGAGACTCTCATCGGCAGTCAGGGTTGAGACCCTCTACCACAGCTAAGAGTTGGAGTCAAGCAATGAGAGAAACATACCTGCTAATGGTCAATCCAAAGTGTGTCTCCAGGCCTAAGAGGGAGGCCATCCTGGTTTCAGAATTGAAACAAAAGGTCTTACAATTAAAAACTTACCTATCTTTCTAATCCTGAATACTCCACGTTAATAAAACACACAATGACCAAATTCTCAGAAAGCAACCAGTCTGGAAAAGTCGTAACAAAGCTCAAGTGTTTATTAAGAATTAAAAATACTGTAAATAAGCCATACAGTTCATTTCACAGTAAACTAAACAAACCTTTTTTTTCTTTTCTTTTCCTTTTCTTTTTTTTTTTTTTCTTTTTTGAAGGGCAAGACAGCCGTTAAAGAACAGTACAGCTGAGAGGGGAAGGGAAACGGAACAACTACAGAAAATGCACACGCTCCTCACTGACAGGCGGGGCTCTGCTCGGACAGCAAACCTCTTCACGGACATCATGGTGAAATACGACGACTTGGCCTCCACTCCCCAGGCAGACAGCCCACGCCTTTGGGGACAGCCCTCATAAGACATTTCCTGGAAGAACCCAAGGACTCCCCTCTCAGGGGTTCCAAACCTATGCGTTATTTGGGGACCCCACAAGAGGTGACACGGGTCCGCCAGAGGGCACTCAGCGGGGTGTCGTGCTTCACATTCAGAACCATCTGGATTCTTTGCATAGTTACCTCTGGGATCACGAGATGATTCAGGAGTGGAAAAGACGCCCACCCCGAGGGAGGCGACTGTCAAGCAGCTGATTCTTTTTGACTAAAAACCGAGGGGGGCTTGCCCCCCTCCCAATTCAGAGCTGACACTGATGGGTTTTAACTGGCTTAAAGTGGAAGACAAGAAGGGAGTGACAGCTCTTAAAACTTCAGCCAGAAGTATTAAAAAAAAAAAGAGTAAAATTAATTTTCCTTAACGACAATTAGAAAGAAAAGTGCCTCCTCCCCCCCACTCTTTTTACTTGAAATCTGCCAGCCAGGCAGGGCTTTTGAGGTTAGAGTTAATCTGCTTCTGTTAATCCTCAGCTGAAGCCATCACGGTTCTGCCCTGACACTAGGGACATCCCTTCTGAAAAGCACCTCTGATTCGCGGCGGCCAGGCCTTCAGGAAACCAACCAAAAGCAGAAGCAGAAAACTTGAGAAACCAGTGGCGTGTGGCAATAATCGCAAATAAATTAACCGGGCTCAAAAATACAAAATGCCTTGGTGTGCCAGGTGGTGCCCAAGGCCCCGGAGGAGGGGACGGGACGTGGGGGGAGGGGCGCGAGGGAGAAAAGAACACATTTTTTGGTCATAAGAAACTGGACTTTAAATCCACGCCCTGCCACCCACAGTTCCTTTACAGGTTTTCGTGAATCTTTTCCACTTTCACAAACAACCTATCCAGATCACTTCTCAGGTCATCTAGCAAGCCCTTGGCGGATTCCAGGTTGTTCTCGTTGGTCTCTATTTTCACTGAGTAGGCGACCAAACTGTCCACGGCAGTCCTGAGCATTTTCAAGTCCGATTCCACCTGGCTGACTGAGGCTTTTAGGTTGTCTAGAGAAGAGAGTCTGTCCAGGAAGTCCTGGGGAGGCGCAGGGGCCGCCCGGGCTGGGTCCTGGCCGAGCAGCGTGTGCACCTGCTCCTGCACCTTCTGGAGCGCCTCCACGGTGCTGGGGAGCTCGCCCAGGCTTCTCTTCAGCTCCTCCACGTCGCCGTAGAGCGCGAGCTGGGCCTCCCCCAGGCTCCTCACCGTGCTGGCCAGGCCGCCCTGGTCGCCCTCTGAGGGCGCGCCCAGGCCCCGCACGCGCTCCTGCAGGGCGGCCAGGCGCTGCTCGTGTTCCTCGCTCTTGGCCAGGAGGGACTCCAGGCTGGCGGTCTGCTGCGCGGAGGCCGTCTGCACGGCGTGGACCCCGTCCTCCACGGTGTGGAGCCTGGAGTCCAATCCCCGACTCTTTTCCTGCAGCACGTCGAGGGCATCAGAGTTTCTAAAGACTGCGTCTTCTTGGGGCTGGAGGGATTCGGCCTTCAGCTGGCGGAGCTCTTCCTCAAGTCTCCTGATCTCCTCCGGGAGGCGGGCGGTGGACTCCTCCGCCTGGAGGATCTTCTCCGTGAGGGCCTGGAGGGTGAGGCGCTCCGAGTCGGCCACCTCCTTGAACCTCTGCTGCTCCTGCTTGAGGTTCACCAGCTCTTTGACCTCGGTGTAGACGTCAGACTCCATGGTCTGGAGCGTGCTTCTTAGTGCCTCAAGGTCCTTTTCTTTGGACTTCATAGAGGTTTGTATTTCCTCCACGACTTCCTTCAAGGCTTTCAAATCCTGCTTGTACCCCTCGGAGTCTTCCAGAGAGGCGACCTTGGCCTTCACCTCATTGATTTCCTTCTGGCTCCTCTTTTGGACTTCGGTGAAGATGGCAATGTTGTCGTTGATGGACTTGGTGAGCTCTGTCAGCCTCTCCTCCACCGTGTTCTCCAGGGACGTGAAGTCCCGCTCGCGGGCATCCTTCACCACGTGGATCCCATCCGACAGGTCTTTGAGGATCTCATTCTGGAGCTTCTGCAGAACCTCACTGATCCGGTTGATCTCGCTCTCCCCCTGCTTCACGGCTTTCTCCGTGAGATCTTGTTTATGTTGGGAGCTTCTCAAGATGGACTCGAAAGTCCCGACCGTGGCCTGCAGAGACTGCACCTGCAACCAAAATCCAGACGTTACCTGCTGAGAAGAGCTGAGGAGTTTTACGCAACATAGCTGTATCTCTCTGTGTCTGCCCAGCTTCCAGGTCCCCCCTCTTCCAGAATGGCACTCTAATTTTCCTTGAAGAACCACCCTTCCATACACAGTCCACGTGGTTTGGAGGACCACCCAAAGGGCCCCTCCAAGTGCTCCAGGGGTGGTTTGTACCCCAGGCCTGATCAATCCTCACTTTCTGTTCCCCACCCTCCCCCTCCACCAGGAGCCACAGTGATTAGCCCAGGGATGGGCATGTGGCCTAAGGCAGGTCAACAAGTGAATTCCAGGACTTCTGTTAAAACTACTGAGAAAGAAAACCTTTTTCTGCTGGGATTGCCAGCTATAGGATGAAGGAAAGCCTGAAACAGCTCAGACCAGCACACAAAGAATGCCAGTCTAAGAATCAAGCCAGCACAGAGGGAAGCAGAACCGAGAGACAGCAAGATCAAGTTCTGAAGACACAATTTGAGTCCCTGGATACAGCTATACCTGAAGGAATCTCCTCTTGAACTTTTTAGTTTGAGCCAATAAACTCTCTCTCCCTCCCTCCCTCTCTAAGCCAGTTGAAGCTGAGTTTCTAGCTCTTGCAACTAAAAGAGTCTCACAAGTTTTCATAGGGAAAAATCTGAGGCACACAGAAGACACCCGGCTGGGAGGAAAGAGACAAAGGTTCGGGTCTCTGCTCACCACTTCTAGCTATGTGGCCCTAAACAAGTCACTGTCCTCATCTGAAAATATGATCAGTGGACCAAATGATCCCTTAGCATTCCCTGATTTTGTGAACACATTATGATCCTGTTTGTCACCAGACATTCACTCTACATACATTCTACCCTCAACAGGGTCTGACCTGGGAACCACCCTGGGAATTGATTTAACGTACTAAGGCTGACAATACGGATTAATGACCTGGGCTTCATCCTGACGTGTGGCATGTGGTGCTCCCTGGAAAGCTTGCTCACAAAAAAAGAGAAGAATCGGAATCTATCAAGCCTCCAGCTCTAACCACCAAGTCACAGAAACCGTACAAGAGAGGAACAGCCACGAGGATGCAATCGGCCAAACCCAAAAGGTGGGAAATTCTACAGGACAAATAACCAGGATCCTCAACAATCCAATGGCATTTTTAAAGGAGGAAAGACAGGAAACGATTACAGATTAAAGGAAATTTAAGAGATTGATCAATCAGATGTAACGTGTGGACTTACATGGATCCTGATTCAAACAAACCAAGTGTAAAAGAGATGTTGAGAGAGTCAGGGAAATGTGATTTTGGACTGGGGATTAGAGGATAATCCAGAATTACTGTTAACTTTGTTAGGTGTAAGACACTGTGTTTTGCCAAAAGAAGCAAGGAAAGGACAGGAAAGGGAAGGGAAAGAAAGGAACTCTTATTTGTTAGAAATAAATCCTAAAATACTTTAGGGGAACTAATGTCTCAGTCAAAATTAGATCCTGGTTCACCATCTCCTGGGTCTGCCAGGGCAACACAGGCCCTTCAGGGGCGGAACAGAACCGCCAGCATTTCCTGAAGCCCGGCACCCATGGTGCCCACTGAATCGTCCAGGTAAGGCCAGGCCAGCCGCTCTGCCCCTGCTGCGGCCACTCAGAAGACACGGGCCACTTGCCCATCCCGAGAGCATCTGAGAACAAAAGAGACCAGCTGGGCACCCAACAGGGTGGGGGAGTAGGGTGCTTCAGACTACTCCAACTTCAGCCCCCAAAAAACAAAACAAAATGGGGGAAGGAGGGCCAATGATGCAATGAAACAAGAATAGCAAAAAGCTTATTATTGAAACTGGGGTTCATTATATTGATCCCTTCTTTGACTTATGTTTAAACATTTCCATGATAAGAAGTTAAAGAATAAACAGCATGGGCTCTGGAGCCAGACAGCCTATGTTCACATCCTAGCTTGGATCCATCCCCGCTGTGTGATCTTGGGCAAGTTATTTAGCATCTCTGTGCCTTGGTTTCCTCGGCTGCAGGATGGGAACAAAAATAGTACCAGCCTCATAGGCTTGTCTTGTGAGGATTAAGTGAGTTAATATTTGTAAAGTGGTTAAACTGTGCCTAACACATAGTGAATGATCGATAAACAATAGCTATCGTCTTCATTATTGTTTAGACTTTTTTCTGAAGTCACTCAGAAGCCTGGAGATTCCTGACCATCCTCAGCCCAGTGCCAAGTGAAAACGCCTCAAGAACCTGAACAGACACCTCGGGTCCAGTTCCAGCCCCGTCAATAATCAGCTCTGGGAGCACGAGTAAGTCACACTCGCTCTCCGGGTCCCAAGCTCCTCGCCTTTTAACAAGTAGGTTTCTCAAGTCCCTTCTGGCTTCCACCAGTCTGTGATTTTAAGACAGATTAGAACAAGGTTCTCAGGGACTCCAGAATAGACAAGTTCCCTGCTCAACCAAATATAACCTGAGTCGTAAAGGACACTTGGAGAAGGTACTGGAAAGAGCTCCCCTCTGAAACTAGGTTATTGGCTCAGAGCGCCTGCCTGTTCCACGTACAGCACTCAGAACAATGGCGTGAACAGGGGAGCACGGCACACACAGCAGGGCCGGCCTTCATCAGTGGTCTCTGATGAATCAAAGAATGAATGAATGAACAGGGTAAAGCCTGGTGAAGACCAAGCTGGTCTATTTCCCCTCTGGTCCCTGACTGTCACCCCTAACCTGGGCTGCCTCTTAACAAACAGCTAGGAAGGGGACTAGATCAGTAATTATGGATGAAGTCAAATCCACCCCCAACACTATGAACACAGAAAAGTTCCCCGTATGGATGGTGGTGTGAGTTCATCTTCACACACAAAGACCTCAATATCATCAATATGCAATGAATGCTCTGTTCCCCCAAAATACGTGGGGTGCCCACTAAGTGGTGTGCAAGATGCCAGAGGGAAACTACTGGCTAGGACAGCATCCCTGTCCTCAAGGAGCTCACAGCGGGGGGTGGGGGGGGGTGGGGAATGGTAGCTGACATTCAAAGCGCACTTACTGTGCATCGATAATCAAAGTCCTTCAGAGACATCATCTCATTACATCCTCGTAATAATCTCATGAGGTGGAGGCTCCCATTGATCTCTGTTTTACAAATGAGAGACTGGAAAGTCACAGAGCTGAGGATCAAAATGCCAGAATGTCTGGCTTCAGAACCTGAGCTCTTAACCTCTAGAGATGTGTGTGTTCAAAGTGCACTGAGAGCCTGGAGGAGATGCTGCCTAAACCCGAAGCCCTGACCCCTCGTCCAGAGTCAAGAGGAGACAGTGTAACAGGACCAGAGAACTCGCTCTTCCACAAACAGCGCCACTCTCATTACACCAGCCCGGCCAGGCCTCAGCCTTCTCCGACACCGCTGCATGCCACCCTGGATCCACCAGGGCAACACGGGCCCCACAGAGGGCCTGCAACTGAACCGCCAGCATTTCCTGAAGCCCGGCGCCCACGGTGCCCGCTGAATCGTCCAGGTAAGGCCAGGCCAGCCACTCTGCCCCTGCTGCGGCCACTCAGAAGACGCGGGCCACTTCCCTATCCCGAGAGCATCTGAGAACGAGAGACAGAGGACACCCAATAGGGCGGGGGAGGAGGGTGCTTCAGAGTCACACTGCTCCGACCCCAATCCCCGCTCCACCACAGAGGGTCTGTGTGCGACTCTGAATGAGTAACACAACGGCTCCAGGCTGCTGGCCCATCTGTGAAATGGAGCTAAGAAACGGGACCTGCCTCAGACAGTGGCTAGGCAGCACTTCACAGAAAGCCTGGCCCACAATGAACACATAATAATACTGTAAGTATAAGTCCCTGCTAAGGACCAAACCTCGCCCCCCGCCAAGCCTCATACAGACTTAGAAAGGGCTCAAATTTCAGTTGTCAGAGGACCCATCATTACTCACTCATCAATGCCAAATAACGCATTTACTGGCCACCCCAGAGGCACAGACAGAAGTGGCCACACACGGTGGCAAATCCTAATACTGTTCTGGGTGTGAGTTCCAAGTCAATGGAATAAGCATTAATTGAGCAACTACTACATACCAGGCAAGGCATGGGAAAGATAACAAAAGGAAAAGACAAGTGGTTAAGAGTGTTGTGGGCATTCTCTACGGTTTGAAGCCCAGCCCTGCCACTGACTAGCTGTGTAACCATACAAAGTTACTTGGCCTCCCTGTGTCTCACTTTCCTCGTCCATGAAAGGGGCATGATAATAGTACTTACCTCTTGGGGTTGTTGTGAGAGTCAAAAGAGATGAGTGTACAATAAATACGAGGCACTAAATAATAGCTTGATTACAGGACTGAATTAAACAAGGTGTATAGCCAGGTGGATTCTTAAAAATCTAGACGGAGCCCTCCCCTCACTGCGTAGATGGGAAAACTGAACCCCAGAGAGGGAAGGAATCTGTACACAGCTGCGAAGGAGAAGGGGCGGGGACCAGAAAGGAGAGAGCGAGGGAGGGGCAGGGAGGAAGCAGAGAGAAGACAGCCCAATTTCTTCAACCCCAATTCAAGACCTCCCCACCCCGGCCTCAGCTTCAATCTCTCCTCTCACTACTTCCTAAATGTTACCCGCTGCGGGCAGGGCAGCCACCTGCTGTCCCTCAAAGATGCTCAAGACAATACCCCTGCCTGCGTGTCCTTCATCCCTTCTCTCAACAGTTATCGCTCACCCGCTAAAGCTAGACTGGCGGGACCCTGGCCATTGGACACAGGCTGGGGCCAACTCCACACCCGCTCTCTTCTGAACTCACAGAGCAGTTACTCTCATCAAAACATACTTAACGTGCCATTTCACAAGTAGGACTTGTGTCTTTTGCACCTTCGAGCCCTCCTACGCAGAGCCCGTTGACTATCAGACATCAACAAACATTTTGATTGAGAAATAGGTGGGTAGATGAAAGAGAGGAATCGGAGGAGCTAGTGAGTACAGGCCAGCAGTATGTCTATTTTTTAAGAACGATTTGACATTCAGAACAGGCAAAGCAGGGCTGCCTACTTAATTCCCTTCGAGAAGTCACCTCCCTTGGCCTGAAGCATGGAGTAGGCTGACTCATTCCAGTTGCCCTGCCAGTCTTAAGAGGAAATTCCTAGTCCTGCATACTCCACAAAAGTCGATAGAAACTTGGCAGGGCAGGCAGCATGCTGGGAAAAGGAGGCAGCAGTTCCGGGCTCAGAAGTCGTGGCGGGATTTTTTGTTTCCGTCATGCAACCAACTTTCACTGAGCAATGACACGAGCGGAGGACGGAGGAGGAGGAATGAGACTGAAGGAGCCACACTTGGTGTGGGAAAAACACAGACAGGGTGAAACCTAAGCAACTTTGCGTTGAAAGGTGGGTCCACCCACACCTGAAACAGGCCCTCTGGACCCTGAACTGGGCCTGGCCTAGATATTCTCATGCAGTCCGCTGCTCCCCGGCTGGGGTCTTAACAGTTGACTGAATCTCTCTAAACCTCAATTTTCCCGCCTGGAAAATGGAGTCAAACAGCCAGTCCTCCCTCCCTGCCGGGGTTACTATGAGAATCAGATAATAAATGAGTAAGCCCTCTAAACACCATATAAATGTGCCTCGTGGTATTATTCACCAGGATGACCCAGTATTTTTGGCCCTTCCTTTCCTCTAAAGCTGAAATACACTACTTCAAAAGCCCACGTGGGTACACTGGACCAATAACGGACAAGGGGCCTCAAGATATGTAACATTTCATTTGAACTTCGCAAATGAATAAGATTACTAGCCTCTCCTTCCCCGGGCTCTGGGTCTATTAAAAACTGGCTCAGATGCCTCCACTGGGAGATCTGAGGTGCGGCCTTGCCCGAGGCTTCCAGGGATGCGCCGGCTTCCCTTCCAACCTCCTTTTCAGACAACTCTGCCCATTCAGCGGTTCCTAATCCAAAAAGAATGGGCTCCCCAGAGCCTGCCGGCTTCCTTACAGGTCACCGCTAATGTCCTGTGACAGGCCCTTGGCCCACCCTCCCGGGCCGGCCTGACCACCCTCGCCGCGGTCCATCCCTGGGGGCCGATTCCTCCGCGGCCATTAACAAAGAGGGTCTGGGGACTGCCTCGGATCTAGGGCGCCGGGGTGGGGGCAGCCGGGCCGCTGGTCGAGGAGGGGGCCGACTCTGGCCACAAGGCCTGGGCAGGGCGAAGGGCCCGGCCGGGAGGGCACGAGGCCGCCCGGCTGGGAGTGCGGGGACCGCAGCCGGGCGGCCGGGGCTGGGGGTCCGGGGGTACCCACCTTCTGCTCGACGCCCTGCAAGCCCTGACCCAGCTCGTCCCTCTGCCGGGAGAAGTCCTGGTGGCCGCGCCGGACCTGCTGGACCTCCTCCAGGACGTGGTGGACACACCAGCCCGAGAAGGCGGCCGCCGCCACCAGGGCGAGGTAGAAGAGAAAGTTGAGCGCCCGGCCGAGCCTGCGCGAGCAGGACGCCGAGGACGCGGCGGCGGCGGCGGACTTGGCGCCGCGGTGGCCGCCCTTGCCGTGCGCCGGGGGCTGCGGATGCTGCGGCGGGTGCTGCTGCGGGTGCGGCGCGGGCGGCGGCGGCTGCTGCGGCGCCGGCGGCGGCTTCTTCGCCACGTCATCCGCGCCGCCCGACGGGTGGGCGCCCCTGTCCGGGGGGCTCGCGGCGCCGTGGCCGCCCTTGGAGCCCCTTTGTTTGGCCGAGGGCATGGCGGGCGCGGCGGCGGGGGAGGCCGCGGGCTGCGGGGCGAGCGAGCGGGGCACGCGGCCCGGGAAACTTCCTGGGGCTCCCCGGGGCTGGGCGAGCGGCACGCGGGCGCTGCTGGCGTCGGAGCGGCCGGGAGCGAGCGGGCGGCCGGGCGGGCGGGCCAGGGAGGAGGCCGGGCGCGGAGGGCGGGGGAGGGGGCCTGCCGCCGCCGCGCCGACCCCGCCTCCCGGGCAGGGCGGCCGGCAGAGCCGAGCCGGGAGAGCCTGCCACGCACGCGGGCCCGCGGGCGGCCCCTCCCCCTGCCGCCACGATCCCAAAGAGGGAGGGGGCGGCCCCGTGGGGCGGATGGGGCTGCCGCGGGGGGCGGCCGAGCGGGGTCTCCCGGGGCCCGCCGGGGAGGGTGTCCCAGCGGGGTCTCCGGAGGCCGCGGCAGGAGGGGGCAGGAGGCGGCCGAGATGGGGAGGGCGGCGGGGCTGCGTCTACGGAGGCGGGGGCCGGCTGCCGAGGGGACCCAAGGGAGGGGCTGGAGGGCTGGGTAGACAGGAGCTGGGACTGGCGACTGAGCTGGGGCCACGGGGGCCCCGGGGATAGGCGGCCGAGGTGGGGGTGGCCAGGCGGGTCGGAGGGAGGGGAGCCGGGGGTGACCCGGTGCCGTGGGCCAAGTGCGAACCCCCTCCCTTTTCGACTTGTGCAGAGAGAGGAAATGGAGGGGGGGCGCCCCGGGAGTCCTGCCCCTGGGAGTGGGAGTCAGGGGCGGGAACAGACCTCCCCGTGCCTTTCGGCAGGGAGTTAGGGAAATCCGTCCCCCACCCCCACCCCGCCTTCCTACCCTCTAGCCCGCCACCGGGTTGGGCCTTGTCTCTTTCCTAGGGTTTGAAGGCGGAGGCCAAGAGGGCTGGCTAAAAACCGTCGGCTCGGAGGCATGTTTGAGGAGAGTTAGCAAAGATTCTTGGACTGCATGAAGTCTGTTCAAGGGAACACGTGTATTGATCGTCCCACAGCCCAGTCAGTCCACTGTCGACTCTTTTTCTGAAGCCGTTTCAAGTCCATTTTGTCTTTAGGGGGTCCCGCAGTCTGTCCACAGCCGCTCCTGCGGACAGGCTCTGTGCTGTGTGTGCCGCACCGAGAGGGAGGCAGATCAGAGTTGTCACCCCTACTTTGGTAGAAGGAAATAGGATAACGCTAGGCACTGTGCTTAGCAAGTTTCATATGTTCTTACAACTTCACAAAAACCGCGTAAAGTAGGAATTATTTTACCCATTTTATAGGAGGGAGACTGAGGCTGAGTCCCCACCCTAAATGCTTGGCTGAAGGTCGCACACAGTCATGATTTGAACCTCGGTCTGTGTCTTTTAGAGCCTGTGCTGCTTAATCTCTTCGGAGAGGGAAGGAAACGGGGCCCCAGGGAAATGAAGCAACTTGCCTGCTCAATAGGGCTGGTTGGTGCTGGGGCAGCGACAGACCTCAGCTCCATTCAGCTGGTTTCCTCCAAACCTGGTATCTGGTGTGTGCCTGGCACTGTGTGCTCCTGGCGCTGCGTAGGAACGCTGTTTCTTCTGCCAATTGTATTTTTTAAAAAAAATTCTCTGCCCTTAAGGCCTCGTTCAAATGCCACCTCTTAATGATGCCTTTGCTCTAACACCACCTGATACCTTTCACGGGATTAGAGACAGCAAATAATTGCATCAAGAGGCGTTATGTATGTTAGGTCACTATAGCAAACCTTTGTTGAGGGCCCACTATGTGCCAGGCAGATGTCTGAAAACTACCGCAGTCTCCTTTAAGGACAGGAACCACCACTGCCTATTTTCTCTGTATCTCAGCTTATAAGATGCTTTTAAAAAACTCTGGTGAATGAACGAACACATGTGTGCCTGCCCTCCAGGGGCCTGCGTTACCTTTGGAGAAATGTGCAGAAACGTTTTGAGGGCTAAATTATGTCGTTGCGAATATAAATGTAATTAGAACTTGGAAAGCAAATCATTGGGCTGTACATGAGGAAGTCTTCCGGGGCAGAAAGGTCTTGAACAAAGCCTTGAAGAATGGATTTGCATAGGGGGAGAGCGGGGAGGATATTTTTGTGGCGGAAATGGGGTGAGCCCAGGACACCTGTCTGACATGGGGGTGTGTGCTGCGATGTCGGGAAGAAAGATAAGCCGGGTGGCGTGGGTCCAGGTTGCAGAAATCGGTAGGGGCCAGCCAG
Organism: Equus przewalskii; assembly: GCF_037783145.1. Taxonomy (NCBI): domain Eukaryota; kingdom Metazoa; phylum Chordata; class Mammalia; order Perissodactyla; family Equidae; genus Equus; species Equus przewalskii. The sequence continues at coordinate 29,931,934 of NC_091859.1, forward strand.
ACAGGCAGAACAGTCTCTATTATTCTGGGAGGCTGGAGTAAATTATAGCAGGTTCTGGACTAGAAATATAATCATCTGTCCCAGACAGAAAGGAGCGTCCCCACTCCAGCTAAATACCGGGAGCTATAGTAGGAACATCCTAGTTCAACAGGGCACACCGCTCTGACCCAGGCGTGGGGAAAGATGGCTGAGGAAAGCATAAGGCTAACTCATCAGAAGGTGCTAGAAGAATCTTATTTTAAAAACTTCAGCCAAGTTCAGATTGTGTTTCAAATCTCTAGCACACACAAAGGCAATCACCCACCTTCCAACAGTCATCCACGTCGGGGCAGAGCCGTGATAACTTGAGAAGTGGCTTTGGCGGCCCAGCCAAGCTCTGGCCTGGGAGGCAGGAGCCCTGCTTTTTTAGCCTTCGTTCTGCCACCAAACTAACTCTGAACCTTGCGAGGTGTATTTAACTTCCCCTCTAGATTTCAAGGTCACCCCTTCTGCACCTCTAAAGCTCTTTCTCATTATTAATCTGTTTCTTAGAGAAAATAGTCATCTGATTATCAGAAATAATTATTTAAAATTTTTAAAGTTGATTCGGACTGTAGGCCAGATATAAGAATGGAAAGTTTCTCAACTTTCTGCCTCTACTGAGCACTGAAAGAATCGAGTGTAGGGGGACGGCACTGTTACTATTTTCAGTGTTTTCCTCTGTCCCTTTCCGCTGGGAGGTAGTGAAATATAATGGTTAAGATATAGGCTCTGGCATAGACTGACTTGGGTTCAAATTCAGCTCCATGACTGACTAGGAAGTGTGACCTCTCTGAACCTCTGTGTCTTCATCTGTGAGATGGGGGTAATAAGAACAACCTCACCTGGTTGTTGTGAGGATTAAATGAAAGACATGGTCTTGCTACGGGGCGCGTAGCAAGGCTCAGTGAATGAAGGGTGGCTAATACAATTTGCAGAGTCACAGAGTGAAAGCTTCTATGTCTAGAGTTCAACGATTTTCTTTCATCATTATTTTTTGGAGCTCCCGCCACCCCATGTGGTTTATAGACCACAGGCTCTGATGTGTTTAACTTGAAAAAAGCAAGTAGTGTTTTCCCCTGAAGCGTGGTTCCACTGTGGTGGTTGGCTACACCCAGAGGAGGAGGTTGGGAAGCAGTCATGAAGTGTGTCTCCTAGAACAGGAAGGCAGCAGGGTTTCTTTCTGGAGAATTCCATTCTACCCCATTTTCTGAGTTGGCACAGCGTGAATTTAGAGGAAGTTTCCCTTCTTTTCCTCCTGATTTCTTCTCCTCCATCTCTTTTCCACTTCATCCTCCTAAAGTCTGTGGGATGGTCAGGAATGTGGGTAGAGATGAGGAGGAGCCCGCAGATGTTTCTTCCTTTCCCCCAGCTTGTGCAAAGACGCTCCTGAGGGCTCTTGGACTACATGGATCATGAATTCTAAAGTAGAGCTTTGTAAGCCTGCAGCCCTCTTGGTTTTCTGCATTTCAGTTAGAATGCCTAAATAGAAAGGCCCTGTTACTGTTGATGGCCTCGTCTCTGGTCCAGGTTGACAAGACCCCCAGAGGCCAAGGCATGAGCCTGAGTGCCCTGCTAACAGGCTGTGTTAGAGATGGGGGCCTCCTTTAGTTGGCTCTGGAGAGCTAGGACCGCCCCTCCCAGCCTCAGGGGTTCACATTCCCAGGAGCTCCCCAGTATCAGATGCTATAGCTCCATGCAGTAAGGGCATTATTTCTTGGAGTTTGCAGCACCAAAGTGACTTATAGACCACAAGCTTTACTTCACTGAGTCCCAGTTTTTGAGGAAAATAATTAGAGTATCTACACTATAGAGGCAATGTGAACATGAAATTGATTTTCTCCTCCACCTGTCCTGCACGCATAGTCTCCCTCATTCCAGCACATATCCGTCCAGTCGCTCAGGGATCATCCTTCACTCCTCTCTTTCTTTCACCCGTCCCCCCACCCAATGCAATATATTAGCAAATTTAGTTGGCTTCACCTTCAAAGTACATCCAGCATCTCCCTCTTCTCGTGACCTGCACCACTACCCATGATTCAAGTCACCACCAACTCACACTTGGGTTGTTGAAATAACCCCATACTGGCTTCCCTGCTTAAGCGCTTCCTGCCCTGTGGTCTATTTTAAACACAGAAGCTAGAGTGATCCCTGAAAATATGTCAGATCATGTAACACCTCTTTTCAAAACCCTCCGATAACTTTCCAAGTCAATCGGACTAAAAGGCAAAGTTTTTACAGTGTCCCCAATGCCCCCGTGTTCCAGCCCTCCGCTGCCTCTCTGATCCCGTTCCCTCTTACTCGACCCCTGATCACTACTGTCCAGGCACACAGCCCCCTTATTGCTCCTCCGTATGCCAGGTGTGTGCCTAGCTTGGAGGCTTTGTGATTTTGTCCCTTGTGCCAGGTGAACTTTACCCCCAGGTATCCACATGGCAGTGTCCTTCACATCCTCAATTCAAATGTCACCTCTAGGCGAGTTCTTTCTTGACCGTCTTATATAAAATAAGCGCCCAACCCGAGACACTGTATCATTCTTTCCCTTCTTTACATTTCTCTATAGTATTCATTTTCTCTGACATACGGTATTTCTGCTTGTTTGATTATTAGTGCCTGTCTCTTCTCATTAGACTTTAAGTTCCGTGAGTAGGAACTTTATTTAGCTCACTCTGGTATCCCTCATACCTAGAACAGTGCTGGCACATAGTAGGAGCTCAATAAATGCTATGAACTTCACGTTATTAAAATTCCTCTACATAGGGCCTTCTCTTTCATAAGACAACCACAAGGAAGGACAATGGAGGAGAGGAACCCAGTGAGGAATGTTCTCTTAGAACTTCAATATCATGGTGATGGGAATGATGGCGATGATAGTGATGATGATGATGATGATGATGGGAATGATGGCGATGATAGTAATGATGATGGTGATGATGGGAATGATGGCGATAATAGTAATGATGATGATGATGAAGGCAATGATGATGGGGATGGTGATGACAAAGAGAGGGTGATTGCTAACACTGTTAGGCTGCAAGGGAGCTACAATATCACAGTAAATTGACATTTATTGATCACTTACTGTGTGCCAGGCACTATGCCAGGAGCTTAACATGTGTTACCTCCTTCCATCCTCAGTGAGCCTTTGATGTAAGCACAGAGTGGTAATGATCCGTGTAGGTGGACAACTCATACAAGGTGACACAGCTTGAGAATGGTAGGAGTCTGGCTAGAATCTAGGCAGTTGATCCTAGAGCTCCCACTCTCCACTAGCACGTGAATGTACAGACAGATAAGAAGACAATGCCTAGTGTGATGAAATCGCCTATCCAAGGCCAGTCAGCCTTCTGATAAAATCCAGACTCTTAATAAGCATCGTGAATCTCAAACTGGGAAGGACTGGGCAGGGTTGTATCTCTGACACTGATAATTCACCTCCACAACTGCTTCCTCTCACCATGCTGCTGGTGGATGTATGTTTTACCCTTTAGGTGTGTTGTAGGCAAAAAATATATATGTTTTGAGAACTCCTGCCTTAGCATGATATTGAAAAGTCCTTCATAATCTGGCCCCTGCTTCTCTCTCTAGCCTCATTTCTCCCTCGAATCTCTTCCTACCCTGTGTTTAGCCAGACTGGACATTCCTACAGTTTCCCTAATTTGCCGTGTTGTCTCAGGAGCTCGGCTTCCTTGACTGTTTTCTTGGCTCCACCCCTACCTGGATAAGGTGTCCTTTCCTGGTGCTCCCCCAGCTCCCAGATGGGTCATAGCACTCACCATGATGACTTACTGTCATCCACCCTCGAGCTTTCAGGGCAGAGACTGTGATCTGTTCCTTTTCTTATCCCTAGGGCCGGGTAGTTTGCCTGGATTGTAGGAGGCGCTCAATATATGATGGATGGATGATTGGATGGATATGACAGTACCTAACTTACAAGGCGAGGCTTCTCATTCTCTGCAGCCTGCACTGTTAGGGTACCCACTCTTTAGTGGGCGAGGGTTTGGGGAAAGTCTCAAAGTTTTGAAAGTTAGTAGAAGTGGGTATTATGTGGAAATGCAGCGTTTTAAGATAGGTTCAGAGAGGATGTTATAAATGTATGTTGCTAATTTAACCAAAAAAAAATAGACAAAGTGTGTGGATATGATGGATTCCTAAGTGAATGGGATGGAGAAGTTGCTGTAAAAACTCTACTCCGCGGAGACCATTTTCATCCTGTCCCAGCCTTGCTCAAGAACCTCCCATATCTCCTTATTAGAATCAAGCCACAATGACCAAGAGTATGTGTGTGGGACAGGGGTGTGGAAATGATGCCTCCCCTCCCACCTAGGATTCTACTCAACCTACCTCTCCCTGCCCTGCAGCCACCTGCAAGCCTCTGTTCTTTGTTCAAGCTCTTCTCCCCAGCCCTCCAACCTGGAAGTCCCAGCTGCCTCCTTCCCTAGGATAAGCTAGTCCCTGGACCACTTCTCCCCCCTCCACTAGTCTCTCCCTCGTTCGTGTTCCTTGGAATGAGGAGGTGTGGTAAGGATAGGAATTGGGTTTGATCCTATGTGGAAGAGTTACTGGGTTGTGTGGCTCTGGAAAGTTATCTAACTTCTCTAGTCCTCACTTTCCTCGTTTATAGAGTAGGATGAATACTTTGCAGGACCATCGGAAGTCATGAATACAAAAAAGACCACTGTACCTGTCAGTTACATACACGTAACTGTCACTAACATCTGCCAACTAAATCAATCCAGCCCCTCTATAATTCAGAGCATATTTGTGGATTTTCAGCTATAGAAAAAACTAAAATAGTGTCTGTAAACTGTGGCTTATAGTACCAATGGCCTAGGGTTGTTGTGGTGGTGTTTTAGTGAAGTAATATCAGTAAAGCACCCAGCATGCTCTATTTTGGCAGAATGGAGATTATTATGTAGTTAGCATAAAATCTTATCCCCACCAGGCTGTGGACCTCTGGAGAGCAAAAACTTTGTCTGCCTCATTCACTGCACCATCCTTAGTGCTTATTATTGGGTGGATGATTGACACTGAGAAAGTATTTCTTTCATCTGATTCATGCATTGAACAAATTTGAGCACATGATCTAGACAAGGGGGCGACAGCAGTGAACAAAGGAGTCCAAAGGCCTGGCCCTTATGGAGCTTTTGCACCAACAGGGAGACCAGGCAATAGCACATTAGTAAAACAGTGTACTCTAGATGGTGCTAAGGGAGGGATGTAACGTGGGGAAAGGGGAGCAGGGAGGCTGTGGGATTGGAGGGGGGTGCCATGTTAGATTAGGAGATCAGGGAGATTTCTCTGAGAAGGTGATATTTGAGTAAAGACCTGAAGGAAGTGAGGGAGCCAGCCCATGCAAATATCTGGAAGATTCTTTTTCCAGGTAGAGAAGGAGCGAATGCAAAGGCCCCTGAGGTGCATCTGAGGAGCAGAGAGGAGGCCAGTATAGCTGGGATGATGAGCAATTCATCCAACGATATTTATGGAGCCCTTACTATTTGTTGAATAAACAAATGAATGAGCACAATGCCTGGCCCATAGTCAGCTCTCGGCACATGTTGCTGTTATTGTTGTCATTGTCATCGTCACTATTATCTCTGGGTCTCTGCCACCCCCACCACCCAGTATCCAGCCCAAGACCTGGCACCTCGTAAGAGCTCAGTGACTGCTTGGTGAACTGACTTGCACTGTCCTGTGCAGGCTGATGTTCCCTCACCATTAACACCTGGCAATCCCTTCAAATTTTGCTGCACTGGAGACTTACTGTTTCCTTACATTGGCCTTTTGCTCTGAAAATCCTTACGTCTTAAAGTGATAGGAGAACTGTATGTAAATGCAACGAAAATCACTTTGGTTGAATTCCTCAACCTTCAAAAAGATAGACAGGGGAGTCCAGCAGTTTGGATTCTGTGAATTCTGATCAGTCCTGGGCCCCCCTTAGGGGAAGGGCAAGCGCCTGGGCTCTGGGCCCAGCATCCGCATCGGCTTTGGTGTCACCTGGGATCCAGCGGCCAGAACTAGGAGCCTGCTGTTTGTAACTCAGATTAGTCTCTGAAGAGGCTTCTGCCTAGAAAAGGGTAGATGAGAGTGAGGGAGCTCAGAGTTCACCAGGAAACTTTCAAACACAATGATCATCACAGTAATTCAGGAGACGTGTCCAGGATCTGGAAGAGATTGAGTGTCACTCACGAACTAATGAACTCCTCTCTGAGCCTCGCCAACCAGGAGATTTCAAATCTCTTAGAAAGGAGACTCCTTGGTGAGGTAGAATAATCTTGTCCTTTTCTCACAGTGAGGAAGTCAGTATTACTATCTAACTTAAGTCCCTCTTGGTTCAATAATCCTAAGTCTACTTGTTGTTTCTTCAAGTGAAAAAAATACTGTCTCCCTCTCTCTCTTGCTCTCTCTCTCTCTCTCTCTTTTTTTTTTTTTGGTGAGGAAGATTGTCCCTGAGCTAACATCTGTGCCAATCTTCCTCTACTTTATATATGGGATGCCGCCACAGTATGGCTTGATGAGCGGCATGTAGGTCCACACCTGGGATCTGAACCCATAAACCCTGGGCCGCCAAAGTGGATCGTGCAAACTTAACGACTATATCACCAGGCAGCCCCAACCATCTCTCTCTTGATCCATTTCTCTGGTGTCCAGTGAAGGTGAAGCAGACAAGAACTCTACTCATAGAAAACTTTCAATTCAGTTGCAATGTGACTCCTGAGGCACCCAGCCCCTGCAGCTCAAGCCCTTCCATCATCTAGAAACTTCCAAGACACCTGTCCTAAAGCCTGGGCTTTTGCCATGTGACCCATGTACAAAGCAGAAGGGCCCTTCTTTTACTGTCCCAATGTTCTCTCTCATTGTTCCCAAACACACCCTCCCCCGTGGGCAGGCTGGCCTCTTTCTCTCTCCTCTCTGGTACCAGGCAAGTTCCCGTCTTCTAGAATGAATAACCTCTTTCCTCTTCTCCACCCAACCAAATGCCACCCTTCCAGGAAGAGAACACTGGCTTTAGAGTAAAAAAGACATTCTTGTTTTAGAGAAAAATAAGGCTGGGGCCCAGAGTGTTTTAGCAATTGGCCTAAAATCACACAGCTCATCCCAGATTATCAAGAGTCAGGGTTTGAAACACGTGTGTCTGATTCCAAACCCCTCTCCCTTTCCACCAGTCCTTACTGCCTCTTGGATGGATCACCTCCAAGGGATACTGATTAGCACTCAATCCTAAAATAAATATTTGATGTCGATTTGTAATACAGGGTAGCATGGAAAATCAGTTTTAAATGAGTACTATGCAGAGGCTGGTTCCAAAGTAGTTGTCAAACAGAACTGATATCAATAAATATTTGTCAGCTCACTAAATGAATATGAATGCTATGAATTTAAGGCAAGTGGATCTTCTGAGAAGTAACAGTATTTTCCATCCCGCAGAAAGGAGATTCTTTGCTCTGTAAACAGATTTGCATGAGAATTGTTTTTTAATAAAAATGACTATGACTGTGTTATTTTCACAACAGCTGTCCTTGGTTTACAGGCTGAGCTGCCCAGGAGCTGGGATTATCTTCGCTACTGAGCCGAAGGGTCCTCTAGTGGAGCCCGATTTTGCCTTTGCCAAGCTTATGAAGGCAAGGCTTTTGTGAAGTTCAAAGCTGCTCTCCATTTCTCCAAGGAAGAAGGGTTCCTCCCCAAAAAGGGACAGGCTCTTTGAAGGTTTCTGAAACCTCTGGCATTAAAGGACAACATGCACCTCTTTCCATCTCTCACCCTGATGAGTATGTGCATGTTCTCTCTGGCGACGTCAGTCCCATCGGTTCATCCTAAGGCGGCTACGAAGCAGGCCTGGCCTGAGCCGGAGGCTCCCTCAAGAGGAGGAAGGGAGAGTTCATTAACGTCAGGTGCTGAGCCAGGCATCTCATACCTGATTTCCCGTTGAATCATCACAACCCCATTAGGTAAATATTATTAAGTCTATTTAGGACAGAAAAATATGACTCAGAGAGGGCCAGTGATCTGACCCGATAACACAGCCTGCAAGTGGCAAAAATGGATTGAAGCCTATGTCTGCCTGAGTCCAAAGTCCACACTCTTTCTACTCTCCCCTCACAGGCTTCCTGGACCTATAGCTAAATTCAGCTTAGCATTGACACCTCTCTCAATCTGCTCCCTACTTATCTGACTAGCTTTATGCCAGGGAGCAGTGCCCAGGGAGCTTGTAAAAAATAGATGAACCCCGGCCTCATATCAGACCTACCAATGGTAGGGCCCAGGCGTGGGAACTTCTTTAAAGCTCCCCAGTCGACAGGTGTGTCCATCCCGTATTAAGAATCAGTACAATATATGGGCCCTTTATTCCAGACAAACTCCACACCCATTAATGGCTTGCAGCTCCCCCTCCTCCATTTCCCGGACCAGTTCCCTAAACGAGCAACTCCAATTGCCCTTCATCAATTCCCTACCTCATCTCTCCATTGATCAAAGTTCTGTCTGTCATCTTTACAAATCAATCGAGCAAGGAAGACTTCGATAAGTTAAATGTTTGGGAAAAATGACCAATTTAGATGCTCAGCTCACCCCCCCCACTCTATGACAAATTACAAATGAATTAAATCCTTGAATACAAAAGTTTCAAGCCTAGGAAAATAATTAAATAAATGAATCATCTTAAAATTTTGGTGGAGAAATGGAATTCTAAGCATAGAAGAAAAAGGTTTTATTAAAAGGAGAAAATAGATCAGATTTAACTACATGAAAATGTACGACTGCTGTACTGAAGAATAAGGACAGCATAGAGGGAAAATATTTGCTGTAAATAGGACAAGCAAAAGTTGATATATTATTATCTAAAAAGACCATATGAATAGGGTAAGTGCTCTGAAGATAGGAACCCTGTCTATCTTGTTTGCTCTTGTGTTTTCTGTGTCTGTAGATGCTTGGCCTGCAATAACAGATCAGTAAATATTTGTAAGACGAAGAGATTTTTTTAAAACCTTAAAACTCCAGGAGGTAAGTAAACATAAGAGATGAAAATAATTCACAAAAGAGGAAATACGGTTATTCAACATATAGGAACACATTGCTAACCTCGCTTGTAATATAAGAAATAGAAGTATTTAAAATACCAGTGGGTTATTATTTTTGCCTATGAAATTAACTGAGCTTTTAAAAAACTGTACAACATAATGCCAAGGCAGGTAGGGTGAGACAGCTCTGTCATGCTGTCATGGATCCGGCCACTTTGAAGACTAGTAGAAATGAGAACCAAGTGCTGATGGTATTGAGATGGTCACCGTAATGGAAATTATTGGTTTTGTCTGATAGGCAAGTCCCCGTCTTCTTCTGAGAGACCCCAGGATCCTCAGGCAGCACACCTACCCTCTCATCCAAGGGGAAAGCACACAGGTAAAGGCTAGTCAACCCTTCACTGGGATTTTTCAAACTAGCGCTGGCTGGAGGAGAAGCCCTCCTTTTTGTCTCGTTGTGAATCAGTGAGGATGTGACTCTGGAAGCTGCCAGCAGTCATGTCTCTTGAAATATGGAGAGCGTATATCTGCAGATGGAAAAAAATAGGTTGGTTTGCAGAGAGAATCCTGTTGGCGTTAGATTCCCTGGTTCCTGTCATTCCTGAGGTCATTTTCTGTGTCCCTGCTCTTCCCACATGTTGAGGACATGAGTCAATCATCCCCCTCCCTTAAGTGTACACCAGAGTGGGCTCCTTCTGTCTGGCAAGAGCCTATTGTTAAATTTTCAGGAATTTTGTGAACTGGTTATTAAATGGGTTGGAGCTCAAAATGGGCCCTGGTAGAAGTATTTACAGTCACGGGGGAGTTTCTAGCCCGTGGAAATTTGCAAACACTCCAAATCAGGGTTTTGTTTTTTTTTTTTTTTCCCTGGAGAGCCACTTATTAAACATTCACCAGCACACCACTTTCCTTAAGGTGCTTGAGCTGGATTTCTGTCACTAGCAATCCAGAGAACTTTGGGCAATGCAGCCAGAGACGCTAAGAGCACCCAAGCCCACCTGAAACTTCCATTATCCCCACTTTACAAATGGAGAGACATCCCTGGTGGTCCCCCAGGGAGGCAAAACCCCAAGGGGGAGCTTTATTTTTAGCTGGGCTTTAGGCTCTGCACCTCAAAGCAGAACTCTGATGCATGAAACTGTTCTGCAAGGTCACGGCTAGACAATGAAGAGGGCAGCCTTCTCCCCGACCATGAATATGGGGTCAGCCATTGGCAAGGAAAGGTGATCCAGTGCATATCCATAAGTGCCGGATGAGATGGAGCCACAGAGAGATGAATCTCAAGAGAAAGTGCATCTGCCTCTGAGCCTGGCAAGGAGCCCTGGCAGAGGCCAGGAGGGGTCCCAGGCCTGCTTGCCACATGGGAGTTCTGAGAACAAAGAGAATGTCCAGGTGTCCTCCAGAAGTTCATGCTCTGCGGCGTTTCTCTCAGACTGCATTCAACACACTGGCGAGGGAAGCTATACCCGCCTCCAGACCTCTTTCTGCCTGGCGACCCTGCCCGCTGGCAAAGGTGACTCAGTGAGCCCCCGGCACTAGTTAGTCACATTTCTCCTCTTCCTCCTCCTCTTGGAAAAGAGGCAAAAAAGAGACTGTAAGGGATGAGTCTGGAGATAGAAGCCCCTCCTCCGGATGCCTTCTGAATTCTTTTGACAACAAGGAAGAGCATTAAAACTGTTCATACCTTCTACATCAGTGAGTTCATTTCTGGGAATCTTTTCTAAAGAAACAATCCAAGTAAAGGAAAAGGTTTATGCATGAACTTGTTCATCACCAAGTTATTTGGAATAGGAAAAAAACCCTGGAATCCACACAAATATCTAACAATAGGAGAATGATTAAGTAAATTACAATACATCAGTTCCACTTAATGTATCACGGTCATTGAAAATGTTTTGAAGAGATTATAATAAGATGGAAAAAATTCTTATGTTAACTAAATAAAAGTTAGGATTTAAATTTTATCTTCAGAATGACTGGCAATACAAAAAGAAAAAAGGCAAACTAAACTAGGCATTGACTGAAAACTAGAAAGATAGACCCCAAAGGTTAAATTTTCTTCTTTGGGTGGTGGGACTGTTGGTGGTTTTAGTTCTGCTTTTCTCCATATTTTCCAAATTGTGTTCAATAAATTTACATAAAAATGGATACCGTTTATTGAATATTATTCAGTATTTATCTCATGCGAAACACTTTTCACAAATTATTTTATTTAAATTTCACAGCAACCCTATGAGGTGGATACTCTTATTATCTCCAGTTTACAAATGAAGAAACTGAGGCTCAGAGAGCTTAAGTAACTTGCCCAAAGTCACACAGCTGATAGCCAAGATTTAGAGCCTGGTCTGTTTGATTTCAGAGCCAAAGTACACTATCCACTCCACCCTCCTGACTAAGAGAAGAAAATAGATAAATAATTTACATATAATTATATACATAACTGTATATGTATAAATATACAAAATAAACTTCTTTTAAGCAGTAGATCTATCCTTCAAGGCTAGTTCGAGGCTTACCTCTTTCAGGAGAACTTCCGCTTCCTGTCCCTAAGCTCTGGCACTGATGTTTGCTCCCTTCATTGGCTCTTACACTGTCCTACGTTGTCGCCTATCTTTCCAAAGGTCAGCTGTAATCTCTCTGCCCCATAAGATAACATGAGTTAGAAACTCCCAAATTCGTATCCTAAGGGAGGTTGAAAAGCCTCACCCCAGATTGTTACCTGTTTACTTTCTTTTGGCTTCTTCTGACTCCACTGAACTAGTTCACTCAGGAAATGGTCTCACCTCTGTGTCCCTGACCCAGATGGAACCTCAGCCCCTTCCTGGGTTCTACAGAAAACCCACACTACAGGTGCTCTGAACGTGAACATGTTGTCCAAGATATGGGAGGGCGAGGAGAGGTTTACACTATGGAAACTCAAACAACTTCAACGTGAATGTTAAACAGCCTTCTGAAAACTAAACAAAACAAAGTCCTTGGGCCACCAGGTCCTGGAGATGTATTATTTATTGGCTGCTGTGCTCTGTGAATATCTCCCTGGATCCTCTCTCTCCCTCCCTCCCTACCCGTTGCCTTCCTACCCCACCCTCACTCCACACTCAGCTCCAGGCTCTCCTCTCTGTGATGCACAGCTATTCAGCCACTCAAGCCCCAACCTCCAGACTCAGCTCCTGGCCCTTCCAGGTGCCCAGTGAACAAAAGGACCTTTCATTGAAACCAAATCTACTCTTCTTAAAAGGCAGTTGTGTTGGTGGAGAGCAAACATTTTATCCTCCTCTATTACGTTTAAATATTTAAATTTAATTGAGAACCTGGTTTGGGCCAGATGCTGAAGCTATACAAAATTGGAAAAATACACAAGCAACAATCCTTAAGAACATAAACATTAAGTTTCTTAAGAACTCACAGCTTATGGAACAAGTAACACCCATACGAGCTCACTGGGGCTATAACAGAGGTGAGGGGAAAGGGCGATGGCACTCAGGGGGATGGAGCAGCCTGTGGACTTGGGCCCCTTAAAGATTCCAGGGCCAGACACCCAGGAGTCTCGAGTTCTGTGTTCCTTTCTCTGGCATGGGTTCAGCTGGTATTTCTCGTATTTCCCTTCCCAAAGCTTCTCTTTGGCTGTGGCTGCCAAGATTCTCTCCATTGCATAACAAAATATACAGCATTAATGACTGGTGCTAACCCCAATAACCCTAACTTGACAATAACCCCAATTTGAAATGTGCAGGACATTAGCTCTGCACCACCCTGCAGGGTACCGTGAGCATCTGCAAGACCGCTTGGTGGGTTGGGCAACAGAGGATATTGAGGGTTCTCCGAAGAAAGTCAACATGTGCTAAGATGCTCAGTACAGTCCATTTTCAACCTAAGTTTCCTGTTTCCTGGGGTTTTTTCCCCCTCTTTCAAAATCAAAAGCAAACCACCACTCTTCTTTCAGATTCTTTAAGAACAAACAGGGGTTGGGGGTAGCTGGTGATTATCACAGAGGATGTTCCTGTCTTGACATTGGTTTCAACAGTTCCTTTACAAAATACGGTGACTGTGCTTTATTTTTAGCGTTAGCTTGAATTTTGAGCATGGGACAATTGGTTGTCAAGACACCTGAACTGCTTGTCATAGAAGTACTGATATTTGTGGAACACGTGTTCCATGCTAGTCATGCTAAATATAATATAGTATCAAACTTAATCCTCCAAATGAACCTGTGAGGGAAACGATACGTCAGATTTTTCTAAAGAAAGAAAATCGAAGCTCTGAGAATTTGCCCATGATCACATGGCTGATCAGTGGAAGAAGTGCAGTTTGAAGCCAGGTTCACTTGAGTCTAAACTCATGGTATCTCTCAAAAGCCATAATCTATGGAAATAAAAATCATATTGGTTTTGAGGTCTCTTCCTAGTAATTTGAGACTGGGCACCAAATATATTATCTTTTAAGGATATAATGGGGATTTGCCTTCACCCCAGCATACTATGCTGTTACTGCACAAAATTGGGATTGTCTTGCCTGACGCACATAAAAAAAGCCAATTTTGGGGGCCAGCCCCATGGCGTAGTGGTTAAGTATGGCACATTCCACTTTGGTGACCCAGGTTCTCAGGTTTGGATCCCAGGTGCTGACCTACACCACTTGTCAGCCACACTGTAGTGGTGACCCACATATAAAGTAGAGGAAGATTGGCACAGATGTTAGCTCAGGGATAATTTTCCTCAGCAAAAAAACAAAAACAAAAACAAAAAGCCAATCATTACAGCATCAGCTTTTGGGAAAAGAAATGTAGCTTTATTTTGTGAGATCAATCTGCAAGGAGACAGGGGGCATGTGCCCTCAGATCTGTCTTCCCAATCCAGGGCTTGGGGCACAATTTATGGGATGAAAGGTGGGGGTGGTCTGAAGTGTGGAGGTAGATGGTTGGAGGTAGGAAAAGTGAGGTCATTAATGATCTGCGCAAGCATAGTCAAGCTTCATGCCTCTTCATAAGATGCATGTTCACAAAATGGTGGCGTTACCATGATCTGAAGGTGGGGCTTTTAGCTCTTTGACATCGAAAAGGTCACTTATGGAGCATTTGCACGGGTCCAATTGATGGGTTGATGATTCAACGAGCCTGAACTGGACAAGGGGTCTCAGTTCCTGAAAGACAGCTCTTCATTACCCTGCTGATAAGATAGAGTCGGTTGAACCGGTCCTGGAGGGCCCGTAGTTACAATATTACCATTAAGGTTAAAGTACAAACTGTAATTATTGTTGTATTCTGGGTTGAGATACTTTAAATTAGCTTTTTAATTATAAAAGAGATATATGATCATTGTAAATTTAAAGCGCTATGAAATACAAAGTGAAATATAAGTGTCAATAGACCACAAAAATTTGAATAGACACCTGACCAAAGGAGATCTACAGGGGGGCAAATAAGTATATTAAAAATGTACATCATTAGTCATTAAAGAAATGATCATTTAAATCAACCATAAGAAGAGCTAAAATTAAAACGTCTGATCGTGCCGGATACTGGCAAGGATGTAGAGAAACTGGCACGTTCACACAGTGCTGGTGGGACGTAAACTGGTACAGCCACTTTGGAAACCAATTTTGCAGTTTCTTAAAAAGTTAAACATGCAACTACCATGTGAGCTGGCCATTCCCCTCCTTGGTATTTACACAAGAGAAACGAAAGCGCATGCAAACACAAAGACTGGTCCACAAGTGCTCCTAGCAGCTTTATTTGTAACAGCCAGAAACTGTTAACAATCCAAACGTCCATCAGCAGATGAACGATAAGCAAATTGTGATACACCCACCCAATGGAATGCTATTCAGCAATTAAAAGGAATTACTTATTGATACACTTAACAACGTGGATGAATCTCAAATTAATTTTGCTAAATGGAAGAATCAAGACCAAAAATAAGACATATTGTATGATTCTGTTTATGTAAATTTCTGAAAGATACAAACCTTTCGTGACAGAAAGCAGATCAGTGGTTGCCTGGGGACAGGGGACAGGAAAGGATGCTAGGGAGGGGTTAAAAAGGAATGCGAGGAAACTTTTGAGGGTGATGGAAATATTCACTATTGCGATCGTGGTGATGGTTTCATAGGTGTGTGCGTATGTCAAAACTTACGAAACTGTACATTTTAAATATGTGTGTTTATTGTATGCCAACTTATCTCAATAAAACTGTTAGACACACACACACACACAAAGTCAATGGCCCCAAAATCCCCTGTTGAAACTCTCACTGATATAATTTTATGATCATCTTTCTAGACATTTGCACAACAGAGGTCATATTATACACTCTTCTACAACTTACGCTTTCCATTCGGACATTTTTTCATGCAGGAACACACAAAGCTACCTCATTCCTTTAAATGGCTTCCTTGTCATCCAGTAGGTGAATGTTTTGTGATATTTAATGTGTCCTCTTTTTGTGGACATTTAGGTGACTTCCACTTTTTGCTGGAGAATTTTTTTAATCAATACAGTTATTTCCAGAGTTATGAGCACCTGACTTAGGAGCCTCCTGCTCACGCAAACAGCCCGTTGCTGGTACTTTCTCTGGTTGTATCCTCTCTCCTTACCCCCCAGCCAGCAACCAGGCTGTTCTGGCCTACTTGCTCCACCTGGTGGGCAGTGTAGGAAACTGCCAACCTTGATTATTTTTTCCACACAAGTGAGTCTCCCTGACTTCTGCCAGCCCTTCTCAACCATCTGGCCCCTGGATGCCAGAGAGAACTTTCTAAACACAAATCTGATCTTCTCACTCTCCTCATGAAAACTCACCATCTAAAATAAACCTCAAGCCCCTTATCAGAGCATACAAAGTATTAATACTCTGGTCCTTCCCCAGCTCTCCAGTCTCAATTTTGGTAACTTCCCTCCTTTGTAGTTCAGTCCATAACCAATTGTGTTTCTCTAAACACATAGCACTGCTTCATACATCCATATCTTTGTACCTGCCAGTTGTTCTCCCTGGAGTGTCAGTCTGCCCTCTCCGATTCCATGTTGGCCTGGTAAACTCCTACTCAGCCTTCAAAACCCTACTTAAGAGTCCCCACTTCTCTGCAGTCTTATCTGTTCCCTCCCACATGGAGTTAATCACTTCTTTCTACCCATGCCTGGCATATACATCCAATACCACACCTATAACATTTGATTATAATTACCTGTCTATATGTTTGTCTCCTGCACTGAATTAGCTCCCTCACTAAACTTGGTCATTGTTGTCTCCCAGAATCTTCCACGGTACCCAAAAAATAGGAAAGTGAGGCCTAATAAGCAGACACTGAAATAAAATGAACTGCAGTCCCAAGGGAATGGTGCCGACTGCTTCTTCTTTTTCTCATGCGTGTAGGGCCTGCCAAAGTTAGGGTGCTGTTGGTCAAGACACAAAGTCGAGATGCTGAGACCTCTCAAAGGGACTATCCGCTTTTTAATCTTTCTCAAATACATTGTCCAGTGATATCCACCGCTTGGTGAAGGCTGAAGACTATTTGAACTATCTTCAACCTGGCATTCCTCATTCACTGGTTGGAGAACAAACAACAGTCTGTTTGCTGAATGAATTTTCGGGTTTGGTTTGTAGCTTACACCTTGTCCCTTTGGAGACCACAAGGAAACTGTTCCTGCAAATGGAGTTTCCTGACTTTTTCTTACTTCTCCAGGAGAGAAATTGTGGGACCATCATGACCTTCCTTTGTTTCATTTGGGATCTGAAGGAAAATATCTCATCCTTTTGCTCATTCGTTCAACAAATATTTATTAAGTGCCTACACTGTTCCAGGCACTGCTGTAGACACTTAGGATACATAAGTGAACAAAACAATGGTGCCTGCCCTCATGGAGCTTCATTCTCATGGAAGAAGAAAGACAATAGTAATAAGCATGATAAGTCAGCACATTTCCTTGCATGCTAGAAGGGAGAAAAGAGAGAGCGGAGCAGGTCAGGGGGTTCTGTGTATAAAGATATGTGTATCAGAATGCGGGAGCAAACTAAATACCCCCAGACCTGTTGTGGGAGATGATTTGCTCACTGGTTAAGCCAGTTAGAATTGGATTTTGTTCCTCAAAGCTGAAAGCATCCAAACTAAACCGAGGCAGTCGTCCTGGCGTGCCTTCCTTAAGAGCAATGGTTGTCATTCACTAGTCCCATTTGTTCCCTTGGCAAGGAAACATTAACTGCAAGGAGACACCAGAGCCTCAGGTTGCATTTGGGGATGTTCCTGACGGCCTTTGATGGCACTGTGTTCTTCCTCATTTAGCATTCAAGTGTATCCATACCAGGTGATCTCCTTCTCACTGTCAGACACGGGAGACAGAAAGCTGTACCTCCCGGTATGTCCCCAGGACAGGATTCAAGAGGGGCACACCCCACTGCTATTCACAGGCATGCTCTTTCCACAGGGATGAGGCCACCCGCACCACCTCAGGACAACCAGCACCATCTCCAGCTTGAATTGCTGCCAGAGCCTCCCAAGGGGTCTCCCTGCTTCCTTCTTTTTCTTCTGTTATCTTCACAGCAGCCAGGGGGATTCTTTCAAAACATCTTCCTGTCACTTCTCTCCAGTCGCTTCTCATCATTTTCTGGCCTGTGTGATCTGGCCCAGGTGACCTCCAATCTCATGTCCCACCCCCTCCCTCTTCCCCACCACACTCCAGCCACACTTGCTCCCTGGCTGTTCCTTAAGTGTGCCAGCGTGCTTCCACCTGAGGCCCTTTGCACTTGCTATTCCTGCTCCCTAGAACATTCTTTACCCAGACACCTGCAGGCTTATGCCCATGCTTCCTTCATATTCCTGCTCAACTTTAGCATTAAGGCCTTGCCTGACCAGGCTCCCTAAAATAGCACGCCCCGCCTGTCTATTTCCTTACCCAGCTTTATATTTCATCATAGCACTTGTCATACCTGAAATTCTCATGTGGATCTGTTTATTTATTTCTGTGCTGCCTGCCTTCCCCTCCTAAAATGTGAGCTCCTTGAGGACATGGACTTTGCCTGCTTTGTTCACTGCTTGGCTCCCCGGATACAAACAGTGTCTGGCACACAGTAGGTGCTCAATAAAAATTTGCTGCATGAATTAATGGTAACTTGCCTGACTCTACCTCACTCCATGGCCAAGATAGGACATTCACACAAAGATACACATCCTTTTAAAGCCTCTTCTTCCTTGCCACTCCTCTTCTGGGTCTTATAATATCTTTAGGAGATCTTGGCTGCCATCTTCTCTTTCCAGTCCACTGAAGAAAAAATATAAAGAGTCAAGTCTGATTAATAATCTGATGAGTGGTAAAGGTCTTGGTCTGTACACCGACAGAAGTGTCTCCAGGAGGCCACACTGTGATGGAACTGATAGAGAAAGATCTCGATTCCAAGCATGAGCAACTGAGAGTGTGTTCAGGGCCAGGGAGGGGGCTCAGCTCCCACCTCTGCACTGAGCCCAGCACAAGGTCTGGAAGGTTTGGAAGCATCCAGAGGTTGCCATTTGGCATGGACCTTGACTGACCTATGGCTTATAGTGGCAGAGGTGTCCAAGCATCACTTAAGCAGGGGGCCTGGACACACAAGGAATCTGAGTCAGAGGGGACAAGCAGGGCTGATGCTCTGCAGTGTTTGGAAGTGGGAGGCACATGTGGCTGCTCAGGAGTAACTGGAGGATGCTTTAAAGGAAATACATTTCCATGGGGCCGGCCTGGTGGTGCAGCGGTTAAGTGCGCACGTTCCGCTTTGGCAGTCTGGGGTTCGCCAGTTCGGATCCCAGGTATGGACATGGCACCGCTTGGCAAGCTATGCTGTGATAGGCATCCCCCATATAAAGTAGAGGAAGATGGCACAGATGTTAGCTCAGGGCCTGTCTTCCTCAGCAAAAAGAGGAGGATTGGCGGCAGTTAGCTCAGGGCTAATCTTCCTCAAAAAAAAAAAAAAAAAAAAACCAGGAGATACGTTTCCAGCAACACAGCTAGTCGGCACCTATGCGATCACCGTTTGAGTACAGAAAGGAAATGTGACTTCCTTTTCTACTCATAAGCTTGGGAGGGCTGGCACTTTGGGGTTATACCTCGGGGAAAAAAAAGCATGCGTTGGGAATCAGAGTTAGATATAAAAATGAACCAGGTAAGTCAATCTTCAAATTCCTGCAGAGGGTCAAAAAGTCTTTAGTGTATGTGTCCCCAAATTCTGCAACCACATTCTCATTTTTTCTTTCCTTAAATGAGCTTTTCCCTCAAACATCAGCCTGCTGGAGTTGTTTCAAAAACTATGCCCACTTTTTTTTTTCAGTTCTGTTTATTTACTAGCATTGTATCATTTTTTTCATGGCAACTAATCAGTATTTTGAGATATTATTGCCAGAAGAGTGTTTTGTGAGTCACCTGAGGAACTTTAGGTTCATGTGTGCAACGAGGTAGGCTTGCAAAGTATCCCCTGAAAATTTTCGGAACATCTCTTATTTATAAATCGGAAACTGCTCAACAGTGAGTTGTTTTTTGTTTGTTTGTTTTAGCACTGATATTTACTATGAGTAGAATGATCTTAGGTAATCCGTTTGCTGTGGCCCAGAAAGTTCTGCCTTTGGAGAAGAGAAAGTCAGGGAAAGAAGGGGCTCGAAAGGATGGGCTGAAGGGTGACACTTGTCTGTTTGGAACAACAGCATGGGCCTTCTCCAGGAAAGTGGTTGTTGGTTGGAGGGTAGCCAAGACAAATACCATTCACTCTGACCTATGGCGTCTGGTGGATTAAGAGCATTTCATGCTCTTTCAGCATTTGGAGATGATCTCTTCCAACTGCTCGAATGTGCCTCAAACCAAATATTACCTGGTTAATAGAAAAGGAGCAAATTAGCAAAATATGCACACGTGTGTGTGTGTGCGTGTGTGTGCGCGCGCATGTGTGCGTGTTTTGGGGGAGGCAGGCAGGCTCGTTCATCTAACGAACGTTCTTTGAAAGCCTACTCTGGCCAAAGCACTGCTGGGAGAGCTGGAGGTGGAAGCAGGGGTGGGAGGTGGCTACAAGGGTAGGTCAAACTCATTCCCTGCCTTCAAGACACTAAAAATCCAGAGGGGAAAATAAACACAAACAGAAGCAAACTCAAAAAGATGTTGTACATATCACTTATAGTCACTTTCTCATTTGGCGTTTTATTATGCTATTTTGTTTATCCATTTAACAAATACGTATTCAGGTCGCCTAAGGAAAATTGAAATAGGGCCCTGGGCAGAACAGAGAAGGTGTGATCACTTCCAAAGGTAAGGCTGTAGAAGATTACAATGCAGATGGCATCTAAGCTGAATCATAAATGGTGAGTAGAAATTTAGGAGGTAAACTTGTGGTACCAATGGCACTGCAACAAAAGGGTAGTGTTTAAGTAAGAGCATGGCCACAAATTCAAGGATCGATGGGTGATTTGGTGCCCCTAAAGCATAAGTGGGGATTGTGGTAGTTTTAAAACATGTCTTAAAATTCTTTGAAGCTCCTCCCACAAAAGGTGGGTCTAATACCCCTCCATTTGAATATGGGCCGGCCCTCATGACGGGCTTCTAACTAATAGAATGTGGTGGAAGTGAGATTGTGGGACTTCCAAAGCCAGGTTAGAACAGGTGATACAGTGATACCGTATCCAGCTGGCTCGCCTCCCTCTCTCTTTCTCTCTCTCTTTCTCTCTTTCTCTCTCTCTCTCTCTCAGGACATATTATTGGCAACCCACATGGGAGAAGTCCAGTTACGCTGAAGTCACCAGTCTGGAGAGACCACAGGGAAAGGGCACAGAGAGAGGCCCCAGGACCCCAGTTATTTGAATCTTCGCAGCATCAACTGCCAGACAGGCAAGTGTGCAAACTGCCGATGACGCTCATCCTCTGCCTTCACGTCTTCTAGCTGAGGTCCCAGACATAGTGGAGAGAGATGAGCCTTCCCTTCTGAGTCCTGTTCAAATTCCTGACACCCTAGAATCTGTGAGCATAATAAAAGGTTGTTTTATGCCACTAAATTTTGGGACTAATTTGTTACACAGCTGTAGTAACTACAGAAAGTTTGGCGAGAGATATGGCAGAAAGGCTTGGTTGCTGCCCAATCAATGAAGTCCTTGAAATCTATGTTAAGAAGTTTGGATTTTTACTTGGGGGTAATGGGAAACCACTGATGGTTTTTGAGTAGGGGCATGGCATGATGCCATTTCACAAAATTGTTCTCTGACATTTTTGTGAGGACAACTTCGTATTTCCTTGAAACCTGATTGTCAGTGAAGGAGGAGGAATACAAAATATGAGGCCTTGAGGAAGGTGGTATGGAAGCAGAGACACTGATCTCTCTGGAGCTCTCTCACCTCCTTGGGAAATACAGGAAAACATGGAAAACTGGAAAGAAATATGATGGGCAGGAATATCTGAGCTCCACCACTAGATACAAAGCCATTGCTTCAGGACCTAAATATAAGACCAAAAGCTGGTCTTCTCTTTTTTCCCTCATTTTCCATAGGATAAAGAAAAAGTAGATTAGTGAGTATTGTATAAAGAGAAATCAACTAAATAATGTGGAAGGTAGCTATTTGCTCTTGCTCTTGAAATCCAGCTTTTCCCCGCCAGGTACACACTGCTCTCACCTCTGTGACTTCTGTCATGCCATCCCTTTACCCAGAACACTCCCATTCTTCTTCTAGCTAACTCATCCCTCAGGACTCAGCTTTAGGGCAGCTCATTCACTCATTCATTCATCTACAAAAGGAAGCAAATAATGCACCAAATGCTGCACGAGGCACTGGAGAGACAATCGTGAAGAAAACTAATGCAGCCCTTACCTGCATAAGGTCCAGTGGAAGGAACAGATGTAACAGGATATATAAATGAGACAGCAATGGTATCATCTGAGATCCCAAGAAAGTGAGTGACAACACTCCCAGGCTCCTAAGAGAGATGTCAGACTACTTATATACGACTTGCAAATGAGACGATTAAAACCAGTTTTGTGACTCTCAGCTCCTCATCCACTCAAAGGTAGAAAGGTTTAGATTTGAAGAGGCTAGTACACAAATAGTTATAGGAGTCATGGAGGGGGACGAGGGCATCTGCTGAGGAGATGTGGGCAGACTGAGAACAAAAGAGGGACAAGTCATACCCTCCAGGAACGCCATCATCCAAAGGGCTCATCAGGGGAAGAAGAACCTGCGAAGACTGAGAAGGAATGGTCAGAGAAGTAGGAGAGTCTGATGCACAGAAACAAAGCAGAGAACGTGTTTGAAGATGGAGAGCGTTCAAACTGTGATGTACACCATACAGAGATCAAGCAGGTTGAGGACTGAGGATTCACCACTGGATTTGGGAACATGGAGGTTTTCCGGGAGGCTCCCCCATAATTCTCAAATTAGCCTAAATGCACCTCTTCTATGCTCCCTTAGCACCCTGGGTGCTTTTAAAATCATACTGTCTTGCAATTCTCTCTCTTTGTGTGAATCTATCCCATCAGAACCTGGCTATTTAAATTTAAATGAATTAAAATGAAATAAAATTCAACACTGTGTTCCTCAGTGGCACTAGCCACATTTTAAGTTCCTCATAGTCACATGTGACTTGAGTATATTGAGATTATAGAGTGTTTCCATCGTTGCTGAAAGCTCTATCAGGCAGCATTGCCCTAGCCTGGGTCCTTGACAATAAGGGTACCATCTCCAAAGTATAAAATCAAGCAGCCCATTCTTAGATCACTACTTCCTATCTTTCTTCTTCCTCTGGTGTCCCAGTTCCACTGAATCTGCATTCCCACAGGACCTCAAGCCTATTGACTTTGCCCACAGAGCTGAGACCTAGACTTCAGATGAGGGGCTGGCTGGCTGCCGGGGCACCCATTGAGGGACATCATGAGATTGGTCGTGGGAATGCCCAAGGGAAAAAAGGCTGAAGGCTGCCAAGGCAATGGGCCATTGCTGAGGAGCAATGTCCTCTTTTCTCTCCAGCCTCACAGTCTCCTTCCTTCTAGTGCACACCCCCAGTCCCCAATTATGAGACTTAACGAGAAGCCCCTAGCAAGGGAGACACGTAGACTGCAGAGTCTCAGCCTCAGTCTTTTTATGCGTTATGAAGCAGTGCATAGAAGTTAGCGGTGAGAGTCGCTCATTTAACAACTGGCTGAGCCCCTGAG
This sequence comes from Equus przewalskii, assembly GCF_037783145.1. Lineage (NCBI taxonomy): Eukaryota > Metazoa > Chordata > Mammalia > Perissodactyla > Equidae > Equus > Equus przewalskii. The sequence goes on from NC_091859.1 coordinate 29,955,104, forward strand.
AAGCCTTCCTTGACCATTCTTCCATCCACCTCCCCCCATCACATTCAGTCCCCTTTCTGGGCATTATTTTTTCCATAGCGCTTATTGCTACCTAAAATCATGGTATATATTTGCGAATTATTATCTGTCTTCCCTCCTAAATTGTAAGCTCCCTGAGGCCTGGGCCCTTGACTATCTTGTATCTCTAGTGCCTAGGATAGTGCTTGACACATGGTAATGGCTCAATATAAGCATGTTATATATTTATTACATATTATATATGCTATATATGTTATGTTATTATATATGATATATAATTATATATCATATATAATAAATGAAGGTACATACTGTAGTTGATTATATATTTATTATATATGATACATTACAAATGAATATATTATATATGTATTTTATGTATTATATATAATAAATGAAAGTATATAGTTATATAATTATATTTTATATATATATATATATATATAAAATGAGGGTGAAGCCAACTGCCCCAAATCTAAATAACAGCTTTGGGGCCGGCCCAGTGGCCAAGTGGTTAAATGTCCTCATGCTCTGCTTCAGGGGCCCGGGGTTCACAGGTTCAGATCCCAGGCATGAACCTACTCCACTCATCAGCCATGCTGTGGCGGCATCCCACATACAAAACAGAGGAAGAACGGCACAGATGTGAGCTCAGGGTGACTCTTCCTCACCAAAAAAGAATAAAGTAAAAAAAATAAGTAACGGCTTACTTCTCGCTCTCGCTCAGTTCAAATGGGTATTCCTGGCCAGCAGGCAGCCAGGGACCCTAGTTCCTTCTGTCTCATGATTTCTGGCTTCTCGGGCCTCTACATTATCTGCACACAGTCCACGGATGGGGAGAAGGGTGTTTAAGGGCCAGTCTGGAAAGTGGCACCCATCACTCCCCCTCATTCCACGGGCCAGAACTCAGTTACATGTTCATATCTAACTGTGGTAAGGCTAACAGGTGGTAAGGCTTCAATTCAAATCCAGGTTTATTTTAATAAATCCACCGCCTTTTATGCTAATTTCAATTATGCTAGTTTCTTCAACCCCTGCTACTAACTCCCAAAGGAAATGCTTAGATCATGTGTCTTTATAAATAATTATATTGTTTGAACCACTGCTTAAACACTGGTGTTCACAAAGTTCTGGGAAATCCTAACCGATCTTTACTTTAACTGGAGTTTGTTTCAGCTTTTCCTAGCTCCAGAAAAATCCATCTAGCTTTTCCACAAGAGCCTCTGCAGTTAGCTCCCATGTAGCTTCAGATCTTCTTAAAAGGGACAGAGATAAGGGAATAAATTTCCCTCTTAATTTTCACAATTAGCTTTCTGATCTCTCTGACTACCTTGTATATTTCCTGGTTTTCAAGCAAAGCAAAAGGAAGAAAAGAAAGTTTAATTTAAAGTTTGTCAGGGTTAATTTTCCTCCACATCAGTGATTTCCCTACCAACTAGCTTTCTGCCCTCCCAACCAATATTTAGAAGTTTTGCCTGTAAGGTCGTCTTATGGATCAGCATGCACAATATTGAGTACCTACTATGTGACAGGCACTGTGTGAAAGAATATAGATTAATTTAAAGATGGGTATGGAGGGTTATTGTCTGACAAGGGTTTGGGGCAAACAACAGCAAGCATCGCTTAGTGCAGGCTTCAATGCACAGGCAGAAGTGCCTCCTGTTCTCTTGGCATATACAGAGAGGTACACTTGGGTGAGGACACAGCCCAACATGCTTCAGAAATGTGCTGCAGAAGACAAACCCCCACCCCTGGTATTCCCCCCTTTTTCAGAGCAAGCATGAGAATGACCTTGCCTGGAAGAAACATGGTGGTCTTCACCACGGCCACCAGGCAGTCTGCTAGTAGGAGGCAGCTGTCGAAGAGAGCAACAGTAAACACTAGTGGCCCAGCCTGGAGAGCTGAGGCACTCATGAAAAGTTGAATTTGGGCACAACCTCCACTGCTGGTGGAGAAGAACCCCCCAAATCCCAGTGGGCTCACAGGCAACCTGAGATGAGCCTCCGGGTGCAGTCCTTGGACAATCAAACCGCTTGTCTTGATAGTTATGAATTGGATACAGTCCTTAATCCCCAGGAACTAGTAGTCTAAAATGAGTGACTTTCATGTAATCACATCATTACATGGTATGTGTGATACACGTTTTCAAAGCTCGCCTGACGTCTGTTTTTCTATCTAGTCATGCTTAGCAGATCTTATAGATGAAAATAATGGTAAGGGCCCTTGTTTCCTTCATGGAGATAACGCAAATGCCAAAAGGGCCAGGTGAATCATGTAAATGAATGCCATAGGCCACGTGCAAGAGACACGGGGTCTGCAGCATGCAAATTCCAACAAAACACACCTGTGGGCTGAAACCCACTCATTGCAGTGCCCTCTTCACCAAGTTTATGTTCCAGTTCTGGGCCCCTGAGGAAATCTCTCAGGACTGTCACCCTAGATCTAGGAACTGCAGTGAATTCCTCACCTCATTTAATAGGAATAATGAATCTCCCACAGTTTGCATATACCAAAGTGAGCCATTTACTGTCATTTTTGAGAATTATAAAAGCACCACTGAAATAGTTTAAACCAATCCAGATTTTTGGCTAAGCAGTGCTGAATTTCTTCCAAGTCAGTTCAGCTAACATCTCCAGTATTTTTTCTGCAATGAATTTAACCCAAATACCATATCCATGGGCTCACATCTAATCTATTGAGGTCCCTCGAAAATTTTTTACCCATGTCTGCTTAGATACCAATTTCTCTTGGAAGCCCTACCTGGTCCTCAGCTCCAGATCACATGCTCCTCCTCCATGACAACGTGGATTGACTTCTATTTATCAAGATTCAATTTGCAAGAAGTTGAACAACATGATTCTGTAAAATAGAACATACATAGGTTTAAAAAAAGGTATTCATTTTATTAACTAAAGGGGTAGCCAGTAAAATGATAAAGGCGATTTAAGGAGCATTTGAGGAACAGAGGTTTATATATCCTAGCAAGAAAGGCATTTATGAGCCAGCCCCGGTGGTCTAGTGGTTAAGATTCAGCGTTCTCCCTGGCCCGGGTTCATTTGCTGGTCGTGGAACCACACCACCTGTCTGTCAGTTGTCACACTGTGGCGGCAGCTCATATAGAGAACTAACAACTAGGATACACAACCACGCACTGAAGCTCAAACAAAACAAAACAAAGCAGGCGTTTAAAAAAATCTTAGAATAAGATTATTGGATTAGATACAAAATCGGCTAATATTTTACAGGGCAATAAACAGTAACCTTTGGGGTTATCTTTATGGAACAGAAATAATTTCATTTGTATTGGTAATGGACAAGAATCTTCCATGCTGTTATCGGTTTTCAGTAAATTTATATCTACCTTTACAAAACTGTAAAATATCTGAACCAATAGTAAATAGTAAATCCAACAATTGCACAATAATTGCTAACATTATTGAGCACCAACTATGTCAGGCACATGATTAGACACACACATTATCTCATGTGCTTAATACTAAGAAGAAGGTATTACTAGCCCATCTTACAGACGAAACTGGAGCTTAACTGAATTAACCTGCCCCAAATCACTCAGCTCATAAGTGACAGAGCAGGGATTAGAAACCAGATCTGCCCTTTTGGCTCTATACCTGTGCTCTTAGCATTTGTCACAGAATAGTAAAATAGCCCGTTTCTTGGCCTATCTTCTCACTGGACTGTGATTCCATTAGGGGAAAGATCACGGCTTTTTGTTCATTGATATTTTCCTTGCAACGACTGATATCCAGCACCTAAGAAGCACTCAATAAATATTTCTTTAAATTAAGTTGAATATGTAAAAGCAGAGAATCATATTCCAATTGCAATACTTTTGTTAGCCCTTTCACCCTCCTCTCATAATTAAAAGTTCATTTATAGTCCACATATTCACCTTTCTTCCCCTTGGTAACAATGTTTAGTACAATGGTGGAGGTGAGGTGTTTAACCGATATATTCTTTACTCATTTGTATTCATAAAATAAATATTTACTGAATTCATCATAGTGCCAAGCACTGTACTAGAATGGTAAGAAGGGCTCCCCTACTAAAATGCAGCTTTATGAAAAGGAATTGTGTCTCATTTAACTTTTTTTTATCTCCCGCACCCGGCAAAATGTCTAGGTCATACTAGGCACTTAGTCCGTAGTTGCTAATTTAATGAATGAATAATTGTTGAATGAGGGATTATTGCAGACCCACGGCATTTTCTTGGGATAGTTCCTGAATGCCCCAACTAACAAATATCAATCTAGAATGTCATTCTAATAAAGCGCCATCAGATAAAACTTTTTAAAATGTAAATGATCCTTTCTTACCCTTGGTGAAATTCACTGTACTGGTTATCTGGTTATTTCCCCGCTTGCTTGGAGGTCCTTTCTCTTCCCTTCCCCTGCTCTGCTCTGTCTTCCAGGACTGATCCCTGGAAACATTTCCCAGGCTCTCTGCCAACTGGCTTCAAGGTTGGCTGATATGAGGCCCTGGAGGGAGATAGGAGGATGGGAATAAGGGAGAAGAACCCACTCCTGTCCCTCCTTCTCCTCCCCTTTCTACTCCTTGTGAAAACTCTCCAGCAGTGGCTTATCTCCTCTATGGTTCTACCTCCCATTCATCAGTCCCTTGTTCCATGGTCTCAGGGCCTAAGGGCAGTCCTGACTCCCAGGTTCTGCTTTGGTCCCTTTGCTCTTTTAGCTCCAGGGATGTAGCTTCCCACTGATTCCATTATCTGAGTTGTGTCACCATCCCATAATAGGACTTTTAGCTCTTCCCACCTGCGTATAATTTCTTCTCTCTATTGAATTCCTTCTATTGAACTATATGGAATGGATTCTTGTTTCCCGAACGGGTCCTGACTTACTGGTCTGATGAGTAGAGAATGGCCATAGTGACACTAAGTCAATACTGAATGGTTTGTAAGGCTCCTTAGCTAAGTAAATGGCTCCTGTACCAACAACTTGTTGGATTCGAATTTGTTCCTTGGCAGAATTTTAAATTATCCCACATCACAGACCTTTAAGTTGCTCAGGACCAGTTGAAATTGTAAATATTAGATCGGTAAATAACAAGAGCATAATAATAGTAGCTATAGTTTATTGATCCATACAATGTACCTGGCACTCTGCTCAACTCTTTACATATATTATCCCTCTTAATTTTCCAACAAACTGTGGGGTAAGTATTTACTCTATTCAAGGTTCTTAGCAGCCAATAACAGATACTTTGAATAGACATGCCAGAATAGTCTTGGGGAGCTCATGGAATTGAGAGGAAGGCTGAAGAACCAGGCTCAGGAAAGAACTAAAGGAAGCCATGCATAGCTAAGATCATGCCACAGGGGGATCTGCTAAGGATGCCATGCATTGGACACCATCACTGCAGGCTCCGTGAATCATCCCTGTCTGCTCGTGGTGGGCAGCATCTAACAGGATATGCTTAGGTCCCACACCTACGGCCTAGCTGTCAGGGTCTGGCAAGAGAGAATGGCTTTCCCTCTTTCACCTTCAGTAGCAAAGTATTAATGGAATTACCACATCACTCTCTACTTTGGCTTCTACAGTAAACAGTAATAATGGGACTACCATTTGGGAAGCTGCATATCAAAATGACAAATGGCCCCCACAACATCATTATCCCCATTTTACATCTGTGAAGATAAGGGCATATATATAATATATGGTAGAACTTGGCTGTGAGCCCTCTGGTCTGTCTGAACCCAAGGCACACCCTCTTTCCAGGATACCACATTTGTTCTTTATATACAGTTAGTTTGTACCTTAATTGATTTTCTCTTTGAAAACTTTGATCTACATATACTTGTAAATTAAAAAAAATTTTAATTTTTTTAAATTTTTTTAATTTACAAGTATAATCACAGTAACTTTCCTTGAAATAAAGAATTTGGCTTGAGCATTAAAATTCACTTGTACACAATTATGTTCTACACAGGTTTTCAGGATTTGCTGATTATGTACATGCAGGTGTACTTGTAATATGAACAATGTCATGCCCAGAAATCTTTCTCAAGGAATCAGCCAGAAACACCTTGTTGCTCTTTACTCCAGATTTCCTTGTAGCAGAATTTAACTCCTGTTTGCTCTGACTGCTTCATATATATACGAGAGAAGCATAAACAGCTTTATATTTTGGGAGACTTGGCAGCATTCCATTCTCCTTGCTTTCTGGAAGGCATAGCCACCCCAGTTCCTGGTCCAATCACCCTTCTAGAGTAATGGAATGTAATTATAAATACTTCGGGCACTTAGTTGATATAGTGCTGGCATGCTTGTTGACATGTTGTTATGGAAATTAGATAATTATGCCAAAAGGTAATACTTTGCATGTGACACTACGCGTATGTGTGTGTGGAAAGAGAAGCCATGAAATGGGTTCTGGTTTCTATTCTTGACCTGCCAATTCAGTGAGTCACTGAACATCCGTTTGGTCACTCATAAACCCTCAGTGCCCTAATATAATTCCTTTCACCAGACCCTCAGGAACTCAGCTAAAAGCTACCGTACATGCATCTGAATGGTCAGGACTCTCAATTTTTCATCCTCAAAAGGTGGTAGCATTATATAAGTCCTATACCACTTCGGCAAAGAATACCTTTCCAATTTATCATTAAAGGAAGGAAAACTTTAGAGGTCACAGGTTGGGGCAAAGTACGTTTTTAAAATGAAAGTAAATTCCACGTATTTTGACTATCTAAGAATTGGCTTGAAGGGAACAACTTAAAAAGTAAAGATTAGTATTTTCCCACCCAGCATAATGTTGACATACCACAGTGAGGGGCCTTTCGCAAATCTATTCCTTTCTATAGTTTATATGAAACGTTCCACTTGCTCTCATGACTTTTAAAAATATGAATAAAAAGGAAATAGGAAGGTTATTTATTGGGTAGTGTTAATAGCCCACCACTAAGGCATATTTAGGAGGACATACGATGATAAGAGCAGTATCATTGTATGGCAGCGTGAAATTACATTAGTAACATATGAATGAATACATTCTTACTGTAAAAGAAATAAGCCATTTGTATATATATAGAATAAATCAGGGACATCTCTCTACTTGCTTCTTAAACAGTTCGGAGGATAACTTTGTAGTCCATTTCTACGCATTTCATATATACAGAATTCACATATGCACTCTCTAATGCAAATTCTCTTTCAAGCATAAATGGTATCACCACATAATCATTGCTCTAAAACTCATGTTTTCATATTGAACACTCTATCTGAAGAGTCACATTTCTTAATCTTTTCCTTTGTGTCTTCTGAGTTTTGCCTCTTATTTTAGAAGCTCTTCCCCCACCCCACTGGGTACTCGAAATGACTTTTAAAGTGAGGGCCTAAATGTTCACTCGAGCCTGAACAGGACTATGGAGGCATTTAGAAAATGACTCCCTGCTGGCCCAGAGGTGGGGTAAGGAGTGTGACTGTCTTGGCCTGGGCTCTGAGCCATCACCTCTTTGGCCTCCCATAGGTGCTCCTCTGAGCCTCAACTCTCCTTGGCCCCTCCTACTTCCTGCCCAGAGTTGTCTTCACTGCTGGTCCTCACTCTGTCTTTTGCTTTCCAGGGGACAACAGTGGTTTCCAGGTAAGTGGAGAGGGCCCAAGGAGGGTGAAGGCAGGATACTAACAATGTTTTTCCTTTTAGTATGTAAGGGGTTAGGGTCTGGGGCTGTGTCCTAGGCATGAGGGTACAGGCAACTAGAATGAGAAATAACCTCCAATTTTATACTAATTCAGTTCAGTGGAGTCAAGGGAAAAACTGGTTTTGGTGCTTTGGAAACTTGATCAAGCATGAGCATTTTGATTAACAGTCAAAACTGGTCAATGATCTAGAGCTGCCTTATCTTCCAGACCAAAAGAAAAAGAAAAAGAATGACAAAATCTGACAAGAAGGTCTGGTTAAATTTTGAACGTTCAGTGACCGATTATCTAGTTTATGTTAGCCACATTATTTTCTTCCTTCTACTTTCTATTGCCTGCCCCCTCTTCCTGTTTTCAGCCCTTCCCAGCATCTTAAGATGGACGGGGGGAGAAAAAGAGATGGGACTCAATTTAATCAATTTTTCTACTTACAGTGGAGTCACATCTTATGTAAGGGATTAGATTCTAAAGAAAAAACATAGGGTCAAAATCATGTGCACTCAAAATCATCCTTGAAATTTCCTTAAGTGGGCCATAAGACCTGGGATACACTCAGGTTTTTGCTTACAGCATTGAAACAGATACATGTTCCTTCATCTGAGTACTAGATAAAATAATTGATTTGCATGTGGGGACAGGTTAAGGGAAAATAAGTACCTTTAAACACGAGACGTATTCTGGATGGTGAGATCAGGACCAGCTACATAATTTGCAAGGCCCAGTGCAAAATGAAAATGCAAGGTCCCTTGTTCAAAAGCTAAGAATTGCAAGATGGTGGCAGCGGAACATTAAACCAAGTGTGGGGCTCTTCCAAGTGTAGGGTCTCGTGCAACTGCACAGGTTGCACACCCATGAAGCCAGCCCTGGGTACGAAGCTTGGGACAAAATGAGAAGCTCTGAAACTGAGAGCAACTCAAGAAGAGAGGGCTCCCCACTCCCAGAGAAAGAATAGGGGTCAAAATCACTGCCAGGGTGTATATTATTCTGTTGTGTTCCCCACACCTTGCCCTATCTGAGTAGTATAGCTGAATTTGCATTATGCTAGATCAGCACAAGATGCAGCTACACTAAAAAAGTCAAATGGTTGAGAGCTTGCAAATCCATATTAAAAGTACATTTTTGCATTTTCTGATTTATTTCAAGGATTCATTGTAACTTAAAACTCAGATTAAAGATGTGTAAAAAGAAAGTAAGTGCTTACATTTCTTTACTGAGCAAAATTTTGATCTGCCCATAGTCATTTGCCAAAGGCAACAAATCAAATTTAGTCTCTTGCTTAATTTTACGGGGAAAACAGACTTCATTACCAGGAGTTTCCTAGGTGGTTCAAAAAAGGAAGGTTAGAAAAATTAGGTGTCACAAAACGTCATTTTCAAATAAAAAGCTGACTATTTTATTTACTAAAGAGGTTGCCTTTTCAGACACAGTTTTCAGAAGGTCATGAACATAATTTGAGCAAGAAGGACTTTACGCTAATTGCCTGAGCTCTCTGAGCAAGAATGTGATACAAGGTTCCTTTTTTAAGTGACCTGTCTAATATTTTATAGCACCATGTTTTTTCAAAGTGCTTTTATATACAAGCCAGGCCAAGGGCAGTTGGTCAGGTAATTGACCAGAAGGTCTCCAGACAGCAAGTTATTTAATGTCGAAGTAACAGAAGATTGTGTTTCCAGGATATTTTCTGTCTCTGGCTTGAGTCTCTGATGTTACCCGCCCGCAACCCCCCTTCCATCTCAAGGTTCTCACCAGAGCACAAGCTGAAACTTGACTCATCTGCTTTGACAAAAACTGCTTCCTTGTGGCTTTGAGAGTTACATATTTGGGCTTTATGTAAGTGCCATGCCTAGGGTCAGGTAGCTGGTCACCCAGGTAGGCAGGACAATTCCTGACTCATGCTCATCTGCTCCAAGTTACATAATAGCATAAAAACAGTACTTAACAAGCTCCTACAATGCTCAAAAAGGAAGCAAAGCTGCCATGTGTCATTGTCACAGTGTCCAGAAGTTTGGGGATATTTTTGGTTAATCTTGCTATTGTGGAGTTTTTAGGGTGGTGATGGCAGTTGTTGTATGGCGGTTATTATTTGGCAAGAATTGAAATTGGAGGCTTCTCTCATCCTGACTGCTGATTCCAACAAATGATATAAACACGGGCATGTTCATAGGAAAGAATCTTGGTGGCAACCACATTTTCTCTTCAATCTCTTGATCTGTACATTTTAGGAAAAAGGAGGAGAGAGTGGCATAAGGACACACAAATAAAAATTTATACAGATCACCAGCTAAGTTTGTTCAGAGTAGTTTACCAAATAGTTTCAATAACTAACACTGAGTGCTTACTGTGTATAGCTCTAAGCATTTCACATGCTTTATCCCATTTCATCCTCACAATAACCCAGTGAGATAGTTATCATCTCATGGGTAGTAAATGACAGAGCCAGAGTTTGAACTCAAGAAGACTCTATGTTGTAACACTGAATTATTCCATCTAGGTAAGTTGCTTTCCAGCCTCCTTTAAAATGTTGCCTGTCTGGTTTTCTTCTAGAATCAATTCTACCTCCACAATCCAGACATAATTTCAGCACTAAATAGAAATACTTAAACCTATTCAAAATTCACTTACATTCCTGGAGGAAACTCTCCCCCAAATAATACCACCTGACACCCGGCAGAAGATACAATGGCTTCCCTGTGCGCGGTCGGGGGAAGGGTGTTTCTCTACACCCTGCAGCATGCCCACAGGAGCTGAACAGTAGGCCTGACCGCACAGAGCCCATCCTGGGACTGCTTATTTACATTAACTCATGTCGAAACTTCTCCCAGAGATAGGTGCTGCCAACAACCCTAGAGGAAGTAAGATGCGTTATCTTTTGCACGCACACCAAGTTTACGTCTTCAGAGAGCCTGGGTGGGGGTAACTCCAGTAGCTAATCGTCCCGTCCAGCCACATGCAAATCTGGATTCGTGTTTACGTGGAGGTGCAGATACAAACGTCCGTGACACGCTAGGTTGCCGACGTCCGTGGGAACATACTTGCCACGTTGTCGGTTGGGTTGTCTCTGTATGCGCGGACGGTGTGATGGTGGGCACCCAATTTAGATCGCCCCGTCTAGATGAGGGGTGTTCCGCAGTAAAACGTCCCCCCGCCGGCCGGAAGCTTGCAGCATGGTCCACGCTGGGGCGTCCCGGAAGCCTAGGGAGGTCAGTCCAGCGCTCCACGAGCCGATCCGCCGACGGCTTCGCCCCGCCCCCAGCGCCCCCGCTCCGCCCCGCCCTCCGCGCCCCACTCGGCCCCGCCCCCTAGGGCCCCTGCAGGCCCCGCCTCCAACGCCGGGTGCTCCGGGCGGCACGGCTGCCCCAGTTCCGTAAACACTTCTCTCCCCGCCCCTAGCAGTCCCTGGACCGCACCACTCGCAGCCCGCGGGGGGGAACGCTCTCTCGCGCATCCCAAACACCTCCAATCCAAGCTCTCCTCGGCCTCTTTCATCTAAACATGAGGGAAAATGTTCTGTAGTAGGTCAAATCTGTCACCGCTCTGCTGTCAGAGCCCGAAGTGCCCTGGATTTCCCCTGGCCCCTGTGCCGTCTTCCCCCCGCTCGCCGGTTGTGTGATGGCCACGCCGTGGCTGCCTCCCTAGAGTCTCTCCCGGCCCTTTAAATACCGCGTGGGGGGGTCGGGGAGGCGGGGGGTTGTTGGACTGGTGAGTTTTCGAGGTGTTTTCACCGTGCTCAGTGAGGGGACACTCAGAGACCCACCTACCCCACCCCGCGACCCGGGCTCGCTCAGTCGCTTTCTCCTCCGCCTGTCTCCGCGCGGGACCCGGTGCGTATCCATCCCGGGGGAGCGTGTCGCCGGCTCTGAGGTGATGGGCCTGGGCCGGCGGAGGGGGACACCTCGCCCCAGGGCAGCCCGAGGGCCTCCCCCGCCCCACCTCGGAACTCGGTCCTGGGACGCCGGCGTCGGGGGCGAGGAAGCCGCGCTTCTTGCTCCCCCCACCCCCCTTGTTTGACCTCGAACCGCCGTCCCGCGTGGGAGCGGGGCGTGTGTCAGGGTGGCCGCGGGCTTCGGTGGGGTCGCGGCCGCTTGGCGCTGTTTCCATGCCGCTGGGCCCGTGCCAGCGACCGCGCTGCGAGCGGCTTCCCACCATCTGTCCGGGCTCCAGGAGGGGGCACCCGTCTGGCCTGCGGCCCCCGGCCCGGCCGGGATGGGCGAACCGAGCCGCGGTGGGGACGGGCGGGGCCCGCGGCGTGTGTTTGGGGTTTGTTGCCGAGGTTTCCGCGGCGCTCGGCTCGGGCCCCGCGGTCCCCTCCCTTCAGGGTTTGTTTTGACAGGAAACGTGCTGCTGGAGGGGAGGGGCGGCCGCAGGACGTGGGCGAGGGGTGTGCAGAGTCCCGGTGAGTCCCCTGGACCTTAGGCTCAGTTAGAGGGAAGAGGCGGGAAGTGCCAGTCAGCCCCGGGCTCGAACCCTTGGCCTCTCAGGGATGGCTTGTGCTTCCCGAAGCTGGGGACTCTGGGTGGCAGCGCTGGGGTAACGGCAATGATTCGAGGTGGCAGGTGGACCAACGTGGTTATGTTTCTGTTAGTATTAGGAAAAACTTCCATTCCACGAGCGATTTCACAATGATATAAAGTTTCCTTTTTAAAACAAATGTATTTAAATGCAAACATCTAGTCAAGATAAAGAGAAGTGATTGATAAATAGAGTATAGGTGAGGATGGGGATGTGAAAACGCGTGCAGAGTAGTACTCAAACGACTGAAGTTTGGGAAGTATTGTCTTGGATGGTTGTCCTGTTACTTGAAGAAACTAGATAAGTTGTCCTTGTCCCCAGTGGGCTCCTCAGCCCCCAAGATCCCCGTGGCCTCAGGATCTCCAGCCCCCTCAGAGACCTTGCTCCTTGCCACCTGCCAACCGTAATGAGGTTCCTGCAGTGGTTCCCACTTTAGGAGACCCCCTGCCTGCCTTTTCCTCTTGCCTCCAGGGATTTCATACATCACCCTGGCAGCCGGGGGAGGTTGCCCGCCTTGAAGTGGCCCAGGGCGGAAGGCACCCAGTCATGTGTGAAAGCAGCTTCAATGCCATTTTGTGAGGGGTCGAGGGCCCCAGGGGGGGAAGCACAGGTACTAAAACCAGCCAGCCAGGGGTGGGAGGAGAAGTGTTTTCAAGTGTGAAAAGTGCCTAGAAACCCTTTCCCTGATGCTGTAATGTTATGTGTAGCGTGAACATCTGCTTTTTTAGACAATGACTGGCTTGTTGGCTTTTATCTAGCTCTTTGTTGGCTCTAATTTGATGAAGACCAGTATTCTCGAGCTGAATGGAGCAGGCACCTACCTCCCTGCTCTGTGGTTTTTGCTCTGCTGCATATGAATAACTTCTGAACGCTGCTGTTTGGGGCTGATTCTAAAGCAGCCTTTTGCAGAGGGAGATTTTCCATACCATCTGCAATTTTTTCTTCAAAGCCCAGCCTCCCTCCTCTGATTCCTTGCCCTTTGGTACACATATGTGGATGCTTGTCCTTGCACCTGACCTTGATCTCGTCTTCAAGGATGATACCACTAGACGTTTCTTGAAATTTCTTTTTTCCGTGACCTAACCTTAACTGGATGGGTTCCATTCCTCAGAGCACTGCTGGATAATCTGAATAATTCACTTCAAAATATTTTTTGACTCATACTAGTTGTAGGCAGTTAACCCTTTTGATAATATTTGGGTTGTAACAAGGGATTTTGCAGCGCTTAAAGAATGGCTCCCGGATGGAGGATTTTCAGTCAGTCTAGTGGGATGGTTGAGAATTATTGTGGACAATGGATTCTTTCAGTGATGCCTTTCGCAGTATAGCACTTGAGCAGCCCCTTGGGGGTAAGGCAGCTTGCTACCACATGTACAAGTGTCCACGTGATGATGGGTAGATCGATTTGACAGAATGGAAGTGGAAAGGGCAAACAGCACACCACGTTTTCTCCAGCTGTTCTAGGATGGTAGAAAGCATGGGCTTTAGGGATCCACTGCCTAGATTTGAGTTGTGCCTCTGCTGCTGCTGTAAACCCTTAGGCAAGTAATTTAACTTCTCTAAGCCTCAAGTTCTTATCTATAAAATGGCAGTAATAACAATACCTTAGCTAACAAGGTTATAATGAAGATTCAAGGAGATAAAATATTTAAAACACTTATCATGGGAGCCGGGTCATAATAAGTGCTCAATAGCTATTAACTCTTATTGTTAATATTTGCTATTATTGAGCTTTAGGATGGTGGAAAGACACAATGTAAACATTTCTTTATGCTCTGGAACTATGAATCTTTTCTGGTTGAATTATTGGTGCCTTGGAAATGTGTTGGGGTAGGCACTGGCAATAGGAGGGTGGAGCTATAGCTCTTTTCTGAAAGCAGCTTAAAATTTGGTAGGGATATAGCTATGCAGACAACAACTCTAGTACTTTAAGTGACTGTGTAATGAGAAAATGAGTGAAGTGAGTGAGGTGGAAGAGAAGGAAAACCCAAGTTGTCTTATGAATAGGAGTAGCTTGTCTTGTTCCTCAGCCATACCCGTTGAGCTCTCGCTCTATCCCAGGTAGCGTTCTAAGCTCTACGTGACTCATTGAGATAGAGTGAGTGGCGATAGCAGGGAAGGTCACTTTGCAGATGTAACGTTTAATTTCAAATCTGAATGACAAAAAGGTGCCAATCACTGGCGATCAGGGAGAAGACATCTCAGGGGAGGAGCACAGCAGGTCCAGGTGCTCCAAAGCAGAAAGTTTGGCTTGTCTGAGGAACCCAAAGAAGGCCATTGTGTGTGGAGCGAGAAGGGTTGGTGAGGAGAGTGGTACAGGTGAGGTGAGTAGAAGCCAGTCACAGAGCGATTATCAACCACTTCTCACGAAAAGGGAAACCACTTGGAGATGAACTCTTAAGAGAAATGATTTGTTGCCTCTTCTGAAGCACTCTGGCCTATTTCCTGTTTTATGCTCTGGGTACTGTTCAAGAAGGACATTGGGACAAGTTTGACTGTCTGGAAGAGGTTTTGCACTAGAGGGGTATCTAAGCTATTGCAGTGGAGGGAAAAATCAAAATCCAAGAACTGCAGGAGACTGGACTATTCTGAGTTAGACTTGAAGTTTCAGTTTATTACTTCTTCTCGTTTAACTTTTTGCTTGAAAATAATTTTCAACTTACCAAAAAAAGGTTGCAAAAACAGTACGAAGAACTATTGTCTACCTTTTACTCATATTTGCCTATTAACATTTTGTTCCATGTGCTTTATTGTTTTCTCTTTTTCTCTCATTTGAATCATTTGAAAGTTGCATATATCATGGCCCTTTATTCCCAAATATATAATCATAGTACCTTTATCAACTTCAGTAAATTTAACATTGTAATACAGACAGTAGATTCAAGTATAGTAGCAATGTTGTCAACTGACCCAATAATGTCTGTTATAGCATTTTTTCCCCTCCGTTATAGGATCCAGTCAAGAATCATCTATTGCACTATGTTGTCAAATCTCTTTTCCTTTGGGACATACCGTCTGTCTGTCTTTGTTTTTATGACATTGACATTTTTGGAATTCATAGCTTCTTTTAGTAAGAATGAAATAGTGGTTGACAATCTGTCAAGCTTTTACTAGGGGCTTAAGTACTTGACGTAGACTATTTCAAAATTAATCTTCACAACGATTCTGTAAGGTAGATACTATTATTCTCCCCAGTTTATAAATGGTGAGTGCCCTGTCTTCAGCCAGTAAATATCAAGAGTTAAGATCAAGAACCCAGTCCACCTGGCTCCAGAGCCAGTGTTCTTACTGCTTTAGGGACATGTGCATTGTCACTGGTGGATCTGTGCAAGGTAGAATTTGCTGCAGGAAAGAAATAAGGATGTAAAGTCAGTAATCTGGACACAGGTTGAGGAATCACTAGCAAATTAAAAACTCATCTCCCCTCCATCTGTGGTGGAACACAGGACTGGCCCCTTCAGGTCCTTGTACCCATTCCTTCCTCTCTAAAATGTCAATAGTCACGCTGCCATTCATTCATCCAACAATAAATATTTAAGTGTCTGCTGCCTCCCAGTCATTGACCTTGGAAGGAATCACATAATATTGCATTTATTATTATAAAATATGGAACAGTACAATGAAAAATGTGATTATTCTCTTTGAATAGTGACCCACTGTAGTGTTGGTGACTTTGCTTGGAGTTATCTTCTGTCTTCACCTTCACTTTACCTTTCGCCAGTGAGTAAATCCTCCAGGTAGGATGAGATGTGGTGTTCCTGAAAAGTTGTTTGGTTTGCCTGTGAGTTACAATGGTGAACGTTAGGTAGGTCTAAGTTTGTTGGTATGAGAAGCATTACCTTTCTTAAAGAAATGGCTTCTTTTCGTTATCACTGTTCTAAGAGAGAATTCAGAATAGTTTTAAAAACAGATTAAATACCCTCACTGCCCTTTGAGTCAAGTAGCTTTGTCCTCAGATGACTTATATGGAAACCTAAGACCGAAAAGGGAAGACCAAGTGTGAAGGAACTTGCAGAAGACCATTTACCAGGGTGGGCCATTTGCTTTTGGTTTTTGTATTTCAGACAAGTCCAAGAGTTCTGTCCAAGTTAACCACTGGTCTTGTTTATCTATAGAACATGCTTTTATCGTCATGGGATAAAATTTTTCTTCCTTCTAGAGTTTTTACTACCTGAAATGATGATGATGACAATAATGAAAGCAAATAATACTGATAATAGCAAACATCTGCAACCTGTATACTCAGTGGCAGTCACTGTTCCAAGCACTCTGCATATATAGACTGAATGAAATCTCACACCAGCCTATGAGTTAGGTATTCTTAATATGACCGTATGAGGAAACAGGCAATTTTTTAATATAATGGACATTTTGGCTTCAAAGAAAAGTTTCTGCTTAGATCCACAAAGCCCAATTGAAACATGGAGCCTTCTATCAGCTAAACGAGAGTTTCTAGACATTTTGAAGCTTTTAAATTTTCTCTTGCCTCCCCTGTACTGGAAACTCGATCTCCAGTGAATTGTTGGAAGAAAACGTAGTTGCACGTTATTAAGCGTGGCTGCCATGAGCATGTTTAATTTCTCAGAACTCCTAGTGATGCGCCATGGGACCCTGGGTTTATAGCATTTTAGCAATACCTAGGTGAAAGGCACCTTATAGCTTGCCCAACCCACTCAGAAAAACGAGGAGAAGAGAGCAGATGTGATGTGCATAAAGTCACGCAGCAAATTAATGACAGACCCAGGCCTCAAACCGTGGACTTGTAACTCCTAACCTAGATCTTTTTGTTTTTTAAATCTTTGTACTTTGCTGCCTTATTAAACTCAATTAAGAAACCTACAAAGTGTGCTGTTCAGCTGGAGTAGAAAAATGAAATGGACAGTTATAGCTATTAACCTCATTCATAAATTCCAATGGATGAAAGCTTTTATTCACCTTTACTTGGAAAAACAGCCAAAGTGAAGAGAAATTAAGGGCAGAGCATACATAACACAATAGTGACAGTGGAATGACTGAAAAAAATAAAGTGGAAACAGAGTTTAAGATATTCAAATAAGAGTGTGACAGGACCGGGAAATACTGAATCTTAAGCCTAACAAGATGGGTTTAGGTGGTGGATTCTGCTCCCAGCTTGAACTTCGGCAGTGCCAGGCCTGGAAATGTGCAGTGATATCAGTTTGCAAATGTTCTGGTTGAAGCTATACCAAATGGGAGTCAATGATTCCAATTCAGCTGACACCGAATGAAACTTGTCACATACTTGAGACTGGTAATGGACAAGACACAGCCCCTGCCTTATTAAGGAGAGTCGGAAGTAGCCATGGGAGGAAAATAACTGTACAAGGGACAGAGCTCTGTGGTGGAGATACAGGAGGTGTGCTGCAGGTGTACAGAGAAGGGTGCCATTAGCTCTGGCCAAAAGGGTAGAGGGAAGGCTTCCTGGAGAAGGTAGCATTTGTAAGAAATGCCATCAGTGAAGTAAAATGTTGGTAAAGAGAGAGAAAGCTAGAGGGAAGGGCAAGCATTCCATTTAGGATTTGGGGTTTGGTGGAAGTGAAAGGGTTAGAACAGACCCTTTTCTTCTGTTCTCTATATCCATCCCCCCACCCCCAGCAGACAGGAGTTAAAGCTCAAGTCAAATCTGGTTTGCTTGGGGTGAAGGAGGTTGTTTCACCACTGAGGATGCAAGGGTTCAGGGCTATTATATAGCCTGTGCTCGTGGTGGTTGGCCTTGGCACTCTAGGATAAGGTGAACGTCTCTGCACAGTATCTTCCTGGCAGCTCCAGTCCACTCCTTGCCCTTCAGTCTACAGGGGCAGCCTCTGAGTTAGTGGTTTTTGTTTGCGGAGGTGGTGGGCCAAGCAAGGTTGCATTTCTATGAGTGGCAGGACTGAAGAAAGTTGTTTAGGTGAAGCCAGGCACAAATGCCCTTGGGCTTTTGATCCTCAATAAGTCCCTCTCGGGCCCATCCTTGTCTCTGTCACCACCCAAGGGATAAAAAATGGCACGGTTTCTCTCAAAAAAGGCTAGATTGATTCCCGCTTAGTCCCAGCCCTGCCTCTCCTTTCTCACGCTTCCTCACCAATGCCTTGTTTTCCCTTTTCTTGTCTTCTAGCATCTGGCACACACAGTTTTTGGCAACTGGACTTGAGAGCCATGAGAGTAGGGCCCTGCCTATTTTGTTTGTAGTTGCTTTTCCCTGTGCCTGGTGCACAGTAGGCACTCAGTTTCCAGGCATACTGTGCGTGGTTGTGGTTTCACATTCTGGCAGCTTTAAAGCTCTGCGTACCTCCTTGCACAGGCTGATTAGGTTTAAAGAGACTCAGTGAACCCTTACTATCGTTACTGTCCATTCAGGATTTGAGATGCTTTTCTCCTCTGGCCCAGGTTTCCCCTCAGTGTCAGCGAATACCACACTCATATCAAGGCCAGCTCCCTCATGGGCCTGGCTGAGGCTCCTGGGCTCATGCCTGGGCATCCCGTGTGCCCAGGATCTCCTTTCTAGGGGGTGACTGGCCACAACTGTCCTTCCCAGGGAGGTAATCTGATGTCCCAGAAACAGCACTGGATGCAGAGCCAAAGGACTGGTTTTATGGCATAGTAAGTCCCCTTGTCCCTTGGAGTCCCATCCATGTCCCAACCCCATGAATCAGGATCTTTTGTGCCTGTTTGTTCATCAGGTGGTGGTGAGTACTTTGTAAATTGTGAAGTAGAAACCAAATATCAGGGCTTACTCTTCATACCATGGCAGTTGATGGAAAAATGGAGAAGAACTTGAAGACTTGCCAGCCAGAGGTTTTAATTTGCCTTCTCTTTTCTTCAAGGGGCTTACAGAGAACTAAAGAGGCTGATTTCAAAAATATTTAAAACAAAGACATCAGAACAATAATAACAGCTAACATTTGAGTGCTGTGCTAAGCACATTAATAAGAATAATCCTAATCTTCAAGCAACCCTATGAGGTTAGTCTTCCAGCCCAGTTTTTCTAACGAGGGAGGTGGTCCAGTGACTTCCCTAAGGTCACATGGCAAAAGACAGAGGAGCTTCTAACCAGGGCAGTCTGACCCCAGAGTGCCACACTCTTACCTTCCTGTGTTTTGGTGACCCAGGACGAGAGAGCTGTGTGTGCTCTGCACATTTCTTTTGAAGCATCTGTTATTGCTGAGAGCTGCTCCATATTCTCACTGAGTGTGTCCTGAGTAAGCTCACACCTATGGCTGTGGAATCAGTCTTCTGGAAGGCAGGCTTGAAGGCCTAGTGTTAGGCTGGCCAGAGTGCTACAGGAAGGATGAGGTAATCTTCTGGGGGCCCCTCCAGCGCTGTGACACGTGCAGGCATGGCTTCTACACCGGAAGAAGCATCTGTGCTGCCACTGAAAGTACAGAATGTTGACACAAGGTCTGTTTGTCTATGCAGGTGCTTTACCCACGCTCAAGTGACACAAAATGCCCTTCAATGGCGAAAAGCAGTGTGTGGGCGAGGAGCAGCCAAGCGATTCAGACTCTTCCCGGTTTTCCGAAAGCATGGCTTCACTCAGTGACTATGAGTGCTCCAGGCAGAGCTTTACAAGCGACTCCTCCAGCAAATCCAGCTCTCCTGCTTGTAAGCCGTCAGGGAAGCAGGGGCTGGGGGATGGGGGTGGTTCTAGATGTGTGTTAGCTTTTAAAACTCATAAATGAGTGACAGCAAAGGACAGACTTCCCCCTCCTTTCTAGACGTACCAGAATAGAACTGCCAAGGCAGGAATAAATAGCCGCTAAAGTTTATTTTCATTATTGACCCTGATCTGCTTTGGCTTGACTGTAAATCAGGTCCCCCAACCCCAGCTGTCTTCTCTCTCAGGTAGGGGAAAGCCTCTCCTTGAGATCACTTCCTGGGCCCCATGCAAAGATTAATTTAAATTGGCCTGTTCTTACCATTTCTGATTTACATGGAAGGAAACTTGCCCCAATTCGAGGGTCGGGCAGGAAGTGAAATAATCTAAAGGGTTTCCTGCCGATTTCAAAAACTGTTGTGCAAATCACCCCAGAAAAGTGCCCACAAGAATTACTACACTAGGGGTGTGAGGAAGAATTAAAAGAGTGGCTGGCCACAGTGAAGGGAGACGACTTGTTTTGTGTATGGAAGCTGGAGATGTGTAAAGCAGATGTGTTTATCTTTTTTTTTTTTTAGCTTTTTAATTGGCATTTTGTATAGAAAATATAACACCTTTAACTGACACACCCAATGCAGAAAGAAGCAACTAATGTTTAATATGATCAAATGCCCACTTCAAAAAAGTTTCTGTTTATTTTAAATTTAGACAGTCTCTTTTTTAAAATTTGGAAAGTACATAAGTATAAGGAAAAGAAAATATTTCCTATAATATCACCCAAAGACGACAGCTGGCGGTACTTTGTCATATCTTCACTCTCACATAGACGTATGTGTGTGTATCTATGTGTGGACTCTTTTCACTTAGTATTATAACTAAAACATTCACTCGTGATAATATATTTTTAAAACATTGAAACATTGTTTTTATGACTACCGACTACTTCATCAAGTGAATGCACTATAATTTATTTAACTATTGGTTTGTCATTGGATGTTTAGTTCATTTCCTTTTTTTTTTTTTTTTTTTTTTTTGCTGTTTCAAAAAGCACTTTCTAACATCTTGGAGTGTAAAGCCTTTCGAGGAATTCCTTTGGATATGATTGGATTATTGGACCAAAGGGTACAGACATTTTTAAGGAGACTCTTAATGACACAGAGTTGGGAAAAGAATTTACTAGAAGTGACTCAGGTTTCTGTGCTTTTTCTCACTCTTTATACTATCTTTAGGGTTGACGCCCCCAACAGGGGACCTAGGCATCCTAAAGAAGGGTTTTACTAGTTCTGTGTATTACCATGCTCCTCCCTCTCTCCTTCCTCCCCCCCTTCTTTTTAAAATGATTTAGGTAGCAAAGTATTGCCAGTCAGTACTGTTTGAAGTAATGATTTTTAATTAACAGATGCTAAGAGTTGCAAAAATGATTTCAAAAAGACGTGATTTGTTAAATATTTTTTAGAATAATCTTTAGAAATAACTAGAATAATTATTTACTACTTCCTTCTGAGAAGTAGGTCATCTGGCTTATCACATTTGTTTTATTTTAATTATCTACATTTATCAAGTTCTTACTGTGTTCTTCTTTACTTAAATTATCTTATTTAATCACCTCAGGACAGCCGTGTGAGGAGGTAAGTTATGGCTCAGTGAAGTCAAACGATAAGTATCAATTAGCAAAACTAAGACTCAGACCTAAGCATTATGCTATATACTGCCTATACTTTTAGAAATTATAGTTTTAAAAAATTAGTCATTTCATATTGAGTCTGTTTCAGTTAATGAGAGTTATGAATTACAGAATAAAAAGTAGGCACGATTTCCTGTATAGTCATGTAATAAATGCGTATATCAATAGGCACTAGAAATGAGGTGATTTAATTAAAAAAATGTAACTTATAGTAGCCTATGTTAATAAGATTATCTCAGAAACATTTGGTAATTTGTTATCAATACAGTAATCAAAGCTATTAGAGGAGTCCTTAAATTTTTGAAGTCTTTAAGTATTAAGCAGAGGACTCCACCCATTTTAGTATATATTCTTCTCACTTGTGAAACCCTGAAAATATATGTTGGAACAGCTTAAACTCTGTCTGCATCAGGAGGCTTCATTGCATTACATTTTTTCTTCCATGACATTAGCTGGTTTCTGTTTTTCTTTCAGCAACAAGCCCTCCCAGGGTTGTAACATTTGACGAAGTGATGGCTGCAACAAGGAACTTATCAAACCTGACTCTTGCTCACGAAATTGCTGTAAATGAGAACTTCCAATTGAAACAAGATGCCCTCCCTGAGAATAGGTAACCTGGAGGTGTATTTTGTGCATAAACTGTGCTGCAGCTTCTGTGTGTGTGTGTGTGTGCGTGCACACCCGCGCCCCCCACACACACACATACACACATATTCACACTGATTCTCGAAAGTTCTTGTATAATATCCACTGGAAGTAAACATTATTTAGTTCTCTAACAAGGTCTTATACTTGTTTTCAAACCATTCCTCTAGGGTACATGTTACCCATAATCTTTGCAACTCAGCTTCTTTGTCACTTCCTAAGGGAAGCTTTTCCTGACATTCCTGAGCCCACTAGGCTACATTAAATCCCCTGCTAAAGACTCCTGTAGCCCCCTCTACTTCCGCTTTGCTAAGATGTCTTATAATCTTATGTTCAATGTCTGTCTTTTCCACTTGACCAAAAGCACCGTTAATGGATTAACTATGTCTGTATTGTTGGCTGCTCTATCCCTGTTGTCCAGCACAGTGCCTGACATATGGTTCATTCTCAAGAAATATTTGTAGATTGACTTATTAAAAACTGATATTCAGGTTGTGAAGATAAATAAATGCAGCTAAGCTGTCCAAGTGCTAAAAGTAGGTGATCCAAAAGCATCTGGAGGGTAGGAATCACAGCTGCATGGGCACCCCATCCTGCCCCCACCCCCGAGACCTCTAGTTAGAGCCGCACCCTTATATCCCACCTCAACCTCTCTGGCTTCAGAGGCCTTCAAATCCCCTGGGACAAAGAGGAGGCAACGGCTGGAGGCCGTGACTACAGATAAATCACCCTCATCGGTAAAGTTGGCTCATGGATGACAGCATTGAATCTTCAACCTCACAGTGCCATTTCTAATTCCAGAGGCATTCTCTCTACCAATTAAGACAATATATACTATTTGATTCCATTCAGAACTTTTTGTTAGTTTGAAAGCAGAAAAATAGTAAACATACTAATTTCGTTCTTTTAAAAGGTAGATCATAGGGCCGACCCTGTGGCTGAGCAGTTAAGTTTGTGAGCCTGCTTTGTGGCCCAGGGTTTCACTGGTTGAGATCCCAGGCGTGGACCTAGCACCGCTCATCAGGCCATGCTGAGGCAGCGTCCCACACAGCACAACCAGAGGACCTACAACTAGAATATACAACTATGGACTGGGAGGCTTTGGGGAGAAGAAGGAGGAGAAAAAAAAAGAAAAAGATGGGCATCAGATGTTAGCTCAGGTGCCAATCAAAAATAAAAAATAAATGGTCAGTTCACTTTAAAAAAAAATGTAGATCATAGTCCTCCTGCTCCTGGGGATATTGGTCATAAGAATCATGAATATTTTTTAAGATTACTAGCCAAAGTAGGTGTATCTTTTGGTTTTCTATAATAACTGCATTTCGCCATGATCCTTTGTCCCAACTCTAGAGCTACACCCCTAGGCCAGGCCCCCATCATCTCTGACCTGGACTCCTGCAGTCCTACTAGTTGCCCCGTCTCCATCCTTAGCTCCCCATAGACCATCCTCCACACTCACACAGTAGCCATAGTGGTCTTTCTAAAGGCTTAATCAGAGTAGATCATTTCTTTGCTTAAAACCTTTCAACGGTTTTCTGTTACGCTAAGAATAAAAACCCAAACTCTTAAGTATAGCCAGCAAGGCCCCACTTCCCTGGCTGTCTCTCTGACTCCTTTGCGTCCTGCTTACTGTGCTTCAGCCACGCTGGCTTCCTTGCTGCTGATCCTGCTTGATCACCAGCTTGATCCTGTCCCGCTGGTGTACTCCAAGATAACTGGTCAGTTGGTCCTGTCCCAGGGGCTTTGTCCTTCTGTCTTCTTTTTCAGTCTGCTTCCCCTAGATGCTCGCCAGCTGCTTCCTTTTCCCCGTTCTAGTCTCAACTCAAAGGTCACTGTGCTAGAGAAGCTTTCTTCAGCCACCCAGCAGATCAGCACCCTCTTCATCACTGTCCACCACAGTGTCTTTCTCTGTCTTCCTCATGGCTCTCAAACTGTCTTATTCGTTATTGATGGGTTTTTTTTCATCTTTCTGCCCCCACTAACATATAAGCTTTTTAAGAGCAGAGACTTTCTTTTCACCACGCCTAAAACAGGACCTACCACATATTGAATGTTGAACAGATATTTATTGACTGACTAGTAAAAATGCATCTTTGAACTTAAAATGAATGTGTTTTGTGAAGTATGGCAAAAGCCAATTTGGGAGTATTTGTGCTTTAAATTCAAAAGTTGCAAATACAGGCTGTGTTGAAGGCATTTTAGGATCAGACAGACTCTGGGATTTGAATCGTTGTTCTGCTGAGACCATATCTGAGCCTCACATCCTCCAAGGATAAGGTGAGGACTACAATACTCACTTCAAATGCATACTCATGGGCAGACAAGTGCCCTGCATGTAAGTACTTTGATACGATGGAAAGTATGAATTTCTCTTCCTTCACTTTCTGCCATGGCTAGAAAATATGAGTAAGGGAAACAACATGCGGAGTTGGGACACATTACCTTTGTTTAAAAGTGGAATAATCTATTATTAGCTGTTGATTTTCAGATGACTCTCCACAGTGGCCAAATTGTTACTTTGTAAAATATGGCTGACTCATATTTTGCTACTGTCTTTGGGGAAAACGCTTGGTAAAATGTCAAGTTTCTGATACCCAGTAGGAATACTTCTAGGTTTGATTGATCTCATCTCCACTCCTCCCTTCCCCTCCAGAAAATTAAAGAGCTAAAAAGTGCCTTGCAGTCTTTAGAAAAACTTAAATTTAAATTCTGACGTCCCTGAAGGAACCATAAAATTGTTTTGGCTCATTCCTGGTTGGTGCATTCAAGCCAAGTGTATGAGGCTTGTAAAGTCAAGAGCAAAAGTCTGTCCCAGCGATGTTTGCCTTCCTACTTGTTCTGTGCTTGCTCAGGAGAGTCTCAGACCTTGGAAATGGCATTTATGTTGAATAAATCTAGTCAAGCAACTAGAATAAGTTTTAACATTGAAAGTTGCTGGGTTGAATATAGTATTTTCAGTTATAGAAACAATTTTAACTCACACTCCTCAGAAAGCTAATTTTTCATATCTCATAGCATTATTGTATATTTAGCTATATGTACTTTGAAAAGAAAAATTAGAAGATATGCTTAACTATCAAATTATTAATTCATTCACCATGCATTCATTGAACACTCAGTATATGCCAGGTGCTGTGCTAGGTACAGTGGTAGGTAGCTAGGAGAATTTGTGGCCTCTGCCTGGGAGAGGTGGAGAGCCCTGTGGAGGACAGAGACCCATAAGTAATTACAGTGTTGGGAAATATGTGCTTTTCTGAAAGCTATGGCAAAATAGTGTAGGAGTTCAGTAGGGATGTGTATTTTAATGTGCACCTATTTTAGGGCATTGACATACAGAGTGAAGCAAGGTGGCCACCTATTTTATTGTGAGCTCTTCCTAGGAAGGCTCCTATTTCAGCAGTTTGGTCTGGCTAACTTTAAATGGAACAGCTAAGCTGACGTTGGCAGGCATTCAAATTCATGTCTCCTTGGGGCCAATCTGTTCTATTTTGTGCCATGAAACTTCAGCTGTTGAGCAAAGAGCAACTTAGCTGTCTCATCCCAAAAATCTAGAACAAGTCTAAAGATCTATGCAGAAGAGTGGGAAGGTAAATTATGGTATCTCCTTAGGACAGAATTTTATGAATTTATTGAAAGATATAGGAAAGAAGCATTTAAGAAGTCTAGAGGAGGGGCTGGCCTTGTGGCATAGTGGTTAAGTTTAGTGCACTCCCCTTCAGTGACCCGGGTTCACAGATTTGGATCCTGGATGCAGACCTAGGCCAGTCATCAGCCATGCTGATGACCCACATGCAAAATAAAGGAAGATTGGCACAGATGTTAGCTCAGGGCTAATCTTCCTCAGCAAAAAAAAAAAAAAAAAAAAAGTCTAGGGGGAACACTAGGACAGAATATTAAATGAAAAAAATATATAATATTGTACATACTGGGTACTCTTAACTATGTTAAAACAATGCATTGAATGAGGAAAATATGTCAAAAGATTAATGGGATTATGACCAATTTTTATTTTTCATTTTTCTGTGTTTTCTAAGATTTCCACAATGAATGTATGTCTTTTAAAGTCAGGAAAAATAATGCTTATTTTAAAAACCAATCCGTTTCATTCCTGTAGCTTGGCCGGTCGAGTGAAGCACATTGTCCACCAGGCCTTCTGGGATGTCTTGGAATCAGAACTGTGTGCTGAGCCTCCCGAGTATGAACACGCCATCAAACTGTTTGAAGAAATCAGAGAGGCAAGTTGATATTGTCTGTATTAATCAGTCATTTTTTTTCCCCAAAGACTCTTTTCACGTCCTCCAAAAAGTATTGGAGACTCTTTGAAAGGCTGAGCAAGTGCAGTCACTGGCAGGGTTTTTGCCTGCCCCTCCTGGGGTGGGGTGGAGGCTGGGGAACAGGCCGGTGGCAGGAAGGCAGGGCAGTACCCAGCGCACGGAGGGGTGGTTCTGACGGTTAAGAGCACAGACTCTGGAGTGGGATAGACCTGGTTCGTGACATGCTCACTCTCCTTCCATCTCAGTTTCCTGAGTACTTACAGGGTAGTTGTGAGAATTAAATGAGATGATAGTTACAGTTTCGCTAACATTTACAAGACACTTGCTCTGTGCCAAGCATTAGATTACTCATTTATCCTTACCATGACACTGTGAGGTCATCGCTCCTGTTGTTATTTTATATAAATAAACTGCCTTCCCTCACTCGCCCAGGGTCACAGAGCTTTGAGGGGTGGAGAGGGTTTGAACTGAGGCATTCTGGCTTGAGCCTGTGCTCCTAACCACATACTGTGTGTATAACTACAGTGTCTGTTGCATAGTGAGTACTCAATACAGGTTGCCTATATAATATATAATAAATATTTTATATGTGAAATATAATATACCAATGGAGCCCATGGGGTGTTTCCATTTGCTCTTCTTTAAAGGGTTCTTTTGGAGCTGTGGTCTGCAACTTATTCTTTCTTTTCACAGTTTATCTGTAAACTTTTTAAAGTTCTTTCAGTAATATTACTTCCCTGCCATTTGTTTTCATACTGGTAGTGTTAGTGACTTTCCATGGGAGTTGGGGGGGCCTTTAATTCAGAAGATAGAGCTTTCTTTTTAGAGTTGAGACACGGAGTGTTCCTCTGATCCACCACCCAGTCAGTGTCAGCTTCTCTGGCATCCAGGACATTAAAACATGGACAGGGAGCATGGTCATCTAGACACTGAAATAAAAAATAGCAACCTTTATTCATGTCATGGCACTGTTAATTTTTTTTCCTTTCCCTGTGTAGATTCTTCTCTCGTTTCTGACTCCTGGTGGCAACCGGCTTCGCAACCAGATCTGTGAAGTTTTGGACACAGACCTCATTAGGCAGCAGGCTGAGCACAGTGCTGTGGACATCCAAGGCCTGGCCAACTATGTCATCAGCACGATGGGAAAGCTTTGTGCTCCCGTGCGAGATGATGATATCAGAGAGTTAAAGGCTACTGGCAACGTTGTGGAGGTGCTGAGGTTAGCACTGTCGCTGCTTCCATTTCTTAGGATACCTTTGAGTTCATTCACAAGGGAAGTGTGTGAATTGAGGAACACAGAATAATAACTGGGCTCCCAAAGAAATCCTTGACCCTAGGGAAAAAACAAATCAGCAAGGAGCAAGTCAGTCATTTACTGTGTACATAGAGTTTTCAGATATAATGACCTAACAAGGTTGTTAGTTGGCATGTGCTGGGCCTGAGGGATGCAGGATGAAAAAAACCAGATACAATCCCTGACCCAGGGAGTTTACAGTCTAATGGGGAGACAGACCTTGGACAGGAATTACAAGGGGAAGGGGAGGGGATTAATAGAGCCTTCAGCAGAGGGACCTAATCTAGTCAAGGATCTAGGAAGGCTTCTTTATTAGTGGGGGTAATACTATCTGCTGTGACACATAAACCCTTAATTCTCAGTGATTTAACCAATAAAAGTTTATTTCTCCCACATGTCACAGTCCAAGTTTTTGGTCAGGCAGGCTTCCACATGTCATTCAGAGACGCAGGCTCCTTCTCTCCTTGGCTCCAGCCACACCCGGGTCCTTGGAGTCCTTTACATTCAGCTGGTGAACGGAAAAGAGGTCATGGGGAAGGCATACCAGTGTTTAACCACCTCGGCCCAGAAGTGACACATCCCATTGGTTATAACTAGTCCCATGGTCCCACCTGGACTGAAGGAGCCTGGGAAATGTGGTTGCTGTCTGGAAACATATTTCCCAACCACAAATCCGCACTGTGGAAAGGGAGCATGGATGTTCGGTGGTCGGCTAGCCATCTCTGCCGCAGCTTCCCTGAGAAAGTGAGGCGTACGTTAAAATAGAATCTAATCTGGCTGCATAGACAATAACTTCTTTCTGATCCCGGAGGAAAGAAGAGCCTGCAATACTTTTTGCCATTGAGGGGAACTTTTCTCCCCTTTTTTTGAGAATATGGCCACACCGAGAATTAAGTTTTATGTAATAGTATTGGAAAGATAGAAGGAAACTGGTTTGCATACTTTATGACCTTGGGCAAGTTGATAACCTCTCAAAGTCATACTTCTCCCCCTCTGTAAAATGCGCTGCGTGTATCCTTAGATTTGTGCTCAGCTCTGCTAGATTGTGGTTCTTCACTGGCAGAATCCTTGCTCTGAGTTATCTTTTTACCCAAGTGTGATACCAAATCTGGTGTTCCTCTTCATCATATATTGACCACCTACTGGGTGTGCATTTTACATTCATTATCTCACTGACTCTTCACAACACCCCTCCAAGGTTGGTCTTGTCCTTTTCTTTCACATATGAGGAAACTAGGCTCAGAGAGATTGAGTAACTTGTGCCTGGGCACAGAGCTGGTCAGTTGCAGAGCTGCAATTGAGCACAGGGTTGCCCCACTCTAAAATGAAGTATTTTTGTCCTGTACCTCACTGCCCTGTTCTTGCTTTTCTTTTTCTTTTTTTCCCCTCATTTCCTTAGGCATAGAAACCATACACACTCTGTTCAGACTCCTTAAGATTTCAGAGACTTTCAAATGAAAACTCCTTCTTGAATCTTTTGTCTCATTGTTTATACTTCCTAGCATCTATCTGTCAGTTTATGGCTGATGTAATGGATCAGATGGAGGGATTATATTTGCTAAAGCAAATATTCTTGAGATCCGTGGAAGAATACACCTGGAATGTACGTGTAATGCCTTCTCTGGAAAGTGACCTTGCCAGTGGCAATTGGAATTTCAGGACTGTTTTGGGGTTATCTTTTCCAGCCTATGAAATGGATAATAGTTAATGAATTTCAGCTTAATTTCTTGATCATCTCTCTAACTATTTTAACTCTAAAATTTTTAGACAAATATTTCATGTCTTGGACCTCATGAAAATGGACATGGTCAATTTTACAATTAGGAGTCTTAGACCTCATCTTCAACGCCAGTTGGTGGATTATGAGAGAACCAAGTTCCAAGAAATCCTTGAAGAAACTCCAAGTAAGTACAATATAATGTGTACATATATTGAAACTGGGTGAAAATATATTTTTATCTTTGACATCTTAGGTAGTGTCACTAAAGAATTTTGGCTTTTCTGTCAAATGTTTTTTTAACTTCTAAAATTGACGTCACAAACTTATAGCTGTTTCCATGTCCCAGGAACTGTGCTAAGCACTCTTCATTTCTTATTGCATAAAAAAAATATTTATGGAGCACCTGCCGTGTCCCAGACACTGCTTAGTGCTGTGAATACTGCAGTGAACAAAACAGAATAAAGTTGTGACCCCAAAGACCTGACATTCTAGTAGGCATGACAAATAAATAAACATGTATTGTCAGATGTGTTAAGTGCTATGAAGAAAAATAGGATAAAGGGACAGAGTAATGGAGCAGGAGTGGGGCGGGGGTTGTTTTTCCAGATGGGGTAGACTGGGAAGGCCTCTCTAAGAGGTAACATTTGAGCTGAGTTTGCAAAGGAATGAGGAAGGGGCATGTGAAGACGTGAGGGAAGAACATTCCAGCCAGAGGGAGCTGCAAGTATGAAAGCCCTGAAGCAGAAACTTGCTTGTGAAGTTGGACAAACACAGGGCAGCCAGTGTGGCTGGAGTAGGGTAGGCAAGGATAGAGTGGCCGGAGATGAGGCCGAGAAGTAGACAAAGGCAGGCCATATGGAGCCTTGTTAGGAAATGAGGGGAATTTAGATTTCATTCCAAGTGTGATAGAAGTCATTGGAGAGTTTTGAGCAGGGGAGAAAATCTCGTTTTCATTTTTAAAGAATACTCTGGCTTCTATGGGAGCAAAGAGGGAAGCAGGAGTACCAATTAGGTGGTACTCCAGTTGCTTGGGCAAGAAATGATGGTGGTTTTGGTCCAGGTGGTAGTGGTAGAAGTGGTAAGAGGTCAGGTTCTGGATATATTTTGGAAGTAAAATAATGAGAATTGCTGAATGAAGGAAAAGGGAGGAGTTGAGGATAACTAAGGTTTTTGCCTGAGGAATGGGGTGAATAGTGATGCCTTTTAGTGATACGGAAGATGAGGTGAAAGAAAGTTGGGAGATGGTATGCAATCAAGAGTTCAGTTTAGATATGTGAACTTCGAGATCTTGTTTGATATCAACATGGCGATGTCAGGTAGTCAGTTAGATATAAGAGACTCAAGCTCAGGGAAATAGTGGGAACTGGGGATGTACATTTGGGACTCATCAGTGTATTTGTAGTAGATGAAGCCATGGAACTGAGTAGTAGCTAACATGTATAAAATGTTTGCCACATTCTAAGCACTTTACCTGTATTAACTGATTTAATCTTAACAACAACTTTAGGAAATTATTCCCCATGTTATGGATGAGGAAACTGAGGCACAGAGAGGTTAAATCACTTGCCTCCATAACACAACTTGTAAGTGATAGAGCTGAGACTCACCCAGGCAGTCTGGCTCCATGGTGCATGCTCTTACCTGCAGTCTTACACTGGATGAGATTCCCTAGAGAGAGAGTGTGAGTACTGAGTGGGCCTGACTGAGACTCAGGAGCTTCCAGAGCTTGAGGAGAGGAGAAGGATCTAGGAATGGAGACTGAAAGAGCAACCAGAGAGGTGAAGAAAGCCAGGAGAGGGTGATGTCCTGTAAGACAAGTGAAGAAACTGGAGAAGGAAGATGTGTTCAGCTGTCATAAGTGTCATAAGAAAGATGAAGGCCAAGACTTAACCATGGGATGTGACTGCATAGGGATCCTTGATAACCTTGATGGGAGCAGTATCAGTGGACTAGTGGGCGTCAATACCGGCCTGGAAGGGAGGCATCAAGAAAGAGTGGGAGTCGAGGAAGGAGTACCTCATTGAATCCTCACAATTCCTCACTGAGGTAGGTACTGTTAGACATTTCACAGGTGAGGAAACTGAAATGCCAGATGTTGCACAGCTGGCAAGAGGCTGGCTAACTGGTTCCCCCATTGGCAAGTGCTTGACACCAGCCTCTGGGCTTTTATTAACCACAGTCTAAGGCGGTGTTAGGTGATCCATCCACCTCACCCTACCCGTCATGGACTAAGCTTTTCTGTGAAAATAGTCAATATGATAGCCTTATGTAGACAGAGCCAAACAGGTGCCACTTTTAAAGGGACTCTGGCAGGCTGGAGCATGTCCAAGGACGAGGGTATGGGCCGTGGAGGGTCACGTGAGGAACAGTTGACGAAGCCGGGCACATTCTGCTTGGTAACAAGGAGATTCAGTGGGCCATGAGCACTGCCCTCCCTGTTGATACGATTCAGGGACTTGGTTAAGCTCTATAGGGCAGACTAGGATCCATAAGACTAAAGTAGCAGCCAGCCAGTTTTGACCTTCCTAACAGCTGCAACTGATTTAACTTTGGAATGAGCCTCTCTCTTACTAATAGTAGGCAGTGCTAGCTAACATTTTGTTTGACCACTTATGTGCCAAGTCCTTACTATGTGCCAAATACTTTACATTTATTAGCCCATTCAAGCCTCACATTAGCCCTATGAGGCTGGTACTGTTATCACCTACTGTTTATAAATGAAGAAATGTTGGTTAAGGTACTTACCCTAGGTGACTGCTAGTAAGTGGTAAAGCCTGGATAATGCAGATGTGTCTGCCCCAAAGCATGTGTGTTCAGCCTCTCTGCAGCACTGCCTCTCTTCAAGTGAGATAGCAGCTGTCTTTGGGGGATTTGCAGAGGGAACTCTAGCATTGGGTGGCAGATCTGATTAGATGAATTTTAAGGATCTTTCTACAACAAAAATGCTGACTTCGGGCCTATATTGTTTCAGCTCCAAAGGGAGAGAGGGATTAAGGGAAATAGAAGCCTACAAAGAGCCTGAATTGGAAAGCTGCACTGCAGTAACTGTGTTCTTAGCGTTTTCCTGAGACGTGCTGGTTGGTTCATCTGTGTGCCTGTGTGTGTGTATATACACACATGTGCAGATGTCTCCTTGTCTTAAATCAAGATAACTTGTAATCTAGAGCAAACTCCTCAATTTACAGTTAAATTATAATTTTGTTCATCTCAAATGATTTGTTTCTCTCCTTAAAATCCAGGCTTAGTGACCTGTAATTCATTTGCACCTTTCACATTGACTTGGATATAATCAGAGATTTAAGAATAGAATAAATCCAGCTGTGCCTATAGGTCATTATTGCCCAGCTCTAAACATGTGCCCAGAGATATCAAGAGTCCAGGAAGCAGAGTGTATGTCAGCAGTTAATTATACCCTCAAGTCACTCTGCCAAAAGTCGGCCACTGTGCCTAATATCAAAATAAGAGCCTCACAGTATCACACAGAGGGACAAAAGTGTTGGATTTTTGTGTGTACATGATTTTTATAAAATAATTATTGGAAAACTAATACAGAGAAGTACTCTGGATTTCTGAATTGACTCCAAAAAAGATTTTCTTTTGCCAACAGAGAGATTTTATATAATTGCCTTATTTAAAATACACCCAAATAAGCCTTAGGCAATGATGGGTGTACTAAGCGTCAACAAGGTAACCATATTAGAGCCAACAACTAAACTGCCTGTAGAAGGAGTAACAGATTACCCTTGGGGGGCGGGCCAGACCGCAAGGAAATTTTAAGATACTCAGAAGGAAACGGTTTTGTTTATTTAGATAATATCTTATATTTGATAAAATGTTCTCATGAACTTCATTTCATGTGATTCTTTCAGAAATCCTTTGGGACATAAATATTTTTCAAAAATACATCAGACTGCAGTATGATTTTCTTTGCCTGGTGCACAAGGCATTCAGGAGATATTTATGGAACATTTTAAAGATGAGCAAACTGATGCTCAGCAATGACCTTCCCAAAGACAGAGCCATACAGCTCATAGGTAGTGGGGCCAGAAGTGGAAGCCAGGTCTCCCAGAGCCAAGCCAAGATTAAATCAAGCTGCTGCTTTGGCTACTTTATTTGGATTTTTCACTTTTATATTATATCAGCTGGGTTATATTGCAAGCATCAGAAACCAACTCTGGCTGATTTAGCAAAAATGGAAGTGAATGGAAGGATGGGGGCAGTTCACAGAAAAGCTAAAACACCTGAGCCTGAGCAAAGCCAGAAACCAGGAGAGCATCCGGAATCTGGGCAGGAAGAAGCAAGGGAAGTTCTTAGCTCTGTCGTCAGGATGGTTAATGTGCACTTCAAAATGGGCCATCTTCTAATGCTGTAGTCACCGTTCATAGTCCCAGGAAAGAGTCTGATGGGCATATGACTCAGCTAAGCCAAGCTCTGCTTGGAGAGGTTGCCTGGTCAGGGGTCTCTTAATTGATATTCACAAAAGTGTGGAAAGGAGAGAAAATGATTTCTCAAAGAAAATCTGTGCCAAAAGAAGGGGAGGGGAGGTGTTGCTAGGCATAGAAGAGCAGGTGTCATGGATAAGGGAACTACATTCTCCTAACTGGAAGTTGGGGTACTTGGTCTGAATATTTTCCAGAATATTGAAAAAGGGGGACATCTAAAGCCTTGCACCACATCAGGGGGTCTCATTCATGTATTCTGTACCATTCTCCTAGTTGATGTGAATGGTGCCTGCTCAGAATTGTACAGGCCAAGAGCTAGCCTGGCCATCCCCCAAAACCAGGATATAGAGTCGTTGCCTCCTTAGGGGTCACTCAGATTTTGTGCTTAGGTACCAGGTTTCATACTTAAGCACCATATTAGAATTCAGCAGAGATGGGAATTGTATTCCTTGATAAATCTGTATGGGGGGTGCCCTGATGCATTCATCTCAGAAAGTTGAAACACTGAAGTCTTTCATACTAAACTGGCAGATTTTACAGGACAGTCTCCTGACTGAACTCTTTGTAGTGCTAAAGACACAATCAATGGCTTTTATGTAACGTAAGTATTTACATGTGGGTTTAGTGTTGATAAAGCTTTCTGCAACTTCAACCTGAGTTTACTAGGTTTTTGCCTTAGATTCAGTGACCTAGTTGGTCAACTTATAACCCGTATCTATTTTTTTAAACTTTGTTGAAGTATGCTATACAAGCAATAAAATGTGCCCACTTTAAGTGTTTAATTCTGTGAGTTTTGGCAAAAGAATATGCCCATGTAACCACCACCACAAGCAAGATATAAAGCATTTCTGTCACCCCAAAAAGAATCCTCGTGCCCCTTGCAATCAACCTCCCCGCAGTGAGGTAAACACTGATATAATTTTTATCACCATAGCTTAGTTTTGCCTCTTTTAGAACTTCGTATTAAATAGAATCATACTCTGCGTTCACTTTTCTGTCTAGCTTCTTTCACTCAACATAAGGCTTTTGGGAGTCATCCATGATGTTGTATCAGTAGTTTGCGTTACCAAGAAGTACCCTCTGATGATTATACCATACTTTGTTCATGCATTTGCCTGTTGGTGGACATTTGCGTTGTTTCTGGTTTTTAGGCTACTGTGAATAAAGCTGCTATGAACCTTTATGTACCAGTCTTTGTGTGTGCACGTGTTTTCATTTCTCTTGGGTAGACACCTAGGAGTGGAATGACTGGGTCATATAGTAAATACATGGTTAACTTTAAAGAAATTGCCAATTATTTTCCAAAGTAGTTGGGCCATTTTACACTCACCATCAGTGTATGACAGTTCCAGTTGGTTTACATTTTCACCAACACTAGGTATTATCAGTCTTTTTAATTTTATCCTTTATTTAGGAAGGGTGTAAAAGTAGTATCTGATTGTGGTTTTATATGCATTTCTGTGATAATTAATGATGTTGAGCATCTTTTCATATACTAAACAGCCATTTATTTATCTTCTTATTTGAAGTGTCTATTCAAATCTTTTGCCCATTTTTAAGTCAGGTTTTCTTATTGAATTGAAGAGCTCTTTATATATTCTGGAAACAAGTCCTTTGTCAGATTTATGAGTTGTGGAAATTTCTCCCCATCTGTGGCTTGCTATTTTCATTTTCTTAACACTATCCTTTGCAGAGGAGACGTTTTAAATTTTGATGAAGTCTAAATTATCAAATTTTTCTTTCATAGTTTGTGCATGTTGTGAAGTATCTACAAAATCTTTGCATATCCCAAGATCCTGAAGATTTTTTGAATGTTTTCTTCTTCTTTCGTGTGTGCGTGTGTATGTGCGTATACATACACACACAATCATGCTGCCTGTAAATAAAGACAGTTTTACTTTGCATATCCCAAGATCCTGAAGATTTTTTGAATGTTTTCTTCTTCTTTCGTGTGTGCGTGTGTATGTGCGTATACATACACACACAATCATGCTGCCTGTAAATAAAGACAGTTTTACTTTTTTTTAATTGATGTGCCTTTTATTTATTTATTTTTCTTGCCTTATTGCACTGACTAGGCCTTCCAATCAAATGTTGAATAGAAGTCATGAGAGAGGGCATCCTTGCCTTTCTAGGGGAAGAATCTTCATTGGCTATTAAGTATGATGTTAACTGCAGCATCTCATAGATGTCGCTTTTTGGCTTGAAGTTTTCCTCTATTTCTAGTTTGCTGAGAGTTTTGATCTAAATAGGTCACATGTTAAATTTGCTCATGTGCTTTTTCTGCATCTACTGAAGTAATCATGTTTTTTTTCCCTCTTTTATTGTGTTAATGTGGTGACTTACAGTGATTTTTTTTCTCATGTTGAACCCACCTTTGCAGTCCTGAGGTGTTTAGCTCACCCCTTGCATCTGTATTCATGAAATATGTCATTGCTCTATAATTTTCTTTTCGTGTAATGCCTTTGCCTGAGTTTAGTATCAGGGCAAAACTGGCCTCACAAAATGAATTAGGAAGTGTTCCCTCCTCTGCTTTCTGAAAGAGTTGACAAAAAACACCATGTCTTTTAGTTTGATTTGCATGCAGCATGTACATTAGTAAACATTTTTCTAGATGACAGTGGGAAAGGACAGATAGCTGCAAGCAGGTAGGACCAAATGAATTTGTCAGTCTGAAGGAGACTATTTGAGCCAATCCTTAAGCCCATGGTTACCTCTGGAGGTGGTGACTTAAACTGGAAACCTACCAGGTCTCT
Source organism: Equus przewalskii (assembly GCF_037783145.1). Taxonomy (NCBI): domain Eukaryota; kingdom Metazoa; phylum Chordata; class Mammalia; order Perissodactyla; family Equidae; genus Equus; species Equus przewalskii. Next base: position 29,991,710 of record NC_091859.1, read on the forward strand.
CATGCCAGAAATAGAGAACAGAGGCTTTTTGAGCACCTACTAAGTGACTGATATCACTGGAGGGACATCTGATTAGTTTCCCAAGCCGATGGGTCTGCCAAGACGATGGCAGACATTCCACTACCTGTCAAGGTGTGCGGTGAGCTAAGTCAAGGGAAAGAAAGAACAAATGCAGGTCGTAGATTGGATTCTCGGTGAGCTCACTAGTGAGCTGAAAATGAGAGGAAAGCACTATTTAATGACAATTTTTAAAAAGTAGAGCTGTTTTTCAGTTCAGCTGTTTAAGAGAAATAACGTCCAGATTGAAAATTCAAAGGTGGGTGCTCCAAGTAGGGAGAAATAAGGATGGGTCCCTACAGTCAAGAAAGGCTTCCCACACGAAGAGGGATCTGGCCACTAAGGACTGGCAGGGTTTGGACTTAGAGAACCAGAGGTAGCTCCAGGGGGGTTAGGCCACACCTCCCTGGCAGGAGATCAGGAGCGTGGATTGAGCATGAAGTCCGTGAAGTCGGGTAGGGCGCTCTTGGGCCTTCACTGCTCGTGGGAAATTCTTAGGTAAATGCGCCTGTAAAGCCATTGCCTGTACTTGGATTTCTCCTAGTAGACTAGAAGCTTCTTGAGCGCTAGGACTGTGTTTACTCATCTAAGAATCCCCAGCACTTGGTACAGTACCTAGTGTGGGATAGGTGCTCAGTTATCATTGAATAAATGAGTGAATGGAAAGGCTCTTATTACTGTCCACATGAGAAACCAAGGGTACAAGTGCCTCATGATGTTGACCTTGCTTTTGGAACCACCTAGAGCAGTCAGGGTACGAGCTTGTGGGAGTGAAATCTCAGCAGATCCCACAGAGAAAAGTCGATCTTTCACTCTCCATTTGTGCTCTGCTTTACCAGTCATACTCAATTCTCTACGTACTAGGATCACCTGGGGTGTTTAAATACAGATGGCTGGGCACCATCTCAGACTGATTAAATCAGAATCTCCAGGAGTTGTGCCCAAGATCATTTTTCTCTTTTTAAAGCTCCCCAGGTGGTTCTAAAATCAGCCAGGATGGAGAACCACTGTGCTACGCTCTGGCTTTTGTTTGAGATAACCAAGTAGGCTCTTAACTGGGTCAGCTGTAAATGATTAAGCTCGCAGTATAAATGCTTATTACCGCCACATTGTAATTATATCCGTGATGATTTCCACACACACTTTCTCTCTCTGTTGGATATCTTTTAAATAAAAGACCGCCAGTCTTTTACGTCTTTATAAACAGAACTAGAAAAACCAAGAAAAACATTTGCCATCTGAGGAGAAACAAAGAAACAAAGTTGTGAAATTCTGGGGGTAGTGTGTTTTTAGTGTGGCAAACAGAGCTACTCATAAATTACCCCTCTTCCAGTGGGTAGGAGGAAGAATTTCAACGTGGCTCTTCTTTATTTTGCTCTCTGGGTCATTTTAACAAATCTGCGCCTGTATTCAGTCTGCACTTTTTTTTTTTTAGCAATTGTCACCTTATAAATTCTACCAAATACATAATTTTATAAGAAATGCAGTATGAAAACCAATTTGTTCCTGGTGGGAAAGCTTAGAACTGGGTCTGAAGTGCAATAAAGTGCACACACCAGCATGCACGTGCATTTTGAGAGAGGCATAATTTGAATCAGACACTCAGAGGGGTCCAGGACCCAAAAGTGTCTAATAATCAATGCCTTTAGTCTAAACACCTTCTCTGCACAAAACTCAAGGTTGTGTGTGAGCTGGCCGGTGTACCCATCCAGGGCCATCTGCTACCACTCTTTTTCCCCTTGTTCTTTAATGGACCAGCAATACAGATTTGTTTGTAGCATCCAGAATGTGCCACATTCTCTCACTTTTCCAGGTCTTTGTATGGGCTATTCTCCTGGCCTCGAGTGACAGCCCTTTCCTCTGTCTGCCTTTTGTCTTCAAGTGTCACTTACGGATCTTTTCCTCTTAGACCCTGTGCTGGACAACCTCTGCTCCCGCCACTCCCACTGTGCCATCTGGTATTCAGGGTATCCTGCTGTCATTGTTAGTTTACAGACCTGTCTCCCTATCTGGATTATAACCTCCTTGAGTAGGGTGGCTGTCTTTTCATTCCTCCCCAGCACCTGACATAGCATCTATGTCAAATGCACAAATGAAGGGATCCATCAACTATGGGACAAATATGTGGCCTTTTCACTTGTAGGTGCTCTTGATCAAACTACAGAATGGATAAAAGAATCTGTAAATGAAGAATTACTTTCTCTTTCTGAGACTGCTTTGTCTCCTGGGGCTGAAAATGGCTCCAAGCCAAGCCTGAGCCCTACATTGGTGCTAAATAACAGTTATTTGAAACTGTTACAGTGGGATTATCAGAAGAAAGAATTACCAGAGGTGAGTAATTTTTTTCTTCCCTCAAGTTTCCCGATATTTTAAAGTTCTAACTGTGAATCAGCTGGTCTGTGTTGCACGTGGTTTAATGACTTTACTGAAATCAGATAAAAATGGGCATTTGGATGCAACACTGCTTGTTTTACATTTTCATGGTATTGAGCTTCCTTTTCTATTTTTATGTTTTAAATAAATATGCTAGACACTCATGACAGATGGAGCACGTCTTCAGGAACTGACAGAAAAGCTGAATCAATTGAAAGTTATTGCCTGCCTGTCACTAATTACCAACAACATGGTAGGTGCTATTACAGAAGGCCTACCTGAGCTTGCAGACAGGTTAAAAAGGATTTCAGCTGTTCTCCTTGAAGGCATGAGCAAAGAGTAAGTTCCAAGTGTTTTTATCTGCCTACCCTTGTATGTGTTTCAGAGAATGTGAATAACCTTGGGCATCTGGATGTGATATTCAGGACTGTGCTTTAGAGAAGCTTATCTTACACCTTCTTTTTCTAGAATTTCTTTTAATATCTCTGAAGGCTTACATGTCCTTTCATAGGAAGGGAGAGGTCTTTTCCATGACCAGTGCCAGGGTGAGTGTAGTATTTCCACTTAGGATGGGTGTGTGCAAAAACTTCTTTGACAGGGCTGTGGAAAAAACAAACAAAACCTAGAAATCCACTAAGCTCAGTGTTTAAAATACCCTGTCAAAGAGGCTTTTCAGATTAAGTTGGTCTGATTCCACCATTTTTCTGTAGTGAAATGTTCACCAACTTCACTGACCCAGCCTGCTGTGAAGTCTTTAGAAGAGGTGACATCGCTGTCCATTAAAGATGTTAAACAAGTCCAGGAAAGGATCTATTTTTTAAAAAATTCATTCCCAGTATCATACCTTCATTAAATACTAGAATCCCATTTAGAGCATCCTGTTGGGAATCCTGTCCAAGACAGAAGATTCCTAATCTTAGTCAATGGCCAGATTTTCCTGTGGTCTTATATGAGTTAACTCCTGCTGCTGGTCCCCCTTTCAGGTGTTTTCAGGGACTTGGACTCCTTATTCCTCTCACTGAGGGGAGATGCTCCCATCCTTCTATACTCCCACCCGTTACTCAGACAGCACATGAATTCCCTGAGAAAATCCTAGAATAGTAAGAGCCAAAAGGAGCCCGAGTGGTCACAGAATGCAGAGTGCTCATTTTGAACTGAAGCTCAGAGAGAGAATAGGATTTGCCTTGGGCTGCAAAGCAAGAAAGGGAATCCAAGGCCTGGGCCCTGGCCTGACGGCCTCGAGTGCTGCTGACTCTGGTGTGAACCTACCAGGCGTGGCTGCTTCACACTCAGCCCAAGACCTGTAACCAAAAGAAACCTCTGGTTTTGCTTTTGGTCTTACCTTAGTGTTTCCCCACACGAGGTAACCATTACTTTCCAGAAACCCTTTATTAATAAATAAAGTCATTAGTGATCCCCCAATGCTGCTTAAGTATTTTTATACAGCGTATAGCAAAGTGGTTACTAAGAGGACAGACAGGCAGGGGTTTGAATCCCAGCTCGGCTGTGGTTGGTTATACCTTGAACAAGTTCCTGAATCACCCTGAGCCTCGTTGCCTCTTTTGCAAAAAAGGAGTAATAATTGTACCCATCTTGGAGTTGCGAGAACTCAGGATGATTCATATGAAACACTTAGTATAGGTGTCCAGGACATGGTAAATGCTTGATAAGTGTTAGCTGTTAGTAACTATTTAGTTGTTATATCATCCTCTTCACAGTTGCTCTGCCTATCTGGTTGTATTATTGTTTTGTTTAAACTGCCCCCCCCCAACCTGTGTTGGGAAATGAATATAGTTAATTCTCAATTATCCTCATTGTGGATGGGATAATAACATTCAGAATATAAAAAAGCAGATGGTTCCAAGTGATCAGGAGACCCAGGTGTCATTTACATTTGGTTTGATGAAGCATCTTGAAAAGTAGCAAGAATTTTGCCGCCTTTATTGTGAATAGGAGGCCATAGTTTATGCTAAAATTTGTTTTTTTCTTTAGCCTGAGAACTCACTGATTAAAATCAAGAGAAAGCTAAGGCAGTACCTTGTGGTAGGTAAAAGTCAGGAGGTAAAAATTTTGTCATAAATATTCTATCTTTCAGTTGTAGAACCCCAAAGGCAGGTCCAATGTGATTTATAACAAATTCCAGACAAGGCAGAAACACCAAGGACTTGTTATTGTTGTTAATGATGATAATAATGATAAACAGTTTTTCTCTTCTTCTCATTAAGCATTTACTACATGCCTGACAGTCTGCCAAGAGCTGATATAGTCACATAGCAAGTTTAGTGGTGGAGTCAGGACTTGAACCCAGGTCTGCCTGACACCACAGCTTATGCTCTAACCACTATATTATGCTGCCTCCTGTTGTTGGGCCTTTCTCTCATTCTTTAATTCCCATTTTGAGCAGAGCTATCTTAAGGACCCTTTCTGGATAGTGAGATGCAGTTTTCAATGATCATTCCCCAATAGTGAGGACCCAACAAATGCACTTTCTAATTACCCTTTTTTCCTTACCTATTAAATAACCCACTGCTAATTACTTTCTACAATTTTCTGGACTCTATATATTTGGATTATTGATCAGTTACTTGAAAGTAGCAATGAGAATGAACTTCTTATCTTTATGGTATTCACCTTTGAATATCTTCATTTCTTGTTTTTCATTGGTGTTATAGATTTCCTGCTCAGGCATGGATAAAGGAATTGATTCTACCTCGTTTTCCAAGCTAAAAAAAAAAAAAAAAAAAATCCATGAATGAATCCACTCAGACTAAAGGGTTTATTTTAAGAAGTAAATAGGTATTTTGTTTCCTTTTCTGATAGCCCTGCATGAAAATGGGCTTGCAGACTTATTTTCAGGGACCATATTTTTCTGTCTGTGCTGTCCTATTTAAACACTACCTACAGAATTGAGTGGTTGAGTAGTTTTAAGTATTTAAAAATATACTACATATAAGGGTTAGTGGTTGGAAGGAGTTACTGTTTTCTAAGTACATTCTAATAGAAGTAATTATTGTATTTATAGGAGAAAGTTGGTAGATATTTGAAACAAGTTGGTATATTAAAAAGAAAAACTGACAAACAAAAACTATCTCTGATGGGATTTTGTCTTTTGTTTTCTAGGACCTTTAACTTGAAGGAAGTCCTGAATTCTATTGGTGTTCAGACTTGTGTTGAAGTTAACAAGACCCTGATGGAGAGAGGTTTACCCACTTTAAATGCTGAGGTTCAAGCTAATCTTGTAGGTCAATTTTCAAGCATCGAAGAGGAGGACAATCCTGTCTGGTCTTTGATTGGTGAGTCCTCATGTTTTTATTGGTTTCTGCTTCAATTCCGATTTGCTTTAACTTGCTGGTCTTGACCAATAAATGTCCATCAAATTTTAGTTTTAAACAGGTTACCTGCTTCTTTTGGAGAACAAATATTGAAAATATGAAGAAAGTATTAATATTTTCAAAGATTTAGGACTCATTGCTTCTTCTCTGTGTAGTGGGCAGGGGATGCTTCAGGGCCTTCCATCTTCCTATCAAACCAATAGATTTTTACAAAGAAAATAACATAATGCTGCTGGTAATGTTAAAATCCTAGATCAATACAGTGATCCAAACCAGCTGGCAGTGTGTTCACAGAAAGTAGATGTTGGTTATGCTGTGAGCTAGCCAAAGCGAGCTGAGGCCCCTTTCTTGGTCAGGCTTCAAGAGACAAAAAGTAAGAAGGCTGTGGAACTGGGAGGCAAGTGGGTGGGCTTTTTTGGTACCTGATTGCTAAAAAAGTGAACATCTTGGTGTCAACTTTTATTGGTGAGTTGGGAAATGGAGAATGTATCAGTTAGGACTTTTTCTGTTACCTGTGACAGAATCTAAACTTCTAAACTAGCTCAAGCAAAAAGGAAATGTATTTTCTCATATAACTGAAAAGACCAGAGGGCTGACTGCAGGTACAGCTTCGTCAGAGCTCACACTGTTGCCAGCCCTAGTTTCCCCACCTCCCTCCCTCAGCACTAGCTTCCTCTGAGCTGGCTGCACAAACAGTCTCTTCCTGTCATAGCAAGGTGGCTTCAGCTCTGACCTACATCTTCCCATGTTTAAGTTAGGTGCAAAACAAGGAGTCGGCTTCCCTGTCGGCTCAAATGACCCCAGAATTGAGTCTCATTGGCTCCAGTTGGCCTGACTGTAGGTCATGTCCCATTCTTGACTCAGGCATGGTGGCCAGAGGGGAAGGAACTCAGGCCCAAGATGTTGTTCAGTTCCTGGAGGCACAGTGAGTCAGCTTCACCTGTAACACCTGGTCTGAGAGTAGAGAAGAGAGAATCCCCCCAAACAAAATCAGGGTGCTGTGGCCGTAAGAAGGGGGAGAGGGTGATGTGGGGCACAAAGCAAGTGTGTACTACAGAGGGCGGGGAGTAAAACTAGAAGGCGGAAAAGAGTGTGGAATTAGCATATCCTAACATTCCACGGCTAATCTGCAAGTTTTCAAAATACATTGACTTCGCCAAGAATACAGATACTTGCTGTTATTTATTTTCTCTCATCCTTATCCCTGGGTGCATGGAATGCTGGACATCTAGGCCACACAGGCCACTTAATAGCTCAAAGCTGCCACCCCTCCCCCAGAAAAGAGCCATGCTGGTGTGCAGCACTGCAGGCTGCTGAGAAGTGACAGCTGATAACAGGAGCAAGCACAGCATAACCACAGCCGCCCGTGGCTGAGCCCTCCCTGTGTGACCTTCACTGCCGACATGCGTCTGTCCTCACAGCCTCTAATCTCCAGCTGAACAGCTGATAGCTGGGAGGTTGTGTTCCTTGGAGGAAGAGGGCAGACTGCAGTCTCTGCCACATCCTGCTAGCCCCCAACGAGAGTGCAGGCCTCATGAGGACAGGGTGCTATATCCCCGTACCATGCTGGGCCCATTGATGACACTCAATAAATATCTGTGGGAGGGGGGAATGCCTTGGAGACTTGGAGTGGTTAAGGAGCTCTCACCTGAAGGCACATAACCAGCCGGCTGCAGAGTCAGGATTCTCCTCGAGCCTTTCTGACTCCAGAGCTCGTATTCTTTACTGCTCTGGTTGGCATTGCGGTCAGAGCTGGAACCCTGCTGCTTGTTGGCAGGGTGGCCAGAGCATCTCTGTGCCCTTGCTCTAGATAAGGGAAGTACTTGCAATGTCAGAAGGGAGAGGGAAGCTAGGAGCCAGGAGATGCCACACCCAGAGGTGGCTTCTCAAAATCCGGTGAAGCAACTTTTTTCCACCCAGCCATCCCCAGTCCAACGTTCCTGTTCTTTTGTAAATTGAAGGGATTTTTTAACCTCATTCAGAGTATTGTTGCCTAGCAACTCGGTTGACTCACTTGAGGGTGTCTCCTTTGGCTCTGGAAGCCAAGGGCACGCCTTTGGCAGGGACTCAGTGCGGCTGCTCCTAACTGGACAAGCGCTTCTGTCACTTTAGTCTTGGCCTAAAAACTGACTCGTCTACAGAGGAGACAGAACCACTTGTAAGCATAATAACAATTTTGAAAGAGTTTCATTCTTTAAATAATCTTGCAGGAAAGTGTTTGGATTGTATCTGCAATGAAAATAGACCTGGGCTCCTGAGTCACGCAGCCCGTCTAAGGGGAACTTTAGTACACAGTGGACTCTTACTTTTCTGCCTGCAGAGGAGTTAGAATAAATTAAGCAGTTAGAGGGATCCCTGGGACAAAAGAAGGACTAGACCAACCTTAGCTATGGAAGATATAGAAAAGTTTTCTTTCAAACCAATACCAAATGCATACCAAAACCAGGTAAAAATTATTTATAGATTACCCACTGTGAGGATTATTTGCGTGCTTATAGCCATGTACATTTTTTTAAAAGTAGTTTTCAGTTACACAAGTGATACCTACATGAATAATTTCTTCTTGCTGATAAGTTACAGACAAGGCCCCAGTCATCTTTGACTGCCTCCTCCAGCCCCGTTCCGGCCTGACTCCCATTGCTCTCAGTTTGGTGTTGATCTTTTGAGACCTTTTCATTCTATTGAAGAATGCTTTCGAGTTTGGGCAGAGATGAGGAGAGGTGGAAGGGCATTCTAGTAAGAGGAGACAGTCTGGCTAAGATGGGGACATGGGACTTTGGGAACTTTGAGTTCTAGGATAGATCTGCCTGGAACATGTGACTTTTGGGAAGAGTGTTTGGAGGTAAGTTTCGTTGATGTCTTAGTTGTCCATATTCGATGGAGTGTGCTCTCCTTAGCAAACTTTCCTGTTTGTGAGGTTTCTGTTTCCAAAGCCAAAGAAAGTCCTCAGAGCAGCATGGGCTGTAGCAGGTCTGGTTTGTCCAGTGCTATGGCAGCCTAGTTTGTGTATGCCTTTGCATGCTTCTGTGAAGTAGTCTGAAATGCAGATGCATTGAAGCAGCGAGGCGAAAGGTGGAGAAGGAGTGCCCATTGGGGCGGCTCTTCTTCAGTGCCTCCAGGCTGTCGGCCACCTGTGGGGTGACCATATAATTTGTTTTCCAAACCAGGACACTTTTGAGAGTGCTCTTATTAATTATGCCAGGATAACAGGTGTAAACTTCGACTGTCCTGGGAAAACCTGGATGTGGTCACTCTTGCCATGTGGTAATTTGGGCTCCTAAGTTTCTAGGTCTCTAAGCAGATTTTTCAAGAGGAACCAGAAATTTGGATTTTTACATGAAATTTTCTGATTTTAAATGGTTTCTATTTTTTAAAAAACACTATGTGGGCCAAACTGGCAGTGCCAGTTTACAACCTCAGCTGTAGTGTACCTAACTAAAATTATGGGCATTAAGTATTGAGTTTTTGTAAAAGATTCTCTGCCATCCCCCGAAAGTGCTGTACATTTTTTTATCAGTTAGCTATTACTGCATAACAAGTCACCTCAAACTTCATAGCTTAAAAAAAAACAAGCAGGGGCCGGCCCGATGGCATAGTGGTTAAGTTCACGGGCTCTGATTCAGCAGCCCAGGGTTCGCAGGTTTGGATCCTGGCCACAGACCTAGCACTGCTCATGAAGCCACACTGCAGCAGCATCCCACATAAAGTGGAGGAAGAAGATTGGCACAGATGTTATCTCAGGGCCAGTCTTCCTCACAAAAAAAAGAAAAAAAAAACCCCAAGCATTTAGTATTGCTCACAAGTCCATGGGGCAACTGGGTAGTTCTTTTGGTTTTGCTGGGCTCACTCAAGCATTTGTGGTCAGCTGTGGCTTAGGTGGTTAGCTCTGCTGATCTTGGCTGGACTTTCTCAAGTGTTTGGGATTTGGTTGGTCTAGGATGGCCTCAGATAGAACAGCTGAGCTTCGCTTGATATGGCCTCTCATCAAGCCCACGCTTGCTCACATGGTAGTGGTAGCTAGGGAGAGCAGATGCAAACCATGCCTCTTGAAACCTCAGCATGGAACTAGCACACCGACACTTCTGCCAAATTTTGTATTGGCCAAAGGATGTTATAAGGCCAACTCCAATTCAAGACTTGGGGAAACAGACTCCAGCTCTTGATAGGAAGAGCTGCAAAGCTGCCTTGTAAAGGGCATGGATACAGGGAGGGTAAAGAATTGGGAATATTATTGCAATCCACCTACTGTAATTAGTATTCTCATTTAAAAAAAAATATGTGCTTTAATAATGGGACTGATAAAGATATCTTATTTTTCCCCAGATAAGCGAATCCAACTGTACATGAAAAGTCTGCTCTGTCTTACGAGCCCTCAAAAATGCATGCCTCCCATGCCAGGAGGCCTTGCTGTCATTCAGCAGGAGCTAGAAGTGCTAGGCTCTCAATATGCAAACATTGTGAATCTCAACAAACAAGTGTATGGACCATTTTACGCAAATATACTTCGAAAGCTGCTCTTCAGTGAGGAAGCCATGGGGAAAGCGGACACTTCGTCTTCTACTAAATAAAGAGCAACTGACATTGGATAAGAGATGGAAATTGAGCACTTCGGTACCCAGTCTGTTTCCATCGATGGCATTACAGATGCAGGACATCCTCAGTCCTTTCCATGGTGCAGTGTTAGCCTGAATCTGTGTAATCCAGTAATATTAGCATTGCAGAAGACACGCACAGCATATAGACCCTTTTCATGCATCATTTCCAAGTTCAAAAGAGACTTTTTAATGAACAGAAAGCAATTTGTAATTAATTATATTACCTATATAATACTTTTAAATGTCTTTGTAAGCATTTATATCTGACTTATTCACTCAACCCTTAAGGATTTGTATTTCCTCACTTGTCACTATCAAATTTAATGATTTTTCATTTTGGTACAACTTCTCAAAGGATTGCAAGTTGTGAGAATAACCAAGGGGATTGATTTTCTGGGTAAGTGATGTGACGTGAGCATAACTGTATTTGAAATGTACAATTAAATTTTCTTAGTGTTGTAATAGAAACTTACATAGTAAGTCTTCAGCTTCCACAAACGTACCAAATCACATTTTATAATGCCAATTGTCAGTATTTGTTTAGAATTTAAATTTATTACATACATTTTAAAGCCACATAAAAATTTTAGATAAAATCTCCCTTATTCGTCTAGTGAAAATAGAAACAAATCCTTTCTAAAATTTTATTTTAAAGGTTGGTTTCTCCTTGTAACTTACCCTGCTCTCTGAGAGAAACAGTTTTTGCACAAATCTCTTAGTGAATGTCCTGCATTTCTCAGGCCATTGGTAAGGTTTATATAAGATTTTAATATTTTTACATAAGGCAGGAGTGGTTTGAATTGGTTTACTTGTAAGAAGAAGCGAAGTTAATAAAGCGAGATCCCCATTCTTAGTGAAGCTCACATCTGAAAAAGAAGTAGTCAGAATTTGGACTTTTTAACCATATAACCACATAGCTTGCTAGCAAATGCCTTCTGTGCTGACTAAATTCTTACCCCACTATGACCAAGAAGCTCTTCTAAGTATCATCATTTGACGTTCTTGAGCATTCACTGGAACTTTGCTTTGCCAGGCTGGCCCTAGTCATCATGGGGATTCTAGAGGAGTCTGTCCTGACCTGACAGACTTCTTTTGCAGTGTTAAGGGAAGCACTACACTTGGGTGGACCCAGTCTAGAAAGAGCTTGATTTGCATAAAACACATTTTTGGTTGTTTCATTTTCTAAGGACTCATTGAACCTTAGTAGTTTGGTGGGGAAGAGTGGGCCGGAAGTCAAAAGGGGTCTTCCTTTCTTCCTCACCTCCTTTTCCTCACCACGACCTCCACCATTATGGTGCTACGTAATTATTTGAGAAAGTTCTAGGAAATGATTGTGTGAATAAATTATCCCCAATCTTTACATTTTGGAGGGTTCTGCCAAAATTTGAGGAAATTTTGAAAGTCAGTTTTGTTCTCACAATGACCAATAAATAAATCAGCCATTCTAGCCGTTTAAGCAGCTGTGTTTAAGTGGAGTTTTACTGAAGAGCACATCATTGGTCTTACCCATTTTTTTTTCCCTTTCTATATTTCCATTCTGCGTATGTTCTTCCTATGCTTAGAAACCATAAGGTGCTAAAGATTTTTGTTTTCGTTTTCTCTTAAGTTGAAGCAGTTTTCAACTGTGTTCACTTTGGGGCATGGGCGGCGGGGGTGGGGGGGGGTCTGACACATAAAAGTAATACACAGTGTGGGTTTTTTTTTTTTGTCTTTCTGAGGTGAACTCTATATTTACCAGGAAAACCAGGTGGTGTACTTTTTTATTGTTCGATTGGGATCCAGCTGGTATTCTTATATACTTGATTATACTGCAGTTGCCAGCAGGAAAACAATGTGCAAACATTTTTTTAAATGCATTAAAATGAAGGGCATTCTGTTTCCTTTTTTTTTTAAGCTGCAAAATAAATCTCAATGTCTCAAGTCTGGATTTAGGCAACTACATTTATTAGGATTTTAAAATCGTATCCTTTAGCATGTTGTATATTTGGTTTTTACTTAAATGTTTACTTCTACTTTTGAGGTTTTCTTAACATGGTCTTGTTTTGTGATGTCAATTTTATTAAACACCATACACACATTTTCATTCTTCTGCTAAAACATGTATTGTGTGCACTAAATTTTAAAACATTAAAAATTATTTCAAGACAACCAGTGTCTCTTTGTCTTCTTTAAAAAAAATTTTTTTTGAGATAACATTGGTTTATAACATTATAAAAATTTCAGGTGTACATCATTAGATTTTGATTTCTGTGTAGATTATATCATATTCACAGAGATTAGATTAGTGGTTACCAGAGGGGAAGGGGGGAGGGCGGAAGGGGGGATGGGGCACACATGTACAGTGTTGGATGATAATTTGTCTTTGGATGGTGAACGTGATGTAGTCTTTGTCTCTAATCCACCTATGGATAGCTCAGGGATGGAATATTGAACAGTCTATTGTGGTTGTTCTGGAATGGTTCTTCTGGTGGTTGTCAAAGCCTTACAGACATCAGGTCATGTTCATGCATTCGGTCAGTCAACAAACCTCTAGTGAGCATCTACCATGTGCCTGGAAGTATCCTAGGTGCTGTGACATGTAGATGACTAGACAGAGGCTGTTGTCAAGAAGTTTATAATCTAGTGAGAAGGACAAACTTGTGAACAAGTGCAATAAAATGTAATAACGGCATAAAACAAGTACACGTGGTGCTGGAGGAAAATCATCAAAATCCATTTCGTGGAGCTCATTCCTGAGCTACAACAGGAAGGATAGGCAGGAGCCTACCGAGAAAGGGAAAGGCACCACAGCCCACGTGCTTGGGGAGGACAGAGTGGGGAGAGAGGGTGAGCCCAGGCACCAGCATGCGGTCGATGAGTGAAAGTGATGAGAGGTGAAACAAGAAAGGTACAAAGATTCTGGGATGTCATGTAAAATGTGTGGGTTTTGTCCTGAAGGAGATAAAGAATCAAATCTTCTGAAACAGAAGAACGTTACGGACACGTTATGTTCTGGAAAGATTGCCCTGGCAAAAACACTTGCCATTGGTGCTGGAAGATTCCTCTGTTGTGTGCGTATGCATACACACACTCAAATATGAACACAGGGTACAAGCAGTAGAAATAGACTCTGGCTAATTGTAGCAGAAAAGGAGTTTTTTGGATAGGTATTAAGTACCTCATAGAATCTACGTAATCTGAGGCATCAGGCTTGGAAAATGGGTGGGAACCAAGGCATTGCAAGCTCAGGACTCCTGCCAAGCTGGATTCAGTGCTGTGGCTTCAGAGATCGTTTCCTCAACTGTCCTTGCCCCTTTGTCCATTTGCTGAAGATTTACAGTCCCTGGTACAAACATTCATTTGGAAGAATCTAGATCAAGTGCCCAAGCTCTAATTTGCAGTGGATGGAATGAATGAGTAGCTGACACTTAGACTCCCATGGTCCCACCAAGGTCGCCCAACCAGGGATTTCTCTGAAATAGGAAGTGTATTCTGAGGAGCAGAAAAAGAAAAATGTACTATTATGTACATTCATGAGGTCTTTAAAATTTGTGAGAAATGTGTGAGGAAACCACTCAATCCAGCATTGCCTCATGACACCAAAAGACCATTCAAGGAAGGGCACAGTCACAAGAAGTCAACCTTTATTGGTGTGTGTAGATGGACTGCTGAACAAACAGCTCCCAAGCCTCAGTGGCCTCAGTATAGTCTTATTTCTCAAATTATAGTTCAAAGCAGGGGGTAGGTTGGTTCGGGGGGAGGAGCTATTCCATTCAGTCCCTGAGAGACCCAACTTGCATCCCTCTGTGAGTCAGTTCTCCCCTGTATCTTCAGAGTCTTCCCCATTCACTCAGAAGATAGGGAAAGAAAAGGATTGCCCACTTCCACTTACGGTCCATTGGCCAGAACTCCTTTATGTGGCCTCATTTAACTGCAAGGGAGGCAGCAAAATGTGCCCAGGAGAAAGAGGCTTACATGAGTATTGGTAATCATTGGCAGTCTTTACCTCAGATCCCTCCAGCTTCCTTGGATCAACCCTATGAACCCCCTTTTCATGAAAATAGGTTTAAAATCATGTGTCTACTCTCATCTTTTAGTAGTAGCTCCACAGAACACTGCTGGGAGGATTCTGAAGCCAGATCTAGGATAAGTAGTAAAGAATTCTCTGGCTGATTGACAAAGCATGCCATGGGCACCGGCAGCACCCCCTTTTGTGGAACGTGTTTTTATTCCTCAGTGGAACCCTTCTCGAAACTAAAATTCAGCCTGTTCTACCTCCGGGGATAAGTTCCAAAATGTTCCACTCATTGTTCAGTAAAAGTAGCATGGGGCTGAGAGTCACAAGACCTGAGTTTGAATTCACTACCACTACTTAATAGCTACATGAACACAAGCCAGTCTTCTAATCCACCTGAACCTCCATTTCCTAACCTACCTGCCTATCTACTTCGTGCCTGGCTCACAGACCTATTGTGAGAATCAAAGGAGATAACGTATTTGAAATTGTCTGCAAACTCTAAAGCATAGTGTCGCCAGAATACATTATAGTAACTAATTTATTAGTCCCAAACCTCTTTCAAGCTTCAAGGGGTTTTAGTATTGTGAGATGCGATGATCAAGTACTTAAATATATAAGAACAAAAATAGTCATATCCCATCAGAACCATGGTCCATTAAGCCCAATATTGTCATTGGCAGAGAAACTCAAGGGTATATAGAAGGCTGCAGTTATTGTCCTTGAAGTCGACTTCAAAGGACAGTGACAAAACCCAACATGTTGTAATTTCATTCAGTAATCAGTTATGACTTTATCCTCCATGATTTAATGAAACCTTTTGGAAAATACATTTGTATTATCAACTTGTGCCCTCTTGTTCTTTATTTTTGAAGTGAAGCTTCTCTTTTCACTTCTAAGCTATGTTAGCCTCTTTCAGATTTCAGGGGAAAGGAACAGAGGGATTTACTGTAAGTCTGTATGAAGAAGAAAGAAAACCCAGGAATCTGTCCCAGCAGCGGCATTTGCAGGCTTGGTGCGGAACCTGAATGGAATTTTTTTCTTTCAGAATAATAATAAGTTAATAATAGCCACCGAGCACTTACCATATGGCAAGGGCTACCCTAAGCGCTTTACATGCATGATCTCATATAATTGCACAATGCGCTGTGAGGCGGGTTTGATCATTATTTCCATATGTGCAGAATGAGACTGAGAGGCTAAGGAGGTTGCAGAGCTGGTAAGTGTGTTTGAATCCAAGGAGGTTTTTTTTTAAGATTGGCACCTGAGTTAACAATTGTTCCCAATCTTCTTTTTTTTTCTCTTCTTTTCCCCCAAAGCCCCCCAGTACATAGCCGTATATTCTAGTTGTGAGTGCCTCTGGTTGTAGTATATAGGACGCCGCCTCAGCATGGCCTGATGAGCGGTGCCATGTCTGCACCCATGATCCAAACCAGCAAAACCCGGGGCCGCGGAAGTGAGCGTGCCAACTTAACCACTTGGCCAAGGGGCGGCCCCAGAACCCAAGGAGTTTACAACCCTGTAATGTGCGCTCTTAACCGCTACCTATATTGGTTTCCTTAGGTCATTCAGTCAAAGCATTTCCCACTGTCATGATGCTACCAAAGGCTGACTTGGTGTTTACTTCTCTGCTTCTGCCTTCTGTCACTGCCCTCCCTTTTGGTGCGTCTTAATTGAAAACATCACAGGAGAGAGAATATAATTGGGTCTATTTGCCACCAGTCAGTATGGACACCCCCTCCCCCACTCTCCTGCCTTGGGTAGTGGTCTCATGACAAACCACCTTGGCTCCCTGACCTGGCTGTCTTTGGCAGGTTCCTGACTCTATTAGAGTTGACAGGATGGTAAGGTCACATGACACAAAGCAAGGCTTTTCAGAGCAAGGCCTGTGGGCATGGCAGGCAGCTTAGAGGATTTTGGACCAGCCAGTCCTGCTCAAAATGTGGAATGTTCTCTGATTACAGTGGAGACTTCCATCCATGTTCCTCCTCACCTTGCTGTTTGTGAAATGACAGACTTCAAGGACTTCCCCTTTGCTCTTGACTTTTCAGAGTGAGGAGCCCTTATTCCCTCTCCAACATGGCTCTGGTCTTCTCCAGTTCTATTATGAATTTATTCACCTATAGAAATCAGGACCACACATCTTTTTCCAGTCTGAATGCACCAAGGTTTTGAAGAGAGGATCATCTTTTTCTTTTGTCTCTAGGATTTTCATGTTGAAGCCTCTCAGAAGAAGGTCAAATTTCTTTCATACGGCATAAAGGCCAGTAATGGCCCAGCCCCACTGGATTTTTCTAGTATCATCTATAGACACTTTCCTTGACAAGCCCTATGGGAAAACCACACTCAATTGCCAGAATGTGGTATTAGGTATCTGAAAGCCCTCCTGGCATTGCTCAGGCTGTTTTTTCCTGCTTGAAATGTCTTCTGCAGCACCATCCTTTCAGCATGGTAGTATGATAGAGAAGTTAAAGGCATGGGCTCTGGGGTCAAGTAATTATGGATTTCAATTCCACATTTCTTGACCTCTACAAGCCTCAGTCTCCTCATCTGTCAAGCAGGGGTAATCACACCATCCCTCAGGAGTTGATCATTAAATCAGGGAATGCACATACAGTGGTCATTCCCATGCTTGGCAAACTGTAAACAATAAATGAAAGCACTCCCTGATATTTCAGGGTCCAGCTTGGCCACCTCTGCGTTTCCCTGTCTCTTGCTCTCCGTTAACCAACGGCCCCTCTTCTCCTGCCCACTCCTCCGGCACTGGTCACTTTCTCATCCGGTTACCAAAACATTATCTACATAAGTGATGGGATAGTATCCTGAGATGGCAACCATTTTCCCTTCCCTAACTGACCGGCCCTCTGTGCAAACCAACAGTCATTTTGCACCAATACCTCAGCAGAAGGATGTGACAGCAGAAAGAGAAATTAGGAGACTGTTCCTGGCTTTTTGGTTTTAAGAACCCATCCCCTTAGGGGATCAGAAAGAAGTCATGGACTTGACCTCAGGTGCAAGTGGCGATAGCTTGGGGGCCAGGCAGGTGTAATAAATGAAGGATCGTGGTAGCTGTGGCCTAAGGGCCAACACCACTCAGCATCAGCCAACTGTTGCCATGTAGGACTCTGGGACCACAGCTACCACGTCCTCCTCTTTTCAAGAAAAACTAAAAACAACCATTTTTTAAAAAATGTGAACTATAATATTGAATTTATCATCACTCACTGCATGTTTTTCTTTCAAATTATTTTTTCAACACAAATTTATTCAGGAACAAACAGTGGGTTAGAACCTGGGAATACAAACAAGACGGTCTGTGCTCCAGAAGCTCCCGGTCTGGAGAGCTAGACACAGGAACAGAGGATGTGGTATCGAGTGCCAAGTCTTATGTTAGAGAGTGATTCCCAAAGTGTGATGACCTGAGAACTTATTTAAAATGCAAATTTGCGGGTCTTGGCCCAAATCTACTGAATCAGAAAGCTGAGGTTGTTTTAACAAGCTCTCCAGGTGATTCGGGTGTATGCTGAAGTTGGAGAACCATGTTGATAGTGGAAAGCCAAGAGGTCTCAGGAGCCATGAGCCAACACAGCTGAGCCTATCTTGAGAACTCTGCTATTGAAAAATCTCTTCATGCTTCCTTCCAGGCTAGATTCTAAACAGGCTGCTCTCTGGTAATTCACAGGATGATACCAAGGTGTATCTGTCTCTTTAAGTAAACTGTAAGATCTTCAGGAGCTGATTCTTTTTTCCTTTCTCCTCCTACTTTCAGACATCAGCACAATACTTAGAAGACACAGGTGTTGAAATTTACTTGAAGTACCTAATTCAGAAATTAGACTAACCTGGTACAAGGGCTATATATTCATGATGAGAAAATGGCAAACGTGTATTTACAAATTTTCATAATTTATTGTGTGATACATACAATTTAACATTTTAACTCTTTTTAAGTGTTCAGGTCAGTGGCCTTAAGTACATTCACACCGTTGTGCAACCATCACCACCATCCAGCTCCAGAACTTTGGCATCTACCCAAACTGAACTTCCAAACTAGTTAAACAATCGTTGGTATCTTTCGCCTTGTTTTTTCCGAGAGGATTTCTTTTCCTATTGATTTGTATAAGTTCATTTTAAATTAGGGATACCAAGACTTTGTCTTCTACCAACTCGTGTTTTTAAGAAACTCTACTCATGGTGATTTTTAAAAATCTGTTTAGAAAATTTTAAATTTTTCATGGAATCATGGAACTATGGTTAGAATTATATTATCAAATCTATGAATATTTTCCTTTACAATTTCTGACTGTTGCCATCATCGAAGGCCTTCACCACCTCAATGTTATGAAATTTTCACTTATGTTTTCTTCTAAAGTTAACATTTAAATATTTAATCTATATAGGATTTATTTAGATGTATCTTTTTTCTAAATGACTAATCAGCTGTTCCAACGTCATTTATTGGATAATCCACCGTTCCCCTACTGATTTAAAATGTCTTTTCATTCTAAATTTCTCGACGAGCTGGTATTTATTCTTGGATCTTCCCTCTAATCCTTTTCTAGTACAGCACTGTCTTAATTACTGTCCTGTTAGGCTCTACTCTCTAGTGAGTTAATTCCTCCTCACTTTATGGTCATTTTAATGGTTGTATAATATTCTATCACATACGTACCATAATTTTTTTAACCAATCCCCTGCTACTAGGCATTTGGTAAGTTTTCTGTTTTTCCACACTACATGTGTAGTTTCGGACTGAATTAAATGAATTCTCTGCCTCCGTGGCTCAAGCTGCGCAAATTATCGGTTTACTCGTTTCTTTGAATTACTTAAAAAGTTACAACCAATATGCTTTATTGGTCTTAATCATGGGATAATTGGCAAAGAATCTATCAGCTGGGGTTTAGGATTACTCGGGCGAGACCTCCGAGCGACACCAGGGGGCGCAGTTCCCCAGCTTCGCCTCAGCCACATCCGGGTTCCACTGCAGGTTCGAGCAGCGTGCAGGCGGAACCTTTCTGTCGCGCCTTCCATTAACTTGTGCGGCGGGGACCATTTAGGCCTTCACGCCCCGCTCTCCACGGGCGCTGCAGTTTGCTTGGGGCAGGGAAGGCGGGTGTGGGGGTTCTGTTTGCTTCTTCCTTTGTCGTGAGCAGCATGGACGTGCTGGCGGAGGAGTTTGGGAGCCTGACTCCGGAGCAGCTGGCGGCGCCCATCCCGACTGTAGAGGTGAGGGCCGGGCGCGCGGGGAGCGGAAGGGGCCGGGACGAGTCCTCAGGGGGCGTTGCCCCGAGAGCTCTCGCCACGGAGGGCTGCGGCCCGCGGCTTCTGCGCATGCTCAGTACTCCGCGCATGCTCAGGCAGCCACGTGGTGGAGGGGGGCTCCTTTCCCCAGCCGGCCGCCGCGTGCGCGTGGAAGGCGCGAGTTCTGCCGAGTTGTCAGCTGCCACGCGGCCCTCGGGTCGGACCCTTTTCACTGGTCGCGTGTGTCAGGGGAGGACTGGTCCTCGCCCACCTGGGGGAACATATTGCATCTTCTCAGGCTTAGAGAGGACAGGGAGGTGCAGGGAGCTTAGGCCGCTTTGATGGGGTCCCGTAGCAGCCTGTGGTGGTCAAACCAAGTCGTCTGAATTGCAGACCAGTTTTCCTCTCTTTTAACTTGGAATTCAAGTTTGGGCTGCAGGAGTATTTTAATCACCCTGGAAACTTACCCAAAATTTTGCCTAGGTGTTTTCTGGGGAGTAGCCCCATCGCTGCCATCCGATGATGAGAAATTAAGGATAACTGCCTTACCGTGAGCTGCCTGATGTTGTTCAGCTGGTGACATAATTTTATTTTCTGGAAAGCCACGTGTTATAACCTCTCTGGGCCTCAAAATCTTCCTTGGTATGGAATGAGGGACTGGAGAAATGAGGCTTGAAACAATAGGCGAGAGATTCCAGGCAGAGGGAAGAGGACTCTTTAAAACCCCGTAGGCAAGGCTGGCTGATGTTTTTGAGGAGCTAAAATCCAGTAGTACTAGAGTGGAGAAGGGTAGAGGAGAGCTGAAAGGTGGAGGAGAGGTAAGGGTCCTGATTATGCAAGGTTTTGTTAGACATGTGAGGGAGCAGTGAGATGCTGTTGAAGGGTTTAAGCAGAAGAGTGATGTGATCAGTGAGTCTATTATAAGAACCTCTTTATAATCATTTGGCGGGTTAATGAGGTCGAATTATAATCAGTCCATCAAATTCAATCTGTGAGTGCCTGCAATACACTGCTGATCGTCATCAGGCAATATTGGATTTTTAACTCTTGAAGAGTTAATATTAAGAGCACTTATTGTGATCTAGGCTCTGTTTAAACAGGCCTTACGTTATCTAATTCTCTGAAATAAGCACTGTTTTTACCACATTTTGCCAATTAAGATTTTTGAGACCCAGAAAGGTTAAGTAACTAACCCAGTGTCAGAAGGCTGCCAAATGGCCGATCTGGAATGTGGGCTCTGGAAGTCTGACTCCAGAGTGTTCGTCCTTGACTGCTAACTGGATTCCTTCTCCAGAGAGCTGAAAGAATAAGCCTAAAGGATTTATATTTCTTGCCTGAATTTGCCCAGCTATGAAGGGACCAAAACCACAGTTCGAGTCTTCTGATTTAGGAATAACAGTTCCCTTTCCTGGCCCTCTTCCCAAGCCACATCCCATCTTAAGGGTCCCGCCTACTAAGTCTACTCAAGTCTGAGACTTCATTCCTGCTCTTCTCCCACGTCTGAGTCACTGTCATCTACTAACGAGGCTCCTGATTTGTCCCCACTCCAATCTATTCTCTCCTCTCAGCCATCGGTTTAAACACAGAACACACAAATACGACCGTATTGTTCCCTTGGTTAAAATTCTTCAGTCTCTGCCTATTGCTCTTGGGCAAAATCTAAAGTCTTTACCATGTTTATAAGGCTTTCCTCAGTCTAGGCACTGCTTACTTCTCCAGCCTCTTTTTCTATCTCCCGCCCATCCCTGAGATCTTTCTTCTCTTCTTTTATAGTTCTTTCTGATCTTTCTTTTATTCCTCTTTGTAGACTTACATACAATAAGTGCAGGAATAATAAGTGTTCCATTTCATTAGTTTTCACAGTCATGTATACCCAAACAGCTACCACCCAACACAAGATACAGAACATTTCCATCACCCCAGAAAGTTCCCTTTTCAGTCCCACCACTTGTTGAATTCTAGCGTCATTGATTAGCTTTGCCTGACTTTTTTTTTAAGACAATCTTTTTAGAGCTTTTTAGATTCATAGCAAAATTGAGAGGAAGGTACAGAGATTTCTATATTCCCCCACCTCACTTTATACTTGAAAAATGTTTTTACTTTCTCCAGCTTGTCTGCCTCCCTCCCTGGCCGCTTCTTCTGTCTCCTTTTCTATAGCTGCCTTGTGCCCCTCATCTCTAAATGTTGGAGTGTTCTTGATCTCACTTCATGGAACTCTTCTCCGCCTATACTCTTTAGGAAATCTCTTCCATTACTTGGCTATAATTACCATCCATTTGCTACTTTATATCTCCCTAATTGATATCTCCAGGCCACTCTTTTCCCAAGTTCCAGGCTCATATTTGTTGTTTTTTTGACATCTCCACCCCAATGTCTAATAGATATCTCAGACTTGACATGCCCCCAACCAAATTCCTGATAGCCCCTCCACACCTAAACCTGTTGCTTTGACAGCATTCCTGCTTCCTCATCTCCATAAGTGGCGACTCTGAGGTGTTATTCTTGACTCCTCTTTCTCTCAAAGTCTCTATCTAACCTATTATCAAGTCCTGTTGGCTCTAACTTCACACTGTGTCTCCCAGCTAACCGTTTCTGACTACCTGTACTGGTAGCAGCCCGGAGTATTGTAGTAAGCTCCTAAATGATCTCCCTGCTTCTAACCCTGTCTGTTCTCAACCCAGCAACTCAACCCATCATTTCACCTGATGCAATTAAAATAAGTCACATCACCATGTTGCTTTTTGCTCAGAACCTTCTCGTGCTTCTCATGTCACTCAGAGTGAAAGTCAAAAATTTTACAGTTGCTGCAAGGTCTTGCCTGATCCTTAGGCCCTTAGTGAGAAACCGAGTTTAGACTCAGTTCTACCCATTTGTCAGATTTCCCATTAGCAGATTATGGGATTCATGAAAGGTGTCTTATCATGGTAGGCTATTTACAAACCCAGGAAGGTTATAAAAAGCGGGCCAAAGAACTCCAGACCCATGGCAGTCTGCAGCTGTTTAATGTAGGAGGTGGACACCATGTGTGTCGTCCGTCTGCTGCCCTCAGATGAGCTCTGACCATGCATTAGTTGAGAGAAAATGGAAGGGAGAAAGAACTCAGGAGACCTGCGTTCCCCACCGGATTCTGAAGCTTACTCTCCTTTTCTCAAACTGGCAAACCCCATTTAACTCAGGAAGTGTCATGAGAATAAAATAATGAGGAGAAGTGCTTGGAAGCTTGATCATCAAGAAGATATTAAATTCTATTCTATTTAAGAAGTCTGTGGTGTGTACATATATATATGTATGTGTGTCTACCTGTATTTATATGCATGTACACACGCACATACATGATTTCCATAAAAGTGGTTACAATGTAAAAATTGTTCTTTTTGTTTTGGTTTATTTTCTTTTGCTTCCTATGGTAAAGTGAGTCATTTTTGGTACATTAGAGTAATTTCTTATAGAAATATTGTGGTTCCTAGCACAGAATTCTGATATTCTTATTGTTTTCCTGTTACAGGAAAAATGGAGGCTGCTTCCAGCATTTTTAAAGGTAATGAACATTTAATAATAATTAGTTATTTTTCTGGTGAAAAATCAAGAAATAAGTCTTTTTTTAAGATTAAATTTTTATCACCAAAATTTTTTGACTGTGTATAACTGTGTACCTTGCTAGGTTTTGGAAATACGAGGAATTACAAGGCGGTATCCCTGCCCATGAGGTTCTAGTTGGGGGAGTGGTAATCTAATGTTAGAGACAGGAAGTAGTGTACCTGGTGTCATGGCCGGAGAATAATACAGACTGAAGTGCTGTTGGCAAAAGAGTGATGCCACAGGTGTTCAGAGAGAGCCTCCCAAATGAAGTGAGACAAACCACA
The DNA here is from genome assembly GCF_037783145.1 of Equus przewalskii. Lineage (NCBI taxonomy): Eukaryota > Metazoa > Chordata > Mammalia > Perissodactyla > Equidae > Equus > Equus przewalskii. Next base: position 30,015,165 of record NC_091859.1, read on the forward strand.
TCTTAAGAGGAAAGGAGTTAACTAAGCTGAAAGGTAGGATGCAGAGAGCTGGCTTAAGAGAGCTAGCTTAATAGCGGTGCTTGAGAGGAGCCTGCCCAGGGTCTGTAGGAAACAGCGACCAGTCTGTTTGACTGGAATGGATGACTGGATAGTCCGAGGAACTGCTGAATATAAGGGTGTAGGGCTTCAGTTCCGTTTTAACGAGCTTCTTCTCAGAAGCAGGGAGTACTACAAGTGAAACACCACTTGACACCCACGCGGATGGCTGTAGTGGGAAAGAAAGATAGTAAGCGTGGATGAGGATGTAGAGAAATTGGAACCTTTGTGCTGTGCTAGTGGGAATGTAAAATGTTGCAGCCACTTTGGAAAATAGCCTGGCAGTTCCTCGAATGGTTAAACAAAGAGTTACTGTAAGATCCAGCAAGTCTGCTCCTAGGTGTCTACTCAAGAGAAATGAAAACGTATGTCCGTGCAAAAACTTGTACACAAATGTTCATAGCAGCATTATTTATAATAACCAAAAAGTGGAAACACCCCAAATGTGTGTCAACTTATGGATGGATACATAAAATGTGGTATATCCGTATAATGGAATATTATTGGGCAATAAAAAGAAATCAAGTGCTGATACTTACCACAACATGAATAATCTTGAAGGCATTATGCTAAGTGAAAGAATGGAGACTTGAGGGGCTGGCCCCGTGGCCGAGTGGTTAAGTTCGCGCGCTCCGCTGCAGGCGGCCCAGTGTTTCGTTAGTTCGAATCCTGGGCGCGGACATGGCACTGCTCATCAAACCACCCTGAGGCAGCGTCCCACATGCCACAACTAGAAGGACCCACAACGAAGAATACACAACAATGTACCGGGGGGCTTTGGGGAGAAAAAGGAAAAAATAAAATCTTTAAAAAAAAAAAAAAAGAATGGAGACTTGAAAATTTTTTCAATTAAATTTTGTTGACTTAGTTCTGTGTTATCAGCAGAGGGGAGAGTGCTGGAAGATGATCCTGGGAGAGCTGTCAGGGCCGTATTTCTGACCCAAATTGGAAGCTATTTTAAAGATTTTTGGCTTTTTTTCTGACAGTAATAGGAAACTATTAAAGAATTTTTAAGTAGAGGAGTGACCAGGAATGAAATAAAATGATAGGTCAAGGAAAGGTTTTTTTAAATATTTAAAAAAGGGTGTATAATGTATCTTTTTTATATAAAAATATATCTTCATATTATTTATATATTTATATATTTTGTATTATAAAATTTAAATTTTATAAATTTAAACTTATAAATAATGAATTTATAAAATTTATATTATAAATCTATTTTTATATATTTATATATATAAACTATATATTTTTTATATAAAAGTAATTATAACTTGTTTTTAAAGGAACTATACGTAAGCATAAGAGAAGGAGTGGTATTTATGATTCAAAAAAGAGGATGTCATCGATGGCACACAGTCCAAGAAGAGAGAGAAAACTTAGTAGAGACATAAGACTGTGGTTATTTCATTCATTCATTCAGTCTTGCATTAATTCATTTAAAGTTGGGCAGACTTTCTTGAAATATACTTGTCCGAGAAGGAAAGTGTAGAGATTTTAATATGTAACTGAAGACAGGAACGCAAAGCTTGTAAGGCTACCAGTGCTCTTGGCCAACAGAATCAAGGCTCAGAATGTTAGGCTGGGATGACAACAGTGCAGAGGGACAAATATAAATCCTGGTACTTAGTTTTGCACAAGTACCAAATGGGGTGTGCTTAACTTAATAACATTTTTTTGTGAAGATAAAATTACCTTTTGAGTTTTAGTTGATGAGCCATAAATGTGGGCTGTTTCTTTAATAGCAGTGGTATAATATCCAGAATGAGGGAGGTGGCAGCCCCCTGTACACTGGTCAGACTGTCCAGAATGTTGTCAGTGAGTTCAGGGTGCTCATCTTAAGAGGAACATGGACAAACTGGAGCAAGTCCACGAGGAGGCCGTTGGCTGCTGAAGGGTCTGGAAGACTTGCATGGGAGAAATAGTGAAGGGCCTGTTCAGCCTGGAAGTGAGAACGTGAAAGAGTGATGTGATAACTGAATGGACTGTCCTAGAACATTTATTTTCTCCAGAAGAGACAATTAAGTCCATGGGGTGGAAACTGGAGGAAGGCAGACCTCAGGTCATTATAAGATTGAATTTTTTCCCCATCAATCAGGACTCCTTCAAAATGTGATGGTTGCTTTGTAAGCCAGTGAGATCCCCAATGAGGAAGTGTAATTAAAGCAAAGGTTCTATGATTATTGGTTAGGAATGTTCTAGAAGTGTTGAACTAATTGTGTTTGAAAATTAATGTAAAGAAAATGAACATGCACAGTCCTTTTAAATCTTAAGATTTTGGAGTCTGTGTGTTTGTTGTTCCAGCGTTTTCCATTACAGCACACAGTACTATCTGTGCAGACATTTCTGACTTCTGAGATGAAAAGGAGGTCACTCTTAGCTGGTATCTGATCTTCAGTTCCCTGAGTTTCAATTTAAAATGCAATTATTTTCAGTTTTCTTAATAAAGATCTTTATTTTTTCCCACTTCATTCTTCTATAAGTGATATAAATAGCCAGAGTTTGGATATGTGAAAATCATGAAATTGCCCATAAGGGAGAAAGATAAAGAATATAATAGGCATTTTTTGAGGGTTGAAGAGATAATGCTCAATTGCTATATTTGTTTCTTGGATTTTTTTGAAAATTCAAAGTATGCAGAGTAAATCCTGCCTTATTTATTAACTTGAGGGAGTCATTAGGTATATTCGAATACTCCTATCTTGAACTCCAAAGATCAGGTTGCTTCTCAGGAGGAAAATTTGAGGGTGTACTAGTAAGATGGAGGAGAAATTCAAGGAGGGTACATAAATGTGAAGTTTTACTAAATAAAAGTCAGGGATTGTTTTTCTCACTTTGGTTTTGAGAAAAATTTGATGATCACCTATTATTGGAGTCTGTTATATAATCTGCTACTTTGTTGCTAACCTACCTTTTACTTTTTATCTGTTTAGGTTAAAGGCCTTGTGAAACAGCATATAGATTCGTTTAACTATTTCATTAATGTAGAGGTAAGCATCAGATCTTAGAAATAGACGTAGCTAGGAATTGATTGGAAGCCAGAGTCTTTACTACTGTTGTTCTTTCCACTGCAGATAAAGAAGATCATGAAAGCCAATGAAAAGGTTACCAGTGATGCTGACCCCATGTGGTACTTAAAGTAAGGAATCAACTGCTGTTAATTGGCTCTTTTGATTCTATCTAAGATTTTTTAAAGTGAATGTAGTTGCTATCAAAACTCTTTAAAATAATTTTCATCTGTTTAATAAGTTAACTGTCAAGTGCTCAGTTTTTAATTGTCACTATCAAGTACTCAATTTTTAGTTGGTAAACTATAACAAGTAGAGTTTGTTTGAGAAGTTACTGAAACTATTAGGTTTTAAATTTTTTTAAAACAATTTTAGATGTAGAGAAAAATTACAAAAGTAGTACAGAGTTCCTTCCCCCAGCTTATCCTAATACTATCATCGTACATAACCAAAGCACAGTTAGCAGAATGGAGAAGTTAGCATTGATAAAATACTATCCACTAATCCGGAGATCTTACTAAAGTTTTCCCATTAGCGTCCTTTTTCTGGTCCAGGATTCAATTCAGGGCCCTACGTTGTGCTTAGGTGCCATGTCTCCGTAGTCTCCTCCAGTCTGTGCCAGCTCCTCCAGCTTCCCTGGTCTTTCAGGACCTTGACGCTTTTGAAGGATTCTGCTCAGTTGTTTTGTGGAAGATCCTTCGATTTGTGTTTGTATGATGTTTGCTTATGATTAGATTGGATTATGGATTTTTGGCAAGAATACCGTAGAAGCGATGTTTTGTCATTTTCACTGCATCATATCAGGGAGTGCAGAGGTCAATATATTTTATTACTAGTGATTTTCACTTTGTTCACTTGATTAAGGTAGTATCTTCCAAATTTCTCCACTGTCAAGTTGCTATTTTTCCTTTTGTAATTAAGAAGTATCTTAGGGGGAGATCCTTTGAGACTATGCAGATATCTTATTTCTCATCATATCTTATCCACTAATTTTAGCATACATTGATGTTTCTTACCTATAACTGTTATTGCTGTGATGTTTGCCTAATGGGACCCTCTATTTCCATCATTCCTTCTACATTAATATTGGAATTCTACATAAGGAAGAGATTTTTCTTCCCTTCATTTATCTATCTATAATTTTATTTATGTCAGTATGAATTCATGGATATTTATTTTATTCTATGGATCCTAATCCAGTACCGTCATTATTGTGTGGCTCAGATTGCATGGGAAGATTCTTCACGTTGACTCCTGTGTCCTTTCAACACGCTCCTGTTAATATTTCAAGCACCCCTTTGCTTTTTGGCACCATGAGCTGTGGTTCATCTGGTATTTTCCCTGTTCCAGCCTGGAATCAACTGTTTCTCCAAGGAGCCCTAGTATCTCTTATTGGAGAATAGTTTTTAGAAATTAAGGTATGGATACTGAAGCCTCCATAGACAGAGCTAGGAAATATATGTGTGTATACTAACACGTGCATACACACGCACCTGTATTTCTATAGCCTCTCCTCTTTTATACATATTAAAAACCATGCATACTGATACCCCTGATTGTAATCCAACTCTACAAGACTCATTCTAACCTCCTGTCTTTCCTTCTTTGTAGCTTCTATCCCTGACAGTGAGAAGCCTAGATCATTATCCACGCTATATTTACTTAGTTATTCAGTCCTAGAATATACATAAAGTAGTTTCAGAATTGTTCATTCATGCCTCTGTGAGAGTGAAATTTACTAAATGGAGTAAAATATTGGTATACCACTTTTGTATCTTTACGGTATCGACTCAAAATGCAGTTTTCCAAAGTTACTTTGATCAGTCTTCTGTCACACCTTTTCAGTGCAGTTATGTTATGAATTTGTGATGCAGTAATGTTTGTGTTCCATTTGGGTTCCCCCTGCATCCTGATTGATTTTAATTATGCATTTATTTTTTGGGTATCTGAAACACTATTATGATTGTACAAGTTAGACCTATAGAAAAAAGTATGTTAAGGAAATTGTCACTCCCCTCCCAATTCCTTCCACCTTCTTCCCAGGTACTTCCTGTAGGTAACCAATCTCATTAGTTTCTACTTTCTCCTTCCCATGTTGCTTTTGTACAAATGAGCATATATATTTTTTCCCCTTATATCCCCTTTCTTAACATGAATGATAGCTTACTGTAGATACTCTTTTGCACTTTGCTTTTTTCATCAGGTATCATTTTTAGGAGCTGTATTTCCAGTATTTTTGTAAGGAGATGTGCAGTAATTTTTGAAAAGAATTTTTGATAGCTTTCCAAAGGAGGGAAAATACTATCTGTACCGTCACTTCAAGAAGATCTCCAATTATAATTTTAAATTTGTCATCCTTAGCGAGATAAGCATTTGTCAAAGTATAATCCTTGTATTTGGGAGGAAAATAGCTTGTCTGTTTATTTGTCCTTTGAGGGGGTATCGTTGGTAATGGAATAATTTGCTTTTCAGATATCTTAATATCTATGTCGGGCTTCCTGATGTGGAAGAAAGCTTCAATGTGACTCGACCAGTGTCCCCTCATGAGGTAATCCTCAACCTTACTTTAATTGGATTTGTTTGCTTTTAGTCAAACAGTCTGTGCCCTTAATATTTATTCTTAAAAGATTTAAAAACAGGAGAAAAAGTCTTATGAGGCAAAGACAACCAAAATAAATAAGCACCTGTATAATACTGTAATATATTAGGAAGCAGTTCTGCACTATTTAGTTTTTCATTTAATCTTAATTAACTTGCACTGTTAATAACTGTGTTCTGTTTCTGAGCTTTTTAGCCATCTTTCCTTATGCCCCCTCGCCGGCCACTTTGCCTGGCGTGGTGAGCTGCTCGTCGCACGGGGTACTTGTTTAGCACATTTTTGAGGGTCAACAGGCAATGTGTCAGGCAGAGGAGCCTGAGGACTGGGAGCTCACAGTCTAATAGAAGAGATGGATGCGAAGAGAATTTAAATACCAGGGTTTTGACAGAGCTACAGACAAAAGCCTATAGAACAGGCCTAGTTATTGGCTTTTAATAGATTCTAGCTTTCTTTTCAAATTCATCCACTTAATGTCCATAATTTGGAATTGATTTGGGAAAGGAAATGATTTTTGTAGCTATGTCTGGTTTGTGCCAATGTAAGGCTAAAATGGCAATTAGAGAACGTAGCACAGGAATCTTTATTAAGCAACAAGTAAGGTATTAGAGTCTTGTGGCTGTCTGAACAAGGTTAAACAGGAAGCATGATCAAGTGACCAGACATTTGTAGGGGCGAATTTTGGTATTAGTCACCAAGTGTTGATTGAACATTTATTTTGTGCCGCAGCATTGAGACATACCAGAGAAATGAGACACAGTATCTTTCCTCAAGGAGTTCATAGTCTTGTGGGGAGATTAAAATAGCAAACATGTGAGACAGACACACCAGGGACTGCAGACTTGAGTGCTCAGAAGTGTCAGGTAGATGAGGTCCATATGTGACGTTGTGTTGAATATGCAGTGGTGAGGACTGGAGTGTTGGAAAGTGCGTGCCCCACTTTGGCTTTTCCTACCTCTGTTTTGCTAGAACTTTCCAATTTTTCAAGAACTAAGCAGCCAGTTAGCAATTTCCAAGTCGTCTTCTAAACTCTGTTATTGAATTCAGAGAAGGAGGAAGACAAAGTAGTTTCAAGTAGTTCGAGAAAGCTGAGGCTACAATTGTCAGTATAATTATTCTTCCTGATATTGAAAAAAGCTACATGGGTATTACCACAATTAGAGAGAGAGGGTGCAGGGATTACTGAGGGATTTTTGACTCGTGGAGAGATGGGCGAGTGGGAGAGCAGGAGGGTGGGCAGTCACGGGACCTGCAGCACGGTTGGCAGGGTGCAGCTACTGCAGACTGGACCAGCACAGCCCTATTCCTGCAAAAAGAGAGAGACTGAGAAAGACAGAGGGAGCTACAGGGATCGTTTGGGGCCTAGGGAATGGATCCCCATTTTTACCACATTGGCTGAGTTTCATTGCCATTTGAAGGGATAAGTTTGTTAAAATCCATGAATGTTTGCCTATCATGGGCATTACTTTAGTTTTGTTAATAAAATTGAGATAATATTTATATAATAGCTGTATACCAAGATACCTTTCTAAAAGTATATATTTATACTCATGGGAATTAAAATTATTCTCATCCTCATTTTATATGCTAGGAAACTGAGATGCAGAAGGGTGATTTAAAACTTAATTGGTATAGCCAGAATTTGACCACAGGCAAGACAGTCCGCACTCTGAACGACTGTGCCACCCTGCCTTTGCTCCGACCTGAAGGAGAGGGCTTGATCTAATTGAATATAAGATAAACAATTTTTATTGGTTAATAATAGGGATATCTGGTATTTTTAAATCCCAGGCACAGTTAAAAAGGCTGGAAAAAATTTAAATCTTAACTATTTTTGGTTCAGTAGCAGCCAGAGAGAGGATTCAGTACTTATAAATTGCATGGTGGATGTTTAGAGAAATTCTCTTTTTGAGACTACAAGTCACCTGATGACCATCAATATAATGGGAAAGTCATTGGAAGATTTTGATGGGGTTTCCTATGTTTATCATGGCTGAGGCATGGGCATCATTTCGAGAGTCACTGCCATGTAAAGCTAAAGCACACACCAATGTCTAAAGTTCCACAAATGATTCAGGAATTATTAGAATGACATGATGAATGATTTGTGCTATAGCATATCACTTGCTAAGGAATTTTGTCATATAGTTTATTTGGAGAAGAAAAGGAAGTATAGTTTAAATTTTTTAGTTCGTGTATTTGTATACTTTAGTTATTATACTGGTTAACTGTTTTGAATAAGCCAGCCACATTGGTTACCTTCCATGGACCCATTTGCAAGGAACAATCTAATTGTTTCAAAGATGTGGCAGCAGACTGGTGATGGTGTCAGATCAGTGAGAATTTAGTGTTCCATTCCTGGGCTGGCAGGGCCAGGGATGCTGTGGCGATGTCTAGATCAATAGCTGGTGTTGCTCCCCTCAAGAAGATGGTAGGCTCATAACTCCCAGTGTCCTAAGGCAGCACATGGAACAGCTCAGTGTTCTGTGGAGAGATCACAAGTGGGCTGTATTTCTACTAGACACAGAGCTCTTGGACCCTGCCAGGACCCTTTCTGTTCCCGCGAGGAGCAGTGACTGTCTGACTGTATTTCAGTGCCGTCTGCGGGACATGACGTACTCGGCCCCCATCACAGTGGATATTGAGTATACCCGAGGCAGCCAGAGGATCATCCGCAACGCCTTACCCATTGGCAGGTGAGAAATGACGTCCGTGTTGGAGCCACGCTGTGTGCATTCCAGCCCTGTGATGTGACCTTGAGCAAGTACTGAAGTTCTCTGCCCCATTTCCTCACCTGAAAAATGTGGGAAAGGGTGCCACTTCATGGGGTTATTTAATGGATTCCATGAGCCAGCACAGGTAAAGCACTGGGAGCAGTGTCCAGCGTATAGTTGTGGTTATTAGTTTTGAATTGTGAAATCTTTTCTGTAAAGTTAAGGGGAATGCTTCCATTCCCTCCTGTGACTCCAGGCAGTTCGGAGCATTAGGTAAGGTAGCATTTCAGTGAACTCTCCTGGGCTGGTCTTCTTGATGGATTCATGTATCTTTTAAGTTTGAGTTTTCCTGGAAGTTTGAGTGTTTCCCATGTAGCAGTATTTAAGGGAGAAGTTACTTATTGCCCAGAACAAGCTAGGAAATGATAGCCAGCATTAGCTAGCATTTTTGCAGTCTGCTTTTCCTAATTAGAGAAATATATTGACTCTCCTATAGAAATGGACATAACCCACATTAATAATAATAATAATAATAATAATAATGCTTAATAATGATATTGGACTTTAAACTTACTCCAAATAATTCCCATTCAAGTGTTTTCCCCTCTTCAAAAGTGCTAGAAGCTTAATAAACAGTCCATTCGTTCAACAAATATGCACCAGCTTCCTGTCATTTGTCATGCACTGTGCTAGGTACTCAGGTAAACAGAAGATAGTTAAGATACAGCTCCTGTCAGCTCCCGTAAATCCCAGCTGCCAGGGAAGGCAGGCTTAAGTAACTATGGCACCACTGGGTAAGTACTTGGATAGAGAAGTCCAGAATACTGTGGGAACACACAAGTTTAGCAAATCCTTCCCCAATTTCTCCTAAGGAAGGGGCTATTTGTATTGTTTCTCTCCTCATTCTTCAGTAAGGAAGATAAGTAGGGATATTAAAATGTTAATCTTTGTTGTAGCAGGACAGTTTATCAGTGTTAAGATGAGAGCTTTTCTCTTTCTTATATGTGGGCCACACTTGTGTCCAGTTAAATCTGGACCACTGCTAAATTCTTACCCAGATGAGGTAAGGAAGATGTGAAGGAAAGACTGGAGAGATAGGAGCACAACCAAAGTAGTTGGTAAGATTTAGGGTTCAGATCCAGGTTAAAGAGAAGGCAGGGAAGGGCGTGAATGTAGCTAGTATTTGTTGTATACCTACTGTGTGCCAGCTGCAGTGATGGGTGATTTCATTGGTTAGCCCTGCATTCATAAAAATGACCTCTGTTAATTAGAATGGTTATATGTAGCATGCACTACCTACATTAAATACATTATCTCATTTAATTGTTTTTATCTAAAAATTTTAGTTTAATCCAAATAACATTTGTACATGGTAACAAACCCAGTAGTGCATAAGAACATTTGATACAGAGCAGTAGTCTTCCTCCCAAACCTTCCTCACCCCGGTCCCCTTCCCAACCTCATAACCATTTCTGTTATTTTTCTGGTGGTTATCAAGTCTATAACTTTAAATGCTTTGCTTATACCTTTATTTCTTGATACATCGATTTTAGACACTATTTATTGACTCCTAATAAAGGTGTGGATTAGCTTATCTCTGTCACCCCCTGTCCTCCTTCCTTCCTCCTCTAAATTTTGTTTCTTATTTTTAATCCTTCTTATGGGTACTGTGGTCATTTTACTATTCCTATATCTTAGTGTTTTGATTTCCTTTTGTGTAAAGTGAGGATATTTCTATCCCTACCTTCCCATTATGGTTTCTTTTTTAACCTATGGGTTACTTAGAAGACTGTTTTAAAATTTCCGAATTGGTGCTTTATGTCAGTCTTTGCAACTTTATGGAGACCTGTTTCTTTTCATACATGTTTCAGGTGTGTTTGGAAGCAAGGGGTAGTCTCTGGTTGCGTCCTTGTCTATGTTTTTCCTTCAGATTGAGCTTGCTAATTGTGTTCTTTAGATGTTATGTATCTTCACTGATATTTGATTTTTTCGTTCTCAGTTACTGGTAGAGATGTGTTAAAATCTCCCACTATGGTGGCAAATGTATGCATTTCGCCTTACCTTTTTGTTTATTTTTGCTTTTTGAAGTTATGGTATTAGATGCATAGAATTTAGAATTTTTAGGTCTTTCTGATGAATTGAACCTTTTATTATTATGTGTTTATTTTCTTTCTCTCTTGTAATATTTTTTGCCTCAAAATTTATTTTGTCTGCTCTTAATATAACCACATCTGCTTTCTTTTGGTTATTTTTATGGCATATCGTTTTTAAAATCCTTTTCTTTCTAATCTTTCTATGTCTGTAGTTTTTTGTTTTTTTTTTTAAAGATTGGCACCTGAGCTAATATCTGTTGCCAATCTTTTTATCTTCTTTTTCTCCCCAAATCCCCCCAGTACATAGTTATGTATTCTGATTGTAGGTCACTCTGGTTGTGCTAATGTGGGATGCCTCCTCAACATGACTGGATGAGCGGTCCCATGTGCGCGCCCAGGATCCAAACCGGTGAAATCCTGGGCTGCTGAAGCAGAGCATGCGAACTTAACCACTCCGCCACGGGGCCAGCCCCTGTCCATATGTTTTAGCTACATTTGGAGTAAACTGCATATGGCTAGATTTTTAAAAACTTTACCTGACGGGGATAGCCCTGTGGCCAAGTGGTAAAGTTCACGTGCTATGCTTTGGCAGCCCAGGGTTTTGCCGGTTCGAATTCTGGGCACGGACATGGCACTGCTCATTAAACCACGCTGAGGTGGCATCCCACATGCCACAACTAGCAGGACCCACAACTAAAAATATACACCTGTGTACAGGGGTCTTTGGGGAGAAAAAGGAAAAACAAATCTTTAAAAAAAAAAATTTACCTGAGAATGTAGTCCATTTACATTTATCATGTTACTGATGTATTTGGATATACTTCTGTCAACTTATTTTGTACTTTAAATTTGTCCAGCTTGTCATATATTTCAGTTTTTTTCTCTTTTTGCCTTTTGGATTAATGGAAGTTTTTTTTTTCCTTACTCTCCCTCAAGAGGTTGAAAGTTGTATACAGTATTTCTGATTGTTTATGTTTAGTTTATAAATTTTAAAATACATACTTAACAAAGTTTGAAAATAATCAATATCTTTATTCTCCTCCTGGAAAGAACAAGGACCTTAGAGAGCTTTGACTTGTTTATGTGCCTTTGTTGTGCCAAATTTTAGTTCTACCTTGGTTTTTTTTTTAGCACATAAATCAGAATTATTATTATTGTCTTAAAGTTAATATTTGTTATAGTTACCCACGTTATTTACCATTTTCTTTGTGTTACCGTACACATTTGCCTGTCAGATTCTCATTCCACATTTATTTTTCATCTTCCTGAAGTGCTATCTTTTAGAAACTCTTTTAGTGAGGGTCTGTGAGTAGTAACTTCTCTCAGTTTTTGTCTGAAATTATCCTTGTGTCAGCCTCATTCTGAAGGATGGTTCAACAGAGTGCACGCATCTCGGTTGACAGCGTGTCTCTCAGCACTGGCAGTGACCACTCCACTGGCAATCCTTCCCTTTTGGGGAACTTGCCTTTTCTTCTAGCTGGGTTTTAAATCATCTCTCTGCCTTTGGTGTTTTGTATCTTAACTGTGTTTAGGTGGAGCTTTCTTTTTTTTTTTTTTTTAAAGATTTTATTTTTTCCTTTTTCTCCCCAAAGCCCCCCGTACATAGTTGTGTATTCTTCGTTGTGGGTCCTTCTAGTTGTGGCATGTGGGACGCTGCCTCAGCGTGGTCTGATGAGCAGTGCCGTGTCCGCGCCCAGGATTCAAACCAATGAAACACTGGGCCGCCTGCAGTGAAGTGCGCGAACTTAACCACTCGGCCACCGGGCCAGCCCCTAGGTGGGGCTTTCTTTTTATTTATCCTGCATAGATATTATTGTAAGGATTTATGGCTTTTACACATTTTTAAAACTTCTCAGCCATTATCTCTGAATAGGACTTCTCACCCATTCTGTATATTCTCTTCCTCTAGAAGTCAGAAGAGACATATATGAGACCCTCTCACTCCAGCCTTCTTTGACTTTTAAACTCTTTCGTATCTTCCATCTCTTTGTTTCTCTGAAATACATTCTCAACTTCTTCAGATCTCTTTTCCAATTGAGTAATTCTGTCTTCAGCAGTGTCAAATCTACTATTATTCAAACTATTCATAGATTTTTAAATTAATGCTTACATTTTTCATTTTTGAAGTTTTACTTAGTTCTTGTTGAAAACTGCCTGGTTAGTTTTGATAGTTAGTCAGTCTCTTGTTCCTTATACTTTGACTCATTGTGCTATTTCTACATAACTAATGAGAATCACTTTGTTTACCATGAATGAAGAGTTGCTGCCGTTTCTGACTTTCACTAAAGCCTGTCTGCAAAGTTCAAGGAAATCAAACATTTGAGTTTTTGTTATCTGTACCAGAAGAGCATTGTGCCTGAGGAAATACTTCATTTCATCAGCTGTCTCATGTAACTCCATTCCTCTGCCTTTTCTAACACGCTAGAGAAGAAGGCAGACCCCTTAGAGATGTTTGTAGTGCATGATTTGTATTCTTCTCACCTTTTTTTTTTGCCAGTGACAATCTTTGTGTGATATTTTCTTTTGTTTTATTTTAAACAGAATGCCCATAATGCTACGTAGTTCGAACTGTGTTCTCACAGGAAAAACGCCAGCAGAATTTGCCAAACTGAATGAATGTCCGTTAGATCCAGGTAGGTGTGATTCCTCGGATTTACCCCCTTTCCTTTTCTTTTTTGCTTTTGTTTTACTGTTGATGTTGTTTTAGTTTTTCTTTGGAGGAAGATTAGCCCTGAGCTAACATCTGCTGCCAATCTTCCTCTTTTTTTTTCGCTGATGAAGGCTGGCCCTGATGTAATATCTGTGCCCATCTTCCTCTACTTTATATGTAGGATGCCTGCCACAGCATGGCTTGACAAGCAGTGTGTAGGTCCACACCTGGGATCCAAACCAGCGAACCCTGGGCCGCCAATGCAGAACATGTAAACTTAACTGCTGCGCCACCGGGCTGGCCCCTGTTGATGTTGTTTTAACATTTTTCTGCAAACGCAATAGCAGCCTTTCTGCTGTATGATGAACTTGAACTTGGATAAAACTTCATTCATAAAACTTCTGGAAATTTGGCTCTAACTTTATTCTATTACTCTGTATTTCTGAAAAATATGCTATTTCCTCTTTTATTTCAAGTTTAAAACTTTAATACTCAAGTTCTGAGGTATTGCTATGGTTTGTCAGTCTTTTCTTTGTCTCTGCTCAATGGTTTCTTTTGGTATGCTTACAAATTCAAGAATAATCTCACACTTATTTGTCTAGCTGGACTGAACAGACTCAAATAGCTCACTGCAGATGGGTTTAAATGCAGTAAAGGGGCAAAAAAATGAATCTTGTAAGTTTTTAACAATTATGTTTTCTGTACTGTTTCTAGGCAGTTTCTTTTGTAAAGTTTCAAGCTTTACGTTTAACAGAGAGCTTCTTTTAATTCTTTAACTCATGTTTCACATTGATTTAATTTATAGTTACTTTAATCTCATTCCTTTGAAGTTGCATTAATGTAGACTCCAAGAAGGTTTTGGAAAGACCTTAACAAGGTAACTTTACTAGACTATAGTAAAATGTTGTGTAAGTCAAATATGTTGCCTTTTTTTTGCTTATATGCTGCAGGTAAAATAAAGTCTCACTTTATCTTATTCTGAATTGTGTGCAAAAAATGTGTGATAATGTTTTATGAGTTTTATTGAATATAGAATATTATTTTGGAAGCCTAATCTTACTCTACCATTGTCACTGATTTGTTAGAAAACTTAGAGCGAATTTCAGTTTATATTAAAGATTGTTGGTATTTTTGTGCTTAAGAAATCTAAGGAGTAATTTTTTCACATTTTTCACTTGCCTCTTATGTATGGCAGATGCTAATGCTACATAGACCTATAAGATGCATTCCCTGTTCTCAAGAAGTTTAGTGTCTTATGGCTCATTTGTGTAAAATCGGGTGCTGACTGTCATCCAGTCATGAGACAGTATCAGCAAAGCCCTTCAAGTTAAGTGGTGCCAGCGCCGTGAAGCAGTGGGAGCGTGTTCTCTAATTCAGGAGATTACTAAATCACGCTGAGGAATGGGTGGTGAAGCTTTTCTTGTTTCCTTTGGGCAGGTGGCTACTTCATCGTTAAAGGAGTAGAAAAAGTTATTCTTATCCAAGAGCAGCTGTCTAAGAACAGGATCATCGTGGAGGCTGACAGAAAAGGCACGGTCGGTGCTTCGGTTACCAGGTATGGAGAGCAGAGATGATGCCCTTAAGAAATATTGTTAATTCCTTTCATATCAGATGGTGCTCTTTCAATATGAGTAACCAGTTATTTCTGATAACAGGCAGCATAATATTCAAACTACCTTTGTTTAATTTATTGTATAAGTCTGTAAGTGTAGAATATTGATTTAAGATTTTCCGTGATGAAAGTGTGAGACATTATTTGAAAGGCAACTTGTTATTTTATTCAAGTTGAATTTTATGTTTATTCATAGCATTAAAGGAACTTGTAAAAAAGAAATAGAAAACCACTCTTTAGTTTTTCATGTTCCTTTTCAGTCTTTGACCATTTTACATATGTACATCTACATCGAAATAATCAGTATTTTATACTAAACATTTAATGAATTATATAATGGACTTAACATCTTATTGTTAGTTTCCTAGACCAGACTCTTTCACAGTGTACTCATTTTTCTACCACAGCGTCCCTTGTATTACCCCCATAACTTCTTTTCTCTGGTTTATTATCATGTAATTTGAAATTTGAATGTTAATGAGTTCTGGGAATTAAAAACCTTGTGGCATAGTTAAGATGTCAGTGTGCAGGGCCAGCCTGGTGGCGTAGTGGTTAAGTTTGAGCACTCCACTTCAGCAGCCCAGGGTTTGTGAGTTCAAATCCCGAGTGTGGACCTACACACCACTCATCAGGCCATGCTGTGGTGGCCTCCCACATATAAAATAGAGGGAGATTGGCACGGATGTTAGCTCAGTGAGTCTTCCTCACACACACAAAAAAACACATGTCAGTGTGGAATAGGGTTTCTCTTCTGACAACCTATAATGAACTGCTTAACTCGGACTTTCTGCATTTTTCTTTCTGATGAAGAGGCAGCTAACAATAATGGCGATTTATTGAGCAGTTACTAGAAGCCAGGCAGTATTCTAAGTGCTTTACATTTATTGTTTAATTGTCACCTCAGCCCTCCAAGATAAGTAGTAGTATCTCCATTTCACAGCTGAGTGACAGGCCTTGAGGTCAGGGTGCCATCAATCATCAGAGGTAGCCAGCATTTGAACCCAAGTCTAATAGTTCTACAACCCGTGTCTTCCCACTGTACACACCTTTTGGAGCCAGGGCAGTTGGGATCTGAATCCCGGAGTTGTTGTATAGCAGCTATGAGGCACTTGGTCTCCATGCTCGGTTTCCTCATCTGGGATCTGGAGACACCACTTCAAAGTGAGTGTTAGTATGTAGGAGATTAGGGCTGATACAAGTAGAGTGAGTAACAGCACAGTGTTCATGGCAGGGGATCGGTCTGTGTTACTGTTGTGGTTGATTAAAGCTTGGGAGTGTTTTTAAATCCATTAGGAATTTTGTAGGTAATAGAGATACCAGTAAAGAGAGGTTCCCTAGTTTCTTTTGGCTTCACAGTAATACCAAGACTGAGGTATGTTTTATTGGATTATAGTTTAAAAATTCATAGTATAAAGGTTGTAATCTATCACAATCTTAATAAAAAAAATTCATAGTATATAAATTCATTTCTTCATAGTTTTCTCATTATGGCATAAGCTCATTTTGAGGTTTTCTCTTCAGATTTATGAAATTGATCATGAATATGTCCCACAGTGGATCAAAGCAATGCAGCACAAAGTGAAGCAGATCAAAATGAATTGGTGATTGTCACTCATTCACCCACAAAACTTCCACCATAATCTCGAAGCTAAAGAAGCTTTTATACTGTTTTAAAATGTTCATGGAAGTGTCAGGAGAGGAGTTGTGCATCTTTAAAAAGCACTTGTTAGAAAGGATCTTACCAACCATTATTGATCAGTTGAACCTTACTGATTAATCATATGCCATGTTACTAGCTTGAAACTAAGTGGGGATGCAGCTTAACCAACTTATGTTTCCTTGTAGCTCCACCCATGAGAAAAAGAGCAGAACTAATATGGCTGTGAAACAAGGACGATTTTATTTGAGGCATAATACTTTGTCAGAAGATATACCCATTGTAATCATATTTAAGGTAAGACTGTGTGTATCTGCTGAAAATTATAAAAAATTCTCCAGCTTATTTGCATGTGTAATTAGAAATTTGGGCGCTGGCCCCATGGCCAAGTGGTTAAGTTTGTGTGCTCTTCTTCGGCAGCCCGGGGTTTTGCTAGTTTGGATCCTGGGCGCAGACGTGGCACCACTCATCAGGCCATGCTGGGGCAGCCTCCTACATAGCACAACCAGAGGCACTCACAACCAGAGTATACAGCTATGCACTGGGGGGCTTTCGGGAGAAGAAGAAGAAGAGGAAGAAGAAGAAAAGATTGGCACCTGAGCTAACATCTGTTACCAGTCTTAAAAAAAAATAAGAGACATTAGAAGTCAAAATTAAAAACCTAGGCACTGAAAAAGAGGAAGATTAGAAAAAAAAGAAATTTGGAGGATGTGAAGTTCTAGGAGTAGAAAGATTTATGGCATAGATAAGTTGTCAGTCATGTAATATATTTCCAATTAAAAGCTAATAAGACCAGGGGTCAGATATTTTTAAAAGCAGTAATCTATTTTTTTAAATAGATACATTATAAAAAGTTCCAAAGATAAAACAGGGCATATAGTGATGAATAAGCCTCCCACCCACCTGTGCCTGACCACATGGCTCCACTCCCCAGAAACTAGCTTCTTGTGCATGTTTCTAGAGATAGTCTGTGCATATACAGGCACGTAGTATATGGTAGGTTTTTATTCTGTTTTGTTTTTTACTTACATACATTGCACACTGTTTTGCACTTTGCTTTTTTTTTTGTAACTTACATCTTAGAGATAGTGTTATGTTAGTTCATACAGAGCTACTGCATTCTTTTGAACAAACTTCCATTTATGGGTGTATCGTAATTTAACTCCGTCAGTGGACGTATACACTCTTACTGTTATAAAACTGCTGTAATGTCATGTTACACGTGGGCAGCAATATCTGTAGGCTAAATTCCTAGCAGTGGAATTTTCTGGGTCCAAGAGTATGGACCAAGTTCATTGTTCTTTTTTATGGACTTCCGGACTCTGGTGATTTTCTGCATCAACACAAATCTTCATTCTACAACTGTATTTTTTTTTTTCAGCTTCTTTGTGAGTATGTTGGCTTAGAACCTAAAAGACGTTTTCCCATGGAGGTAATGTTTAAATGGTGTAGTCTTTTCAGATAATTGCCTATTAGCCCACTTAACCTGCTCTGAGACTTAAATATTATATCCATTCTGTGAATAAATTGTAGTATTCGACATTAGACAAAGCAGAAAAATAGTTGGCATTATGTGATAACAATTCTCCCTCAGTATGTGCAGATTCTATATTTGCCAGTTCTCCTACTTGCTAAAATTTATTTTAACCTCCAAATCAGTACTTCTGGTGCTTTTACAGTTATTCGTGCGTGCACATGTGCCGAGCAGCTAAAAACTTGAGTCATCAACAGGCCCGTTCCCAGCTGAGGTCAAATGCTCCGCCTTTGCGTTTCAGCTCTCATCCTATAAACAGTGCCCTTTTTGAGATCTGTTTATTGCCATGTTTTTTGCATTTTTGTGCTTTTCGTTGATGATTTTGCTGTTTAAAATGGCCCCTGAGCATAGTGCTGAAGTGCTGTCTCGTGTTCCTAACTGCAGGGAACGTGATGTGCCTTGTGGAGGAAATGCAGGCGTTAGGTACACTTCAGGTGTGAATTACAGGGCTGTTGGCTGTGAGTTCAGTGTTAGGAATCAACTATATATATTAAATAAGGTATTTTTAACTGGAAACACACATAAAACAAGGTTCTTATTGATCAGTTGAAGAAAATGTAACAGAATCTCACAGGAGCCTAACTGTGTCGGCGTGGAGCAGTGCTTCCGGATTGGTTGACCCAAGCATTTTCAGCAGCTTCGTGGAACATGGCTGCCATGGGTAACGATAATCCACTGTATGCGGGTGTGAAAGGAATTTTGATGACTGGGTAGATTGGAATAAAGAACTCAGATTATTCGAGGAAATACTGAAGAGATACCGGGAGCCTCAGATAATTTTAGAGGTTGGTAATACTCTTTTCTATCATTTAGTTTCACTTCAGAGTTAAATATTTCTGTTCAGCAGTTGTTATGATAGTAGAAATATTTTGGGGGATGCAGTGAGAGAAAACAGAGGAGCAGATCCTCTGAGGTGGAATTAACAAAGTTGGTTGAAAAAGAAAAACATTTGGAGATAAGCCTCAGAGGAGTAAGAAAGAAGGAGTTGAGTTGAACCTGTCCTGTTAGAGTTGTAACCAGGTACCAGAGTGCCGGAGACAGGGAAGGTGGACCTTCTCACGTCAGGCTGGTGTTGGGGGCCAGGCTGTGTGCCTGATTGTTCATAGGCATCAAATGGATGTTGACAAGTCGTGTTCTTGAACTCAGGAGATACCCATATTCGAATGCAGTTATGTGAAGGAGGTTCTAGGCAATTTTCTGTGGGTTTAATATAGCTTAATGTGCTTTTGACTTCTCTACATGAGATGGTGCCATGTATTTTCTTTTTAGAATGACAATCATAAAAGCAGGAGCATTATATGTGGGGGGCCAGAGAGAATTCTTAGTTATACTTTTTAGTGCCTTTATTCAAGGTTTTTTTTTAAGCACAGAAGTAATTTTGGCTTTTCTTGTAGGGATCGCACGGTATCCAGTGTAGTATCTTGTGTATGTTAGTGATGTTCAGTAGATAAAGAAAATTTTATCTGTGTAGAATTACATCTCCAGCAGAGGGCACTATGTTCCCATGCATCAAAAGGACTTCTTTGAATGTCTACAATGCATGAAGATGCACAGGACTGCTTTCCTTAGTCCCAAAATTATAAATTAACTATACATAGACTCTTATATCACTCACATGGAAAATGAATTACTAGACACATGCATGCATTAAAATCAGAAAACCTTTATTAAATACTTCCTTTTTTGGCTAGGTGGCAAAAGTTTGATAAGACACTTTCTTCTGTCAAATTTGTTTAATATTTATGTTGTATATGTATACATATATAGAACTGACTTAAATCCTTTTTATAGTGGGGCTATGAATTAACAGTGTACATTTTTATGTAACCAGTAGTTGAGATTTCAAACTTACCCATTTCTGATTATAAAACAGTCCTTGCATTGTAAAAATTTAGAAAGCCACTGAAAAATATAACTACAATTTTGGATAAATTTTTCTAGGCATTTTTTCCCTTTCCTTTTGTAATATACACATCGATTTTATTTTTTCACTTAAAAATGAGTTGTGAATAGCTTTCCATGTCTATAAATATGAATCTACTTCATTACTTTTAGAAGGTGTTGTGTAGAAATTACATGTGTGTGTTATAATCTATAGTCAATTTCCTGTAGTGGGTCATTTAGGTGTCATTTTTTTCCCCCAAGTTTTCACTCTTATACACAACCCTGGGTGTCCTTATACATACATGTTTGTGCATGTTGCTGATTATTTTGTGAGACTTAATTCCTGGGAGTGGATTAGATCTTTTTTTAAAAACTTGGTACGTGTTGTCATATTTTCCTCTCAAAACGTATCCGTTACATTCTAATCAGCAGTGTATAAGAATTGAATATTTTTAAATTTTCAGTTCATAGTTTTCACTGTGAATTTTCAGTTTAAATTTCAGTCGCTTATTTTGGTCTCCTCCTGTAAGGATATTTCAATAATCTGATGGAAACTTGTTTGATAACCACTATTTAGACTTTTACATCTGGGAGGCAGCATAGAGTATTGGATAGCTTAGAATCAGACAAATCTAGGTTAAATCCCAGCTTCTCTACTTATTACCTTTGTGACCTTAGGCACATTTCCCAATCTCTTTGTGTCTTGGATAATTTATCGATAAAGTGAGAATTTCACGTAAGAGGGTTGTTGTGAAGAACAAATGAGTTAATATATTTTTTGAAAAGTGAGACTGCCTGGAAAGAGGATGCTGTTTCTCTTTCCTTAGTTCTCCTTGCACATTTACTGAGAAGCCCAGGAAAGTAAACTGGGATACCAGGAAAATCACATCATTTCTCTTTCTGTGTTGTGTGGCCCTAACACAGACCTTGACAGTCATTAGGACTTGATGGTTGTTGATTGTAACCAACAATTGGCTAAAAGTGACAGAAGCAGCAGGGTTTCCAGATTTCATGCTGAGTCTGAATATGATGGATCAAGCTTTTAAGAACTAGATCAGCCTTATTTATGGACTTGAATCACTACAAAGGTTCTCCTGCCCATGAATCTTCCCCACTTTGCGTTTTGTATTCCCAAGTCTTCAGCAGTTGTGCTGTGGTGGCATCTGGAGTCCGAAAGTTTTTACAGGAAAGAGGATCAAATTTCAAGGGTGCTGGGCACTATTTCTTGGAAACCAACTTACATTGAAATTTTTGATCTTTAAAGAGAAAAAAATCACAAAGCTATAGAGGGCCATCACAGTTCTTTTGTTATCTGCTAGGACTACTTTTGGTAATAAATTGACTTCTATCTACTTTAAAGCAAAATTAGAGATTTCTGAATACGAGCTATTTTAAGAAGTTTTTTCCTTTCCCTCCTTCACATAATATATTTCAGCGTATCACCATTAGCCTGCATATTGTTCTCTTCTGCTTATTGGTATTTTTTCTGTCTTTAAAAGTCACACTTGCAGTCACATTTAGTGGATATCCAAGGAGAGGACTTCATGCCTCTTGTTAAGGAGCACTGCCCTTATTTTTGTTCTTTCTTATTGCTGATTCCCAGACTGAGTGATCTTCTGCTGAAACATATTGTCTCTGCTATTTTTTCATGAGGTTATTATACAGCATTCACTTCTGGCTTATTAGTTAGGTGAAATGATTTCAGATATCTAGAGTACAAAGAGTTCCATATAAAGCTAGTTTTCAGATGTCTAAATTATGTCTGGAAAGCAAAATGGTTGGGCATTTTGCTGTTGTTTCCATAGCAATATGTCATTTATTTGAGCTGTGACTTCTGAAGGCTACATAGTCATCAAGTCAGCTTGGTCTTTGGAGTTGGAGCACTTTTGGTGATAATCTGAGTTATCCCCCTGTATTTCAGCGACCTGATATAGGAAGAGTTTAGTCCTTTTAAAGGAAAGCTTTGCCACTGATCATTCTTTCTGCACATATGGTGTCATTTACCTTGTGCTTGGCATATCTTTGCTTCATGGCTTAGAAATGTTTGGAGGGCCTGAGCAGTCTGTTTAGATCTATGTTAGGCCACTCGAGAATTTTATGCAATTATAAAATTACTGCTTAGATTCAGCATCAGAACAACTTGAAGTGGCAATCCATATGTTAAATGAGGAAAGACTTTTTTGTTGTTATTAAACACCAAAATGTGCAATCAAGTATATAGTCTTTTTCACCTGGAGATTACTGAACTAAAAATTAATTATTAAAATAATCTAGGTGGCCTTCAGTTCAGATGATTTGGGTGTTAACATGCCTAAAGAAAGGGGGCTGATCTAGAGAGCTACTGCCATTTCAGCTCTAGGTTTCTAAGTGTGTCTCAGTGCGACCTCCTCCTGCTCTGTCGTTTTGCGTGTGTGGTTAGGTATCTGTCCCATATAGATCTTTCAATGTTTGGGCTTTCCTCTGAGAATAGAACTGCATGGGCTACAAAGTTTTATGTCAAAGATTTTAGAGAAAGCTGATTAGAATCTACTGCAAATTGGTATTGTTTTTCTTATATTTCGATTTCATTGAAACTCATATAACATTATTTTGAGAGGTTGACAGATAAAAATTAACTTAAATTTAATTAGCTTTTTACAGGGAAATCTTCTCTTCTGATATTTGTAACTGGCTGCGTGCAGACCGAGGAGAAAGTGTAGATAGTTCTGCATACACGCCATCACCCTCGGAGTAGATGCAATGCAATGTGCTTGATCTAAGGAGAATCCAGCTTGTTTTTCATTTGTTTGAAAATTAGAACGGATCATTTTTTAGGATTGCTCTTCTTTAATCTATGAAAGGTTAATGAATGTGTGTAATTTTTAAATAGTGGAGTTTGTGTCTAGTGTCCATTTGAATAAACACATCATATCAAATTAGAGATAAAAATATGGAAAAATTAAAGTCCAAAAAAAGGGATTTGTGTCCCAAGAACTTCTTTATTTGTTCACTAAACAAAAAAATTTTTGGACAAAACAAGTTATACACTTAAAATTTTTTTTTAAGTTTAAATAGTAAATTTAATTCCAAAAGTTGGTCTGTTAGTTATCTGTGCTGTGTGACAAATCAGTGCAGTCTATGTTGATCAGGGCTTTGGGGGATGTGTGGCTGAGTGGTCCCGGCTCAGGCTCTTTCCTGAGTGGAGTTGTCAGCCAGGGCTGCCGTCATCTGAAGGCTGGATCGGAGCTGGAGGGTTTGTCTCCGTGATGGCTCTTGCACGTGATACCATAGCTTCTCACCCCTGGGCCTCTCCGTAGACTGCGTGAATGTCTTCCTGACACAGCTGCTAGCTTCCCCCAGAGGAGCCCTCTGAGAGAGCAAGCAGGAAGCGACAGTGTCTCTTAGGATGGAGCCTCCACAGTCGAACACTGCCGTTTCTACTTCTTTTCTGTAGAAGTGGGTCATTAAGTTTAGCCTACACTCGAGGGGAGGAGAATTAGTGTTCACCTTTTGAAGAGAGTGTTGAAGAATTGGTGACCTTCTTTAAAACCACCACAGTTGGCGTAAAAGGGATAGAACAGATATTTAGCTTCCCCTCAAATCTTCAAAACTTTCAGTAAGTTTCCATCTGATCCTGAAGTATCCAAACTGAATTTACAGAATGCAGACTACTAAAACTCAAATGTAGAATTGTAGAATTTTGAGCTGGAGGGGATCTGGTCGTGCCCTCTCATTACAGAAATGAAAACACTGAGGTGGAAGAGGTGATGTGACAGTGGTGGTTGGAGAGTCTGTGGTTGACGTTCCATCAGACCTCTCTCTCGACTTTGAAGAGATGCCCTTGCCGTTGTGCTCAGGGCAGTGTCCTTGGTGTTCTGTGTTGGAAGCTGGGGTTTGGTTTTCCCTTTCTCTCTCTCGGCGTGGCGAACTGAGAACGAGAGCATTGGAGCCTGACGCGACAGTCCTCCCTGCTTCAGTGTCTCTGCATAGCTAAAGGAGAATTTTAATGCAAACATAACTTTTCCCTTAACTTCTAAGGGGCAGATTATTTCCCTGCCAAGAGAGGTTTAGGGAGATTATGCTCTGTTCCTTGATATGGCAGAATTCCAGGCAAGTGTGTGAAGGAGTGAGCCTCGGTGCCATATGGAACTACGAAGATCTACACTGCTGGCTGCCACCTTGAAACACTTAAGTGGGTTTCTTAAACCTGTTAAGTGTGTTCTTAGTTTTTAAACAAATCTCTTACAATCTGTATAAAGTATAACTTGATGTCCCTAGAATAGTGAGGTAAAACATCTCTTAGCAAAAATTGTTTTAGCCTGAATGTGAATGATTTGGCAATTCTCAGAAAAATTAATCTTTTGACAAAAGTAATTGGGGTTCTGTTTATTTTCAGCAATGCACGTTTTCACATTTACTGCTTTTTGGCTGTTTTGTTTAATTTTTTTCAGTTTGCCTCTGTAATGGTGACCAGCGTCTGCACTATACTTCCTGCCTCCTTTTTTCATGATGAAACTTGTAGGATATTTAAAAATTTTAGAAGATAGTACACATGCACAAAGTGCTTGAGAATGTTTGTTTTCCTCTTCCTAATCAAAATTTCTGTTTCAGGTTCTTCTGCAGCTTGGGCTATGGCTGCCAATGCCAGATGGCACCGTTTCTGAGAAAAGAGCTAGCTTTTGCTTAGAAGTAATACCCACAAACAATGCCAAATTAGCATAAGCAAATGTCAGTGAGTTAACACAAAGCCAACACTCTTTCTATCTTTTCTTTCCTTCCTAGGCCATGGGTGTTGAGAGTGACCAGGAAATTGTGCAGATGATTGGAACAGAGGAGCACGTGATGGCTGCATTTGGACCCAGTTTGGAAGAGTGCCAGAAAGCTCAGATTTTCACACAGATGCAGGTGTGTCTTTTCATCTTGTCCTTTGCTATGAAAGGGAATTGGAGATTTAATGCTGCTCATTGATAAAGCATCCGATGCAATGACTTTTTGGGGTGTGGATTTGGGAGGGGTGTTGGGGAGATGGGAGGAATGTTAGAGATGCTTCTTTGACTCATTTTTTTTTAGGGATTAAAGGGAGGAGTTTGTCTAGATAAGTTTTTAGCCTATGGCATCTAACTTAGAAGGCGGATATGTGGCCAGTAGGCTTTTGTTCTGATACAATAGCAAGTACTCTTTTTTCCTTATTTGCCTGAGTGATATGTTTTTTTTAAACTACAGCAACGCTAGCGTAAAAGGTTTTTTTTTTCATGCATTTCTTCTTATTATCACTTTTTATTCCTTACTTCTAGTTGCTTTCGGCATCCAGTCATATGTAGTCTTTATCCCTTTTCATGAATTCACAGTGTTATCAGCAAGAAAGGCCCAAGATCAGGGACCCCTTTACTACTTCAGAGCCTTCATTGACCTGCTTAGGCACTCCAAGTTGGAACCTGGGAATTTTATGGCAAGACTCAAAGATGAAGATAGGGAGCTACATTTATGCCAAACATAATAAATATAATTGCCCCTCCCTTGCCATGTGGCAGGGAACCCTCATAGCCATACGTAGGGTTTTTATCCCATGTTTGTGAAGTGCTTTGCTGAGTGTAAATCAATAGTGACATTGCTCATAGCCATCCTCAGAGGTAGGAGTTCCCTACGACAGAACCACAATAGACAGTTCTTATTTATCCATATGTACACTCCCTGTTCTGTGGGTTACTTACAACAAGGTATAAATTCCAGGCTGCTTTTTTCTTGCCGCCCAGGATGCTTGTAGAGCCAGCGTTTTGCCACTTAATGTCTGTTAGTGTGTGTTTTGAAAATCAAATCCGTTTTGATATTTTCATAGCCTGAGCCAAACATTTGGGAAGGTTAATTGTCATGTGTAAGTATATTTTACCCCAAAGCACACATCAGCAGGGCTTATTCTCATCACTGCGTTCCTCTTTTTCTGCACTTAGTTAATAGTCAACTCTAGTCATCAGGCAGGCAGCATCCGGAAAAGTTGTTTGGATTTAGGAGAGTCTATTTTTGGTTTTTATTGAAAGTGAAACATTTAGTAAGCATGAATCTTTGTTACAAACTGAAATTATATTGTCCAAGGGTTGCAAGCATATGAAGAGAAAATGCTAAGAAATACCCCAAAATTGGTTCAATTTTGGGAGATACACTCTATCCTGTAAACACTCCATCCTGTAAAGCTGTGTAATGCCCTGAAAGAGCAATTTACCTTAGCCTTACCCCAGTGGATTCAGTGAACTCCATTACTCATTTTATTGCGGACATCATCAGTGTTGGTCAGATAACTCTGGCATCATAAAGCCTTTTGGGCAGGGGCTAAAGAGTGAGTTGGAAAATCATTCATTCATTCCTCTTAAAAAGGTATGGCCAGAAAATTTCAGCTAACTGAATTAGAGAACTTCGGTTAAAAGATGGGGGGAATATACAGTTAGTTAACATAAGAAATACATGTTCCTAACATGAGAAAGTCAAACAGGAAGTGTAAGTTGGAAATGCGTTGTACTCTGTACGCTAGATTAAAGCATAGATTAATATTTGCAACTAATAAGAGGGCACAGAGGCACGTGTGATCCAAAATGATTGATAAGTTGAACATATATTATGAGTTATGACAACATGAATATTTTATGTTGTTCTAAATGCAAATGTAGTGAGTAGACTTTATCTTATACGATAGAACTTTCGATGACGTGGCATAGAACTTTCGATGATGTGGCACGTTAGTGCAGTGCTTCAAACCCGTGTTTTGATTTGTTTTTAATGCCTCCCTTTTCAGCCTCTCCTCCGTTTCTCCTTCTCACAAAGCCTATTTGCTGTATGTTCGTCATGTCCATTTCATTTCGTTGTTGCCGAGGGCTCTGGTTTAGAGAGGAAATTCTTTATTACCTTTTTGGGAGAATACGATGCACTAGGAGTGTCATCTTGGCTTGTTTGTGAATCCATTGGCTCTTACCCCAGCCCTCACACTGTGAAACCCTGACAACATTGTTAGGTAATCCAGGGAAAAGGTGACTTTCTGCTACGTCGGAAGGGATGTTAGGCTGCCCTGTGTTCCTTTAATTCTTCCTAAAAGAAGTGAAGAATCTTTAGCCTCTTTCCCAAGGGAACTAGAAGACCAAAATTTAATGAAGACAACTCGGTTTAGGGAACTGCCTATCTGTGTGTGGCTGCCAGCAGCAGCTGACTAGCTGTATTCAGTTACTTACTGCTAGGCCACTGCAGCAGTGGTGTTTAGAGACCTAGTTTGTCTCATGCTCTGCTGGCCTTTGAACGGGGAAGATCCTAGGGTTCATATCCAAATGTTAGCACAGGGAGTTCCGTGCAGTTCTGGGCACTATACTAGTCATTAGGAATCAAAGCGAAAGATGCCGCAAGGTCTAGTAGGAGACATGTGTAAATAGTGCTTAAAATACAGTGTGATCTGAACACAAACGAAAGTAGTCAATTTTATACATAAAGAGTTAAACGAGCAGAGGAACGGAAGTGGAGTTAGGAAAGGCTTCAGAGAGGAGGTGATTCCTGATCTAGGTTTTAAAGCATAGGAGATTTCCCAGGTGGGTAACTGGGGACAGGAATTCCAGGATAAAGATTCAGGGATCCTAGCCCTTTCTTTTCACTGAAAGCCAGTTGAAAAAAAAAAAAAGGGCATTTTGTTGTTGTTACAAAATAAGAAGAACCACATGATCCTCTTCTTTAAAAACTTTATTATGGGGGCCGAGTGGTTGGGCTCACGCGCTCCGCTTCAGCGGCCCCGGGTTTCATGGGTCCAGATCCTGGGTGCAGACATGGCACCGCTCATCAGGCCACACTGAGGGGGCATCCCACGTGCCACAACTGGAAGGACCCACAACTAAAATATAGAACTATGTACTGGGGGGATTTGGGGAGAAGAAAAAAAAACCACTTTTTATTATGGAAAGATGTCAACATTATACAAAGTGTACAGAATAGTGTTATGAACCCTCATGTACTTAACACCTAGCTTCAACTATCGCAGACACTTTCCCTTTCTTGTTCCATCTGTCTCCACCTACTCCTCACCCATTACTTGATTAGTTTTTAATATTTCATTTTTTTAGGTAAAACTTATACACCAAAATGTACAAATCTTAATTGCATAATTTTATAAGAT
Organism: Equus przewalskii; assembly: GCF_037783145.1. Lineage (NCBI taxonomy): Eukaryota > Metazoa > Chordata > Mammalia > Perissodactyla > Equidae > Equus > Equus przewalskii. The sequence goes on from NC_091859.1 coordinate 30,043,131, forward strand.
ACGGAATATTTCCGTTACCCCAGAAAGTTCCCTCACGCCCCTTCCTAGTCAGTTTTCACTTCCACCCTCTAATTTTTTTCCCACCATTCTGATTTTTTCACCGTAGATTAGTTTTACCTGTTCTAGAAGTTTATATATATGAAATTTTGCAGTGTATATATTTTTGTGTCTAACTTCTTTTGCTGAGCATACTGAGATTCATCCAAGTTGTTCCTTTTTATGTCATTTATCCATGTAGTTTGTTCCCTTATATTGCTGAGTAGTATTCCATTGTATGAATGTACCACAGTTATGTTTTCCTGTTGATGAACATGTGGTTTGTGTCACTGTTTGGCTGTTATGAATAAAGCTGCTACAAATATTCCTGTACAAGTCTTTGCTTGGACAGGTTAGCGTTGCTCTTGGATAAATACCAGGAACAGAATTGCTCGATCAAAAGGCAGTAGTGTATTTAACTTTTGTGAAGTTGGAACTGCCAAACGTTTTTCTAAAGTGATTGTACAATTTTGCAATCCCACTAACAGTGGATGAAAGTTCTGATTGCTTCTTGTCCTCACCAACAATTGATGTTGTCAGTCTTTTCAATTTTAGCCATTCTAGTGTGTGTTTGGTGGTATCTTATTGTGGTTTTAATTTGAATTTCTGATGACTAATGATGTTGGACATTTTTTCATGTGCTTATCAACCTACTTTGTGAAATGTCTGTCCAAATCTTTTGCTTGTTTTTCTTAGTGAGTTGTTTGTCTTTTTATTATTGAATTTGAGTCCTTTTTAAAATATGTATATATATGTATAATATCTGTCTATCTATCTGTCTCCTGGATATAAACTACTTGTCAGATTTATGTATTATGAGTATTTTCTCCCAGTCCATCACTTCCCTATTCATTTTCTTAACTGTGGCTTTTAATGAGCAGTTGTAAATTTTTACAAAATCTAATTATCAGAGGTTTTTTAAATTTGTTTTTCTTTTATGGTTATTGATATCTGTGTCCTATTTAAAGAAGGCTTTGCCTACTCCAGGGCAGGAATATATTCTCCTATGTTTTATTCTAGAAGCTTTATAGTTTTAGTTTTTACATTTAGGTTTAAAATCTGCCTTAAACTAACTTTCTATTTGGTGTGAGGTATGGGTCGAGGTTAGCTTTTTACTTTATGGATCATTTAGTTGTTTCAACACCACTTGTTGAAAAGACTTTCCCTTCTCCGTTGAATTGCTTTGGCATTTTTATAAAAAATCAACTGATATATAATAATGTATAGCTGAAATTTACACAAATTGTTATAAGACAATATGACCTTAATAAAATAACTTTTTTCTTTCCTTTTTCTTTAAATTTTTTTTATTGAGGTTATGATAGTTTACAACCTTGTGAAATTTCAGTCATACCTTATTATTTGTCAGTCAAAATATAGGTGCACCACTTCACCCTTTGTGCCCACCTTCCATCCCTCTTTCCCCTGGTAACCACTAGTCTGTTCTCTTTGTCCATGTATTTGTTTATCTTCCACATATGAATGGAATCATACAGAATTTCTCTTTCTCTATCTGCCTTATTTCACTTAACATAATACCCTCAAGGTCCACCCATGTTGTTGTGAATGGGACGATTTTATGCTTTTTTATGGCTGAGTAGTACTCCATTGTGTATATATACTGTGTCTTCTTTATCCAGTCATCAGTCGATGGGCACTTAGGTTGCTTCCACATCTTGGCTATTGTGAATAATGCTGCAATGAACATAAGGGTGCATGAATCTCTTTGAATTGCTGATTTCAAGTTCTTTGGATAGATACCTAGTAGTGGGATGGCTGGGTCATACGGTATTTCTATTTTTAATTTTTTGAGAAATGTCCATACTGTTTTCCAGAGTGGCTGCACCAGTTTGCATTCCCACCAGCAGTGTATGAGGGTTCCCTTTTCTCCACAGCCTCTCTAATATTTGTTATTTTTTGTCTTGGTTATTTTAGCCATTTTAATGGGTAATAAGGCTAAATCTTAGTGTAATTTTGATTCAAAATAACTTTTAAAAAAAATAAGTTGACCATAAAAGTGTGGGTTTATTTCTGGAGTTTTTATTGTCTTCTATTGATCTATTTGTCTTATCCTCTGCCAGTGTCACACTGTCTTCATTACTGTAGTTTCATCATTGAAATGAGGTGAGGTAAATCCTCCAACTTTTCTGTCTCAAAATTGTTTCAGCTGATCCAGGTCTTTGCATTTCTGTGTAAATTTTAGAATCTAGAATTTTAGAGTCAATTTTTGATTTTTAAAAAGCCTGTCAGGAGTCTAATTAGCAATTATGATGAATCTATTGGTCAGTTTGGAGAGAATTTTAACAGTAAGCCACCTTAACACTATTAAATCTTCCAGTCAATGAAACTTGACATAACTCTCAATTTATATAGGTTTTATTTTCTCTGAGTAATGTTTTGTAGCTTTCAGGATAGAGGTCTTACGTGGTATGATTCCTTTTTGAAGGTAAAAAGTACTACCCCAACATGTTCACTGTGGTCTAGGGTCTCTCTGGGTGGAGGATTGATGGCTGCTTTATATATATTATACTTTTTTATATATTTATGTATAATTATTCTCTAAATTTCCTACAGTATTCATGTAGCAATTTTATAGGAAGAAAACTTTATAAAATAAAAAGGGAACCAGTGTATTGCTATTTTGTCATTGATTCATGACAAATGTTGATTTTTTTTTGCTGAGGAAGATTCGCCCAGAGCTAACATCTGTGCCAGTCTTCCTCTATTTTTTAGTACATGGGCTGCCAGCACAGCGTGGCCGCAAACAGAGTGGTGTAGTTCCACACCCAGGAACTGAACCTGGGCCACTAAAGCAGAGTACGCTGAAGTTAACCACTAGGCCACCAGGGCTGGCCCTTAAATGTTGATTTTTGACTAGTCCCAGTGTAGCTTTCTCTATAACCAGTGTTCTTGTCTTTTTTGCTTGTAGTGTTTAAGTATGGGTAGGTGCTTAATACATTCTCTCTGATGGTGTCCTTCAAACGTTATTATAATATATGCTGTTCTTTTATAGGCGTTAAAATATATAGGGAACAAAGTAAGAAGGCAAAGGATGTGGGGAGGTGGACCAAAGAAAACCAAAATAGAAGAAGCAAGAGAGCTCCTGGCGTCTACCATCCTGACCCATGTGCCAGTGAGTAACCCCTTTACAACTGTGAATAATGGTCATTGTGGGGTGCGTGCGTTTCTGTTCAAGAATTTTGAATACATGTTTACATTATTTAAAGTCTAGTTCCTTAAGAAAAGGGAATCCTAGAGAGGGCTGGACTGCCCCCCGCAAATAATCTTCATGATCAATAATTTGTCTGCACTCAGAGAAGCTTCCTGTATTGCATCTTCATCTGATTCTCTTTGTTCTGTCGTGGTTCTTCTTTCAATCTAAAATTATAATTTTTTTATATTTGTACATATATTAGCGCCACTCCTAGATTTCATGGTTTCGAAGGACAGAGATGGTATCTTAGATGTTTTTAAGTAAGCTTACAGTGCCTTGCCCGTATGGACGCTTTTTTTTATTGTGGTAAAATATACATAAAATGAAATTTACTGTGTTTAAGTGTAGCGTTCTGTGGCATTAGGTGCATTCTCATTGTTGTGTTACCATCACTACCGTAGATGCTTGTTAAAATACTGGATGGGTTCGTCTCCTACACCTTGGATTCTGGAGTTCACGTTGTCCAGCCTCCGTCACTTGCTGTGAAGATGCTCAGGTCCAGACAAGCTAGATGACTTGCCTTGTCACTCAGCTGCTTAGTGGTCAGCGAGAGGGTTAGAATCTTATCTTCTGACCCTTGAACCAGTGCTTAATGTTTATTTTTTATTAACTTGAAACAGTTGGGCCATGTTGGCAAGAGCCATCCTTCCCCCACTCCCATTTAATAGATATGCTACTCTTTCTAAGTCATACAATTATTTGTTAGACTATCTTGTCAATCAAATAGCTGGTTAATGATAAGTTACCATGTGTTCTATTCATGAATGATTTAGTTCAGGGATTGCAAACTCTACCTTCAGGGGCTGATTATAAATAATGAGAACTGGTGAGATCTGTGGAAGTGGTCAGTGACCACCTAAAAGCATTCAGATTCAGTTTTCTTATTTTGGAACACCTTATTAGCCAAATAATGGGGGTCTCTGCCTCTGCCCTTTGGCTGCTGTTTGTTTGTGTGTATCCTTGATCTAATTCAAAGAATTAGAAAGTCTTAATGTTAAAGCTGGGTCTGAACCGAATTTTCAACTTTTTTGGATGATTGGAAAAACAGTTTGAAACTCAAAATAGCAAAAATGAGTAGCGGAAATAAGAAGGGCTTTGGAGCCAGGGAGATAGGAGTTCAAATCCTGCTTTCTTGCTCCTAGATGATTTTCTTTGGGCAAATCTTATCTTTTCTAAGCTTCAGTTTTCTCATCTGTGCAGTGAAACCAATACTACTTCCTGACAGAGTTGTCGTGATGATTCAGTGACACGATGTACACAAAGCTCATGGCTTCCCAGCTCCCCACGATGGCCAAAGAGTCTCTCTTAGGGTCTCACTTACCTTTGTGTGATAACTGAGGAGAACTTTTGATTAATTAAAGAGCCTAGCTGATAAAATGCTGGCTAAAATGACATTTATTTACTTAAATTGATAAAGCTAAACACGGGCACTTTTATGTGGTTGCAGCAGGCCTAAACTACCATTTTAAAAGTTTTGTTGTACATAATTCAGTGAGAAGTAAAGCCAGAGTAGATAAACCAAGAAAAAGACCTTCATTTTCCAGAATGGTTTAGGACAGTATTTACCTAAGTGTAATATTGGAGATGATTTTAGGTAATACAGGAACATTTTTATTTAAATAATTATATATTACTAGAGAAAATACAACTAGCCTATAAAATCCATTTTGTGGTATTTGGAATCTTATGGTGTTATTGTGAAGGAGGAAGCTTACTTAAAAATGAGCTGTTTAAAATTGATTAAAAATATAGAAAGCCAATAATAATTTAAGTGTTAAGGAGATAGGACAATAATCATGATGTTGGGACCTGAATGACTGACATTTAGAAAGCACTGGTTTGGAGGTGTCTGCGTTAAGGGAGAAAGATGGGCAGGTACTCGCAGCCCCCAGCACTTGTACTTGAGGGTGACCTGCAGAGGCTTTGGCTTGGAACCCCAGCCTCTCAGTTCCTCGGAGGCAGTTGATCTCAAAGTGCATTTTTCAGACGAGTGGTATCAGCATCACCTGGGAACTCATTAGAAGTTCCTAGCCTCTCCTTGAGGCCGCCTGAACCAGACGCTCGGGGGCTGGGGCCCCGCAGTCTGTTCTAACAAGCTTCCAGGGATTCTGATGCTCAGTAAAGTTTGGAAACCACTGCCTAAGGATTTCCCCAGGATGCCTAAGACCTCTCTTTCCTCTAAGGTAATATTAAAAGGACTCAGAGTTTTGGTGACAAAATTCGGTTTCAGTGTTCCAGGCTCATTTGATGGGTCTTCTTTCTCTCCCTCTTTCAGGTAATCCACAGATTGACATCCCACAAAGGGACATCTGAACTATTATTGGCCTTCTACCAAAAAGTGCTGTCAGCCACTAGATTAGAGAGTTTCTATTCTCCGCATCAGTGGGATCAGAAAAATGGGAAAAGTATTAACTCACTTTTTTCAGTTTAGACCTAGAGTTTACTTTTCAGCATATAGTAGTTAAAAAAGAGGGGTAAAATGAATGACGGTTCAAGTGCCTTATAAAGTTCAGCAGGATAGCTGCCATAAATACCCACATTTATTTCTGCTTATAAATGTCTTGGGAGAATCTACCAGTATTTACGCAAAGTGAAATTGTGAAATGGACTTTGTTAAAAGTCGAAAATTTGGTTATGAAAGTTTGCTTCATTTTTTCCATTAACAAGAAAGATAAATACAACTAAAAGAGTTACGTGTTTAATGTAGCTTGCCACATTAAGATCAGAAAAAAAGCAAATTAGGTGTATCTGAATGGAGGTAAACATCAATGAGAATGTAAATTACTTAAAGCTGCCTAGAGACTGGGTTTTTCTGCTCAGTGTTGTGGTAATTGTTGTTATGGTGTGAGTTTTTTTTTTTTTTTTTTGAGGATGGACAAGAGGCTTTTCTTTTTAAAGACCTAAATTTGTTCCAACCTGTCTTATTGATGTAATTGTTTTGCGAGTACAAGATGACAACCTAGCTTTTAGGGCTACTTTTTCTTTTGCCACATTCCAGAGTTAACACGTTTCTTTAAACACATTCCGAAGTTCTCAGTAATAGAAAGGGAAGAAATTGACGTAGAGAAGAAATGGAGCTTCCTTTGAAGGAGAATGAACTTTTTGAAATATGTACAGAATTTCTGACATCCTGTATTATTTAGTGTAATTCCTTAACAGCAACAACAAACCGTGTGAAGGAGAAGGGTTCCTGTTGTTCTTTTAAATCAAGATCCCCTGAATTGATCTGTCACAGTGATACGGTTGATAGGGTCTCACTGGCATCTTACTCAATGATTAAGGAAAGTAAAACGGAAATTTTATAGTATGAATCTTCTATAGAAAAGCCTGTAAAATATTCTTTAGAACTGGCAGAAGCTTAGGCCATACTCTCAGACCTCATCATTTTGGATGTGTAGAAAGAATTTAGTTACCTAAGGGTTTTGTCTCCCCAAACAAACCAGTGCAATTATTTAACCAGTTCTGATTTAACTTACTGATTGGGCCAGATTCATTAATGTGGATTTCAGGATTTGAGAAGATTGAATAGAATATTTGTAGCAAATCCGTTCATCAGTCCACTCATCCTTTCAATAGATATATGTTGAGTGCCAGACAATTTTTTAGTACTATTCCTGTTACCTATTGGTGTATAGCAAACATTTCCAAAACTTTAATGGCTTAAGATAACTGTTTATTGCTATCTGTCATGGTTCTGTGGTTTGACTGGGCTCACTAGTGGTGGAAGGGAGTTCTCATCGGGTTGCAGACAGATAGCAGCTGAGACTGGAGTCATCCAAAGGCTCACCCGGGCTGGATGTCCAAGGTGGCTTCTTCATCATGTCTGTGGCTCTTCAGTGTTTTCCAAGTAGGCCCTCTCTTCCCAGACGTCCTGGGAGTGTCCTGGACGTCTCACATGGTGCTTCAGTAGTTTAAGAGAAGGGAAGTGGAGCCTGCTAGTTTATAGGCCAACCCAAAATGGGTGATGGACTCTACCTCTTAATGAAGGAGCGGCATGAAACATATAGGGAGGGAAGGAGTTGATCATGGTCATCTTTGAAGAAAAGCTACCATAGGTAGTGAGTACAAAGATGAAAAGTCACCATCTCAGCTCTCAGGAAGTTTATAGACTAATTGAATTATTTTGAATAGGTAGGATCATAACAATTCATTATTTTCTTATTTAAATATTATAACAATGGTTCTTTTCTGGAGTCACCTTAAATTTTCATGTGCATTGTCTCAAAAATCTTCTCTAATTTCTGAATTACAGGTTAAAGAATTCAATTTCCGAGCGAAATGTATCTATACTGCAGTGATGGTGCGAAGAGTAATTCTGGCCCAAGGAGATAATAAAGTTGACGACAGAGACTATTATGGTAACAAGCGATTGGAGTTGGCAGGACAGGTGATTTAATTATTTCCTGTTGGAAATCTTCTTTTATTTGATAAAAATTAATTTGATATTCACTTTAGATAGAAGGAAGAGAGTTGAATGGAATATAGGTTGCATATATTTGAAGCATAAATATTTCACACATAACTTACTATCTCTTTGTCTTGAGTTTCTTTGACTATGAAAACTCTGTCTTAATTTTTTGTTAATAGTATGTTACCTGTATTATATCTTTGTTGAGATGTTTACCCTCATTTTGCATAATGTAGGAAGTGAAGTATGACTTTAAGTAATATCAGTTCTTCAATTAACAAATATTTATTAAACACCTATCATGTGCCAGGCAGAATCCTAGGAACTTGGTACATAGTGGGAATAAGAGATTCAAAGGTCCCTTTTCTCTTAGAACTTATAGTCTAGTGAGATAGGCAATAAACAAGTAAACAATCCCCCCACTTTTTTTGGTGACATGTAGCAGTGGGTTAGTGAGGATGTCTCTAATCTCGTTTTAAGTCTTAGCTGATAAATTCTATCTTATTTTGAGAGCATGTATCCCTTTCACCTGGGTAGCAAGTGTCTAAAAGTCTTTGAAACTTCATATTTCAGCATTTAAGTCAGAAATTACCTTTCAATCAAAGAGCTAGAACGTAGACCTGGCTGCTTTTGGTATTTTCTCTTTATTTTTGGTTTTAGAGAAGTGCCTTGGTGCAATGGTCTCTGTTGATGACCTACTTAGGGTTCACTCAGTTCTTAAATCTGTACATTTATTTCTTTCACCAAATTTGGGAAATGTTTGGGCTTTACTACTTCAAGTATCTTTTTTGTACTATATTCTCTTCTCCTTCTGACTCAAATTATACTGTTATACTTTTTGCTATTAAGGCTCTGTTCATTTTTTTTTTTAAATTTTGTTCTCTTCCTTAGGTTGGATAATTTCTATTGGTCTACTTTCAGGTTCACTTTTTCTTATGTCATTTCTAATATGCTCTTACACTCATCCAGTTAATTTTTTTAGTTTAGATATTATATTTTGCAGTTCTAGAAATTTCATTTGGGTGTTTTTTATATCTTCTGTTTCTCTTCTGAGATTTGCTGTTTGTTGATTCATCACAATCATATTTTTATTTAGATCCTTAATTTTAATAGCTGCTTTAGATTCCTGGTCTGCTGATTCCAACATCTCAGTCATCTTTGGATCAGTCTCTTGATTAGCTTTTCTCTTGCGTATAGGTCATTTTTTCCTATTTCTTCATGTGTCTAGTAATCTTGAATTGTATCCAGATGGACATCATGACTGATGAGTTGTAGGGACTCTGGATTCTGTTTTATTCCTCTGAAGAATGTTCTGTTCTTTTTGCCTGTTTTAAGGCAGTTAACTTCCTGTCTCCTTGCAGCAAGTAGCTGAAACTCTTTAGTTCTTTCAGTCATAGCTGGGCTGCAAGATGCTCCTTTTGCCATTCTCGTGGTGGTCTTCCCAATTTAAACAAGTATTTTTAATTAAAAAAAATAATGTAACAATAAATTAAACATTATAAAATAGCAGATATGTTAAAATAAAATCAAAATATATGGTAAAAATGGTTTTTAAAAATAATGTATAGTAAAAATATTTCAAACAATTATAAGTTACCTGACCCAGTCCCCAGGTTCCTCTCCCCAGTAACAGTCACTTTTCCTTTTCTCTCCTCTGTCCTTCCAGAGACACCCTATGCATATACAAATATCTTTATCAACTGGCATTTTGAAGCTATACCGTTGGAAACTCTTGGCTTGCAGACATTCAGGCCTATGTGTGAATTTATGCTAACTGTTGTGGCCCTTTGTCTGGGTCCTTTGTCAGGGGTGAGTTTGGAGTCAGGCTTTGTAATTTTAGAACAAATCATATAAAGGATTGATTTGTCCTCGTTGGTACGAAAGAAATATTCAAAGCAGTATGTCTGTGAATGTCACTTGGCCATTACAGGGATGCCGCAGAGATATTGTGGTTTGGGTTCTAGACCACTGCAGTAAAGCAAGTCACACAAATTTTTTGGTTTCCCAGTGCGTATAAAAGTTATGTTTACATTATACTGTAGTCTTTTAAGTGTGCAATAGCATTATGTTTCAAAAAACAATGTACACACCTTAATTAAAAAATGCTTCATTGCTAAAAAATGCTAACCATCGTCCGAGCCTTCAGCAAGTCATAAGCCGTTTGCTGGTGGAGGGTCTTGTAAAAAACACAGTATCTGTGAGGCACAGTGAAGCGAAGTGCAGTGAAATGAGATCTGCCTGTACGGCCAAGGCCTCTTACTTAAGGGGGGATTTAATCAGTTAAAGGTGTGTGTTGCTACAGAAATTGACATATGCCTGTTTTTGTGTATGTGCTTTTCAGTTATGAAATATTTCATGCATACAAGACTGTATAAATGTGTATGTGTGTTTGGATATTAAGACTCATAAAGCAAATATTTACATGTCCCAAATCAACTTGAGTGACCACAGCAGTGTATGTTGGAATCTTCCATGCACCTTCTCTGATCCTTAGCTGCCCCTGCCATCTGTCTCTTCTTGAGGCTCTGACCAGGTGCCTGCCTATTCACCTGGTGCAAAGCATCTCCAACACACCCTGAGCATTTCCTGTAAGGTTGGGTCCAAACACAGGTCCATTTCCCAGGAGCATCCCTCAGCAGGCCTGAGCTTCAGATGTGGATTTCGAGGTTTTTAAAGCATGAACTCTTACTCAGAATCCCAATATTAAAGCATGAAAGCTTCTCTGGTTGAGGGGGGCTGTAAGGGCTTTTAATCTGCCTGCTTGCCCTTCCCCTGAAACTCTGCTGTGGAATTCGTAAACACGGTTTGCTCTATACAATGAACTGTAGACTCTTTAGCAGGGCTTGTGGGGTCCTTGATGATCTTGCTCCTGTGTGCCTTTCCAGCCTCATCTCATGCCAGTGCGAGCCACTTACATCTTCCCAACCACACCATGATGCTCTTTCATCCTTCCATGCCTTTGAGTCATGCCTTCTACCTAAGTTGCCCCTCCCTCATCCCTTAAACGCCCCTCACCTTCCCCTTAATGAGGAGCTCCTACCCATTCATCATTCTTTAAGTCGCTCTCTCTGAAGCCATCCGTGAACCCCATGAGTAGTTAGTTGCTCTGTCTTCCCAATGCCACTGGTACTTTGTTCAAGTCTTTATTGGCATGCTGAATTACTGTATAATTCTTGACCCACGTGCTTCTCTCCCCCTTTAGACTGTAAGCTCATTGAGGTAGGAACCATCTGTATTCATCTCTCTATCCCCAGATAAAGTACTATGCACCAGAGACACAGTGGTGAATGAGCCTTGGTGAAGCTTCTGCTCTCGAGTACATTTTGGTAGGAGAGACAAACAATGAACAAGTGAACAGTAAATAAATGTGATAATATTAGATGGTCCTACGAGTTTAAGGAAAACCAAAAGTTAGGTTCGTGTTAGGGCGTTGGGGTGTTGGTGGAGGTAAGGGGTGTTACTTTTGTCAGGATGGTCACAAAAGATCTCTTTGCAAAGGTGATACATTTTAAACTGAGCCCTCAGACATTCTGTCTGAGACTTTGATGAGGAGAAGCGGGTCTCACATAACGTCGGGAACTGCTGTCCAGCAAGAGACGCACACAAGCACATACGTCCCCAGGCAGGTGCTGGACTGGAGGAACTGGAAGAGGGTCGGTGTGGCTGGAGGGCCTGAGGTGTGGGGGTGCTGAGAGAGGAAGTGGAGATCTAGTGTGTAGGTCTCAGAAAGGGTTTTGGATTTCATTTCACATGCAGTGGAAAACCACTGGAGAGTTTTACTCAGGGAAGTGACGTGATCCGATTTTCAGTTTAGAAAGATCTGAGCTGGAGATAAATAGGACAGGAATGGACCCGTTAGGAGGCTGTGGCAATATTCCAGATGACAGATGATCATGGCTAGGGTGATAGCAGATATTACCACAACTGAAATTTAAAAACTAGAATTAAAAAATGGTAGCAATGTAGATTTTGGGGAAAAGTTTGTGTCTTAACTACTGGGGATGTTCTGTTTGGTTAATGGCTGATGCCAGCTGGTGGGTTTTTGGCCACTTTCAGATTGATCACTCTTCAGGGGATTATGGGTATCCTCACTACCATCAATCTCAATTTTTACAGTTTCTTACTTGGAAAAAAACATGCTGTTAAATGAGTCCATTAAAAAAACATTAGTTGTTTAGAGGAATAAGGAGTGGAGTCGGGAGAGGGGAGAGGAGTGGAGAGACTATCCTGTTGCTTAAAAAATTAGAATTAGAAAGAGTGTTCCCATGTGCAAGAAAACATCGCTTTATAAACAATGTAAAGACATAAAAGGCATTGTGTTGGCAAAAATGTGTAAAAACAATAGCTGCTAATTTCACACCCCATGGGATGAGAGAGTATAAATGTGCTTCAGCTTTAGATAACAGAGCTGTATCCCATGGCCAAGCAGGTTCACAGAGCTTTCCCTCAGTCTTACTGCCACCAGAGGGCTGGCAGGCCAGCCGCCAGTAGAGGTGTTAGCAAAACCTACCGATTTCAGGCTTAATCTTTTCACCTACCTTTTCTTTTTCGGTAATGTGTTCATTATTTGCTGAGCATTACTCTATTCTTTGTCCGCAAATTTTTTGTTTCTAATGCAGCTTGCTTTGTATGGGTGAGATATGGAACGGCACCAAAAATCCGGCACCCTGGAAAGCCAGGGATTTCCACCCTGTGACAAAAGAATGCCGTCTTGACTTCAGAGATTGCCTAATCCCAGCTGTTTTGATAATGTAATTAAGGCTGCCTAATGTCTTTAATTTTGCAACCAGTTTGTGTGAAAAGGAGAATTTGGCACTCTGAAGGCTTAAACACTAAATAGCAATCTCAGGACGCCTAATTAGAATTCTCTGACATTAAGCTAATTGGCGAAACTGTATTTCAGCAGCTTAACTTCTTTATTAATTTTTTTAGCATTTTCATTGAAAATCAATTGATGAGCTGTCAGCATTTTTTCCTTAAATATAATTTGCTCTTTAGTACTCCTGTCTTAAGCAGGCTAAAAGGCCTCGTACTGGTGATGAAAGGTATTGAATATTATCACCAGCATTCCATCCCTTTTCATCATTTCACTCTTGACCTAAATAATGTGGTTTATTGTGTATCTTGGCCATGTAGTTTCTCACTGCTCTGTGAACTGGAGAACATTATTTTTCTTAAAGTGAAAATTTAGGGGGGAGAAATGTACTAATGAGGCAGTAGCTCTGTGGGGTGTGTTCTTACTTTTTACTTGTTTAGTATTTGTGTTTAACCAGGGGCTGCAATAAATTCAACTGGGATCTAAAGAACTTTGTCATAATTTGAGACACAGCAGTCTAAGAGTGAGGAACTAATTAAAACAGAGCTGTGCTTTTGTGGTTTAGGTGAAGGGCCTTTGCTTCTGTTCAGGATGCTTGTTCAAGTTCCTTTCGCCAGTGTCCACAGGAAGATGCTGCGATGGGCTTCTTCGTCCCTCCCACCCCCCTGCACCTGCTTCCAGTGCCATATTCCTTCTTTCCGTGAGCGGAACTGCTGGGTCTGAGTGGAAGGAAGGAGTAAGCTCTCAGAGGAGGAAGGTTTCTTTTTAGAACACTTCTGCTTGGTGAATTCAAGTCCAGGATCCTGCCTTTCCTATCTGCAGAGTAGAAGAGTGGAAGGACATGTCTGACTTAAGGAGAAAAGTGTAAAATCAAATTCCGCTTAGGAAATCCTTTCTTCTCTAGTGGCTTGGAAGGTTTCATTGAATCTCAGAATTCATCCTTAAGTAAATAATTAGTATGAATATAATGCCCCTACCTCTCCAATGTTACTTTACTATTTTGTTAGGTAATTAGACTATAAATATATCAAACTTGTTTCTTCTTCTGTAAAGGAAAGAAAAAACCTTAGAGAAAAAAGAACTAATAGAATTAATTTTGTAGGGGAATCTAAGTATTTGTCATGTCTGTTATATTTGATTGTTGAAGAATTTGCCTGCTATTTATTTGTAGTAAGCCACCTATTTACTTCTGGTCATCTGTTCCTGCATTGCATGCTGTCCCAAAGTAGTGTTTGAAAACAATAACCATTTCATTAAACCTCACAATTCAGGAATTCAGGCAGGACTAGGCCGTTTCATGTGGTCAGTTGGTAGTATTCTGCTAGAGGGTAGTGGGGCGGGTTGACACGCTGGTCTTAGCTAGGACCCGCCCTTTCCAGTGCTGTGGCATCAGAGTGGCTCAGGACTCCGAGTGAGTGTTTCCAATGAATAAGATGGCACCTGCGTGGCCTTAATGACGTAGTATTAAAAATCACAGCTTCCCTTAACTTTATTGGATAAAGCAGTCAACAACCTCCGCCCACATTTGTGGCAGTGGGAGGACATGGGCCACACCTCTCAATGTGTAGTTCAGGGGTCAGCCAGAGCTTTGGGCAAAGTTTATACGCATAACTTGGAGATTTTCTCCCTGTGGTTCTCTCCTTTCTGTGAATTTCCCCTAACTTTCCAGCTACTGTGGTGGCTCAGATCTTTTCCCTCTGGTTCTTCAATGCAGCAAGGCTGTGGATCTCTGAGTTTTAGCTTGGACTATAAGCTTGGATGTAGCTTGGACCCTGCTTACCAATGTGGCCTACCTTTCCTTGAAAAGCATTGGAAACAGGAAATGCACCCGGAGCCATTCGCTCTTGATAAGTGTTGGCTTCATCCAGTTTCTGCCTGCTTTTCGACACTCTCCAGTGCCTTTAGATAGTTTTAATGTTTTGTCTAGAGCTTATAGTTATTATCAGCAGGCTAGTCCATCTCAGAGGAGCTGCTCCACCAATTCAGGAACAGACCATCCTAGTCTGTTGTTATGACTTCCTATTCCATTCCATTGATTTGGCTTCCATGATTACACTGTTTTAGATATGTCACCATAGTTTAATATTGAATTTTTATTATGTAATTTTTGACGTAAAAAATAAAAAATTGTACATATACGTAAGTTATGAAGGGTACAAGTAAAATCAACACCCTCAAATCCACTACCCAACTTAAGTAATTCTTAATAATTGACCATCATCAGTACCGTTCATTTACCTAAGTATTTCTTCCTTACTCCATTCTTCTTTTCCCCCCCACTATCCTGAATTTTTGGTCTTATTTTTTTACTGCATCATTTAAATTTTAATTTTAAAGTTTTAAGATATTTTATTACAGTATGTTTTGCTTATTTTTGAACTTTATAAAAGTAGGTTCATACCACACACATTTTTCTGCAACTTTTTTCTTTACCCAACATTGTCTTTAAGATTCTTCTATATTGTTGCATGTAGTTCAGTTTTATCTTTGTATTTCATTGTGGGAAGATATGATATAAATGATAAATATTACTTTATTCATTCAGATCAAGGACTTTGTATAGTTTCCCTTTTTTTAAATACTAACGTTCTTATTCATAACTTCTGGTGCCCATATGCAAGACTTGCTACGATTAGGATTGCCTAGTCACGGAGTCAGGTTCAATCTTCAGCCTGACTGGAGAATGTCAAGCTAGTTCCCACGTCTTTGTACATTGCGTTGTATATGAGTTCCTGATGGTCTCCCTCCTAGGACTTAGTATGAGACTTTTACATTTTTGTCTATTTACTGGGTGTAAAGTGGTGTCTCCTTGTGATCTTAATTTTCATTTCCTTCATTTCTAATGAGGTTGAGCCTCTTTTTCATACGCTTATTGACCATATCGTTTTTTTCTTTGAAATTATTTTTAGGTTGTTTGCATTTTCCATATTGATTTCAAGATTTTTTTTGTATGTTTTAGATCCTGATTTTTTGTCAGTTTATGTGTGTTATTGATACCTTCTCCCAATCTGGAGTATTATTTTTTTTAAACTTTATGGGATCTTTTAATGTCTAGAAGTTTATAATTTTAATTATGATCAATTTTGTCAACCCTTTCTTCTTTTTAATAGTGCTCTTTATATTTTAAATTTATGCCTTTGATATTTGTTCTTTAGCCTCTTGGAATGGATTTTGTGCGTGGAATGAAGTAAGGAATCTAATTTCATTGGTTTCCCAAATAACCAGTTGTCCCAGCACCGTTTATTATATAGCCTTTCATTTCCTCACTGCCCTGAAATGCCACCTCTGTCATATAACACGTTTTAATATGTGCGTGGGTTTATTTCTTGACTCTCTCTTCTATCCATTGGTCAGTTTGTCTGTGCATTCATTAGTCCATTCACCTTATTGTCTTGGCTGTGTTACCGTCTTCCATATGAATTTTAGAATGTCTGTCAATTTTCATTAAAATCTTCTAGCGATTTTGATTGGAGTTGCATAGGAATTGTAGATCAGTTTGGAGAAAATTAATAATCTTAAAATATGTTGTCCTCTTATGCATGAATATTTTCGTCTCTTCATTTAGTTAGATTTTCTTTGATGTGGTTCACTAAGAATTTATAATTTTCTCCATGAAGATCTTGCACCTCTCTTGTTATGTTTGCTTCTAAATACTGCAGGGGTTTTTCTGGCAGATTTCTTTTTCTTGAGGTTATGATAGTTTACAGCCTTGTGAAATTTCAGTTGTACATTATTATTTGTTAGTCACTATATATATGTGCCCCTTCACGCATTGTGCCCACACTGCACTTCCCTTCCCCCTGGTAACCACTAAATAGTTCTCTTTGTACATGTGTTTATCTTCCACATATGAGTGGGATCATATGAAGTTTGTCTGTCTCTATCTGGCTTATTTCGCTTAACATAATACCCTCAAGGTCCCATCCATGTGGTTGCAAATGGGACGATTTTGTCATGCTTTATGGCTGAGTAGTATTCTGTTGTATATATGTACACCACATCTTCTTTATCCAATCATTAGTTGATGGGCACTTGGGTTGCTTCCACATCTTGGCTCTTGTGAATAATGCTACAGTGAACATAGGGGTGCATAAATCTCTTTGTATTGTTGATTTCAAGTTCTTTGGATAGATACCCAGTAGTGGGACGGCTGGGTCATCTGGTATTTCTATTTTTAATTTTTTGAGAAATGTCCATACTGTTTTCCATGGTGGCTGCACAAGTTTGCATTCCCAGCAGCAGTGTATGAGGATTCCCTTTTCTCTACAACCTCTCCAACATTTGTTATTTTTTGTCATGGTTGTTATAGCCATTCTAACAGGTGTAAGGTGATATCTTAGTATAGTTTTGATTTACTTTTCCCTGATGATCAGTGATGTTGAGCGAGATATTTTTAATAAAAATATTAAAAAGAAAAATTTCAAACATATACGAAAATAAAATAGTAAAATTAGCTCCCATGTATCCATCACCAACTTCAATTATTATCAGTAGAGGTCAATTTTGTTTTGTCTGTACCCTCTTCAGCTCTCTCCAGTTCTGCAGATGAGGTTGCTTAAACAAATCGAAGCCGTCAAATCAGATCATTTCAATATCTCAGATATCAAATCACATTCTGTAAATACTTAAAAATGTGTCTCTAGAACATAGGACTTTAAAAAAATCGTAACACCATTTTCACACCTAAAATTTTTAAAGAATAATTGTTTAATATCATCAAGGATTCATTAAGTGTTCAAGTTTCTCTGATTTTCTTATAAATATTCTTGTTTATGGTAGGATTGTTGAAATAGGGATCCAAACATATCTCACATATTGCATTCGGCTGATAGGTCTTTTAAATTCCTCTTGTTTTATAGGTTTTCTGTGTGTGTGTGTCTGTGTGTGTTCTTAAAAAAACTAGACCTTTTGTCCTAAAGAATTTCCCACATCCTGGGTTTTGCTTATGGTACCCCCATGGTGTCTTTAACATATATATTCCCCTATAGTCCTCTCTCCTCTAAATTTCTTGTAAACTGGGAGTTAAATTCAGGGGCTACATCCTTTCCAGGTTGTTTTTTTCCTTTTGCCTGGAATACGTCATCAGTGGTGGCGTATAGTTTCTGTTGTATCCTATCAGGAAGAATGTCTGGTCATATCTGCTTTTTGTGCCACTGGAATTGATCACTGGGTTTAGGTGTGTGGGGCCCTGATTCATCCATTGTAAAGTTCCCCATCAGTTTTTCTCCTGATGGTTTCATTTAGCGGCTGATGATCATTCCTTTATTGGTTATTTAAGATTATTAAAGGCATGCAAAGTACTGATATTCTAGTAGTTTCATTCTTTCTGCATTTTTTAGCTGGAATTTTTCAATAAAGAATATTTTCATTATCATCTCTTTGGTTACCCTGAGACGTAATTTATATGGCAAAAGCAGGATAAATGCTTGCTAGATTTTTTTTTTTAAGCCAGTTTGCAGAATATTGATTTAGCTCTCTAGTTTCCTCCAGAGGTGAATAGTGAAGGGTTTTTTTTTTTCATTTTCTGTCATTGTAAACTTAGGAATTTTAACATTCTTACTTAAATTTTAGAATTACCATCTCCATTTAAAAAAAATGGCTGCTAGTTTTTATTGGGATTGCATATGAGTTTACAGATCAATTTGGGAGAATTGGCATCTAATAATACTGAGTCTTCTAATCCATGAACATAGTATATCTCTCCTATTGAGATTCTCTTTGATTTCTCTCAGTAATGTTTTAAATACAATTGCTTTTTGTATACTGACCTTGTATCTTGCAAGCGTGATAAACTCTCTTATTGGTTCTAGTAGGGTTTTGATTTAGATTCTTTGGTATTTTCTATGTGGACAAACATGTTATCTGTAAGTAATGACAGATTTATTTCTTCCTTTTCAATACTTACGTCTTTTCTTTCTTTGTCTTGCCCCATTGCGGTGAATGGTACCCCCAGTACAGTGTTGAATAGGAGTGGTGAGAGGAGGCAGTCTCTCCTTTGCCCTGATTTTATATAGGAAAGCTTTGTTTGCTGGCCTTCCCTGTGGTACTCTGCCCTTGCTTTGTATCAGTGCAGGGTCTTTGGCCCAAGCGGGTTTCCTGCTCCTCCCTCAGGGAAGGATGTTTTGACTTCTCTGCTTCTGTCTGGCCTTGTACATTTTCCTGGAATCAGGGGCCAGAGGGTTTGCTGGCTTTCCTCCAGCTGTGGACTGCTGTTGCCTGTTACTGGGTGCAGGGCTTATGGTGGGAGCAGGGGGAGTTCCTCCATCCTGAGGGACAGACAGCTTTTGCTTCTTCCTTCTCTCAGTGCAGGTTACCCTTGCCTGGGACCATCACCAGGAGGGTATCCTGACCCTTCTCCAGTGGCTTAAAGGTGTTGCATCATGTGAGGGAAAGTCCAGGGAAGTAGATAGGGTTTTCTGTTGCTTGTTCCAACAAAGAGGTCTTTCTCAGGTCTTCTGCCTTACTCTAGTCTTTCATGAGCACTAACGGAAAAGAACTTGTTAGCGAATGTAGATCGTCTTGTGTCTGGGACTCCAAAAGATTCGTAGCTTTCATGCTAGCCTACACTTGGCCTTTAAGAAGTCCTTAAAATTTTAAATGATTTCTTCTTTTTGGCAGGCCTTTACTCGGTCATGTGTCCCATCTCTCCTTGGAGAGGCTTGTCACCGTTTGTAATTCAGTTCACCTGGTTGCCTTGCAATTTTACCTCTGTTAGAGTGAAGAAATTTATGATTTTTTAGATGATTCATCTTTTTTTAAAAATTATTATTAGATTGGAAGGGATGTTGTCTTGTGGCTTTCTCCGTCCTAAGTGGAAATGGAACTTGCAAATCTTTCTTAACTCTCTACTCCCTTTCATTTCTAGCCTTCCTTCCATCTCTGCTGTTCATCTGTTCCATGAAATCATTGATTAATCCTTTCCCAATAATCTTAGTGTAGGGGCTTAAGCACTTTGATTTTTGGTTTTTTTTTTTTTTTTTGCATAGGCTGAACTATCTTGTTTCACACTTTATTTTGGTCTTTATTGTGTTTATATCTTTCTCTGCGTATTTAGGCTTGTGGTGCCTGGGCACTGGTCTGAGGATTGGTGTGAGGCTGTGGTCCACTTTTCACTGGTCTGGAGAGTAATGAGTAAGGGTGGATGATATGAATTTCATCAAGAAAATTGTATTTACTTTCGTTGTTTTTCTTCTGAGAGTATTTGCTTTGCCATTCTTTGATGTTGAAATGTCCTTTTTAAAATGAGATGATGTCAGAGTAATTGGTGAGGAGTATTTTATTTTACAAAGTTTTTATTGAGAAATATTACATAATGCAGAAAAGTGCATAAAACGTAAATTTCAGCTTAAATTGTTGTGAAATAAATACCTTTGTAAATAGCACTTAGGTCAGGAAATGAAATCATTTTAATACTCTAGAAGTGCACCACCCACAGCATGCCTCTGCTTGATCATAATTCTTCCCCTCCACGGTCTCATCCCTAACTGGATTTTTATGGTATTCGAGTCTTTGCTTTTCCTTAGAATTTTGCCTCCTAATTATGCCTTTCTAAAAATATAGCTTAGTTGTGCAGGTCTTTGAACTTTATATAAATGAAATCGTCTCATATATTTTCTTTTGTGTCTGGCTTCTTTCACTTAATGTTATGTTTTTAAGATTTAGCCATGATTTTGTGGTTAGTTATCTTTTGTTCATTTTCATCACTTTATAGTGTTCCATTATTTGAGTATGCTACAAATTGTCTAGCTGAATATTATTTGTATGGTTTCCAGTTTTTAGCTGATACAAATAGTGCTGCTATGAACATCTTGTGTACGTATCCTGGTGCTCATAAAGGCGTGTTTCTGTAGGGCAGTGATACTCAAGGTGCCCCTCCCACCACCCCCCAGCAGCACTGGCATCTCCTGGGAACTTGTTAGAAATGAAAATTCTTGGGCTCTGCTCTAGACCTGTTTAATCAGATACTGTAAGGGTAAGGCCAGCAGTTTGTGTCTTAACAATCCCTCAGCATGGTTACCGTGCATGCTAATGTTCGAGAACCACTGCTACAGGGGACATAGTAAGAGCGGGACTGCCGGGCATAGGGATGGGTAGATGATGGCAAACTGTTTTGTTAGTGGTTGTACCAATTTGCATTTTTCCCCACGATCTAAGAAGGTCCAGATGGCATCCATCCTTGGTGTTGTCAGACTTTTTAATGGTAATTCTCCCCACCCCACTTTTTGAGTTTTAATAATCTTTCTTTGTAAAATTGAAAGTTAGGTCACTGGTCAATGAAATCTCAAAGTCTAGGAGTGACTGTTTTAAATTAACTGTCTTTGAATACAGGGATTATGTCATCATCTTTGCTCTCATTCCCAACGCCTAGTATAGCGATAAGCACATAGAAATCTTCTACGTATTTATCATATTGAATTTTTAAATACTTTTTTCAGTTTTAAACAGTTTCTTAATGTTTTCTTTAACAGTTTAATGAAGACGAAGTTTATTGAATAGGTTATTAATGCATTTTGAAAGTTTACCATATACTTTTTTTTTTTAGCTTTTATCTCTTCTTTTTGAAGATTTGTTTAAAAAATTTAATTCTGAAATGAAGAAGATTGCAGACCAGGTGATTCCTAAGCAAAGAGCAGCCCAGTTTGATGTTGTGAAACACATGCGTCAAGACCAGATTACAAATGGCATGGTGAACGCCATTTCCACTGTGAGTCTTCAGTCAATTCTTCGGGGTTTTGTAACTTATTTGTAAACCTATTCAATGGAATAGAAACTAAAAGTACTTTGAGAATGTAGGTGAAATATATATACATATTTTTAAAGGGATGCTTACGAGTCACAGATTTTCTACCTTGAAAGATAGTGTATGGTTTAAATATTATCAGTAGGAATTTTGTTAATATATAACTTTTTTGCCAAATTATAGTTCCTGTTACATGAGGCAGTACGAAAATAGATACCCTTATAATCATTAATAGCCATTCTTTTAATGGATCCTTTTCCCTGTTTTTTTTCCTGTAATAAAACTGACATATTACAAATAGGTTTATTAATGTCAGCTTTTGTTCAAAACAGTACAGAATGTTTCATTTCATTGTAGGGTTATATTCCTCAAAGGGCTGTCAGCTGTTCCTCACGTGAGCGATGAATTCAGGCCCCACAGCTGCTGTGTATTGAAGGCCTCTGGCTGTTCATAAAGGGTCATCAGATAGGTTTTTGCTCCCTTTCTTAGAGCGTACCAACTATAGGTCTATCTGATGAAGTCTGGCTCCTCTATTGTATGCCAGACATAAAATTAGTTTTATGGATGGGATTTTTCCCCAACAAAGGAATAGTATAGTGTAGCACGTTGATTCCCTTAACAATGGAAGAATTAGTGGCCGACTCGCTGCAAACTTGACTTTTAGAAATTTGCGGTGGGTCTCTGTGAGCAGCCCTTGCAGTGACAGCTACGTCTAAACTCAAGGTGAACCAGGCCTTTGTGCCTGCTTAGGCACATTAAGCTCTTGCGGCCCAAATGTGTCTGAAAGTAGATCCCTCCATATTTGAAGAGCAGCCTCCGAAGAGCACTTGAACACATTTCTGTTAGAATTGCTTTCTCTTACTTTCTGACCCATGATTTTCAGGTCGTAATTAAGTTGTTCTCTTGCCCCTAAGTGACACTGCTTTACCTCCTGGAGAAGACTACTTTTTAGGAAAATCAGTAGTAGCCTTGTTGCAGGTGTACCCCAATCTGTAGGCAACCAGAGAAAGATCAGCTCCTAAAATTCTGTGTGTTGCCATTAGTAGAATATTTTCAACAAATAAATTTTCTCAGAGGAGCAGTTTTAGACCCCTTGTCTGTTCCTCTTCTCTCTCCTCTGTAATGCTCCTGCAGAAGACTGGAACAAGTTCTCTCACCGAACACCTTGGCTTCACTCCCCATCTCCTTCCTATCCGGCAACAGCTGCTGCCTGAGCTTAGCTCTGAATATTTATTTACCTTACATATTTTTACCCTCTGGGCATGAGTCAGTTTACTAGGTTCATTCGCATTCAAGGCATAAGAGGAGTTAATAAGCAATGTAAGAAGATGTTAACTTGTGGAATAAATGTGTTTGCTCTGTCTCTTTGCTTTGTAATGGATAGAGTTTCTCCCTAGAATTTAGCTCTTTTCCATGTTATCAAAAACTCAAGATTCTGAAGTGATAGATCTTCACAGTAATAATAATTAAACTTTAATTTGTGAGGAAGCTCCCCCAAAGTCACATATTTCAATTCAAACAGGCTACCTTATCTGCTTCTAAAACCCTAGCAGTTTTTTTGCTATAAGGGTTTTTAACCTGGGGTTCACGAGTCCTCCCCTGAAATGGAATGTAAAATTTTATATTCATGGTCCTATGTGCATTTCTCTCAAGAGAACAGTCACAGCTTTCATCAGATTCTCAAAAGAAAAATGAAGAGCCACTGTTTAGCAGATGTAATTTTTTCTCTTTTAAATCAGAAAAATTATTGAATGAATTGTTTTTTTGACATTTAATTATCTGCTTTGCCTTTTTATGCATACTATTTTCTATGGTTAATTCATATTACCATGAGTTGAAAATTTAATAGTTCCTAACCTTAATCTTTAAACTATCCTTGAGAATATGTAATGTGTGCAATTAATACAACTATAAAATAATGTACTTGATGTAATACAATATATTTAATGCGTAGGAGATAAAGTAAATTTGATGTTCAAGATTTATTTCATATGAATCTATTTTAAGATTGACGTGATAGCCACAGGATATATACTGTTTCTTAATATGAATATATATGTAGTTTTTAGCTTTAAGAAGCCTACAATTTATTCGTTATCCCTGATAATTACTGTTAGAGTTGTTTTTCTTTTCTTTTTTTTTTTTAAGATTTTATTTTTCCTTTTTCTCTCCAAAGCCCCCTGGTACATAGTTGTATATTTTTAGTTGTGGGTCCTTCTAGCTGTCGCATGTGGGATGCCGCCTCAGTATGGCCCGATGAGCGGTGCCATGTCCGTGCCCAGGATTCAAACCTGCAAAACCCTGGGCCGCCGAAGCCGAGCATACGAACTTAACCACTCAGCCATGGGGCCGGCCCCTAGAGTTGTTTTTCTGTTGCTATATTTTCCTCTAATTCAGAGTAATTTTGGAAGACATCCAAATAATGGCACATTCCAATATGAAATTCTCTCTTTGAGCTTCAGGCTAGTTTTACCTTAAATGTGTAAAGAAATTGCTAGTGTTCTATTAGTTGGCTGATTGCTTCCATTGGAAATCTCTGGTTGAACTGGCTTGTTCAGGATATAATTTGTTTTTCAGAATATTACTGCTCTGATGTGATATGGTTGATACATCAGAGCATTCTGAGATGGTTGCTGACATAGATATTCATTAAATTCCTGGAAAACCTCAGCGAATGATCTGGCTAAATTTTAATTTTAATTGTGACATTTTGATTTCTGAATATACGTCATGGCTCTAATTTCACAAACAAGCAGTTCCTATGAAGAATTTCTCAGAGTGACTGCAAAGTATCAGTCACCATGTGAATGGGTTAGGGATAGTCTTATGTCTTTCCTCTCTCTGCAGGGAAATTGGTCTCTCAAGAGATTTAAAATGGACCGCCAGGGTGTGACTCAAGTGCTGTCTCGTTTGTCATATATATCTGCACTGGGCATGATGACAAGAATCTCTTCCCAGTTTGAAAAAACAAGAAAAGTGAGTGGTCCTCGATCCCTCCAGCCATCTCAGTGGGGAATGCTCTGTCCTTCGGACACTCCTGAAGGAGAGGTAAGGTACCTGAGGAGTCTGTGCTACATCAGAAGTAATACCAATGGTGATGTCTGCTTCTGCTCCCATTCCCCCAGGCCATATCCTCTTTCGTGTCACCCACTTATCTGGCAGAGGAATCTTGGTGCAGCCTGTCAGAATGACATCAGTAGCATTCCAAAACCAGACCTACAGAAACGTTTGGTGTAGTATCTTACCTAAATAGAAATATGGTCCAAATATTCTATTAGTTTATCTCAAGAATCAAACCACGCAATGAATAGGGGATAAGAATGTGAAGGAAAATTGACAGACCCATCACCTTTGCCCACGAGGAGCTCTTTTTAAGCGACTCCTTATCATCTTTAGGTGTGCTTAGAGGACAGCATAGTTGCACCTGCAGCCAACTGGGAGCACGCTGTCTAAGATCTGAAGTGGATTCCAACTCACTTATATAGGAAACACAAACAATTACCTAAACATTAAACTGAGGAGTTTCAATAGCTTCCTTCCATGGCAGCTACTACTTCCTGTGCCACGGCCCCTTCCCTGTATTAACCAGTGTTGATTTCACTTGATTTTATTTGTTCTAAATTTTAAACTTCCAGAGGAAGGAACCTTGTTAGGTCCACCATTATAGCCCAAGCTCCTAGCACAGAGCCTTGTTCAAAGTAGAGGCCCCATAAATATATGCTGAATGAATAAATATGTTAATTATGACAGTAAAAGGTAGAAGTTCCAAAGTGTAGGAGTTTGTTATGACTCAGGAGAGGTGAAAAATGGGAGTCCATGCAGAGTTAGGATTTTTAGAAATTATCATTCTTTTCCTGATTTTTCTTGAACTGTACGGAAATTCACACTAAAATTATACAGCTAGTCAAATTTGCATAACTAATATACCTTAAGCTTTGGGACACTAAATTTCCCAGAGATTGCTTCACCTGACCTCGATAAAGTACCTATTTTGTGCATCACTATAGCATGATTTTTAAGAATTGGAGATATAATCTTTACATGCCACATGTGTCTCAAGTGTTTTTTTCTATTCACTCTGTTACATCTTTGTTTATGTTTTTGTTTTAGATTTTTTTTGGGTTGTATAGAAGTTTAAAAATGTTTTTTTATTTCCTTTTCATTTTGAAATAATTTCAAACATACAAAAAAGTTGCAAAGATAGTACGAAGAATTTCCATAATCCTTCACCGAGATTTCTCAAATGTGAACATCTTACATAACCATAGCATAGTTATCAACCTCGTGAAGTTAACATTGATAACAGTGCTAGAATCTATAGACCTTACAGATTTTGCCAGTTGTCCCATTATGTCTTTTTTCTGATCCAGGATTACACATCGCTTTCGGTTGTCAAGTCTCCGTAGTCTCTTAATCTGGAGCACTTCTTCAGTCCTTTTTCGCCTTTTATGACCAAGAAGCTTTACAGAGTCCTGGCCAGTTATTTTGTAGACTGTCTCTCATTTCAGGCCAGAAGTTTTATATTTTTATGTATCCACGTTTATCAATGTTTTCCTTTACTGTTTTTGTACAATGTCATCTTAATGACTGTGATGTTCTGTTGTCTGGGAATAGAAATTTATGTAGTCAGTTTCTTTGGGGAGACATTTATGAGGCCATCATTATTTGCCATTTCAAATAGTACTATGCCGGGCATTTCTGTGCCTAAGTCTATGTTTATACCCTTGCTTGTTACCTTAGGATAAATTGCTCTAGGTTAAAGGGAATTTACATTTTAACGCTTTTGTGTGAGTCGCCAAAGCGTCACCTACAAGATTGTACTGCTTTACATTGCCGCCAGCAAAGTGGTGAGTTATTTTCAGACACAAACTGTACTTTGTTTTACTAATGTTCATTCTTAGAAATGACTATCTTTCATTTTTTTAGGCGTGTGGTTTGGTGAAAAACTTGGCCCTTATGACACACATCACGACTGACATGGAAGATGGACCCATTGTTAAATTAGCCAGTAACCTGGGCGTAGAAGATGTGAATTTATTATGTGGGGAAGAGCTCTCTTACCCAAATGTGTTTCTTGTCTTCCTCAATGGTGAGTACATTATGGAGACATGTTGATCCTAAACAGTCTGTGGGGGAGGGGGGGGAAATCAATTATTATCCATGTGTTTAAAGTACAAATATACTTTAATTCTGGGCCCAGGTTGACCTTAATTTAAAGGTAGGAAAAATGGTAACAGAAACAGTTATTCCATTGGCTGGGTCATCCAGGTTCTGAGAGGATACAGCTGTCAGAGCTAGAGGGTAACGTTGCAGAGATTGGCTGTTTTACACCCTTGTGCAACTGCCAGAATATCCACAGCAGAATAAGGCTCAAGATGGTGTCTTTAAGTTCAAGTTAAATATGTGAAGCATTTTGCAAAAATCATCAGATCCACCCTGGCAGTGAGTTGACGTATTCAGCCACTCAGTGCTTGATTGTCAACAGCCTGTGGCTAGAGCGTCCCTCTCCTTCGGCTCCTGCTCCAGATCTTCCTTCACATACTCCTCCCCACGGGCTTTAAGTCCTCTGGACACTCAACAGCAAGTGTGCCTCGTCCTTCCTGCCTGTGGTTGGTGGTCTGGTGCCTGTCCCTCCGCAGTGTGCTCGTCCTGACCACTGAGCTCCCACCTCTTCCCCCTCTTCCTCCTTCTCTGGGAGGTATGACTCCTTCACTGCGTGGGCTGGTGAGAAGGAAAGCGGGGCCATTCACTGACTGCCTCGTTCAGTGAATCCCTGTGGCTAATGCTACATGAGCCCTGACTCTGCACTTTCACCTGATACCTCTGAATCCTCCTGTTATCCCTGGGAGGCAAAGTCCATTTTGCTCATTTCACAGATGATGATGACAGCAGGAGTAGTTTAATCACAGCATTTACTAGGTGCTAGGCAGAGTTCTAAGTGCTTTACATAAGATCAACTCGTTTAATCCTCACACTGACCCTTTGGAGGTGATAGGGCCAGTGTTCAAACCCAGGAGGTCTGGACTGCGAGTTCATGCCTCCATCATGGTGCTGACAGATGAGGAAAATGAGGCCAGCTCTTCCAGTGTTACTCAGCTAGCATGTGGTGGGGCTGGCCCTAGCCTCAGGTCCCTCAGACCACCCTTATCCACTCCACTGTGTTAGCTTCCCTACAGCCTTGTGGGCTGGCTGCGGGTGGAAATAACAGTATTTTTAAATTATTACTTAATGCTGGTTATCATTTTTATTGGGTGGATATTTTAAATCCAATTAAATATATTCTTTATTCCTGTGAGAAATATTCTTTCTTCTTTCTGCTTAGGTAACATCCTGGGTGTCATTCGAGACCATAAGAAGCTAGTGAATACATTTCGACTGATGCGAAGAGCAGGATATATCAATGAATTTGTGTCCATCTCAACAAATCTTACAGATCGATGTGTTTATATTTCCTCTGATGGAGGAAGGCTGTGCAGGTATAAGTTCTAAAAAGAGGTTTTAAGAGTCTCTTTATGTTTACTTTTGAAAGAAATAGACTTGTTTTTATTTTTGAATCTGCTTTAACCTCTTTCATTGTTAAGATAAATTTAATTCAGTTAGCAAACACCTCATGAATATGCATACTGAGTACTAAGGATTCAAAGATTAATGGGAGTCAGTCTCTGCCTGCAGAGTGCTCAGTCTGCTGGTGAAAGCAGAAAGAATTGCTAATAACAACTGACTATGCTAGTAATAAATGCTAGCCATTATTTTTTTAATAGGTGTACTGTGTGTAAGGCTCTAACTACATTCAGTCCTATGAGGCTGGATTATTATTTTCATTTAACAAATGAGGAACTGGAGTTTAGTGAGACCAGGTAACTTACCCCAAGCTAGATAGTGGTGGAGTCTGTTTTTTACTTGAAAGTTGTTAGAATTCATTTGACTCCAACAGTCATGATTTTACCCATTATATCCCGTTGCTGTGAACTGAATTTTAAAGGATGAGTAGGATTGTGTTACTTGGGTGAAGGAGGAAAGGAGATAGGCTGAGGAATGGCAAGAATAAAAATGTGGAGGCATGAAGAAATAAAATGACATTAGACCCAATAGAAAAGTAGATGCCTTTTGGTCACTCAGGAAATATTAAGGGCTTATTAAGCTCAGGTGCTGTCTGGGAAGTAGGGGTACAAAGCTATGTGTCTGGTCTTTTGGGGATATGCAGGGACATTAGCTGAGGGCGTTACCTTGTTTCATAAGCCTGCGCTTGTTTTGCTGTAGTTGTTCTTTATAGACTTTGGTGCGGTTAGGGCACAGGTTCCTGAGCCAGCAGTAGTTAGAGTAGTGGACAGAGCTTGGACTTGGGAGCCTATCAGGACTGGGTGAGTAGACTGCCACCGTTCATGTCTGTCCAGCATCCCCTCCTTCCGATTACCCTCCTCATTTTCCTTTGGGGACAGCCCCTCCCCACGGGCAGTCTTCTTGGGACGGTCAGTCAGGTGCCCTCTCCTGCGCAGCTAAGGGTCAGGCATATGACCCAAGCTAGGCCAGTCATACTCTCTCCTCAGAGAATTTGAATCCCAAATAGAGTAACTCAAAGGAAGAAGTGGTTGGAACTGATTCATCCTGACAGCCAGGCATGCGAGAGACTGCCCATTACTCCTCCCTTCCTGGATCCTTGGGACTCTTCTAGTTCCTTTTCGTTCGAGGCTGAGCAGTTCACCTTTTTCTGTGATTCTTATCCTTCTAGTAAATGCTTATGCTTTCGGTAAATTCCTTTTTAATTTATTAATTATTATTTTCTAGTAAATTCCACTTTTGCTTAAGTTAGCCAGAATTGGTTTCTATGCTTTGCAACCAAAGAACCCTAACTGATGATATACCTGTGTTTGAATCTGAACTTCCCACATTGACTTGTGTGCCTCTGAGTTTACTGAAGTCTCTGAGCCTTGGTGCCCTTGGCTATAAAAATGTGAATAACAATGCCTCGCTAGGACTGTCCTGAGAACTAATTGATAAAAGGTGTGGTAAGTGCCTTGTAGGGTGCGCGGCACACATTAGGGGTGGGAAAGACAATGACATTTTCTAGGTTACTCTTTTTCAGGATTTTTCTCTTTCGTTATATCCAATATAATATGGCAGAGTCTAAAAGAAAACTAATTCTTTTTTAGGAGTAATTTTATAATGGCGTAACGTAGGTCTGGCAGGAAAAATTGGTAGAATTTATTGAGTAAAGTAGAAGGTAACTGAGGCAGCTCCGTGGGTTTGCCTCCCTCTCCTACTCCTGTTTCTGTCATCGCTTCTGAGTCCCTTACCCTGGACCAGGCTGCAGCCCTCGAAGGAGGCAGCAGTGTTGCCCTGCTACCAAGAAGCAGCCGGTATTTCGAGGTAATGTTGATTTCCATGAAAAGTTCCCCAGTTCATTTTTCAGCAACTTGTATTCCCCTTTTGTAATTGTGCAGCTCCTCTCCTTAACTGTTTAAAAGTGCTCATTAGTCCTCAAATAGTTATTTGGTCTTTCGGGTAGAGCGCACAAGTGTCTGGTGGTTACTTGCTCCTCTCTGTAAGAGCAGCTTATCCAAATAGCAACAGCCCTTGACGTTTCAGTGCCGCATGCCATCCTTTGTGTCGGTGTTTCCTCGTGGTGGTGAAGCCCTCAGAGGCAAATCACCACTGACAGTTACAGGTTAATCTACCAGAACGTGTAGACCAAACGCTCTCTACCTTACACCTGTTACATCGCCAGAAATCACAAAGGAAAAATGCTGTATTCACTGCGAATGTATAGCCACTCTTTCTGGTTGTGTGCAGCTTTCGGTGACCTGCTGGTGTAGCCCAGTGATGTTTGTCCTAAAGCAAACTGCTCTAAACAGCCGATCCTCATCCGATCCTCACTACAAAATGCCATTGTTATCCTCAGTGACAGTTCTTCTCCGCCCGCTGACTCCATGGATAGTGGACCACGTATTCCCAGTATGAGATCAGGAGATGCTTTTGCTATGATACGTTTATACAGGTTTTTAAAAGACGACATTAAAGGTTTTGTTTCCTTTCTAGACTTTATTGAGTATCATTTTTCTGTTGCTTTTTCGTGCAAAACCAAGTGTTTCCTAAGATGCTTGGAGGAAGTACTGTGTGTACACACATACACGCATGGGCTGGTGTGTGTGTGTGTGTGTCTATATATGTGAGAATAGAGAAAATAGGCCTCTGTGCACTCACATGCAGAAAATACCTGGTGTCCTCAAGCAATCCAGAAATAAATGTGATTATATCTACAGCTTTCCTCATTTCACTACAGTAAACTTACTTGCCAACTTAATTCTTCTGTTGAACTACTATGAATTTGATATTTTTTTCCATTCCAGACCCTACATAATTGTTAAGAAACAGAAGCCTGCGGTCACAAATAAGCATATGGAAGAGCTGGCTCAGGGCTACAGGTAAATGGCCAAAAGCAGAACTTCTCCATCTCCTTAACACCCATTTGTATGTTTAATCAGCATAACATTATTTGATCTGAGCTTTTTAAAAAAGTATATTTCCATTTTGTAGACTCTTAATTCCTCCTTACCAAATGTGTCAATCTGTTAAAAACCTATTCTCTATGTGAACTTGCGTGGACATTGTAAAATGTTTATCACTTTAGATCTTGAGGATTACAGGGTATTTGTGTAAATTAACACACTATTAAGTGTTTCTAGTCAGAGAAGCATATTTTGTTGTAGGCACTATGGGTCTCTCGTCATATGGGATTTCTAAAGTCATAGAACATATTTTTAAAAGTGGAGACCAGAATGACAAGAATCACAGATGTTTTTCTGTTTTTATTTCAGTGATTTGTGATCACTCTGAGATCCAAGGATAATATGTTGCAAGCATCCCAGGGTATTGATACTCTCTCAGAGAGAAGGGTGCTTTGGGCCTAAATGAAAGCCAGTATTTTCCATTATTGCATAGAAAATACTGCAGTAAAATGCTTTTTAATAATGTATGTTTCACCAATGTTCTCCCAGGAATTTTGAAGATTTCTTACATGAGAGTCTGGTTGAATATTTAGATGTAAATGAAGAAAATGATTGTAACATCGCACTCTATGAACATACAATTAATAAGTAAGTAGGATCCGTAACAACCATAATTAAAACCTGTTCTGATTATAGAAACTACCTTCTTCTCTTTTCGTTTCATCTTCAATTGTGTGATCTCTTATTAAGAGCTGTTAGAAATATACTATTTTATAAGGAAGCATAATCCATCATTTATCCCAATGTAAGAGTATCACAAAACTGCTAACAAGTAATCTTTAGATTTAATTATCCTTCCTATTCATTTTACACTTAGTTTATATTTTTTTAAAGAAATTACTTTTCTGATTTTAATATTTGATTACTGCCAAAATTGAACTAATGAGTTAGGCTGTGTAAAGCTGTATTTCAGTGGACATCCGAATTCTCATTGTCAGTGCAGGAATTCCCTACATTCTATGTTGCAAGGGTATGTCTGAACTTACGTGCAGTACGAACATGAAAAGGTAATGTGTTCACCATTTTCTTCTAGAAAGGTGATTATTTTGGGAAGCACCTGTGTCCCATTTGGAATCCATTGGAGAACATTTGTATAACTTGCTGTCTGATGTACCGCTTACCTGAAGTTGGAATTTTCACAGTTATGTTGTTAAATAGTTAGGGAATTTAATACTACCACCTAATAACTAGGTCTTCAGTCAAGAAAATACTTTTCTGTTTTCGGCTACGAGATGAAATATACCACTTTATTATTGTCATATTATAGTTTAGCAAATAATATTTTTAAGTCAGAATTTTTATTCCTTAAGGGTATAAGTCTCTCAAAGTACTATTTTTATGGCCTTCATTTCAAGATCGAGTATAAAGGAGAACTATTGTCTAGTAACCCCATGAAGAGCAATTCCATCCTTTTTGTTATGCCACCCAAAACCCTCAGTTTCAGCCTTGGCTCCTCTCCTCTTCTACACCTCCATCTAATTCCTCAGCATACCCTGAGGGCCTTCAGAGTAGACCCGGAGTCTGAGCTCTTTTCATCACCTCCACCTACCACCCTAGACCAGGCCACTACCATTGCTTGCCTGGATCCTTGTAAAAGGCTCCTGACTATTTTTGCACTTGTTTCGATACAATCTATCCTTAGTAGATCAGAGTGGTCTCGTCACTTCTCAAACCCCGCAGTGGCTTTCCATCCCCCTCAGAAGTCCTCAGGTGGACTCAGGTTCCTCCACCATCTGCCCACCTCACCTCATGCCTGCAGCATCCTCTCCTACCTCTCCTCCCTCCCTCCGGGTTAACCACACTGGCCTCTTCGAACCCCTCATGCTCCTGCCTCAGCACCTTTGTGCTGACTGTTCCCTCTGCCTGGAACACTCACATGCCTGCGCGGCTCACTCCTTCTCCTTCAGGTCTTCACTCGGGTGACACCTTCTCACTGAGTGTTCACGACCACCCTGTTTAAATAGAAACCTCTCCTGTGTCCACCCCTCTTCACTGCTTTATTTTTTTATTGCTTATTACCTTGCAATAAAATCTATAAAAGGTAAATTTTATTGATGTATCTGTGTATTGTCTGTCTCCCTCCACTGGAAGCTTCGTGAAGGCGTTTTTCTCCATTCTGTCTACTGCTGTAAAGGAATATAACTGTCAGTGTCACCCAGTCACCAAGCTGTCCCATACATCAGATTGATTTTATTTTAAAACTAGACAAGACTTGGTATCATTTAATTCATACTTATGACATTTTCTAAAATGTAGAAATGAATAAAGTGAAAAAGAATGAATCTCCTTCTTTCCCCATCCCACCAAACCCCACCATCCAGAAGTACCAGGTGCTAATGGTTCGATATGTACTCTTGTAGATTTTTTTCCTAAGTGAATACAAGTATCCTTACATGATCTCACACAGTATGTGAGACAATAGCAACATATTTTCAGTGTCTTGATTTTTAAACTTAACATTATTATTGACATTATCATTCTGGACATTTTTCCATATTAGTTTATGTATCTATATTTATATATATAAATATGTTATTTTAATTGCTAATAAAGAGCAATACTTAACATTATCTGACTACGCACAGTTTATTTAACTTGTCCCCTTGATAACTTGATGAATATTTAGGTTGTTTCCAATTTTTCCACTATTGCAAGCAACAGGTTACTTAGTCTTAATTTGAGCTAAATTTAAGGCCATTATGCACAGCGAATAGGAAGATTCCTATTTCCTGTTCAGGATAGAAACCTTATGGTAGTTATAATAATAATTTTCCTTTCTGTTTTGTAAAATCAGAATCCAGGCTGTTGGACTTTCAATAATTATTAGATAATATATGATCTTATATATGTTGTTGTCATGAAAAAAGAAGAAACTTACGTCTTTACCTTCTTCATTTTCAGCTTACACCAGTCTTTATATCTGAAAAAGTAGTTTTTATTTACATGAGGAATGTCAAATTGGCCAATGTTTAAACAAAACAGTATATTTAAAACAAACTCTGCTTTATTCTAGGCTATAAAATGTCACTATAAGCTGTTTCTCTTTAAACAAAGAAAACAAAACAAAACTTAGAGCCCTTCTCTGCTGACAAAGGCCTAAAGTATCTGAGAGGATTGGGGTTCTACTAGGTCATAAGGTCACACTGTATCCCTCAAACCTAGAACCACATGAAGAGCATCCTCTCTAACCGAACTAGGGACAATTCAATATATGTGTACTGAAAAAGAAAACATAGATAACTGGGTAAGTAGGTGATCTTTTGCCATGTACATTACAACTAATTTTCCGTGATGAGTTAGGTTATCTTGGAAATCACTTCTCTTTACAGATGCTGTAAACCATTGACATTATTAGTTAAGCTTCAGAAACACTTGAGGAAGGAATAGAGGGTCAATGGAGAGCACAGATCCTGGATGTGATATTGGTTACTTTCAGCAAGAGCTTAAAACAGCGTAGCTGCCCTTTCCCAGTAAAATATCTGAGTTGCTTTACCATTTAGCCAAAACTGAGTTTTCTGCAAAAATATGTTATGAAAGTAACCAAGATTCTAACACCTACTAGGTAAATTCTTACTTTGTGTCCAGTATCTATAGCTGAGCTATCCGATAAAAATGTAATGTAAGCCACCTATATAACTTTACATTTTCTAGTAGCCGCATTAAAAAAGTAAAAAGAAACAGGTGAAATTAATTTTGATAATTTTATTTAAGCCAGTATATCTAAAATATCGTGTCAACATGTAATCAACATAAAAATGTTGAGATAGTTTACCTTTTTTCCCATTAAGTCTTCAAAATCTGGTGCCCACTTACAGTACATCTCAGTTTGGATGCTAAATTTTCATCAGAAATGCTTGATTTGATTTCATAACATATAATTGAAAAAGCAGATTCACAAATTAAGTTAGTACAGACATAACTAAAAGGTTTTAAATAATTGAACTGAATTATTTAAATTTAAATTTGAGTTTTAAAATGTAAAGTAGTTAAAATTAAGTAAAATACAAACTTCAGTTCTTTGTTCATACTAATCTAACTTTTCAAGTGCTCAGTAGTCACATTTAGCTAGTGGTTACAGCATTGTCCCCATAGGTCTATCGTAACTGTTCTTAAAGGGAACATAGTCCTCTCTCTAAAATGATCGTACAAGTTTTTCATTGATATAACTTGGGGAGTGAGGAAAAGTAGGCTACTCATTCATATACACATTATTTTTTTATTTTTGTTTTTTGCAGGGGAAGATTTGCCCTAAGCTAACATCTATTGCCAATCTTCCTCCTTTTTCTTCTTTTTTTACCCCCTCAAAGCTCCAGTATGTAGTTGTGTCTAGTTGTAAGTTCTTCTGGTTCTTCTGTGTGAGCCGCTGCCACAGCATGGCTACTGACAGACGAGTGGTGTGGTTCAGTGCCTGAGAACTGAACCCAAAGTGCCAAACTTTTTTTTTTTATTATTTTTTTTAATTTTTTTTTTAAAGATTTTATTTTTTCCTTTTTCTCCCCAAAGCCCCCCAGTACATAGTTGTATATTCTTCGTTGTGGGTCCTTCTAGTTGTAGCATGTGGGATGCTGCCTCAGCGTGGTTTGATGAGCAGTGCCATGTCCGTGCCCAGGATTCGAACCAACGAAACACTGGGCCGCCTGCAGCGGAGCGCACAGACTTAACCACTCGGCCACGGGGCCAGCCCCCCAAAGTGCCAAACTTTTAACCACTAGGCCATCAGGGCTGTGCATATTTTTGATACTGCATTTCTATATGCTCAGTATAGTAATTTCTTTAAAAGAGTTAGTTATGGTTATTATTAGTTAGTATGTAATAATGCTTTATTTTTTATATAGGCATACCATACTGTCTCCCTGCTCTTGTATTTCTACAAATAATAAAAGTTTCTATCACTGAAAAAAATAATTTGTTTAATTTAAGTGTGTTTTCATTTTATCAGTGTTACTAGCATCAGATTTTATTGTTATTGCGGTTTTATTATATGTTTTATATATGTTTATATAAAGTTATGTAAATGTTACCTAGGCCCCTTGGGGACTTAGAGAGTAATATTTTTATACCCTTTAAGAGATATTTATTTTAGTACTTGGTACCTAAGATGCCTCACTCTTTGTTAACTTGATAGAGATACCACCCACTTGGAGATTGAACCCTTCACTCTTCTCGGCGTTTGTGCTGGCCTGATCCCATACCCTCATCATAACCAGTCCCCAAGAAACACGTATCAGTGTGCCATGGGGAAACAAGCCATGGGTAAGATTTCCTTCTTGAACTTGGTTCTAAATACTTGGATAAAAGACTTATATCTTTCTTCTTTCCTCACTAGTATCACATGTTTCACCAGGTTGGGCATTGCCACCATGTGAGTGTTACCACACACACAGGGTTGCCTGTGGAGCTCTGCAGTGCTTGCAGGTGCCCCTGTCATGTCTAAGGCTTAAACAGACATGGAGAAAACCTCTCTGAACTTGTTCCCTTGACCAAACAAAGGGACATAGAATAAACGTCACAGAATTATGACAGGGTAAATATAAGGAGAAAAGCCCTATAAAATGTAAGTTGTTAACCAGGAGAGATGAAAGAAAGAGCAGAAAAACTCAGGGTTAAAGGAAGAGAGGGGAAGGAAATAGAGATGAAGATGCACAGTGTGTATTAGAATGTACTTAGTAATTGTCTGGATGATAGTCATTGAGCCATTATATCCTTGCAGTTGCTCCTATAGCTCCTGAAACATCCAATTCGTGTCACACCAATTTCTGAATTCATTTTCCTTTCTTCTTTCTGTTTTTCTTCTCTGTCATCCATCTCTTAATTTATCCATCCATCCATAACATTTATTGATCGTCAACTATAGACCAGACAGTGGGGCTGGAACCTGAAAGTACAGAGATGAGACAGAGCCCTGTCCTCAGGGAGTTCACAGTCTAGTAGGAGGGACCACAAATAAGATGGTAATTCAATATAGTGTGATAAACTCTGTAATAGACTGACAGTGGAATCTAAAGGAGTAAGAGCAGAAAAGGTCACATAAGGTTAGGGAGTAGGTTGTTTCTGAAGACTAGACCTGGGCCAAGTCTTGAAAGACACTGAGTATTTTTCACAGGTATGGAAATATAAGCAAGCATTGCATGGAAAAGTCCTGGTACTTTGGTGTGGGTATTTAGTATAGTATGGGTATAGAGGTGTGCTGGAGAGGTGCCAGGTATTAAAGAGCTTGGGTTTATGTTGGGTGGTAGAGAGGAGACCAGGCAAAAAAACCCATTTTGTTTATAAACTTTTTTTGAAATGTTTTTGAAAATCATTCAAATCCTAGTAAGTTTAATTAGTTTTATTTTCATATGTATCTATGACATCAGTATGACTTGTCATCTCTGATTTAAAGTATGAGGGGGCTGGCCTGGTGGTGCAGCGGTTAAGTTCGCACGTTCCACTTTTGTGGCCCAGGGTTTGCCAGTTCAGATCCCAGGTGCAGACCTACGCAACACTTGTCAAGCCATGCTGTTGCAGGCGTCCCACATAAAATAGAGAAAGGTGGGCACGGATGTTAGCTCAGGGCCAGTCTTCCTTAGCAAAAAAGAGGAGGATTGGCAGCAGATGTTAGCTCAGTGCTAATCTTCCTCAAAAGAAAAAAATAAGTATAATACAAGGAGTCTCATAAAGAAACTGTCAAAGGTTTTTGCATTGCCTTTGGGTAACAACCGGAATGCAGTTAGCTTCTCAGTGCCCAGCTATCAGCTGCAATTGACCATAGCTTGACAATTAAGGAATCCTATTTCTCATTACGGATAATGGGTATGTATTTCTTTTCAAGCTTTATATTGCCGTTTGGTTAGCCGTGAAGAAATACGAAGCATGTTGTCCTGCTGCCATTTACCTGATGGCGTAATGCCTGGACAGTTCATAATAATTCCCGGTGGGAACATCCGAACAGCAGCTCCTCAATTTCGCCTTCCGCATTCATCCTCAGCCGCAGCGTAGGCTCATTTCCCGCTTGTGCTGCTAACTTGCTAACAAGTGAAATATACAGTGCTGAACCCTGTGTGTCGTGAAAGGGCTATCACTTCTATTGGGTTTACCAAACCGTTTTGTTTCATGATGTGAATCCCAGCTGAAACAATACACCTTTTGTGTAGAACCTCCAGCAGAATTAACGGAAGACTAATCACTTGGTGGCTAATGCCACTCTTTAGTGTGTTTGAAGATTGAAACAGAAAGGGCTGCGTCTGTCTCCACTTAGCACGTATTTTTCCTTTTTTTTTTTTTTTAGTAAAGGAGAGACCTGAAGGAAAGAAATAATATTTTTGTTTTTGTAATTCCCCTCCGACTAAAAAAAAGTCTGTATTTTGTGGCCATGAGTATCTGAAACGTTCAGTGAGTTACCACACACAGTTAAGCAGGATCAGTGTGTGCAGAAAGCCAATTCAGTGTCTGTAGAGTTCTTTTGTAGTTTTGTGTGTGAAGGTTTTTTTTCTCGTTTTGTTTTGAGTGTCATTTGCAATTCATTGTCTGTGTTTTCTGAGGTTGGTGTATTCAGCTGCTCTGACCCTGGGTCCTGCACATTTAGCTCCTTGGATACAATCCTCTGACGTTACTGCTGACGCTAGGAAGACAAAAGCCACTGAATATCTTAAGTAATAAAAAAAAGCCTTTGTTACTGTTTGTTATTATAAAACACCTGACTGGAAAGAAAAGCAGTGAGATAAAAGTACGTTTAAAGTTGGCACATAACGTGGCCACATTTCTCTCTCGACACTGAAATAGCTGCAGAAACATCGAGTGAGGTCTGTATGAAAAACCACAAAAGGAGAAAGGCTGGCAGAGGGAGAAACCCATAGCAGAGACCCAGGTCTGTAAAGCAGACCTGGCACTTTGAGTTGGACTTCTCTGAGTCATTTTAATTCCATGCAGTCTTGCTAGCTGATAGCTGAAAGTCACACCGTCCCATTTAAAACATGAGCCGCGCTGAAGACCATATACATCTCAGAGGTTCTATCTGGATTTTCTAAAGTAATGTTTT
This sequence comes from Equus przewalskii, assembly GCF_037783145.1. Classification (NCBI taxonomy): domain Eukaryota; kingdom Metazoa; phylum Chordata; class Mammalia; order Perissodactyla; family Equidae; genus Equus; species Equus przewalskii. The sequence goes on from NC_091859.1 coordinate 30,081,868, forward strand.
AGTTACCGTTCATCCATTAGTCCATGTGGAAAGTGGAAGACGGTAGCCCAGAATTAACTCACTAAATATTCTAGCCAACTTGGGAAATTTGCTATGTCCCTCTCACTACCAGTCCCTCCCATTCGGCAGAGTGAAGAAATGAGAAAAAGTCATTTTCCGTCACTGCAAAGGAGAGCAAGACCAGCACAAACCAGAGACTGAAAGCCTTACCTTGTATGTGAAAGAGAGCTGACTTTAATCCAACATGAAACACCCGCAGAGGGTGTCTCTTAAATCCAAGGCTCTTTGAGTTATTAATAAAGTTCAAACTTCCACACAATGTCTTACTGAGCTACTGAGAAACACCACTTCCGTGGATATGGCTCTGTCTGTTGTGACATGGCTCAGGGCAGGAAGTCAGGTAGATGTGTGTGGAAGTGGCGAGGTCTCCAGGGCCCTCAGTGCTACAAGGAAAGGCTGTGTGTTGGAGCTGCATTGTGTATGCACTCTCTCTGGCACCAGGCGCCAAGTTCACACGAGTCACGCTTTCATATCCTGCCCATTTTATTAGTTGGCAATCCTCTAGTGGAACACTTTCTCCTGTTTAAAAGGATCTTTTAGTCCCTATCAGCTCAATTAATGAATATGCATCACATACCTCCCTGGCGGGCTGCTTCTCACCACCCCTTCCCCCTTCAGCTCCAAATTGCTGGGACTTTTTCTTTCTTATTTAACTCAGGAGCTAGTGCAGCTTCTCTTGTTGTTGTGTTTTCAGTAGATTCTATTCTTAAGCAGATAGTTCCTGCTCTTGTATTTCCCACTTTACAGTAAGATGAGATGTACTAGAAATAGGCTGGAGAATTTTGAGATATTAAAAAACACATAATATACAAAGATCTTCATAAAATTTCGTTTTATTCTGCATCTCCTCCTCCCCCACCTTCTGTTTGAATTTTTTTTAGAATATTTATTCTTTATCCATTTGGGGCTACAAAATGAAAAGATGCCTTGGCCAAATTATCCTTGGCACTTCTTTTTTAAAATTCTGCTATTGGTTCAAAAAAATTAAAATCATTGTAGCTATTTTAGATATAAGCTTATAAGACATTTCCTGAGACTAGCAGGTTAATAATAAATACTTATGGAAGTAAAATTAAAGTTCAGTATTTAGGGTTGGAGTTGGAGTAGAATGAGTGATACTGCAGGGTGATGGGGTATATATTTTTATTACTACTAATATTGTTAATATTAGTCATAATATTGCCACTTATTGAACATCCAAATGATTTATATACATTTCTTCTTTTAGTCGTCATAATAATCCTGTCAGATATAATACATACCTTTTTTGTTTCTGACAAGAAAACTGAATCCCAGTTAGGTTGAGCAACTTATAAAGTGTTCCTTCATGTCGTCTATACAAGGCTATCTATAAAACTGACTAAAATTCTTCTCAACTGAAGCTAACTTCTTTCCTCACTTTTGCCTTTTTACTGTGGATCACGATCAAGGTGCTGTCCCTGCTAGACTGTGGATTATAAGCTCCTTGAGGACAAGGACTTGTCTGTGTTATTTATTACTATGTCCCTCGTGTCTAGCGTAGTGCCAGCTTAGTAGGTAGAGTATAGTAAGTACTTAATGAATGTTTCAGCAACGAATGAATGATCCTCGGAGCACATTAAAATTGTTAAGAAATCAGGTGCAGATTTTTGAAAAGAATCTTTGAAACAAAGAACTAAGTTGGAAGGCTTATACAACCTAATTTTAAGACTTACTATAAAGCCACAGTAATGAAAACAGTATATTGACATAAGAGTAGACATATCGGTCAATGGAACAGAATCAAGAATCCAGAAATAGACCCACACATTTATGGGTAATTGATTTTCAACGTGTCAAGGCAATTCAGAGGAAAGGAAAATCTTTTCAACAAAATAAAATATCTGTATCTTGATCTATATAGAAAAAAAATGAACATCAACTCCTACCTCAATCCATTCAAAAAATTAACACAAAATGGATCTTAGCCCTAAATGTAAGAGCTAAAACCATAAAATTTATAGAAGGGAAAATAGGCAGAAATCTTCATGACCTTGAATGATCTAAGATTTCTTAGATAGAACACAAAAAACACAAACTCTAAAAAAGAAAAAATTAATAAATTGGACTTTCTCAAAATTAAACTTTTGCTCTTTGAAAGATACTGTTAAGAATATGAAAGACACTGTTAAGCCACAGAATGAGAGAAAGTATTTGCAATACAATCGTTTCTCAGTATCCCTGGAGGGTTGGTTCCAGGACCCTACGCAGATACCAAAATCTGAGGATGCTCAAGTCCCTTACATAAAATGATGTAGTATTTGCATGTAACCTACCCACATGCTCTGTAACTTTAAATCATCTCTAGGTTACTTATAATACCTAATACAATGTAAACACTATGTAAATAACTGTTATACTGTATTATTTAGGGAATAATGACAAGAAAAAAGTCTGTACATGTTCAGTACAGATGCAACCATCATAGGCCTTTTGATCCACAGTTGGTTGTATCCAAGGATGGGGAACCCATGGATACAGAGGGCCGACTGTGCATACATCTAAGAAAGAATTGTATCTAGTTCATATAAAGAACTCTTCAATATTAAGACAACTCAGTTAAAAGATGGGGAAAACAAAAGCAAAAACCAGACACTTCATAAAGAGTAATAGGAATGACCCATGAGCTCATGAAAATATGTTCAACATTATTAGTCATCAGGTAAATATAAATTAAAGCTGTGAGATACCACTGCACACTCATTAGAACCGCTAAAATGAGAAAGACTGGCAGACTAAGTGTTGGTAAGGATGTGGAACAACCAAAATGCTCATACCGTGCTTCTGAGAATGTAAAAATGCCGTGATCACGTTGGACGGTTGTTAAGCATACCCTTACCGAACCACCCAGAAATTTGACTCCTATGTGTTTACCCGAAAGAAATAAACACACAAAGTCTTGTGTGTGAATGTTCATAGGAGCTTTATTCACAGTAGCCCCAAACTGGAAACAACCCAAATTCCATCAACTGGTGAATGGATAAACAAAATGTGTATTCATGCCACGGAATACTACTCAGCAATAAAAAGGAATGAATCATGATGCACACAACCACATGGGTGGATCTCAGAATCATTATGCTAAATGAAAGAAGCAGTACAAGAGTGTACATACGTGCGTTTATAGACAATTCAGACTAATCTATAATGGTCAAAAACAGATCAGTGTTTGCCTGGGGCCAGAGACAGAGGGAGGGATCTGTTGGGAATGCTGGAAATATTCTGGATCTTGATTGTGGTTGGTGGTTTCACAGATGTATATATCTGTCAGAACTCATGAATTTGTACAGTTTAAATGGGTGACGTTTACTGTATTCAATAATGTTGATTAAAAAGCGGTTGGGCAGGGGCTGGCCCCGTGGCCGAGTGGTTGGGTTTGTGCGCTCCGCTGCAGGCGGCCCAGTGTTTCGTCGGTTCGCATCCTGGGCGCGGACATGGCACTGCTCGTTGGACCACGCTGGGGCGGCGTCCCACATGCCACAACTGGAAGAACCCACAAGGAAGAGTACACAACTATGTACCGGGGGGCTTTGGGGAGAAAAAGGAAAAAATAAAATCTTTAAAAAAAAAAAAAAAAGAAAAAAAAAAGCAGTTGGGCAAAGGAATACAAAAATAGTGAAACACATAAAACTTCATTTTATTTTTTTCGGTGTGATTTTCTAAGCTATATGCATCCTTACTAACCTTTTTTTTTTTTTTTTTTTAAAGATTTTATTTTTTTCCTTTTTCCTCCCCAAAGCCCCCCAGTACATAGTTGTATATTCTTCATTGTGGGTCCTTCTAGTTGTGGCATGTGGGACGCTGCCTCAGCGTGGTCTGACGAGCAGTGCCATGTCCGCGCCCAGGATTCGAACCGACGAAACACTGGGCCGCCTGCAGCGGAGCGCGCGAACTTAACCACTCGGCCACGGGGCCAGCCCCCTTACTAACCTTTTTTTCATCCCACTTTAAAATAAAAAACTTCTCCCCTATTTTAACATACATTTATGTACCTTGCTATGCCAACTTGTGACTTCTTAAGAAAGTTATGATCAAGAAAATATGACTTTATAAGAAAGATTATGTCCTGGGTAGTAAGAAAATGAGATCATTGGAGACTATAGTTATAGCAAAATGGGGCAGTAGAAGGAGAATTCAGCTTACAGATAATCTTGTTGTGTTAGTTATTGTATAGATGCAATGCCCTTTTTAAGGAAGCTGGAGACAGTCATAGAGGCATCCTGGTTTGAACACATGCTTCACCTTCTAGTCTGATAATTTAATTTCTGCGTAACATTTTTGTCAAAGAAGCTTGCTTAGTGACAAAATAGCTAGTAATTCATTTATAATTTTTATAGAAATAATGGAGTGTAATGGCATTTTGAAGCTTTATAATATGTAGAAGTCATAGTTGGATATAAATCCTGTTTTAACCTACACATCCAAAGTCAGTGCTACTAAAAATATACACGTATACTCCTACAGGTTCTTTAAAAAGTCTTTAAAGAACAATTTCTGATGCAATCATAAGCACTCAACATTTGCTAAACCATTTTGCTCTTCATCCATTGAATGGTCAGTGGTGGGTTACGAGAATTATGTTCCGGGCCTGGTAGCACAATTTATAGCAGGATCCAGTCTCTTTCACCATTGTTCAGAGGTACAGCCATTTATGCTTCCCTGCTGCATAATAATGCTTGTCTCAGGTTTCAGAAGCACGTTTGGCAGCCTGGTGGGACATTGCCTGAACCCTTGTCTCAAGCTGGGTAAAGTACACAATTGGAGCTGAAATCGCAACATAAATTTTAAATGATTTCATGTAAAAGGACAAACTTATTGTCAGTGAACTTTACCACGCTCCAAGCAGCAGCAGCTTTATTTTTAGAACAGTAAGTGATCTATTACCAGGTATCCTGCCCAGCTTATTAGTTGGCACGAAAATAACATAAATTAATTGGCAATTTATAGTGTAAACTTGACGAAAAAGTTCATAAAGTTCAGTTTAGCTGTTGTTTTTCTGCTGAATCTTGATAAGTTTTCTAGAGATTTAAGCACAAATATATACTATCATAAAAAGTATAAGGTGATTCTTCACTTTTGCTTGGTTGACATTTATTGAGCATCTATAGGGAGCCCAGCACTGTCCAGGTGCTCATTTCTTTAGTTCCCTACAGTTTTCATTATTTCTTCCAATAGTAGTCATCAAGGAGCACCATATTATTTTTGCTACCTGAATAGGTTACTTTCATCCCTGACTTGAAATCACCACTCACTTAATGGTATGAGCACAGAGAAAAAGGTAAAGGAAATAAATGTTGAGTTTTGCTATCTGCTCACCTTAGAGCTTAACTCCATTAAATGGGACGTAGGCATCCTAGGGTGTGTGGGTGTTGTGGATGTGTCACTATGGAAGCGTGTATGGGAGAGAGACTTAGCCACTTAGGGGCAAAGAAAAGAGACCTGGAGAAGTTCAAGAGGCTCAGTAGCCCACACTCAAGCTCAGCAGTAGGGCAAACATGAGTTTCCCAGTTTTTTTTTTCTCCAAAGATTGGCCCTGAGCTAACATCTGTTGCCAACCTTTATCTTTTTTCTTTTTCTCCCCAAAGCCCCCCAATACATAGGTGTATATTCTGGTTCTAGGTCCTTCTAGTTTTGTTATGTGGGACGCCACCTCAGCATAGCTTGATGAGCAATGCTAGGTCTGCACCCAGGATCCAAACCGGTGAAACCCTAGACCACCGAAGCAGAGTGCGCAGACTGAACCACTCTGTCACGGAGCCAGCCCCAAGTTTCCTGGTTTTAAGATCTCTGTGGAGCAGCACCTGTGTGTTCACAAGCCCAGCAGAGAGAAAACCTTTTCTCAGGCAGGTCCGTGAACACGATGAACCCCTATGGGGAAAGGGAGAAAGAGTAACGTTCTGATTTCACCCCCAGTTGACGTAATACACTTCCGAGGTCCAGTCAAGTGAAAAGGCTGGTTGCTAAGGAGGGGGAAGCCCTTCCCTGACTGGACAGGGCCCTGGGTTCCTTAGTGGAAGGGACCATGCCTTTCCCCATCTTATCTCCAGTGTTGGGCGCAGAGTAGGTGTTTAGCAACTACTTAATAGATGAATAGTTAAGCATGTGAATGAGTCCACTCTGCCCTGCTTTCACTTGCATCTCCTTTATTCTGTTCCCTCCCTTTTCTCCTGCTTTCTCTTTCGTTTAGAACTTTTGTAATTGTTGATTTTTTTTTAATGAAATGTATCTGTTTGTCACACTGTATAAGCTCCTTGCCTGTCAGCACTGGGCATTCTTGTCTAGTTACCTTCCCCCGGCAACTGGAAATGTGCCTGGAGCCTAACAGAACCAAATCCAGAATTGGTGACTGACTTGTGAAATTAACCAGTGGAAACTCACATTCCTCAAATGGGATCAATTCTATAAATCCAAAAAGTTGAAATTATTTAGATTAGTATACCTTGAATGTGATTTTTCTTCATTGTAGGATTTTTACTATTACTGAGAAAAATTACTCTTAAAAGTTGTTAGCCCCTATGAGGATATCGCTTTTGAAATGTTTGCCCTGAAGATTTTCTTCATTTTAATTAGTGAATTTAATGTGTTTATGTCTGTATTCGTTGGTACCTAATCATTTGACATAATAGAATGTTGCATTTTGTTTTCTCCAATATCAATGAAGGTACCATTGGATACAACCAGCGGAACAGAATTGATACTCTCATGTATCTACTCGCATATCCACAAAAACCCATGGTTAAAACAAAGACCATAGAGTTGATAGAATTTGAGAAGCTGCCGGCTGGACAGAATGCGACAGTTGCCGTGATGAGTTATAGTGGCTATGATATTGAAGATGCTCTGGTTTTAAACAAAGCTTCCTTGGACAGAGGTAAGTGAGTTTTCAAAGTTCTAACACCAAAGATGCTTTGTGCAGAATTAGATTTAGGGATGATCAATGTAAAAATCACTTAGTGTCACAATGTTAATGTCAGTTTTAAGTGATTTGAATTTTATAGTATACAAACGGAGCAGTTATATTTTGGTGTTGACTTATTTTAATGAATATTACATAGAGGTAATTTGTTAAATGTATTACTAAGGAACCTTTTTTTTTTCTTTGTTATTACTTTATTGGTGACTTGAGACAATTCCTCAACAGGAATGTTCTAAAACATTTAAGAATTTGTTTATTTTCTAGCAGAAATTACAATAAATGAAATATATTTTTTGAAGACATCTAGTTATCTATTCAACAGCAAACTTGTTTGAGAGGGCAGTAGCAATGTTTATATATAAAAGGCTATTTTTTATTGTATATCTCAACCCTGTATAATGTTATACCTTTTTGTTAAGAAAATGATAAAAGTAAACCGTGGCGTATAGGTTTTTATGCTTTTCTTGCTCGGTTTTTGGACAGTTTACTTTTGCAAGTCACCACTTGGTGGTTTGTTAGCCATCACCTGATCTGAAGCCTGACTTTCTCCATAATCTGTTTCTCTTTCTCCTCCCTGGCATACCCACTCTGCCTTCCACTTCGCTCTTTGTAGTTGCTAGGCAGCAATAATAGTACTCCTAGACATGTGTCTTTGGCATTAATGTTGGCTGCACTTAATTTATGCCTCTTTTTTTCCTCCAAATGACAACAGCCATGCTTTAAAACTAGATGTTTTCCTTTCTGATTAACTGGTAACGTTTATGTGGAAATCTGAAGACTTTGTGATATCTGTCAGAAACTCCGCAACACAGTTTAATGATCTGAGTTTACTGTCCTCTAGCTTTTAAGCTAACACCTGTAAATAAAATGTCCATTTACACTCAGAAGAAAACACTTCTTGATTTCATGCAGTTCAGATTCACACTGCACTCCAGCACGTTGCAGTTAATGGCCATTGTACGAAATTTCAAGATCATGTAATGTTTCCAAAGCAGCTGGCTCTCGGAGCCGGGTTTATTATGGCCATACACAATTTAGTAGAAGGCACAATGACTAAGACCTTTCTTGAAACACACAAACGTCTTCCTCTAACATCTGATTGTAGAAATTTGTTGTTTCATTGCACAGTCACCTTCATATTTAAAAAATTACATTAGAGCACTGAGATTTTGTTTAGAAAGCCACTTTTCCCTGATTGATTTTCTAAACTCACGTTCTTAGATTTCTTGAAAGAGTTCTGCTTTTGGTGGAGAATCATAAGTGAAGGATTTCACAGCCGTGCATTTATTTCATCAGTAATAGCTAGCATGTAATCCTGAGATGTTTTCCTATTTAAGTGAACTCTGACATGGCTCAGTATATCCTGGGGAGATTAGAGAGAGAATCCAGTTTACAATAACTGCTTGGCCAAAGGGAAAAAAAGAAAGAAATGCAGCCACAGAATCCTGGGAAATGATATTTGGTGTTGAAGGATTGACAGGTCTTTTGGGCAACTCTACAACTGATAAATCTTTTTGTGGGATTCAGTGGTTGAGTTTTTTGCTCCATCTAAAGATTTTCTTCTGTTCATTTGCTTATTTTTCTTAATGTTTACATTTTTAGTTGGTCTCAGGACTTTTCCTTCATCCACTAGATAAATGTGATCTAAAAATGTAATCAAAGTAAATTCTAGTCTTCAGGGCAGAGGTGAACGCTCACTCTCATTAAAGTTATTTGGTTGCTGCTTCTTTTCATTCTTTCTCGTCTCTGGAGAAAGTTCATTTTTTTTTGCTTGTTTGGGATCTCCTCTGAATGCCAAAATCAGAAAAAGGAACACTTTCCGGGGAAGGATAGTAGAAGTTATGCACCAAAAGGATGTGTAGGAAGAATCCTGGCTGATCAGTGGACTTGATCTGCCTCAATTCTGTCACCAACTTGCTGGGTGACCTTGGCCACTTAATTTCTCTGAACCTCACTTGTAGCACCTGTCAGACAGAGGGGTTAAGCCAGGTGGTCTCTGAGGCCCTTTCCAGTTCTCACATTCTGTGGCTCTGTGCTCTGAAAGAATCACAGTGGCACTCAGATTTCTCTCACCTTCCTCCAACATGACTGGGTATATTCCATGCTGACAAATGGTTGTAGAGATTCCCATGTTTTTATGGACAGGAGGTAGGAGAGAAGTCCTGAGCCAGTTCTTCAGAGTATCAGATTGTTATTTGGTTTGGCCAGTCGCAGATTCTCCAAATGTAGAGCAGATTGGGGTTATTTTGGGGGGAGAGTGGGGTAGGTTGTTGAATACTACAGATCTGTGTTTCCTCGTCGTTTTGTAGTACTGGTGGTTCTCATCCCCATTTTGGTTTCATTTTAGGCTTTGGGCGTTGTCTTGTATATAAAAATGCTAAATGTACATTGAAACGATACACCAACCAGACATTTGACAAAGTGATGGGGCCGATGTTGGATGCTGCTACAAGGAAACCCATCTGGCGACACGAAATTTTAGATGCAGATGGTATTTGTTCTCCAGGTAAAAGACTTAAAAAAAAACTTTAAGGTATACTTTTTGAAATTATGAAAGTTATTCAACAGTATATCTGAATATTTGGTAAACAGGGCAGAAAAAAATAACAAACCACTATCCTGACTCCACCAGTGTGGTCATTTTTGATAAATTTCCTTCCAGTCTGTTTTTCTGTGCATGTGTTTTTACATAGAGTAATCTATTCTAGTTATAATTTTGAATCATAGAAAAGCCACTTTAAGGAAATATTTAGAATGAAAGTCATGTCCCTGCATTTACACTGGTGTTTCATCATTTGTGCATTTAGCTTACAGACTGACTTTAAAATCTTCTTCCCCTAGAAAGTGTGACTCCATTGTAATTACAAATCTGTGATGAATTTTGTTGATGCAACTCACAGCCCCTGCCCTGTGAGTCTTGTGGGCTAGTGTGGGAGACTAACATTAATCAAAGGATCACACACAAACACATGTCAGCCTACAACCAGGTTAAGGAAGCGTATACGAGCTGTGAAGCCATTGTTTAGCAGGAGGATTTGACCTAGTCAGGAAGATCAGGGCAGCCTTCCCCCAGGAAGTGAGCCGAGATCTGAAGGATAAGTGGAGTTAGCTAATGAAGAGGGGAGGGGAGTGTGTTCTAAGCAGTGGGAATGGCTTATGCACGCTTGATATTTAAAGGATCTGAAAGAAGGCCAGTATGGCTAAAAGGAATAGAGTACAGGGGAGTGTGGTGAACATGAGTCTAGAGAGAAGAGGGAGGGAAGGGCAGAGGCCAGACACAAGGCCTTGCAACCATGTTACTGTTTTCATTATGATCCTAAACTCAATGATACAGTCATATGCATTTTGAAATGATCACTCCGACTGCAGTCTGGAGAAAAGAGTAGAAGGGAGCCAAGATAGAGGGGGACCAACTGAGAGCTCTCCTGGAAGACCAGGCGAGAGGAGCCGTGGTGATGTGGAGAGAAGGGCTGGGTTGGGGAGGTCACTGAGAGAGGGGAAATGCACATGACCTTGTCACGGATGGTGCACGGGTGGCGAGTTCTGCATCCGCTGAAGTGCCCTGAGCCACATGGTGCCTGGCTTCCCCTCTTCTTGCTGCCTGTGATTCTTGGAGAATTGCCCTCACTCTTAAACAAGGTCATGTCGCTGGGAAAATACGTGCTGTGATAGTACTGTAGCAGTTGGTCTTAGAGCTTACCGTAAAAAGACGCAAAGCACAGGTGAGAACAGCAGGAAAAACCAAAGAAATATTTTGATTTCCTCATCACCTAAGTTAAGTTGGTAGTGACTTATTACTAGTTGAAATAACTATTAATAAAAATAAGTGGTGCAAATTTATTCTAACACCCTAAGAGATATATAAAATTGCTACCTACTGACGTGACATTTCTCTTGTTCACATGGTCCCCTAAATCAGTTTCCTAGTTTTATACACATTGTAATCTTAAGCTATAATTTTTTCATATGGGCTTGCAAAATTACACACAAGCCCTGTTGAACTCTAGTTTCCACTGTATGGACTTGTTTTTTTCCTTCCACGTCTGGATGTCATGGACCGAGTCTAATCACATAGTTTTATGTCCCAATAAGCTTTACATTCCACACAGATGATAACGGTTTGTCTCCCATCCTTCTCTCTTCCTTAGGTGAGAAAGTAGAAAACAAGCAGGTGCTTGTGAACAAGTCCATGCCCACAGTAACGCAGATTCCCCTGGAAGGAAGTAATGTGCCGCAGCAGCCACAGTACAAAGATGTGCCCATCACGTACGTGTGGGTTGTGCCTTGGAAATTTAGAAAGATTCAAAAAAAAAGAAGGAGTAGGGGAAATTAGGAGTTAGCTCTTGGAGGGTTAGAGAACTAGGAATAGCAATTTGGGGTACTAACGCTTGTCACGAAGACAGCGTGGCATAGAAGATAAAACTGGGCTGTGGAGTTGCTTAGACCTTCTAACCTGGGTTTGAGTTGTGGGCCAGATAGGCGGGCACTCCAGGGAGAGGGGGCAGCAAGATGAAGGGCACGTAGGCATAGCACCGCCTGGGTTTGGAGACCAGTGCAGCTCGCTGGGGCTAGACTGTGGAATGATTGGGTATTCATTCGTTAGAGGGTGAAGTGATCAGGTTTGTGTTTCAAAAAATAAAATCAAACACTCTGGCCGCAGCGTGGCATCACCGATGCCCTAGAATGTAGCTGGGTTTTAGTACTCGTGGTGGTGTGTGTTATCTCACAGGGATAAAGCGCTTAAACTCTGTTGGCCTCAGTTTTTTCATCTGTACAATGAAAGAGTTACATTCATTAATCTCCAGGTTTCATTGGAGCTCTGAAGTCTAATGGAGTATGAAACTTAGTGAGATGAGCCCTGGTCAATGAGAACAACTACACTGTGATATAAAAACAAAACGAGAAGGAGTAACAAGACGTTTAATCCAGCCAAGGGGAGCTAAGTTAACAGAGTACATGAGGTGAAGGTGGGGGGTGACATAGAACTGAATTCCTGGGCTGTGAAAGGCAATTTAACAAATGCATTCAACACACAATTCTTTGAGGCCAGAGTTATGGAGCTGAAATAAACCACAAGCTTTGCCTGCAAGGAGGAACATCCAGTTGGCAAAGACCTACACAAAAAATAAGTACAGTAAATGCCATGATCGTTAGTAGCTTAATTGAGAATTTTCACTGTACCAGTTACTGTTCCGACCTTTTTACATGTGTTAGCTCAGTTAATCCTACCACCACCCCTTGAGCTAGGTTCTGTTAATAGCCTCGTTTGAAAGACATGGAAACTGAGGCACAGAGAAGTTAAGTAATTTACCAAGGTCACACAGCTATAAGTGGCAGAGCCAGGATTTGAACTCACACAGTCTGGCTTCAGAGCTCCACTCTTGACTACTCTGCTAAATCCAGCAGAGTTGTGGGTGCCATGGATTTGTCTCTACCATGGGAGCATAGAGGAGAAAGTGGGCCGGTCCACTGGGGGAGGGGTCAGGACCTTTGCACTGAATCCCACAAGATGAAAAGCTATTTTAGAATTACGAAAGTGGTTATGCTAGTTGGTTTTCTTCCTGTCCTGAAGGAGGGTGTCTCTTTTCCTATTGAAAGCTTGTCCCTCCTACGCCTGGCCCTCCTACCAGGCTGGCTTCTCATTCTCAGCCTGCCCTCCTCCCCTGCTGTGGTGACAGTACCCTGGCTAGTGACTCTGCACTGTCTGGATGTGCTCACCCTCTGCCAGCGCTCCACGTACTCTCCTGTTGCTCCTGACTCCCAGGTGGACGTGTGCCTGCTTTTGGCTGCATATCAGCACATGGACAACTTGATGGGGCCCTCCTCCCCGCCAAAACCATCCCCCTCCCCACCCCTACCCTGGCCCAAAACCATCCCCCTCCCCGCCCCTACTCCAGCCCCTACAGGCTCCTCCTGGGTCCCTCTCTTATGAGTGGCACCTCCATCCGGCCAGTCACCTGCAGCACTTTCTCTGCCTGCCACACACACCAGTTCAGCACATCCTGTAGGTTCTGTCTCCCGAGCAGTTCTCTGACCCCTCATTGATACCTGTTGCCCTCTAAGTTCTGGCCCTCCTCTCCTACCAGACTCTTAGTAACTGCTCGTCTGCCTCCAGTCTTGCACCTCTCCACGCCTCTCAGGCTCTGTGTTACTGCCAGAGTGACTTTTTCTAAGTTACTCATCTGGTCATGTTACTCTCTTGAGTAAATAGAATAAAACTTGGGTAGATTGAGTAAAACTCTCAATGACAATGTTGCCTAAAGGCCAAATGAAATAGTCATACATACAAGACCATCTGTGACCCTTGACCCTACCCTTTTGCATCCTGGGCCCCATATTTCTGGTAAATTGTCTCTTATTCTCCAAAATGTGCCATCCGACTTCGAGGTCTCCATGCATTTACTCGTGCAGCTCCTCTGCCTGGAATGCCCTTCCCCGGTCAGGTCTCAGCCCTAGGGTCACCTCCTCTGTGAAGCAGTCCCTGACAGGCTGCCCCCTGCCTGCCACCACTGTCTCCCCAGCCACCAGCCGGATTGACTGTGGTCTCCCTTGGGCCTTTCCTGACCTCCATGCCACTGATGTCTTTACTGCACTTTCTCTCATCCTTCATTGGGTTGTAGTTCCTTTGGGGCAGGAACTATGTCTCCTTAGTCTTTGTATGTCCAGAACCTACAAGGATCTGACACAGAGTAGACTCTTAATAATGTTTGTTGTATGAAAAACAGCAAAGTATGTGAAAAAATTAGTGGGAAAGCTGAGTAGATAGAAGTAATACTTAAAAAATGGTTAAGAAGTTGGAGTGGAGTCTGCCAGGCTTCAGCTCAGATGCCGGGTCCACTTCGTATGAGGCATGCATTCTAGACGAGTGCTCACCCTCTCTTGGCATCAGTTCTCCTCATCTATAATAAGGGCATAGCAAGATGGGAATAGTATGTGTGGTGAAGGTTAAATTGTGTTATGCCTGCCTCATAATAAATATTTAGTAAATGTTAGCCATTTTAAACTATGACCATAAAAGGGAAATTGTAACATTCGAATTTAATGTTGAAAAATGAAAGTCATTTTTCAGAGCCCAAATGGGAATGTCACAATATTCCGTGGTCGGTATTAATAAAATACGGCTTGTGGGCGATAGGTTCACAAAGGGCAGTTTGAAAACTCTGCTAAAGTGACTTCCTCTTAACATTAGCTACAAAGGGGCAACGGATTCATATATTGAAAAAGTGATGATATCTTCAAATGCCGAAGATGCTTTTCTAATCAAAATGCTGCTGAGACAGACGAGGCGTCCAGAGATTGGAGACAAATTCAGCAGTCGTCATGGGCAAAAAGGTAAATTGTTTCATTTCTCAACCTGTTTATACAACTGAATACAGTAAAGTATTTATTAACCACATGTGTATGAAATATTTTATAATTTCCCCTATTTAAAAAAATTAATATGTTTGAAAAATTATTACATTGTTATCAAAATTATTCTTTTGTTTCTCAGATTAACCTATTTATGTCTTAATGGCATTTAAAAATATACCATAGCGTTACTTCTCTGTGCTAGTTATTTTACTCTCCTGTAACTGCTTGGCCCAAAATTATAAATACGTGTTTAGAATACTGTACATTCTGTTGGGCCACGGTATCGTAGGATGTGAGCACTAGCAGATACCTCAGGATTGTCTGCCCTTTTATTTAACCCATGAGGAAGTGCAGACCCTGTGTGTTAAGCAGCCAGTGAAGGGTACCCCACTAGTTGGTGCTGAGCTGGTGTTAGAACCTGGGTCTCCCGGCTCCACTGCGGGGCTTTGTCAGCTGCAGCGCGGTCCCTCTCCTACATGGGGTTTCTCTGTCTGATCCCATTGCCCAGCCTCACTCTTTCCTTTGATGGTTACTGCTGGGTTTTCATCCATTTGTGGTTTTGTTTTGTTTTGTTTTTTATCCTCAAGAAGCATAGCTACGTCACCATTGATTAATGCATTTTTCAGTAGGGTCTCTTTTAGTCAATATACATAGTGCGTAAGAGTGGAAAGTTTGTCCTGGATTTGAATTTTGGCTCTGTCTGCCTCCTACTAGTTTTACAGACAACAACAGCTAACACTTTGGTAGCACTGACTGTGCGCCTGGCAATGTTCTCAGCACTTTACATACGCTAACTAATTTGCTTCTCTCACAATCCTGGGAGGCAGGTACTGTTATTACCTGCATTTTATACGTGAGGAAACAGAGGCACAGAGAGATTGATAGCTTGCCCAAGGGCCCCAGTTGGTGGCAGAACTGGTGTTTGAACCCTGACATCCTGGCTCCAGAGTCCATGTTTTTACAACTATACTATCCTGACTGCTAAGCAGTTAGCATTGTGCCCGGCACTTAGTAAGTGCTCAAGAAGTGAGGGCAGTGATCATGAACATGGGCTAGTATTCGTTCCACTCTTCAACCTTGAATCCTGCCTTTGTTTATAAACTACTAGTGTGATATCTTCTTGTTTTGAAGATAACTGCACGTTATGTTCTTGCTGATTTTAACGGTTTATTTGCCAAGCAAGTACATCAAATATTACAATTTGTTTGGTCCAATGAATACAGCCTTAGTTGTTGTTCCATCAATGAAACTATTTCAGGCTAAGATACTATTTCATCAAAAGCATTTTTAGTTCAGTTGACAGACACAAGATTATTTTAACCTGTCAGTATTTTATAAGAATTGATGCCATCTATAAATGTGAATTTGACACTTCTACTTCATACAGTTACCTAAGATGCTAATTCTTAGTACCTTTTGGAAACGTATCTTGAGGTTCTAGTGTTTTCTATTGCTTACCAGTGAAAATCAAATTCTCTATAAAATGTCATCACTGAAAGCTTTATAAGAATGCACATGGTAAGAGAACATCTCCCTTCTGAATCAGTTTACAAACTTCAGATATCCCAAATCCTTATGCTTTACTCCATCAGAGTATTATGTGAAGAGTTGAAGGCTGGCGTACATTTCAGTAATTATCCACTGTGTTCAGTTCAGTGACTCCACCAAACTTCTGGAGGACAGGGAGCATGTCCGCGTAGTCTTAAAAAGCCTGACTGAGCCTTTCTCACAGTAGATACTTAATTGGTAGTTGATAACGGGTGAATATATGAATGAATTGAAGGTAGGGGAAATGAAAGAGGACAGATTCTCTACTCTTGATGGATTAAGTTTACTCAGGCTTTAATCTGTACGTTATATGTACCTTTGAAAATGAAAAACACACTTGATTCGTGAGCTCCTATGAACACAGACCTGTAGGTAAAGTGTCAGTAAGTTTGTGCTATAGCGTTTTTTCAGACTATTAATATGACAGGGATAACGTTCATTGACAGAAGTGGTTGCCAGCGTGCAGTGGTCTGAAACATGGCAGATTTTGGAGATCTGTTCGATCTTAGGGGGCTGTGACTTCTATGTCTCTCTATGAAGCTGAAAGAAGGCCCCTGGGGTTAGATGACCTTTCACTTGTAGTGCGGAGTTTATCTTGCTCGTTTTCCTTTTCCAGATGGCTTTTAATCCAAGGGTAAAAACCTTCTGATTAGCCTAGATTCCCTTGATATTCCCCTCTCTTGCAGCTTCATCAGATTTATTGAAAAGATTGGGAAAAAACAAGCAAACATAAAATAGGTAGTGTAAACTTTAAGAGAATAATAGAATTGGAATGATATAGGACCCTTAACTGAATGTAATTTTTATTTAATTTTTTATCAAATAATAAATGCACGTAGTTTAAAAAGGTGAAATAGTACAAAAAAGGGGTTTTGTACTGAAAAACACTAATTGCTGCCTTTCCTCCAATTCTGCTTCCCAGAAGCAATTTCTTCTCATTTTTACCTTCGTATTTCTAAATGACATTCTTAAACAGCTGGATATTCATTCATCCATCGTAGATATTACTACCTAGTGATTTCCTGTTACCATAGATGGGGGGACCGAGCACTTTGCTACCTCTCTTTCCTGTGTAAATTTGTCATAATTTTGGGTTATTCGATTGTTTAGATTGCATTATTATGACTAGATAAATATTGTTCACTCCCAGACCAAGTATATGACTTTATTTTTTCAGAAGGTAATAATCTTATTTTAAAATTTGCTTAATTTTGGGGCTGGCCCCGTGGCCGAGTGGTTAAGTTCGCACGCTCCGCTGCATGCGGCCCAGTGTTTCATTGGTTTGAATCCTGGGCGCGGACATGACACTGCTTATCAAACCACGCTGAGGCAGCGTCCCACATACCACAACTAGAAGGACCCACAACGAAGAATATACAACTGTGTACCGGGGGGGCTTTGGGGAGAAAAAGGAAAAAGTAAAATCTTTAAAAAAAAAAAAAAATTTGCTTAATTTTCTTTGTTCCTATTACCATTCTTCTGTGCCATCAACAGCCTCTCAACACACTTTGCCACACGATTGGCAGTCTGGTAGGACCATTCCCCGTGTCACCCCAGAAGATCTCCTCTATAGCACCCTCACTGTTGCTGCTCCAAACTGTGGCGGTTATTCTCTGAGCCAGTATGTCAAGAGTTGGTAACAGGTGAGGGGCTGGCCCGGTGGTGCAGCGGTTAGGTGCGTACGTTCCGCTTTGGCGGCCTGGGATTCCCTGGTTCGGATCCCAGGTACGGACATGGCACCGCTTGGCAAGCCATGCTGTGGTAGGTGTCCCACATATAAAGTAGAGGAAGATAGGTACGGATGTTAGCTCAGGGCCAGTCTTCCTCAGCAAAAAGAGGAGGATTGGCAGCAGATGTTAGCTCAGGGCTAATCTTCCTCAAAAAAAGAAAAAGAAGAGTTGGTAACAGATGAGCTGAGGGATTGATTCCGGCTGCCCCCGGAGTGCTGGGCGGAGCCTGGTGCAGCCAAGGCCCTTGGCAGCCTCATCTTGTGTGCCCTAGAAATATTTTTAGAAAAGGTTGGGGAGCCCCCTATGTTAGTGTGCTATAACAAAATACCACAGACTGGGAGTCTTAAACAGCAGAATTTTACTTTCTCACAGTTCTGGAGGCTGGAAGTCCGAGCTCAAGGTGCTGGCAGATTTGGTTTCTCCTGAGGCCTCTCTCCTTGGCTTACAGACAGCCACTTTCTCCCTTTGTCCCCACGTGGCCTTTTTCCTATGTGCCCGCATCCCTCTTGTTCTAAGGACAGCAGTCATATTGGATTATGACCGCATTTAACCCTAGTGACCTCTTGAAAGATCATGTCTGCAAATAGGGTCACATCCTGAGGTATCCTGGGGGTTAGGACTTCAACATATGAATTTAGGGGCACAGTCCATGGCACACACTAAGCTTGCTGAATGGCAGCCACTTATTAAATTCCCATTTGAGCTCCTGTTTCTTGGCTCTTCCCATGTCACCCCCCAACAATTAGTGGAATAGTCTGTACATTAAATTGCTGAGAAAGGAGGCATGAGAAGTAAATTTTTTGAGATTGCGTACGTCTGAACATGTTCTGTCCTCATACTTGATTTATACTTTGGTTGAGTATAGAATTCTAGACTGAAAATTCTTTTGCCTAAGGATTTTGATGGCCCTGCCACATTATCGTCTAGATTCCGTGTTACTTACATGAACTGTAACATGGTTCTTCCTGATCTTTTGTGTAGGTGTGCCTGTTTCTCTCTTTCTCTTCTTCCTCCCTCCCTCCTTCCCTTCTTCCCTACTCCCTGCACCTAAGCTTTTACTGTCTTCTGTTCTTGGAATTCTGAAATTTCGTAGGCCTTCTTTTCATTCCTTGTCCTAGGAAATCAGGGACCTTCTTATTCTGGAAGTTCAGATTCCTTTAATTCTTGGACATTTTCTTATATTGTTGATAATTTCCTTTTCATCATTTTCCCTGTACCCTTTCTGGTTTTCTTACTACTTAGGTGTTGGATCTTCCAATAGTTTTCTTATCTTTTCCCCCTCCTTGTCCATTTGTTTCTCTTCTTGTTTTTCTTTCTAGGAGATTTGATCAACTTTATTTTCCAGATTTTTTTTTTACCTATCATATTTTTAATTTCTAATTAAAAATTTTAATTTGTACTCTTCCCTTTTTTTGAGGAAGATTAGCCCTGAGCTAACATCTGCCGCCAATCCTCCTCTTTTTGCCGAGGAAGACTGGCCCTGAGCTAACATCCTTGCCCATCTTCCTCTACTTTATATGTGGGACGCTTGCCGCAGTATGGCTTGCCAAGTGGTGCCATGTCCGCACCCGGGATCCATACCGGGGAACCCCGGGCCGCCAAACTGGAACATGCGCACTTAACTGCTGTGCCACCAGGCTGGCCTCTGTACTCTTCCTTTTTATAGCAATGAGTATATATTTTTAGTTTTCTTTCAGGTTTTGTTTTTGGGGGCTTTTTTTCTTTTTAGTTTTCTTCTATTCCTAATTTTGTCTGTATTTCTTGAGAGGTTTCTTTCCCTCACCTGTGTTTTAGGGTCTGGTTTGTTGTTCTTGGAATCTTTCTTCTAATACCTGGTATATCCTTGAACCCTAAAAAGCAGTTGGAAGCTCTATGTCCCATGGATAGAACTTGTTGCCTGGTGGACATCATTGTAGGGTGGTTAGGCAGGGAACCATTTTAATTGCTAGTGCCATCAGTTTCTACGTAGTAAGATCTTTCTAACTGCTGCCTGAAGGTTGGAGCTGGGAGTGAGGCTGGGGGCAGTGCTTAAAGCTATCAGCTGACCTTCTGGAAGCCTGGCAGGGGCAGGGGGCTGGAGCCCACTGTTCAGTGCACAGACTTTCATCTAATTCCTCTGTATCGGGTCCCACCCTCCACGGTGCTGGCTCCCCTTGGGTCTTGGGTCATTGTGGTTCACTTACTCGAGTGAGGGAGAGAGGAGAAGGGTAGTTTCCTGGCTGTATGGGGTGAGGAATAGAAACTCGGGATCTGATGATTTCTCATACAGACGTTTATTTCTACAAACATTATTAAGTGTCTTCTAAGTGTCGGAGACTATTCTGGGCCCTGGTGATAAGCAGTGCACAAGACAGACTAAACTTCTAGCCCTTGTAGGGCTTACAGTTTGTGGGCAAGAGACATAATGACAAGTGCTGAGATGAAAGTAAATAAAAGATAAGGAAGCAGACTAGGAAGCATCTTGCAGGGGGCGTGGTTAGTGGTTGAAATTTTAGGTAAAGTGGTGAAGCATCACCACCTCATTGGAAAGATGACGTTTGAGTAAAGACTTGAGAGAAGTAAGGGAACAGACCCTCTCTGGCTGAAGAACTTCAGAGGTGAAAGGAAGGCCTGAGGTTGGAGCGCTCGAGGACCGGTCAGGAGGCCAGTGTGGCTGGAGCAGAGAAGGGAGCGGAGAGTAATCGGAGACGAGACCTTATAGGTCATCAGTCTGTGAACTTGGGCTGAGTGAGAGGGAGAGACGCTGGAGGAGTCTGAGCAGGTGAGAAATATGATCTGACTTGTTCTGGCTCCTGTGTTGAACACAGACTGCAGTGGGGGAAGGGAGGGAGCAGTGATGCCAGCTAAAATGCTATCACGGAACCCAGGTGAGGGTGGTGGTGAGTAGGAACAGCCTAACAATAGAGAAACAGTGAGAACGGGTCAGGCTAGACACGTTTGAAACGTAGAGCCCGCTGGAATTGCTGATGGATGGGGTGACTTTGAGTCGGTCCTCCTGCTTCCAGCCTCACATTTCATCCCGCTTTTCACAGTACTTTGTCTCTGTTTCCCGAGCCTCCCCAGGAATGGGGGTGAGGCTGAACCAGCTCGCTTCTTCGTGCCTCCTCCTTGCTCCTTCTGTTAAGCTGCCGGCTGTTCTTGCCTCTCTTCATCAGCTTTCAGAATTCAGCAGTCATCTCTCGTCCCCTGCTAGCTCATTGACCATTCTTTTTCCTTATAGGTTTATACCATAATTTTTCCAACTCTTATGTTAGTGAGGTTTGGAGGAGTGGAGATAAACGTGTTTCATCTGCCATGTTTACTGGAAATCTGTATGTCCGTCTGAGAATGCTCAACACGAGAATAGTGTGCCCAGTATTTTTCACTGCGGTTTGTAGAACTGAAGTTGAAATTATTGTAGTAAAAGGTGAGGAGGAGTTTTAGAGCACCAACATTTTGTTCTCTGACCAGAGCCTTGCCTCTAAGCCTTCTTGCTTTTGCTGGCTATCAGAAGTGGGATGCCTCATCGTTATCCAGACTGGTACCAGCCTTTCATCCCCCAAGGCTCATAGCTCCCCGGTCCTAACTGACCACATAAGCCCGCTGAAGCTTTTATAAACAGAAGAACTAAATACTAAACCCACCCATGTGCACCCTGGGCATCAAAGAGAATCTGCTTTGACGGTCCCAGAGAAATCTATTCAGTCATGTTTAAGTCACTACTGTGAACTCAAAACTGTGTTGGGCTCTCTAGGAGGTAGAAAGGAAGTTCAGCCCTTTGCTGATGCCCATGAGGAGCTGGCTGTATACCTGAAGCAAAAAGATCAGTACAAAGCATTACAAAGCGTTAAATAGTAAATTATATGGTAAAGACCACTCATGATAGAGAAGTTTAGAGTTTATTGTGGATAGGAATAAAATCTTAGAATTTGAAAAGACCTTTTAAAAGTCTAGTCTAAATCCGTCTTCCTAGTATAAGAATTCCTTTCAGGTTATCTTTGGCAGATGGTTTTCCACTTCACATGTGGCCTGTGAAGGGAGGCCCTCACTGCCGTCTGAGACAACCTGTTCTGTAGTGACACCGTTGCGATGGGTATATTGAGCCTGAGTGCACTTTCTGTAACGTGCGCTGCTAGACCTGCCCTGGCCTGCTGGTGTGCTGAAGGGACACGTTCCCCTTTTCTTCTTGGGCTCCTTCTGTTCAGCATTTAGAGAATGCCTTCAGGTGGAGAAAGAGTATAGCAGAGAGGTAAAGGTCTAGAGCATTAAGAGAGCTATTTATCCCTTTATGCCTTCATCTCCTCCTCTTTGAAGTGGAGACGGTTTCCTAGGAGTTACTGCGGGGATTAAACGAAATGATGTGTGTAAGGCAGTGGACAGTGCCCGGTGCACAGCCGGCAGTCGGTAAAGGGGAACTGCTCCCGTTAGGTCTGTCTTGTGTCTCCTCTCGCGGGCTAGGCAGGAAGGGAAGGCTTCAGAGACGGGGTGGGATCTGGACTTGGAGGGCTGTGATGAAGATGAGGCCTGAGAAAGAAAAACGGATTGGTGACAGAGAAGAGCAAGTGCGTGGGACTGGTTGACCCCAAGAATAAGGAGAGGAAAGAGGCCACAGTGACTGTGGTTTTAAGCCTGGTCAATGAGGACACCAGTCACAGAGCAACTTTTGTCTCGTTGACTTTGAGATGATGGAAGGTCATCTCACATGCTTGTATTATTATTTCATCTGTTTATTGAGCTTTCCCTGTGTACCAGGCACTGTTCTAGAGACTGGAAATACAATGGTAAATAAAACTGACAGGGCTTCTGCTCTCTTGGAGTTTATGTTCTCTTGGGGGAGAAAACAGAAAAGAAGTAAACAGAAATACACAGTAATTTAAGATGTCATATGTGCTCCCTGAGAACCGACAGATGAAAAAGAGTCAACCAAGCAAAAGTCTGGGAGAATTAAGTTCAATAGCCCTGAGGCATGAGAGAGCTTGATATATTCAAGAGATAGAAAAGAGGCCAGTCAGGCCAGGCGTATGCCTGAGGAGGAGCATGGTACGAGATATGGTGAGAGAAATAGTACAGGGGCACATCCTACAGGGCCTTGTGGCCAAAAGAAAAGAGTGTGGACTTGATTTTATTTTTTCCGTCTTCTCGCCAGAGCCCCTCAGTACATAGTTGGTTATTCTACTTATAGGTCCCTCTGGCTCTGCTATGTGGGATGCCTCCTCAGCATGGCTTGATGAGCAGTGCTAGGTCCACACTCAGGATCCGAACCGGCAAAACCCTGGGCCACTGAAGCGGAGCGCACAAATTTAACCACTTGGCCAAGGGGCTGGCCCCTGGACTTTATTTTAAATATGCGGGGAACCAATAGGCCTGTTGGCTAGCGAGTGTAAGCAAGGAGTAATAAGAGCTAACCTACCATTGTAAGAGATCGCCCTGGATTCCATGTGGAGAGCAGACTGGAGGGGGGAGCAAGGAGGGACAGGGACACAGGGAGACTACTGCAGTGTCCAGGCAAGAGAGGATGGTGGCTTGGACTAGGGTAGCAGCAGTGGCAAAATGGAGAGACGTGCTGGATGCTGGATATACTCTGGAGAGAGAGCCAACACAACTTGCTGATGGCTCAGGTGTTGGGGGAGGAAAAGATGAACTGAGGATGAGATTTGTGACCTGAGCAGCTGGCAATGCTATTTACCAAGACTGGGCGACTGGGGAAGGAATAGTTTTTTGGAGTTAGGCAGAGGAGGGGTTGAGAGCTTGGGCCTCAGGTTTGAGATGCCTATTAGACTCCAGGAGAGGATGTTGAGTAGGCAGTTGCTTAGAGTCTGGGGCTCCAGGGAGAGGTTAGGGCTAGAGGTAAAATTTGGAAGTCATCTGCATGCAAATTTATAGTATTTCACCTTTGTGTATTAGTAATTTACAAGCATTTTCATCTGTATTCCATCCTTTAACCTTTACAGTTCTGGTTAGTATTGTTATTCCTACCTTATAGAACCAGGAAATTGAGGCTCAGGGAGGTGAGTAGCTTGCCTACTACAGCTTAGTGCCGGTAGAGTCAGCAATCAAATCCGGGTTTTTGATTCTGAGTGCATTGCCCATTCTGTTAAATGTGGTTAAGGTGGCTCTTTTCTCTTCTGACATCCCATTGTCACACTGCCCCTGAGATTCCCCTTGGAAAAGACACAGCCTTTTCCTGAGACTGAATCCTAGTATTTCTTAATATATCTTTAAGTCTGCTCCTTAAGGTGATCATCTTATTAAAATGCCCATTCTTCCTGGCTAAGCAGCTTTGCACAGCACTCCTCTGCTACCAATCCGGAGTAAATACCATCCCCATATACCTTGTACCAGAAATGGCTGCCAGACCCCCATATTAAGACATATTCCTCGCATAGAGCTGTCTTTCCAGGGATCCCTTTCCTTCTAAAATAAACTCATTGTAGAACACTACCCCCATTCCCTTCTTTAATTGGTCCTCTGGTCAGGCTTTAGTAGCCTTGGTTAAAATTCAAAATTGTCAAGAATTTGAGCAGATAGAAAAGAAAGTAAATTTTTGAGCGCTCAACTTTGACCATTCTCCTGACTCATCTGGCTAGCTGTGATGGTTAGAGCCAGAAAAGGAGGAGCATTGAAGGATGTTTGGACAGCGATGGAAGGGAGCTGGTTTGGAACATTCACGTGCAGTGGCACAGCTGGCAGCGTCTGTAAGGAGCCATGCAGCAACCCAGCCATTAAAGAGGAACTGGATCAGGCCCCAAAGAGTTGTATACGTTGGCAAGTAAAATGTGGATGAAATGGAGACTGTAGTCCCCAACATCAGTTCTGCTATTTGTGGTTGCCATGAAATGAGCTGATAAAACTTTCCTAGTAGTAGTGTGAGTTTTCAGGGTACATGTGTCACACCGTGGTCCCTGCGGTGATTTGTTTCCATTTTGGTCTAGACACACTCCAGAATGAGAGCAACAGTTCATTGAATGTAGTTTTCACTCTTGAAATGTGGAATTGTTTTTAAAATCTTGATCTCCTTTCCAAGTGTTCCAGACTGCTAGGTACCTTAGAGTGAAGCCATGGCTTTTACGATAGATACGTACTGATGTTCCATGGGGGAAAATAGAGCAGATCGTGAGTCTGGAATGTTCCTCATGTTTTCTCTTCATGTTTTTTCTCAGTCAGTTTATAGATAAAGATAGGAAGAGATCTCCACATATAATGCTGATTGCAGTCGTGCTTGGAACTAAACTTTTTATTAAAATCAAGATAACTTATGTAAGTCTCTTGAACGTTGGTATAAGTTCTATATGAAGGGAACTCATCAAAGGCGAACATTTTGCCCTGGAGCCTTGCTTTTTCTGATGGTTAGTGCATTTATTAGAAGGCTGAGCAGATTTCTGGCTTGGTTTTTGTTTTTTTTAGTTCTTTAACAAAAGTTATCTGTCAGCCTAAGGAATTTCCAAGTTAAGTTTCATTCCTGTGCTCAGGCAAACCAAATTATTATATTTCCCAATTTCCTCTTACTTTTGCTGCCATTCACAATGAGGGAGGAGAAAGTGGACTCCTTTGATGTGGGAGGGGGGGAAGCAATATATCACATCCCTGAAAGCACATTTCTCAGTCTCTCATGTGAAAAAGGATTAGCACCTCCAACAAAGGTTCTGTAGATCACAGAATTGGGCAGCAATACCAAACAGTATTCCTAAGGAGAGGAAAAACTGTATTTGAGCAAGAGTGTTTGTCCTGGCAAACAGAAGCTTTTTAATAACTGCAAATCTGAGATAATGGCATACGCTCCTCGGTATCTCCCCCTAAACCCTCTGACAGCTAGTTTAAATAGAGGGAAGTCAGCCCTTGTTTTAAAGTAGAAGTACAGTCTTCTCCACATGCAGTCTTTTCACGGAGTAGTTCAGTGTATCTTTGGTCCGTAAGGAGTATGCATTTACGGATAAAATTGTTTAGAGGATTCACCTTTGACTGTCTCATTCAACGAAAGTTCCATTATAAGGTTACTTGCTTCCATTTTGCATTAATAAAAGTTCTTCAACAACCTGCTGAATTAATTTATTAAGATTTTGATTGAATATTTATTAGAAGAAAAGAAAACCTACCCTGACTTTCCACCACATCAAAGAATCCTTACACAGTGCGTGTAAAGAGGCTTTGGGAAGTGAGAAAGTGTTAATTTGCGTGTGGCAGAAAAGCCAGGAGGAAGGTTTGTTTGTTAAACAAGGTTTGGTTAAAAACTTTGCTTTTTTCCAGACCTTCATTAATTTCCTTCTTCAAGATTAAGTTTTCTAAAATTGAGAGAATGAAGAGACTTGGATTTCAAGTAATAATAATAACACCTTGTGCTCATGTAGCACTTGAGACCATCTACAATCCTCTCTGCTAGACTGGGGCTTCAAAGTCGCGGTGTCTTTGGCTCCCTACTTTGCCTGATCCTGCTTGAATGAAAGATTCTAAGTCGGAAGGCAGGAGGGGGCCGATCGAGCTAGCAGTGTGGGCTCCAAGATAAGGTGTGTCATGCCAAATGATCCTTCAGAATTTTGGTCCAAAAAGAAATTCTGGCAACTCTTACTTTAATGTTAGATATGAGGATTATTTTGTCTGCATAGGCCCATTATTGTAAAAAGATTTTGTTTAATTTACTTTTTTAAGAACAAATCTTGGTCTTCACCAGCTAGCCAGTAACCCTCTGACCTTTCAGTAAGTATCCAACTAAAGCTTTGAAATTAGGGTGTTTAGTGTTTTATGGCCCAGAATAAAAATCTCCAATTCTGTTTCCAAATAGTATAGCCTCAGCACATTTTATTAAGCTCTTGACACATTCAGCCGTGTGTATTTTGTAAAGTTCCTATGGTTATTGTTTTACAATAGCTGCTTCCAGGAGTATTGTAAGGGTTTCAATTAATCAGCCCTTTGTGTGCTTCAGACTATGCAAATTTATCACATCAAACCATTCAACTGCTCCTGGGAAAGCCGTGTAAAAACTGTATTGTCTTCGAGCGCCTCCTCTCATTTAGAGTGATGTTTTAATAAGAAAGCTAATCAAGTTTTCTTATGCATTATTTATCTGTTAACATGTAAGGAAGAGCCGAATTAAAATTATGTCAACCGGGACATGGCAAGCGACGTGATAGATCTGGAAAAGATTCAACCCCAGAACAAAGCTGATAGGATTCAACAGTTTTTGTCTCCTCCCCTCCCCCTCGGGATTATTTAAGGTGGTGGTGTGAAGAATAAAAGAAGGTTAATTCAATGACTGGAAAGGGGGAAAGGAAGAAAGGACTAACCACCTGTGTTAGTCTTCACGTTTTGATTTAGAGATTTACGTTTCTGAATATATAAAGGCTGATCGAGATGAGTTGATTCAAAGCAAAAACATTTCATACTTAACACCAACAGTAGAACTTGAAAGCATTCCCGCTGCCGCTTTGGCCCCATTTACCGCCATCTTCATCCTCCGTGAACTGTGCCACGCTGGAGAGCTGCAGCCTGGGTCCTGTGAAGTTCGCAAGTTGTCGGGAGACACCGTCCTGTTAATTTGAAGTGATCTGAACAGCCCAGCAGAGCCAGCTTGTTCTGGGCCTCTTCAGCTAAAGTTAGTGCAGCTACAACTGCTCCTTCTATTCATTAAGTTGGTCTCCTTTGGTTTGCTAGTTTGCTTCCTGCTGAGAGTAATTAGGTTTCTTATATAATAATAATTCCTTGTATTTAGATGCTGCCTTTCTCTAAGGACCTTAAAGTACCTCTCAGACATTAGCTCATCTATTCTAACACAATTGCCTCATGGGGTAGGTGCTAATTATTCCCATTACAAAGATCAGACACCTAAGGCTCACCAGAAAGTGGTGCTTTCCCCCCAGGTAACACAGTATCAGTTGAACAGAACAGAGTCAAATTAAGGTCACCCGCTTCCTTGATAGCCTGCCCTCTATACCTCTGTCTGAGAGTCCAGGGGATGATGAGCCCTTCACAGATGGCTTCCCCCCCATTTATGAACCTCCTTACCGGGCACTGCAGAGTGATCATTCCTCTAATAAACACCAGCCCTCTTCTTCTACTTTGACTGACAGAGGAAAATCACAGCATCATTTCACCCTTCGTTTAGTGCAGAGGGTGTTAAACTGTGCAGAATAAACAGTCTTGTCTAACAGTTAAGTACCTGCAGAAAGTAAAAGTAGGTAATTAGACTCTGCTTAGTAAGATTTCAGCAGAATGTACCACCCAATTTGCTCTACATCTCTCAGCATTAGAACATGGCAAGCTGAATTGTAGAAATGTTTTCATTTTTAATATTCAATCAGATGAATCTGCATAGGACACCTTTCAAGTGGACTGAGTCCCTGAACCTCTTCATATACCCACCTCCACCACGGCACTTAGCACACAGCATATACTGGGAAACCGAGGGAAATGATTCTCTCTTAACTCACTCAGAAAAGGAAGAGTAATAACATATCTCAACCTGAGTGGCAAATGTAATCCAAAAGTGGTTATACATAGAAAGTAGACTTGCTAAACACAAATCTAAAAAATTAAAAAGTGAAGCAGAGTGTGGTATTAAAATGAGACCTGGCTAACAACAAAATAGAAAACCATTTGCTGCCTGGTTCTCAACACATTGAAGTCACGTTAAAAACAGCACTTGAATTAAAGATGTTTTTACAGTTGTCTTCTGCCAGTTGCTACTTGTTTTCCTGTCTTGATATGGTACTAGCTTTAGTTTTTTTTACCTTTTTTCTTGTGTTCATACCTTTAATTTTTTTTTTCTATTTGAATTGAGATAGGTCCATTATACTAAAACTAGTTTTTAAAAAAAGCCAAAAATGACTTTTGAACAAATTTGTTGCTGTTTATAATTAGAAATACTTTTTAAGAATGATTCATCAGATTAACTGGACTTTTGCCGGGTAAACCTATTCGTAAAATGATTTACATGTTGTTCTGCGAGGCCTCGGAAATAGAGATAACAAATTGGTGTAAAAACCTTCGGTGTATGGGGCATGACGCAAGGCGGACGGTGCCGGTGGCTCCCCAGATTTGCCTTTCCTGAGTGGCTTGATGCTCAGACTTGTGGCTTCTTTAGATTCCGTAAAATCTTCACCTTTATAACTTGAGATTAAGAGTGGTGGTGACGAAATAATATTTTATCGACTGGGTATCTGTAGAACCTTTCTGCTCTGACTTTCTGTGTTCCAGTTTCTCCCGATTATCTGTTTTCATTTGGTAAGAGTTCTGCCGTGTAGTCTGTCGTCTAATTCCTTCGGCTCCTGTGAGTGCATTGACTGTTCCTGGGCCTGTTAAACTGGTGTATTTGCATTTCACTGCCAGGAGGTCGTGCTATAAACAATGGGGTTGGGACACCAGCATGATGAGCCAGGGGACGAAATTTTATTTTAAAATCTGAAATGCTGTGTAAGCATTTAAGGTATGAATTAGTCGTTGTTTCACAACAGCCTCCATTCGATGTGGTTTATTTGTAGTCCATCCTCTTTTCAAGGATCCAGGGGAGGGTTAGCACACTGGAGCGCACTGCATGTCATTTACATTTTTAAACCAGCATTAAAGGAAAGTGACTATAACTTTCAAGAGTTCTAAATATTAGCAGAGATTTTTCATGTCTCTGTCCCTGGAGACAACAGTTTTAATTTCTGATTTGAAAATAAGAAAAGGAACCTTCCTGCTTTGATTAAGGATTTGAATAATTCTGAAACAGAAATACCTTTTAAAAAAAGAAAAGTCTGGTTCTGAGATTGAGAACCTCTTCTCTCCGCTAATGAATTCAGTAAAATACAAACTTTAAAAAATCATCTGTCTAATTTGAGATTCAAGATCATCAAATTCTGTCTAAATATTTTGTTTTAACTTCTAAGCTCATTATGGTTTCTTTGTGTTAACTTGTATTAAAATCTGTCAGCTATGACTGGTCTCATAAGCACAGTCAGCGGACCAGAATAAGTTAATTATTTACTTGTGTCACTAGTGCTCTTCATCTAATGAAATGCACAGCTGTGTTAGATCTGCAGTTGGATGTGTAGCTTCCATTGTTCCGCAAGTCAGCAGAGGGTAGAAGCCGCAATGATGGAGAGCCCTCAGTTCTTTCTGCTGTTCTGGCTTTCTGTGTCGATTTCATGGATCTTTTATCATTCACTTTCACACAAAACAAACAACACAGGGCTGTCTGCTATGGGAACCATCTTGGCATATAAAAGGGTTTTCAGAGCCTAAAGTAATTTTAAGTTAGCTAAGATTTAATTTTTGGCTTACAGGTGCCCTTGATTCAGATGCGGCCGAAGCAGTTCCTATAATGGAATGAAAAAATCCGAAAGTTACTGTATTTTTAAATGCAATGTCAGAAAAGAACTGATAAGAAAATAACTTTCCAGAAAGGAACCTCCATACTAAATATTAATCAGATTTCAAGCAGAGTCATTAGAGATTCAGATTTCAGGGGAAGGAGCATTACTTTCGTTTTAATAACAAAGTTAAATTTGCGTGATTAAAACATGTCATCTAAAACTGAAAATGCGAAATGCAGATTGTCTCTGTCCTCGCCTCCCCCATGTAAGTCTGTCATGCTTCCTCGGGGGGTTTCTGTACCTCCTGCCCCTCACTCCCACCTTCTCTTGTTGGGGGGTGAACAGGCAGCTTCCTCCTGAGCAGACGCCAGCATCCCCCTGTGAATGCTGCTGAAGGGGTGCAGAGGTTTTCCTTTGGTTTTGTGTTTAGGGGATGTGACTGAACCCCCCCCACCCCGGCCAAAATGATATTCTCACCGCAGCCGTCCTGGGACCGCCTCTTCGGGAATTAAATGTTTAACATTTCGTTCACTGCTAAACAATGTTGTTGTCGGCGCACCTAGATTTACTATTTGATCTCTTTCAGAGTGGATTTCCCAGTAGCCCAAGTGTGTTGTCAGATAATTTCAGTGTGGACAAGATGGATTTTTGGAGGGAAGAAAGAGGGGTCACACCCTCTACTTGATTTAAATTCTAACACATTGGAGCTGAATCTGAAATAAAGTGAACTGAATGTTTCTGTTCTCCATGTACGAAAGCATACTTTCTTTATAATAAACAATACGATTTCAACCAAAAAGCCAGTTAAAGTACCTACAGGCTCTAGAATTCAAGTCCACAAACCTAATTACCATATTGTTGACAGCTGTTAGAAATCAGAATATTAATAACCAGTGTTAAATAGGCAAATGACACTCTTCTTTAGACTTTAAGTCTTGGTGATTATAACACATCGTGAAACATTTATTTTAAAATAGTTTAATTATGTAGAAATCAAACTGAGAAATGAAAAATTTCTTTGAGAGCAGTTTCTTTTCAATAGGTGTGGATGGTTGATAACTTTATATACAAGGGAAACGGAATTTTCTCTTAACTAAATTTAAAAGCATTTTTTCCTTAGTCCAAGCCATCATACACTAGTTTTCCAATTCTAAATTATATAGATTGGGTTAACAATCTAAATTATACCCCTATTTGTCCAAGCAAAGGAAATCAGGAATTAAAAATTATTTAAGCAACAAAATCCCCTAGAGGTTAGAATCATATTAAGGGAGTAATAAAGTACAGTTAAGAGACTAGCAGGAGTGTGCATAGAGTTGGTAAGTTTTTTGTTTTATTTTGTTTTCATTCTTAGAAATTCCATTTCTAATTCTACCCTTTTCTTCCAAGAATAATTTGGCGTTTAATTTTCTTGTTTGCCTTTACACTTCAGTGCAAGATCACTTTTCTAATGTGTTATAAGCTATAGGAATTGAAATTCCTCAGGGCAGCTTAGGCTCAGCCAGGGAGGCCCTGGCAAAAGTCAGCCAGCCAGCTAGCGCTCTGCAGCCAATAGGTAGACCTATTAGCATGTCAGCCACACACAAGTGCTTCTTGTCACAGTTTTCTAAAACCACAATTGAAACACACCCCTGGTTCAATCAGTTCTGTGTTTGGTGACCCAAGAGCTTGGGTTCCTGTGATCTGGATACAGTGTATAGCAGATCACGGACTAGCTGACAAGGGGCAAAATTGCTGCTGACTTGAAGTTTCAGGGACGTTGATGGGGCCAGGGGCCAGTGCAGTTGCTGCCGTTCCATCTCTGTGGCATGAGAGGTTGGGCAAGCAGCCGACAGCACCAGTGTGTCATGCCAGCAGGCCAGTCCACAGGCTGCAGTGCCTTTCTGCAAGGACAGCCGTTTTTGAAGTATTTGTCTAGCAGGATTGTTGGAAATTGCTTTTGTCACTCTTGATAGAGACCATGGGAAAGGTTTGAGAGCACTGGAAATAGAGATAGCAACGGGGAGATCCCAATTAAGTACTGTATTCTTCCTTTCTGCTGATTTGCTTTACGTGGCATGAAATCTTCTCTCCCCCAGGTGTTTGTGGCTTGATCGTCCCTCAGGAAGACATGCCATTTTGTGATTCTGGCATCTGTCCGGACATCATAATGAACCCACATGGCTTCCCATCGCGAATGACGGTCCGTATGTTTTCCAGAGGTGCTGCTTTTAAGAAAGGGGTGATTGGTTTGTAGTGAGTGGAGGTGCTAGGACCCTGAAACTGATTTTTAGAAAGGGCCCTTTAACCTCTTTCCAAGTAAAGGGCTTCCTAGCCCCTGGTGATGCTGGGCTACTCCTCTCTACAGAGGTAATGCGGAGCAGGTCTGCCCTTCCCTTCGAGAGCAGTCTTCTGGGTGATAACTAGCTGTTCAGCGAAAAGAACCCTTTGTATGAACCTAATGCATCTCCCTTTCCCTCGTTATCTTGTAATCCTGGCTCTACCACTTACCAGCTGTATGATTTGGGAAAATTGCTTCATCTGTCTGTCCTTCAGTTTCCTCATAGGTAAAGTTAGGGAAATTGTGGTACCCATGTCATAGGGGTTTTGGGAGACATAAACTTTAGATCACACATGTCAAGCTTTTCCAACGGTCTGTCATACAATAAGAGAGTGATAAATATTTACTGCTATTAATTTATCTCTCATTAATAGTAGTAGCCTTATAATCTTTGGGGAAATAGGCCAGAACTAAATAAACAAACAGAATTCCTGTACCACAAGAAGGTGCTCATTTAATTGATTCACATCCCACAGGTGGGAAAGTTAATTGAGCTGTTGGCCGGCAAGGCTGGTGTGTTAGACGGCAGATTCCACTACGGCACTGCGTTTGGAGGTAGTAAGGTGAAGGATGTGTGCGAAGACCTCGTTCGCCATGGTTATAACTACCTGGGGAAAGACTATGTTACGTCTGGCATCACAGGGTAAGTGTGTTTTTAGACATTTTAAAGAAAAAGCATGATTTCATTAGGATAAGTGGTAAGAGCCCTTAAGATTTAAAGCTTCACTCCTTTAAGAAATCTGATACGAGAAAATCCAAATTTATGATGGAGGTGTTAGCTCACACTATGGGGGGAATCATTTTGAGGTATTTAAGTGTATCAAATCAACATGTACACCTTAAACTTGCACAATGTTCTCTGTCAGTTATATCTCAGTAGAACGGGGAGAAAAGAAAGAAAAGAAAATCCAAATTTAGAAAACTGATAAATTAAGGAGTGCTATTTTACTGGTGAGGCTATTGTTTAAAAAGCAGAAAAGATTAAATTTGCCAAAATAGGATTTCTGCAAACTTTTAAGGAACGCATCAATTGCTTATAATGCAAAATCCCTTCCCTGTTGACCTTTGTCTGCATTCAGATGATGCATATCAGATCATTTGTGCGCTGACAGACAGCCTGAGGCCTAACAGTTGCACATTCAGTCACTACAGATGTGTTAACACCTCACTCGTGCTGGGTACTAAGTATGTAACAGTAAACTAAATAGACATGGGCCCTGACCTGTGGAGCTGACCATGGGGATTTGTGACTAGACATTAAAAAATAACAGACAAAATGTAACTTGAGCAGGGCCTACCCTGACTACTTAATTTAAAACTACAACCCAGTATTGCCCATTTTCTGCTTTATTTTTCTCTGTAGTATTCATTACTATCAAATATACTTTGTAATAATACTACATAATATTGTTGTCTGTTTCCCCCACTAGAATGTAACCTCCGGGAGAGGAGGCCTTGTCTGTTTTGTTTACTGTTTTATTTCCAGTGCCTAGCACGGGGCCTGACACACAGCAGGTGCTCCATAAATATTTGTTGAATAAAGGAATGAAAACAAATAAATACAAGTACAAATAGCTCTTAGCAAAATGAAGACAAAGAGTAAGTTAGAAGCCCCCTGCGAGGAGGCGGATATTTCAGCAGCGATATGAAGGACGAGAAGAATAGACCATTGATGAGTGTTTCGTGCAGAGGAAAAGCCTGTTTAACATCTTACAGGGGCAGATCTTGGTAAGTTCAGAGAACTGGAAGAGGCCAGACTGGCTGCAGTACTGTGGAGAGGCCACCACTGCGGCTGGCGCTGCGGCTGGACAAGGGGAGGAGCAGGTCACGCAGCCGAGCCACGGGTCTTCCCGTTAACCTGGGAGAGACAGAGACCCCTGAGGCTGTCGTGAATGACAAGGTTTTGAGACTTGACTCACACATGGTTTTAAAGGTCTAATCAGTTGCTTCAATTAAGACACACTTAGGTATTTTTTGCCAGATAAAAGTCTGGGACAGTGTTATACCATTCTTGCAGGTTTGAAACTGCTTGAACACAAACGACAGTCCGCGTGGAAGCATGTGTGAGAACACAGCTTGCTTTTGGTGCTGCTGATAGACTCTCCAGATGTAATTAAAATGCTCAAAATCTGTATCTGTTAACAAGACTGAGTGCCTTCTAAGGTGATCTATCCAGACTATAATAATACGGATTTCTTTAAGTGTATCATACTTGAGATGTTATAGAGAATCACATTACAGGTAAAGAGTAATGATCCATGTCAAAAGTGATTCAGTAAAATAGCTAAGGTCTTTTTCAAAAAACGCTGTTGTCATTGATCTTCTTAGTCTTGCTTCTCATCCAGAAATAATGCAGAATTTGACCAGAAACTGTGCAAAACCAGTGAATCAATTTGGCGGCCCTTCTGGACATAATTTCCTGAAAGCTTTGGATGAGTTAGCTCTGCTTCCTATGGAGAGCTGTAAGCTGTGTCTACACCACCTATCTCTACGCCCCCAGCCAGTGTTTTCATTTCTTGGTCATTTATCTTGGCAGCTAAGTTTGAGAAACGCTAGTCCAGCTTGCTAGTTGAAAGTTCCACAAAGGGCTTGCAAACAGATTCACCCACCAGCTTTCATTCCTTGTCACATTCTTGAGCATAGCTAGGAAGAAAAATTGCATATGGCTTTATTCCATTGATGATGGAATGGCATTAGGTGACAGAGTTCCATAAATTCTACATGAGCTACCATACTTGGGAGGAATAGAATCATTCATTGTTAGACCTGCAAAGAACCTCAGTCTGACCACGTTGTACAACTAAGAAAACTGAGATAAAAACCTCATGTAATTACCACGTGACACAAGTGGGACAAGAAAGGGTCTCCTGACACCCTGTCCATTGTGCTTTCCACTCTACTCAGCATCTTCCAAGAATCTGGTTGTGCCTAAGCCAGCGGAATGGCCTGGTAGCTGCAAAAGCCTTTGCTCACGATGCTGAACGTGTTATGAGGTGCACCGAGCAAGTGGAGCCAGATGCTTTCATGCGCCTCTCTGCCGTGTCTGTTGCATTCCTGTGCTCTTTCCCCCTTACGTCGTGCTGTGGCCTAAATTGGCTTGGTTCCGACTGGCCAGCATGGCAGGGGGAGCACAGGATTGGAGCCCCGCTGCCGCACCCCCAGCCCTTACCTGACCCCTCGGACCCTTGTGCCTATTTCTTCATCTTAAAAATGGGAATGACCGTATCTCCCTCCCTGGATTGTTGTAGGGATTAAACAACACGTGGCAGATGCTTCCTTTCTCTTGAGGGAGGAAGTTCTGGGGCAGCTGAAAAATTTTTAAAGGATCTATCCCCTGGCTGCTCTTGCTCCAGACTAAAGAATAAAGGTCTCTTCTGTCAGAGGACTTAAATATTCACTCTTTTTTAAACTCTTACTACAGTTTTCCTAAAGATTCATTGAGTCAGCTATGTGACAGACATTACTAAGCACCAGCTGTCTGACAGGCAGGGTCGTTAGTGCTAGAGCCACAGTGACAGAGGACACAGAATGCCTGTCCTGCAGAGTTTACTTCCTGTGGGGAAGACAGTCAAGAATCAGAGGAATAAGAAATGTATACTGTATTACCACTTGGTGATAAGTGCTCCAAAGACAATAAAACCAAGGTAAGAGTTGAGACAGTTTGGGAGCATGGTGATGCTGGGGTGGAAGGAGGACTCCTTTAGATGAGGTGATGAAGGAAAGTCTCTCTGAGGAGGTGAAATGTTTGACAGAGCTAAGTGATTACCTGGTGGAAGAATATTTCAGGCAGTAGAAACAGTAAGTGCAAAGGCCCTGAGGCAGTCAGGCTTGCTGCCTTTGAGGAGCAATGAAGAGGCCAGTGTTGTTGGGGTAGAATGAGCAATGGGGAAAGGGAATAGGAAATAAGTCAGGGGTGGGCAGGCACCAGATTATGTTAGATCTTATGACCATGATACAAAATTTGGATGGTAGAGATTCTGAGTGTGATGGGAAAGCATTAGGAATTTAGAGCAGAAGAATGACCTGCTGTGATTTACATATTAGAAGGAATCACTCTGGCTTGTTATGTGAAGAATAGATTGTTGAGGGACAAGAGTGGAAGCAGGGAGACCAACTAGGTGATTATCTGCGGTAGCCCAGGCAAGCAGGGACAGTGGCCTGACTGAGGGGGCAGCAGTGGAGGGGGCCATCCTGTACACACTCTTTCACAACCTGGTTAAGTTCTTGTATCTTAATTAAACAGTATATCCGTGGTCCTTTTATATTTTCAGATCGAGATTTTTCATTCACTGCAGACTTTTTAAAACCATTCTCTCCTACTCAGTCATCAGCCTGTTCGTAAACAAATACGGACCTGCCAGTGATGAGTCCAAGAGAAGGCTGTCTCTCAGCGCAAACTCAGTTTCTTAATGCGTATCTCTGGCCTTTCTTTCAGTGAGCCCCTGGAAGCGTACATCTATTTTGGCCCCGTGTACTATCAGAAGCTCAAACACATGGTGCTGGATAAGATGCACGCCCGAGCCCGGGGACCACGGGCCGTGCTCACCAGGTGAGAGAAGCATGCACAAAAGAATGAATGGCGCAGTCAGGTCAGCCTTGCGTTTCCCAGGGAAAGCAATAAGCAGACTCGACGAAGTTTCTGCTTTCCTGAGATACCAGAATTTGGGGTGTTAGGCATCAACAACAGACATCGATGTCTGATTAACGTGAAACAATAGCCACCAATTAATCATTTCATAGGCACAAGAGTAAAGCCGCCGTAGGTCTTGCCCGTAGTCTCTAACACAGTCGTTTACTGTGTCCCAGTGTGCACAAGCAGTCCTTTTCAAAAAGGTGCATATACAAGAATGTAGATGCCCTTACACGCCCACACACATACAGATACACCTGCACGCTCCCATGTGTACACAGAAAACACATACGTATGTTATTTGGTATGTATGTATTACAAATGTCATTTTGTAAACCTTCTGTTATTGGAGCGTAAGGCACCTGTCTGCTTATTTGAATAAGCTCCAGGGGTTGGGGTCCATGTGCGTCCCATTCTCCAGTGTATCCTCAATTCCAGCATAATGTCTGTGTATTGATAAATGGGTATAATTCTTGGGAAAGAAAATTACCAATACTAAGTTCTACATATTCTTAGTACTACATTTTGCAGTTGGAGAAGCCTATTTTAGGGTAGTGGTTCTCAACCAGGGGCAATTAGCCTCCCAGGGGACATTTAACAAGGTCTGGAGACATTTTGGGATGTCACGTCCTGGGGAGTGGGGAGGGAGCTACTGGCATCTCGTGGGTAGAGGGCAGGAATGCTGCTAAACATCCTACAATGAACAGGGCAGCTCCCCCTACACCCCCAAAGAATTACCTAGCTCAATATGGCACTCGTGCTGAAGTTGAAGAACCCTGGGCCAGGGGAGGGAACACCAGCTTGGAGCCAGATAGACATGAACATGAACTCATCTCTATCTTGTAGCACTCCCAGGAACCTTGGGCAAATCACCTGGCTCCTCTCAGCTTCAGTCTTTCTCATATGTGAAGTGGAGACGACAATCCCTACTTCACAGGGTGCTGGTGAATGTCAAATGTTTGGATGTAGAATGTACACAGTGCTGATCCATAGGAGAAGCTCCATAACTATTCAGTTCCCTCCCCGCTGTCACTGAGCACTGCTTGGATGTTGCAACACGCGGGAGGGGGCAGGGGAGCAAGCAGCTAGTGTTTGGGGTTTTTTAAACGGAGAGAGGTGTAGATGACTCAATCCCTTGACCCTTTGAAACTGAGCAAATGCACATGCCTTTTCAAATGATAGACAGATGTGTGCTTAAAATTGCAAAACAGGGAAGAGGAGTTTAGATTCTCGGAACAGTACCATCCTCCGCAGTGAGACCCTACTTGGGTTAGGTGTATCTCTCCCCTGAATGCTATCCCCTCTGAAACTTGCATTTCAGTTACAGCATCCAAAAACTATTTCAGAGGAACATAAATGCCAAAGCAGTTATTTCCTGTCTTTTGCTTTCTTGTGTAAAAAAGTCACTACTTTAGCATCACTGTGTGTATTCCATATGAAGGCTGCCCGGAGTGTGTTTGCCTGCAGTCAGTTGCCTAAGCTGGTTCTGATCCGAGCGCTGGGCTCTCCCACATGTAGTCTGACCACCGTCACGTTGCCCAGTGACCGCAGGTGGGGGGACCCCCTACTCCTGGGTGGTTCTACCAGCAGATAAAAACAGAAACGTTGGTCTCAGTCATGAAGTTTCCACTACAGTGTGTTCATTTAGACCTGTTTGTAAGTTTTTCATATGTAGATTTCTTTCAGTGAAGAACCGACAACTTAAATTGATTTCCCATTGTAACTTTCGACAGCAGCAAGTGTTTAAAATTTCAGCCTGTGATGGCATACACTGTTTACCTTCGTGACTCTGGGAGACTGGCAGCAACAACAACAAAGATTAACAGATGTCATGAAATCAAGCAAACAAGAGGGTTATGGTCCACCCCTGCTCAGACCACCTCCAAGGAGTGTTACTCCACAATCAGCCAGCCAGGGAGTTCCCTTTTTTCTTTTTTAAACAATTTGTGTCATTAGTGCATAGGTGAGCTTGCCCAGGTTGTTCCAGACTCCCCTGGTTCTCAAGGCCAGTAGACATATAAGCCACAAGGAGTGTGTTTGGGGGGCTAAGTGCCCTCTCTAAGGAGGAATAGACTGTTTTCATAAGTGAAGGGAAGACCTGAACGAGACCCCCGGAACCTTCTCAGTCTCTGGGGAACCTCCCATCTGGCTCAGGCGCTCTCCTTCCAGATGATTCCTGATCTATTCCAAACTTTATAAAAATCCGTTTGCTTCTTTCCATGTTTAACTGATTTTTGAACAGTAAAGCTCCTCCCTGGAGCCCTGGCAATGAGTGGGGGACCCAGTTCTGCTTAGTGTTTCTGCTTTTAAATAACAGAGAAGTGAGACATCTCCGAAAATACCGAGAAGACATTCCTCCCAGATTTGAGGACTGTGCTGTCCTAATGATGGTGATGGTAATAGTTGTGCTAGCTGTGCTGTTAGATGGTTATGTGTTAATTTGTTGTTATATAACATTATGTAATTGTTTATTATTTCCATTTAATAATGATAATAGCAACTACTAGTATTACATCTCTTCTCATCTGAGACTCTTTGGGATAGGTGTTCTTACATACGTTTTACAAACGGGGGTGAGGGGCTGAGCAGCGTGCTCACAATCACTGTCTGACAGGTGATTGGAGTCCGGGTGAGCCCGGCGCCGAAGCCTCTGCCCTGAGCCACCAGGCGGTGCTGCCTCTTAGTGTGTTCAATATAATAACAACACATTTGTCTACCTTGTTTCAAAGGCAACCAACTGAAGGTCGATCTCGTGATGGTGGTTTGCGTCTTGGAGAAATGGAACGTGACTGTTTAATCGGTTATGGAGCCAGTATGCTTTTACTAGAGAGACTAATGATTTCAAGTGATGCCTTTGAGGTTGATGTCTGTGGGCAGTGTGGACTTCTGGGGTATTCTGGCTGGTAAGTGGATACCATATGTCTCTCATACCATACCCCTGGCCTCTTAAATCACAACTTGAGAACTGACCCTGCATCAATACCCACATATTCTCCAGCCTTCCCCATCCATGCGTTCCTAGAGTTAGGGATTTTGTATGTACATGTTTAGTTTGTCTACCCAATGTTTTGCTTTCCACATTGCTAGAGCTTAACCTCCCAAGGATTATAAGCTTTATCTTCCTTTTAATATTATCTCAGGTACCTTTTAAAACACTATTCACTAGTAAAAATCCTAGCAGATTCATTGTTGAATGTTAGAATTATAGCATTTTATGACTAGAAAGTTTTTAAAGGAGATTATGTAGCATGTCCTTGTTTAACCTCAGGCCCAGAGAGTGAGGTATGTTGCCCCAGGTCTTATAACAAATTGGTGATGGAGCCAGGACCAGGTCCTGGTACCCTGACCCCTTGTCTGTACTCTCTCTGCTATCGCAAGCTGCTCACACTTGGACTGTGAATTCCATGACAGCACAGACCATGTCTCTCTCAGTCATTCATTCAACAAACATTTAATGAGAGTCTGCTAAGTGCCAGACACTGTTCTAGGCCCCAGAAATACAGTGGTGAGTAAGACAGATGAATGGTTGCTCCCAGGGAGCTCATCTTCTAGTTCATTCTAAGTACGTCTGCCTCGTTTACCCCTGCTTCGTCAGCGTTGGACCTGGTAGATGTTTAATAAAAAATAATTGCTAAATGACACTGACCCTGTGTATGGAGGATTGCCAATAGGTAAATTATATAATTCATAAAGTTGTAATTTCTGTGTAGGGTTCAGTCTTCAAAGGCCAGCTTACAAGAAGATGCTGCGTATTTTTTGTGTTGTTTTGTGGTTGGAGCCTTTCCCCCTTGTAGTGATTCCACTTTCCCACCAAAGAACAGCGGCTCTGCTCAGCGTCGGTCACGCTCCAGAGCCCTGACATCCCCTGTGGGCGGGGGACCCTTCGTTCCCCGCGTCTGCCCACTTTCCTGTCGGAGACCAAGGCTAAGGCAGGTGCTGCAGGGAGGGGAAACAGCCTCAACTCCTGCGTCACCCCGCCCCTGCCCTCCAGAGCCCCCTTCCCCAGGAACGGGCCTCCCCAGAAGGATGAGTCAGGCTCAGATGCACATTCATCGCTGGAGCCTGAGGAGTACTGGGCCACCTTTTCCCCGCCAAGTCCCCCCTCAAAGCTCCTTCCAGGAGAGGCTCCCAGCTTCTTGCCACCCTAAGCTGCAGTTTCTGGGCTGAATAAAGCAAATTAAGAGTCAGAAAGAGTGGGCTGCTTAGAACACAGCGCTATACCTTGCTGGTTAAGTGACAAAACCTTTTAGCCAATTATTTTATGACTTTTGGTGTAGAAGAGTTGATGAGACCTGTCTGTGAAGAAATCATTTCATTTTAAACACTAACACAAGAAGTGGCCATGTGCAGCTCATTCCTTTCATAAAGTTGCAGAGATGGGGTGACATTATTCTAAGCATAAGCCTGGCTCACTCTTATATCAATGACGTGGAGGCAGGGCGGGGTTCAATTCTGAGATGTCTGTTCATCTTTTGAAATGCATATCAAGTTTGCTTTTATTGTCCTGGCTGTGTAACCCAAAAGAAGTGTAATAAGGAGATGCCTGGAACCCAGTTCCTCTATGCTTAAATCTTCCAATTTGGCACAGATTTTTAAGTAATTTACTTTGAAAAGATGTTGCAGAGGAGCCATTTTATTAAAAATAGGGATCATGAAACGTCAAAAAGTTCAAAGTTTTTCTCCATCCTTCCTGCATTCCCTCCTGCGCATTCCACACAGCGCCCCCCCCCCCCCCCCCCGGCCCCGGCCAAGAGGAAAGAGGAAGAAGCAAGCAGTAGACCAGATTCACTCGTGCCCTTTGACAGCCTTCCCCTCTCCTCCCTGAACACTCAGGGAAACCACCGTAAGCAGTAATGATCTCAGCATCACTCTGCGAAATTCATGGCTTCTTTCCTGCTTCATTTCTGACTCATTTAGACATCGTCTGATGGCAGTGCCTGATTTTGAAGCTCATGTGTTCAGTCTGTATTGTATTTGAAATCCTTTGAAAGAGGACTAAATAAGGTTACACGATATAAGGTCTTTACTGTAATTAAACCGACCTGCGTGTACCGTACGTCTGATTTCAAGTGGCCTGCTTATACCCTTGTTGCCAACGGAAAAAAATCCTAACCCAGTCTGGTAGTCTGGCAGCCTCCTTGTGTGCTGCTGTCCACAGAGGAGCGTAACGATGCCATCACTTTCCCATCGTTACCTGACCATGTGTGCTGGGTTGTGTGGGAGGGAGCATGGGCGTTTGCTGGAGGAGGTCGCTCTTTAATGAACAGCACAATGGAGGCTGGATAATTAGAGCGGTTCAGAACCTTGAAACTGGCCTTTTGTTAGTGATTTGCACATTAGTAAGGCATTGCTATGGGGATGTTTACCGCAAGACTTGTTCTGCAGAAGACACGAAGGGCATAAGTCACAAAAGAGAGGTCCAGAAGGAAAACTGCAGAGAAAGGAAAATCTCCTGTTAAGGTAATTAGCTCATAGAGGATATTTTACTGGGCAATCATTTCTCATGTGAAGCCACAGCCTCCTTCCTTTGCTGCCTTTGTCCTAAAAAATCAGTTTATTTTATTGTTATTTGGGTCAAGTATCTTCCTTTGGAAATTGTTCAGGCACAGGGTGAGGTAATTTATATATTTTTATTTATATATATGTATATGTGCATGTATGTATATATATGTATTTCTATGTATGTATGTATATATATGCATTGAAACATTTTAAATGATGGAGAAATATTTAATAATAGACAAGATTAGTGGACTTTCTGGATTATGAATCAGCACATGTGGAAACTTTAAATAGATAAGCTTGGCTTGAAGTCACAGGGTAATTTACTAGACAGGAGAATCAGCAAGAAGTTGCTTTAAATCCATTTCTCCAATTTAATTAAAGCATGAGCATGATTCCTGAATAAGGCACATTGAAAACATAATTCTTAAGCTGTAATGCATTAAAGAGGCCTTCAGATAATCTTTCAAAAAAGGTCTTTGACCATGTTTCTGTTACTGCTGTCGTTGGAGTCAAATCCTCCACAGTGTGTTAAGCCCCTGTAGTGCCCTCACAGGGACCAAGCTGGGGTCCCTGATGGCTCGTCCTTCCCCATTCTCTTCTCCTCAGGCAGCTCATACGTAGTCACTCGCCACCACATTCACATTCTCAGCCTTAGTGCTTTTCTTTTCTAAAATAATAAAACCTTATTTTGCTGATTGCAAAAATGATCCCTGCCCTCTGTAAAATATTCAGAGTTACAAAAAATATAAAGAAAAAGTGTAAACAGTCACATTAACCCCCGCCACCCAGAGATGACCACTGTTAACGTTTTAGTGACTCTGGGGGACATCTCTGTTTGCCAGTAGTTCTGTACCCTTTTTTTAAAAAAAAATCATGAACCCTTTTGAGATTCTGATAAGAGCAGAAAAATACAAATATATACTCATACAATAAATCTTGCTACATATGATTTTGGGGGCTTCAGACATTTACTAAAACCCATCTGAGAACCCCCTTGGGACCATGCTGTTTAGCAAACTGCTTTTTTCACTCCATAGTGTGTCCTGGACACGTTTACTTTTCAGTAAATATGGGTCTACATCCCATTTGATGGCTGCACAGCATTCTTCCGTATAAATGTCCTATAATCACAAAACCAATTGCCTGTTGGGCATTTGAGCAGACTCCTGCTTTGTGCTGTTATAGTGTGACCAGGAACATTCTTGTGCACATATCTTTGCCATTTTTGTGATTACTTAATCAAATAGCACGCACATGTGCATTTTACACATATTGCCCCACTACCCTCCAGAGTGGCCTTTGTTCACTGCGGCGTCTCCCTCTGCTTCCCCATCAGCAGTGAGTCCTCTAAGCCTTGGTTGCTATTCCTCTTGCACTCATTTCCCCCTGTTACTGGGAGGACCTAGTTTTCTACCTATTAAGTCTCAGGATTTGTACTGGACACCTATTGTCCCAGCTGCCCCAGGGCCCTGAGGTCTAGGGTAAGGTCCTTTTCTGGTCTGAAACCTGAGAGAACAGTTCACTTTCTTCCCAGGGATCCTCCTTCAGGTGCAGCCATTGATTAAGACCTAGGTTCAGTTCACTGGCTCTTCCTGAAGGAAGAGAAAAGGAAATCCTCATTGGAATATCAGGCTCACTGGTTAGGAACATGGGCTACTGTAAGGATTATATGGGAGTATATGCACACACAGGTCCCTTACTTTTGCACAAGGGACAGCACATTGTAAGTATAGTAGCTTCCAATACTAATGGAAATAAGCTTGAAGAGCACTGGAAAAATAAGTGGCATTGCATTGGATACCAGCTTTCTACATCAAAGTGTGGTCTTTTCTATCATACTTCAAGTCCCTCAGTAACAGAAATCAAAATGTCCTTGCCTGGGATAGTGTAGTGTGGTAGATGCTTAACAAATACCTGGAGATCGATTGAATCAGTTTAAAACACTCAACAATGAAAAAGTCTAAATCTGAGTAACTTTCAGATGGTTCAGCCTTCTGGGGCTCATTCAAAACAAGTAAATAGGTAGACTTTTGCATTTTAAGGAGAAAGGTCTAGAAGTATGGTAGTAACTGATTAAATTGCATGCTTTTGAAACTGAGGGAGTGATAGTTGTTTGGTTGTTTCTTTTGCTTCCTTGGATGCTTCCTTTTATTTGGGGCACATGTGTCCGTCTTTGATCGTGTGGCTGAGCACCGAGGAATAGAACGCTGCCTCACCTGACACAGCGGTGATAGGACGCAGTGGAGAAAACTCGCTCTCCACGCACAGGCCTTGGTCTGAGCTGC
Source organism: Equus przewalskii (assembly GCF_037783145.1). Classification (NCBI taxonomy): domain Eukaryota; kingdom Metazoa; phylum Chordata; class Mammalia; order Perissodactyla; family Equidae; genus Equus; species Equus przewalskii. The sequence goes on from NC_091859.1 coordinate 30,126,499, forward strand.
TGTCCCTCTAACTCGTGCTGACTCGGTTTCAGGTGCCATTACTGCAAGTCGTCTTGCCACGTGTCCTCCCTGCGCATCCCCTACGCCTGCAAGCTGCTCTTCCAGGAGCTGCAGTCCATGAACATCATCCCCAGGTTAAAACTGTCAAAGTACAACGAATGAGGAGGGAAAAGATGGTGACCTAAAGAGGGCAGTTGATGTGTCCGACCCGGCGGCAAGCAGGAGGGCTTGAGGACTACTCCTGTGAATAATTCCTTTGAATGCTCCGTCTCAAAAAATACTGATGGAGGGGCTTTTGATACTCCGGAAGACTGACTAAACAGCCGTGGTCGATGAGCCCCGGGCCTCAGGAGAGATGCCAGTAGTGTGGATGATAGTGCATTTGCACATGTGCGAATTTATTTGATTTATAAATGGAGGTGCCCTAAAAGATAAATAAACTTTTATTTATGTTCTGGTATTTTGAAATTTACTCATGAAAAGGACCTTCCTCCTTAAAAAGAATGTTTGGGGCTGGCCCCGTGGCCGAGTGGTTAAGTTCGCGTGCTCCGCTGCAGGCGGCCCAGTGTTTCATTGGTTCGAATCCTGGGCGCGGACATGGCACTGCTCATCAGACCACGCTGAGGCAGCGTCCCACATGCCACAACTAGAAGGACCCACAACGAAGACTATACAACTGTGTACCAGGGGGTTTTGGGGAGAAAAAGGAAAAAAATAAAATCTTTAAAAAAAAATTGCCTCAGACAAATCAGGCTTTTAAAAACAACAACAACAAAAAGAATGGGGTTAAATAAAACTCAAGATTCTTATGAAACTTGAAGGATATGAAGAATCTGTTTGAATTGGCTACTCGGCCTTTGTCAAGGTGGCTGATACTGTGTGAGGGGAGAGAACCACGGGAAGCCGAGAGAGCGGCTGGGAAGGTGGGGGCTCTCTTCTCTGGTGCTGCGAGGGGATAAATTTTCCCAGCAATTGAATCTTTCCTTTATACACCCAAACTTTTTAATTTTAATCTTGACGAAATATAATAAATATACTTCTGTGTTAAGGGTGTCACCTTTTCTTACGGACTTAATTGCCACTACTTCGAACCGTGATCATCCCATGCAATAATATTTGTTGAATATCTGAAAATAATTCCATGGATGCTTCATAATTTTCCCGTCCCTTCCGTTCCTGCCAGGATGTTCGCTGTCCATTTTCTTTTTAATCTGACAGGCTTCTTCACCCATTTCTAATTTGCTCTTAATTGCTGTACCCTGAAGCTGGATAAATATTCGTGTTAAGAATTGTTTATAAAATAAGTCTGAAAAGCTTTCAGTAATGGTTGAAGGCTGCATTCCTAGCATGTCACATTGAACATGTTCCACAGACTATCAATAGGTATTATACACCAACAAGAATCAAATTCCAGTCAAATAAGGTTGTGAAGCTGGGTGTAACCAAGTTAAACAAACCGGAGTTTTTCAAAGCCTTCACCAAGCTGCTGTGCACTGGGCCTCTCCAAAAGAGGGATGTTCCTGGAGCCAGCATCTCGTTAACTTGAGAACCCAGCTTCGACATCACTTCATTTCCTTCACAATAAAAAGCTCCCAGACAGGTAGAAAAGTCCTGGAGGCCTCACAGTGACAGCAGAAGGAAGGACACGCTGCAGGTGAGCAGGCCGTCCTCTGCCGTCACCGGTCTCCATTCACCCCAGGGTCTCCATAGCGGTTACAGAGGCAGAGGGGTCTGAATGCCCGGAGCCTCGCTTATGCCGGTCCTTCCGTCCTGTGCTCTGCCTTCGTAGTTCTCAAAATTGATGGTACCGAAAGGTCACTATAGTGGATTGAGTGTACGAGATATATGTATTGTACTTCTTGGGCCTTTTGAGTTTTCTTGGGTGATTTGGACTATTTCCCATTATGTGACAACCCCATTATCAACTCTGTCAAAGTTGCAATTGCCGTGCACCGTGTGCCACACCGTTTCAGTGAATGCTTGGAGGGTCTGCTTGGGCAGAGCCACCAGTGTGCTGGTACTTATCACTCAGTACTTGCCATGTGTGACACACTGTACTAAGGCTGAAAAGAGGGCAGGATGTGGCCGCTGCCTGAAGGAGCTCAGAACCCTGTGGAGGAGGCTGAGATGTGAGCTAGTCAGAGAACGCCGCCTTGCAGTCGGGTAAGGGTTAACCCCCTCAGTGCTGACAGAGCTCCCAGGCAAAGTGGTAACTGTGCTTTAGAAGCATTTTACAAGGCTGATTATTCCCTTTATACAGCTGAAGAAACTGAGGCGCTAAGTGACCGAGTGACTCCCCCAGCACCACACCACTAACAAGGGGACGAGCCGGGCCTTGAGACCAGGCTTTCTAACTTGGAGGGCTTTGTTTGGGTTTCATCCATGATTCTACTTTTCAGTCATCAAATGTGACAGTTTTTTTATTCAGGGGCAATAAATGGTGGTCTTTCTTAAACATCTTTTTTCAGAAGTCATTGCAGACAATTCTGATCATTTTGAGGGAAGTCACCTATCGAATCTTCTAGGAAATTCTGAGTTCTCTAAGATCTAGAAAGTGTAGGTTCCGAATTGAGACATCCTTAAAGGAAACAACTGTCAGGTTGATATTTCAAGAACTAACGGGTACTACCTTTGAATGGCTATTTGACTTTGAGAAAAACTTTAATAAAAAGAGGCCAGAATTGGTCAGTTGGTCCTACTGCAGTTTTACTTTTTAAAGTTATTTGTAAGTTCCTTGTGTTAAAAACTACCAGTTAGATTCCCGTTTCCAGTAATGATAGAGTAAACTTTCACAGGCCACCCTTGAAGTGCTTTTTCCCTCAAGGCTTTGCCAGGTTGGAAGTGGCACAGGGATGAGACGCTAAAAAGACACATAAAAACCACTAAGAGGCTGCAACTCTGACCTGGGCTTTGGCAGAGTTGAGGAGCTGGGGAGGCAAAACTGTGGGCTCAGAGTTGCCAAGACACCAGGCCTAGAAAGGCCAAGATCCCAAATAGAAAGTTCTTTCACTGAGGTGAGCCCAGCTTCTCCACCGCTCTTCCCTTGCCTTCGTCTGCTCTGGCTGCCGTGACAGAACACCACGGGCTGGGTGGCTTAAACAACAGGAATTTTTTTTTCACAGTGCTGGAGGCTCCAAGTCCAAGGTCAGGATGCTGACGGGTTTGGCTTCTAGGGAGGGCTCTGTCCCTTCCTTGCCGCAGACAGCCACCTCCTCATTGTGTCCTCACACGGCCTTTCCTCCGTGTGTGCTAGGAGAGAGAGCGTGCTCTGGGGTCTCTTCCTCTCCTTAAAAGAACACCAGTCCTGGGGCTGGCCCAGTGGTGCAGTGGTTAGGTGCACACCTTCCGCTTTGGTGGCCCAGGGTTCACCGGTTCGGATCCTGGGTGCGGACATGGCACCGCTTCGCAAGCCATGCTGTGGCAGGCGTCCCACATAGAAAGTAGAGGAAGATGGGCACGGATGTTAGCTCAGGCCCAGGCTTCCTCAGCAAAAAAGAGGAGGATTGGCAGTAGTTAGCTCAGGGCTAATCTTCTTCCGAAAAAAAAAAACAGTCCTATCAGATTAGGGCCCTTGTGTCCTCATGTAACATTAACTACTTCCTTCAAGGACCTATTTCCACATTCAGTCACATTGGGAGTTGGGGCTTCAACATACAAATTTTGAGGGACTTATTTCAGTCCATAATACCCCTCAAGGCATTTGCCAGTTCATAACAGCACAGACTGAACTGCTAGCAGTATCTATTAAAGCTGAAAGTCCCCAGCAATTTCATTCCTCGTGTATGTGTGCCCAGCAGAAATGTGTATGTATGTGTTATCAGGAGGCATGAGCAAAAATGTTTGTAATAGCCCAACTTAAAAATAACTCCTGTCCATTAGCAATAGATCAATTGTGCTATGTTTACACAGTGGAATACTGTGCAGCAATAAAAACACTATGTACAATATCATAGATAATCTTACAACTATAAGATTGGATTAAAAAAGTTAAACACAAAAGAATTCACAATGTGTTGGTTTCAAAATAGTTCAAATACAGAGAAAACTAATCTATGATCTAAGAATGACAGTTGCCTGTGCAGAATGGGTGGCTAATGACTAGTGCAGGAAGGGGGCTGCTAGGGTGCTGATACTATTATTTTTTGACCTGAGTGTTGGTTACATGGGAGTGTTTATTCTATGAAGATTTAGTTTTCCCATCTTCAAAACGGGAATAATAATAGTACAGAGACCTAGGGCCGTGTTTAAGATTAAATGAGATAATACGTGTAAAGGGCTTAGCACAGTGCCTGGCACATAACAGATGTTCACAAGTGTTTGTTACTGGTTCCACTGATAACGTCATACTCCTCATTGTGACGCTGCCAGGGCCGGCCTCATGCTGTACAGCTCCATCAGGAAAGAGTTTGGAGAGGTGAACTCCCGGTTTCCTTTGGAAGAGGGAGTTTGGAAACCAGGACCCAGTGCGGAAACTGTAGGGGTTTGTGAAAGCCGCCCCGTTCACGGTGGTGGGGAGGAAGGAGGGTGGCGGGATTAGAGAAACACTTCCCTGGAACAGCCGCTTAGCACGGACATCAAAGTGAGGCCTGTTGTCGGTGCGGGAGTCCCGGCGTAGTTCCACAAAGCCACAGAACCAGGTCTCCAAACGCTTCCATGTGGTGGGAGTCAAGTAAAGGATTTTTTCAAAAAAAGAAAGAAAATGGCCTTGATTGGGTGCTACATAATGGGATAGTTTTCAGCTGCTTCAGAGCATTTTGGGCCAACACCTTTATTTGCTCTAATGAGTCACATGAGATTGAACACATTCGGGCTGGTGGCTGGGCCCATCCGCTGCTGGGCCTCTGGGTAATAGAGAAGCCAGTTTCTGAGAGACCTGTAAATAATTCCTTTGTGAAACGAATGGCCAGAAAAGTGACTGTAAAAGTAGCACCTCTTTACCATCCATATTTACTCCATATGTGTCTTGAAAACAGTTTTATTTCATTTGCTGACCAAAAGTTGGATTTTTACTCTATCAGCCGCACAGGGCCAAGTTTGGTGGGAAATTAAAGTCAAGCTTTAAAGGGGCAGTTTTAAATGGGAAAACAACAAGTGCTGGCAATCCAGAAGTATACACTCTTACCAAAGACAATTTGGATTTCAGACACAGGCTCCAGAAGCAATTAAGAGATTTCCCTCAGCAAATCAAATTGTGATCAGGACGTCATGGCAGAAAATTTCAGAACAACCTGACGCTCACATTTTCACTCACAAGTCTAAACTCTCAAATGATGGTCAAAGGAGTGAAAGTATTTTTCAAGTCCAGGTAATAGCTCTCGTTCCATGCATAATAAATTTTAAGTCTGGTTAACTCCCAATCATCCACGTTAATGGAGGCAAGGAGCGGGGTGAATAAATCAAAACAGATGATGGATCCAAAACCTTTTGCAGTGGATGCCGGGATGAAGTTTGCGGTCACACGTTAACATAACTTGAATGGAGGTTTGGCAAATTTGCTGTACTTTAGTGACTCCTCTGAACACTGTATTTGAAGAAATTGGAATAATACCCTTTATGATTAAGTCATGATGACATCTTTGGAGGGGGCAGTAGCCTTACTCAACTGGGATGCTTCTAGGCCAATGGCTCTCAAGCGTGGTCCCTGGACCGACAGCATCAGCATCAGCTGAGGACTTGTTAGAACTTCAGGTGGAGCCCAGCAACCTGTGTTTAACAAGCCCTCCAGGTGGTTCCAGTGCAGCCTAAAAGCTGAGAGCCACTGCTGTAAGCTACATAAAGAGCTTTGGAGCCTCCCTCCCTCAGAGCCAGCCTTTGGATTTTTAGGGGTGCCAAAGAACCCCTCCCTTGGGAAGTAGCTCCCCACTTTTCTCTCTTCCTTGCTGGTGTGACTTCCCCTTAAGCAGCAGGTCGTATTGGGTCGCTCCTCCCACAGAGCTCCAGCCTCAGTTTCCCAGCCTTCTGCACCCCTCCCCCTGCTGGTGGAGACCCTGCACAGAGGAAACTGGCGTTAAAAGTCAGATTTATACAGGAAAAGCTCTTACCTATCAACCTAGAATGCTGCTTCTCACTTGTGCTGACTGGTTTCTAACTCTCCAGCCCTGAGGTTTCCACTTTCTCCTTCTGCAGCTTCTTTCCACACTGACCACATCTGCCTGCCAGCCCCACAATGATATCCCAGATCCAAAGTGGCCTTTCTGCAATGACTGTTCAGAGAGCCGCCGGTTCTGGCCCTGTCCCGGCTGGTCATTTCAGTCTGCTGTCCAAGTCTTCGCAGGGATGCAGCCAGTGTCCCCCGACCTGGAGCAAAGCAGAACATCAGCCGAGGTGCTCTCGGTGCTACACAGCTTCCTAGGGGTAGTTTGGTACTGTGATTTTCCAACTCTTTCCGGGTGCTAAGCCTGAAAGAGTGGAGGAGCCCCAGAGCAACTGCCCGTGGAGCTGCTGTCCTGAAGATGAATTGGCAGTGGCGTTATCAACAAAGGAGAGGGTGAAGCCACTCTGTCCTGTGTTCTGTGCAGGTGAACACAACAGGGAGGCACCACCCCGCCCTGGACTGGAGTGGGAAGGCCCAGGTCTTCCCCTAACACGTCAAGTCTCAGTCTCATCATCTGTTCAATAGCGTGTAACCTGCCTGCCTGCCTGCCTGCCTGCCTCATCCACCCCACGAAGTCTTGTGCGTGAGTAAGAATAGTAGCTGCCTCAGAGGTTCGTTGTGATGAGATGAGTTAATTCATCTGCCTGCCCTGTGGTACTCAGTAAAGGTTAGCTTTCTTCTCTTTATACGTGTAAACACCAAACTAAACCAGAGTTTCTCACCCTCGGCATCAGTGATGTTTTGAGCCGAGGGTTCTTTGTTGTGGGTGCCGTCCTGTGCTCTGTAAGGTGTTGAGCGGCACCCCTGGTCTCCACCCGCTAGATGCCAGTAACGTCTCCCTAGCTCTGACAATCAAAAATGCCTCCAAACATTGCCAAATGTCCCCTGCAGGGCAAAATCACCCCCGGGTGAGAACCCCTGAACTAAACAATGCATATATAAGCGGTTTAAATTACAAAGCAAATGGGAATAGTCTCAAAATTGTAGTTATGTGGATTTGTCCTCAGTAAACTGATTGCCTGCGTGCTTCTGGATAACAGGGAAACTCTGCTAACAAATGTTAACGTGAACCGCAAAGCCCTTGTTTTTTCTTCCATGTACCAGTTGTAAATAGCATCAGATAAAACTGATGTCAATCATGTGTTGGTGGCAAAGTTAAATAAGTTTCACTCCTATTGTACAATGTGCTTATATATATATATATATTTTTTTTTTTTTTTTTTGAGGAAGATCAGCCCTGAGCTAACGTCTGCTGCCAGTCCTCCTCTTTTAGCTGAGGAAGACTGACCCTGAGCTAACATCCATGCCCATCTTCCTCTACTTTATACATGGGACGCCTGCCACAGCATGGCTTGCCATGCGGTGCCATGTCCGCACCCGGGATCCGAACCGGCGAACCCCGGGCCGCTGAAGTGGAACATGGGAACTTAACCGCTGTGCCACCGGGCCGGCCCCTGCTTTTATATATCTGATGATAATGTGACAGATATCAAAAGATAAGGTTAATTATAATCTCCATTTTTATTCACATTTGCCCACATCCTGGTTTTGTTTTCAATCTAGCTAATTTTTTGTTTTTGTCAAAGATACATACTGATGTTCATCATTTACCCAATCAAACCTCAGCTTGTGTCTGCCTGCCTGCCATGTGGCAGGGACTGTTCAGCTCCCAGTCTACCCTAAAGCCAGAAATTCTGCCTTCCCTTTGAATGGCCGTGTGTGAGGAAATGGGGCCATGAGTCCTGGGAGAGCCCTCTTAGCAAGCTGCCTGCTGCCTGCGCTTTAAATGACAGCAACAGGGCTGGGCCCCAGAGCGGACATCCCAGCAGCGGCAACTGTCTTTCTGAGTTACTGGAAAATTTCCTTCCTCTTTACTCTGGGTCTTGCATGTCCGAAGTAGGGCCACAATCTGTCAGGACCTGAAATATATCAACGCTCATCCAGAAAATTAAACAGGAGGCTGTTCGTGATTCATTACCTGTTCTGCCTGCAGGGAGAGTTATTCTAATTACCTTACTCGGTGTCAGATGTTACAAAAATCCAGGAGTAAATATTTGTAGAGATTGAGGCAGACACGGTTCTGATAGCACAGATGTTGTAGGACCTTTTCTTTTAAATAAAGTCAGAGATGCAAATACACATACATGTGCTTCCGTTCTGTGTCTGGATCCCCTTGGCAGCTCCTAATCAATCATGGCAGTCTACCCTGCTAAACCTGAACTTGGCCTCGGACCTTTGAACACCAAACTCAGCCATAACCCATCAGCTGGGATGCAGGAGTGTGCCGTGGTGGAGAGCAAGGACTCTGCGATCAGAATGCCTGCCTTCAAATCCTGGCTCCGCCAGCCACCTACGGGCTATATGATCTCAAGCAAACTATTTTGCCTCGGTTTCCTCATCTGTAAAAATGAGGTAATGATAGTACCTACTCATAGGGCTAATTGAATCAATTCATGTGACCCACCTAATAAGTGCTCAATAAATATCAGCTATCCTTATGATTAATGGAAGTGGCTTCCATATGGAACCTATTTGGCATCCCTGTATAATAGCATTTCTTCTCTTTCTTATTAAGTCCAATTCAGCTGTGTGATTTGTTCCCTAAGTGGAGTAGCCTATCTTGCTGATAAATCTAGGGTTGGACCCTTGTTGGAGTAGTAAGTTTAAACATGCCCCTCACTTTTATTCAAACACTCCCAAATGTGTGCCTTTGGTTACAATGGAGACTGGGTCAAAGGGTGTGGTTGACAAAGTGAAGCCGTTTTCACTCTTGGAAAACAAACAGCTTAAACTATTTACCTAATACTGGGTTAGGAGTGCAGTCTTCTTGTGGGAAAGAAATCCAAGACATCCATATGGCACTCTTGGCCTTCCCATTCAGCATCCCCACTCCCTCCACTTACCAGATTTTATGTATGTATTTCTATTCAGCCTTGTGCATTGAACTCAGCATTAATGTCCCCCGCGAAAGAATCTGATGACCTGTGTAAGAAAGAATTTGTGTATGAAGGAATCATTTGGCTTATGTGCAAAGGAAAAAGTCTCCCCTGGAAAAACGCAGGCCTTACACATTTAGCAGACCCTCTTGTCCACAGAAACAGTCAGTCACTGGCAATTAAGCAACTGCTGAAAGATCAGAGGCAGGAGCCCAAACATGAAACAGAGGCGGCGCATGAAGATCACCGCCTTCTATCTCTGAGTTATGGGCGGCCGAGGTTGCCTCCCCCTGGGCCCAATCTGCTCTGAGCTTTTCCTGCTGTGGACAGAGGCCCCCGGGGACTTTTACTCACCCCAGTCTTCATGCAGCTTACTGATCCCTTTTTCACATGAATGAAAAACGCCTTTGATTTTGAACACTCACGTCTGTTTTGTGTAACACTTAACCGATGTGCCAGAATCATTCTGTACCTTAAAGGGGGTCTTGCACCGCGTTATTAAAATCAGTCCTTCTGTGAAGAGTCACTTTGCTCACTTAAAGGATAACCACCCTGCCTTTCTTAATGATGCTCATCTCGTTAAACCTGGATTAGGGAAAAGAGGGGCAAGCAGACCAACAGTTGGAACCCAGCCCAGAGCCTATCGATGACTTGCTCCAGCCACAGGAGAGACTTCAAAGAAATATTGTCTGCTGATCAGCTGATCTGGAGCCTTGTAAGCCTTTCAGCCCTCTCTTCCTTGGGAACCCTGCTTCAGATCATTAATTCCAGTTAGAATCCTGGTAAGCCAATAGAGACCTTGACCCAGTGGCTCCACTTCATTTGTTCAGATGACAGAATGGACTGTATTATTATCTATGGAATTCCCCATCTCTGGAGAGGTCCAAGAAGAAGTTAAACCATTAATCCATTCAACTAACGTTCTCTGTTTCTTGAGGGCGCCCTAGCAAGTCCTGGGACTGCAATGATGAATGAGTTGCTCAGAACTGGGAGAGAAGACAGAGAATCTACAATTCAAACAGTGGGGAGGCTGCCGTTCATGTATGTAACCTCGGCAAATTCAACTACGTGCTCAGCATTGGAAAAGAAAGGAAGGGTAGTATTAGCCCAGGCTGACAACTCTGTTCTCACCTCCCCTCTGTCAACTCGACTTTAGATTAAGGGAAATGTAATAGCTGTCTGCTCATGCCTCTCACAGTGAGACTCTCTGCTCTAGTGTGAGTCTCTAGAGTTAAACAGATTGTGAGTGGGTGTTTTGTGTTTTTGTACATTATGGACCCTAAATTTATGACATTGTCCCATTGGGTGCCCAAAGGACTAGTCAACTGTTCCAATGCTGAGTGGCTTAAGTTGTCTTCAAAGGTAATTTTTCACTTTAAATCCTGATTGTAGAAGCTAATGCCTGGGTGAGACTAGATTTTTCTATCATACAGCAGAAGGGGAAGCTGGGCTGTGACATCATAGAACGGGAGCTCCTGAGCAGTCAGGGCAAGTTTCCCAGAGGAGGTGACTGCCAGAGCTGACTTTTTCTTTTTTTTAAAAAGATTGGCACCCATGGGGCTGGCCCCGTGGCCGAGTGGTTAAGTTCGCGCGCTCCGCTGCAGGCGGGCCAGTGTTTCATCAGTTCGAATCCTGGGCGCGGACATGGCACTGCTCATCAGACCACGCTGAGGCAGCGTCCCACATGCCACAACTAGAAGAACCCACAATGAAGAATACACAACTATGTACCGGGGGGCTTTGGGGAGAAAAAGGAAAAAATAAAATCTTTAAAAAAAAAAATAAATAAAAAAAAATAAAAAATAAAATAAAAAGATTGGCACCTGAGCTAACAGCTGTTGCCAATCTTTTTTCTTTTTTCCTGCTTTTTCTCCTCAAATCCCCCTGGTACACAGCTGTATATTTTAGTTGTGGGTCCTTCTAGTTGTGGTATGTGGGACACCACCTCAGCGTGGCTTTATGAGCTGTGCCATGTCCTTGCCCAGGATCCAAACTGGCGAAACCCTGGGCCGCTGAAGCAGAGCGCGTGAACTTAACCACTTGGCCTTGGGGCCGGCCCCCAGAGCTGACTTGTGAAGAATGAATGGACATTAACCAGTAGAAGGATAGTCTAGGGTGGGGTTGGAGGGGAGGAGGAGGACGATGATGACAATGATGAATGGAGAGAGTCAGGAAGTAGAATTGACAAGACTACGTAGGAAGTAACAGAGAGAAAGGAATCAAGGAGGAGCTCTGAAGTAATGGCTTGGACAGCCAAGTGGGTAGTGAACCACCAGGATGAGGAGTAACTGGCAGAAAGCCGATGGTGGCGGGGGAATGGGGGGACAATGATATGTGCCATTTGGAACATACTGAGTTGGGCGCCTACAGGACACCTGAGTCAGCAGCCTGTCTGGAGATGAGAGGCTGGGGCTGCCAAGGCAGACTTGGGAGTCACCAGTGACTGAGGGCATGGGAATGAGCGTGACATTGTCCCCAGAGAAGTGCAAAGGGAAGAGGGCCAGAGAAGGAACTTCAAAGACACCAACCTGCAGGGATGGGTGTGAAAAGAGTCCAAACAGGAGAAGCAAAAGATAGCCAAAAAAATAGCAGTGTCCAACAAACCAGGGGAGGAAGGGTCTCCAAGTAGGTGGGGGGATCAAGAGTCGGGTGCTGTGGAGAGGACCCGGAAGATGAGGTCTGAAAGGCGTTCTGTGGATCTCTCTAAGCTGTGAGAGCAGATCCACAGGGGCATGAAGGGGCTGGGGCTCTAGGGGGTGGGACGTGGCTGTTTAATTGGGTGTCAGAGCTCCTAGTCTCCGTCCTGCTCAGTGGTTCATAGGGCAAACCAAGGGAACACCACTGGCCTGTAGATCGCCTCTGGTGTGATGGTTGCAGCACCCTTTCCCAGATCTTTCTCTGCATCAGTCTGCCTGAAATCCTCACCATTAGACTCCTGCAGGCAGGTCTCCTGGGAAAACACGTTAACCAGTTAACTAAGGAACACGTGATCAGTATCATGACTGATGAGATTAGCTAGCCTGTCTTCTCAAACCCCTAAGGGAATGCACAAGGATCAGGAGAAAGGGGTGAGGGCAGCAAGAGGGGGGCAAAGTGAGCAGACTCAGTCAGCTAGGGGTCTCTTTCCCCTACGTTACCACACCACTACCCCCGTAGTGGGGGCTCCTGGATTCATGATCCGGGGGCGCAGGGAAGGGTGATATGAGAGCATGATGTCCTCACAACTTCCACAGTCTTGAGTTTGACCTACTTGATCAATCCTTCTAGAGAAGGAAATTGAGATTGCTTGAGCACCTGCTTCGCACTAGTCCCTTTGCATAAATTACCCTCCACCTAACCCTGCTCAGTAGGCAGTGTTCTCCCCCATTTTATTCCCCTGTGATGTGATGTGATGGGGGAAATGTCTTAATACAAATTAGCAGTCTAGACTTTTCTGTATATATAGTTATGCAAATTCACACACACACCACACATACACAATCTCTTTTTTGAACTTTAATCATTGAAAATTCCAAATATTTACAAAACTAGAGAGAAGTATAGTGGATCCCCATATACCCATCACTCAGTTTCAACGATTATCAACTCGTTACTGATCTTGTATCTATAACCTCCCCCCCTTTTCCCCTCCTAGGTTATTGTGAAGCAAATCCAAGATTTACAAATATCAGTTCACGTTAATATTTCAGTATGTACCACTAAAAGGGCTTTTTAAAAATCATAACCACAGTACCATTGTCACACTTAGTAAGAAGTAACAATAATCTCTTACTATCATCAAATATCCAGTGTTCAAATTTCCCAGCTGTCTCGTAAATATTTTTCCCAGATGTTTGTTGGCGTTGGAATCCAGATACTTTACATTGGTTAATCTGTCTTTTGTCTCTTATAATCTATATGGGTCTCTCCAATCTCCCATGTCCCTATCTCCTTTTATTATTTACAATTTATTCGTTGAAGAACTAGACGTTTGCCCTAGAGTTTCCCATAATTCAAACTTTGCCGATTGTATTCTCTTACTATAGTTTTAACACGTGTCCCTGTACACTGTATCTTCTGAAGTTTGCACTTAGATCTAAAGACTTGATTGGATTTAAGTTTGATTTTTGTGACAAGACTAATTTATAGGTGGTTGTGGTTTTCCATCAGGAGGCACGTACCTCTTGACTCTCTTTTGGTGATATGAGTGGCCGTTGATGCTCAATGCCTAGCTTCACTCATGCAATAGAAATTGCAAAATGGTGCTATGCTGATTCGATTACTTCTCCTTCATTTGTTAGCTAGGATACACCTGTTTAGAGAAACTTCCCTTCATCAACTCTTTCTTTACCCAGAGGTATATTTCATCTAGTAAAGGCTGGATATGTACTTGATTATTTTCCTTTACTTACCAGGTTTCAAAATAATGAGTTCGTCTCCTAGCATCCTTCAGTAGGGACCAATGAGCTTTGGGCATATCATTAAGAACTCATGGATTAGCATGTTTCATATATCCCAGTCCATTGCAGTTGTTATCCTTCTGGTGCTCAGATTGCCCTCTCTTTGGCCAAGAGCAGCTGTTCAGGTTTGCTCCTGAGTCTTTTTGATACAAATCCAGGAGCCCTTGAAAACTTCCTTGCTTTCAGGTATGCCCTGATGTTCCAGTCTCCTGTTGTATATTTCCTGTCCCAGGACTGGACTCAACCATTTCTTCAAGGAGCCCAGTCTCCTTTTTGTGAGAAATGATATTTCAAGACCACAATCCATGTGTTAAGGATGCTCGTTACTACTGAGTGAGTAATTATTTCTAAGCCTTTTTAATGGTTAGTGCTAAGATAGATGGGGCATGGGGGGCAAGGAGGAAGGAAGAGAAAGTGTATCACAAGTTCATACTAATACTTCCAATTCCAATTCAGGACTGCAGGGTTATCTTAATTGCATCAGTCTTACATCTATTTCCACACCAAAACTTCCAGTTCCCAGTTCTCAGCAACACCAACAGAATTACTCAGTTACCATCCCAGAATATGTGCACAACAGTCTCAGAATAGCAATATCAACATTACCACCAGCAATATGGCTACGAAGAGAGTTTAATATTTTTGTGGCTTTCTGGTCCTTTCTGTTTATACAGGATATCCCACGAGGGATATGCAGTCAAATTACTGGTTGTGCAGTAATTTAGAATTGTTCTCTGTGAGGTTTTAGGTTCAGTGATTTCATCTGATTTCGGTTGTTAGGGATTTTTAGTCTAGTTTCGTTTTACATTAAGTCTAGCTTATATCCTTGTCCTCTCCACCCTGTTCACTTGCTTCTGTAGATAACAATTTAAAATTTTTTATGTTTATATTTTCATTGGTTTTTTTAAATATATGCACATATCCTCTTCCTCTTCAAAACACCAAAACATATTACCTATACTTCTCCACCTTGATTTTTTGACCCAACACTATAATGCATGAGACAGCTCTATAGCGATATCTAGAGAAATGGGTCTCGCTGTCAATGGGATCAAATATTACATACTATTTTGTGGCCTGCCTTTTATCGCCTAATACTCCAGGAGCTTCTTTCCCTCTTCCTCTAAGGCTTTGGAAATACGATCAGATGAACACCAGCTTCGTGGGAGGGGCCCCATGGCAGTATTTCTCAGGCTTTTGGTTTCGTCCATCAGTTAAAGACTACACATATGTCATCCACCAATTTTAGGTCAAGTAGTGTGTAGAGTTTCAACACACTTGGTAAACAATAAAAACACTATTTTAAATTATTTTCACTTGTTTTAAATCTGTGAAAGAGATGACACTTGCCGTTTTTACCCAGGATTTGTATGTGACTTGATGATACATGGCTGGAGACCCAGGGGAGGGTCCCCATCAGTCTTTTCTTGTTTCTCTTAACTATAAATTTTTACTCAGTTACAAAATCTTAACTCTCAAGTATTCGGTGGTTCTAATAGATAGTTCTGGATGTTTCTTGTGGAAAGTATTTCTATTGCTACCACGAACTACCTCAAAACTTAGCAGCTTAAAACAATAGTTGATTTCTCATGATCCTGTGGATCAGGAACATGGGCAGGGCCTAGCCAGGCAGTTCTTCAGCTCCATGCCGTGTCATCTGGGGTCACTCATTCAGCTGAATCCAGCTGATGGCTGGGCTGGGCTCGATGGACCAAGAAGCCCTCATTCACAAGTCTGTAGGACAAGTTAGGAGTGAAGCTTCAGGAGGCAGAGCACCTGGGTTCAAAATCTGGCTCTGTCACTAATTAGCTGCACGCAACGACCATTAGATAGGTGACCAGGATCAACCAGTCGCTGGACATATTGAGAGGTCCTGCCTATGGCATGCCTTGATGTAGGCGTCCTTGGAACAGCTGATGGTGGTGGGGAGTGAGGCTGGCTCCTAACTTTCATAAAGCTCTCAGAGGTTTTTGTGACCATAAAAGTTTTAAAACTATTGATGCAAAGAAAGCGTGCCTTCTTTAACCATTCTGAATTGGCTACCAATTAGAGAAGTCCTAAAAGAGAAGATACCAGAGATTATAATTTTTCATGTAAAAGGAAGTTGAAATTGGATATTTTTGGTCCCTCTGTCTGCTTTTTGGCTAAGGCCCTAAAGGGTGAGAACTACAGAGTGTCCTCATTTCCCTCGTCAAGGTGCGAGACGCCATGCAGGGCGTGCTGAGACTATGAGACCAGTTCTGTCGCCCTGTCAGCAATCATCTACCTCTAGTTTACAAAAGGAAGGTGGTTGAAGAGGCCAGAGCGGGAGGATTTCTTAGAAGAGAGGAATTGGATTGTTCTGGCATTTTCTCTTCCCCTCACCTGTGAAGGACAGTGGGGAGGATTCTCCCTCCCCTCAACCCAAAAGAGAGTCCCTCAAAGGGACTCCACATGGGTCGGATCTGAAGCCGGACACAAGCCTAAGAAAGCCAAAAGCGAGAGACTGAGGCCATTGGGCTGAGGGAGCAGAGGAGAGGGCCAGCGCTCTGCACTTTCACTGACGACAGGGACAAGGATGTGTGAGGTTTCCCAAGGGCCAAGTGGACTCGCAGGACAGAAGCTGCCTAGTGCTACTGTAATGGAGACACCAGGAAAGAGAATTGCTTCGAGGGGCTATGTGACTCCAAGAGTCAGAGTAGGATTCTGTTAGTTAAGATTTGGTTTGGTGCAAGTGAGAAAAAAACCAACAATGACCTAAACAAGATTGAAGTTCATTTCTCTCAAGTAAGTGTAAGCAGACCAGGGCTGATATGGGGGTTCCAAAATCATCAGGGATCCAGACTCCTCCTGTCTTGTTGCTCTGCTGTACTCAACACATAGCTGGCACCAGAGGGCCCAGTATGACCATTCTATCTCCGTCCATTGCTTCTGCAGTGTAGCCAGCTGGAAGGAAGGAGAAAAGCCGTCTCCCTACATTTGAGGACAATTCCCAGAAATTGCTCACATGACTTTCACCTCCATACTATTGGCTAGAACATTGTCATAGGCTCTATCTAGCTACAAAGCAGGCTGGGAAATTTCATTATTCCAAGTTGCTATGCATTCAGCTAATCGAGGATTCTGTTTCTGAGGAAGAAGGGTAAAACTGATGTTGAGGAGCAATTAATAGTCTCATCACATTGGTAGACTGCCCACGATTGAGAATAGAGTTGTAAAAGTCTAGGCATATGAGAGGCATCACCCAGGTCAAAGGAATTGCAAGAAGCTCCCAGCAAGAGCACGGCCAAACACATTGTCCAAAGCATCCCTTGAGAGAGAGAATCCGCACCAGTGCAGGTGACAATTGTGTTCCCCACAGACGGCTGTGCCTCCTTTTCATCTCACGGTCTCTCCCCCGAGAGCTTGAGTTGGAGGAGACGGAAATCATGACCCGTGAGTGGCAGAGCAACCAGTAAAGTAAACACAGTAAAAACCCTCTTTACCCCACTCCAGGCTTGGGTTCAGGCCAAGCTGGGGAAGTTAAGGATCTCTAAATTAGATAAGAGCTTGGATTTTTAAGTTGTTATTCTGCATTTGACTTTTAGATGACTAAAACAAAGCTTGCTGTTCTTATAAGTGCCTGGAGGACTTAAAAAAATCTAATAGTGGCAGTTCCTTAGAAAGCTGAACACAGAGTTACCATATGACCCAGCAATTCTGCTCCTAGGAATATACGCAAAAGAATTGAAAACATATGTCCACACAAAAACCTGTCCACGAATGTTCAGAGCAGCGTTATTCATAATAGCCAAGAAGTGGGAACGACCCAAATATACATCAACTGATGAATAAAAAAAAATGGTATGTCCATACAATGCAATATTATTTAGCCATAAAAGGAATGAAGTACTGATAAAACTTGAAAACATCATGCTAAGTGAAAAAAGCCAGACACAAAAGGGGCACATAAGATATGATTCCATTTGTATGAAATGTCTAGAATAGGCAAATCCATAGAGAACGTCGATTAGCGGTTGCCAGGGGTGGGGGCGAGGGGAGTTTGGGGAGTGGCTGCTAATAGGTATGAATTTACTTTTGAGGTGATGAAAATGTTCTGGAGTTAGATAGTGGTGATGGTTGCAAAACCTTGTGAATATGCCAAAAACCACTGAATCGTACACTTTAAAATGGTGAACTTTATGGTATTTGAATTATATCTCAATTAAAAAATTTTTAGGGGCTGGCCCCGTGGCCGAGCAGTTAAGTTTGCACGCTCCGCTGCAGGCGGCCCAGTGTTTCGTTGGTTCGAATCCTGGGTGCGGACATGGCACTGCTCATCAGACCACACTGAGGCAGCGTCCCACATGCCACAACTAGAAGGACCCACAATGAAGAATATACAACTGTGTACCAGGGGGTTTTGGGGAGAAAAAGGAAAAAAGTAAAATCAAAAAAAAATTTTTTTTAAATCTAATACTAGCCAGAAAGTTATTAATCTTGCCTGAGATTTCATCCAGAGCTGAGGAGAGAGCCGGGCAAGAGGCGTATCTAAGGGGACAGTGGAAGAGTTGTTTATTCACTGTTCTCATGAGAACTGAGTCCCTTCAATGTAGTGGTTACATTTGTGGGAGCTCGTCTAGGATCAAATGGATCGTCTAGGATCCTTTACATGAAACAGAAATGATCAAAATGTTAGAAAGGATTAGGGGACTTCATGTTCAGCTTTCACATGTAAATCTGTCATTCCCATTCTTAGAACAGGAAAAAACTGAGTGAACTGGAAATCAGCCACTTTTCTTGAACACAGCAGAGAACTGAGTCTGTGGGTGTGTTGGTCAGTTCTGGCTGCCCTAACAAAGTGCCACAGACCAGGTGGCTTATTAATAACAGGAATTTACTTCTCACAGTTCTGGAGCCTGGAAGACTGAGATTGGGGTGCCAGCATGGTGGGGTTCTGGTGAGAGCCCTCTTCCGGGTTGCAGACAGCCAACGTTATGTTGTATCTTCACATGGTGGAAAGAGGGCAAGCAAGCTCTCTGGGCTCCCTTTGGACACTACTCCCATTTGTGAGGGCTCCACACTCCTGACTTAATCACCTCCCAAAGGCCCCACCTCTGATACCATCACATTGGGTGTTATAATTTGAACATGTAATTGGCGGGGAGGGGTGGGAGAGACGGAAACATTCAGTCTATAACAGTAGGTCAAACTGCCACCCTAAAATCTGGAGAGACAGGCAAATCCAGACACACATCTTAGATCTGCTTACCTGGAGCAGAAACTGCTGGAGCCATAAACTGATAGGAAAGTTTGAATGGTAATTTTGATGAACTTCTAGAGGGTGAATGTAGACTAGCCTGAGAGTGAGAAACTTCTGAGGTCTTCAGTTTTAGGGGGGCCTTCACACTTTTGTGGGCTTTACCTCTAGCAACGCCATCAGCTTATCATGGTGAAGATGCCAGAAAAATCCCCTCATGGCTCTGTCAAGGACTGGGGAAGAGTAATCATTGTGAAATACAACCAGAGTGTTCTCCATAACAAAGACCTACTCTCCAAGGAAAAAAGACTATACCAGAGCCTTATCCCACCTGAGGGAAGGGCATTCCTCCCCCTTCAGCCCCCCCCTAAGCTCCTGTCTCACTTACTGAAGAAAATCTATACCAACAGAGAATCGCTTGTAAAGGTCACAGGCCAGAGGCACGGCTCACTAGAACACTGATATTTAATGGTAAGGTTATAGAATGCTGTCTCTCCCCTACACTTTACCACCACTCTAACAGGGCTCCAGTAAAATAACAGTGGAATATAGCTGAAAGAGCTGCAAGACACAGACTCATTTCACAGATGAGGAGTTCTTAAGGAAGCCCGAATCCAAGAGAGTAGACACAAGCAAGAACAGTAGAGGAATTTGAATCCTCTGACACCTATGGCTACAGCAAACATTAAATGGAGTCCAACTCCTAACCAGATTAACATAATCCTCACACTAAAGGCTCAGTTCCCATTACTCAATACAACAGATCTAACTCTCAACAAAAAATTACAAGGCACCCCAAGGCAAGAAAAAAACACAGTGTGAAGAGATGAAGCATCAGAACCAGACTCAGATATGACACAGATGTTGGAATTATATAACAGGGAATTTAAAATAACTATGATTTGTATGTCAAGAACTCTAATGGGAAAAGTAGACAACATGCAAGAAGTGATGAGTAGTGTAAGAAGAAAGATGAAAATTCTAAGAAAGAATCAAGAGGAAATGTTAGAAATAAAAAACACCCTAACATAAATGCAGAATGCATTTGATGGGCTTATAAGCAGAGTCACCGTGGCCAAGGAAAGAATCACTGAGCTTGGAGATAGGTCAATAAAAACTTCCCAAATAGAAATGCAAAGGCAAAACAAATAAACAAAAAAACCAGAACAGAACATCCAAGAACTGTGGAACAATCTCACAATTTCAAAATATATAACATACATGTAATTAGAATATCAGAAGAAGAAAGAGAAAACAGAGCAAGAGAAATATTTGAAGTAATAATGGCCAAAATTTTTCCAAAAGAATGGCAGACACCAAACCACAGATCCTGGAAAGTTAGTGAATACCAAGTGGAATGAATACAAAAAATCTACACCTAGGCGTATCATACTCAAATTTCAGGAAACTGAAGACAAAGAGAGAATCTTGAAAGAATCCAGAGGGAAAGAAAGACCATATCTATAGAGGGTAAGAATTACCATGGGGGCCAGCCTGGTGGCATAGTGGTTAAGTTCACACGCTCCACTTTGGTGGCTCAGGGTTCACGGGTTCAGATCTCAGGCATAGACCTACACATTGCTCATCAAGCCATGCTGTGGCAGCATCCCACATACAAAATAGAGGAAGATTGGCACAGGTGTTAGCTCAGTGACAATCTTCCTCAAGCAAAAAGAGGAAGATTGGCAACAGATGTTAGCTCAGGGCCAATCTTCCTCACTAACAAAAAAAAAAAGAGGGAGAGAGAATTCCAATGGACTTCTCGTTAGAAACCAACCAAGCAAGAAGAAAGTGGCATGAAATATTTAAGATGTTGAAAGAAAAAAGCCACCAACCTAGAATTCTAAATTCAGCAAAATTATCCTTCAAAAGTGGAGGAGAAATAAAGACTTGCTCAGACAAATAAAAACTGGAAATTCATTGCTAGCAGACTTGCCCTACATGAAAAGCTGGAATATTTTCTTCCAGCAGAAGGAAATTATATAGGGTAGAAACTTGCATCTACATAAAGAAAAGAAGAACATTAGGGAAAGCATACATGAAGGTAAAATAAAAGTTTTTATCTGCATTTTTCTTAATCTAAAAAATAACTGTTTAAAGTAATAATAATAATGATTTCTTGGGTGATTATAACATATGAGTAAGTGAAATAAGTGACAGCAGTGTCATGAGGGGGTGAGTGAGATGAACTGGGAATACTTTGTTATAATGTACCTGCACTACACCTGAAGTGATGTCATGTTATTTGAAGCTGGATTTAGGTTAGTTAAAAATGTATTTTGGAGACTCTAGGGCAACCAGTAAAAAAAGTTTAAAAAGAAGTATGATTGGTATCCTAAAAGAGGAGATAAAATGGAACCATATAAAATGCTCCTTTAAAACCAGAAAAGGCAGAAGAAAAAGAAACAAAGAAGAAATGCAAGGAATAGAACACAGTTATGAACATGTTTGATATTAATCCAACTGCACCAGTAATCACTTTTAATGTGAATTGTCTAAATATACCAATTAAAAGACAGAAATTATCAGAGTGGATTAAAAAAAAAGACCCACCTGTAGGTTGTATACAAGAAACTTACTTGAAATATAAAGATTTAGATAGGTTTAAAGGATCTGATACTGTCACTGTCTAGCTCTGTTTTCGTAGATACACCTGATATCCTTAAAATAAATTTCGTGTTTTTTTGTTAAGCTATTTCCAGGTTTACTTGCCAGCCAAAGAGTCCAAACTGATACTCTACAAAAGACTGCAATGAGTATAGACAAGATAATATGTGCACATGCATTATAAAGGCAGTTAAAAACAGTGGGTATGTATTGAGGAAGGCTTCCTCTGATTATTTGGAACACACATGGGAAATATGGCAGAAGCAAGCAAAAATGTTGCCATGTTATAAGCACAGCTACTGGGGGGAAAAAGCAAAGAGATCGAAAAAGACATACTACTCTAACACTATCCAAAAGAAAACTGTAGTAGCTATATTAATTTCAGACAAAGGAGACTTCAGAACAAGTAAAATTATCGGGAATAAAGAGCGACATTATATCATGATAAAGGGGTCAATTCTCCATAAATACAAAACAGTCCTCAATGTGTGTGCACCTAATGAGAAAGCGTCAAAGTTCATGAATCAAAAACTGATAGAACTGAATGGAAAAATAGACAAATCCACTGTTATAGTTGGAGAGTTCAACACCTCTGTTTCAGCAACTTATAGACCAAGCAGAGAGAAAATCAGTAAGGGTATTTGACCTGATCGGCACTATCAGTCACCTTGATCTAATTGACGTTTATAGAGTACTCCATCCAACAAGGGCAGAATATTCATTCTTCTCAAGCTCACATGGAACATTCATCCAACAAAGACCACATTCTGGGCCATAAAACAGACCTTAATAAAAATAGGTATGGGATCTATATGAAGAAACTTCAATACTCTGATAAAAGAAATCAAAGAAGATCTCAGTAAATAGACAGATATTCCATGTTGAGAGATTGGAAACTCAATATTATTAAGATGTCAATTTTCCCATCTTGACATATAGATTCAACACAATCCTAGTCCAAATCCCAACAAGTTATTTGATGGATGTAAATAAAATGATTCTAATGTTTATATGGAAAGGCAAAAGATCGAGAATAGGCAAAACTATCCTGAACAAGAAGAACAAAATTGGGGGACTCACACCTACCCAATTTCAAGACTTCCTATAAACCTCAGTAATCAGCACAGTGTGTTATTGGTGAAAGGATAGACGCAGTGATTAATGGAACAGAATAGAGAACCCAGAAACAGACTTAGACGAATATAGTCAACTCTTGGACAAAAGAGGACAGGGGATTCAATGGAGAAAGAGAGTCTTTTCAACACATGGTACAAGAACCACTGGATGTCCATATGCAAAAAAGTGAACGTAGGCCTAGACCTTACGCTTTTCACAAAAATTAACTCAAAGTGGGTCATAGACTTAAATATAAAATTCAAAACTAAAAACTTCAGGAAGAAAACGTAGGAGAAAATCTAGCTCACCTTGGGTTTGGTGATGATTTTTCAGATATAACACTAAAATCATGAACCATGAAAGAAAAATTGATGTTAGACTTTATTAAAATTAAAAAGTTGGCTCTGCAAAAGACAAGCCACAGACTTGGAGAAAATATTTGCAAAACACATATCTGATAAAGGACTTGTGTTCAAAATATACAAAGAATTTGTAAACTCCATCATAAGAAAACAAACAACTTAATTAAAATGAGCAGAAGATCTGAACAGACACCTCAGCAAGGAAAATACACAGATGTTAAATAAGCATATGGAAAGATGCTCAACATCATTTGTCATTGGGAAATTTCAAATTAAAACAACAACAAGATGCCACTATACACTGATAGAATGACAAAACCCCAAAAAACTAACAATACAAATTGCTTGTGAGGGTACAAAGCAATGGGACTTCTCATTTTTGCTGGTGGAAATGCAAAATGGTACAGCCACTTTGTAAGACAGTTGAGCAGTTTCTTACAAAATTAAACATAGTCTTACCATATGATCCAGCAATTGTGCTGCTAGATATTTACCCAGCTGATTTGAAAATCTAGGCAAATAGTAAAATCTGCATAGGAATGTTCATAGCAGCTTTATTCATAATTTCCAAAAAAGGGAAGTGACCAGGATTTCCTTCAATAGATGGGTAATGAAACTGTGGTACATCTGTACAGCGGGGTATCATTCAGCAATAAAAAGAAATGAGCAATCAAGCCACTAAAAGACATGGATGAATCTTCATTGTATGTTACTAAGTGAAAGAGTCTGGAAAAGGCAAAACTTTTTGGTGAAAAAGAGATGGTAAAAACATCAATGGTACCATCAGGGGCTTGGGAAGAATGGGGAAGATGGAATGGGGAAGTGAAGCATAAATTTTTTTTAGGTTGGAGAAATTATTGCATATAATACTGTAATAGTGAATACATGATACTATGCATTTGTCAAAACCCATAGAACTTTATAGCACAAAGAATGAACCTTAATGTAAATAAAGTTAAAAAAAATCCTTTAGAAGGTTGGAGGATCCCAGGATGGAATGCGGAATATGACCAAACAATCTAACTGTATTACACGTGTGTGAAACAACTTTATTGAAGGGGGTGGGAGGAAAATGGGCTGACCTAGGTAACTTTGGAAATTAGTAACCTCTGAGACCACAGGCACAAGAAACTGCACATAAGCCCTGGACTCCAATTGATAAAGCTGGTTCTCACGGGGGTATGGGTTAACAATTCTGGTGCCACTGTATGTGTATACTGGAATTAAACAAGTAAATAATGCTGTATGGGGAGAGTCAAGCTTCTCACTATTGGAATGGGAGGGGCAAGAGGGAGCCAAGAGGACCCTAAGGAGACGTGACTGCTAAATGTAGTATGTATCCGGGATGGGATTCTGAAATAGAAAAAGGACATTAGGTCAACACTATGGACATCTGGATAAAGTACTGACTTTAGTTAATAATCATGAACCAATGTTGGTTCATTAATTAATAAGTATACCTTACTAATGTTAGATGTTAATAATAAGGGAAAATGGGTGTGGGGCGTATGTGAACTGTGTATAGTCTTTGCAATTGTTCTGTAAATTTAAGCTGTTCTGAAATAAAAAGTTTATTTAGAAAAAACACTGTAGAAAGTGAGAATTCCTCAGAACTGCAGTTAGAATTATCTAAACTGATATTTAATCTATGTGTGGCAGTAAAATAATAAATGAAACAATATTGAAGAAATTTTGAAGAAAATTTTGAAGAAAGGATTAGAGAAAACCACAATGAGATACCAGTACACCCCCTAGAATGAGTAAAATGTTTTCATTTGACAGTATCAGGCAATGTTGTGGGCAATAATGTGGAGCTGTTGGATCTCCCACACATTGCTCACGGGAATGTAAAATGGTACAACCTCTTTGGAAAACTGTTTGACAGTTTCTTATAAGTTAATTGCGCACTTACCATATGACCCAACAATTTAATTTCTAGGTGTTTCCCCAAGAGATATGAAAGCACACACTCAAAGACTTGTTCATGAATGTTTATACAAGTTTCACTCATAGTAGCCCAAAACTGGTAACCACCCAAATAGGTGAATGGCTAAACAAATTGCCGTATTTTATACAACAAAATACTATTCAGAATTAAAAAGGAACAGATCTACTGATATATGCAGCAAAGTGGATCAATACCCAAAACATTATACTGAGTGATAGAAGCTAAACAGAAAAGAGTATATGCTATATGATTCCATTTTTTATGAAACTCAAGGAAAGACAGATCTAATCTGTAGTGTTAGAAAGCAGATCAGAGGCTGGTCCTGTGGCCAAGTGGTTAAGTTCGCACACTCCCCTTCCACAGCCCGGGGTTCACCGGTTGGGATCCTGGGCACAGACCTGCACACCACTCATCAGGCCATGCTGAGGTGGCATCCCACACAGAAGAGCTAGAATGACCTGCAGCTAGGATACACAACTATGTGCTGGGGCTTTGGGGAGGAAAAAAAAACAAAACCAAACAAACAACCAAGAAGATTGGCAACAGGTGTTAGCTCAGGGCCAATCTTGCTCACCAAAAAGTAAAAAAAAAAAAAAAGAAAGCAGATCAGTGGTTGCTTGGGGCTGAGGAGGGGAGGTGGAAGTTGAGAAGATGCAAAAGGGAACGTTTTAAGATAATGACAATATCATATATTGATTGTGGTGGTGGTTATACAGGTGTATGTGTTATCGACGTTCATCCAACTGCATACTTAAAATGTGTGCATTTTATTGCATATAAATTGTTTCATAATGAAGTTGATTTTTAAAAAGGAGTCGAGAAAAAGTGACAAATCAGAAGATGAAGGAGATTAAACTTGTGCAAAACCGACACTCTGAAGAAAGATACCAAAGAAATGGAATGAAAAAAACTTCAAAAATACAATTCAAGAAAACTTTCTAAAAAACAAAGCCTCAGACCACAGACTGACAGACCCGTCGTATCCTGGAATATCTGATGCAGAAAAATCAACACTGAAATTAGAAGGTTTACTAGGCATCAAAGAGAAATAAAGAATATTTGGGCTTCTATGTAAAAAGTCACCTATGCTGGGAGAAACGAAGGCTGGCCACACACTTCTCCACTGCAACGTCAACAGTGGAAAAAGTTGAGCAATGTTTGCATTTTTATCTCAGATAAATAAAAGACTCATACCCAGCCAAATTTTCTTTCTAATATAAAGCGAACAGCAAATATTTTTGAACATGAAGGGAATATAATGTTCATGAGCCCTTATAGAATAAACTGTAGGAAGTTTCAGCCAACTGCAGCAAGAATAGAGAAACCACGGTAAAAAAGACTAGGGGAGAGGGTTGAATTTTTTTTTAATGTAGAGCCATGCCTAAAACAACTTTAGAAATTGTATAAATATGATAAGCCATGACAGCTTAGAAATAATGTAACTAATAAATGCCTGGAGGAGCAGAAGAGAAGTTATGAAGTAGTTTAAGTGTACTGATTAGCTCATGTTTTACAACCTGAGTCCAAAGGGTATTAAAACTGCTGAGTCAACAATAGATGGAAAAGGACATTTAAGGGTATAAAGTGTAAAGATATGGAAAGGTATAAAGGATATTTAAACATAAGGAGAAATACTAGAACTAAAATCATGATATAATGTAATTAAAAGTTGATGGTGGAAGGGAGGAATGGATGGGAGGCAGGAGGAAGTGGAAGCATGCCAACTCTCTTATTGCATATGGTCAAGTCAATAATTGCTATGTGAAGAAAAAGGGATTAATTATGTAAAATTAAAACGCTAAAATAACTTTAACACTAAACCATTAAAATAACTAAAAACCTTCCAAATCATCAGGAAATGCATGCACAGAATGAAATACAGCAAACACAAATCACATTATTAAAAAGATTTTTTAAAGGAATCAAAAATACATATTGTAACATAAAAGACTATTGAAAAACACCAAATATATCTGTTGCTATTGAAACATTCGAATGGATAAACTAACTTATTGAAAGGAAAATACTCAGGCTGGATCACAAAGCAAAACTCAGCTACTTGAGCAGACACGAAACATGATATCCAAGAAAGTTTGAAATAGAGATATGGGGCAAAATTCTGGTCTATAGAAACAAAAAGAAAACAAAAATTATCACAGTAAAATTTAGGGCAAAAAGCATTAAATAGGGGTAAATAAAGGCAATTTGAAATAAGGGGAAAATTGCACAATGAAAAATTTACATTTATATTTGTTTATACACGAATTACAATACCATTCAAATTCATAAAGGAAATAAAAGAAGAGAGAGAAATAGAAGTAGAGGACTTCACGTCTCTTAGCCTCTGGCAGATGAAGTTCACGAAATAATAAATAATCTGAAAAAAGACCCAAATAAAATACTTAAGACGAATTTAATGCATTGAACTCCACACAGCCAAAGCAGATAATCAGTGTCTCCTCAAGAACCATACATTTAACATTCTCCAGTCGCAATGCAAGAAAACTAAAAATCAATAACAAAACTGGAAAACAAAGAAAAGCAAAACACCATCACAACTGTTGAATGAAAGAGGAAATCAAAATTAAAATTATAGAGTATTTAGAAAATATGTCAAACTCAAACTTTTGAGATATGACTAAAATAGTGTAGGGAGAAAAATTCAGAGCCAAAGACATTAATATTTGTAAATAATAAAAAATGAAAATTAGTTAATAATCTAACTCAAGAGATTAGAAAAACATAAGGAGAAACTAATGTAAAGAATTTAATATATTAGAAAGTAAAAAGGGTATAACTAATAAGTAAAAAGGGTTATTTAGAATAAAAACAGGAGTCTAATGCAGAAAAAAAGGAGAAAGCATGAAAAATACACACAAAAAAGAAGAGTGATGACAATAACCTCAGACTTAGAGTAAACTAAAACAATTATATGTCTTATTTGTTCAGTTTCCAAATGAAATAAGATGATTTTCCAGGAAAATATGATATCTAATATTAACCTTAGAAAAGAGAGAAAAATCTAAACAAACCATTATGTAGAAAAAATAAAGTTTTAATCATTTAGTCAGCTGTCTTCCACCAGAAGAAGTCCCACATGATTTCCCAGGGGGAATTGAACCAAATTTTTAGGGAATTCTAATGCTTTAATTTTTTTTCTGGAAAATTAAAGAATGTAGTTCTGTAAGTTCATGCATTGAGGTACCCCCTTTTCCCCCAGATGGATAGCAATAATGGACAAAACACACAAACAGAAAGTTAAACAAACCTAGCCAGGTTCAAGAACAAATGAAATCTCTCCACACCCTGGGAAACAGGACAGTAACACAAAATGAGAAGCTCAGCTAAAGGAACTGACAAACTGGGCTCAGAACCTGCCATGGCAGCTGGGAGTTTGTCTTTTGCGAAGTTAACTGGGTCTAGACGTGATCATATGCAGCCAAGGACATCACCAGAAATGAGAGCCTGCACCAGGGCTCCTCCATCTGTGAAAGTAGGCTGAAAAATCATTGCCAACTGCTGCCTGGTGCAAGACTTTCATGAAGCTGTGGTCCTAGGGAGGCAAAGAACAGAGCACAGTTTATGACCAGAATTAAATCAAGCTGTCCACTGACAGCTTGGCAGCGTATTTGCCATTGCTTCAGTATCACCATGGGGCAGGAACCCTACACTGCCAAATAAGACCTAGTTCAGGACTGAGAGGACTGGGTGGAACCACTAGGCAGGCTGGTAGGAGGAAAGTGAAGAAAGAAAGGGGGAGTGATGATAAAATAGACATTTTCCAACATATGAAGACTGAAAGAGTTTATTACCCATTAAATGTGTTCTTCAGCAAGAAGAAAAGAGGAAAGCTGTGGCATTCAAGACACAATGGGTGAGCACAGAAATTAATAAATGTATGGATAAATTTAATGAACTGTAGACATAAAAGCCATTAAAGAAAAGTGACACAAATTATAGGAATCAATATTACGTGGGAGTTATCTTCAATGGGCAGTTAAGATTCTTGTTTTATTTGTGACTTCAGACTTTTTATAAGAAGATTAATTAAAAATATACACTAAAACATCAAGGGCAACCATTGGAAGAGCAGAAACACAGTCAGCACAGAAGGAGGTGAAAGAAGATAGAAAACCTTACCAATTCAACATAAATCAGGCAAGAAAATAAAGCAGAAAAAAAGATAATGCAAAAAAATAGATGTTAAATATAAGTCCACATGTGCTATTTATCACAATAAGTGTAACTAGGTTATATTAGTTTTCTAGGGCTGCTGTAACAAATTACCATGGACTTGGTAGCTTAAAACAACTGAAATTTATTCTCTTAGTGTTCTGGAGGCCAGAATTCCAAAATCAAGGTGTCAGCAGGGCTGTGCTCTCTCTGAAGGGTCTAGGGGGAAATCTCTCCTTGCATCTACCAGCTTCTAGTGGCTTCAGCTGTTCCTTTGGCTTGTGGCTGCATAACTCCAATCTCTGCCACCTTCACATGGCCTTTCTTTTCTATGTGTCTCTCCCCTGCATGTCTCTTAAAAGGACACTTGTCATTGTGTTTTAGGGCCCATCTGGATAATCCAGGATGATCTCATCTCAAGATCCTTAATTTATTTACATGTGCGAAAATCCTTTGTCCAAATGAGGTCACATTCATAGGGTCTGAGGGTCAGAAAGTGGACAAGTCTTTTTAGGAGTCACTATTCAACTCACTAGACAGGTTAACTTACCTATTATAACAAAAAAGAGAAAGACCATCAAACTGGATTTTTAAAATCCAGCTAGACACCAATTACAAATGATATACCCAAAGGTAAATCACATATAATGATTGAACATCAAGGGGAGGAGAAATATATACCAAGGAAATGCTAATAAAAAAAAGTTGATATAGCAATATTAAAGCAGACAGCTTATAACTTGCATTTTCACTTTATTTTCAATGTCTTTTGGTGAACAGTTGTTCTTAATTTTATAGAGACAAATTTATCACTATTTTCCTTTAACATTTTTTGTCTTGTTTGAAATATTCTTGTCTAACCCCAAATCAGAATAATATTCACCACCTATATTTTCTATCAAAAGTTATAAAGTTTTGCTTTTGACAGGTAAGTTGGTGATACATCTGAGTTAGTTATTTGTATGGTGTGAGGCAGGGATCAACTCTATTTTTTTCCAATATGAACAATTTTTTTTTCAGATCCACTTGTGGAATGGTACCTCTTTTCACTACTGATCTGCCATGACAGATAAGTGAGTCTGTTTCTGGGATCTATATTCTATCCAGTGTTTAAATTGTTTATCCTTTCTCCTATACCATGTTATCTTGATTACTGTAGCTTCATAATAATCCTAATAGCTAGCAGGACAAGTCTCTCCTCCTTACTTTTTTTCTCTAGAAGGTATTGACTTCTTTGGGCCTTTTATTTTTCTCTTCAGAGACAATAAAGATCTAAATAAAGAAATCTATTATGTTCATGAATACGAAGATAATAACATAAAGATGCCAGTTCTCCCCAAAATGACCTATAGATTCAATAAAATTCCAATCACAGTTTCAACAGGATGTTCATGAAATTTGATAAGCTAATTATGAAATACACATTCTCTTTGATTCAGCAATTCTATTTCTAGTAATATATCCTACATATACTTGAACATGTGGACAAAGTGAATGTACAAAGAAATTCACTGTAGCGTTGTTTATGAATGCTAGAAAAAAAGATTTTAAAAACAATCTAATATCAACAAAGATGGAACTGGTTAATTATGGAACAACCATATGAAGAAATACCATGAAAATTTTTAAGACCAGGGCAGCTCCATATACATTTAATATGTCATGAGCTCCAACATACATTGTTAAGTAAAAAACAAAGGAGCAGAATAATAATTTAAATTATACTTCTAAATTACTGATTTTAGTTATTATCTTTAGTATCATTAATATCTACTGAACATTTATTGAGACAAACACTTTTCTAAGTGCCAGTGTGGCTGAGATATTTTACCCCAGTGGAGTGTTGAGAGGCAGCATTGCCAGTAATCTACCATTGCCAGAGAGAATGGCAGTGCATTGGAGGCCGCACACACTTATATTTAACTTGGAGAATTTAGCCCTGTGTTCAGGAAGATACCATGTAAATAGTGTGGGCAGTCCTATCCATCATTCCACTCTATAAGCGCATGGTCAGAGGAGAGGGACCCATGAGGGAGATGAACATTGAAATAGTAACTAAAAGGGGCCGGCCTGGTGGTGCAGCAGTTAAGTTCGCACGTTCCGCTTCTCAGCTGCCCGGGGTTCGCTGGTTCAGATCCTGGGTGCGGACATGGCACTGCTTGGCACGCCATGCTGTGGTAGGCATTCCACAGAGGAAGATGGGCATGGAGGTTAGCTCAGGGCCAGTCTTCCTCAGCAAAAAAGAGGAGGATAGGCGGCAGATGTTGGCTCAGGGCTAATCTTCCTCAAAAAAAAAGAAAAAGAAATAGTAACTAAAAGACGTTGACCAAGTGTCTCAAAGGAGAAGAACAGAGCATGATGAAAGTGTATGACATAAGAAATTATTTATTTCTGACTCTTTTGTTTGCAAGTAGCAGAAACCAAACTCAAACTACCTTAAGCAAAAAGGTGAATTTATTGGCTCACATATCTGAAATGTCCAAGAGAAGATCGAATTTCAGGCATGGTTGCATCCACTCAAAAGGCATCACTGGGGCTCTCTCCCTTCCTTTCTTGGCTCTGCTTCCATCCGAGCAGGACTCAGTTTCAGGCAGGCTCTCCTCTTAGGTGGCCTCCAACAGAGCTAGCATTTCACCCTTGCAGTCTAAGCTCTCATTTGCAAGACTTCTAACAAAAGCTCAGGCTATGTTTGGGCCACATGCCCACCCCCTGGTGTGGGAATGGTGTCAATTCCTTATAGTTCAACCACATAGATGAAAGTAGATAGTATCAAAGAAAAAACGGAGCTGTTTTTAATAGAATGAGTGTGAGTAGATAGATGCTGAGCAGGCAAAACATGCAGATGTCTACATTTGGGGCTTAACCTAGTTTGCAAACCCGAGAATGGCTATTTTGGGAATGCGGAATTTAAGATGAGGATTTAGAAAACTCTGCCAAATAGGAAAATATTTACCACTGTCTTGAATAAAGGTTCTTGGAGGTGCTAAGCTGCCTTTTATTGCTTCTACCCCTATGTGACGGTGACGAGGGGTCCCCTAAATTGGAAGGTGGTACAGGAAGAGGCCTGGTAGCCTTGTTGTTTATTTTTGCCTCTATCTTGCATCTATCCCTGAGCATAGAAACAATGTTTTATCTTTGTTATAGTCTTAGCACTCAGCCCAGTGCCTGGTCTGTAGTGGGCAATAGATAGGTGTTTGACAATCAGAGGATAGACTGAGGAATATAATTTCTAAGAATGTCTTTTGTCATTGAATCTACTAAACTGTATTCTTGCAATGAGCTGTTTTTTCCTTCCCATTCCACTTGCTAATATTTTTTCTGGTCTCCCTGCCTCTTCCCTTGATTTTGTATCCAGATTCCTGATAACCTCTTCAGGCCATTCATGTTTTGAAGACTCATTTCAGCTCTGTGTCAGAGATTCCTCGTTCTTCCATAGAGGTTGAACCAGTGTTTATCCAGGTACGTGGACGCTCAGTTTAAAAACTATATTTCCCAGCCTCCCTTGTAGCTAGTATGGTCATATGGCTTAGTTCTGGACAATGGGAGGTACGCAGAGGTGTCCTATGACAACTTCCTGGAAACTTCTGTGGTGGCTAGCCTCTAAAGATGGCCCCCAGCAAGCCGTCTCCTCCTGGACGTGCATGCCACTCTTCTCATCAAGGGGTAGCCTGCGCCCACCACCACCCCTTCCTTGGGCTGGCCCTGTGACTGCTTTGACCATTAGAGTGCAGTAGGAAGGACATTCAGGGATTTCCAAGCTCAGGCCTTAAGAGAGAGAGAGCTTTCATTTCCTTCCTCTTGGGACACTCATGCTTGGAATGGTCCTTTTTGAACGTAGCTCCCATGCTATGAGGGAGCCCAAGCAGCTGTGAAGAAAAACCCTTGTAAAGGAGAACTGAGACTTCAGGCAGTGGCTCCAGCTGAGCTCCTAGCTAACAGCCAGTGCAAACTTGCCAGCCATGTGGTTGAGGTCATTTTGGACATAGCCACTGTCCTAGAATGCTGGCCAACACCATGTAAAGTAGAACTGTGCCATCTTCTCACAGAATCATGATATATAATAAATTATTGTTGTGTTAAGCCACTGAGTTTGGGGGTGGTTTATTACACTGCAGTAGAAAATCAAAACACTTTCCGTAAAACATAGTTATCGGGCTGGCCCAGTGGCACAGTGGTTAAGTTCACATGGTCCGCTTTTCCGGGGCCCGGGGTTCACTGGTTTGGATCCCGGGTGCGGACATTGCACTGCTTGGCATGCCATGCTGTGGTAGGCATCCCACAAATAAAGCAGAGGAAGATGGGCATGGATGTTAGCTCAGGGCCAGTCTTCCTCAGCAAAAAGAGGAGGATTGGCAGCAGATGTTAGCTCAGGGCTAATCTTCCTCAAAAAAAAGAAAGTTATCATATACTCCCTGCCTCTTCTTTTCCCTTTCTTCTTCCTGTTCACTGAAATGCATACATGATAAACAAAGCTGAAGCAACCATCTTGGCCTATGAGGCAATCTTGGGAATGTAGGTCATGCAAGAGAAAATAACTTGAATATCTCTATTTCATTTATATACATAAAAGAAAGAAACTTCCATCTTGAATACACCACTGTTATTTTGGGTCTCTTATTCACGTTGAACCTAGTTCTGACTGTATTAACTCATTCTCAGACACCACTTGAAGGTAACTTTTGCACATCCCTCAGTTTCTTCAGTTTCCTTGTTCTTCTGTTTATTTTTAAATTAATTTTTGTTTTACCAAAGAGGCATGTACATACACTTTTAGAATCCAGATAATTTGAGTGTTCCAGTTTCTAACAAGATGAAGGATCAGCTTAGCCTTGCTAATTCCTTCCTCCAAATCCCACCTCATACACGCCACACAAGGGGCTGGCCCCGTGGCCGAGTGATTAAGTTCGCACGCTCCACTGCAGGCGGCCCAGGGTTTCATCAGTTCGAGTCCTGGGCACGGACATGACACTGCTCATCAAACCACGCTGACGCAGTGTCCCACATGCCACAACTAGAGGAACCCACAACGAGGAATATACAACTGTGTACCAGGGGTTTTTGGGGAGAAAAAGGAAAAAATAAAATCTTAAAAAAAAAAAAAAACGCCACACAAAACCAGAAGGAAGTTGTGTGGAACTGACATAACTCGTGCAAAATCTCTGGTGCAACAGGAGGTATTTAGGTCCTGCTGTGAGGGAGAAGTGGAACATGGCTGAGCCCCGTGGGTGGAGACGGGCACTTGGGTCACAGAGACTTTGAGATGTCCCTTTTGCTCTTTTACATTTTCCTGGACAGACTCAGCTCATTCTGATGCCACAGTGAAGTAGAAAAAACAGCAGCCACCCCTATATTGTCAGGACTGCCCGTGTAACATCAGAGTGAGCACTCTAGCCAAGTAGGGGGGTTAAGAACCAGTTAACAATGGGTGCAAACAGACTGGTCAGCCCCTTAGCATTCCTTGTTTGACCCACTCTGCTTTGTGGTGACTCTTGCTTCACAGACAACTCTTGAAAAAGAGCAGGTCTGGGATGGAAGTCTAAATCGTAACATCCTGAGGTGTGTTCTCACTCTCTCTCTGCAACCCCCATGTCAAACTTACCAAAAACGACAGAAGCTAGGGCCTCTGCTTTGACCCTTCTCACAAGCCCAGGTTTCTAGTACTTCTGGGATAGGATTTCTCAGTCTTGGCTCTATTGACATTTTGAGCAGATAAATTATTGCTGTGAGAGGATATCCCGTACCTTTTAGAATTTTTAGGAGCATTCCTGGAATCTACCCAACAGAGGCCAGTAGCAATACTCTAATACTGCACTCCGCCCCACCCAGATTGTGGCAAACCAAAATGTCTCTGGAAATTTCTAACGCTCCTGTAGGGCAAAATCTCCCCTGCTTGAGAACCTCTATTCTAGGAGAATAGGTATAGGGCCCCTGCATGGCAGAGTGACAGCCCTGAACATGAACCCATTGGAAAAAATAACTGGACTTGTTGGGAGGGTCACTGGGATAAGAGAAAAACAGCAAATGGAAAAATCTAAGCTAGATGAAAGCAAATTTAGCAGACCAAACAGAACAAGAAAGAAAATAAGTATATTGAAGAGATAAGAAAGGATACTATAAAACCAAAGGCCTCAAGGAGCCCCAAGAATTTCTGAGTATGAAGAAAATGGAAACAAAAAACTCAGTAGGTTGACTACTGAATAGTATATTGAATAGCACAGTAAATATAGAATAAATCAAGGAAGTAGAGGATTAGTTCCAGAAAGCCTCAGGATGGGTTATATAGTCAAAATGTAAAACAGAAAAGTTAAAAGACATGGAAAATAGAAATAGAAGCATCAACATTTAAATAATAGAAGTCGCAGAAGAAGAGGAAAAATATAGAGTGGAATATTTAAAGAAATAATAACGAAGATTTCTTGGATTAGAGAAAGTTTTAGAGCCTCAAAGTACAAATATAAGTACTTAAAGAAATACAATAGATGAGGAAAAACATACCTAGGTACATTTTTGTATCATTTAAATGCATCAAAGATGAAGAGAAAAGTCTGAACATTTCTGAATACACAGCAAATTGTCTACAAAGGAACAAGAATCAGACCAACATCATATTTCTCAACAGCAACATCTGCAAGGAGGCCACAGAGCAATATTTTCAGTGTTGAAATAAAAGAACTTGGGACCTAGAATTCCATATCCAGCTAAACTATCATTTAAATCTGATGTCAGAATTAACGTTTACCATACAAAGACCCTCTTTGAAAACCTTCTTAGAAGAAGTGCTCTAGCAAGAAGAAAAACCCACCAGTGGGATGTGACCAAAAATGGACGGATAAATTGAACACTTGGTAACGTTCACTGCCATAAATTCAGCAACCATTATAACAAAATAAGCAAACAGAACTTTACATGCATGGCAATCAGCAACGGAAATTGATCAGATAGATTGAGATTTCTTTTGCTGGAAACTGTACATTCAGTTTTATTCTTCTGGTGGTTACTCATAACTACTAAAACACAAACTTGGCTTAATTTTAGCCTTTGTAATGGTGAGTAACAAGGGAGGAAAAAACAAAAAGAAAGTGTGATGAGTAGAATACATGAAAATAAGGTTGATAGGATTTTTTAAGAATTTAAATGAGTAATTATAATAAGTAGAAATAGATAAAACTCAGAATAGGAGCCAGCCGGGTGGCACAGTGGTTAAGTGCCCACGTTCTACTTTGGCAGCCCAGGGTTTGCCGGTTCGGATCCCGGGTGCGGACATGGCACCACTTGGCAGGCCATGCTGTGGTAGGCGTCCCACATATAAAGTAGAGGAAGATGGGCATTGATGTTAGCTCAGGGCCAGTCTTCTCAGCAAAAAGAGGAGGATTGGCAGCAGTTAGCTCAGGGCTAATCTTCCTCAAAAACAAAAAACAAAAAACAAAAAACAAAAAAAACTCAGTATAAAAATATAAAGACTCAGAGAGGATTAATGTGTATCTACAAGAGAAACACTTAAAGCAAAAGGATACAAAAAGATTAAAATATAGGGATGGAAAAAGATAAACCAGAGAAATATGAATTTTTTTAATGTAGCAATTTTATTAGAACAAATAGATATATGATTAAAAAGCATGCTATATATTTGTAAAACATATTTCAATAGATACAGTGATCATACACATATATTCACCTAAGAATTCTTTGAAATATATATATATTTAGATGACCATTGAAAGAAATAACTAAACCAGCAAGTATAGTTGGTAGTATGAGATACTCGGGTATAAACATCTGTTGTACTCATGGAACAGTAAACAAGATCTGTGCATTTTACTCTGTAAATTATTCCTTTCTCAGTTCAAGTCCTCCAAGAAGCAGGAGCCAAAACAAGATGAGCGACACAAGAAAATTATTGGGGAGAAATGCCCATAAAGAGTAAAGGGAACAGAGCAGGAAAGGATGGGGGAATCTCCCCTGCAGTGCACGTCTGACACCTGTGGAGGGAGAGGGGGAAGGCAGATTGGGTAGGAAGACTCTCAGACTCAACATGCTTCTAAGAATGTTTCAGCTAGACCAAGAGGGAGACCTCAAGCCAAAGTCTGCATCCTGCAAGAATGAACGACTCCTATTACCCTTCCTGTGCCCCATCATTGTAGTGTGGCCTCAGCGGGCCAGAAGGCAATGGTGGATTCAGAATGGTAGCAGCAAGGGCGTGTCAGTCAGCCACGCTCCCTGCAGCAGGTTCTCTGGAAGGAGATCTGAGCAGCACATCTCCCATGATTGTCACATGCCTAGATGAAGTTATGAGAAAATCATCCAGTAGAGTCCCTCTACACCAGCAGTAACCACATATAAAATGTATCAAAGATATCATGCATGATAGCAGCCCACTATAAAGTCTCCTGGAATAAAGCAAACCAGGGCAAAGACTTTTACGAAGATACTCGATTAAAGGGCACTCTTTTTTTTTTAATAAATGGAGAGATTATGCTATATTCATATATGGAATAACAAACATGTAAAAAATGCTGATTCAACTCAAAACAATTTTAATTTTAACTTAAGTCCAATTAAAATTCCTCAAGGATTTTTAATAAATCTGAAAAATTTATTCTAAAATGTGTATATGAAGAAATTAGTTCCATGAGGAGCGAAACCAATTTTGAAAAAGAAGAGAATGGAGAACTTAGCTACCAGATGGAAAGAAATGTTACAAAGCCATAGTGACCAAAATGGAGTGGCAGCAGGTCGGGAACAGGCAAACAGATGAAAGAAAAGACTAAGGAGCACGTGTGTGGGAAAGTAGAATATGATTGTGGTGGAACCACAAACCGGTGGGAAAGCATGGATTATTTAGCAGATAGTTGCTGTGGATGGAGTTGTGTCCCCCTCAAATTCATATGTCACAGCTCTAACCCTCAATGTGACTGTATTTGGAGGTAGGGTTTTTAAGAAGGTCATTAAGGTTCAACGAGGTCCTAAGTGTGGGGGCCTAATCCTGTAGGATTGGTGGCCTTATAGAAGAGGAGAGAAAGATCTCTCCATCTCTCTAGGCGCACATACCAAGGAAAAGCCATGTGAGGGCGCAGAGAGAAGGCAGCCGTCTGCAAGCCAGAAAGACAACCGTCCCAAGAAACCAAATCGACCAGAACCTTGTTCTTGGACTCCTAGCCTCCAGAAATGTGAGAAAATAAAATTCTGTTGTTTAAACCACCCAGTCTGGCAGCCTGAGTGACTAAGACGATAGTTTTGGTGAAGAAAAAGAAGGTTAACTATATTGAAGAAAATGTATACAAAGATCAACTATAGACGGATTAAATGTCTAGAGATGGAATGGCAAAAAGATTAAGCTCATAAAAGAAAAATGGAAACTTTCTTTGTAATCTGGGAGAAAGGAAGATTTCTTAAATAAGAGCCTCAAAGCACAAACCATAGAGTAGAAAAAAAATTGGAAGTGACGTCCCATTACTTTTGCCAAATTCTATTCATTGGAAGTGAATCACAAGGTCCAGCTTACACTCAAGGAGAGAGAATTACACAATTGAATGAATATCAAAGTGGGGGTCACAGGGAGCCCATTTTAAAGGTTGCTTAACAAGGGTAGAAATAAGCAATTCACAAAGGACAAAATGCAAAAATCCAATCAATACAAGAAAAGGTGCTGAACCTCTCTAGTACAAATTAAAGTAGCAATTATTCATCATTTTTACTCCACATTTGGCTAAAAAATGTTTAAGTAATCACATTTAGTGCATGGAAGGGCTTGCAGAAACTGGCACTTTCATATACTGGTGGTGGAAGTGTGAACTGTTAAACTTTTGGAGAAAGCAATCCATCAAGGTCATTGAAATGTTAAATACCTAGCGCCCCGCTTCACAGCAAGCAGTTTGACAGAAATAGAAGCACCAGCACTTAAGAACTTATGTGCAAGGATGGGCCACCGTAACATTATCCACGATGGCAAAAAACAAGGCAAACAAAGAAAAAACCTGGAAACAACCCATATGAACTTAAATAAGGGAAAGATTGGAGAAATTATGGTACAACCAAACTATATTCATATCCAATTACTAATCTATGTTGGAGCATAGAGAGAGGTATGGAATCACATACACCCAACTATTAATATATGTTGCCACAATAGGCTGATGGGGGGAAGGGAGATGATTAATTTTTACTACACTTTCATATAATTTGAATTTTATAGCAAACATGTTACTTTGATATTTAACAAAGGCAAAAATAAGTTTTTAAAAAGGTGAAAATTTTCTCAACCAAGTCTCATCAGTTTACACTTCCAGATGAATTAAAATCACATTGGAATTTCTCTTGGAACTGCATTAAGTGTTTAAACTATTTTCTCCCAGTTACTTATGCATTTTAAAAGCACACATTCATTCATTCAGTCAATGCGTAGTTCCTGAGTGTGACCTGTTTACTATGTGCAAGAGCACTGGCTACTAAGAGTAAAGCCTTTCACGCTGGTAAATCAGTTCTTCTTGTGAACAAGAAGGGGGAGAGAGATATTGGTTGGTCTGGGGACATGGCTCTTCTTTGCACCTGTCAAACCAAACCAAGGAACCGAGTTTTGAAGATTCCATCTTGAGAAATGAGTGAACCGCAAAGTTTTGTGCCATCCTCGGTGGATATTATTTCTCACAAGTGAACTATTGCTGAGAATCAAACAGGAGAGTATTGGAGGTCACGTGCCCCAGCAAGGCAAGGACCTGGAGTGAAGGTATTCATGGACAAGATGTATGTTTTGTTAGTTGACCAGAGGGCTCTTCCCACTACACAGCATGAAGTTATGCAAGGCTGATCCTCTGTTAAATGGTGTGGCAGACACTACTGGCTGCCTACCCATACCTCTCCTTCTTCCCTGGTAACTGAACACAGATTGGGTTCATGTACCTGATGTCTGTGTGTTTTAGAGGAAGATAGACCCCTTTGCAGCCCCAGGGAAGAATTTTGGTTCATCTTAGCCTACCATAGTATTTATTTGCCCTTTATCTATTATTATTAAGGAATGGACAAGTAAATAAATTGTCCAATGAGACAGGAAGAAAAATCTTCCAAGGGGCTTTTGAGAAAGTTTTCCTACTCTTAAGAAAGGACAGAGGAAGGGACGTATTTTTTTCCTTCCAGTCTTTGAGAAGTGTGTGAGGGAGGCTGTGAACCTTTAGCAACTAACAGCCATCTTGTGATCATGAAGAAGGAATGAACTGTGATCACGTCCTAATAGCAGGGGACAAGAACAAGCAGAAAGCAGAGGGTAAGTGTGGGAGGAACCTGAAGCCTGGTAACACCTGAACCCACTGATCTTAGCAACCCAGAGAGACCTTGTGTGAATCCCAGTGCGATACAATAGGAAGTGCAAACACCAGTATGTGCTGTGCTTGCCAAAAACGTGAATCTGATCAAGTCTCTGGACCCAACTAACAATTTACAGGAACTACAGGGGACAGAGGACCATGTTAAATGACACAGCAGGGATGCAGTTAGCAAATTGCAGAATGTTGGGCACATAACAGGACGGAACTGGTTTTGTCTACAAATAAATGAGAAGGAATAAAATAAGGAGGGGAAATCTCCAGGTTTAAAGAAACTTAAGAGACATAGCAACCAAATGCATTATGTGGCTCTGGTTTAGATCTTTTTTTTGGTTTGTATCTTGACTCAAACAAACTAACTTTCTTTTTTTTTAAGGTATGTGTTTTGGTGAGGAAGATTGGCCCTGAGCTAACATCTGTTGCCAATCTTCCTCTTTTTCTTTTCTTTTTTCCTCCCCAAAGCCCCAGTACATAGTGGTATATCCTAATTGTAAGTCATTCTAGTTCTTATATGTGGGACGCTGCCACAGCATGGCTTGATGAGCGGTGTGTAGGTCTGTGCCCAGGATCCGAACCAGTGAACCCCAGGCTGCCGAAGCGGAGTGTGCAAACTTAACCACCCGGCCACAGGGCCAGCCCCTGCAAACCAACTTTTAAAAAAGTTATCAGACAATAAGGCAAATTTGAACTGTAAATTTTTTATGGTTATGGAATTGTTGTTGATGTTTAGCTGTGCTAATGGTAATATGATAGTGATTTAAAAAAAATCTATTTTAGAGATATAGACTAGGAGTATTTATGGATGAAAGTATGTGATGTCTGGAATTTGCTTTGAAATTAACCTGTGCATGGGGTTGCGGGGCGGGTAATAGGGTGGAATTATAGATGAAACAACACTGGTCACATGTTGATATTCATTGAAGCTACTTTATGGTTCCATGGAGGTTCATTGTATTACTCCCTCTTCGTTTACATTTATTTGAACTTTTTTAATAATAAAACTTTTTAAAAAGTGCATATTACTGGGCCCACTGCAGACCTTCTGAATCAGAATCCCTGAGGACAGGACTCACCAGTGTGTGTTGTTAACAAGCTCTCCAGCTGATTCTGCTGCACAAGAACAACTTCACAGTATCCTATGAGTTAGAAGGCGAGAAACCAAACAGCCATCCTTTTAAAACCTCTGCATATATGTTTTTGCATTTTCTGACTATAAATAACAGTTGTAGGCAGAAATCAATTCAGCCCTCCAGTGGTTCCAGAGTGAGCTGGGGGTCCCTTCCTCTCATAGCAACTCCAGGCATCCCTCTTGTCGAGGACTTACTCAGCTGTCTTACGGTTCTCCTTGACTCTCCTTCACTGAACCCAGACTTACCGTAAACACAGTCTGTTTATCCCCACACCTCACAGAGGTCCGTAGAGGGTGCTCAGGCAGGGTTTGTTGAATGTAATTGTTTAACCAATTAGCAAATGAATCACTAACAAACGTAAGGTTGGGGCTCATGGCTTTACTGGAAGGTAAGATCCACGAAGGCAGGAATATTGCTTATTGTTAGTTTCTTTGTTTATTGTCGGCACTCCCAACAGAATGTAAACCTCCTCCAGGAGGTGGAGGGGGGCGGGAAGCTTGTCTATCCTGTTCGCCTCTGAACCTCTGCCTAGAGCAGAGCCTGGCACATGACTGGTTGTTCACGCGTTGGCTGAAAGAAAGAAAGAAAGAATGAAAGAATGAATGAACGTCTTACTCAGCAGAGGCTTGTCTACTGAAGGTGATCCAGGCTTAGACCCACACATAATGCAACTCTAAAACAGAAATGTGCTCATGTTTTGGAGATTTTTAAAGAGGAGATACTGTCCTTTAGATTTCGTTTTTAGAATCAGTTGAACAGGGCTCTGTCCGGTTTTTACTTAGAATAACCAAGAACCCTTCGGTACTAGGCAAAATGTAAAACTCATGCCCAGTGACTTCGCTGCACAAGGAAACTCCTCATCCTGTGCTCTTGTGGGGCTGTGTCACCTGCCACGAGTCAGGCCACTGGATGGACCATTCATAGCAGTCAGTCGATGCTCTTCAGAGTCAGAGGTGACAGCAGTGAGCAAGAAGCATGAGGTCCCAGTCCTGAGGCTTGTGTCCTGGTATGGAAATGCATACACAGACCAAGGAAACAAATAAACAATTTTAGATGATGGAAAGTTCCATAGAGAAAATGAAACATCAAACAAGTAAATAATTACAATAAAGTGAGTGTTAGGATTGGAAGTACAGGGCACTGTAGAGGCAGAGCATGCCAGAGGATCTCAGAGGGATCCACCCTGGGCCTTTGCCTTATCCACCCATTCCAAGGGCTTCAGCAGCCACCCAGGCAGTGCCAACGCTACACTTTTGTGAGACTGCCTGCCTGCCATTGGCACTGGGCCACCAGGAAGTTTCATAAGTATTTCAAGTCACCTCTCCCTTGAGACCAAATCTTCCCTCCTCCTGCCACCCTCACCTTCCAGTTGGATGATCTCTGAATGGTATCAAAGCCCAAGTCAGAAACCCTCCCTGCCCCTCGCTGGCCACATCCATTCAACACCAAGGCTGCTGATGTGGCCTCCTCAGTATCTCCTGAACTTGGTCATGTCTCCCTGACCCCACTGCCGTGTCTATTTCAGGCCATCATGATCTCTCTCTCAATGACCTCCATCTCTAGTACCAACCCCCATGCTGCAGTCACACTGTGACCACACTGGTATCTCCAAAACCCAAATCTAGTCTTGCATGCTCAGGACCCTTCCCACATAAATTTCTTAGCATGACCCTCCTGCTCTGATCCATGCCTACCTCCCAAAGAACTCGTTTTTTACTCCTTCCTCCCATTCCATGTGCAGCCAAGGGAAGCTCCAGCCCCAAACACACCACACACACTCTCCTCTTTGCTCTTGCCTCTGTCTATAACACCCCCCACCCCCTTGCCTGGTGAATACGGCTCCTGGCTTAGTCATCACCTCCTCCAGGAGGCCTGCCTTGAGACCAGGTTTCTGGGCTCAGTTTCCTGTCCCCCATCTTGGTTCCTACAGCACCCACACTTTCCCCATCACCCCCTGTGCTATATTTGCTTTAGATCTTGAACTTCTGGAGGATAAGAACTGGATCGTTCATTATTATGTCCAAGGACAAGAGAGCCACACTGAACCCCAGTGTCCCCTTCTCTAAAAGTGAGGACAAAAATGATACTTATATGTTAGTTGTATTGTGGGGATGACATGAGATAATGCATGGAAATGCCTATCATAGTGGAAGCACAGTTAGTCAACACATAAAGAGTAAATGGTAGTTATTACTATTATCATGTTAGCATTACATCTAAAACATCTTATTGACGTTTGAAATACATTCAGAAGAATGCATAAAATCATAAGTGTACACAGCTCAATGAATTTTCACAAATGAACACCCTTTGTCATCAGCCACTAGATAGCACTATTTTTAAGCTCAAA
Source organism: Equus przewalskii (assembly GCF_037783145.1). NCBI lineage: Eukaryota > Metazoa > Chordata > Mammalia > Perissodactyla > Equidae > Equus > Equus przewalskii. The sequence continues at coordinate 30,170,187 of NC_091859.1, forward strand.
TGTTACCTTCTCAGAGAGGCCCTCCCTGTCCACCCCCTACATCAGTCAACCTATATAATCTAATTATGTATTTTACATAGTGCCCGTCTGCCCTCACTCCAGTGTAAGCTCCAGGAGGACAGGAAATGTTTTGGTCTCTTTTTTCTCACTGCCGTATCCCCAGCTCCTAGAATAGTACTGGGCGTATGGTAGGTGTGCAATAAAAATTTGCCGAGGAATGAAGGAATAAGTGCTTATGTTCATTTCTTTAAGCTCCCGGTGCTGAGGCACCGTCATGGCTGAGAACTGGCGCCCTCCCAGGTTAGAGAGCGCAGGGCAGGGCTCCGCTGCACCCAGCCTAGCCTCGTCCTGAGCTGGGCAGGGCACGCATCCCACCCTGCGGGGCCCACCTGTGACACCTTTGTCCTCAGTCCTCCCCCGCGAGCCCAGCCCAGCCCACCTCCATTTTGCTCGTATAATATTTAAAATAAGAATAATAATAATAGCCGTAACAATAGTCTCATCTACCCTCTGGAGACCACCTGGGCCCCTGGCATCACTCAAGGATTCTCCCTGGAAGCCGAAGCACTCCGGGTGGTGGCAGCTCTCGACTGTGAGGACGCGCCCCCCACTGCCACTTCAAGGCACCTGGTCAAGCTCTGGGCCGCGTCTTCGACCTCCCTCCTATTCGCCCCTGTAGCCCGCTGAAGGCGGCTTTTATCATTCGCCCCATTTCGCGGAGGTAGAAATTGAGGCTACGAGACATGGAGCCAGCTCCTCAGATCTTCTGATTCCGAATCCCGCAGTCTTTGCCACGACGCACGCCGCGACCACATGCGGCGATCGCCACCAAAGTGGGTTCTCAGCCACCCCTTTCCCTTCGCCAACCTTGGCAGCCGGAAAGAATGTGCCTGGCGCTGTCCTCGGCTCTGGGCTTACAGCTGTAAACAAAGTTCCCGCAGAAACAAACCGGTAGTGAGCCGGGCAGCGGCCAGAGCAAGAGGGAACCCTCACACAGAGTGGTCAGGCACAGCCACTCCGAGGAGGCGACCCTTAGCTGAGACCAGGGTGGTGGGAAGGAGCCGGCCACGCGGGGACGTGTTGGGAGGGGGTAGATGGTAAGAGAGTTGTAAGTAGAGGGAACAGCAAATGCTCAGCTCCTTTTCTGTTCACCACCTTGTTTAATCTCCCCCCAAACTTTGAGAGGGGACGTCTTTGCCCCATTTTACAGACGAGGAAACTGAGGCTCAGAAAGATGAAGGAATGGACAGAGGCGGGATTCGAACCCGGGGCTCTGAGAGACGCCCAGCCAGGCTCTGTCCAGCCTGCGTTCCGCGCCGCCTCCTTCCTCCCGCACCGTGACCTTAACTCGGCACGTGCTGGCCCCTCGCCCCCCCGTCCGCTCCCACATTGTCCCACTTAGCTCTGCCTGGGGAGGCCAGACTGGGGGGCTTTCCGAGGGACCGCGGGACGCCGCGCCCAGCTTGGGGGCCGGGGTTAGAGACCCCCTCGGCCGGCGTTAGGGACCCCGCCCGCGCCCCGCCCCTTCCGCGGCCGCGCTGCCTCTGTCCATGGTCAAAGCACCCGGTAATCCGCCTTTCTCTTCCGCCCGCCGAGCCCCATTCATATTCTAATCACAGCGCGGCCGGCCCGCGAACGGCCACTTTATCGGGGCCCGCGGAGACGCAGCCTGCCCCCCCACTTCCCCTTCCAGCCCCCCGGCTCCTCGCTCCCTCCTTCTGCACTTTAAACTCAGCCGAGGAGGGGGTCCCTGGGAAAACCGCGTCCCCTCTTGGACGCCGGGCTTCTCACAAACTTCGTGGCTGGCTGGGGGGCGGGGGAGAGGGCGGGAGGAGAGAAGGAGGGACTGAGACACAGACAGACTGACAGACAGAGTTACGGGAAGAGGCGGGGAGGGGGGTGTCGGAGAGACCAAGGGGGATAGAGACAGAGAGGGGCAGAGTCCTAGGGAGAGACAAAGAGACGTGGGGGCAGGGGCTGGACAGAAAGCCAGCCAAAAGAGAGGAAACAGAGGGACACAGAGGACGAGAGAAGGACAGAGTGAGAGACAGAGACAGGGAGACAGGCGGAGAGGGAGAGAGACACAGGGAAAAGAGAGAGACAGGGTAAAGGAGACAGACCCAGAGCAGGACCGAGAAAGTTCTGGAGGCGACAATTCAGCCCCTCACGCTCTCCCTGCCGAGCGGCCTTCTGGCCGCCCAGGTGGGGGATGGGGTCTGAGGGCTGCAAGTCCCCTCCCCACTTTCCCCCTCGACCCTCTCCGCTCCTCCACGCGCGTCCGCGGATCCGCGTGGAAGGGAGTCAAGGCATACCTCCTCTCGCATTCCCAGGACCCCGACTCAAAGTCTAACCCGGGACCAAACCGGGGGAGGGGGCACAAGAGGAGAGGGAAAGGAATGGGGCCCACTCGTGGCCGCGTAGGCGACTCCCCAGGCCCCCCGGAGTCGCTTGCCCCCCCATGCCTGTGCCGCGCCTGGCCCGATCGGGGAAGGCGCGGGGAGGGGGGAGGGGGCCACATCTAAGCCAATTTTGATTTCGCCTATAATGAGTGCCGGGCGAAGGCTGGAGAAGGCCTCTGGAACTTTAAATAAGAAAAACGTTGCTAATGCTATAATAGAAGGGGGAAGTCGGAGGGCTGGGATTGCGTCGCTCTGAGCCCCCCTTTTCGGAGGCGGCTTTTCTTATTCAAAACAGGCCCACAATGGGCTTCACAGTGCGCCTCGCCACGGCCCCATCTGACGAGCGGCCATTCATCAGGCCGGCTGGCCTATCAATGACATTGCTCCCATCGGGGCTCCTATAAAATGATGCTTTTTCCCATGAAACATCCGCAAACATTTTGACGGGTTTGGCTTTGCCCGGCTGGATTACTGAGTGTCCCCTCGCTCGCTCGCTCTTTCTCTCTCCCCCTTCTCTGCGCTCTCTCCTCTCTCTCCTCTTCTCTTCTTTCTCTTTTCTTTCTTCTCTCTCTTTCTTTTCCTTTCCTCTTTTATCCTTCTGCCCTTGCACTCTCTGTGTCTCTCTCCCCTTCTCCCCTCCTCACTCCCTTCCTCCCTGGGCATCTCTAGCACAGGGGATCCCCAAACATCAAGACTTTTGGGGGGCGCCTGTGCTGTCCATGGGAAGAGCATGCATTGTGGGTTACTGGAGGAACCCGACATGGATTCCACAGGTCAGTCCTACTGGTGGGGGGTGGGGGGAAACATTGGGAGGGAAAGAAAGGGGAGAAGGGAAACTTCAGAAGGAGTTGCAAAAAGTTCAGAAGGGTCAACTTGACAGTGGAACCCGAGGAAATAACACAGAGCGTGCAGAAGTTTTCAATCTGGCGCGATGTGTGTAAGTGGATGCGCGGAAGTGTGTGTATGTAAAAGCGTGTGATTGTGTGTGTAAATGTGTGTGTGTGCGCGCGCGCGCACTGAGAAGCGCGCTTTCTCTTGCCGTGGACACAAAGTTATGTAAAGATTCATTGGCTCTAGGCGAGCTCGAGGTGCCACTTGCAGAAACTTTGCGAGCCGACCGCCCCCTCCCTGGCCCGGCTCCTCCCCCGGGTTTGGGGGCCCCAGAATAGCGGTGCGCTCCGCTCCCGGGGCTGGTGCCTAGGCTCCGGGGCTTGAAGCCGAGCGGAACGCCCCAGAGGCGGGGGAGGGCGACGGCTTCGCACAGCGCCTGGGAGGTGGGGACCAAGGCTCCCACTGGTGGAGACGCGCAGCTGGAGGGAGTGGCGGCGGCGAACCCGGTGGTCCTGGGGAATCCGCACCCGGTCCGAGGTGGGAGTCCCGGGCCGTCGGAGGCGAGGTGTAGCCTCCCTGCCCGGAAGGAGCACCGGACCACGCGCTCCGCTCCGGGGCTGTAACTCTGCTGGAGGGAGGGCAGGATGTAGCGCGGCCGGCCCGGCCAGGCCCGGCGTCAGGGTCTGTAAACTGCTCGGCACTTTGGGGGCTGTTGGCTGTGGGCGTCAGGTTTTGGGGTCGCGGCTGTGCGTAACAACGAAGGAAGCAAGCCAAGGAATCTCTTAGAACGAAAAAGCACGGCGTCTCCGTTCTTTCTCCAGGAGAGCCTTCGCCACCTCTCACTTCTAGCACCTTTGAAGAACCGCCAAACTTCTAGATCTGCGTTTTGCTTCCTATGTCCCTTCCAGGTGGAAGAAGTTCTCTGAAAGTTCACCTCCTCCCCCAGCTGCAGTCTCCCAAGCAGTCCGCTCCTGTCCGGGCTCGGCTGCAGGCTCGAGGTTTCTCGGCGAGATGAGGTTGGGAGAGGCGGAAGGAGGGCGCTGAGCGCAGCCTGGGCCCAGGCAGCGGTTTGACGGATGCTCCGGAGGATGCCTGCGAGCATCCACTGCTGGGCTTTGCAGCGTGGAGCAACAAGTGCTTCCAGCCTCTGCCATTCCCTAACACACACGCGGCCCTTCTCTGAGCGAATAAACAAACAACACACGAATGTTTCCCCACCCAAGGAACGTTTCCTTTTCCCCCCCGAAGCAGGCTGGAAATGGATCTGGGGTGGAGGTAGGGGTCATCCAGCTATCGCCCCAGATGATCTTTCTTCCGTCCCCGTAGACAGACTTCCAGCTCCTCCAGGCTTCTGCCGAGGCCCTAGTGGCCGGAACACCCACCCCCTCTGGCCGGGGGATCTTCAGTTTTCCAGAGTAGTTGTCTATCTCTGATTCCAAGAGCCAAGTCCCTGTCCTACTGCACTCCCCCGAGTGGGTGTGGGTCCCCTGGGAGTGGGGAAAGCCTGAGCCCCGCAGTCCACCTTACTATAGGCAATGACAAACGAAGGCAAGGAGAGGCGTTGCCTGCCGCGGGCCCAGCTGCGGTACGGTGCTGGCCCTGCTGGGGTCCTCTTCACTAGCTGTGAAGAAGGCACCCAGAGAGGGACAAGAGCCCCCATCATTTTTCTATCAAGTGCTTGTGCCACTACGCATCTCCTGAGCACCCCAACTTTAGAGGGGAATATCCTTGAACAAAATTAAACCCATGTCTGCCTCGTGTGTGGCCAAGTATTTGCAAGGGGCCCAGGCAAGGACTTGGGGGGTCTCCCCACACCCCACACCCGCCATGGTCCAGCTGGGAGTTTTAGCCTCCCCCTCTACACGACTGGAGCTTCTCGGTGCGTTCTGGGGAGAGCTATGAGGCTGTGGAAACGTTCTGCTTGTTGTTCTTGATGTCACTGGTGGTCGTGGAGGCACCTGCTCACTTTAAACTTCAACTGCAAACACCGCAAATGGGTTCTGAAACCGAAATCTTTTCCCCATCCACTCCTTCTCCCATTTTCCAAAATCTGAGACATCTCTGGATCGCCATCCTGAACTCAAAAAGTTCTGGGAAATGGCAGCGTGAAGAAATGACATGAGGCGCCCCAGGTGACATTTCACTCGGGCTTGCAAAACCGACGACAAGGCAAGGACAGCTCGGCGCGGTCCGGTCCAGGAGCCTCCCCTCACCTCCCTTCCAGAGAACTTAATCCAATTAGCTTTTCTTCTGAGTTCCCCTTGTCATGTAAAGGTCCTTTCTTCCCGGGTAGCTGAGACCAGCGCTCCGTGGAGCAGTTCGATTCTGCTCCTTTTACAGCAGGTTGCGCGGGACCAGAACCACGGATATTATTGTTATTATTTCCTCCCGAAAAGGCTCGAGCTATCGACTCGCAGCAAGTGCTGGGGCGAAGTCGGGAGCGTCCAGGATCAGGGAGGCTGGCGAGCCGGGCCTCCGTCCCCTACTCTTAAAAGGAAAAATCCCCGCAAAGTGCCTCGGGCCCGGGAGAACGGGTTTGCAGGGGCCGAGGCTTTAGTGGTCTGCCTTGGGGCCACTTCAGCGTGACCTGCGGAAACGCGCCCCTTTGTTCCGCGCACCGAGCCGGTAATATATTCCTTGAGTTTTCCCAAAATACTCAGTAAGTGTGGGGCTAAGACAATGGCCCGGTCGGTGGAGGCAGGGGAGCCGGCGCGCGCCTCCCGGGTCCTCTGCTAGCTCGCGGCCGGGCGGGATAAATCAGAGCCCCTCTCCCAGGAGACTGGCTGCGCCGCGGAGCTCCAGCGGGCGGCGAAGGCCGCAGGCGCGCGCGTGGGACCGTCGAGGCGCGATCCCGCAAGTAGGCAGTTCGCAGTTGGGGCGGGAGCGCGTCTCCCTTGGCCCGCGCCGCAGCCCCACGCTGCGCCATTGCGAGCGCAGAGCCCCGTGTGGCTCACCCTACCCACGCGGGCCACCAGCGGCGGCTGCTTGTTTATGGCCTGTGGGTCCAATCCGGGCTGCCCTTCCCAGGCGAGCGTTGCTCAGTTGCTCAAGGTACGCGGAAATTCGAGAACGTAGGGAGAAAGTCGGTAGAATTTTGCGCCACGGAGAACTTGTGCACAGTGGGCCGCAGCCAGGTTGGTCGCCTACGCAACAGAAGGGTTCTTTCTTGTAAAACGGGATGACGCGTTAGAGAGGGGCGCTGCCGAGCCCGAACTGGAAATTTCTGCCTCTACCCACTTTCCGCCCCGATCTCCAGAATCCAGAGCTGGGGCGGCCAGAGTATCCCTGGAGCCGGATTTGAGCACCCCAGGCCGCAACGGCGGGAAGACACGCTGATCTACAGGGCCCCGGCTCAGGACAAGGCCCGACCTGGCTCAGTGGGCCCCCAGGTGGGGACATCCAGGGGCCTTGGCGCGGGGCCGACGGGGCTGAGAGCGCCTGAGTGGGAACGGGCCCCGGCCTTCTCCATCCTCTCCCAGACGCGGCCCTAGGAAAAGAGCCGCCTTCTCCAGCCGGGGGACCTGGTGTGCGGGCTTGCGGGAGCAAGGGGTCGGGGGTCTCAGCTTTGGCCCTGGCCCAAATCACACCATCTCGGTCCTTCCTGGGCCTGGGTGTGTGTGTGGGGGGGGGGGGGCAAGTGAGGGGGACATGCACGCCCCCATCCTCGCCACCTGCCAAACACCGGCATCTGGGTCTGGCAGCAGGGTCAAGTGGGAGCCGCGTGGCCGCCGGGTCCCCAGGCCGGGTGGCTGCAGCCCTAGCCATCGCGGACGCGGCACCCAGGCCGGGCTGGGGGAGCTTCGCACGCTCTCGGTGCGGTGTCCCGGGACAGGGCGCTTTCCCACCGGACCTGCAGGACCCGGAGACCCGGAAAAGTTTGCAGGGGCCGCCGGGTGGCTAGGCCCTGGGATTTCCATAGCCCGGCCCGCCCCCCTCCCCAGCGCGTCGCCATGGAGACTGCTGGAAGTTGGTGGTGGAAAACAGACCCAGCGCAAAGCAAAATATTATGAGTGCAGTTGGGGTGACTTCAGGGAGGCGGGGGACCGGAGGGCATGAGCTGGAGCCAGAGGCAGAAACCGACAACAAAGGGCCGAGTGCGAGGAGGAGAGAGGAGTTTGCACAGGACCTCCCCGCCTCTGTGTGAGAGCTGGACCATCCTGCTTCCCAGAGGCGCCAAGGTCTCTAATTTCTCTCCAGCAGCTACACCTTTTCTCAGCCCGCCTGCGCGCCCCACTCGCCCCCAGCCTCTCCGGGTTCTTTTCCAGCCTCCCTACCCGTCCGTCCCGAGGTTAGGCGCCAGCTGGGCAGTGCGCCCGCCTCCCCCAGGAGCCACAGGCTCACCAACGTGAAAGGTTCTGGCTTTTCTTCCCCACGACCCGTGGGTCGCCCAGGATGAATTTCTCACCCCCTTTCTCAAACCGGATCTGAAAGGGTGAGGGGTTAGGATAAAGAGGGAAAGAGAAGATGAGGTGCCTGGTCAGAAATCTTGCGGGGGGGAGGGAGTAGAAAGGAGATCCTATCTGATTTTCTTCTCCTTTGCACAGTGGGAAAAGCTCTGAGTTATAATTCTAACTCAGCCACTTGTAATGTTGCTTTAAGTAAATCTTCTAGCCTTTCCAAGATTGATTTTCATTGCTTGTGAAATGAAGGGTTAGACAGCTCACAGTCTGGGATTCTAGAATCCAGGAAGCCCATATGTGAGCTGGGTACCACTATCTGAACTATGATCCACTGCACAATTAGTGGATCTTTCCCCAAACTAATAATATACTGAAATATCCTTACGAGTCATTTAGGATTTTAAGAGTCAAGAAGAACCTTGGATAGCCACTTTTTAAAGGCAGTCCTTAGGACACTAGATTTTATGGAGCTGGACCCAATGTTAGTTTGGGAAACACTGAAATGCCTCTAGATGATGAAGCCAGCATCACAGACCCTCATGTATGTTGGAGAGGCATACACACTGGCCAATGTGTTAAAATGTTCCCGTCAAAAGAACATCAAACTTTATCCTCCCTTGCTCAAGCTTTTACAAAGAGGTAAGGCTCTTCTCACACCTAGCCAGCCTGCCTGGTGATAATTTGGGCTGAGGAGCCCTTCCCTTTTCCTTGAGACTCTGTTGTCTCATCTTGAAGTGGATGGGTTGGAGGTAAAGATCACTATGGTCTATCTAAACTTCTACCACTCAAGGACATGCCTGTGTCCGTGTGTGTCTTCTGACATATATGTGAAATCGGCCTGGTACTTTGTTTACAAAGTAGTTTTATGGTCGTCAATGCTCACAAGTGTTTCAGGAGAGAGAAATTATTGTGACCTGCGTCTTCATTTTCCAACATTGTAAGATTGTGATTCTAAGTCAAGTTGTCGTGTTTGTGTCTTTGCCAAAAAGGCTAAGAAGGTGTAAAGTGGTGCCATCACAAGTTGGGATGCCAGACGGCAGGTCTCCACTTGCATAGGCGCCTGAGAGCCCACCCTACATGTTCTACAGGTCACTTGGGACACTTTTCAGCTGCCCCTCCAGGGCTCCAAGGGTTTGTGGGATGGAAAACGTGGGAGAAATCCCTGAAGACGTTTTTACCCCTTCCGCTCTATTTTATATATCTTTGCAATTTTACTAAGCTTTAGGGGAGAGGGAATGGACTCAAGGATAGATGATTTGGAAGTGTCAGGTAAAAGTTAAAAAAATACTTTGGGTTAATTTATGTGAGGTTTTATTCAGTCTTACTCACTGAGCACCTGTTGGGTGGCAGACCCTGGGGATGAGCAAGGCCCCAGTCCCTGCTGTCGGACTGTAGAATGTATTTGAAGAGAGAAGGTGTGGACACACTGAAAGTGATGAGTGCTCCAAGGGACATAAAGATAGTGCCCTCTTTGAGCCTAGAGAAAAGGGTGCTCTCTCCTGTCCAGTGCCTGCCACATGTCAGCCCTGTAACAGGCACTTTTTTGCACATTAGCCATTTAAGCTTTACAGTTCTGCACTATTCCTTTTTAGCATGAAAGAGGGTCTGGTACTTACCTGGGGTCACAACTTGTACACAGCAGAGCTCGATTGGAGACTAGACTGGGGAAAGCCCAGTCTGTCACCCCACCCAGTCCGCTTCGTCTGGACATGGCTAGAGTGCTACACTGCCAGGGTTTGGTTGTGACTCTGGCCTTGAGGTGGAGTTTGATCCCACTCAGTGAGAAGGGAAACATGTGGATGAGAGTGGACAATCCCAGAATGTTGTCGTCTTTGGGCTCCGGAGAAAACCTCTCTGAAGGAGTCGTGTGATTCTGCATTTGAAGAGGTTTTAAATGATGGCAGTGTTGGGAGGCAGTGTATCATAGTGGTTGAGTATAGATTTTGGACAAATTTTTGCTTGCTGCATTCATTCATTCATTCATTCATTCTCTGAAGAGTGCTATGTGTTTTCTATGTGCCTGTTGCTCTGCTAGATGCTGTGCTTAACAAACACGCCATGTCTGCTGCTCTGGAGCAGAGATTTTAGACAGATAAACACAAAAATTGATTATGTCAGTGACTGATAAGCACTATGGAAAAAAAAACGCTATCTGGAGTAATGACGATAGAGAGCGTGGTGATGGAAAGGTTGTTACCTTTATGCCACATAAAGCTGTGTCCTTTTTGTCCATATTGCTGAGCCTCAATCTTCTTATGGAACTGATACAACCATCCAATAGGGCTGTTGTGAATATGAATTGTGGAAGTGGTAATAGATAACATGTATCCAATACTTACTGTATGACTTCACTTTGCTAAGCATTTTTATTTAAATGCATTATCTGCGTAACGCTCACTACAACGCTGTAAAGAAGGAACTGTTATCATTCGCAGTTTACGTAGGGAAATCAACAGGTTAAAGATAAAAGTCAGACTAGAAGCTGAAATGTTTGATGAGTTTCTGAGCTCTAGAAGTCGGGCTGGTAAGACATACGTTGATTGCATGGAAAGCAGGATCAGTCTTAACTGTGTGTGCCTAACTTCCCAGAGGCAGAATGTGAGTAATATAGCTAGCTTTTTACTTGTATTTTTAAAGCTAATGTTTCTTAAATGCCTTTCATGTACTAAACTGGCACCAAGTACATGTGCCGGGCATGTACTAAGCACTTTAATTGCATTGTTAGTTGTATTTAAAAATATGTTATGAGTACTATTATTATCCACTTCATATTATGCAACGGGAAACTGAGGCAGAGAAAGGCTATCTGTGAGGGGGTAAGTGGCCTAATCCGTGAGTGATCCACACTCTTAGCCACAAGGCTATACTGACTTTCGCTTCTTTTTTGTTTTAGTGAAGGAGAGGGTTGTGGTGGAAAGGCTGTCTCATAAAGCATGTATCATTTTAGCAAGACCATGCTACTTTTTGCCTATATGAAAGTGTTAGCATAGTTCTTTAAACTGTGGAGACAAAATTTTAAATTATTGTTGGCAAAAGTAGGGACATAAAGCATTCATGTCTTTACTACTTTGGGATTCATTTGAAGTTTAGTTAGCATTTGCTTTGTCTCGGAGAATGTCAAGGCTTCATTCATGCTCACAAACAGACACCCTCAGTAAGAATAAACTAATGAGGCAAAAGCTGTTAAGTTATGTGATAATATATGGAGCCTTTAGGTAATTTAACAAACAATATATTGCAGCTAGAAGTAATTCACAGATATTTGTTAACTTATGACTTCAAGTGAATGTAGTGTGACAATGAAAAGAACGTGGGCTTTGCCATCAGACAGACAGACAGAAGTTTTAAATCCTAGCTCAGTCACTTTCCAGCTGTGTGACCCAGGGCAAATGACCTGACTTCTGTAAGCCTCAATTTCCTTCTTTGTGAAAATATTTACTCCTTACCTTCTTAAGGTTGTTAAGAGATTATAATGAGATTGTGCATGTTAAATTAAGCCTGGCTCTTAGACATTGCTCAGTAAATGGCAGATATTATTATTATTTAAAAATAATTCTATGTCTTCCTATGCTTAAACCTGGGTGTATAGCCAAGAAAAGGGGATAAGAATCCTGAAAAAAATTTAGCCTGTTTCAGCATATCTAGATGTTTTCTGGACTATGTTAGACATAGCCTCAGCTCTAATGTCAAGACAAATCATTCTTTTCTAAAGGATTTTGATTGAGGGATTAATTAGTTTTCATTTCTCTACTGTTCACATAAAGAAGGCATTTTGTGAGCTCTTGTTTGCCGTGAATTCATCCTTGCACTTCCTAGTCTGTTGGAGAAAATGGAAAACACGTCTTTGTAGAGACAGCACCTGTTGACTGGGATTTGAATCCTGGAAGAGAGTTCCATGGAGCACTGAGACACACATACATTGCACACCTCTGATGGAGGCCCCTTCGTAACGCCTGATACCCTTGCAGTTCTGGAATGCGACGGCCCACATTCTCCCCCAACCCCCTTTATACTTGTAGGCATCACTGTTTTAAAGACTAAACCATTTTACACTTGCTTTTCATTCAGGAAGTGGAAAACTCAGTTTCAAATGAGCCAGTCTCTGAAGCTCATTTTAGGAGCATCCAGATCAAGAGTTTAGTTTTTTTGCCTTTCGTGCATATATTTTTTTTAATGTGAGGAGAAAATGTCCGTTGGTTCTGTTTCTGTCTTCATAATTTGATTTTTACCTGCATTGTGGTTTTTGAAATGTTAACAGATTTCTTTGAGAGACAGGATCATAAAAAGCAGGAAAGAATTAAATTCAGCCATTATATTTTCAGTTGAATATGGTCCGAATTTAGGCAAATAGGGCTGGATTAACCTGTGCCGGTAGATTATGTAGTCTCTGTTGCATCAGATCTGATCTTTACAGCAGCATTTCTTTAAAGTAGGTAAATAGTTTCCACTTTTGTGGTTGGTTAGTCCTCAGTAAAACATGAAAGTATAATCTGCCTCTGAGTAATCAGTAATTATTAGTAGAAGGTGAACCTGGACATGTTGGGTTTGTAGTATTGTGATTTTTTTCTTTTAATTTAAAGGGATAATAAGAAAGCCTTTGAGAAGGCTGCAACCCAGTGAAAGTTAGCACCTTGTGTTCTGTGTTTTCTGTCTACCCAGTTGTGCTAAAGGTCGGCGTTGTTTAGACGCAGCCTAAGTGAGATGAATATAGCAGATTTTTATTTAATCACAATGGAGAATTACCACTTCATAAGCATTGATCCCCTGAATCCATCATGGTGGAGAAAATGCCCTGTCAGTCAACCCGAGTGAACTACTCTTGGACTAGACTTTGAACTGCCACCGAATAACCTACAGAGTGACTAGTGATTCCTAAGGACGCCGCCAGCATCTCATTTTCGAGGCACGAATGCATTTCGCGAAGAAAATTATGTCAACGTGTTTGTTTTGAATCTTGTAGCTGCTGTGAAATCATTTCAAGCTAATATTAGACTTTTGAAGCAGGAAATGTTTCTTTGAATGTTATAATGATAGAATTTAAACTTTAAAAAAAACGAGCACGAGTGATTTTTTGAGTTCCACATCATCTTTTTCTGAACGATTAGTCTAAATTTGGGGTGTTCATCCATGTATTTATAATTTGTCTACTGATTCTAAATGCTTTTGGGTAGGTCAACTTCCTGTTGAAATTATTAAGATTTTATGAAGTTCCAGAATTGGGCCCATGGCATAAACTCAGATCTATTTGTGATGGAATCGATTCATTCCTTTAAATATTTTGCCACGTTTTCTTGGTGGTGTTCAGTTCCGCTGCTGCTAATAAATGTCGAGTGAGAGAAGAATTAGGTTTCCTCTACAAATTCTTTGCTCCACCGAAGAGAAAATCAACTAATTTTGTATCATCCTTATATGATTACTAAAAAGGCTAAAATTTTCATTTCTAAGAGTTTTATTTCTTTTCCTTGATGACTCCTTTTTTTCAAAAGCAAAACAGCTTCTCCATAAAGCATTATTTGACGTCATAGGAAAGAAAGAATACTGGCTGAGAAAACCCTGCGAGTTTATGAGGAAGAGGGCCTGAGGCCCTCAGATAAATCGTGAAAACTTTGAAGCATTGGAAAGCAGCTTTCTAAAGCATTGAGAGGTTGTTGTGAGACGGCCTTTGGTCTCCATGAACTTTTATTTTCAACTCAGTGGGCAGAGTTTTTGAGGTTGCTGTGGTTTGGGTAGGGGACCTTTTCAGAAATGCCAGGCTTTTTGAAAAAAAAACCAGCTTTTCTTCTAATCAAGACGCCGTTTGAAAGTTTGAAAACTTTGCTGTGATTAGAAGAATGAATTATTTCGCTGCTTCGTTGGGGTTTCCTCAGGGTGCCCAGGCTGCAGGGCATTCTCCGTCTCGGCTCCCTCACTGGGCACAGCCGAGGAGGCGCAGGGACAGCCGCCCGCCCAGACTTGGCCCCGCATGCAGCAGGCGCAAGCTGCACAGAGGCTGGATGAGCCCAGAGCATAGCCAGAAAAGAGTGCAGGGTAGAGGGCTCCAGAGGGATCCAAGAGGTGAGGGACCTAAGAAAAGGATTCCCTAAGGGTCTGTGGTTTGTTCAGAGTTTTTCCTGGTATTGAGAGATACTGAAAAAAAAAAAAGAAATGAAAGCACCAAAGTTGTGTGTTGATACATAGATCACTTTTGAGAAGGAAAGAATGAAGGAAGAGGGGAGGAAGGAAGGAAAGAAGGGAGAGAGGGAGGGAAGAAAGGCAGGAAGGAAAGAAGGAAGGAATGAAAAACCTTCAAAACAAAAAGGAATGAAACGACCAAAGTTGTATGTTGATGCATAGATCACTTTTGAGAAGGAAAAAATGAAGGAATTGGGGAGAGGAGGAGGGAAGGAGGGAGGGAGGAAGGAGACAAGGAAAGAAGGAAGGAAGGGAGGGAGGGAGGGAGAAACAGATGGAGGAAGGGAGAGAAGAGGAAACTACCCTGAAATCATTCCTTGACAGCAGGCTGACTTATTTTCAAAAATTTTAGTTACTTTTTTATTAAAGTGACTCCCTTTCTGAAATTGCCTAGTGGATTAATAAAATTTATAATCTTTTCCAGGCACTGTGTTAAATTCTTATGCCTGTTACTTCATTTAACTCTCATACTGAACCTATGGTATTATTGTCCCCATTTTACAGATGAAGAAACTGAGATTCAGAGAGCCTAGGTAACATGTCCAGGCCAAATGGCTAGTGTCAAACCAGGATTTGAACACAGATTATTCTGATTTCGAAGCCAGGCTGCCTCCTTGCCTCCTAAAACCTGGAGCTAGAAGGAAGACCCTAAGGTCTAGAATATCCATTCTAGCTCACCTCCTCTGCTACAGAAAGAAGTTCAGGAGGTCAAGTCATCCCTATCCTGTGGGAGACAGCAGCTCACACTGCAGTGCTCTGGAGCACTGCCACGGGTGTCAGTGGCCGTCTGGCTGCCACAGGCACCTTGATGTGACTTTGGCAGCAGCTGCTGACTGAGGACGCCCATGAGCGCTCCTTCCTGCAGGAGCACCTTCGCGCAGTGTGTGCCTTCCATCCCAAATCATTCTCAGAGCTTCTAAATTCAACCTGGCCCTGCCGCTGGGTTGGTATCCTCCGCTTGCCAGTTGCTTTGGTAAATTTGACATCTTACACACATCCTCAAGGCCTTCATATCTATTTACTTACAGACATGATTTTCCTTATAGTATTGTCTACATAAAAACCTCGGGGTTGGGGCCCGCCCAGTGGTGCAGCAGTTAAATGCGCACGTTCTGCCTCAGTGGCCCAGGGTTCGCCGGTTTGGATCCTGGGTGCAGACATGGCACTGCTTGCAAGCCATGCTGTGGCAGGCGTCCCACATATAAAGTAGAGGAAGATGGGCACAGATGTTAGCTCAGGGCCAGTCTTCCTCAGCAAAAAGAGGAGGATTGGCGGCAGATGTTGGCTCAGGGCTAATCTTCCTCAAAAAAAAACCCTCGGTGTTAAAATAACAGCACTTCCCACTTGCATAGCATGTTCCAGTTTGCAATCAGCGATACGATCATTAATAGCAGGCTATTGCAATCATTGATGCAGTCGTTAAGAGCTGCGGCTCTGGAAGCCCTCAGGCTTGGTGAGAATTGGCTTTGCCGCGGGCTGAATATGTGAACTCAGCAAGTTATGTAACCTCTCTGAGCCTCAACTTGCTTGTCAGTAAAGTGGCACCATGCATAGTACCCACTTTATAGGGTATTGTGAGGATTAAATGAAGTCATGCAGGGAAGGGATCAGCACAGGGCCTTGGCATGTTGTAAAAGCTCAATAAACAGAAGATGCTTCGAGTGCCTCCTGCTTCTCCTGGGTTCCCCTAGGAGCTTCCCAGACCTGTCTTCTCCCCCTCCTCCACCCCACACACCAGGGCCACATGGGGGAAGAAAACAAAGTTTTATACAACAATTCCACTGTGTCCAGTCTCTTCAATACATGACCTCATAAACCTGTGAGTTAGATGGGATCACTCCCATTTTATACTTGGTGACACTGCTGCTCAGTGGGATTCTGTCCATGCATGGGTTCGCGTAGCGAGAGAATGTCTGAACTGAGGTTTGTTATGGCACCAAAGCTGGTCCTGCTTTCCTTCAGCCAGGCCACTTGCATACCGATTAAAAACAGAGTGTCGTCAGGAAGGGGCTGGTGGTTTCCCTCCCACGTAGAGTTCTGACTCTAACTTTGCCTCACGGTGCACTTACACACGGGGTCTAGAGTGCACATACGCTTTCCATCCTCATTTTATGTGTTTACTTGATGCCTCTTCCTTTGTTTCTCACGATTGCCACCTGTGTCATTATTACGTGTTTAGCACAGTGCAAAGCATGTACTAGAGTGTCTTGCACGAGTCAGTGCTCAATAAATATTTACTTAAGATATAAATCAGTCCATCATTCATTTTCTGAAGAATGCTGCATCTCTTTGCTTGCTTTCTAGGAAGCCTGGCTTAAGGCTCCATGTGAACAAGTACCTGATAAATTAACTACAGGTGAACTGACACTCTTTCAAGCCCCTACGAGGTGCCAGCCATGGTGTTGGTGCTTCATTCTTTCATTTCATTCCCTCTCTCCCCTCCATTCTTTTTTCTCCGTCTCCTCATTGCTCTGCTGTTCTGTGCCAAGCACTGTCCTCAGTCCAGGAAGTAGTGGGTGAGTAAAGTATAGTCAGGTCTTAAGGAGCTTATGTTATTTCTCCTAATCCTCGTAATAACCTCATGGGGTAGATTTTTTTATATATATAGGAAGGAAATTGAGACCCATGAGGTTAAGTAATTGCCTAGGGTTGCAGAGTTTACTTAGTCACTTGTAAGGGGAGGACTGGAATTAGTGTCCTCCTGGCTTGCAAGGCCATGTTCTTTTCACTGCACCAAGCAGATCTAAGGATCAAACAGAAAGAGTGATGGCAGAAAGGGACTAAAGTGGAAAGCCTTGGGGGCGGGCGTGATATAAAAATTATAATAGCTAAGACATACAGTGCTTACCATGTGGCACTTTATGTGCCTCATTCACTTAATTCTCATACAGACTCCCTGAGGCGCTGTTATTCCCACCTCCATGTTGCAGACAAAAAGCTGAGACTCAAGAAGGTTGAGCCGTTCACCCAAGGTCATGCAGCGAGGAAGTCAGACCTGAACCTGGCAGTTGAGCACCACAGCGCGTTGTCATTAAAACAAACCAAAAAAGTGCTGTGTCACAAACAAGTGCCTGGGAATCAGAGTGGCTCCACGTATCTAGAACTTGCTCTGTGCTGGGCACTATGCTAAGAGCCTTCCATGCATTTGTTCACTGAAATCTCACCACTAGGATGAGGTAGGCAGGTTATTATCCACCTTTTACTCAAGGGGACACTGAGGTTTAGAGGCTTTGCCCAGAGTCATTCAACAAGTGAGTACTAAGGCTGGAATTCAGACCATTCATTTGTAGCTAAGTTACTAAGTCACATGCTTAGCCTTCCTTCTCTAGGTGATCCTCAGGACATGATTCCAAAGAGAGAAAAGATGATATGCACCAAATTGGTCGTTAAAACATTACAAAAAAATAGGAACACTAGCTCCATGAACAGTGGGCATCTGTTAAACAATGATGAATATGAAGACTGTGGCAACAGAGGACAAATCTGCGTGATAGAATGTTAAGAGGAAGAGGAATAGAAATCGTATGTTCATTGGGGTTCGTTTACATATACGCACATGTGGACGTGAGGCGAAGCAACATGGAGAAAGGACACGTAATTCACGAGTTAAAGGGTGGGATTGTGGGTGAATGTGTTTCTCTTTCCAACATTTAAAAATATGATTTCTACGATAGATTTAACACCAGAAAGCAAAAAGCATTTTGCCTCAGCGAAGGAAGTTTTGGAGATTTATCTCAAAAGTTCAGGCTAGTTTTAAGACTGTTTGGGTCCTGCAGCCAGGAGTGCCTGACTCCTAAGGTTTGGGGGGGAATCACATCCCCTAAGAGAGGGGGTGAGAAGAAGTGAGGAAGAGGTGGGGGGAAAAAAAGGTGATGATCAAGAATCAAATAATATCAGATGCTGTGCACAGTGATTAGCCTTGGCTCTGGTAACCTTTTTCAGATTCTTACATGTTTTAATAATATCATCATAATAGAAATAGAACAAAGAAAAAGACTGCTGACATTGGGTGTGACAGTTATGCGCCACCCCAAAGTAGAGGGGGAATGACATCTTTACAACCTGGCTATGTGATTGTGTACATTAACTCTTGCATTCCCTGGCATGTTTTCAGAGTGGAGATGTGCTTTTACAGTGAATCTGTCTTCGACAGGAGATGGCACCGAATACCTAGCTTTAATTTTCTCTAGTCTCCAGGGATCCTTGATGAGTTGATGATCTGTGAACTAACCACATTGGTGCACCCTTGGGGTTTCCTCATTAATCCTTGTATATTGTAAATAATGATACCTTACTTAATCTCTTTACCCACTTTAGAGTTTTATATATTGTGTTTTCTTAAATTGAGAAAGGGCAGTGACATTATGGAGCACATATTGTGTGTCTCATATTCTGTTAGACATAACTTAGTACTCACAATCAGACTGCAAGGAATATATAGTTATGGGTATTATAAGTTAATGCTCGGTTCGAGTCAGATTCAAATGCTGGCTCAGCTGCTTACTGGCTGTGTGACCTTGGGCAAGTCATTGCTGTGATAATGATGTTGATGAAAATGATGGTGCTTGCATTGAGAGGCCACAATCCAGATATCATTAGTGTCACCTTGGACTCACCTGCATCATGCTGTGATGAGACCCCAGCTGATGAGGAAGAGACATGGGGACACTGGCCACATGGATTGGCTAGATGAGTGAAGACAGTTAGCTAGAAAGAGGATAGAGTTCTTGTCTTTTCTCCTCTCACTGCATCTGTTCTAGCTCAAGCATCCAAGACTTAGATTGTTGCGGTGGCCTCCTACCGAGGAGGACCATTACGTCCTATTCTCCTGGGAATCCTGGTTTACATGGGTAGTCCTGACAAAATTATTATCAATGCTGTTCTTCAATCTCAAAAGTGTCTAGGTTTGGATAAGTCATATGGTCACTCCACTACAAGGCCTCTTGTTTCCCTTTCTCTTTCCTCTAAGATTGTGTTCAGCAGCCCCAGAGGGAGCTGCCCCCAGAACTGCTTTGCTTATGCCACATCCTGCTAAAACACTCTCAAAGGTTCCCAATCACCGACAGGATAAAACCCAGACTCCTTAACACAGCCCTGAGTGCAGAGGCATGCCCCACAGCATCTTCTAGAGTCCTAGTCTCTGTAAACACGAGAGTCTCAATAAACACATGTTGAATTAGTACCTGAATGAATGTGAGCATTCACACTCAGGGTGCATGTCAATTTCTTCAATGCTTTTGTCTTCTCTCAGCCTCAGGGCCTTTGCACATACTGTTCCTTCTGTCAGGAACACTTCTCCCTCCCTCTTTACCTGGGGTAGTAACATTATGCCTTCTCACTTTTTAGCTGTCCATTTAATTCAATTTCTTCTGAGAAGCTTCCCTGGCTCTCACAAATTAGGTCAGACCTCGTTTTTTTCTCTCCTGTGCCTGTCTTGGTAATTACCTCTCTATTGTGTGATTATTTAATAGCTGACTCCTGCACTAAACTCTAACCTTCCATGAAGACAGAAGCTGTATCTGTCTGGTTCACTGCGACGTCCCTACTGTATGGCTCAGTGCCTCGCACATAGTTCTCCATAAATAGTTGATAAACAAATAGTGGGGCGAATGAGTGTAACTCCCCTAGTAGGCTACCCTTTCTGAGCCAGTGCAGTTCCTGTCACCTGGGTAGTGCTCTCCAATAGCTTCCCAGGACACTTGGAATAAATGTGAAGTCCCTATAAACATTGGGCCCTTCCTGACTTTCTGACCTCATTTCCCACTGCTCTCCCCTTTCCTCCCCTCCTCCACCACACTGGTTTCCTGGTGCTGCCTCACACACTCCAGGCCCACTCCTACCTCAGGCCTTTGCACGTGCCCCAACATCACCTCCTCCGAGAGGCCTTCAGCTTCCTGCTACCTAAGACAGCACCCCATCTCTATCCCATTCCGTGGCTTCATTTTCTTCTTAACACGCCTTGCACTCTGTTTATTTGGTTTTGTCTGTCTCCACCACAGACTATAAGCTCCCTGAGAACAGGGAGCTGGCCTGCCATGTTCATCACTAGGTCCTCAGAGCCTGGCAAACAGTCGGCGCTAAATCAATATTTGGTGAGCGAGGGAAGGAATAAAAGCAGGGGCAGGATGCAGATGCCCCTTGGAGACAGGACAGGGGCCCCTTCCTAGAACCCAGTGGCCTTTGGGGCAGGGCCAGTGGTGTCGCCATGGCAACCCACTGACCTGAGGGCACCCTGCCATCCCAGGGAGGCCACAGCTGCAGCCTCCTGGGGCCCAGACTTTCCACACGATCCTGTGTGTCACCACCGTGGGAGTCCAGGGGAGAGAGAAAAAGAGGCCGAGAGGGAATGATCAGGAGGAAAGCACAGCCTGGTGCCGGGGCGATGGGAGCAGACCACGTGGGCCTGGTTCCACTGGTAATGACAGGGCCCAGGGGAGGGGGGCATGCGGTGTTCTCTGGCACCTTCCAAGGGACCTGGGGCCTGGTCCTCTCTTGGTAGCTGTGAGTGTGGCATGTCAACTCATTGTGTAGCGTTTCTAAAGCTGTGAGTTCCTAAAATAGGCCCCAGCACTCGACTGTTGAGATAAAGAGTTTGAATAACGCCTTCCATTAAAACCTGGTGACACTTTCTAAGTCAGGTGGCATTTCCTTCAGGTATTGCATCAGTCAGGAATGCCCTGTTCTCACCCAGATCCTTAGGAACAGAGCTCATGGTGGTCCTGCCCCACTGCTTCTGAATCACAGGTGGTTCCCAGCTGCCTGCTGGCAGCTCGGCCCGGTGGGCTAGGCCTTGGCAACCTGCTCCCACCGGCTCTCCAGCCCATCTCCCACCACTCTGTGGGCACGGGTCAGTGAACTCTTCACCTTTCCCAGAACCCACTTTGTTCCTTTGTTCCTGACCACGGCCCTCTTCCCCGAAATGCCCTGCTTTCCTCCTTGGTCTGGCAGATGCCGAATCCTTTAAAGGACCAGCCACTGGTCCTTTAAGGAAATGCCACCCGCTGTGTGAAACAACCAGGCCCAGCTGGGAGCTCCCTTCTCTGTGCCGCCCAGCACCGTGTTATAATAACAAAGGTACTCCTGGCTACCTGCTGAATTAGGGAGGCAGTGTGCCACAGTGAGAGCAAACCAGCTTTTGGGGCAGACAGCCCTGCCCCAGCTCAGGTGACTTTACCTGGCTCCTCTAAGACTCCATTTCCTCTTCACAATCAGAGTTGCTAAAGTCTCTTTTTCCCAGTCACTGTGAGGAGTAGGGATGAGGCATGCGAAGCAGAGGGACTGACACTGGCGGACGCTCACTAAATGCTGGGCATGGCTGTTACTGTCTGTCCCTGTCCCTCGGCTGGGAGCTCCTGGTGGATGGAGACCATGCTCTCCTCATCTTTCCGTGGCCCCCAAGGCCAAGCATGCTAAGCACTTCGCATGTATCATTTCAGTTAATCTTTGGAGAACATGGGAGGAGGGGCTTTAGGAAAGTTCAGGCACCATCCCGATGGTACATCGCTTGTAAGTGATAGGGCTGGGATTTGAAATCTAGTTGTTCTAACTCCAGACCCCACCTCCTTCTGGCCTCTCTCTGGCTTCTCTTTCATCTTGTACCGTCTCTCCCTCGGTCACTCCACATCGGCCGCCGGGCCTTCTTGCCCTTCCTTAGCTAGGTCACCCATGATACCACCTCAGGGCCTTTGCCTTTGTGGTCCCCAATCTCGGATCCTTCGAAGGCGTTGCTCCCTCACTGCACTCAGTCTCTGCTCAGGTGCTGTTTCTTCTCAGAGGCCTTCCTGGGGGAGGATCCCCCGCCCGCCATTCTCTGTTGCTTCAAGCTACTTTACTCCATCACAGCTGTCCCCACCAGCTATGTGCTTGACACTGTCCAGGCTCTTGAGGACCAAGCATCGAACAAGATAGACAAGGTTGTTAGAACTTACATTTTTAAGGTGGGGAAAATAAGAAAAAAAAAGGATACATACACAAGCAAGATATTTTTCAGGTCCTGAGACCCTGGCCCATTAGAGCTATCTTGCTGTAATATATTGGCTTCCTATTAAATAGTATTTGTCTATCTCTTCTGTTAGAACTTTACATTGGAGGCACTTGAAGATTGTTTGCAAAACAAATGAATGGATGGATAATCTGAGATAGAACAACTGGTCTGTGCTCAGTACGATGAAGCAAGAAGAATAAGCATAGGGTTTGGAGATTAAAGATCTGCGTTTGAATTCTGACTTTAATCCTTCTAACTGTGTGACCTTGGCCAAACCACTGCCAAAAAGAGCTACCACCATGTTCTAAAGCCCAGTTTCCTTATCTGTAAAGTGGGATGAATTTCTGTGTCGTGGGGCGGACTGTGAAGGTCAGGTCAGGTTCTCCTTGTCAGTGTGCTCTGTAAACGTCAAGGATTACCTGATTTTGGATAACCACCTTAGTTGGCTCCTCCTACCAGACCAAGACACGTTCAGGAAGCCCTGCTCTGAGCCTTGACTGCCTTGGATGTGCCATGTCCTGGATGCAGCTACTTCCTGGTTGTTCTTTGCTGCTGCAAAGGGAAGCAAGCCTGCTAGAAACCCAATCCAAAGCAGGGAGGCATGAAGAGCTGCCTCTAAGGAGTGTGAGTTAAACTCCTCATAAAGTGAAAATCCACAAGGCGTTATTAGCATCCTCCTTCCTGCCCATGATCTCAGATGAGTCGGGTGAAGTGATGCTTTGCAGCCCAGGAGCCTACACTCACAGCCCTTGCTAAATCCTGTTGGGCACTTAGAGCAAGCTTGGTCCTCGCTGAAAGGTCAGATGAGTTTTATGGATCAAGAATAAGGCAGCTGGGAGCAGGAAGTTATTCAAGTGTGAACTGAGCTTTCCTCCTATGTCCCAAAACACAGTGCCAATATTACAGCATTGATCATAGTCTGCTTTGTATTAGAATTTTGCTTCAAGCCTCAGTTTTCATATCTATAAAAAGAGATATGAAAACATACCCTGTAATATTGTTCTGAGGTTTAGTTTAAACCACATATGTGAAAATACTTTGCATGGTAGCTGGTGCACAGTAGGAATTTAATGTTGTTTTTCAAAGAAAGTAATGCATTTAACAACACATATTTATTGTGCAACATCTGTGGGGCAGAGTGCCAGCTTCTGGGAGCAAGGTGGTAAAGAAAAATGACAGGGTTCCCGCACTTATGAGTTTGGGGAGTAGCATCTGCCTCATTTTCTAGATGACAGCTAGAGGACAGAAGTCAGCCTTATTCAAGTCTAGAAGCTTCTCTTTATTACAGCTTCTTCTATCTAGAAGTCACAAAACAAATGTTGGTTGAATTTTACTTTATTTGGCAAATCGCCTTGCATGTATACTTTTTTATGCCTTATGTGGTAAAAAAGAAAATGATTAGTAAGTTCTATAGATATGTGGATGTGTCTGTCTATATGCTGTGCATTCTTTGATATCGCATATGTCAATAATGTACCATTTATTGAGGCCAGACTACAGGAAAAACTTTATACCAGGCAATAAGAGAGTCAAAAGGAATAGAACAAAATATGGAGCAAAATAGAACAAAATTTCTCTCCCTCCCCTTTGACGGCCAGGGGTTTGCCGGATTGGATCCTGGGTGCGGACCTATGCACTGCTTATCAAGCCATGCTGTGGCAGGTGTCCCACATACAAAATAGATGAAGATTGGCACAGATGTTAGCTCAGGGCCAATATTCCTCAGCAAAAAGAGGAGGATTGGTGGCAGATGTTAGCTCCGGGCTAATCTTCTTCAAAAAAAGAAATAGAATAAAACAGACTCCATTCTTAAGATGTTTAAGTTCTAAACTGAAGAGCCTGTTATGAATAACAAAGGCTGGCAAAGAAATAAGTAAATGAATTTAGTAAAATTTGTAATATGTGAGTAGAGTTTTAGCAAAAGTTCTAATGCAAAGCAGACTGTGATCAGTGCTGCAATATTGGCACCATGTCCTGGAGACTATGTGGGACGTCAGAGGAGAGCTCAGTTCACACTTGGAGAGAGCATTGTGGTTATGACTCGAGTTTCAATGCTGGTCCTGCCTCTTACTAGCTGCGTGACTTTGGACAAGTCACCTAATCTTTCTGAGTCTTAGTTTTCTCATCTCTAAAATGTGCATATTAACAGCACCCACCTCATAGGGTTGTTATGAAGATTAAGTATGATGGCGTAACGCATTGCACAATGAGTGGCCCATAAAGGCTCAGTATTTGGTGGCCTTTATTATTATTAAATCACATAATCTACAAATAAATAAGTTAGATGAACACAGTGCTTTATAAAATTCAATATACCTGTCATTCTGGTCCAGTAATTCTAGATCTTTGCAACACCCAAATCTGTTGTTAATAGTTTTAAAGAATATAAAGCTTACTTCTGGTGACCTAAATAGAGGCCTTCCGATCATATGGAGCAAGCTGACTTATCAGACGCGAGTTCCAGATGTCCCTGTAGAGGGCCTCACTAGGGAGGAAGACAAAGGTCAAAGGACACCTGTGGATCCAAGGCCCGTGGCCTGCTTGGATATTCCAGGTGTCGCATCCCTGCAGTCTGGAATGCAAGCCCTTGAAGGCTCTGAGTGTCCAGAACTACAGAGGTGATGGTTCTGCCATACTTGGCACTGCTCAGACCACTGTGTGGACCCTCCGAGTTCATCCTAGGTGCCACAGGTTCCAATGGACCTTGGTTAACTGGAAGACAGCCAGAAGCAAGTGAACTGGATGGCAAAGAAGTGGGAACAATTTCTTCCAAGAAAGAGCTGAAACAGGTGGGGTACTTTGACCAGAAAAATGGAGAAATGATGGCTGTCTTCTTACATCTGTCATGTGCAAGAGAGACCACACTTACTCTGTGTTGCCCCAGGGAGCAGAGCTGGGTAGCAGAGTGGCTATAGGCATGGGCCATGGGGTCAGAGAGACCGGAGCAGGTGCAATGGGTGGGGGAAAGGGTTATTTGGTGAGATTTCTTCGTGTCACTCCCAGCCCTCTCTCCCTTCTTGTAACCTTACTTTCATCTCTCTCCAGTGTTGGGGTTGGGCAGTATGGAGGAGAGGCACAGCCGCCAGGAAAGCTCTTACTTGCTTTGGACTCGTGTGGGCGAGTGTTGCTTTCTTTGGGCCCACCTAATGTTTAGAGCTGGCTTCTGTCTGGAATGTTGCCATGAGTTCTTCAGAGAGTGCCCCACCAGTCACTGGGAATTCTCACCTGCAAGAATGGGCCCTTCCAAGAACTCCAGTTTTAACAGGCCTGATGCTGGCACAGGCAAATGGGTGAGAGGAAGAGTGTTTCTCTTAGTTCCCCGTTTCTGCTGAAGGGGGGTGGGTATATGCGTGAGTGTGCGCCCACACACATGTGAGAGTAACTGCATGTAAATACCTACGTAGGAAGACCAGGGCCTGGCCCGGAACATAGGAGTGGCTTTTGGAGGTATGATTTGGCGGAGGAAGGGGCTGCAAATTTCAGTAGATGCCATCCAAAACCAGCCATGGCTGTTGCCAGGGAAAATGTGCCAGGACTCGAAGCGATTAGAAGATTTGAGTGGAGACATTCTGGAGAGTCCTAAAGAGAATTCTGGAGATGTGTATCCAGATGTGTTTGGATATGATGTGATGACGAACACCCACCTTGTGCCATCGCAGCCTTGAAAACATTACAAGCCATTTGTTTCTACATTATGCCTTTGGTAGCTGGTAGGGGTAGCGTTTTAATGTTTTGGATTTCTCTGCTGCTCAGTGTTTCCCCAGAAGTACCAGATTTCCATATCCTCTTAACAAGCTGGCTCCTGTTCCTCCCCTTGGATATTTCCCCCTACTTATTTGCAATTTTGGAAGCTGCTTTTAAAAGAGCAGTTTGTTGGAACATAAAATACGAGACACAAACTCAACGTTTCTCCCTGCTGTTTGCGTTTGCCTCCCCCGTCTCTACATAGCATCCTCCTCAGTGTGGCTTCTTCTTACAATATGCTACCTAACGTGTCAACTCACAATCTTTCCCTCGGCTCTTTGTATAACAAGGAGTGACTTTACTTAATCTCTAAGCATCATTGCTTTCTAGGAAAAATAGAAATTAAAATCTTTACTTCCTAGAGTTGTCAGAATTCACTGACATAACATATGTAAAGGGCATGTTTAAATAGATGTCAAACTAGATGTTCAATAAATGCTAGTCTAGGGGCCGGCCCTGTGGCCGAGTGGTTAAGTTCATGTGCTCTGCTTGGGCGGCCCAGGGTTTCGCCAGTTCGGATCCTGGGCATGGACATGGCACCGCCCATCAGGCCATGCTGAGGTGGCGTTCCACATGGCACAACCAGAGGCACTCACAACTAGAATATACAACTGGGTGGGGTGGGGGGGAGGGGCTTTGGAGAGAAGAAGAAGAAGAAGGAAAAAAATGAAAGATTGGCAACAGATGTTAGCTCAGGTGCCAATCTTTAAAAAAATAAATAAATAAATAAATACTAGTCCCATGTTATAAAGACGGCAACAGGACACTGCAGTGTTGAGAAGCACACAGCCACAGGTGTAGTTAGTTCTGCTATGACACCGCATATGCAGTCTTGAAAATCACCACTGTTCTGCAGAATTGCACAATAAAAACCACAGAGTTAACTGGAAAAATAAGCTAGGGATACGACACTCAAAAACTTTGTCAGTGACACACACACACACAAAAGATTGGAACCTGATAAAAATGATAGCACAGTTCTGCACACGTTAAATGGTTAAGAGAGACACAAATACAGTAAACATGGCCCTTCACCTTGGAGAAGACCTGAAGTCTGCTTCTGGAAGCGGGCTTTGGAAGGGCTGCAGCTTGTGAGTTATTGTGAAGAGCTAGAAGTTGGGTTATCTGGGCAGGTGTGACTCATAACACACACGATGAACTGAAGTAGCTGGTAGACGTCGGAGGTGTGAGCACGCGTGCATTTTGCCTGTTCCTGTGGGAATAGTTCAGCTACGTGGGGTTTTCTGCGTTCACTTAATAATTTTTAAGGAAGAAATCAAGCATAAGCAAACACGAAGCTTGCACTATGCTCTAAGTGTTCCCTAATATATGATTTGCATTGGAACATATTCGTATTTTCAAAACAAGCATCCTAGCAGAGCTGACTGTACTTAGCTGACGGTGAATGAATGAATAGTGAATGGGCTAGACCGTGGAATAAGCATTATGCTACATTGTGCAGAGTACATTTGTAGCCTTCGGAATTGGATTAAAACGTCATAGTTTTTTGCATTTTAAAAGTACTACATGGCTATTATAGAGCTTTTGAGACCTCCTCCTGCAGTGTCTTTCGGTCTGTCTTGGAAGAGCCCGTTCAGGGGTCACTGGGCAAAGGGAGGGGAGTTGCAAGTTTCCTTGCCCTCCTTCTCCGCTTCAGCCAGAGCCCTCGGGATTATCTGCTTTTCTTTTTGTTTCCAACCAAAGGAGAGGTTCTGCTGCTAGTTTACAAGTCTGCAGACCACCATCAGTGATTCAGCTGACCAGATTTTGTTCTTCAAACTACTCTGGAACATACCTTCTTTGCAAAGGAAGATGATCCTCAGTTGTATACTATTGGGTTATGAATACTCCAAAATAGTAGAATTTGACGAAGAGATACTCAAGTGGGGCTTTAGCTACCATTTTGCCTGCAAACTACTCTGCCGAGTCTTCTCAGCCATGGTGCGTGTGGAGCTTCACGGAACATCCAGCTCCAGGTTGGGGCAGATCTCAGGGGAGAGTTGACAGGCATTTAAATCTATCGCGTTCGTGATGTTCCTGTCTCTTCACAAACGCCCACGGCAATTCTGCAATTCCGTGATTTTCTTTCTTTCTTTCTTTTTTTTAGAGAGCTGGATTGAAAGATGTCTCAATGAAAGTGAAAACAAACGTTATTCCAGCCACACCTCTCTGGGGAATGTCTCTAATGATGAAAGTAAGTGCTTGAAACTCATTCTTCCACAACATCCTAGACACGGCCAGTGTCCTGATGGGAGGCATGGTGCTTCTAGAATGCTAGGCTGGGCAAGTCCCCTGGAACAAGAGACTCAAGCCATTTATGAAGTACCCCAGGCCCTCCCTGTAGTTTTCTGCAATGGGGAGTGTAATCCAGACAGGGGGATGTGGAAACCGAGGTCACGGCAAAAACTTGCTGTTCACAGATTCACGTTGTCTGAGTCCCCAAAGACCCCATTACAGTGATGTTCCAGTTGGGCAAATGTGGACCCTGAATGGGAAAGGCAGTCTTCTGTGTCACTGTAGATGTGGGTTTAAAGTTGATGTGTCATGGGATTGTTGTAGCATCACAAATGTCCTTTCTATTGGAAAGTAAAAGTTTCTCTTGGATTTTGGACTAGAGAGTTGGAGTTTATAGAACGATATAAATTGCAGTGTTTATACCTTTCCCTGTGTTATGAGACTGGTGCTTCTGCGTACCTTGTATTAAGAGCAGAAGACTACTTGGGATTTGTATTTGCCCCTTAAGTATTACAAAAGTGGGGGCGACTTATTTAAATGTCATCCCAACAGGGGCAGAAGTGTCTTTCTCCCTTGGTTGCTAAAGTGTGTCTCCTTAGTTCAATCTTCTCAAAATATGGGCCAAGCACCACTCGCTCCATAATCCCCAAAAGCGTTTGTTAGACATGTTGACCAGCTTCCTTCTAGAGTCCCTTCCAGCATTGTCCTTCTATCATTACTATTTTCCTTCATTTTATAAAATTGAGATAAATTGAACATAAAGTACACAAATCTTTTGTGAAGACTTTGATGAAATTTTTTTTTCCATGTTGTATCCACCTGTGTAACCACCACCCAGAAAAGACCTAGAACGTCTCTAGCACCCCAGGAGGCTCCCTCATGTCTCATCCCTGTCAATAACTACTGTCCTGACTTTTATCACTATAGTTCGGTTTTGCCTGTTTTTGAAACTTCATACAAATGAAATTAGAGATTCTCTATTCTTTTGTATGTAGTTTTTTCACTCAACATAGTGTCTGTGGGATTCATCCATGTTGTTTGTAGCAGTAGCTCTTTTTCATTACTATATAGTATTCCATTGTATGCAAGTATACCACAATTTATGTATCAATTTAATGACTGTTTCTTAAGCATCTCTGATCATCCTTTTTTTTTTAGTTTTATTTTATTGTTATAAAACATGCATAACATAGAATTTACCATTTTAAGCATATAGTTCAGTGGCATTAAGTACATTCACCTTGTGCAGCCATCACCACCATCCATCTCCAGAACTTTTTTCATCTTCCCAAACAGAAACTCTGTACCCATTAAACAATAACTTCTCATTCTCCCTTTCCCCAGCCCCTGGCACCACCATTCTACTTTCTGCCTCTATCAGTAGGACTAAGTATCTCATATAAGTGGAATCACACAGAATTTGTCCTTTTGTGACTGGCTTATTTCACTTAGCATAATATCTTCAAGGTTCATCCATGTTGTAGAATATGTCAGAATTTCCTTCCTTTTCAAGGCTGAAGGACATTACGTTGTATGCGTATAGCACATTTTGTTTATCCATTCATCCATTGATGGACATTTGGGTTATTTCCACCTTTGACTGTTGTGAATGATGCTTCTATGAATACGAGGGTACAAATATCTGTTAGAGTGCCTGCTTTCAGTTCTTTTGGGTATATACCCAGAAGTGGAATTGCTGGATCATATGCTAAGTCCATGTTTAATATTTTGAGGAACTACTATACTATTTTCCATAGCAGCTGCACCATTTTACATTGTCACCAGCAATGCACAAGAGTTCCAATTTCTCCACTTTCTTGCTGATACTTGTTATTTCCTGGATTTTTTTATAATAGCCATCCTAATGGATGTGAAGTAGTAGCTCATTGTGGTTTTGATTTATATTTCCCTAATGATTTTGATGTTGACCATCTTTTCATGTACTTATTGACCATTTGTATATCTTCTGTGGAGAAATATCTATTCATGTCCTTTGCCCGTTTTTTAATAGGATCGTTCCTTTTCTTGTTGTTGAATTGTAGGAGTTCTTTATATATTCTGCGTATTAATTCCTTGTTAGATATATGATTTGCATATATTTTCTTCCATTCTGTGGGTTGTTTTTTACTTTGTCGATTGTGTCCTTTGATGCATAGAAGTTTTTATTTTTGATGTGGTGCAATTTATCTGTCTTTTCTTTTGCTGCCTGTGCTTTTGGTGTCATATTCAAGAAATCATTGCCAAATCCAATGTCACGAAGCTTTTCCTGTACATTTTCTTCCAAAATTTTTATGCTTTTAGCTCTTATGTTGAGGTTTTTGACCCATTTTGAGTTGTTTTTGGATATAGTATAAAGTAAGGGTCCAAATTCATTCTTTTGTAATGTGGATTTCCAGTTTTCCCAGCACCATTTGTTGAAAAGACTGTCCTTTCTCCATTGAGTGGCCTTGACACCCTAGTGAAAAATCGTTTGACCATATATGCGAGGGCTTATTCCTGGGCTCTTTGTTCTATTTGCCTATATTTCTGTCTATATGCTGGGACAACATTGTTTTGATTACTGTTGCTTTGCAGTAAGTTTTGAAGTCAAGAAAGGTGAGAGTTGTGATGTTGTTCTTTTTAAAGACAGTTTTGGCTATTCAGGGTCTCCTGAGATTCCATAGGAATTTTAGGATGGATTTTTCTATTTGTGTAAAAAAATGTTTGACTTTTTATAGAGATTGCATTGAATCTATAGGTCTCTGAGTAGTATTGACATCTTAACAATATTGTCTTCAATCCATGAACACAGGATGTCTTTCCATTGATTTAAGTCTTTAATTCTCTCAACAATGTTTTGTAGTTTTCAGTGTACAAGTCTTTTGCTTCGTTGATTAAGTTTATTCCTAAGTATTTTATTCTTTTTAATGCTGTTGTAAATACAGTCATGCACTGTATGACAACGTTTCAGTCGACGACAGACCACATATACAACGGCCGTCCCATAAGATTAGTACCATATAGCCTAGGTGTGTCGCAGGCTAGAACATTAGGTTTGTGTAAGTACACTCTATGACATTCGCATGATGACAAAGTTGCCTGACGCATTTCTCAGAACATATCCCTGTCGTTAGGCAAAGCATGACTGTAAAATTGTCTTCTTAATTTTTTTTTGGATTGTTTATTGTTAGTGCAGAGAGGTGCAACTGATTTTCATGTGTTGATTTTGTATCCTGCAACTTTGCTGAATTCATTTATTAACAATTGTGTGTGTGTAATCTTCTTGTCTAATTGCTCTGGCTACGACTTTCTGTACTACGTTGAATACAAGTGGCAAAAGTGTGCGTCCTTATCTTGCTCCTGGTCTTAAAGGAAAAACTTTTGGTTTTTTACCATTGAGTATGATGTTTGCTGTGGGTTTTTCACATAGGCCTTATAATGTTAGTTTTCTTCTGTTCCTATTTTGTTGAGTGTTTTCATCATGAAAGGGTGTTGAATTTTGTCAAGCACTTTTTCTGCGTGAATTGGGATGATCATGTGGTTATTTTGTTAATGTGGTATCTTACATGGACTGATTTTCATATGTTGAACCAGCTTTGCATTCAAGGCATAAATCCCACTTGGTCATGGTGTATAATTCTTTAACGCACTGTTGAATTCTGTTAGCATTTTCTTGAGGATTTTTACATCAATATTAATAAGGAATATTGATCTATAGTTTTCTTTTCTGGTAGTATCTTCATCTGGCTTTGACATCAAGATAGAGCTGGTCTTGTAGAATGAGTTTGGAAGAGTTCTCTCCTCTTCCATTTTTTGGGAGAATTTGAGAAGGATTGGTGCTTTGAATATTCTTGTGGATATCCTCTTTTGTAAATTACCTGTTCAGGTTTTTGCCTGTTGGTTTTTTCTTTTTGATTGTGCTATTTGTCTTTTCCTTCTTGATTTGTAAGAGTTGTTTTTATATTCTGAATAGGAGATGTTTCTCAGATGAAAGTATTGCAAACATCTCTCGGGTTGTGGTCTGCCTTTTCATTCTCTTAGTGGTATCTTTCAATGACATAAGTTCTTAATTCTTATAAAGTACAGTTTATCAGTGTTTTTCTTTTATAGTTGGTGCATTTTGTGTCATACTAAGAAATCTGTGCCTACCTCAAGGTCATGAAGATTTTTTCATGGTATCATCTATAAATTTTATTATTTTATGTTTTACTTTTATATCAACTGTCCATCTGGAATTTTTGTATATGATGTTAAGGAGAAGTCAAAGTTCCTTTTTTATTTTTAATTTTTGAAGCATAGAGCATCTTTTTTAAAAAAAGAATATACTTTACCCACTGTTCATAAATTAGGAGATCATATATATTTGAATCTGTCTTTTTTTTTTTTAAAGATTGGCACCTGAGCTAACATCTGTTGCCAATCTTCTTTTTCTTCTTCTTTTTCTTCTCCCCAAAGCCTCCCAGTACACAGCTGTCTATTCTAGTTGTAGGTGCCTCTAGTTCTGCTATGTCGGATGTCGCTTCAGCATGGCTTGATGAGTGGTGCTAGGTCTGCACCCAGGATCCAAACTGGCGAAAGCCTGGGCCACCGCAGCGGGGCATGCGAACTTAACCACTCGGCCACAGGGCCGGCCCCTGGATCTACGTCTTCATCTTTATTGCCAACCATTGGTCTCCTTGTCTATTTTTGGACCAGTGCCATAGTCTTTGTTACTGCACCTTTATAATAAGTTGGGACATCTGGTGGCTTGAGACCTCTTTTTCAAGATTGTTTTGGTTAAGTTCTTTTCTATTTTCATATGGATTTTAGAATCAACTTGTCCATTTTCACATGCATCAAAAAATCTGCTAGAACTGACATCTTACCAGCATCGAATTTCTAATCTATGTGCGGGAGTTTGGACATCCATGTATTGGATGGCCTTTAATTTTTCTCGGCAGTGTTTTGTGTATTTCAGTGTGGAGGTTTTGCGCATCTTCCTTTAGATTTATTCCTAGGTAATTTATGTTTTCAGTGCTATTGTAAATAGTAGTATTTTTAATTTTTTTATAATTGTTAGTTGCTAGCATATGCAAATACAATTAATTTTTTAGGTAATGACTTCGTGTCCAGCCAGTTTGCTAAATTTGCTTATTATGAGTTTACCTTTTGAAAATTTTCTATAAACACAATCACGTCACCTGAGAATAATGATAATTCTCTGTCTTCTTTTATAGTCTTTATATTTTTATTTCTCTTCTGTACCTTAGCACTGGCTGGGACCTCTAGTGCAATGCTGAGTTGAAATGGTGTTAGTAGACATCCTTGCCTTGTTTCTAACCTAGCAGGGAAAGAGTTTCCTGTTTCACCATTAAGTATGATGTTGGTTGTGGATTTTTTGTAGATATTCCTTATCAAATCCCTCGTTTGCTGAGATATCTTTCTTGAATGGGTGTTGAACTTTATCACATGTTTTTTCTGCATCTATCGAGTTGATCGTATGTTTTTCTCCTTTATTTTGTTAACATTGTGAATTACGTTAATTGAATTTTGAATGTTAAACCAACCTTGCATTGCTGGAACAAATTGTGCTTGGTTAGAAGTATTATCTTTTTATATATTTCCAGGTTAGATCGTCTACTATTTTGTTAAGAATTTTGATGTCTATGTTTATGAGATTTGTTGGCCTATGATTTTCCTTTCTAACAATAGCCTTGTCAGGTTTTGGTGTTGAGGTTATACAGGCCTCATAAAAAGAGGTGGGAAATTTCTTCTTTTTTTTTCTCCTGAGGACTTTGTGTAAGATTAGCATTATTTATTTCTTAAATATTAGGAGGAATTCAACACTGAAGTCCTCTGGGTTTGGACTTTTCTTTGAGGAAAAGTTTTTAATGTTGGGTTTAATTTGTAAAATAGCAATAGGATTATTCATATTTTTCTTTCTTCTTTTGTTACTTTAGCAAATTTTTATTTTTAAGGAATTAATTTCACCTAAATTTTCAAATATATTTATGTGACATTGTTTAAACTTTCCTTTTATTACTTTTTGTCATGTTTTTAGCTTCTATAGTGATGTCCCCTTTCATTTCTGATATTGGCAATTTATGTTTTCTCTGTTTTTCTTACTCAGTCTTGCCAGAGTTTATCAATTTTACTAGTCTTTTCAAAGATCCAACTTTTAGCTTTGTTGTTTTTCTCAATTTACATCTTTTTTCTGTTTCATTTATTTCTGCTCAAATCTCTATTGTTTCCTTCCTTCCACTTTCTTTGAGTTTAATTTTTTATCTTATTCATGCTTTTGAGATACACACTGAGATCACTGACTTTCAATATTTTCCAAGATGGGCATTTAAAGTTATAAGTTTTCCTCTAAGCACGGCTTACCTATATCCTGTAATTTTCCTGATGTCATACTTTCATTATCATTCAATTAGACTTATTTTCTAGTTTTAATTGTGATTTCTTCCTTTGCCCATGATTTATTTTAAAATCTATTGCTTAATTTCTAAACATTTGGGTATTTCCTAGTGGTCTTTCTGTTATTGATTTCTATTGTAATTCCACTGTGGTCAGAGAACGTATTCTGTATGATTTCAGTATCTGAAATTGTTGAGACTTGCTTTTTGTCCAGACACGTGGTCTATTTTGGCAAACGCTCATGCACCCTTGTGAAGACTGCATATTGTACAGTTATTGAATGGAGTGTTCTAGTTATCAGATCAGGTTGGTTAATTGTGTTATTCAAATGTTCCATATTATTATGGGTTGTGTTGTTGTTGTTTGTTCTCTCAGTTACTGAAAGAGGTGTATTAAATCTGATTTAATAAGCTCTGATTATGGTTGTCTATATTTTCCGTTTTGTTAATTTCTGCTTTACATGTTTTGGAGTATTAGTTTCTTAGAAATTGAAGATTATTATATCCTCTTGTTGAAATGATCCTTTTTATCATTATTAAATGTTTCTCCTTATATCTACTAATACTTATGGTCTTAAAGTCTATTTTGTCTGATACTGACATAATTATACCAGTTTTCTTTTCATGTGGGTTGCGATATATCTTTTTTCATCTTTTTTATTTTCAAGCTTTCTGAATTCAATATTAAGGTTTTTTATATAGTGATTTTAGATCCAGTCTGATAATCTTTAATTGGAATATTTAGAACACTTCAATTTAATGTAGTTACTTACTCTGTTGGGCTTAAGTCAACAAACTTACTATTGAATTTTGATTTGTTCCCTCTGTCTTTATTCTTTTATTCTTCCCTTTTTGGCTTTTTTTTGGGAGGGATTAAGTAGTTTAAATTTTTTGGATGTTTTCCTCTGCTAGCTTTCCAATTACATGTTGTTTGAGAGTGGTTATCTCAGGGATTATAGCGTGCATCCTTCCTTTCATGTCTGCCTCATATTCCTTCTCCTCCCACTTCAAGCCCAAGCCCAGCATTCTCATGGCGTAACCTCATTTACCTCTTCCCACCCTCTGGGCTATTGCTTCAGTGTATTTTCCTTCTACGTATGTTATAAGCCCTGCAAGACATTATTATTGTTGTTTTAAACAGTCAATATTTATTCCCCTATTTACCCTTCCCAGAGTTCTTCATTCCTGCCAGCAAGTCCATGCTTCCTTCTGGGATCATTTTTACTTCAACCCAAAGAAACTTCTTTAATATTTCTAGTAGTGCAATGTAGAGCATGAAAAACATTTTTATTTCCCTTATATCCAGGACATTTTTGCTGGATATAGAATTCTAGGTTGATAAGTTTCTTTTTTCCTCCAACACTTTAAAGTGGTCATTCCATTGTCTTCTGGCTTCCTAAATTTCTGTTGACAAGGTAGTTTTCAGACTTATTTTTACTCCTTTAAATGCAATGTGTGTTTGCATCTCTCAACTGCCTTTAAGACTTTTTCTTTGTCTTTAGTTTGCAGCAGTTTGACTATGATGTGCATAGATATGGTTTTCTTATATTTATTCTTCTTGGGGTTTACTGAGCTTCTTGAATCAGTGGGCTGTTCTTCATCAAATTTGTAAAATTCTTGACCACTGTCTCTTCAAATATTTTTTCTGCCCCATTCTCTCTCTTACCTCCTTCAGGGACTCTACTTACATGAATATTAGACCTTTTGACTATACCTCATATGTTTCTTATGCTTTCCTATGTCCATTTCTCTTCTCTCTTGTCTGTTATTCTCTCTTTGTACCTCAGTTTGGTGTTTTCTATTGACTTGCCTTTCAGTTAATCAATTCCCATTTTCTATCATGTCCAGTCTGCTATTAAGCTCATCCCAAGTGGTCTTAATTTCAGATATTGTATTATTTCTTCTATTGGGAATGCCCATTTGATTCCTTTTTCCAAATCTCAGTTGATATTCTCAATTTTTTCCTCTATTTTTTTCATCATTTCTTATATTTTGACCATCTTTTCCTCTGTCTCCTTAACCATATTAACTGTAGTTATTTTAAAGTCCCTGTCTGATAACTCTAATATCTGAGTCATCTCTGGATCCATTTCTATTACAGTCATGTGCCACATAACGATGTGTTTGTTAACAATGGACTGCATATATGATGGTGGTCCCCTAAGATTAGCACCATATAATGTAGGTGTGTAGTAGGCTAGACCATCTAGGTTTGTGTAAGTACACTCTATGATGTCTGCACAACAATGTAATTGCCTAATGACACATTTCTCAGAACATATCCCCTTGTTAAGCAATGCATGACTATCTGTGTTTTTCTTGGATTTCAGGTTTTTGGTCTTGTTTTCAGCACTGTGCCTTTAGTTTTTGATTTAATGCTGGATGTTATGGATGCAAAGTTGGAGGGGCTTTGGGTGAATGATGTTACACTCTTTCCTCCAGAGAGGGTTAAATTTTGTTCTAGCAGGTGATAGAGAACCAGCGGTCTCCTTGATCCTGTCCAGCCTTGGTTAATTCCAGTCTCTCAGTTTTATCCATACTATTAGGGTGTGATCTTTACTCCTAGATCACAGCCTTTCTGGGTGTACAACTGAAAGCTCTGGGTGTTTACCAAGTTCCTTCTACCTTGACCCAGCTTGAACTGCGACTTTTAACTCCTCAACTAATCAGCTCTTTAGGCTCCAAGCTGGTGTCTTCTCCTCGGTTTTTTGGTTTCTCACTCTCTGTGTGTGCAGCTGAGGAGCGGGCTAAACACTCGAGGGGGACTTTAGTGCAGGTACATTTGTCTCCTTCTCTGTGGTTCTCTCTTTAGAATGTTGCTCTTTGGATCTTAGCCATTCTGTCCCCTCCAAACTCTGACTTCTCACCAGCCCAATGGACTGCATTCTGCTTGAGTTCTGTTTCCTGGTACAGCAATTAAAAATGTCCTCAGGGGAGACACCAGGGTGAATGCGGAGCCCACAGCCTGGGCTTCCTTTCTCTCAAGGCTTGCAGCTCCTCCAGTCCTGTCGTATTGACTGCTCTCCAATGGCTTCATATCGTTCTTTTAGCTTTTACAATTGTCTTTGGTGGATGAGTTAATCCAGTGCAAGCTGTCTCATCATGGAGAGAACTGGAAGTCTGGTTATCTTCAATTTTAGACAGGGAAATTTAGACCTACATTGGTGAAGTGACTTCCTAAGATTGCACAAGTGCAGTTCAATGCCAGTGCTAGATCTAGAATGTGGGCCACCTATCTCCCATCAGGATAAAAGAACCAACAAGTTTCAGTCTACCTGTTATTTTTATTTTCAAAACACAAAAATTACATTAGAAAATATACCCCCTGGCTATAAGAGTCATATGTGTATATGCTTGGAAAATGAAGGAAAAAAATATGAGGAAGAAAAATAATCGCTTCTAATCCCACTATCCAGAGGTAGCCACTCTTGATGTTTTTCTGTGTTTCCTTCTCGTCTTTCTTTCTAAGCACATATTGCTAAACAAAATTTGTAGTTGATCTGTATATTGGCTATCATCTATTAAGCAACTAGAGATGCTTTCGTTCTGTTATCTCATTCAATTCTCACAGTAGTCCTAGGAGGTAGCTTATTATTATGAGCTTCATTTTACACCTGTGAAAACTGAGGCTCAAAGGAGTTAAGTAACTTGCTCAAAGTTACACAGCTGGGAAGTGATGGAGCTAGATTTGAACCCAGGTCTGTATATCTACCATTGAACATTAGTCATTTTAGTCTTCGCACTATTCTGTCTCTCAGAATGTAGTGCTTCAAAGACTTGCTACCGAGAATTTCATAACTTGTCCATAGGAATACCAAGAGTAGAGCTCAGGATGCTCATCACCTGCTCCCAGGGGCTGATGGGTATGTCAATACTTGTCTGTGCCTTGTCATCTCTTCTACTAGACTGAAAGCCCCATGAGGGCAGGAGGATTGTGTGGTTCACTGTACCCCAGGGCCTGGCACATAGTTGGGGGCTAGGGGATGGTTGAAGTTTTAAAAATTAAGAGAAAAAAACTCCTCAGATTTAGTATTTCAAGAATATTTTGGATTTTAAGAGACAGAAACCTGATATTTATCATCTTATTTAACTAAAAGATGGAAAGGAGGGGGTTCCATGGTTTATTCAACAGCTCAGCATCATCCAGGACCCAGGCTCTGTATGTCTTTCTGCTAAGTCCTCTTAAGTTATTGGCTTTTTGTCCTCATGTTGGTGCCTCATGGTCACAAGGTAGCTGCTTCAGGTCCAGGCACGAGGTCCACATTCAAGACAGATGGATGGGGCAAGGGAAGGCACAGTTAGCTTTCCTCTCATGTGTCTTCCTTTTATCAGAAAACAACAAGATCTTTCTCAGAAGCTCCCAGTAGATTTTCCCTACTTTCTTTGTGTCCAGAACTCTACCCTCTGTAGCTGAAAGGGAGGATAGGACAGTGAATGTTTGTCAAAAGAATAGAAAAAAATGGAATTATGATGGTTGGACCACCCCCACACCAAATCCAAACTGCCTCCTGTTTCTATGCAGGCCACGATCTAAGACACTTTTGCTTTTTGTTTTGTTTTTAATTTTGAAGAGTAAGGAAAAAAAAGACTATGTGAGAGAGACCATATGCAACCCGCAAATCCTAAAATATTTACTATCTGGCTCTTTACAGAAAGAGTTTTCAGACCCCTGACCTCAGTAATTGAGGATTTACCTCTGGAGCTGTCACATTACTGCCTTGACTAAAACTGAGGTTGATTAGCAAGCAGGAAAAAAAGGAAGATTTGCTATTGAGTGGCCAGTTAAAGGGCCTGCCATACAGTTTATCATTTTTTTTCTTTTTTAAAGATTGGCCCTGAGCTAACATCTGTTGCAATCTTTTTTTTTCTTCTTCTCCCCAAAGTGCCCCAGTACGTAGTTGTATATTCTAGCTGTATGTCATTCTAGTTCTACTATGTGGGATGCTGGCTCAGCCTGGCTTGATGAGTGATGCTAGGTCCGCGCCCAGGATCTGAACCTGTGAAACCCTGGGCCGCTGCAGCAGAGTGCGCAAACTTAACCACTCAGCCACAGAGCCAGCCCCTTATACATACAGTTTATCTTTGAACCAGGCCAAGCAGGTAAAAGTACCTTCCCAGGGTAAGTTGAAAAAGGTCCACCTACTGAAAAGTATTTCTTCCACTGGCCTGAGCGAGAGCTGGGTATCAGCACCAGGAAGTCCTGGTTAAAATGAAATGGAATGGGAGAATAATCAGTTTATTAGCCTACAATCAAAGACTCTGAGATTTATAGATCACCTTGGCTCACTCTCCTATTTTACGGATGAGGAAACTGAGGCTCAGAAAATAGACTTCATTTGCCCAAAATCGTACTCTTAGGTAACACTGGAATCAGAACTGTTACCGAGGACTTCTGATCTCTGTCTGGGGCTCTTCCTCTGCTGTCCCTTTTAGCAGCCCAGAAAAGATGGATTTCATTGATTTACCAGAGCTCCAGTGAGCATGGGGAAAGGGACATGGGACATTTGATGGAATGCAGTTGGGAAGAAAACCCTGGACCAGTGAGGAGAGGCTCTAAATGCCTGATGTGTGGGAGCCTGAACAGGAGTGGATGGGTTGTTTATCATCATTCGGGTCTCATGAATTCTCATTTCCGAGCTGAACAAATCGAATTTTCTCCCTGGCAGATGTCAGTAGATTCTTATGTTTCTGGTGGCGTCCTCACCAACAGATAGGAAGGCTGTGCTTGTGAAACATTTCCAGGTCCGTGACTGCTTAGAGCATCATATCCAGAAAGGAAAGCTTAGCAGTGTGGATTGAACAGAGTTGTACAGGTAAAATAGAAGTTCCTGCAGAAACTGGGCCTAGAAGATTCCTTGAGCACTTACCATATACAAGACTCTGTGGAAAGTCTGGTGATACGAGGAAGGAGAGACAGGGAGCCAAAATCACAATATGTTCAACATCAGGCAGGATGCTAGGCATAATCACAGGCACTATTTCCTTTCATCCTCTGGGAGGGACATATTATTTATCCCCATTTTACAGATAAAGAAATTGAGATTCA
The DNA here is from genome assembly GCF_037783145.1 of Equus przewalskii. NCBI lineage: Eukaryota > Metazoa > Chordata > Mammalia > Perissodactyla > Equidae > Equus > Equus przewalskii. Next base: position 30,210,371 of record NC_091859.1, read on the forward strand.
GCGGTTATATGACTTATTCAATATCATAGCAAGTAAGTTGCAGAGTTAAGACTTGAACTTAGAGCTGGCTGATTTTACAGCTGGCTCTATTTATACTCTATAAACTGTGTCTCCTGGGGTCCCTGCTCTCAAGGGATTTTCAATCTAGAAGGGAAGCTAAGGCACATGCATGAACATTAATAATATAAGGTCATATGTGATAAATTCCGTTAGAATGATGCAAGGTGTTCTACCTTACCATACCAAGTATGCTCCTGGACTCCAGCACAACCTCACTGGAAGCTTGTTAACAATGCAGGATCTCAGGCCCTGAAACATGCTCTGCATTTTGACAAGCCCCCCAGGTGATTAGAATGCATGCTAAGTTTGGGAGAGGCCACAAGGTTGAAGGTGACGACAGGGGGAAGTCCTCTTGGAGGAGGTGCCATGTGCGACGGACCTTAAAAGATCCGTGTGGTTCCTTTAAGTGGTGATGGTAAAGGGCTGGGAGGCAGAAAGCCACAAGGCAGGTTTTGAGCCTGGAGAGTTTTCCAGATTGGCTTGAGCAAAGAGGTTGAAGCATCATGGGAAACAGGGTTGAGAAGGGGAGTTTAGGCCTTATTGTTGAGAGACTTGAATTCCAAACAAGAGATTTGAAATTTGAAGGAGCTGGGCGGAAGAGTGACAAATCAAAGTGGCATTTTCAGGCGAATGTGGAGGGTGGATTAGAGCCAGGAGGGCACTTGAGGGGCTTCTACCTAGTCCAGGTTTGAGGTGATGAGGCTGTAGTCCAGGGTGGCGTTAGCAGGATGGAGAGAACTGGAGAGACTAGGGTGATAGGCTGGGTCCACACAGCAGGAACCCAGTGGGAGTCCTTGGGATTCCTGTTTCCCTTCTTGGGAAGCAGAACAAGTTAAATGTAACCCAGATGTACCCAAGTCCTCTACCCTTCAGGTCACCATTTCCTTAATATCTAGATCAAATGACTCTAGCCCCTATCCTATATCCTAGGTGGGAGTCCAGAGTCTTCCCTGTATCTCCAAGACTTATCAGTTCTGTGTGTGTGCATGTGTGTGTGTGTGGTAGATGTGTGGGAAGGGGGCTCTGTTTCTTCTGAGACAGTCCATACTGAGCCCTGTTCCCTCCACTCTTTGACACTTGCTAACTGCCACCCTCCTGTCCTGCCTGCCTCGCTAGGAACGTAGCCATCTTCCTTTACCCTCCCCAGCCCTTCACTTGTCGTGGCTGTTACTGACAGGGAAGGGAAGAGCTGAAATTCAATGACACAGAACAGGGATCACAGAGGGTCACAACTTAATATGACTCATCATTATCCTATTAAAATCTCATCACATTTCAGGGCTATATAAGCGAAAGTTAGGAATCTGTCTCTCCACTCAGTTCACTCAGCGTGTCAGTTTATTACCCAATTTGGGGTCTTATAACTTCATAAGACGGGGTTCCAGAGAAGAGGAAATGGAGTTAAACTGTTTCATATTCCCATCGCGTTGTGGACAAAAGCCCCTGACCAATAGCAGAAGGGCATTCAGACAGCTCCAAGAGCAAGGGCAGTGACTTAGAGTGGGAAGTCAGGGGTCAGAGTCCCACAGATGGCCATCCCATGATGGCCTTTAAAACTTGGATTGCCCTCAGGTGGTGTTTGCTGCAGTTTTAGTCCTGGCTGGGGACTGAGGTCTAAGGCTGCTGGCTGGCTGTCAAGGCTCGGTGCTCAGGTTACAATTTAAGACGACCCCGCAGACTCCTCCCCTTCCTCAGCCTTTCTGTCCCCTGAGTGTCTATCTGTCCTCTCCTCTTGTGAAGAACTAGGTAGTCCCTCCTGTGGCTTGGAGCACACTGACAGGGCCCCTCTGTGCCTTCCCCAGTCCTTCCATGGGCCCTGACGCCCTAAGGGGATGGGAGCTTGTCTGATGGGCTATGTCTCACCGGCACTTAACACAGTAGGTTCTGGTACACAGTAGGTGCTCAGTAAGTGTTCATTAAGTAAATGGATATTAGGAAAGCAAAATAGTGTAAAGCCTTGCCAGATTATGAGTATTTATAATTTGCTTTCAGTTTTTGGCACTCCGGGACCACTTAGTCATTCAAACACATTCTTCTTTCAGATGCTCCCTCCCCAAGAGGGTCTTTCAATTTGTTCAAATTTAATTAGAGTGTTTTTGAATCGATAATACATCCCTTGGGTGCAAAAATCAAAATGCTTTAAAAGGTACTCATTGAGAAGTCTTGATTCCACCCCATTCCCCACCTCAGCTCCCTGGTGGTAAGCATTTCTGTTTGTTAATTGTGTATTCTTCCAGTATTTTATTTCTTTATGCAAATAAAAAATTCAAATATATGTTCTTTTTTTTTGCCACTTTCTTGCACAAAAAAGTTGCACCCTGTATGCATTTTGCTGTGACTTGCTTTTTTCACTTAATAATAAACCCTGCAGTGTTCCTTATCAGTGAGAACAGAGAGAGCATCCTCATTCTTTTCTTGTCTTTAATTTTTTTCACAGTTGTGTGGTATTCCACTCTGAGCATGTATCATAATTTGGTTAACACTGGGCTGTTTGCAAGCTTTTGCTGCTACAGACAAGTTGGAACGAATAATCTTGTGTATGGTCATTTCCTGTGTGTCCAGGCGTAGCTGAAGGATCCGCTCCCAGACATGGGTCTGCTGGGTAAAGGGCATGTGGGATTTCAGTAGATTCTTCCAAATGACCTTCCATACGGGAAGGTACCATTCTGCACTCCCCCTGCAAGGCAGGAGGGCACCTGTTTCCCACAACTTCCCAGCAGAGTTGTGTGGTCGCGGTTTGGATTTTTGCCAATCTGATAAGTGAGAAATGGTCATTTAGTGTCGTTTTCATTTCCACTCATTGAGATTAATCATCTTTTCTCATTTCAGGAACATTTGTATTTTTTCCAGGAACTGTGTGTCCTGCGCTTTGGCTATTATTTCTCTTAGTTCTTGGTCTTTTTCCTCCTGGTTTTATTGGAGCTCTTTCTGCGGTGGGGAGGTGAGCCTGTGCTGTGATTGCAATTTTCCCAAGCATGTTTTTATCTTTGTATGTATGGTGTGGGTTTTTTCCCCCACACAGAAGCTTTGGAGTTTTTATGTAGTAAAATTTATCCATATTTCCTTTTATGGCTTTGGGGTTCGTATCGAAGTTAGAAAGGCCCTTTCCTGCCCCGAGGTTATGAAGGAATCGGCCCAGAGGAGGTGAAAGGAAGCAGGTGTGAGCCCCCCGCTGCCCCCTCCCGCCAGAGCAATGCTGCCAACACCGCAGTTCTCTTTGGGACTTAGCCCTGTTCCCACGGGGAGAAGGGTTTGCTGCCAGGGGTGGATGCCCACTGCCAGAGGCCTGGTCCGGGCCCCCTCCTCATCAGCTGGTGCCCTTTGCAGAGGCTGGGAAGAAGGTAGATAAGGGGAAATGAAATCTTTGGCAGCCCCATGTTCCCAACAGGCGAGGTCTGGCCAGGTGCAGCCAGGTTAGTATAATGAAAGGAAATAGAATTAAAACTTTGAAGTGCAACTCGAGACTCACGTAAATTTGAACCTTTCCTGGGATTTGAAGAGAAGTAATTAATTTAGAAACTTTCTCCCTCAATATTACACTCTGCCACCCTGGCTCCAGGTAGGAAATATTCTAGAATAGGTTCCCAAGTATTGTGAATTCATTCAGCATAGAGGCAGGAAAGAAATGATTAGGCTGATGACATGTCCCCTAAAATCTTCAGTTCGTTGCCATAGATTTGAAGAGAGAGGGTTTGGGTTCGGGGAGGTTTGGAGGTCAGCTAGCCTGGGTCCCTCTTCTGGCTCCACCATTAACTGTGTGACCTCAGACAGATCACTTCACTTCTCTGAGCCTCAGTTTCTTCCTCTGTCAAAGGGGATAATACTAATAATTAGACCTAACGTTGATTAAGCACTAAGTATACATCAAGCACCATGTTTGATATTTCATGTGCGTTAAATCATCCACTGTCTCGGGCAGCTGTGAAAATTAAATGCAGCAACGTAAAGAGCATTGCACAGTGCCTGACACACTATAAATTGTCAGTAAGTGTCCCCTGGTTGTATTGTTGTTTTATATGCTTACTGAAATCAGATGGGCAGGCTCAGCATTGAATTGCGGTATTATCTTATTCATTCATTTATTCCACAAATACTTCGTAAGCCCCTACCATGTGTGGGTGCTGAAGACACAATGGCAAGTGTGGTCTGTGCCCCACAGAGCTTACAAATGAGCATGGCAGTCGCGCTGGTCAGTAAGCAGCCACCATTCCCTGTGAGGAGGCCTTTGCTAGGGAGCAGCCCAGGTGGTGTGGGAACGCAGGGGAGGAGCGAATAACCCTGTCCCAGATGCTGGCCTTGCCAGACACAGCCCTGTGGGCAGGACGAGGGTCCAGGCGCCTGGCCCCTCCGGAGGAGTGACAACTATTATAGCAAGAGAGAACACTTAGAGAGCATGTATCTTGTGCCACGAGTGGTTCAATTAATCCTCACAGTATGTGCCTGGTGCTGTTATTACCCCTACTCGACAGATAAAGAAACTAAGGCACTAAAAGCTTGTTCAAGGTCACACAGCTAGCAAGCGGTGGAGCCAGGATTTGAGCCTGGAAATTTGGCCCCCGAGTTTACATTGAGAGATGGATCCAGAGAGGGAGCAGAGCTGCTGCCCACTGGGAGCTGGACTGAGATTCCCCGGGGTATGCCTGGAACCATAACTGCAAAGTGGCGGCAGAACAGAGCGGCCAGGAGGAGGCCAGGCACCGGGCAGCATCTTGCCGGGAGGTTTTTGAAGGAGGAGCTGCTCTCCAGTTTTGGTAGGATGAGCAGGGTGGGCATTGAGGGCGGGCCTGTGCTGTGAATGGCTCCAGGAATCTTGCTGGCCTGAAATTCCGCCTTACGGGCTGAATCTTGTTTGGCTTGAGGCGTTTCTGCCTGTTAAAACGAAAAGGCATTTGGCAGGACCCGTTCCTAAAGTCTCTATCAACTGTGGCTGTCCCCATGCACCTAAAATGTGCTCTCCTGTCCTCGTCGCCTAGGTGGCTCCTGCTCCTCCTTCAGATCCCTCAGCTGGGCTCCCGTCCCCGTTTGGTGCTGCCCTAGCATCCTGGACCTGCCTTCACAGCTCTTGCCCAGGACTTACATTTTATTTGCTGATAATTTGACTCTGAGCTCAGGCGAGCAGAGACCGTGTCTGTTTTTTCTCACCTTAGCCCCTGGCATAGGGCTGGAATATAGTAGACATTTAATAAATATTTGATGAACGAGTCAACGAGTAACCAGCACTTCGGGTGAATTAGAATCGAGAGCCATCAGATAGGAGGGTCAGGCCTGGGGGTGACACACACTCCCTTTGGGGGAAAGAGGCTGGGTGGTCAGACCCTGGGCACGAAGTCACTAGTGGTCTAGAAAGTGGCCTGCAGAGGTGAACGGCACCTGTGTGATGAGTGAGCCAGGGGGTCCCTGTTGGCTGCCGGGCAGACCAGTTCTCGTCTAAATACTATTAGTAGCCACCATATGCCAAGCACTGAGTGGGGTCCAGTCTCCAGTCACCAGCTGTATGACTTCATGCAAGTCATTCAGCTTCACCGAAGCTCGGTTTCCTTATTTATCAAATAGGGACGTAAAACTTCTTCATAGCACTATTGGCTCCAGCCGAATAGACCACTTGCATTTTCCCCTGGGCCCCAGGTTGCCATTCTCCACACCATTCCTCATGGAGCCCCCTCTCCCTCAGTGTCCTCCTCGCAAAGTCTGACCTGTCCCTGTAAAGGTGAGAGAGACAGGTTATAAGTCAGGATGAACTGTGTGATCTTTACTTGTTTTAAGTTAGGTGTGTGTGCCTGGGTGAACACTGAGAATAGACTGGAGGGAAATAGGATAAAAAGGTTAACAATAGTTCTCTCTGTTGTGAGGGGCTTGGATTTCTAGAGATTTCTATTTTCTCTATATTTTCCAAATTAATAATAATAAAAAAGAACATGTATTATTTTTGCAAACAGAAAACACTTATTTAAAAACCCTGATGGTCTCTTCAGGACCCAGCTCAAACGCCATCTCCTGTTTGGAGTTGTGATGTCCCCTGGTGTGTGTCTGCCTTGCAGGGTCCCTGTCGACACAGTTGTCTTTGCTCCTGTAAATCTTTCCAAGCACAGAGGTGGCCTTCCTTGCCTGCTTCCCACAGCCGATCCCAGCTGGACAGAATTGCCCCAAGGCCTCTTGACCAGCCGGAGCAGCCCAGGGCAGCCTCTGCCACGGAGCTTCTGCAGCTCATGTTCTGAGCTCTTATCCCTTGTTAAGTTCATTTCACTTAATCCTTCCACCCATCCTTTGAGGAAGGCAATATTACCACCCTCAGTTTAGAGACAAGAAACTGTCTTGAACTTGAAACAGGATTAGTAGATTGTCAAACAACCTCCCTCCAGCATCCTTGCTTCATTCCACCACACAATAAGGACGCATGCTCCGGCCACCTGCTTCTGGGAAGGTGGCGTGATCTCTTGGGTCCCTGTGTCTTTGTCTGTCCCCCGCCTTCTCCACCCTACCCCTCGACTTCGTCCCATCTTCCCTGCCATCTGGTGCCCATCTCTGGCCCATTCCAGGTCTCAGCTCCACTTACCACTTCTTCCAGGAAGGCTTCTCTGACTGGACCTGCTTCTTTATGCAGCCTGGGTTGGTGGGCTCTTCTTTGCCTAACTTATCACAGCCTTCATCACTTCTTACTGAACGTGGCCTCTCTCTCCACTGTTTGTCTTTCTCTTTCTCCTACCAGACTCAAGGGCAGGGGCTTAATTTCTTTATCCCCAGCATCTAGGGCATAAATAAGCTATTCAATGAATATTTGTTGAATTAATTAATACGATCCTTTCCATAGCCCTGTAAAATGACCTTTTTACAAATGGAGAAAATGAAGCTCAAAGGTTGAGTGGTTTGTCAGTCATGGCCAGTAAGTTTTGGAATTGCTTCTACAACATAGGTCTTTTGATATCTGGTCCAGCTTGGCTGAAATGCTAAAATTTAAAGAATCAGAAAATAAAACACCAAAAACCCTGCCAGTTCTAGGGAGAACGGAAATGTTAGTCATGTTCCAGCATAAGCTAGGCAGAGGTGTATTTAGGTTTGTATGTACTTTTCCTTGTTTAAAAAAAAAATTGATCATATTTTTTAATATAGCCTTTTTTTTCTTTTTGATTATTTGCTTAGTATAATTTCTAGAAGTTGGGTTATAGGGCCAAGAGACTGGACATTTTAGATGGCTCTCAAAATTATTGCCAACTTGCTTACCAAAAACATGATTAAAACTACCTTCAGAGAAGTATGAGACTGTCAGTTTTACCATTTACACACCAGCATTGGGGATTATCATTTTTTAAAATTTTTGTTACTCTCAGAGATATAAAGTCATGCCTCATTATTATTTTCCTTTTATTTCTTTGTGAACAATTGAGGTTGAGTATTGTTCTTTGTGTCTATTTACCTAGCTTTTTCTGAGACTCATGGGCTCATACTCCTTGTGTTATTTTTTTAAAAAAGATTGTCGAAGACATTTGTGAAAGGCAGACTCGACTGTTTAATTAAGTGCCAAGGAGAAGGCGCTGGTGGGAGGGAATGCAAAGATGACTGAAATACCATCCCGCCTTCTTAAGTAGGAGCTCTTACGTGGGATACTCAGGTCAGAGATGGACACGGATATGTACAGAAATGATAATCCCGGCAGCTACACTGTTCAACTGAGAGACAAGAAATGGGGTGTCGAGGAACAGAGTTAGGATCAATGATGCCTGACTCGGAGAGTATCAGGGAGGGCTTCAGAGAGGTGGTGGTGTCTATTGGAAGCTGGCAAGAATGCGAAACATTTAGAAGGAGCTCCAGGTTGACAAAGCAGCACGAATGGGTGTGGAGCCCATGATGTATTGGGACATTTTGTCCCTGAGAACATTTAGGGTCAGAACATCCATCAGTTGGGATGGTTTTGGTGGCAGAGAAGAGAATATCCGATGAGAAGAGGTTATATTAACTGAGAAAATTGTATTATCTCACAAAACAAAGCGGCAGCTATTTTTAGGGTTGGTTAGTCAGAAGCACAACATGACATCCAGAACCCCCAGCCTCTCCCCCTTTCCTCTCTGCCTCCCTCAGCATTGACTTGGTCCTCAGGCTGCCCTTCCCCCAGTCCAAAGTTTGCTGCCTCGCTCCAGTTATTGTGTCCTCTCAGCCATGTTCAAAAGCAGGACAGGCCAGGGTCATTCCCCCATTTTCCTTCCTTCCTTCCTCCCTCCCTCTCTCCTTCTCGCCTTCTATCTCTTTCTCTTTATTTATATAAAATAATAGACATTTGCTTTTTCATAGTTTTGGAGGCAGAAATTTGGAGTCAAGGCCCCCATTCCTTTTTATAGGGAAAAATATCTTTCCCAGAAGCATCCAGAGGGCTTCTGCTGAAGTCCGATGGGCCAGCACCAGGTCACATGCCCACCTAATGCATCAGTGGCTGGATGACATAAAATTACCTTGAGAGATTTAAGTTAATCAACGTTCACCTCCCTAGGAGTTGAGAGGGGTCAGCCTCCCTGACGCATGATCCCCTCTAAACCGGGATTCTGTTAATAAGGAAGCTGAGTATGTACAATTGAATAAGGAACAACAACAAACATCTTCAGTTTCCATAAGCAGACATTTTAACCAGAATTATATCAATATTGATAAACTTTCATCAAGAAAATATTTTCTCAACTTCATTAAGCTAATTTATTTTAAAATGTTTTTTGGTACAGCGTATTTCACTTTTTCCCACTTTCGCTTTGGTTTTACTTACATTATTTTAATAATTAATTAATAATTAATAGGTATAAATTATTTTCCATATAAATTTTACACCATAGGTTTCTTTCATTGACCATATTACATGTTCTTGTTAAATTTTGTTGATTATATGTGTAGGTTTTTAGATTATTACTTTTCTTTTGAGGCTATTATTTGTACCAGTCTTCCTAGGTCAAATTTTGTGGATCAAGAAATTTTATTTTATGTTGAGTATTTCTCTATCAATAGTCTTCATTAGGAATTGGATGAGACTAATTATATGTATTTCTCAGTCGATGATGAAATTGTGAGCAGTTCTTCTTAGGTACGCAAAGATTGGTCTGTTGTTCAGATTGCTGTATTGCAGATGTCAGCAAACTAGAACCCCGCAGGGCCCCCCCACCCCGGCCACATCTGGCCGGATGCCTGTTTTCATAGGGCTGTAGGCAAGAAAGGTATTTACAGATAAATATTTGTAATCTGTTTGATGATAGGAATTGTGAACTTTGAATCCCAAGAAAAACGTTACCCACTCCCCTCAAATAATTTCATTCTTCTCACTGATAGACCTATATTACAAAAATTGTACTCAGTTACTATCATCATATTTTGAACATTGTCTATAAAAGCTTTGTGGAAATTTGTTTTCTCTCCTGTTGTATAAATACTACATAATATTCTTGATTTTGCCCCTTGGCCCCCATACCCTAAAATATTCACTATCTGGCCCTTTATAGAAAAAGTTTGCCAACCCCTGCTCTATTGTATTGCTCACCTGATTCTTCTGAACTTAGACTCTGCTTACCCTACACCATCTGTTCCACTGAGGTTACAAGGAGCAAATGGTAGGTGAGGTCACCATGGTCTTAGGCTCAGAATCACCAAGTCAGCTTCAGTTGGGTAAACAGCAAGTCGGGGGAACACAGTTATATTGTCCAGTGATGAAGAGAGCTCTCACCCTGTAACCATATTGTGTCCAATAAAAATACAAATCGATGGGAGAGTTTTCTGTCAAAGTCAGCTTCCCCTCTTTCTCTTATTAAAGTATGATAAGTCTAATATGTTGGAAAAGCCAAAATATCATTGCTCTCGAAGCATCAATATTTGAGGTAAATATAGTCTTTTGAAACTTGGGAGAGCTGAGAGGCCTTTTACTTTTTCCTACTGAAGTTAGCTCCTTTTTCTTTAACAGATGAGGAAAAAGAAAATAACCGCGCGTCCAAGCCGCACTCCACTCCTGCCACGCTACAATGGTAAGTCCCGCTGCAGCGCTCTCCGGGGGGCGCTCCTGTACCTGGATCTTCCCGCCAACGGTACAGCATGGCACCCGGATGTTTTGAGATTGTCACGAAAACCTGATATCCATTAGGCCACATGCCATCAACTTTATTTGCAGGTATACGTAAAATATTCAACTTAGATCTAGCCTGGAGATTTGACTTTTCATGTTTATTTTATTTTGGGGGAGATTTTTTTTTTCCATCATCAAGACACTGGCAAGGACTGGATTCCACATGGATTTGATTAATTGATTTTAATAGAACCCATTCTTTCAATTAATAATGTTGCAGCAAATTATAGAACCCAGGTCTGTTCACTCCCACCAATGAACCCTTAATGAATTAATAATTAATGGCAACTACAGTACAATTATTTTAACATTAATAACATTAATAATAATAATTTGCTAGAGTGGCTTTCTCTTTAATATTTGGAATTCCTGGACGTGATGTAACATTTAATGATGTTAAGTGATTGCATTCATGTTTGATATTTACAGGTGAATTCTGCTCTAAGAGCTTTACTTAGAAATTATGTTGTAACTTTGAACACCAGAACTCTCTATGCCTGAGATTCACCCCTCAGAGGATCTTGTCCATTAAGGACTATTAGTCTCCCAGCAGTACAGCCCAACAAACCTGAAGAATTCAGGAATGAAGGGGAGGGAAAGAGAAGTGAGGCAGAGAAAGGAACTAAAGTCTCTTATGTGCCGGCCTCCATGCAAGGCACTTTGTACACGTGCCTCATTTCCTGCTCCCAGTTCTATGAAGTTAGTGTTGTTATGCCCATTTTACAGATGAGGAAAATAAAGCTTAGGCAGTTAAATCATTTGCCTGAATATGCAAACAGCCATGAAGTGGCAGAGGCAGGAACCTGGCTGGGTCTCTTTAAGTGCAAAGCCCAGGCTTTGGAAGAAAGGAAGAGAAAAATCAAGAAGGATGGAGAAGAGAGAACAGATCAGAAAAGGAAGCCGATGGGCTTTCTGGAGCAAATTATATTAGATTCTCTAGTCTAATCCACCCACAGGTGAGAGGAAAACAACATTGGGAGAAAGCATTCAGGGCCGTAACTCAATCTTCTTTAACAGCCAACTTGTTTTGCTATGAGGATAGCAAAGGTTGTTTTCAAGAGCTCCATTTCCAGCCTTTTGGCTTGTTTCCATCCGTTTGTCCCTATGTTCTTTTTCTCATTACATTTGCTGCTTTTTGCCTTATTTAAAATTCTGTTCTACTTCCTTGGCCAAATTTTCCCCTGCACGCTTCACCCCCAAATTATGGCCACAGAAATTCCCATAATGCCAGGACATCAAATGAGGCATCAACAGAAAGGACTGTGGGAGTGGGAGTTTCTAGAAAGCAAGGAGTCAACAGAAACGCTTGCTGTAATAACCTGTATATGTTGTACATTTCAGAATAGAAAATTTGAAAGAGACTAGAAAAAAATCACCTTGTTCATGTCTGTTTTTGTGATTCTCTGACATCTGCCTGGCAACAGGGAGGCTGTGCAGTGCAGTCTCTTAAGTCAGACTGCAGGGAATTAACTCCCAGCTCTGCTACTTTCCAGCTGTGTAACCTTGGGCAAGGTCCTTAACCTCTCTGTGCCTCAGTCTACTCATCTGTAAAATGGGGATGGCAATAATCTCTACCTCATAGGGGAGTCACGAAGAAGAAATGACTTAGTACGATAAAGAGCTTGAACAGCATATGGCCTAGCGTGGGTGCTGGGTAAATCTTAGCAGCTGTCGATCACTCAGCATCCCCTTCCTTCTAAGTCCCACAAGGACATTCTGGAATAAGGCTTCTCTCCTTCCTGATGTATGTGGTCAGTTCTCCTTCAGTACTGTGCCTAATTCTACACAAAATATCTGTTTTTCTAAATAAAGGGTCACATAGATCATTCCAGAAGTAATTTCATCCTCCTGTTCACCAAGTCAGGCAGTGGATTTTTAAAAATGATATATCTTCTTCCAAGGCTGAATCAGCTTTGAAAATTTATAAATTTTGGTCTTATTATTATCAAAAAGCCTCAAGTCATGCAAACATCAAATTGTCCTCCAATTCCCTTTATATTATATTTTTAAGATAGAATTTTAGTCATTGATCAATTCAAGAAATATTTACGAAGCACCGTGTATTTGCCACGCCCTGTTCTAGGCTCTGGGAATGCATTGGTGAATAAGATAGACCAAGGATAGGGCCTGATGAGGGGAAAAAATGGGTAATAATTTTTAAAATTAACATATTAATGATAAATAAACAAGTCATGTTTTGGATGGTGACAAGTGCCAGGCAGAGAATTAGAACTGGCTGATACGATAGCATCTCAGAGGATATTTTAGGTTGAACGGTGAGGGAAAGCTTCAGTGAGGAGGTGACATTTAAGTGGACATTTGTGTGACAGGAGGTCCTCACTGCCACCATGACAGTGTTGAAATCAGGGGCCGGGGAACGTTCTGGGCAGAGGGAACAGCTTCTACAGAAGACGTACTGTTGTGGGTCAGGCTCTTCCACAGGCCGACCCTGAGCAGAGATGTGCGTACGGGCGGCTTCTTCAGCAGTGCACCCCGTGTTGCCGACACCATGAGGGTGAGGGAGCAGGCAGAGGGGGTGTCGGGCTGCGAAGAGGCTGCTACGGAGGCTTCTGCGACCCTGCAGGGAGTTCTGAAGCTGGGACGGCCCTTCAGAGATGCCTGGAACTGAGGCAATGGATCAGGGCCTTGATGCCCCCACCTTGCCCATCATTGGATAGGCTGCCCCCAGGGAGGCGGTGTGACTTTGGGTGAGGTAGTTCCCTTCCCGTTCTGCTGAGGACAACTCCCCGGGAAGGATTCTGCCTCAACAACCAAGCTCCCAACAGTGGGGAAGGATGCCCCAGTCCTGAAGGGTAACCTGGGCACTCACTGCAGCATCCGCTACTCTCTCCAGGATGAGAGTAGGCTGAGCTTGTTCAAGGAACTATAGAAGGCAACCTGTGTGATTGGAGCATAGTGAGCGAGGAGGACAGCAGTACAGATGAGGTGGGAGAGGGAGGTGGGGGAGAGTGTCTGTAAACATCAGGGAAGAAAAAGCAGGACGTTTCTCTATACTTAAATAGGAATAGAATCATGCTTGAAACTGTGGTGGACAACATGTGGGCTCCAGATAAAGTCCCACATGAGTAAATTTGTTTAGAATATAGTTTCAGTATAGAAAATTGTCTCAAAAGGAACTGGATGCACCCTCCATTTGGGGAAAATGATGTAATTTATACCATGTCCCCTTTTTGCTCTGGCTGCCAGGGAGTTCAGAGCTAAATCTGATGCTTATATACTTTTCAATTTCTTTCCTTTGTCTCATTTTCTTCTTTTTCTTTTATCTTTTTAGAAAAAGGCAAGATAGAAATAAATTTGATAAATATACCTTTAATTTTAATTTTATTTACACAAGTAATACATTTCCTTATTAAAAAATGAAAAATTACAGATAAGGCTAAAGTCCATTCTTCATGTAGTCCCTTGCCTCCCCCTCCAGAACAACCTTGTTCCCAGTGAGAAATATTCATGTGTGTGTACATACATATGTGTATATCTATGTGTACTGTCCCTTGCCTCCGTGTTTACATGCTTACGTACTGATAGACATTTCTGAACGGTGATTTTTTTTTAGTATTTTCTCCCTTATAAAAAGAATATAGACCTATCACACTAAAAATACTGTTCTACAACCTGTTACGTATTGATCCTTGCTTTCTTTCCCAGTAGAACGTCCTGAAGCTATACTCATCTTAGTCCATAAAGAACAACTTCACTTTAACTGCTATGCAGTATTCCATGTAAGACAACAGTGGGATTGATTTCGCCATTGCCCTCTTGACAGACTGTCAGGTTGTGTCCAGATCTCGTCTTTGCCATTACAAACAATGCCCCAAAGAACATCTTCTTATGTCCCCTTGCACACCTGCTGGAGTGTTTCTCCTGAATGGATATTGAGACATGGAAGTGCTGGGTACCCAGATAATGTTAATAGGATTGCAAAGTTACCCCCTCAAATGGCTTTACCATTTTATATCTTCACCCACAGTACAAAATGCTGCTTCTGAAAACAGGAACCCAACTCCACCACATGGCATCTCATTCTTTGAGGCGTTTCTATCCTTCATGTTGGCCCCTCTCTCCAGTGGCAGAGTGCAGCCCCTCAGGACCTGAGGCAGGCAGGCCCAGGAAGGGACATGGCCTGACCATCAAGGCAGCAGCCACCGGCCCAATAGTGCCGAGGTTTTCTGGGACACCTGGCTTGTTTCTGGAGTTGGGTTAGGAGCTATTTGCTTCTCCCCCTTCTCCCTCCGTGCCACGAGTCCCCTCTCTACAGCCCTCGAGACCATCCCTGCTGTAGGGACAAATAATACAGCAGCCAAGCAGCCTACAATAAGCGGGGCTACGTGATCTGGAGGCAGCTCCCAGCAGAAAACAGGCAAATATTGTCAAACGCCTTCTGCCAAACACTTTCCAGGATCCTCCGTCGTAAGATTAGTAACTGTCACCGGCAGGGGATGCGGAGCGCTGCACGAGTCCTGGCTGCACAATGACCTCCGTTCACGCGGAGGAGTTCGGAATGGGAGTGGCCTGTGCCACCGTCGTGGGCTACTCGCCGCCAGCACGTGTGCCCCTCCACGCCCCGCCCTCTCCCACACCTCCCTTGTCGCCTCTGTCACTTCGAGTTGCCGTGTGCAGTCATGGTGGAGGAGTTCTCCCTTTCTGCAGTTTACAGGGGAAGCGAGACCCTCCCGTAAGGGACGAGGATAGAAGTCCAAATTGTCGCTTTCTTGGGGGGCGTTTTCCTTTCTTTTGAAGAAATAAAAATGAGGCCTTAGGTGACTGATGGGCTTGCAATATTCCAAATTCATATGAAACAAAATAAATTTAATGTTTCTTTTTAAAATGTTCTTGGAAGCCAGAGGTAGAAAATTGAGCTGGGTACTCTTCCAAAGATTCACGTTGCAGGTTTAGACCGGGTCATGGCTCCTAGACCAGACCCATTGAGGGTAACCAATGCCTGACTTTTTGCACTCATTTCTGACTTCATTCTTTATTCGATGGTGGCATAATATTACTTACTTGCGTGATACGAAAGGGAAGCTGAGCATTTTTAGCTCTGAATGTAACCAGAAGTGCTAGATAATACCAACAGGTGCGACTGTGTCCTGGTAGCAGCTCTCAGCTGCAGATGGAGGAAGGTGAATTAACAGGACAACATGAAGGGTGTGGATGTCTCAGAGAATGAGTCGCTGTGTTGTGGAGCCAGGTTCCTACTTAAAAAAAAAAGTTTTTTATGCTATAGTGAAGGTGTAAAATGGTAAAGCCATTTGAGTGGGCCATTTTGCAATCCCATTAACATTTTAATATATGCATCCAGCAATTCCACTTCCTGATAGCAACATGAGAAACACCCCCGCAGGTGTGCGAGGGGGCACATATGAAGATGTTCTTTGCGGCCCTATTTATAACGTAGAGACAGGGGATAGATGGGAAGGGAAGATTGAGGGGGATGAGTCATGGTAGAGAAGATGCCAAAGTCACCTCAGCTGCCATTCAGGGCCACGAGAGCTCTGGGCTGCCAACCCCTAGCCTAGATCCCAACAATAGTGTGGAACTTGTAACGCTGTGCTATTACATACTGCCTAGTTTCTGTCCAAAAGAAGAAAAAAGGCCTTGATTGGCCAAAAACTGAGCAGAGGGATTCCAGAACCTGGCTTATCCCAGGCCCTTCTGGAAGACCGCCTCAGTAGCCTTCAGGACAAACACAGGCTGTGGACTGGATTACTCCAGGTTCTGGTCAGATTCAGTCATTCCAATGGCAGAAATAAATCCCTCATTTGGTCCGTTGCTCAGCATCGGCCAAACCTACAGGTTGAGCAGACATGAGCGGCGTGTCAGGCTGGTACCGGGGGATGTCACCGGCCGAGCTCATTTGATCCTCGTGAAAAACCTGTAGACCAGGCAGGGCTATTACCCCTGTTTGAAGAGGAGGAAACCAAGGCAGGTGACTAAATCCCACAGGGGGTCACAGTCTCACTCCCCCCAATTGGGGGACATGCCGGATCCTAAGAAGACCCTTAGCAAAGGGGAGGTGGGGCCAGCAGAGTTCCTGGGAGAAACACAGGAGATGCACCTGAACACGGGTTTCTGGTTGGTTTGTCCCCAGTAGCAAATCGTGGAGTGGACTTAATCGTTGTTGTTTAATAAAACGGATTGGTTATTTGTTTGTGTGTTTTGGCCTTTTGTAGAATCAGCCTCAGGCCTAACTAGAGCTCACATGAGCCAAATGCCACCATTTTTGTACTTATTTTGTACTTATTTATCGTCTGGTGGGGATCTCCCCTTGGTTCCCATCTTCCTTCTGAGAAACTGTCCGCTTCTCAAAGGCAATGGCGAGGATCATGTCTCCTTGTTCATGCTGTGTTTTACAGTGCCTGGCACATAGTAGGACTCAATGAATATATGCTGACTCCCTGACTGATGAACGTCAGTCCCTTGCACACAGCGAGAGCTTTAGAAGCATCAATCTGAGTTCAGACTCCAAGCCGGGCTTTTCCCAGCCGAGTGACAGTGGGCGGGTCACTTTGCTTCCCTCGCCCTCCTTTTCTGCCTCCATGTCATGGGGATAATGTTACCTGTCTTGTGGGGGTAGTGACAGCCAATATGAACATCCCTGGCACAGAGTAGGCACTTAAAAATATAAATCAGATATGTTAATATTAACTAGGCTTTTCCTTTAACCACCCAGGTCTTAAGATTTTTAAAAGAGTCTTTTGATCTGTGCAAAGTCTGCCTTCCTTCCTTCCCACGTTCTCTCCTTTCTCCTCTTCCTTCTGCAGTGTTACTTACTGTGTTTGTGGCACAGTGCTAGGAACTATGCTAACATAAATGGGAATTTTTGCTCCCTGCCTTCAAAGGACTTTCAGTCTAAGATATAAAACATTACCTGAATATTCCACAATAATATAGAAAAATACTCCTAGTTACCCTTTATTGAGTGATCTGCATATGCCAGCTAGAGGGCTGAGGGTTGTGCATGGATTCTTATGTAGCCCTCACAGCAACCTTGGGAGATGGTATTGGGTCTTTTTTCCTTCATCACAGATGAAGGAAGTGAGCATCCAAGAGTTCAAGTGACATACCTGAGACTGGTGTTTCTAAGTGGTGGAAGCAGGATTCAAACTCGGTGCCCCCCGACTGTAAAACCAGTGCTGTCTCTCACTGACGGCTGTTAGAGCCGTAAGAAGGTATGAAGAGCTACAGAAATCCCCAGGAAGAGGCAATGGCCTTAGGAGCAGGGGATGTGTCTCCTCTATCAAAATATTCTCCTCTGGACATAACTCAGTACTGCTGTGTAGACCCTTGTAGCGCTCCACCTGTTATCAAATGAATGAATAAGCGAATTTGCCGAGGAAGAGGCGATTAAGAAGTGATTAGCAGATGGGGCTGGGTGAGAATTAAACATAGTTTTGTGGAAGAGAGAGATTTGAGCTGAGCTTTGAAGGGTGAGCACAGCAGAGAGGATCACCTCCCGTGCTAGGAAGGCCATGGAACATGCGTGGGGGATGGAATGTGGCAGGATGTGTTTGGGGAACAGTCAACAGTCCAGTTGGCTGGAAAAGACTGTACATGTAGGAGGTGGGGCGAGAGAAGCCTGGAGAAGCAGTCAGGGTCGGAGAGTGGGGGCCATGGCTGCCACGGTAAGGGGTTTGGACTTCTATGAAGAGGCAAAGGGAGCCATTGATGGGTTTAGACTACTATCTGGCTCTGACTGCTTAGCAAGGTTTTTTTTTTTCCCCCACATATTTTACAGTCTCAGATCTCTCTTACAACCTCAGTAATAAGTTATGATGTTTAGCAAATTAAAAAAAAAATCCTGTTGTCTTTTCTTTTGGTAAAATAGAAGAAAAAAGTTTCTGTCCCAGACATGTCTGTAAGGACTTGAGAAGTGGGGACTCAACTGAAAGCCCATGTGTACATATAGGGAAATGGAGGTTGACAATGAGAACAGAAGGAAAAATTATGCCGGGGCTGAGCCATTTGCTCTTCATTGTAAAGCGTTAATACAAAGCTTCCACAGTATGCCCTAGGATGCTGCCTGCCGAAACCATATGAGGAGGTCTTTTTAAAATGTATATTGTGGATAATGACTCATGTTGGCTAGTAGACTGGGTTCATTATCTCTCCATAATAGGATAGGCTCAATTCAAATAGGATTGAGTTGTTAAATAGAAGAGCAGAAAATGGAAGAAGTGGGGAATGTTTTTGTGATCATTAAAAAAATCCAGGTATAATGGAGTATTGTTCACCATGTCAGGCTAATGATGGCCTCTAAAAGTGAGGAGGAAAAGGGAAAATTTCATCAGATATGAAGAGAAATAATTAAGTGCCTTTCCTTCTGCCGTGTCTTAGTCAGGGAAGCGGACATTCCAATTAGCAACTTCAGTACCAGCACGGACCCTCTGGATTTTGTAAGGGGGTCTGTGGAAAGGTGTCGTGATGCTATTCCTGTAGAAACTCATCAAGCATCAAAGTTGCCCTTAACGCCAATTACAGCTGTTCCCTCATAGAGCTTATTAAAATGCTTCATAGTCATAAGCCACCTAGATACCTTGAGGCCAAGAAGCTCCAGTAAGAGGAACAAAACGTGGGCAGAGTGCAGTTATTTAGAAGGCGTTTGACAGGTAACTGCTTAATTAGCTCAGCCTGTGTGGACGGTGACTTACACATCCAATTCCGTTTGTTGCTGCCAGGGCATCGTTTAATGAGATGTATTTTAACCTTGATCTTGTATTTTAATTTTGATCTCTTGGCCAGATTTAGTGAGCAAACAAGCCATACAAACAACAACTGGAAACCGAGGTGCAAGGGGCCTTATGTAAAGTAACTAGAGAATGAGGAGCCAGGAGTTTACCTGGGAGGCCGTGCACTTTAACACCACAAGACAACGGAGTGGTACTCAGAGAACTGAAAAAATAAAGACTCAGAGGCAGGAGGACCTGAGTGTTTCCAAGATGCTGTAGGAATAATAATAATGTCATCAATAACAACAGTAACTAACATTAATTTAAAGCTTAGTGTGTGTTCTATTTGCCAACAATGGATTGAGTATAAAAGAATAATTTTTTTTAAAACCCAGGTTTCATAGGTTTCATCTTAGACTATTGAGGTCCATTAGGCAATTTCCTTAAAAAGCTTTGACTTAACTCTTTAGACTCTCAGAGCATGAGAACTTAACCACTTGGCCACAGGGTGGGCCCTGAAACTTGGGTTTTTAAAAAAATTATCCTTTTATACTCAATCCATTGCTGGCAAATAGAACATACTAAGCTTTAAACTAATGTTAGTTACTGTTGTTATTGATGACATTATTAATATTCCTACAGCATCCCAGAAACGCTCAGGTCCTCCTGCCTCTGAGTCCTTATTTTTTCAGTTCTCTGAGTACCACTCCATTGCCTTCTGAAAATAACTCTTTCCTAGTAACTCTTCAACGCCAGGGCTTGCTAAACTCTTATGTATGGTGGAATATTTTCCAGCCTAATGCAAACACAAATGAAATTTGGAAGCAGTGTTTCCCCCATAACTTGCCTCTCCTCCATTTCTTAATCAGGAGGAATGGAGCCCCCATTCGTCCATTCAGCCCGGTTGGGAATCTGAGAGAGCGGGCCTTGGTTGCTTCCACCCTCCTCACCTCTGGCATCATGAGACCCACATTCTCCATGTTATCTCTGCCCATGTGGCCACTCCTTCAATTCACACCCCATCATTTCTTGCCTGAACACTTGTAGTAGCCCCTGATCTCATTTGTTCATTCATTCATTCAACAGATACTAATTAGTCAGCCACCATGTGCCAGGCTTCACTAGTCCACCTTGTCCACCCACCATAGAGGTGCCAGAGGGACCTTTCCAAAGAATAAATTTGATCATGCTACTCTCATGCTTAAAAAAGACAACTTGCTCCCTGTCACTTCAAACGATTACACACTTTTTGTAAGATAATTCTGAATGGTTTGGAATGTATGATTGTTGAATGTGTCCATGGATTTTTCTGTCCAGAATTAATTTTAGGAAATCATTAGCAAAGATAAGGAAAAATGGATATTTTCTCCCTGCCCACAACTTGTCGTGCACGAAGTTCCAGCTCCCCAAATTGTTCATGTGTTTGCATTAGACTAGACAATGTTCCACTGTACAATAGTCTAAAGAGCAGACATCAAAGCTTTTTAAGGAAACTGCCTAATTGAGCTCTCAATAGTCTAAGATGAAACCTATGAAACTTGGGTTTTTTAAAGATTTTATTTTTCCTTTTTCTCCCCAAGGCCCTGCAGTACATAGTTGTGTATCTTTAGTTGTGGGTCCTTCTAGTTGTGGCATGTGGGATGCCGCCTCAGCATGGCTTGATGAGCAGTGCCAGGTCCACGCCCAGGATCCGAACCAGCGAAACCCTGGGCTGCTAAAGCAGAGCATGCGAACTTAACCACTCGGCCACAGCGTGGGCCCTGAAACTTGGGTTTTTAAAAAAATTATCCTTTTATACTCAATCCATTGCTGGCAAATAGAACATACTAAGCTTTAAACTAATGTTAGTTACTGTTGTTATTGATGACATTATTAATATTCCTACAGCATCCCAGAAACGCTCAGGTCCTCCTGCCTCTGAGTCCTTATTTTTTCAGTTCTCTGAGTACCACTCCATTGCCTTCTGAAAATAACTCTTTCCTAGTAACTCTTCAACGCCAGGGCTTGCTAAACTCTTATGCCAGTCCACATTCTGTCGTGGCATTTAAAGATTCTGCACACCTCCCGCCAATGGTCTTTCCTTTTGGATGCTCCTTTGCAAGCCTCCTACTCCACTCAGACCAGTGTGTCTATCATCCAAAGCACATGCCATGTTGGCCTCTTGTCTTTGCTCTTCTTGTCTAGAATCTCTTCCATCGACTGTGGCACAATACCACAGGGGTTCTGAGTCCATTTACTTGCCGCATGAGCGTGGACAAGTGAGCTGCACTCTCTGAGCCTCAGCTCCCTCCTCTAAAATCTGGGTATAAAACTTGCCTCACATGGTTGTTGTAAGGATGGGAGGAGGTCATGGATGGGCACCCAGTGCCTGGCACCCAGTAAGAGCTCAGCAGATGCTGATTGTTACAAATTTCCAATTGTTACAAATTTCCAATCCCAATTCATCCATGAAATCTTATTTCTTGCATCTACTGCTTGCATCTTACTACTTACATCTATTCTTGTCTACACACTAATTTCTCTGTTTTCCCACCTCCCACTGCACCTGTGGTCAGGAGTGTTTGTAGTACTTAAATATTCTTATTCCTGTGCATTATTCTTCACAAATAAACTGCAAAGTGAAATAGGGCATAGATCGTGTCTTACATCAACACCAGGGCCTTCAGGAGCCAGACAAGCAGCAGAAAATAGATTGGGTGTAAGAAAAAGAAGGAGGAGTGAGGACTCTGGCCAACTCGAGGCACATGTAACTCTGGCCAATTGTTGTCATGCGGGAATATGGGCCCAGTGTTGCCAGACCTCGGCCTTTTCAAAAGAAGCCAGAAGTCCAAATTCTTAGGTAAAATGTCCTGAATTTTAAGAGTTGGGCCAACAGTGTTCAGGCCAAACAAAGCATGTGTGTGAGACCCCGCTTTGTCTTATTCAGATGGCTCCTGAAGTTTGTATGTAAGCTGGTTATTTGGACCTCTGAACCCACTTTTCTAGAGAAACAATACTGTGAATGGCATTTAGGAGTCCAGGCTAAGCTAGAAGGCTGATTCCTACTCACACCAGACCTGGAGCTTAGGACAGTCCTAGAAACCCGATCTCTATGTGAAACTATTTTCCCAAAGGTAAACACATTTAGAGTTCTGAGTTATGATGTTGGGGACACATATACGAGGAGGTGAGCCTTTCAGGACAGGGCCTTTGTTTTGTTCACTGCTGTTTCCTTAATGTCTAGAACACTGCCTGGCACTCAATAATAATTTGTTGAATTAGAGATTACCTGTGTCTTTATCCATCTGTCCACCATTAATCTGTTCTCTGTATACAAACAAAGACCCTCTTGCTCACCATGGCATCCCCAGCACCTGGTACGTGATAAGAGATCAATAAATGTTTGTTGAATGAATATATGAATCTATCCATCAAACACTTATTGAGCACCTGCGGTGTGACACGGAATATGCTGGACTTCAAGGATGCAGAAGTGAATCAGACACCATCCCAGCCTCAAGGAATTAGGTTGCCTAGAAAAGATTGCATAAACTAATTCCTGGAACACTTCTAAAAATTGTCAGGAGTTACTCAGTGTTCCCCTTCCCAGAAGAGGGGGGTGTGGATGCGATGACCTGGGACCATTCAGCACTACACTTATTCGTTTATCTGAGCGTCCCTGGGGTTGTATTCATCTGTGGGGTTTGGATGGAAAGTGGTTGAACTGATTTTCTTTCAACCACGTGTCAGAATGAGCCAAATGAGCACTGCCCTTTCAAGTGGGCACCTCGGGAGGCCGTGTCCTCATTCCACTTCAGTTACGACAGCCCTGGACCACTTGTTTGGCAAGTGCCCTCAGAGAAAGTTAGAAGCCACTTAAGGACATTTATTTCATTGCGTTAGCATCATGTCTTATTTTTGAGCCCCACACCCCAAATGTTTGGGAGAAAAGAGTTATTCCAGTCACTTTATGCCTGAAACTTGGTTCCAAAGGACTTTGGGTTGTTTCCTAAAATCCACTTCATGATCCAAGGAGAAATATTTTCTGTTGTGAGTTTATTGAACAGTGTGTGCTCCAGGCTCTGAAGGCAGCAGGCCCCAAAGTCCCCAAATTGTCCTGTCCCTCCGCAGTTTCGTTGGAGGAAATGTTTAACCCTCCAACGTGTCTGTGACAGAGGAGGGAGGATTCTTTTGGATGCCTGCATTCTGGTGTTTGGGTTAAAGAGGAAAAAAAGATAAACGGTATCTAGTTCACTATTATATCCCCAATAACTAGTACAAATTCTGGACATGTAGACGCCCAAAAATGTTTTATGGAGAGGAAAAACGAACGATGATGAGGTCCAACATCTACTCAGTGCTTACCATGTGCCAGGCACTGTGCTGGTGCGTGTCACACATTACATGTGATCGTCACAACAACCTTATGGGGTCGTTACAGTCATGGCCTCCAAAAGGAAACTGAGGCCCGAGGTTAAGTTACTTGCCCAAGGTCACCAAGCCAGCAAGTGACGAGGCTAGGATTTGAACCCAGGTGGAAGGTCTCTACCCTGAACCCCTAACCTATACTCATCGAGAAGGTAATGGGTATCGAATCACATAATCCTAGTCGAAGGTGATCCTAAAAAACTAAGTGGTTCAGCTGCCTGCTGTGGTCATGAAACCTCCCTCAGTCAGCAGATTAGTGGCTGTCCAGCTGTCCAGCCTCTCCTTGACCGTCCTACTACACTGCTCTTGTTAGCCAAGATTTTGACACCTATTAGAAATCGCTACACAAGTAAGCATGTGGTTGAAACTTGGCGGAGTGGGGCACCTGCGTGCTCCTGTATTGTTTTTGGAGTTTTGGGGAACCTGATCCATCCCGAATGTGGCCAGGCCACTGACGGCACAGGGGAGGGACTGGGAATTGGGACTGGAAAAGTGACCTGAAGTCATACCCAAGGGGCCAGGAGTCTGATCCTACTAACCTACTATCTTCGTGCATGACCCTAGGCAGATTGCTGTGTCTTCCTCTGCCTTGGTTTCCCCATCTGTAGGAAAAGAGTTATTTCTAAGGTCTGTCCAGGTCTGGAGGAGGACTAGAAAGAACAGACCCTTCTTGCTTGGGGTTTGCTCATTGGGCATTTGTCTCTGCAGGCTGGAGGAGAATTATGAGATTGCAGAAGGGGTCTGCATCCCTCGCAGCGCCCTTTACATGCATTACCTGGATTTCTGCGAGAAGAACGACACCCAGCCTGTGAATGCTGCCAGCTTTGGAAAGGTGAGTCCAGCCTCACCAGGCTTGCTGCTTTCCTTCACCCACTTTGAAGTAATTTGTGTACAGTTCTTAATCATGTTTTGAAACATCATGATTGGTTTTCTTCAGTAACCAAAGTAAACACTTTGGGTTTCTTCGCTGTAAAAATTTCAAACAATTGTTAACAACTAACACCAAAACAAAGTAATATCAAAGTATTAAAAATTTCAAAGAATTCAGACACATTGTAAAATAAATGTGAATGTCTAATTTGAATTTCCTCAGTACTTAATTGTCAGACAGTAACTTCTCTGGGAGGCAAATGTGGAACCCACAAGTGTGTTATATGTATGTCAGTGAGCCTGGGACAGGCAAACTGCTTGGCTTCGTAACGTGAAAGGCTGGGGGAACCTGGGAAACAGCCTTGTCTTATCAGCTTGGAGGTCTAGAGTCCTCTGCTGGGAGTGGTACTATCTGTAATATCACTGCAGCCTGACTGTTCTCTGTCTGTCTTATGATAAAAAGATATTCCACGTTTATGGCTATGTCTACAAAAAATCGCTGTCACTCATCATTCCTATTTAACAGGCCAAGGAAGGTTGTTGGAGCACTCCTTAGAACTGACCGTTTACTGATAGATAAAAATCTAGATTTTTACACCTCCAAAATACTCAATTTAATTTGAGTCAATATATCTAAACTCTTTCTCCTTTTGGTAGCTTCTTTTTCCTATGTATAATTTTTACTGCGTCTGCTAATGACAAATAGGCAGGCTTGTTCTGCCCCGCTGTTCCTCACCACTTTTCTAAGTGCAGGCATAACAAGGACTGAAATGGCAGAAGGAGGTCAGTGTACAAGTTTCAGGAATTCCCTTTGCAGATCCCCAACAGATAAATCATTAGCAGGAAAGAAAACAAACAAAAGAGCAGTGTCAGGCCTCAGCCAACCCCCCTGGAGAGTCCAAAACTGAGTGGCTGAGAATTGGCTCCCCTCAATAAATGGGAAGATGCTCTGTGCTGACTTAGGAAAGAGAAAATGTTTATGTGTTGCATTAATGCTGTTTCTCCAAAGTGAAAAGAATTTTTTAAAAAGTCGATGGAGAAGCCACCTTTGCTGTTTGGTTCATCCAGTTCTTCAGTCCATCGGTATCGGCTGACAGGCTGGGTGGCAGGCACTGTGGCAGGCGGCAGAGAACCAGAAGGGAATCTGGTATGGGTCCTGCTGTGCAGGGGCTCGCAGTCTAGGGAGGGGTCAGCCCCTCGGCTGGTGGGAGAAGGAAGAGCATGCCAGGAATGTGTGCGATACTGGAGCTTTTTCATGTGTCTGTGGTCCTGGAACGTTCGCTTGCATCCACATGCTCCCTACCGGTGGCTGCAATGGAGAGTCCAGATAAGGCCTCTTAGATGGAGCGACAGGTTGAGTTAACCAAAAGACCAAAACTCCTCTCTCTCCTGGAGTTACCACTTAACATCTCTGACCCTCAACCCTCTCAGCTGTGAAATGGGACTTAACCCCTACCTTTTGCAGGGGGATGTTGCAAGATTCAAGTGAGAGGATGCTGGTGGATGCTGTAAGGTACTGTTCAGTCAGTCATCTAATAGCTCAGATATTTAGTAAAACCTACCATGTGCCATTACAATTGTTGTTATGAATTCTCCATAAGATGTTTGTGCACAGATACAAATAGCCGTTTGTTAGTTTAGATTCTGGAAAAGAAACCAAAAACCTTCACCATTTCTAGAAACTCCAGTTTTCCTGTTGAAGGACTTTCCATTCCTTTTTTCTCAAATACTTTTGTAAGCCTGTTGTCTGATCAGGGTTTCCTTGACCTTATGATCTAGGTAAAACTGACTTAACTCTGCCCCTCTTCCCAGTACCCCAGTTCCATTCCCACTTTAAATCTCAGGTCTGCCCCCAAGATTTCAGTAAATCCCAGGGCGCTTGCCTTCTCAGGGTCACGTTGACCTGGGACCCTTCCTTCTGCATATACCACCTCTCTCTACACCTGTGCTATTCAGTATGGTAGCCACTAGCCACACGTGGTTGTTTAAAAGTTAAACAAAATTAAAAATTCAGTCCCTCAGTCACGCTAGCCACATTTCAGATGCTCAATGGCCACATGTAATTAGCAGCTACCGTATTGGACAGTGCAGCTAGAACATTCCCATTATACAGAAAGTTCTATTGGGCAACCCTGTTCTGAATCATCGTGAGCCAGGGATGAAACTCAAGGTCCTCTTTGTTTTGCACAAGACAGCCCACAGAAAGCATTTGTGATCCTAGTTCCTGAAGTTTGTAGGAGGGGTTAACATCCCAAACAGTGTCCTATGGAACAGATGTCCCCACCTCAAAATGCTCTTCCACCTCCGCACGACACTGGCTCACTGGCCCTCCACCTGCTGGTTCCCCACAACTAGTCCCAGCCCTTTCCGCTCCGCTGCTGCCTCCTCTTTCCTCCGCCACCACCTCCTTCTGCTCCCCCTCACTCCTTTCTCCCCCTCCTTCTTGGAACAATCTCCACCGAATTTCCTCTGTTCTCCAGTCCTTGATTCCTGCTGACGTCTATGCCCACAGGTCTCAGTTATCCCAAATGACTTTTCAAAATATTTTTCCAAATAGTAAGTTTCCTCTCTAGGCAGAATTACAGTACCAGCTGCTTCCAAGATAGTCATTAAAAAAAAAGCATCCAAACTCTGTCTTATCTTCAGTCCAAAAGCAAGGAAATACTCTAAGAGTGTTAAAAGCACAAATGCAAAAGCTCTTTGTAGCTGCCTTGCCATCATTTTCAGAGGCACTGGAAATTGGGGCTGTCCTCCCAGCCACAGAGGACAGAAGGTGCCTACTGAAGGTTTCCACACTGAGCTTGTTGAATTGAAATCCCAGACACATTTGCCCTTCCTGAGGGCTCCCAGCATGCTGCAGCTGCCACCTCCTTGAGAGAAAGGGACTAGTTGTTCCACAAAACCTTGGGGTGTAATCGCGGACAGTCTTCCTTTGAGAGATCTTTCCGAACTTCGGATTCATCTATGAACTTTTAACTCAGCGCAGGCGAGGTTCAAGATTTCAGCGTAGTTTTTAAAGGAAAATCAGGTCGGTGGTAGTCTCCCCACCCAGTTTGCAAGCGGGCTGAAGTGAAACAAGCTCAGTGGCGAAGCTCTCCCACTGTGTTGCCTGGCTGGGATACTGTTCTTGATAAAGAAGGTGGCAGCAATTGCTTTGCTGCAAGTAAGATCTGAAATAGAAATCCTCTTTCCAATACTGTAGCCAAGTTTCATAAGCATTGGCTTCCAGTAAGGTTGTATTGACTTTGGGTCCCGGAATTAATTTAGGAGCTGCAGAGAATGCCGAGGCTTCTAGCTGAGCTGGTCTTGTGCCTGTGTTTGCTGTTGGCTTGGGTAATGAAAGGTCACCCAACTTGGAGTTACTTAACTTTTCTGAGTTCCCATTTTCTTACCATTAGACAGAAATGATCTCTCATCAAATTACTCTAGGGACAAAATGGGACAGTGCTTATGAGAGTAGTTTTAAAAACTGTATTCTACCAATGGAAGAAATCACCATTATCTAAAATTGGCCCCACTCTATCCTATCTCCTCTATTTCCTTACCATGCTTTATTTTTCTTTATAGCGTTTGCCACTGTCTGAACTATCATATGTATATGATATAACTAATATATTATAAATTTAAATATAAATACAAATATATTTATATATAACAAATATATAAATACATATTTACAGATAACTATATAATACATATAACTATCATATATCTGTATATGTATATATGATACAGCTAATCTATATTTTAGTTGCCCGTGTTTTGTCTGCCACCTTCTCTAGAACGGAAGCTCATGAGGACTGTTTGTTCACTGTGCAACCCCAGCTCCCACAGTAGTGCCTGGCACATAATAGGCCCTCAGACAGTTGTTGAAGATTGAATGATTTATATTATTACTCCTTGCCAGGGACCATAGCAATCATTTGACCTGTGTGAATTCGTTTCACCGGTACAGTAACCACTGTACGGAAGTGGCATCGTGCCCATTTTCCACTAGCCCGTTTGCGGAGTAGGGATGCCCTTGTGGAGGTACCAATGGAAACTGGCTGTATTTTCACTTACTTTGAAAAGTTGCCTTCAAAGTCCTCTGTCCAGCCTTCCCGGCCTGGCCTCTGGACACCACCGCAGGGAATTCCCGCAGCATCTGACCGTGTTCAGCCAGCACATCAGTCTTGATTGGATAGTGAAAACTCATTCTCAGCTGTGATAAAGCCCAGTTTGGTCCACCCCACATGGGAGCCAGAGCCTCTCTCTCCCTGTGGCTCAGAATTTGCTCTGTGAAAGAGGAGCGGGGCCGGCTCTTTCTTGCTCTTCCTGTGGCTCCTCCAGGGTTGGGGGAGGGAGACAGTAGAGGAAGGCAGTTAGAAGAAAGGCAGCAAGAGTCATTTTGATCAGCTGGTACCCTTTGAGGGCTCGTCCTAACTGTTGGTGCCCTCTGGTACGATTCTCATCCACACGCTGGAGGAAGCGGTCCAGTTGTGGGTTTTGGGGGAGCCCCTATGGGTCTCTGTCCACACTGGCTGAAGGGACGTGCTCTCCAGCCAACCTCCTACCACCCACCCATAGGTTGCTCTTGCTCCTCCGCCAAGGATTCACCCTGTGGCTCTCTTCTTGTGTTGGAGGGTCTCAACCAGCTCACCACACACCTCGTGTTATGCCCTGATTCTTAGAGATGCCCAGATGAGCCCCCACAAGTATAACTGGTGTTTGGAACGGGCTGAACTCGATGACAATAAACAGAAAATAGCTTGCTCTGTTCTTGTCATTTCTTCAAACGTGCTGTGGCCAAATTCCCTTCCCTAGTCCCTGATGGTTTCGTGGCAGGTTCAGTGGCTTTTTGGTGACTGATTATAAGAACAAGCCTCTTTTCAATAACGTAGACTCTCGTTTAGACATTCGAGTCCAGTCCAGAGCTCGGGTTGAACCTGCAGTCTCCCCAGCTCGGGTCCACCACGCGCGGCCTGGACCTGCAGTGGGGAAGGGGAGAGTGTGTCTGACCTTCTGCTCTTCCCTGACCTTTCCCTCCTGCTGCTGGCGCCTCCAGGCTTGTCAGCTTGAGGAAAACTACTTCCAAGATGATAACCCTAGTTCTCTAGCAAAAGCAGTAAAATAAATGTTTACAGAAAACAAAACCATCAATTGAAACAAATACGAGGTAATGGGGATCAGAATAGGCCTACACATGACATCATACCCAGCTAAATCGTCCAAGATTATTAATAGACAGTCTTTTAAACAGATGGTAGAAGTGTCTAGCTATGTCTGATCATGAATGCAGCATTCAAAGATTTCTCATAAAATTAATAAAAGTCAGGGGCCAACCACGTGGCCGAGTGGTTAAGTTCGCATGCTCCACTTCGGTGGCCCAGGGTTTCAGCAGTTCACATCCTGGGCACAGACATGGTACCGCTCGTCAGGCCACACTGAGGCAGCATCCCACATAGCACAACCAGAATGACCTACATCTAGGATATACAACTATGTACTGGGGGGCTTTGGGGAGAAGAAGGGAAAAAAAAAGAAGATTGGCAACAGATATTAGCTCAGGTGCCAATCTTAAAAAAAATAAAAAAATAAAAGTCACAAACACCCAGGACTCTCTATGTACCTGGCACTGGTCTAAGCACTTTACATATACCAGCCTTGTCTAATCCTCCAAACAACTCTGTGAGGTAGTAACTGTTATTATCCCCATTTCATAGATGAGTAAACTGAGTCCCAGAGAACTTAGGTAATTTCCCCAAGGCCACACAGCCAGTAAGTGGTAGATTCAGGATGTGAACCTGGGAAGTTTGGCTCCAGAGTCCATGCACTTAACTGTCTCATTTATGCAAAGCAATTTATTTCAGGGGTAGAATGGGTATGTGTGGAGGATAAAACAGTTGTCCTTTTGACTTTGGTGTAGTCATTTGCAACCTCTTAGATGACAGGAATTTGGGAGTGAAGTCTCGGCCTCTCTTTCCCTCAGGGGTCGAGCGTGCTGGTCATTGCAGTTGAGAAATGCCCCCTCTCATCTTCCCCCCGGGGTGTCCCGGGACTGTGAACTCCGCCCCTGCCTCAGTATTTCTCATTCTGCTTCCTCCCTCAACACTTGGGTTCACTCATTTATTCAATATTCCTTTATCTCGTTCTGCTGTGGACCCAGCCCTATGCTGGCAGATGGACTACAGAGTGAAGAAGACAGACTGCCCTCGAGGGGAGGGAGCTGCAAAAGGGGTATGCGCACATGAACAACTGCGAAACAAGATGGCAGATGTGCCTCCTGGCTGGAACACCCAAGACTGGGGGGACACAGAGGAGGAAACTGCTGTCTCCTTAGCGGTAGGGCTGAGGGCAGCCTGAGAACCAGGTCAATCTTGGAAAATGCCCAGGTCCCCAGGACAGTAGTCCCTACTTATCCGTAGTTTCACTTTCCACAGTTTCAGTTACCCATGGTCAACTGCTGTCCAAAAATATTAAATGGAAAATTCCAGAAATAATTCATAAGTTTTAAATTGTACTCCATTCTGAGTAGTGTGATGAAATATTACACCGTCCTGCTCCCAGAACGGGAATTATCCATTTGTGCCGTGTAGCCATGCTGTATACACTTCCTGCCCCTTAGTTACTTAGTAGCCTTGTCCGTCATCCGATCAACTGTCATGGATCACAGTGCTTGTGTTCAAGTAACTCTTATTTTACTTAATAATGGCCCCAAAGCACAAGAGTAGTGATGCTGACAATTCAGATATGCCAAAGAGAAGTTATTGCCGTTAATCTCTTACTGTGCCTAGTTTATAAATGAAACTTTATCATAGGTATGTCTGTATAGGAGAAAAGATAGTATATATAGGGTTCGGTACTATCCGTGGTTTCAGCATCCAGTGGGGCGTCTTAACCCCCCTGGATAAGGGGAGACTACTGTATTATTTTCTCCCAACTCGCAACCTTGCGCGATCCATGGAAGCTGAGGTGAGTGTTTTAATTTCACCAGATACTTCTTCCTCCTGCCTTCCACTGGCTTTTTGGAAACTCTAGAACAAAAACTACCTGCACAAAGATGGAGCATCATGTGCTTAGCAACAAGCTAAGTCTTTTCAGGAAGGAAAACTGGGCCTCAGATTTCTGAGCAAAGAGAACATCTCTAACTTACATATGGATTGCTGTCCAAGCATTTGTAACCTGCATGCCAGCAGAGGTTTAAAGGTCAAAGAATGTCTTCTTCAACAAACCTTTATTGAGGGCCCACCATGTGCTGTAGGCCAGGAGTTTCCCGTAATGCCAGGTTCTGAGCCCTGAACTTCAGGCTCTATCACCGTTACTCTCTGTTGACCGTAACAGGTCCCTTTCCCTCTCCGAACCTCAGTCCCTCCATCTAGCAAATAAGGAAGCTAGTCTACAAACATGAGGATCTTTACCATATTAGCTGGGAATACTTTTCAACCAGAAATCGCAATGACAGTAAAGCTGACTCTGTGCCAGATACCGGGCCGAGCCCTCTGCACCTGTTATCTCATTTAATCCTTGCACAGTCCTGTGAACCAAATGCCATTTTTGTTCCCATTTAAAGGTGATATATGATTCCACGGCCATTGGAACCTTCTCTATGAAGTAAATCCTGGGTGGAAATCAGAAGGTGTATCAGTTAGGAATTATGTTGGGGCTGTGGGTAAAAGATGCCCTTCTCCATCCCCAAACAGTGGCTAAAATAAATTAGTGGTTTTACTTTTCTTCACATAAAATAAGTCTAAAAGAAGATGACCCAGCGCTGGTATGACAGATTCTATAAGAGTATCAGGGACCCAGGCTCCTTCTCTCCCTATGCTCTGCCATCCCTAGCAGATAGCTTCCAGTTTCTAGGTAACCTCATGGTCCAAAGTGGCTGCTAGACAACAAAGGCTATATTCCAGGCAAGAAGTAGAAAGAAGAGAGTAAGGAGAGAAAGGTCGAAACTCCAGCCGCGCGTCAGCTCTCTTTAGGAGCTTTCTCAGAGCCCTCCCCAGTGATTTCCCCTACATCTCACTGGCTGCCCTTGGCTGTCAGGCAGACAGGAAAATGTATTCCATTCCACTTCCATTGTTTACTGGAAAAAAAAAAATCACAAAGGGAAAGGGGTAGGCGACTAGCCATTTCATCCACATCAGGGCATTTCAGACACCCATGATCCTTTTTTTAAAATTGGGATATAATTGACATATAATGTATTAGTTTTAGATGTACAATGTAGTGATTTGATATTTGTATATATTGCAAAATGATCACCACAATAAATCTAGTTGACATCCATCACCACAGTTATAATTTTTTTTCTTGTGACAAGAACTTTTAAGATCTACTCTCTTAGCAACTTTCAAATATACAACGCAGAATTAACTACAGTCACCATGCTGTACATTACAACCCCAGGACTCAGTTATCTTATAACTGGAAGTTGGTACCTTTTGACCCCGTTTGCTCATTTCACCCTCATGTATCCTTTTATGTCTCACAACTATGAAATGGAACCCAGGATCCCGAGAGTGCAGACTATAGTCTCATAATAGGAGCCCCCAGGAAGTGACATAGGTGATGCAATGTGATCATTGAAGATCGTGTGAAGATAATGTGAGTTATGGCTGGCAATTTGTTGAACTTGTCAGGAAGAGGCAGATTCAGGGACAGGCGCTAGGCAGCGATGATGTAGTGTAATTTGAATACCCATTTAGTCTCACAAATACCCCTCCCCCAAACGCTTGCTGATGTCTCAGATTCCTCAATGCCTTTCGCTGAAATCTGTGAAAATGCAACTAGAACAGGGCAGGATAATTCATTAGTACTTATCAGTTACTAACACCTCAATATAAGTTTAATCCATTAAGGGAGCTTCGACATCTGCCGGTGTGACCCCCTCGTTTTCCAGATGAGGAAATTAAGAGTCAGGGGGATTGACTGGTTTTTCCAAGGCTACACATTTAGTGGCAGGGCTGGATCTGAGGAGGGGTGGGAGAGAGCCCTGGGTGCCATGTGGGGCGGGGACACCAGTAAGAGAGAGGGAGACTGGAGAAAGGGAAGCTGGGGTGTCACATTTACTTGTGTGAATTGAATTTATTTCCTCCCTTTTCCCCATGAGGATTTGAAGAAGTTGGCAGTTTGAGCTGTGGATGGCTCTTCCTGAATATTTGACTCCTTCCTCCCCACCAGCCATGCTTAAGCAATGCAAAAGATGCCAAGTGTGTTCTGGGGACCTGTGTGTCTGGCAGCCACATTTACCTGGAACAGAGATAAGGCTAAAGATTCTTCTTGTTTGACATGACTTTCCTCTTCCTTAAGAGTCCTTACACTGCCCTGACACAGAGTCTCTTGCACACCCGTGGAGGGGCAGAGAGGGAGAAAAATGTGCTCTTGAGGCAGCGTTAGGATCCTACAAGAAGTGGTCTTTTTCCCGTTTTCAAAGGGAAAAAATTAAGTACACAGATAGAGTTTCCTTCTACTTTAAATTCTTGCATGTGTTTTTCATAACCTTTAGTGTCTGCTGTGGCGTGTCCACGTCAGAATGTCTGATTTCACACCGGATTCCGTGTTTGACTTCCGGTGTCTTGAGTGTGGTGCAGTGTAAAAGCTCAGAAATCAGATTGTTTGGGTTTCAGTCCCGTCTCCACCATTTCCCAGCTGTGTGAGCTCAGGCGATTTCTTAATAGCTCTGAGCCTCAGTTTCTTCATCTGTAAAATGGGAAAATGATAGCAACCACCTGGAGAATTGTTAAGACAATGACTGTCAAAAGGACTTCCCTAGCATGGTGTCTGGTAAATATAAACACTCGGTGCGTGTTAGCTGTAATTAGGATTTCGGTTTACCCTAGCAACGTTTCATGGCTTTAATACATCATGTTTTTAATATATCATCACTAGTATATCAACGCTTCAACCCTTCTAGCTGTTCTTCCTTCTGAACAATTTTGAGAACAATTGTTCTAAAAATTTCCTACATCGCACCCGTGCTGCCGTCGCCACCCTCACCCTCTCTTATTATCATCTTCAGAATTATTCCATTTTTGACTTAACCTGTATCTTATGTAACTCACCTTGTTCTAGCTAAATGGGTGTGTGATGACTGTCTTTTCACGTACTCACACACGTGACACATCATCCAGTCAGCCTAAGGACAATCTGGGCTCACGTATGGATTTTTGGACTTCTTGGAATTTTCATCCATGGTACCCCTCAAGGGCAAGAGATTAACTCTTGCCTTTCTAGCCCTAGGGATTTTCACAGAATCCTTCATCAATCCATGCACGTGATGTGAAACTCCATTTCTGTCTCATTACACTCGATATGAATTTCTTGAAAAATTCTTGAAATTTCTCTTGGGGAATTTCCTGTGGAACCTGCAACATTCTATCCTTGCAACCCCCAGTGCCTGGTACCCAGTAGTTGCTACAAAAAATAATTGTTGAGAGTTACATCAGCGTAATAAATTTACTCTGGCAAACGCCCATTTCAAGATGGTAGCGTTGAGGTAGGGTGTTTAAAAATCCTTATTAATACCATTAGGCTTGATTGTTTTTTCTTCTCTGTGAAAGGGGCTAGGTCTATTGTCAACAAAGAAGGTGAATGCCCAATTTCCATTCAGACTTAAAGTTGTGACAATTAGAATCCTTTTAATCAACCTCTTTCCTAATTATTTCTCTCCCTTGTTCAAAAAATTGTTGTTGGTTTTTTAAGAGAAGGCACAAGACTTCTATAATACATGCTTATAAAAGAGCAACTTGTCATTGTACTGAATTTCTAATTCTTGCTGTTTGAAAAACCCCCTTCTTTGCCCACACTCAAATGACTTCTCAAAGACCCACAGCTCTTATTGTTAAACTGTTTTAAGCATACTTGACTCTTTATATACACATGAGTTTGTCTCCTTCAGAGTGTAGGAGGATATGTATTTATTCCATTACATTGGAACTTCTTGTTGGTGGCAAATCTTTGCCTACTTAGGGTGGATTGAATTTTTGGAAACAGCCAAAAGCGTTTTTTCAGAGCCGTCCCTGATGACTAAGTTTGGAGATCAAGCTGGATCAAGACCATATGATTTGGGGTCAAAAATCAAACAAATCTGTGGCCAACTTGGTGCCTAGTGGTTAAGTTCACGTGCTTGGGTTTCGCAGGTTCCGATCCTGGGTGCAGACCTACACACGGCTCATCAAGCCATGCTGTGGCAGCCTCCCACATAGAAAATAGAAGACTGGCCCGGATGTTAGCTCAGTGACGATCTTCCTCAAGCACAAAGAGGAAGATTGGCAACAGATGTTAGCCCAGGGCCAATCTTCCTCACACACACACACACATGAAATCTGTAGAGTACTGAGCCTGAGTGGCTTTCCTGTGTGGCTCTGAGGGTGTCTCTTGAGGCAACGGCTAGAGAGGACGTTGAGGGTTTCACGCACAGTTAGTGGACCCTCTGCTGGCTTCTGTGGGTGATCAGCCAGAGTGAGGAAAAGGAGAGACAGTAGAATGGGATTCCTGCTGCTTCCACTGTGAGTCTGAGCAGCCTTGAATCGCCGTAGATCCCAGTTTCTCATCTGTGAAATGGGAATCATCACACTCTCCTCCAGGGTTGTTTTTAGGATAAAATATAATGCCGAGTGTAAAACACCGCATCTAGCGCATGGTGCCCAGTGATGCTCAGTGGGTGTCGGTTCCTCCTCTCACTCTTTGCCGTTCTTGTCTTAAAGGAGGACAGTGGTTTGAATATGCCATTTTCAGGAACATTTGTCTAGAACTCACTCATGTTTCTGAACAACTGCACCCACAAAATTATGTCAGGAAGCCTGCATGCTGAGTTCCCTTCCACCTGGAGCGACGTGTGGTTGTATGGGGAGAAGAAAGGACGGACAGGGGAGATGAATAACGTGACCACCACCACCTAAAAAAGAATTCCAGCAGCTCCAGAGACAGCAGCTCTCCAGAGCCCCTCCGCTTCCCACCCCCAGCCCGGGAGCCCCCAGCCCTGTCCACCCAGGCTGAAAGAGCGAAGGGTGGGATCCGCGAGTAATTAAAGGGAATTTGGAAGGCTGGGGTGTTGCGGAATGTTAGATCAGTAGCTAGAACAGCGTGTGGTGTTCTTTAGGCAGGCTTCATTGAATCCACACAAAAAGAGAAAGAGGGGCTGCCTGCCGTCTGCTCATTTATCAAACAGCGAAGCTCCACTTTCACAGCTCCACAAAAGTGTTTGCCTGTTTGCTGAGTCTTGCTCCAGAAATTAAAAGCTGCACGGCCTAAGCGGGGCTGAACCTACCCTACATTTGGAGACTCAGACGAAATTGCGCCAGGCTTTCAGATTCAGGGACCAGCTGGTTGTTTGGTGAAAGGAGAGGAGAATAATTTGTAAATTTGCAGCCCATAAGAAACACTTAAAAGGAAAAGAAAGCAACGAAAGCAAACCCCCTTCCCACAGGTTTTTGTTGCGACTGGAAGGAGGAGGTGCTGTCTGCAACGGCCCTTTCTTTGCTGGGAGTGGGAAAAGTCTTGACCTCCGTTCAGCAGATTGTGATGCGGCCCGCTGCGCCTCCGCCCATCCCCCAACCCCACCCCTTAACATTAAAACTTCCTTTCCCCTTAGTTCTTTATTTGAAACTACCTCTCTTTTAGGGGGAGGAGGAGAGGATTTGGCCATCAAATATGTTTAGATAAAAAGTATCTTCACCAACAGAACTAAATATTCTAACCGCACAAATCTCTTGCTTGGGAGACCGTAATAACCACAAAGCCTGAAAACTGGGTTGGATGAGGATCCTCTGGAAATCCATCAAAGCATGAAAGATGGAGTGCTAACTCTGTCCATGAAGAGGCTGTGCTAGAAAAGAATGAAGACTAGCGGAAGACGTGATAAGGGAGGCAGAGGGAGGTGTTAGCGCATGTGGATCCCCTCCCTGGCAGCTGGTTGCTCTTCTCCAGACCAGCCAAAGGAGGCCCACTGAGCTGGAGCTCCTGCTCTCCTCCTGGCTGGCGCAGTGTTTGCTCCCTGACTCCTCTGACCCTGTGGCAAGCCTGTGGGATAAGCTGAGTGTTATTATCCCCATTTTATAGACGAAGAAAGCTGATGCTCAAATGAAAGAAAGAAAGCAAAAGGTCTTTTTTGGCTCTTCAGATTAGCAGATGTTTTAAAAAGTGATAATACCTTTCTACACTTCATGAAAAGCAACTTGACAGTATTATGTTTTAAGAACCTTGAGGGGCCGGCCCAGTGGCACAGCAGTTAAGTGCGCACATTCTGCTTTGGCAGCCAGGGGTTCTCCGGTTCGAATCCCAGGTGTGGACATGGCACCGCTTGGCAAGCCATGCTGTGGCAGGCATCCCACATATAAAGTAGGCAAAGATGGGCACGGATGTTAGCTCAGGGCCAGTCTTCCTCAGCAAAAAAGAGGAGGATTTGTGGCAGATGTTAGCTCAAGGCTAATCTTCCTCCAAAAAAAAAAAAAAGAACCTTGAAATGTTTCTCCCCTTTGATCAAGTAGCTCCACACTTGAGAAACTATTAGGAGGGGGGAGAAAACCCAAACAAAATATCAGCAGTAAAAATAAAAATCATTATGCAAAAGGTGTTGTTCATAGCATTATTTATATTAACACAACATTGGAAACAACTTCAGTGGCCAACAAAAGAGGAACGATTCATTCATTCTTTCCTTCATTTATTGAATCAATGAGTTAATGTACTGAGCTATAGTACCTCCTGCCTGGACTACCACAGTGGCCTTCCGACTGGTCTCCCTGCTTCCACCCTCCCCCCTGCACTCAGTTCTCCACACAGAAGCCAGAGTGAGCCTTTTGAAAGATAAGTCAGATCTTGTCCCCCTCTTCCCCGCTGAAAGCCCTCTGAAGTCTTCCCATCTCATTCAGAGTAAAAGCAAAAGGCCTATACAAAGGCCTATAAGGCCCTACATGAACCGTGCTCCATCCACCCCTCCCGGCCTCCCGACCTCGTCTTCCACTGCTCTCCCGAGCACTTGCTCTGCTGCAGCCACGTTGGCCTCCTTACTCTTCCTGACACACGTCAGACAAGCTCCCACTCCAGGGCCTTTGCACTGGCTGTTCTCTCTGTGCACAACTTTTCCCCCAGATACCCACCCCAATCAAATGCCACATTATCACTGAGTCCTTATCACCCTAAATTAAATAACACCCTATCTCCACATTCCCCATTCTCCTCACCCTGCTTTCTTCGTTCCTCTCTGTAGCATTGATCTGATATGAGATATATTGACTTTTTTGTTTATTTTTGGTCTTCTCCCTCTAGAATGTAAGCTTCCTAAACAAAGGCTGTTTCTGATTTGCTCAGGGTCATATCCCTAAGTGCCTAGCAAAAGGTATGGCATATAATAGGAGCTCAATAAATTTTTGTTGTTGAATGAATCTGCTATGTACCATCAGGTAACCTATTATTGAGGCTGCAGCTTGTCAAACTGAAGAAGAGTAGTAGAAAATGAGGCTGGAGATCCGGATCATGTAGAGTCTCGTAGGCCTAGGCAAGGACTCTGTAGACTTGCGTGGAGCGCTGACTAGATGTGAAGAATCTGTGGACAACGTAACCATGGTCACTTAGACCAAAGTGGCCCAAGGAAGATTCTGGGAGGAAATAAGGTACAAGCTAAGATTTGATGGATGAGTAGACATCAGGCAGACAAAGGCCGTGGGGAGAGGGTTCCAGAAAATGAGAATGCCTATAGGAAAGGCCAGAGTAAGAGAGAACATAGTGTGTTCATGAAACTCGAGAGAAGTTCCGTATGGCTGGAACTTGGGCCTTGGGAGAGGAGGAGGGGGAGAGGTGAGTTGGAATGAAGGCAGGACTTGGTGGGTTGGGACTTTGTCTAGAGGCTTCGTGGAGACGTGGTTGTGGTGGGGCATGACTGGACACAGGGGCGATGAAGAGAGCATTGCGGCAATCCAGGCGTGAGATCGTGACTGTGGGACTGGTGGAGGTAGGAAGATGTGGGTAGAATCAGGATATGTTCTAGATGGAGGAAGGTTGGAACTTGGTCGCAGATTGGAAGTGGCAGGTGCAATCATGGTTTGGAGAAGGAAGAGCTCTCATCTGGTCAGGGAATCAGGAAAGGCTTCATGGAGGAGTGGCATGCATGCTGGCTGGGTAGGGTTTGAGGCCACAAGTGGTGAGGAGGCAGAGCGAGTTTCAGGTAGAAGGTGCAGAGGCGTGGAGCCCAGAAGCCAGGAAGCATTCAGAGAATTCACCAACACCAAGCAGTCTGATTTGGATGGAGCTCAGGCTCACGTAAGAAAATTTTGAGAGAAAGGGTGGAAGCAAAGCATGGAGTTGCACAGTGATGTCTGAGCTCCAGGCCAAGGAGCCTCTGCTGGGTCAGCTGGGCATGGGGAATTGTCAGAGGGTGCTGAGTAGACAGGTAATAATCTGGATTATTCCCTTGGTACATCCACCTGGGGACCACAATGATCTGAACAGAATCACTTTTACTTACGTAGTATTTTTATTAAGCAGGAGAAGTGTTTAATTTCCAGATTTCCACTTTACTGGATGCAGATAGATTTAATCTAAGATGAGACACTGGGCTGCCTGCTGATGTCAAGCTGTTTCCTACTTTCCCTAATACATATCGGGGCAGGGCTCCCAGATCCTGTTCATAGTAGAGGCCACCAGAACGTTTCCAAGATGGTCAAAGCGAGGGGAATTGAAAGGAAATCTTCATTGAAGAGTAGATGGGAACAAGAAATCATTTCATTCCTCAAACACACCTAATGTGTGTAAATGCAAGAATATGACATAAAAGAAGGAAAATTGCTGTTAAAAGAAGGAATGAGGGGCTTTGGGGCACTTTCATTCATCCAGAAGCAATAATAATGTTGTGGTCAATAATGAGCGCCGAGTCAGACTGGG
Organism: Equus przewalskii; assembly: GCF_037783145.1. Lineage (NCBI taxonomy): Eukaryota > Metazoa > Chordata > Mammalia > Perissodactyla > Equidae > Equus > Equus przewalskii. Next base: position 30,250,337 of record NC_091859.1, read on the forward strand.
TACATTCAAATCCCAGGTCCGCTTCCCGTGAGCTGTGTGGCTTTGTGCAGGTTACTTAGCTTCTCCAAGCCTCAGTTTACTCTTCTGTACAGAGGGAATAGCAATGGAACCTGGCTTGTTGTAATGATGAACTGAGTTCATACAAGTACAGGGGTTGGCACAGTGCCTGAGCCAGGACTTGACCCCACAGCCCGTGTGCTTAACCACTGTACAGAACTGCTTCCTGACGCGCTAGGAAAACAGAGCCGGGGGCATCTAAGTCTTCACGGGAAGGGTCATGGGGCAGTGGAGAAAAGAGAAAGAGAGAGGAGTTGCTCAGGGGTGAGTGGGGGCAGCGTGGGTTTGGCCTTCCAGACGGAGGGACCGGCATGTGCCTGGAGCTTGGGGAGCACGTAGGGGAGAGGCGGGATTTGAGGCTGGGGCATTGGGCTGGGGTAGATCACAGAGAGCCTCATGGACCAGACTGGGGCGGCTGGATTTTAATCCAGTGTAGGTAACGAGAAGGCAGCCAGTGTTTTCAACAAGGAAATGAAATGATCATATTTGGATTTTAGAAAGATCCTGCTGGTGGGGCAGCAAGACTGGAGGCAGGGCAGCCAGTTAGGAGGATGTGTCTGTGGTCCAGGCGAGAGATCTGGGGGGCTAGGGCAGTGGCAGCGGGGTAGAGCAAAGTGGCTGGCTTCAGTGGCTGTCTTGGGCAGAATCAACAGGACATGGGTTGTAGTATCAGGAAGAGAGTGGAGTCTCTCCTGCTTCTGTCTTGGGTGACTCAGTGGAGGGGATGCTGGTCACAAAGATGGTAAAACTGCAGGCATTGATCCACACATTATTCAAAAAGAATAAGTAAAACCCATCAGCTACGGAGGAATCATAGGTTACATGACTGGTGAATTCACAGGCCCCGTTCCACGGCTTGATAACTCCTTAAGATCATAGTGCAAAGAACTGCAAACACTGACTGTATGTCTTATTGCCTCGTGGAGGTAGAACAAACTGTTCCAGAAGGCCCATCCACGTCCCCAGTGGCTCTCTGGCATGTCTCTAGAACTGAGTCTGCGGCCCTGGCACCTTAGCCGAGGGCCAGACGCTGCTCTTCGCTCTGTGGACATTATTTGGGACACCATTTGGATAAATACCTAGAAAGATTTCAGAACTTTGCCTATTCTCTTAAATCAAGTAATAATAAAGCTTAGCAACCAAAAAAAAAAAAAGTGCTGCTTTTAAAAATTATATGCATGTTATTTGCTGGGAATAGGGAAAGATTTATTTTTTTTTAAAAGAAAAAGAAAAACAACCACTAGAACATTCTGGTAGATTTTGGGTGCTTCTTTCAAGGTTATCTTGAACTTCATTTGCCAATTAAGAATATTTGTAGTGAGAAAATCCTTTTCTATTTGCGAAAGATAATTGATTTCGTACGCAAATTTTATACAAAAATCTTTTTGTTCTACCCACAATCCTACGACCCTAACAAAAATCTATTTTATTTTTCCATATTCCCTTTCCATTCCCATATTTGTACAAACATGAATTGTAATCCTAGTATAAGTGTAGTTTGAGGTCTGCTATTTCATTTAGTGGTACGTCGTAAGCATTTTCTGCATTGTGACATAGTTTTTGTTACCATCATTTTTAATGCCTGCATGATATTCTGTTGAGCATGTATATACAATCATTTATTTAGCCAGTTCCCTATCATTGGACATTTATGTTGTTTCCAATTTTTCAATCTCATTAGTAGCCCTGCACATAGCTTTTTCTTATTTTAAATTATTTCCTTGGAATAAATCAAAAAGTATGAATATTTTGTGGCTTTTGATATATATTGTAAAAATGCTTTGGGGAAGGATTGCACTAATAATCGGTGAGTATTTCAGTTTTACCACACCCTTGACAGTACTCATTATTATCGTTTTCAAAATGTCTGCTAATCTCAGAGCATTAAACATGGTCCCATACTGTTGTGCTCATTGCATAGGAGAAATTTCCCAGACCGAAATATTAAAAAATCTCTGCTTTTTCTAAGCAACTAATATGTGTCTCTCATATGGATACTGGGACTCTTGTAACTTTATTGTGTTATTTTCCTGGGTTGGTAGGAAATTCAGAACCCAAATCATAACCCACTTTTAACCAATGTGAGCACTCCTCTGGCTCCATCTTTGTGCTTCTCATGTTTTCCTTCCGTTTCTATTGACAGATCTGTATCTGTTCAGTAGTGGACCTTTGTGAACAGCTGCTTCGCATCTTGGCTCTGAAACTAGTCACGTGATGAAAGTCTGGAGGGCGTACTTGGCCAGAGTTTAATATAAGTGGCCCACGGTGATCAGGCCACTAGACCTTGGTGTGGTCTTGGACTGCATAATGGGACAGAGCGTTTAGAGAGCCCTGTCACTGACCCCTGCGTCAGACCCCATCCTGAATACTGCATTTTCCTCGGGTCACAAAACAGTTTGAGAGGGACATAGACAAAGTGAGAAGTACATGTCCTTAGCTTACAGGAAGGAGTTAGGGTTAGAGAAACCAGGTGTGTGTCACCTACAAAGTGACACCCTTAAAGAATTCAGAGAATTACTGCATCAGTTTGTTCAGGATCATCACTACGAGATAACATTTTAGAAGCCCTTTTTACTTCCAAAAGTGGTATCGTGATGTCGTCTCATTAGATTCTCTAACCACCCTTGAGGAATGCAGGTTTTTTCACCCATTTTCAGATGAGGAAGTGCGCCTCCTCCATTCTCCACGGTGGAGACGGTCAGCTTCCTAACATACAGAAGGGTCAATCTTCACACTACCTATTCCAGAGTCTCAGTTCCTCTCTAATTTGTCCACTTCTCTCCATCCTGCTAATGCCACTTTCGTTGAGGCCACCGTCATCTATCCCTCTGAGTAGGGGAGGGTCACGTGAGCCCTGAGTCCGCTGACTCAGGCACGGAGAGGTTAAATAGTATGTGCAACTTCAAACAACTAACAAGGTCACAGTAAATGTTTGTTGAGTGAATGAGCAAATCAGTCAAGGAGAGTATCAGTGTGGATGGAAGAGGGTGTGAACGGATCAATAGAGATTCATCCCTACCTCTGAGAACGTGCTTAACGTTCGCGTCCTACCAGTGGGAAATCAGCAACAGTGTCCTGTCTCAGGAGGACAGCGTGCAGGCTCGCTCTCTCTGGCCACACATGTCTGCTGGATGCTGTCCGAGAAGGGAAGAGAGTCCAGAAGAATGTGGTTAGACTTAAGAGAAAAGTCCCTGGAAGTAAAAGGGAGTGAGTCATTAAGACAATCAGTGGTAATAATGGGTTATGTTTATTGAGCCCTTGCTAAGTACCAGGCACTGTTGCGAATTATTTACATACATTTGCCTTTTAGATTTTCACAAAAATTCTCTAAGGTGGAGGTTATTATCATTCCCATTTTACAAATGAGGGAACTGACTCGTCTGAATGTTAGATAACTTGCCCAAGGGCCCCCAACCAACAAATGGCTGAGCTTGGGTCTCCTCCCCGTGGTCTAGCTCCAGAGCCCTTGCACAGGAGCCCGACACTAGCCTGCCTCTCCACAAACATCATCCCTGTGAACACCAAGGAGAGAGGCCCCGCTGGTTGTGTTTTCACCTTGGCAGATAGCCCCTCCTCCCAGCTTTCTGGCAAATCCATGTGGTCGTCCTGGGCAACAGCAGTTACCACCCTCCACTCTGCACAGGAGTAAAGGACACGCTGGAGGGCAGGCAGGGTCAGGCTTCCTTCCTTCATTCAACAAACATGGACTGAGCTGTTCTCATGTGCCAGCCCTGTGCCAGGCCCCTGTTCTCGTGGAGCTGACATTGCACTTGCAGGAGACAAAATAAGAGTAAGAGGACATGATAACTTTAGAGAGGGCTCAGTGAGAAGACGTAAGGCGGGTCCACGGGACCCGGGGGGACTGCTCATGCCACTCTGCATTGGCTGATCTGGATCTTGCCCAGAGGCCGGACTGTTATAAGAGAAGGAGCTGATCTAGTGAGGGTCTGGGTGAAATGCACTCCAGGCCGAGGGAACTGCAGTGCAAAGGCCCCAGTGGGAAGCAAGCCTCGTGTGTTTCAGGAGTAGGAAAAAGAAACAGCCAGTGTGGCTGGGATCCTGTGAGTAAGGGTGAGAGTCTTGGCAGAGGAAGGCCAGGAGGTTGGCAGAGGCTGAGGGCGGGTTTTAGCTCCAGGGGCGAGGGAAGCCACTGGAGGGCTTTAAGCAGGGGAATGACGCGTTCCGGCTCTCTCTCAGCACTCTCCCTACGTTGTGAGTAGGAGGGGAGAAGGGCAGAGGGGTGAAATGAGACCCCTCAGGACGCAGAGCCCCAGGCTCCCTCAAGTGCTCCCCTCCTGCCTCCTGCACACCGGCAGTCTTCCTCAGGGTCCCCATGGACTCAAGTCACTGTGACGAAGGACATGTTTTCCTCCCTTCTTTAGGTTGCTGTTTGTAAAATTCAGTCACTGTGCTCCCAACCTTTCCTGACGGGTAACTGATTCTTGTGTTGACTTACAGATCATCAGGCAGCAGTTTCCTCAGTTAACCACCAGAAGACTCGGGACCCGCGGACAGTCAAAGTAAGCACTGTCACCCATTCCACCTGCACAGCGCACATCTCTGGGCCTCAAGTCAGGCCCCGACCCAGGCCTGTCATCCTGAACTCTGAATACAGGCCTGGTGGGAAGTCTGTGTCTGGCTGGAGCATGGACAAACTTTAGACAACCAGGGTGGAGTGGGGTGGGGGGCCTCTCCCAGGACCCTGAGAGAGAGGCTGTCCAAAAGCCCAGGGCCATCTGGCCCAGATGCATCCAGCTGTGTGCCACCTTTCCTTTAGCCACTTTTGTAAATAGTCTTGAACATCATTTAAAAGAAGACCTTGTGGCTTCTTGATCTCCAGGTTACTTGGATTGTTTTGCTGAGCAAATGCTCTGCTCTCGTCCAGTTGGCCAGAGGAGCAGCCTGTACTAATCCCTGCTAGGGAGACGGGGGAAAGGTCCAGCCACACCGTGGTACACAGAGCATACTGCTTCCATCCGTCACTTCTGCCCAACCAACCGATGTTTGCTTCGCACTTTCCATGTGTCAGATACGTGCTGCTGAGTGCCGGGAGCGCAGGAGCAAACGGGTCACTGCCCTCATGGAGCACATGATGTTGGGGAAGACAGACAAAAGACATAATCAGATTGTGACAAAGAGGGTTGTCCTGGAGAATAAGGAAAGAGGAGTGGCCTAGTTTAGAAAGGACGGCCCAGGAAGGCCTTTCTGAGGAGGTGACCTGAAGAGTGAGAAGGATGTGTGAATGCCTGTCTCCCGGGTGTGAGTCGGTGGGAGGGACTATGCCTGTACTGCTCAGGCTTCACTAAAATCTGGATTTATAAGACTTGCCTCAAAGGGTGTTTCAGAAATTGTTATACATTAATAGATGTTCCATGAAAAAGGTCTGATGGCCATGTAAGTTTGGTAAGCACTGAGTTAAACAGGTTCCTCTATGCAGGACTTCTCAGAGCCTTTATTATGCTAAGGTGCATGGTGACTCCACTAGAGGGTGCCTTATCATGAAGGATTTCTAAACGTTTTGATCCTATTGAGTAGCAGGTGAACACACACTGACTTATGAAATACTGAAACTTTTTTTAAAAAAACAACCACCATATAGAACTTATAAGACTTAGAGATCTAAGGATGTTTCAAAAGGAGTGTGTCCAATAATGTCCCCTCACTCCCTTACCACCACCCCGCTCCTGCCATCCCTGGGCAGCACGTTCCCATCCTTCCAAGGTGGGAGTTAGGTAGAGAAAGTTAGGTAAGAAAATGGTTGGACAAACCCTTTTTGGTAAAGTTCTGAAAATAATGAGACTCATTTTTGTGTGTGTGGCGCAGAAGCTCTGAGGGCGATTTCCAAGGAGAGTTACAGAAGACTTTTGAGCAAGGGACATTTTGGAATCAATTTCTAATAGCTTTCTGAAGAATAAAATGCTGAAGAAACAAATCTCCTTTATAATGAGAAATTCTAGTATTTGTTTAAAAATGAGGTTTCAGCCTTGGTAAGATTGTGGTGTTCAATAGGCAGATTCTTCCTTCCTTATTTGCTGGTGAGCACAGTGGTTGGCACACACGGGCAATTCAAAATGTAGATTGAGCAGCTAAGCGGATGGATGGAACAATGTTAAATGAAAGGAGGTGAATTCTTTTTCTCCAGCTCATGGTCTTTGAAAAGTCGTTGGCTCCAATACATTGTCGCCCATTCCTCAGATAGAAGGGTAGAAATAGATAGTAAAGACAGGGAGTAAAGATAATAAAGACAGAACAGAAACGTTTCCCATCTGATATAAACGTGGAGAAAGTTTCCTCCTGCCTGCATGTGCAAGCCTGCTTTTGTTTTGTTTTGTTTTTTGTGTTTTGAGGAAGAATGACCCTGAGCTAACATCCGCTGCCAATCCTCCTCTTTTTGCTGAGGAAGATTGGCCCTGAGCCAACATCTGTGCCCATCTTCCTCTATTTTGTATGTGGGATGCCTGCCACAGCATGGCTTGATAAGCGGTGCATAGGTCTGCACCCGGGATCCAAACCAGCAAACCCTGGGCCACCAAAGTGGTGTGTATGTACTTAACCACTACTCCACCGGGCCGGCCCCTGTGTGAGCCTGTTTTTGTTTTTTGTTTTCTTTAACCTAGAGGTTGGCAAATTTGGCAATATCCTCTTTAAAAATTCAATATAATCAGTTTCATCGTATCTCCTCCATAAGGTTGGTCATACCTTCAACCAATCAAAAAGCTAACAAGCTCTAGTCTCCAACCTGCCCCTGGGCCTTATAGAGACAATCCCTCAGCGGCTTTACTTTGGCAGAATATATTTGGGGGGTGGCTAGCGAGAAAGTGTTGATGTGCCCTACAGAACTGAAATAGAAACACTGAGAAGTGATCAAGGCAGTAACTTCACCGTAGTTGCTGATTTTAGCCACATGCACTCAGAATAATCAACAAGAGGTCTGATCTGAACATGTTTTTACTATCTCGATCTTAAGCAATTATAAAGGGGAACTTTGTAAAGTGAGGGAGGCGTGTCATAACTGCTTCCCCACCTGGAGGGCGCTTCTGGAGCAACGGAACCCGTCCCCTCCCCCCTGCCAAGGAAGCCCTTCGAGATGGAAAGGCAGTTATGACAGTTGGGAAGTAGAAGGCGCAGAAGACAGAGATCAGCTCAACACAAAGAAGAACTTTCTGAAACCGACCTAAGATGAACTGGGCCGCCTTCGAAGGGCCTGAGCTCTTCGTCCCAGGAGGCATTCAGATAGAGGCGAGATGCCCACTGAGCAGAAGTATCACAGAATGGTATCAGGAGTGAAGGGGGGCGGGAAGACGGGAGGTTATGCCAGCTCATCTCTCCCCTCCCCAGGAAGCCTCTCCCATAACTCAAAATGTTTCTCATTTGTGTTATTTTGTGACTTTCACCAGCCACACCTCCATGAGTAGAAAAGAGTAGTTAATATGTTGTACAGTGTCTCTGAAAGCGAGGTCCATGAGTTATTTACAAGGGTATTAGTAGTGTGAGTGTAAAAATCTACTCTAGACCTACTAAATCAGTGTCTTTGGGGGTGGGACCCAGGAGTCTGTATCTTAATATGTTTTGTAGTTGATTCTTGTTAGCAGGAAAGTTTGAGAGTCACTAGCTTAGTGGTCAAAAGCACTGTGGAGGTTCCAATCCTGCCTTTACCGCTTACTTACTTGGTGGTCTTGGGTGTGTTACTCAAATTCTCTGGGCCTTAGTTTCCTAGTCTGTGAAATGGGGGTAGTAATTAGTTCCAGCCTCACAGGGGTTTTGTCTACCGTTTACAATAGGAGATAATGACAGTCTCTCTGACCATTGAGGATCACGGGGCCATAAACATCCACGGTATAATACTGCTGGGCAGGGCTTTCCGTTAGTATATCGTAGTGGCTCCGTAGTCAGACAGACCTGTGTTCAAGACCCTGTTCTTCCCCTCCACAGCTGTGTGACCTTGAGCAAATTATTGAAGCTTTCTTGCCTCCATTTTCTCATCTGTGGAAAGGCTAATAATCCCCATTTCATAGGTTTATTTTACAAATTAATGCGTGTGAAGCGCTTTACAAAGTGCCAGGCACGCAGCAAGTGATCCATAGATTGTAGCTGAAATCCACACTATGAAGCCTCCGCCTCTCATTAGTCTTAATTGAAAACATTGCTATTATTAAGCCTGTTTTGAGTTAATACAAAGTTCTGGTCTTTGTTTTACATTCAGTGTCAACTGAATTTCTTTTTAAAGGTATACTTCCTCAAGACAACCATTTATTGATTTCGAATGAATTTTTGTTGGCGGGACAGTTAGCAGTCGTAAACATGCCCTTCTTCTTGGGTCCCCACAGAGGTGGGCACTCAATTACTGTGCCTCTGGGATTACATTTGGCTAGATATAAGATATTATGTACAAATGGAAATTTTTTTTATCCCCCTTTCTGCTTTGCAAAGTATTTGACTTAACATTTTCTGTAGGAGGCAATTTTGGTTATTTTTACCTGCCTGATTGATGGCTGGTGACATGGAACTTTGGTTTAATTCTAGATTTCAGAGATGCCGAGCCTTACATGACAGTTAACTCTTCTAGCCCAGGGAGGATGGGCCCAGCCCTCCTTGGCCTTGGGTACTGCCACTCAGGAAACCCTCTCTGATAACAGTGCATGTGGGTCTCTCTCTCTTTGTGGCCCAGGTACCATTACTACGGCATCGCGGTGAAGGAAAGCTCCCAATATTATGATGTGATGTATTCCAAGAAAGGAGCCGCCTGGGTGAGCGAGACAGGCAAGAAAGAAGTGAGCAAGCAGACGGTGGCATATTCACCCCGGTCCAAACTTGGAACGTTGTTGCCAGAGTTTCCAAATGTGAAAGATCTAAACCTGCCAGCCAGTCTGCCTGAGGAGAAGGTGACCGCGTCTAAAGTGTTACTGGGAACGAGGTTTCTCTCTCCCTCTCTCTCTGTCACACACACACACATGCACGCACTCGCAATTTTATTGCAAAATGGTGAGTTAAAAAATTTAAACACAGAAATCTGAATCAAGTATAGACGTTAGTTAATAATAATGTATCAGTATTGGTTCATTAGTTATGACAAATGTACCATACTAATGTAGGATATTAACAATGGAGTAACTGGGTGCCAGGTATATGGGAGCTCCCTGTACTATCTTCAAAACTCTTCTACAAACCCAATACTATCCTAAAATAAAACATTTATCTATCTATCTAACCTACCTACCTACCCATCTATGATGTTACACTGTCTCGTTTCACAAGGGAAAGACCCCTCTCCTCTAGACTGTTTTTTTAATAGGATAAAGTTTATTTTCTGGGGCCGGCCCAGTGGCTGGAATGGTTAAGTTCACGCTCTCTGCTTTGGCAGCCCAGGGTTTCGCAGGTTCCGATCCTGGGCACGGACATGGCACCGCTCATCAGGCCATGCTGAGGTGGTGTCCCACATGCCACAGCAAGAAGGACCTACAACTAGAAGATACGACTATGTACTGGGAGGCTTTGGGGAGAAGAAGAAGAAGAAAAAAAGATTGGCAATAGATGTTAGCTCAGGTGCCAATCTTTTAAAAAATAAATAAATACAGTGGTACAACCTTTTTTAAGAAAAGTTTATTTTCCCATGTGCTGCTGAGGATGTAGTGAAGTCATAGTCCTGTAGACAAACAAGACTTTATAGGTATAGTAAATCAGATAGTTTGGGTCGTAGGGTATTTCGAGGAAATTACTGGAAAACAAATTTGGGGACTTTCCCCTGGGTTATCACATCTCTAATGCACCTATCTTGATGCAGCCCAGTGCACTAGCAGGTGTCGAGCTTCTACTGTCTATATATCGCACTGGAAGCTGAGATGCAGTGGTGAATGAGACATGAGTCCTGCTCTCAGGAAGCTTACAGACAAGCAAGGAGGGAGACGCTTGTATAAGCAAACTGCGGTTACATAAAACACGTGTCTGTGTTCTGAAACAAAAAGAATATCTGTAAAGAGTGCTTTAAACCTAAGAACTAGATAAATCTTTATTTTTTTGCTCAAATTTGCTTTTTTTCCTCAACAAACTTCCTGGGCTGTAGCTTTAAAATTCTTGGAAAAATGGAGCTGGAGATGAAATTCTTTTGCTATGCCAGAGAATTTACAAATGTCTTTTTGTGATTTTGGTAAATGTACCTCTTCTTATAAACACACACTGAGTTTTAGCTTTTCGGTATGTTAGCTGATGAGGAGAAATTAATTCGGTATACCAGCTGAACTCTACTATGTGCCAGGCACTGTGCTAAATGCTGGATGCGCAAGCATGAATAACATGCCGTTTTTATTTTCCCAGAGCCCACAGTCTGAGGGGGTGGAGAATGGGCGCAGAGAGAGAAACTGATGCTCTCCATATCACAGGCTGAGTGCTCTGAAGGAGCAACACATTCAGCTGCTGTGTGAGCACAGAGGAGGAAGCCGAGGGTCGGAGAACATCACCTAATGAAAATGAGTCTCATTTGGGTCTCGCTGGATGAGTAGATGTTAGGCACATTCCCATCGCCTCAACAGGGAATAAATGACTTGAAAATTGAGATTCCAAGCACAGCAGTAATGTGTATTAATGTATGCCTTTATTATTGATCTCTCCCACCCCCTACAGGTTTCTACCTTTATTATGATGTACAGAACACACTGTCAGAGAATCCTGGACACTGTAATAAGAGCCAACTTTGATGAGGTAGGTCAATAAGTGTTGAGCTGTGAATAGCCTGTATTAAAATATTATAATAACACCAGCTCCTCTTTCACAAGCTCCTGCTGGGGGCCAGACCATCTGGAAGCCCTGGATGCACATTAGCTCAGTCTTCACAGGGATCCTATGAAGCCCACACTATTGTTATCCCATTTTACAGATCTTGTATGTGAGCAGCAGTTGGCGTGGCCTTTTCCTTGATCTAACTAGTGAACTGCATCCTGCCTGATTGGCCTACTAGGAAGACAATTTGGCCAGGGTATCATTACACCTAGAATTATAGATTCAGAGAAACTAAAGGAAAGTTTTCCTATATTTTGTATTTAATCTCTTCCTGAGGCTCATCCACTTTGGTGCACTCGGTGCTGGTTACCCTCCATTCCCAAGACCAGACCTTGAGAAGGAAGGGTATGTCCATTCAGTGTCCATCAAATCCTGTAGGGCCATCTTTGAATACAAACAATATAAGAAGTCCATTTCACTTTTATTTTAAAATATTACAGTTAAAGAATGGAGAAGAAAAGAGAAGAAAGGATTGAGGCACCATTACATAATAAAAGAGAGACAACAAAATTTTCTTGCCCAAAATGCCATCCAAAAGAGCCTTCCAGAGGGATGGCAAGAAACTACACATCTCACCCCATAAACCTGAGGCCTTTCTGTTTAAAGAAAATGCCTTTCAGGCAAAAAAAAAAAAAAAAACACCCTGGGATCACGTATGGACATTCAATTTGAGGGAAGATAATACAGGCTCTAAAGGGGCTGTAAAAACCAGTAGTTAGTGGTAGAAAAGATCCCAGAGAGTCCCTTTGTGTGTGTTTTGGCAGGTGGAGGGGTTGCTGCTGGAGATGGAGGGGTAAAAAATGATGGAAGATACAAAATGCTCTTCTCCCCCATATTTTCCTGCCTTTCTACCACTGTGTCTCACAACAGTGAACTTGTAGTAAGACGTGCACTTACTTGTGTCAGCTCATTTACTGTTCCCACAGTAATCCTGTGTTGTCATAGTCGAACGTGAGCTGTCACTTGGCTCATGGACACAGCTCCAGGAGAGATCCAGTGTGTTGGTGGAGAAGTGCTATTCTTCCTTCTCTTGACTTTTATCCACTAGAGTTTTTAAACCCCCCGAGTTCCTTGAGTGACCATTTAAGTAGATTCATTTATTTTTTTTGGTGAGGAAGATTGTCACTGAGCTAACATTCATGCCAATCTCCCTCTGTTTTGTATGTAAGATGCCACCACAACATGGCTTGATGAGTGGTGTGTAGGTCAGCACCCAGGATGCTAATCTGTGAACCCGGGGCTGTCCAAGTAGAGCGTGAACTTAACCACTATACCACTGGGCCAGCCCCCTTTTTTTAAGGAAAGAAAAATCGCTGCTCTCTCTCATATTGTGGTTTCTCTCAAGTTGGCTATATCTTAACATTCCAAAGATCTCTGAGACCAGGGCAAGTAATGATTCATGATTGGTTAAGACAACACTGGCTTCTGTAACAAATAATGCCCTAAATCTTAATACATGAGAAGTTTATTTCTCCCTCATGTCACAATCCAATGTGGCTGCTCTCGGTTGGAAGGCTGGTTGCTGGGAGTGGTTCAGGGACCCAGGCTCCTTCCCCCTTGCAGCCACACTCTGCCCTAGAGCCTTGGAGTTCTCTTTGTTCAGCTGATGGATGGGGAAAAGGATTTCAGGGAACACATGCTCTTAACCTTGTCAGTCCAGAAATAAAACGCGTCACTTTTTTCCACATCCCATGGGCAACAGATGGTTTCATGGCCCCACCTTGATGCAGGGGGAGCTCAGAAGTGTGGCCCCTCACTGGGCAGCGGCTTACACTACTACAGAAGAGGAGCTCAGAGCTCTAGTGGACAGCTCTCCCTCTCTGCCACAAGGACTAACAATAAAACTGGTGATAGTCCTCCCTTACGTTCATATGTAGCTTTCTTCATCCCCAAGCTCATCATCTCATTTTACTTAATGCCATTCATTAATCCCAACACTTACTGGATATCTGATGGTGCCACTCACTGCTCTAGGTCCCAGGAATGGGGCAATAAGTAAGACACGGCCTGTTGGGGGAGGGGGAAGAAGGCACACCAGCAATTAGGAGGCAGATATGTGGTGAGAGGTCCAGAAACCTTGCAAAGGGCAGGGTGCTCCTATGCAAAAAGTGCCAGACTTGGAGCCCAGGCTTGGATTCAGGACCTGGCTGTGCTAGGAAAGCCTCAATTCCTCATCCTAGAAGTGAAGATAAAAATATCATCCCTGGGGCCGGCCCGGTGGTGCAGCGGTTAAGTTTGCACTTTCTGCTTCTCGGCGGCCTGGGGTTCGCTGGTTTGGATCCCGAGTGCAGACATGGCACTGCTTGGCAAAAAGCCATGCTGTGGTAGGCGTCTCACATATAAAGTAGAGGAAGATGGGCATGGATGTTAGCTCAGGGCCAGTCTTCCTCAGCAAAAAGAGAAGGATTGGCAGTAGTTAGCTCAGGGCTAATCTTCCTCAAAAAAAAAAAAAATCATCCCTGCTTATGTAATTCATAGGATTACTGGAAGGAGGAGATGAGACAATGCCTGGAAAAGCTCTTTGTAGACACAAAAGGAGTACAAATGCTTGCTTTTATCAGATATGGCAACCAGAGAGTTAAGAGACTTGCCCAAAGTCACATAGTTGGTTAGGGCCAAAGTCACGACTAGATCTTTTGTCACCTGACACCACTAGTCCGATATTCTTTGCACGCCTGTGGCAGGGATATTTGGTGGCTGTTTTTAAGATGGCTAATCAAGATATGGTTCATTCTACCCAACCACAAAAGAATGAAGGGGGATGTTTTACTTCTGATGGGCATGGACTTTCTCCCACCGCTAGGAAAAGTCATTGGCAAATGGATGGTGGGTGCATCTGGTATACCTTGACATTATAGTTTGTTTCAAGTCTTCAAAATATTTAATATCTGTTGTGGTCACAACTTACGCTAATATCACAATCTCAGATTGTTTGCTTGTGCGTTGTTTGTCTCCTACCATCATAATGTAAGCCCTTAAGGCCAGGGATCTCATTTGTCTTGTTCACTGCTGTATCCAGGTCTGCCATACTCTCAGGCTCTCGGTAAATATTTGTTGGGTGGGTGAGTGGATGAGTAGATGGACGGATGGATAAATGGATGGATGGACAAATGACTTGTAGCATTGTTAGGCAAGTACAAAGAGCCCAAGTCTGCATGTAGGAGACTTGCTGCAAGGCCTTCCCCAAACTACATTGCACAAAGAGCATAAAGTCAGATAGTCCTGTGTTGGAGTCCTAAATCCACCATTAGCCTGTGACCTTGAGCAAGGTACTCACCCTCTCTGAGCCTCAGTTTCTTTTGCTGTGAAATGGAGATAATTATATCTACCTCATAGTTAAATTGTGATGATTACATGGAAATTGTGTATGTAAACTGTCTGATTTCGAACTCAGAGCATAAGAAATGGTAGGTATTTTGGTAGTTACTGTTTTGTTGAGGTCCTTTCAACACTGTAGCAATTCAGCACCCTCATTGAAAGTCATCAGATGTATTTCGGCAAGGTGTCAATATGTTAGGAATGAACTAAACATGGGCGTGGAAAAAAAATAGAAAACTTACTTAGATATTCTTAAGGAAATCATCTCCTGATACTTCACTGAGCCAAGAGAAAAAGGGTTGAGAGTTCAGGGGATAATCCAGGAAACTCACTTTAAATAATCAGTTTCAATCATTTGCCTCTGATTCTTTCACCATTTATGCTTGCAAAGGGTAAGGAGAACTTCTCCCTTCTGCCTAATAGTGAGTTTCCATTTGTTAAATGCCTACACGGTGCCAGACATTTTACGTAAGTTATCTTATTTCATCCTAATAATAGGTAGACATCGTCTCCATTGTATAAAAGCTGGTAACTTTCATTTTTATATATTTAGTCCTGAGCTCCAGATTCAATTGACTTGACATCTAACCTAACATGGCCAAATCAGAGCTCTAATTTTCCACTCCGAATCTGTTTTCCCGAGTCTTAGATTGCCACGACCACCCACCCAATTCAAGCCACAAGCCTTGATTCTTCTCTTTCCCTCAACCTTCATATGCAGTCTGTTGGGAGGTCCTGTCGGCTCTGCCTCCTGGTGTAAATACCGTGTCTGTCCATTTCACACCTGACTTCCAAGTGTCAGAGCTTGAGCTTTACGCTGTTCTACCTCCTTTTTTCCTCTCGCTCTGAGGAACTGGTACCACTGGACACTAAATAGTCTAAAATGCAGAGGGTATCAAGGGAAGTCAAAACTGGATAATATGCCCTCTACAAGGGCTGCCCAGGAGACCAGGGACTGATCAGGGCTCCCTGTGCCACATGATCAGGCTTGAAACAGATGCCTGCTAAAGACACTGATTTCCCACAGATTTGTTTTAACGTACACAGCCGCTGATCTTTTCCACAATTTCTGCTAGTAATTAACTGCTCATATTAAAAAAAAAGAGTAGAGCTGGATGCAAGGAGAGCTTAGAGATGCAAATGAATTCAGAATCTACCAAATCTTAGGAATCAACTGGGCAGAACTTCTTACTCAGAGTTGGAAGGGAAGGCAGGGAGGTCCAAGCCCCAGCCTGAGGCCAGTGTCCAGGGACAAGCTGGGATCAGGGGACAGCAGAGGGTCTCTGGAGGGCAAGCACCTTATCCTGGAGATGTGGCTATCTCCAGGCCGAGGCCAGGCCAACTCTCAGCCACCAAGGTGTCCAAATGACAGAAAAAGAACCTTGACAGGTGCGCAGAGCCACAATGAGGATCCTGGCTGCGTGACACTCAGAAACGTAGGCAAGTGTGTCTCAAATGCTTCGGGCAGCACACTGGTTTCTCGGACCTAGTAGTGATAGTGCCTCCATGATATGATAATAATAGCTAATTTATTAAGCATCTACTATGCCAAGGACTATAATAAGTACTTTTTAGAAACCTTTACTGAAACCTGTGCAGTAAATACTACTTTTATTCCTGTTTCACAGGTAAGGAAACTGAGGCATAGAGATATTACACCCCTAGTTGGTAGTGGGGCCAGGATTGGAACCCTGGAAGGCAATCTTAACTCATCTGGATTTTCTTTGTTTTAATTTTCAATCTGGATGAAAACTTTGCAATATTTTCACTGTCATGGGATTAACAGAACTGTGATTTGAGTTTCACAAATTATAGACCTGTCTTCATGCACCATTTTGATCATGTTTTTACCACTCCCCCCCAGGAAGTCAGGGGGCATGCTTTTCTCCCCATTCCTCCTCTGCCAAGCCTCCCATCCAGTGTTGACGCTGGGAAGTCCAGGCTGACTGTGGACATCAGGGGAGTCAGTCTGCCCAAGGCTGAGCTAAGGTCACCAGGCGGGGGTCACAGGTAGCCTGGTCAAAGGAAAGCAAGACCTTCCTCCTAAGAGGGACCTGAGAGACACTGCAGGTCACCAGAAGTGGGGAGCAAAGAAAGCTGGGAAGCAGGCAGTGGTCCAAGGAGAGACATGGGTCTCAGGAATAGGGTTGAAGCCCACGTACTACGTAAAGAACAAACTAGCCATGAGACTGACAGGTGGACAGATAGGCAGACATGGGCTCCACTTCATCTGTTCCCTGACTTGCTGTCCAGCTTTGGACAAATAATGTCTGCAAAATGAGAGTAATGATTCTCAGCTGTAGCAGTATTGTGAGTATTAAATGAGAGACCGAGTACCTGGCATATAGTAGGCACTCAATAAATAATAATACCACCTCCAAAGTATTAGACTAGGGTACTAAATTATCTCCTACATGGGATCAGGATTCATTTGGGGAACCAGGGATGTGGTAATGCTATATGTGGAATCTTAGTATAGGCTCAAGAGTGCCCATCTGTGGGGGAAAGAAGGATACACAGTCCAGGAACCAAGTTGAGCCTATGAGAATTCACAAAAATTCGGTTATTTGTTCCCTCCTATCTTCCAGATGAACCAGTCCTCAATGTTAGCTGAAGTCTAGATATTTTTGAATGTTGTTATATTCACCAGTTCACCACCTTCTACTATTTCCCTTCACTTCCTTTATCTTGTCCCACCCTCCACTCCCTACCTGCTCTCTCCGTGACCTCCAGCTCACACACTACAAGATATAAACTGTAGGGGCATCGAGGAGTTCTCTGCTTTGGATATTCGCGCTGCCATTCATTCATCAGCAACACAGCTTGAGTTCCTGCTATCATCATATTAACAATAATAACTACTTTTGAGTGCCTGTTATATTTCTGTTCTGTGCTAGTGGTTGGGGTTGGAGTGTCCACATAGCTCACCACCTAGATATCACCATGTAGCATCCCAAAATGGCAACAAGTGGCCAGTGCTCTTTGGGACAATGGAAGAATTTGTACGTGAAGAGGCGCTTGCACTTTATCCAGTTTTGGGCACGCAAATTTGAATCAAGAGACTTTCCTTTACGGCCCCTACTCTTCAGATTCTTCTCCCTTCAGACACATTCCTCTCACCTACAACTCCCACATTGTTCCCTTCCTTCCAGAACACCCAGGGGCCCCCGAGGCACCAAGGGGCCCAAAGAATAGTGGGTACTAGTGCTCTGAGCTTTTTAAGAGCGATATCCCGCCTTCCCTTCCTTAAACTTTTCCCAGACCAAGTGGACATGAAGGGGCCGATGGATTAACATGCTACTCCCCTCTCCCAGGGCAGAGGAGACCCCAGCCTGCCAGACCAACTGGTTCTCTGGCAGGGGGCATGCCACACGGGTGGGCAGGGGGAAGACTTGGGACAGGAGGACCTTGCAGGTCCTCCAAAGCTGCACCAGGCTGGGGCGGCCTCTGCTGCTGCGGGGGAAGTGGATGACAGCACTGCCGACTGGGTTGGCCTTGGCCAAGTCCCTGGGCTCTGTTGGGAGGGCCCTGTGTAACCTCATGGTTCTTCTCCTCTCTGTGGGTCGATACAGGTTCAAAGTTTCCTCCTGCACTTTTGGCAAGGAATGCCGCCCCACATGCTGCCTGTGCTGGGCTCCTCCACGGTGGTGAACATCGTCGGCGTGTGTGACTCCATCCTCTACAAAGCTATCTCCGGAGTGCTGATGCCCACCGTGCTGCAGGCGTTACCTGACAGGTGGGCACGCTTCTCGTCTCCCCCATGGCTGGTCCCCAGCTTTTATTGTTCCTGCTTCTTCTTTTATTGAATATAATCATGTACTATCTAGGGGCCTTTCTTGTAAAGACCATTAATATTGGACTTTTAAAAGTTAAATTTTATTTATATTTTTGAACATAAATAAAAATTTTAATATTTTGAACCATTTGTATGGTTCAGAATTCAAAAGGTATAATATGGCACACAATGGAAAGTCTCCCCCAACTCTTGTTCCCCAGACACCCAGGTCCCCTCCCCAGAGCATCAAATATGATCATTTTCTTGGGGGTCTGTCCAGATCTCCTATGAACATGTAGCCAATGCATATACGATACTTCTTCTCTTTCTTACTGAAATGATGACACACTGTATATACTACTCTGTACCTTGCTTTAAAAAAACCATCTTGGAGATTGAGTTGGATAGCTTCCATGCCCCTCCAGAGGCACTCTCCACCGGGCTCCTTGCTGACCTCTGCCCTGCGGAGTGGACCGCATGGAGGACCTCACAGGGCTCCCTTTCCCTCTGGCTTCCGGCTGGGATCAGCCAATGGGGAGGGTCACGAGGGACATCAAAGAGAGGGAGGGAGGAGAGTGAAGTTAGGAGATTGATTCTCTGCCTCCCTCCCTGTGAAGTTGCCTTGGGCTGGCCATGTCCCTCTACACGGCTCTGCTGCCTTTCAGGCAGTCTCTCTCCTTCCAGATTGTCCTTTGGGCATGGCGGTGGTGAGAGCCCATTGCCCCTAACCCCAGGGTGCGGCATTCTCCCTTATGGGTTCCTCTATGCCTGTATACACCCTTATTTCTTGTCCCTTGTAAATAAACTCCCCTATTTTGAGTAGCATCTGTTTCCTGTTGGGCCTGTTACAGAGAGCATTTCCACATCAGTTTATAAAGAGCTTTTTTTCACCTGCATAATATTCCACTGTATTAAATTTAATCCGTTGTCTTGCTGTTTCCAGTCTTGTCCTAATACAAACAGTGCTGTGATGAGTGATGTTTAAAGCACATCCTTTTACATGGTGGAGTATGTTCGTTTCCTAGGACTGCAATGACAAAGTACCACAAACTGGGTGGCTTCAAACAATGGAAATTTATTCTCTTGCAGTTCTGGAGGCCAGAAGTCTGAAATCAAGGTTTTGGCAGGATTGTTGCCTTCCAGAGACTTTGAGGCTGGATCTGTTCTCTGCTTCTCTCCCAGCTTCTGGTGGTTGCCCCCAGTCCTTGGTGTTCCTTGGCTTGTAGATGCCTCGTTCCAGTCTCTGCTTCCATCTTCACGTTGACTCCCACTCTGTGTGTCTTGCTGTCTCTTATAGGGGTACTTGTCATCAGATTAAGGCCCACCCAGTCAATCCAAGATCTTATCTCAAGATTATTGACTTAGTCACATCTGCAAAAGCCCTTTTCCAAATAAGGTCATCTGCACGGGTTCCGGGTGGACATGTTTTTGGGGGGAACCACCACTCATCCTACTACATGGAGTATCTGTGCAAGATAAATTTCTAGAGGGCTGAATTCCTGGACCAAAGGATATGTAACTTACACTTTTCTCAGTGAAGTTTTCATTTGCATTTCTCTTATTAGGATGAAGTTGAATATCTCTTCATATCTTTAAGAATGATTTCTATTTTCTTTTCCGTGAACTCTCTGTGCTTACCCATTGACTGTTTTGCTATTTGGTAGTTGATGTTTTTCCCATTGATTTTTAGGATCTCTTTATTTATTAGGGATATTAACCATTTATCTGTAATAAGAGTTGCAAATATTTTCTCATTTTGTTGTTCTTTTGTCTTCACCATACAGAAGACATATTTGTGTAGTTGAGTTTCTCAGTCTTTGTTTTTATGGCTTCTGGATTTTTGTATCATAGTTTAAAAAATCTCCCCCACTCCAGTTATAAAATAATTTTACCATGGTTTATCCCACTAAACTTATGGATTAATTTTGTACTTTTGAATTTTTGTTCAATTTGGAATTCATCCTTGTGTAAGATGTAAAATATGGCTTCATTTTTTTCCCTAGCAGTTCTCTCATTGTCCCAACACCGCATTAATTATTCCATCTTTTCTTCACAGATTTGAGATGCCTCCTTTTTGTATAGTGAATTTTATATGTATTTACTTGGGGCTATTTCTGAACTTCTTATCCTATACCATTGATATTTCTATATATTCGTGTTCCAGGGTCCCTCTGTTGTAAGTTTTGTGCTTTTAAACATACAATAATATTTTGTAGGACTAACTCCTCATACTTACTTTCCTTTTTTTTTAGACTTTTCCTGTTATTGTCACTTATTTTTCCATATGAAATACTTTAGCATTAGGTTGCCTATTTAAATAAATATGTACATATTTAACATATATATGTATTTTTATTTGGGGTTACTTTACACTTATAGCTAAGTTTAGGGAGAATTATATCTTTATGATCTTGAGAATTCCTCACAAAGAACACTGTTTGCCTTGCCATTTATTTTTATCTTTAATTTTGTGGCCTTCAGGAATGTTTAAATGTTTTTCTCATATAAATCCTATACATTTTTAAATTAAATGTATTCTTAGATATTTATTTACTTTTGTTGCTGTTATAAATGAAGACTTTTCCTCCATATCTCTTGACTGATGGTTGTTTATATATATGAAAGCTGTTGATATCTGTGTATTATATTTGGACCTGAGCATGTTAAATTTAATTATCTTATTGTTGTATTCCTTTTTTGAGATTCTCTTAGATTTTCCAGGTTTACAATCGTATTATCTACAAATACAGATAATTTTACCTTGGTATTTCTAATTTTTATACCTCTCATTTATTTCTCTTGTTGAATTACATTGGCTTATATCTCAAGAACATGTTGAAGTTCTTGACTTTAATGCAAATGCAGTGTTTTTTAATGTTTTAATGCAAATCCAGTGTTTTTCCATTAAACATGATACTGGCTTTTGGGTTAAGATTGATATATTTTATCATATTATGAAATGTCCATCTTTCCTTAATTCATTGAATGTTTTATGAAGAAAGATTCTTGAGTATTATCCAATGTTTTTTATTGTCTAAAGAAATGATCACATTATCCATCTTGTAACATTGAACCATTCTTGCATTCCTAGGATAACCTCCCACCCACTGATAGTATACTGTTTTCTTTAATGTGCTGCAGGACTTTATTTGTCAACGTTTTATTTAGGATTTCTACATCAAAGGTCATAGTGAGATTGGACTGTAATTTTCTTTTTGTGTTTAATCTTTGCAGCTGTTCGTATCAATGTTATTCTTGCTTCCTAAAGGAATCTGGAAGCCTTCCTCCACATTTTTTTCTAAACTCTGAAACAGTTTAAGTAGCATTAAAATTATTTGCTCTTAGGGGCTGGTACAGTGCTGCTCTCCTTTGGCGGCCCAGGGCTCGCAGGTTTGGATCCTGGGCACAGACGTAGACACTGCTCATCAAGCCATGCTGTGGCAATGTCCCACATACAAAATAGAGGAAGATTGGCAACAAATGTTAGCTCAGGGCCAAAAAAAATTATTTACTCTGGAAGATTACATAGAATTAATTTCCCTTTGAAGGCATCTGGACCTAGTGGTTTATGAGGGTAAATCTTTAAAATTTTTCTTCTTTTTTTCCTATAGTAATTGTCAGTTTAGATTTTCTATCTTCTCTGAGGTAAATTTTGGTAAATTATATTTTCCTAGAAAATTATTCATTTCTTCCAGATCTTTAATTTAATTTATTTGCTTAGGGTTGAGCAAAGTGGGTTTGTAGACTCATTGGATTTCCTCTGTGTCCGTGATTATTTCTGCTTTACTACATTTAGTTTGTGTAGTTGTGCTTTCTTCCATTGCTTGGTGCTTAAGTTACCTATTTTCTTTTATTTTTTCAGAAACAAGCTCTTGGCGCTGTTATTATTATTTCTTTTTTCTACTACATTAATTTCTGCTTTTATTTTATTAACTCATTCTTTTTCCTTTCTGAAGTTTACTCTGTTACTCATTTATTCAACAAATATTTATTGAGTGCCCACTATGTGTCTGGCCCATTCTAGGTGCTTGTGTTACATCAGTGAAAAAAAATTTTACCAAAAATTAGATGCTTATTTACTTTCCTTCATTCTTGTTTAATAACATAAGTATTTCAGGCTTGGATTTTTCTTTGAGCATTATTTTAGCTATATTCCGTAGGTTTCCATATATAATATTTTAATACGGTTGTTTTCTGGAAATTTTGCAGATTTGGAGTTCCTCTTTGTCCTAAGAATTTTAAAAGAACATTTTAAAATTTCCAATTGTTAGGAGATATTGTTTTCTGGTTATTTACACTACAAAGTACAAATACACAAGTGTGTGTCTTTGACATACACATATTTGGACCCACGTTATTGTTATTTAGTTCTTCTATTTTCTTGGTGTTGTCCACTTAGACTGTTATGGGCCAAGAAAGGTAAGTTAAAAATTTACTGCTGATTTGTGCTAACCTATTGCACCTTGCAGTTCCTATAATTTTTGTTTTTGAATGTTGATGCTATGTTATTTGGTGTTTTGATATTTCTAACTGCTTTATCTTCAATGAGAGTTGTAATACTTTCATTATGAATTGCAACATCTTCATTGTGAATTGCACTCTTAGCATTATCAAATCTCATTTAATATTTTGTTCTTTTGGCCCAGAATTTAACTTGTCTGATATTACTATCATGACCTTTGTTTTCTTTTTGTTTTCATTTGTCTGAATACATTTGGCCATCCTTTTGTTGCTTTTATAACTCACTTGTATATAGAACCATTAGAATTTGTTTTGTAATCCAATCTGATTTTTTCTCTTACTAGATAAGTCCACTCCATTTACATTTATTGATACAATAGTACTTTTGTTGTTAGTTCTATCAGTTTATTTTGTTATTATTTATATTTTTACAGCTTTTTATTTTTCATTCATATTTATTGATTATTCATTAACATTCACCATTTTTAGTGTATACAGTCAAAATATAGAATAGTTCCATCACTTCAGAAAATTTCCTCATGCCCCTATTTAGTCAGTTCCTCTTCCCACTTTCCAAAATCTTATATAAATGGAATCACAGAGTGTGTAGCCTCTTGAGTTTTTCTTTCACTTAGCATACTCTGTCTTGCGGCGTCTATCAGTAATTTGTTCTTTTTAAGGGCTGAGTGTGGTATTCCATGGTATGGATATATCGCAGTTTGTTTTTCCATTCACCACTTGAAGGACATTTGAGTTTTCAGTTTTTGGCTATTATGAATATACCTAGTATCAACATTTGCATACAGGTTTGTGTGTAAGTTTTCATTCCTCTCTCGTGAATCCCTAGGTTGTGATTGCTGAGTAATATAGTGAGGATATATTTAACACTATAAGAAACTACCAATCTGTTCAAACTGTAGGAATCCAAAGTGCATTCCTACAGATGATGTTGGGAGTTCCTGTTGCTCTGTGCCCTCAACAGCACTTGGTATTGTCATGATTTTGTTTGTTTGTTTTAGCCAGTTGTGTAGTTGTGTAGTTGTGTAGTGATATCTCACTGTGGTTTTAATTTTCATTTTCCAAATGACTAATGATATTGAGCGTCTTTTCAGGTGCTTATTTGCGTTCACATATATTTTTTGGTGGAGTAGCTGTTCAAATATTTTGCCTACTTTTTTTGTTGGGTTGTTTTATTATCAAGTTTTGAAAATTATTTTTATATTCTAGAAACAAGTTCTTTATCAGACACGTGTTTTGAAAATATTTTCTCTCACTCTCTGGCTTGGTTTTTCATTTTATAGGCAGTATCATTTGAAGAGGAGAACTTTTTAAGTTTGATGAAGTCTAACTTCTCAATATTTTATTTTATGGATTATGCTTTTGGTGTTATATCAAATAATTCTTTGCCAAGAAAGGTCACAAAAATTTTTCTATATTTCATTCTGGAAGTTTTAGGTTTTACATTTTTTGCATTTTACAGTTTTCTAGACTTTAAATTTTACTTTACATTGATTCATTTGAGTTTTGTAGATGGTGCAAGGTCTACATAGAGATCAAAGTTCATTTTTGCTTTCTGCATATGGAGGTCTAAATATCCCACCACCGTTTGTTAAAAAAACTAACCATTCTCTATTGAATTGCTTTGAAGTTTTGTGGAAAATTAATTGGCCGTGTATGTGTGTGTATATTTCTGGACTTTCAATTCTGATGCGTTCCTCTATGTGTCCCTTCTTTCACCAATACCATACTCTCCTGATTACTGTACCTTTATAGCAAGTCTTAAAGTCTGGTAGTGTGAGTCCTCCAACTTTGTTCTTCTTTTTCAAAATTGTTCCTTTGCTCTTGTCTATTAATTTTATAGAATCTATAAAAAGTCCTATGGGATTTTGATTGGGATTTCGCTGACTCTCTAGATAAATTTTGAAATAATTGACATCTTAACAACATTGTCTTCCAATCCATGAGTATGGTATACTGTAACTCTCTATTTATTTAGGCCAACTTTGATTTTCTTCAGTGTTTTGTAGTTTTTGGCATATAGATCTTGCACATATTTTTCTAGATTTATATCTAAGTATTTCATGTGTTTTGGTGCTGTTGTAAATGATACTATTTTTTTTTAAGTTTAATTTCCAATTTTTCATTGCTGGTTTACAGAAATATGACTGATTTTTGTTTATTGGTCTTGTATCATGAGATCCTATTAAACTCACTTATCGGTTCTAATAGCTTTTTTGTAGAATTTTTGAGATTTTCTTTAGGTATAATCACATAATCTAGGAGTAGAGGCACTTTTATTTCTTGACTTCCAACCTATATATCCTTTTTTCTCCTGTCTTAATGCACCAGCTAGGACCTCTAGAATTTTGTCCCAGCCTAAGTGAGGGTGGCCATCTTTGCATTTTCCCTGATCTTAAGGGGAAAGCATTCAGCATTCATTGTAAAATATGCTAGATGTAGGTTTTTTGTAGATACCACTTATCAAGTTGAGAAAGTTCCCTTCCATTTCAACTTTGCTGAGAATTTTCATCATGAAAGTATTTTTAATTTTGACAGAGGCTTTTTTGTATTGAGATTATCATATTTTTTTTCTTCTTCAGTGTATTAATATGGTGGATGATGATGTTTTATGTTCAAATATTGAAACCAGCCTTTTGTTTCCATGGTAAACCCCCTTGGTCATGATGGTTTCATATATATATATATATGATTGCTAGATCTGAATTGCTAATATTTTGTTGAGGATTTTGTATCTGGGTTCGTGAGAGTTATTGATCTTTAGTTTTCCTTTCCTGTAATGTCTTTCTCTGGTATAGGTAGCAGGGTAATCCTGACCTCATAAAATAAGACTGTATCTTCTATTTCCTGGAAGAGTTTGTATAGAATTTTATCTAAACTTTTTGAATTCATGAGCTTAAAGCTGTTCATAGTATTTCCTTATCACCCTTTTAATATCTGTAGGATCTGTAGTGATGTCCCCTTTCTCATTCCAGATGTGGGTAATTTGTGTCTTCTTTCCTTTTTCTTGGTCACTGTGCCAAGAGGTTTATCAATGTTATTGCTCTTCTCACAAAAAACAGTTTTTGGTATCTCTGATTTTTTTGGTTTCTTATTGTTTTTCTGTTTTCAGTTTTATTGATTTCTGCTTTTATCTTTATTACCCTTTGTTCTTGCTTTGAGTTTAATTTGCTCTTCTGTTTTTAGTTTCTTTAACTGAAAGATTAAGTCATTCATTATAAATCTTTCTACTTTTCTAACAAAGCATTTATTATTTTATTTATTTATTTATTTATTTATTTATTTATTTAATTATTTGAGGAAGATTAGCCCTGAGCTAACATCTGCTGCCAATCCTCCTCTTTTTGCTGAGGAAGACTGGCCCTGAGCTAACATCCGTGCCCATCTTCCTCTGCTTTATATGTGGGATGCCTACCACAGCATGGCTTGCCAAGTAGTGCCATGTCCATATCTGGGATCCGAACTGGCGAGTCCTGGGCCACCAAAGTGGAACATGGGAACTTAACTGCTGTGCCACCAGGCCAGCCCCCTAACAAAGCATTTAATGCTATAAATTTTTCTCTAATCACTGCTTAGCTGCATCCCACCAATTTTAATATGTTGTATTTTCATTTTAATTCAATTAAAAATATTTTCCCTGTGACTTCCTCTTTGACCTATGGGTTGTTTAGAAGTAAGTTGTTTAATCTCCAAATATTTGAGAATTTTAAAGATATTTTTCTGTTATTAATTTCTCTTATAGTCAGATTACATACATTGTATTATGTCAGTTCTTTTAAATTTGTTGAGACTTATTTTATGGCCAGAACATGGCCAATGTTGGTGAATGTTCCATGTGTCCTTGAAAATACTGTATATTGTACTCTCATTTGGTGGAGTGTTCTAAAATGTCAAATAAGTCAATTTAGTGGATAGCATTGTTTAGGTTTTCTATGTCTTTACTGATTTTCTGTTCATTTGTTCTATTGATTACCAAGAGAGGAGTGTAGATGTCTCCAACTACAATTGTGGATTTGTCTATTTATTTTTTTAGTTATATCAGTTTTTGCTTTATGTATTTTGAAGCTCTCTTGTTAAGTACATACACCTTAGGATTGTTACGTCTTCTTGATGAATTGATTGATTTTCATAATGTAATGCCTTTAATTATCCCTGTTAACATTTCTTGTTCAGGAGTTTACTTTGTCTGATAGTAGTATAGCTACTCCAGCTTTTTTTTCTTACATTAGTATTTGTGTAGTATATCTTTTTCCACCCTGTTACTCTATGTCTTCATATTTAAAGTAGATTTCATGTAGCCAACATATAGTGAGGCTTTGCTTTTTTATCCAATCTGACAATTTTCATTTTTAGTTGCCATGTCTAGACCTTTATATTTAATGTAATTAATAACATGGTTGAATTAAAATTTTCCATCTTGCAAGTTGTTTTCTATTAGTTCCTTCAGTTTTTGCTCCTTTTTTCCTCTTTTTTGTGGCTAGCTGTGGGTTAATTATTATTATTTTTTTTTTTTGGAGGAAGATTAGCCATGAGCTAACATCCACCACCAATCCTCCTCTTTTTGCTGAGGAAGACTGGCCCTAAGTTGACATCTGTGCCCATCTCCCTCTAGTTTTATATGTGGGATGCCTACCACAGCATGGCTTGACAAGCAGTGCATATGTCCACACCCAGGATCCGAACCTGTGAACCCCAGGCTACCAAAGCAGACTGTGTGAACTTAACTGCTGCACCACCAGGCTGGCCCCTGAGATAATTATTTTTTATCATTCCATTTTCTCTCTACAATTGGCTTGTTTCTTATACCTCTTTTTAAAGTTTTTTTTAGTGGTTGCCTCTGGGTTTATATTATCTTTGATTAATTACAGTTTACCTTCATAATATTATACTACTTCTCAGGTAGTGTAAGAACTTTACGACAGTATACTCTCAGTTTGGCCTCTCATTTTTCCTGCTATCATTGTCATACATTTTGGTTTTGCATATGCTATAAACTTACAGTTTATATTTTTGCTTTAGATAGGTATCTTTTAGAGTGATTAAAGACTTGGAAAACAATATTTTAAATCTAGTTTTATTCTAATGATTCCTTATCTTTATTTCTTCATGTAAATCCAAGATTTTGTGTAATATTTTATTCTGCTTCCTAAAGAATTTTCTTTAACATTTCTTGTATTGTAGGTATGGTGGTAATGAATTATTTCAGTTTTGTTTGTCTGAAACAGTCTCTTTCATTTCTGAAATACACTTCTATTGGGTATAGAATTATGGATTGACAAGTTTTTTGTTTTCTTTTCAGCGCTTTCAAGGTTTCACTCCATTGTTTTCTGGTTTGCATGTTTGTCTGTGCACATCTTTCCTCCTCTGTATGGACTGTGCCTTTTTTCCTCTGGCTGCCTTCAAGATTTCCTATCTTTGGTTTTCAGCTGTTTAAATATTATGTGTCTAGGTGTTTGTTTGTTTTGAATCCTGCTTGAGGTTTTCTGAGTTTGCTGGATCTGTGCTTTGATGTATATATTTTTGGAAAATTCCCAGCCATTATCTTCTGCTCTGTTTTCTCTCTCCTTTCTCCTTCTGGAATTTCAGTTACATGTATGTTAGACCATTTGATACTGTCCCACAATTCTTGGATGCACTGTTTCACTCTTTTCACTCGTTTTGTGTTTTTGTTTGGGTAATTTTTATTGACCTATCTTTGGGTTCACTGCTCCTTTTCTGTGTATGTCAACTCTCCTAATGAGACTGTTGAAGGCATTCTTCATCTGTTACCATACTTTGTTTTTATTTTCATTTCTAACATTTCATTTAATTCTCTTTTTTCATAGTTTCTATGTTTCTGCTAGAATTCCTCATCTGTTCATGCTGCTTGTTCACCTTTTCCATCAGATCCTTTAATGTATTAATCATGGTTATTTTAAATTCCCTGTTTGATAGTCTGGTTCTGTTGATTGCTTTATCTCTTGAGAATGGGTGCTTTTTCTTAATTTTTTGTGTGTGTCATAATTTTTGAATGACTGATGAACAGTGTGTAGAACGGTGGAGACTGAGGTAAATAGTATTTATGCCTGGAAATGGGTATACCTCTTTTTCTCCTAGGCTCTTAATATGAGAAGTTTAATCAGCTATTCAGGAGTTCACTGGGTTTGGGCTTTATTGTTGCTATGGTTACCTTCACTGCATCACCAAATTCAAATTCTTCTGGGGTACCTTGTGCTTAGGTTGGAAGCTTGTTTATTCAGGGGGTTTTCTCAGTATTGCTGCTCTGCTTCAGCTTTAGGCCTTCCTTGTGTACCTCTACTACACTTGTTAGCCTGTTTGGGGCTGGGGCAAGAGGTGGGGGAGGTTCTCTGTTGTTCTGGTTCAGTCTTAAGCAAGCCCTGTGGTTTTTGGATCTCAGAGTTGGGCATCTCAGTGATCCTGTCCCACCACTGAGATAAATATCTAATAGTCTAAGCCCATGACGGTTTCTACCAAAGTTAGAGAGCTTTTCCTTTTTATCCTTCACCCACCTGCAGTGGATCTCTCCCTGTGCCCTGGAGTCAACAGTGTTTCCTGCCCTTCCCCTAGCCACTTGAGGCTTTTGTTCCAAGGGAGAAAGGTCCGGGTCGGGCTTCATGCTTTTTCCACAGCAGTGGCTGCTCCCCTCCTCTGAGTTTGCACTCAGACATAGGCTTTCTTTGTTCTCTCGTCCTTCCCCTAGTCTTTCTCATGAGCACCTGGTGAGGTCTGTGGAGAAGATCTTGTGAATACCTGTAAACTTTCTTTGATCTGTGGCTCCCGGAGTTCTATACGCTCATGATTGTTCACACTTGGTGTTTAGCAATTTGTTTAAAAAAATTTGAGCTGAATTCTTTTACCTAGTTATGAGGATGTCCTGCTTTCCTCCCTCAAGCAGAGATGAGCTAGTCCAAAGTCTTTCTCTCTTCAAAGGTGCCTGTCTTTCCATAAATTCTAGGCTAGGTGGTTGGGACCTCAGCTCTCTGATGGGTTAAAGAGAAGTTCTGGTTTTATAGATTATCTGCCTTTCCAATTTTTCACATTCTAGGTGGAACAGAAGCACAACTAAATAGGCTAACGAGGTTTACATCCAGGTGGGATTATGGTTAAAGTTTAGTCTCATGGTTTTCTGCACTTTTCAAGGGTTCTACACGAAGACTGAATTATTTTTATAACTCTATGTCTATGCATATATATGTATGATCTTAAAATATACATAGGATTATAAAAATAGTATATTTATATATTATATAGTTAATATGACATATTTAGTAATATTTAATTATATTATAACATTAATTTTACTATAATATATTATAAAAATATAATTATTACATATGAAATATATTACATTGTATTATTACATTATACATAATTATATATATATAAAACGACCCCTTTAGGCTTTGAGTTATTAAATTCTTTCTTGTGCAATGATCAAGTGAACTAGATAATGGCTAAAACTCTACCCTCATTTTGTACTGAGAAGGTACCTCCTGAGGCATTGGTAAAAGTGTGCACACCTTTATAAGATTGCTTTACATATTTCTTCACATGCTTTATAGGTATTACACACACATACAAGGCATTTATAGTTTACTATACAGCAGCGTCTGGGGTAAAAATGAAATGCTAACCCCTGCCTTCTTCTCTATAATTGGCTTCTTTTTACAGATGTGCAACTTGAAGCTTAAGAGCTGAAATAACTTGTTCACTTTCAGCTTCAAATAAATGAAACAGCCAGGATTCAAATATTCATTAAACAAATGTTTACTGATCACTACAATGTGCTAGGCACTCAGCTAGGTCCTGGAATCCAGCATTAAGGAAGATAAACATGCTGTCTGCTCTCTTTGAGTTTATAGTCTGCCAGAGAAGACATTGTTTTTAAATGACATAGTTAATTAAATACCAAAGCCATCTTTGGCTTACAAATACACTGCCTTTCCATTAAATCAGGAAGACAAAATTATTCAAAAGACCAGGCTTCATCTGACAGCTGACTTTTCACAGTTTTATATAGGCATTCATCCCTCAAACTTGTTTGAGTACCGTCTCTGTGCCTGGCCCTGTGCCTGGTCAAGGGTGGAAATGAGAATGGGCTCTAGAAGTCCTCATTTACACCCCTGGCAGGCCCAGGCTGGAGCACAGCTCCCCACTCACCAGCTCAGACACACCTCTCCCTTTCCAAGGGCAGTAAAGCATATTGAAATATGCTTTCAGGTGAATAAATGACAATATTATAGAGATAACCATGAATCACACACTCTTATTTATAAGAAAGGTAGATTATTCTCAAATTTGGGCTTTTCACCTCTTGTGATCTCCTAAGTGATCCTGGCACCATGGTTGTTAATAATGATTGGTTAAGCAAAAGTAAGAAAGCATGTGTGTGTATGTGTGTGTGTGCGCGCGTGCACTTATGTGTGTAGGGATGGTGATTAGGCAGGGAGGATAAGACATCAAAGAAGCACAGAGAAGACTGAGGCCTGAGACTGAGATAGTA
The DNA here is from genome assembly GCF_037783145.1 of Equus przewalskii. Classification (NCBI taxonomy): domain Eukaryota; kingdom Metazoa; phylum Chordata; class Mammalia; order Perissodactyla; family Equidae; genus Equus; species Equus przewalskii. Next base: position 30,281,242 of record NC_091859.1, read on the forward strand.
AAGCAATAGCGATGCCCTTCTGGGGAAGCAGGAAAAGGCTCTGGTCTGGAGATGGGGAGTCACGCGGCATCTACAGGTGCACAGTGTGGGTGTTTTCATCATCTGAGACGGCAACGAGATAAGGCTGTGAGTCCAGGCTCTGGAGCTAGACAGATGTGGGCTTGAAACCTGGCTCTTCCTCTTACTTGCTGCATGTCCTTGGACAAATAAAATAACTTTTCTGAGCCTGTTTTTCACTCTCTGTGGGGACTAACAATAGTACCTACTTCAAAGGGTTGGTGTGAGCATTAAATAAGAAAATACGTGTGAAGTGTTTAGTGCTTAGCACATTGCACTCATTAAAAGGTGCCTGTTGTTATCACCACTGTTCCTGTTATACCAGCATCACTGTTGGAGGTCATTCAGGGAGCTACCCATATGGAATTAAGATACAGGAGAAGGGCTGAAGCTGTAGCTAGAGATGTGGGAACCCTCTGCACAAAAGTGGGGAGAAAGTGTGTCACTAGCAGGGCAGGGCAGCCCCTGGGAGTGCCAGCCTGGGGAGTGAGATGGAGGAGGGAGAGCCCAGGGAGGAGACGAGGGCAAGTCAGCAGGGAAGGAGGTCAGGCTGCAGGGTGTACACCATCAGAGAAGAGTATGTCAAGAAGAGGGGTGATGGTCAGCATCATCTGATGCTGCAGGAAGGTGGGGTGGGCCAGAAGGCAGCTCTTAGATTAGGTGATCGGGAGGCCGGCTCTTCACCGGCTCATTCGACACCAGAGCAGAGCAGCTCGAATGTTTAGGTTACTCCTAAAAGTCCGGCAGCTCAAGTCTGAGTCCCAAAATAGAATCCTTTCTGAGCTGAACCCCTCCCCACTTTTCTGCAGCTTAATAAAATCAAACAATTGCATGAAGCAAAAGGCCCCATCAGCAGTCCTGCCTACGTCCTTCTCCCGGACTAAGGCCAGCTCCCCCATTCCAGCTGCGAGTAACATCTTCTGGGCAGTGTGTCATGGGTGGAGAAAGGCAAGCCCACCCTCCCTGTTGGTCCAACAGCCAAGGATGGTCACTCTTGGCACTTCTCTGAATTTTGACCTCTGTCAAAAGAGGCCAAATATTCTGAGAAGTCGTCTCACTTAGAAACTGGATTCAGTGCGCTAATAAGTGATACCATTTTTGAACTTTGGCTTTATTACACGTGCAGTAGTTTGAGTTCACTCGGTGTTCAACATTATTAAGCACCTCCTGTATATCAGGTGCTCTACTAGGCACAGAGGGTGTAGATAATCCCTTTTCTTTCAGGAAGACTTACTCGACTCCATTCTTTCCTCATACACCCACACCCACTCACCAGGAAGTCCTGTTGCCTCTGCCTTCAGGATATTTTAATCTGACCATTATCGCATTATTTCTACTGTTAGCACCCTCTTGTCTGGAATATTGCAGTAACCTCCACACAGATCTTCCTGCTCTGTCCTTGCCCTCCTACAGTCAATTTTCATCACAGAAACCAAAGAAATCTTTTTAAAACATATGGCAGGTGCAAGAGTGTTGAGATAGTGGGAGAGCTGCAAGAGTGGAGAGACCAGCAATTTCAAATACTGTAGTCAACGCTTGAACAAACCTTTGAAGTTGGTAAGGACGGGAGCTAGGCTGCTATCTGGGGCAGGAGCTTTCTAGACAGAGGGAACAGCAAATGCAAAAGCCCTGGTGAGGTGAGCAAGGGCCTGGAGAAACAGAAAGGAGGCTGGTGCTGCGGGAATGGAGTAAGCCCGGGGAGAGTGGGAGGAGCTGAAGTCTGAGAGATACGGAGGGACAGTTTGGGTACGGTCTTGTGGGGAATATATCTGAGGTCTGTCCATTTGGAGCTGGGAGCGATTCATTCATTCATTTCATTTTACAAACGTTTCTTATGTGGCTGCTAGGTGTCTGGCACTATGGTAGGTACTAAGGATACAGTGATAAGCAAAATAGACGTTGGCCCTGCCCTCTACATGGAGCATACAGTCTAGTGGGAGAGATGGGCATTAATCAGATAATCACACAAGTTAGTGTATGGTTACCAACTGTCACAACCACAGCACCCTTCAAGAAGAATAACAGGGGGCTCTGACCTAGTCTAGGGGGCTTCCAGGAAGGTTTTCCTGTGGAAGTAACATCTGGTCTGAGATCATATCAATGATGAGGAGTTGAGTGGGTGAAGAGGGGTGGGATGCTCTTGGATGAAAGGATGCCAAGGGCAAAGGCCCTGGGATGGGAAAGAAGTGGACGGAGGCCAGTGGGACTGGCATGTGGATGAAGGGAGAAAATGCAAGCTGAGGCTGGAGAGGAAAGCAAGGCTGGAGTATGAACCTTGGGTGTCATGGTGAAGATTTGGGGTTTTATCCTAAGAATCATGTAAAAGCATTGAGGAGTTTTGATCAGAAGGTGAAATAGATCAGAATTGCAAATGTTTTGGAAAAAATCCCCCTTACAACGTGGAAGATGGAGTTGAGGTGGGAAGGCAAGCAGGGTGGGGTGGACTCTTCAGAAGCTGTTGCAGTGGTGCAGGTAAAAGAGGACGATGATAACTTGAAGTAGGGAGAAAAGGAGAAAACTAGATGAGATTGAGAGGTGACTTGGAGATAAAATCTGTAATACCTGGTAATGGGAAGAGAGACTATTTGAGTCTCAAAATTAGAGAAGAGAAACACTCCTACACAAAAGGAGGAACAAGCAGACATTATAAACTTCATGATGGGAGGCAGTGGGCAGCACAAGGGCCACCTACAATGTTTTCTTGCCTAAAAAATTATAACTGAATTTAAGCAAGCCTTTAGACCTAACTGCCAGTTTGTAGGAAGCACACAGGATAGATGAATAGGTTAAACGGCACTACAAGGAAGAAATTAACCAAATCAGAATGTGGGACATTCCAGGGAACAAATAACATGATGTTGCCAGTAAACCAATGGCATGAAATAGAACATAAAAAAGACTTAAGAAATAGAAGACAATATTATATGTTTTATGCCATGTGCGGACCTTGTTTGGATCCTGATTCAACAAACTAAAAGACGTCTTTGTGAGAAATAGAGAATTTTGAGTACAGACTTGGTTTTAAATAATATTAAGGAATTACTGCTCATTCTGCTATGTATACTGATGGGATGGTGGTTTTAAATGTGTGCGTGGGTACACTTACATACATATTTAAATGAATATTGGAAATGCATACTAAGTTTTTGAAATGATATGACCTCTTGAATTTGCTTAAAACACTCCAGAAAAGAAAGAGTGGCATGCGATAAATTAAAGTGGCAAAATGTTGCTAATTCTTGAAGCTGGGTCATGGATACTTGGAGGTTTATTATACTATTCTCTCTATCATGGGGTACATTTGAAATTTTGCATAATAAAAAAGTTAAAAACAAAACTTCATGGAAAGTAGAGTTCACACTGAAATAGGGAACACAAGAAAAGAACCAGGTCTGAGGGGGAAATGATGATGGGTTCAGTGGACACGTTAAGTTTGATGTGCCTTTGGACTTCTAAATGGAGGTGTCCTGGATGCAGCAGGTCGGGCGTTCTGAAGATCTCTGCTTCTGAGATATAAAAGTGAGTGTAGATGGTGACTGGAGCTGTAGGGATGGAAAACTGTCAAAGGAAGGAATACAGCAAGATAAGAGAGGGCCCAGGAGTAGACTTGGAAGAACTGGAAAACATAGTGTTCAGGGATAGAAGCATGAGCTTTGTGACTAAGGAGGACTAGCCAGAAGTCTGAAGGGTCACAAATGCCAAGGGAAGCAAATGTTTCCAAAAGGAAGAAGGGGTAACAGAGCCGAATGCTGCCAAGATGTCAAGCAAGCTGAAGATTAAAATGAGTCCATTGGGTTTGTGTCATGGATGGACATTGCTGCCTGTGTGAGGCTGCTTAAGTCAAGGGACGGGAGTAAGGTGAGGCATGAATGGGAGGTGAAGAAAAGGAGACAGAGAGTCTAGACAACTCTTTGAAGAAGTATGTCTGTGAAGAGGAAGAAAGAGGGTGGTAGCTTAAGGGGACAGAGTGAGGAAATAAGAGGGATTTTTGTTTTTAAGGTGAGACATTCTTGAACACATTAAAATGACGAGAGGAACGATCTAGAGAAAGGAAAAGGTGGAGGAAGGACGGTCAGTAATGTAAAGTTCCTGAGAGGGCAGGAGGAGATGAGTTGGGGAGTTGAGCCTTGGGACAGGAGGGGGGATGGTTCCTTAATTCTGTTAGGAAGTCATGGGAGATGATCCATGTGGGTAGCAGAATGCCGATGTTCTTCCTTTGAGGTTTGTTTTCCCCCAAGAAGTAGGAGGTGATGCCACCTGCTGGTGGGGAGGAGGGAGTTGGGGGATTGGAGAGGTTAGGGTCCTGGAGAAGGTTGGAATTAGTCATAGAAAAGGAAGAGTATGTGAGCAGCAAAACATGGGAGGATTGCCAGGCGGGGTGGAGGTTGGTGATCATGGTCTGACAGGAGAGTTGGTGGGAGACGGAGCCAGGTCAGGGTAGGTGGTGTTGGTGGAAGGCAAAGATGGTGTGGATGTCAGCATTGGGAAGAGGTCCCTGTGGCCAACTTGATCAAAGGGGACATCATGGAGGATATTGCACCTTGGCTATGAGCAGATGATTTTGATGGTGAGAGCTTGAAAATGGTGCTCAATGTCTTCCCAACTCCAAATTCTGATCTCATATGACAAGCTGCTGCCCCCCTTAACCCTTCACTCCTTGGCCCTGCCCCCCACCTCCTGTTTCAAAATAGTCCTTGACTCTCCAAATCTGATATGGTTTCAAGGTCCACGTCAGGGTTGGTTGCCAGTTAAAAAACATGCTGTTGCTTCCCAGTTCCTGCCAAACAGCAAGGAGTTTGGTGAGCCTGAGCCCAAGCTGCGTGGGCAGGCACGGTGGTATGAGGCAGACGGGGTTTCTCCCCAGTTGCGGGGCTCAGACAAGACTGGGCAGCATGAGGTGGAGAGGCCAATTTCAAAACAGCTCTCTTAGGCCCGCTACCCACTGTCTTCACCCCTCACGCGAGGCTCTTCAAAACCATGAAGGATGGCGTTTCACTTGCGGCAAGAGTTGTAGATGCCACCAAGCCTTGCAGTGGGCTTTTCCCCACACTTGCGCAAGCTGTGTCTCCCTCGTCGACCAGTGTTGGCACCAGAGCACATTCTCGTCATGCTCTTCTCAGACCCACCAGCTCTCTGCAGGGCTTGTGCTGCCTGCCCTGTCTCTGAGGTTGCTGCAGTGAGTGGCACCTGCTGGTTGCAGCCAAAACACGATTAGGGAAAATGAAACCCCATCGGGACATATTGGGAGGACTGAGCAACACTCTAGGCTCTTAAAGCGTATCGTTTCTCTTTCCAGCTTGACTCAGGTGATCCGAAAGTTTGCCAAGCAGCTGGATGAGTGGCTAAAAGTGGCCCTCCACGACCTCCCAGAAAATTTGCGAAACATCAAGTTTGAACGTAAGTACGAGTTTGGCAGCAGAGGGGAAGGGAGAACATTTTAGCGCCAAATATTTTACATACGTTGTTAATAACTATAATAATAATAAAGGCTACCATTTACTGTTTGCCTACAAAGCACCAAGTATTATGCTTAGTGCTTTCCATGCATTAATTTATTTAATTCTCACAAAATGTTTATTACGGGTGGCACACTTCTTTTATAGAAAAGGAAACAGGCTTAGAGGTAGTAAGTAGCAGAGGCAGGATTTGCTCCCAGGTCTCCCTGTTGACACCAACGTTTCTACTCATCTCATTTAATTCTCACGCCACCTCTGCAATGCAGGAAACAATATCCCCATTCTACAGATGAGGCTCCGACAGGCAAAGAAAATTCCCCAAAACCACACAGCTGGGAACTAGGGACTAGGAGTCAAACTCAAGTCCGTCTGACCCCAGAACTCAGATTTCCCTGAAGTTCCTGCCTACAAAATGGTGGAAACAGGAGACAGGAAACAGCTTCAGGGCTTCACATATTTACTTCTCTGCCTAATGAGAAAGCCAAATTAATATTTCTCATAAGGGGATTGGGACTGTGCATGTCTTCTCTGCTGAGCATCACCACTCATTCCCCAGCATCAGTCTTGCCTGAGAAAACTGGTCCTATTTCTGTCTCGATGCGTCTTGTACTTGTAGGAAGACTCACGTGCTGTTACACAAAGGTGAAATGATTTTAAGCAAAACACAGTTTTAAGATATATGTTTCTGAAAGCCCTATTTGAATACAGCTTGCCATTCGTGCCCGAAATAAGTGCCAGCGAGGAAAATGAAGGAGATCAAATTACCCTCTCTCCACAGGCAAAGCGGGCCTTTCAGACATGCTTTGAGGCCGCCTGCAGTGTCCATCACCTATTGATAAAGCCCGCTTTATTTCACGGCTCTCAGTTCTTTTCTTTTCCCGAGCACTAAATTCCACATCACAAAGTTAAAGAAAAAGTAATTAAGGAGAAGGATTAACGATTGATCGGCCCGGAAAATTAGAAGTTCATCTGTGCCCCCCACCCCCCATTTCTCCGTCCCACGCCCTATTTTTCAAACCAAGCTGGCTCTGAGCACAAATTAGAATAATCCCAGGGAAACTTCTGCTCCTTGACCAGTTCAGGAATTAATGAGAAGAATGCCCTGCACCTGTTTTAATTATGCTGACAAAACAAACCTGTTGAGGTCTGCTGGCCCTTCCACCTGTGGGTGCCTTGGAGCGCCCTTCAAGAACGTGCAAGGAGTGGAAACACACACCACTCCAAATGACTCTGTAAGAATAAAGACCTGGGCAGGCACATGGCCTGTCTGCGGCGAAATCTACAGATCACCCGGCTTCAAATCACCAGCCTATTATGGCAGCATAGGCAACAGGATCCTCAAAACATGCAAATAGGTCATGGAGATCATTTGATAAAATGATGGATGAGGAATGCAAAGCCACATTGAAGGTTCAGCCCAGGGTTGCCTAGAGGCAACCCCTAGCACCACACGCCGCTGAGGTTCAATCAGGGTTTCCTATTAGATAAACTACTTTTTTAAGGGCCTTCTTCAAAGCTTCCACTTGATTCCTGCAATTATTTATGAGGAGAAGCGATTGAGCTCGCAATTAGCGAAATGAAAGACAAGTAAATAATTGCTTTTACTCACGGTTGATTGACGCCACAATTTCTCACACCTGCCAGTGTGGCGTGTGTGTGACTTTGAAATATGTACCCCAAATATCACTGTTCGGAAATAGTTGTGGAAGCCCAAATGGGAGAACGAAGAATTAAACTCAGGGTTTTGCCAGTGGGTGCATAAAATGGGGTTGGACAGTGAGACAAATCTAGGCAAATAAGGAAGCTACTTTTTGAAATCTGCCCGTGGCAAATCCAAGGGAGGACCATAAAGCATGCAAATATTTCAAACTAACTCTTTTTTTCTTCTTCCAGTGTCGAGGAGGTTTTCCCAAATTCTGAGACGGCAGACATCACTAAATCATCTTTGCCAGGTAGCCATCCTGTGTTGTGTGTTCTAACTCCTGCTAGGTCATTGCACAGGAAGGGCGAATCCACAGACAACTCCCTAGAGGACGTGCCGGGTGTTTAACAGCACTCTCTCACTATTCAGTTTCTACAGATAAGGAGTAGAAACATTAGCCCATCACTAGATACTTTCCACTAACATACAGAATGTTTTCTGATGTCAGTTGCCCCTTAACCTTTCCGATACGTTCTAGGTCCCACCAGTGGGTCTTTTCCCTTAAGTCAATCGGGGTTTCTCAGCCACTATTGGCATTTGGGGCTGGGTAGTTCTTTGTTGTGAGGAGTCGTGTTGGGCCTTGTAGATGTTTAGTAGGGTACCACCTTGGTTGTGACAATCAAGAATGTCTCCAGACACTGCCAAATGTAGCCTAGGGGGTGCAAGGTCACCCCTGGCTGTGAAACACCGAGATAAATGATTCAAGCAGATGAAGAAGATGATTTGTTTGTTGTGTTTGTGTCATCCAGAAGAGTTAAAGCCACGTAGTATATTATACACCAAGTTTTGTTTATTTTTTCAGATTTCTGTTCTTTTTAGCACAAAGGTGACATATGCTTGCTATAAAAAACGTTTAAGATAACAAAAGTGTATATAGTAAAAAGTGGAAGATCCCACTGTAACTCCATAGTGATAACTTGACTGCATAAAGTGTTGCATTTCTATTAATTTTGCACCTTAAGGAAGGGAATCTAAGTCTTTGGGCAGTCCGTTAACATTCGTTAAAATATTAATGATCTTAAAGCAGAAGGGGCAGACTGGTGGCTACAGATCAAATCTGGCCCTCAGATGTGTGGGGTTATTTTTGTTTGATTTGCATATGTTCAAAAATTTTTTCACTTAGTTGCTAACAGTTGAAACTGGGAGATGACAGTTAAACACCCAAATTTTCTGTAGAAAAATTTTAAGAGCTGGCAACCCCAGAGCTACATTTCCCCAGGGCAGTAATCAGCTGGCTGGGCTGAGCTTCTGTCCCGCAGGCACTGTCCTCCTCATGGCCCCCACTTTCTCTTACACATGGCCCACCTCGCTCATGTATGTCACCTGCCTGCCTTCTTTCTATGTTTAGGTTTGCAGCCTCTCCCTTCTCCAGTTGGTTCTTGGTTGGTGCCGGTTATTCGAGGTCAAGTTGGGAGGGAGGGATTTCTGGTTAGAGTGGCCTGAAGGAAGCCTCCAGACCAGGAACCAGAAAGTGTAAAACTACACGTACACACACCTCACTGTTCCTGCCCTGCCCTTGGCATAAATGGCACAGGGGGTGGTTTGGAGACCACAAGGAAACCCTTCCACATTCGGGCAAGCCAGTATAGAGACCACATCTGGGCATTGTTCTGGGAATGGGCAGAGCCTGACAGACTCAGGGAAGCAAACAAATACTGGCGAAACAAAGAAACACTGCCATATTTCCGAAAGCACGTACCTTCTGGGTTTTTTTCCCAGCTTGGAAGAGCTGGTCCTGGGTCATATCAGGGCGCGAGATGTTGTTTGGGTGCCTCTGTCTGGGGCTCAGACAGTTTAGGAAAGCCTTTGACCTGTTAGTGCACGTATAGGTAAAAGCATCCACATCCATGCATATAACCACCCGCACGCACACGCACGTGCACACATACACACACACACACTCCTTCTCTCTCCACTCCCCACACAGGTAGTGTATAATTTAATCAGCAAATGCTACCTTTCCATCTTGGCTGGCCGGCTCTCAGACACATTCCAGGATCAGCCAGAGGACTAGGGTTTGTGTTGGGAATGAAACACCATGGACCCCTCTTAGCTAATAGCCCAGTGAGCTTTCCTAAACACATACGAGGCGAGTCAGACTAAACGACATCTAGCCGAAAACTTACCCCAAATGCTTAAACCAAGATCTGAATATCAAGGCCCCTTTAGATATACTAAGCAAGCAGCTTGGCGTTTACATCTCAGCCGTTCATCCCACAAAAATCTTTGGCGTGCCTACTGTGTGCCAGACACTGTGCTTAGTGGTACCTGCTACTAAGTGGAAAAAAAAAAAAAGTAAACCAAGAAATAATTAAAAGTGATAAAGGTTATGAAGGAAACAGAATGGAAGTAGAGAATAATGGGGCACTTAGGTTCTATTTCGATAAAGTGGTTAGAGAAGGTTTCTCTGTGGGTGTGACATTTGAGTTGGAGCATACATGATGGCAAGGTTGCCAGGGCAGGGTGAGAGAATAGAATGTTTCAGCAGGCAGGAACACCATGTGCCAAGGCCCTGAGGTGTCAATGCAATCACTACGAAGAGAACCGACCTGAATAACAGTAGCCTCCTTTACTGAGCTCTTACTCCCTGAACTATGCACTTTTCAAACATTATCTCAAGGAATCCGCAACAGCAGCCCTCCTTCAGAGGTAGGTACTGTTACATCTCCATTTTATAGATCAGGAAACCGAGGTTAATCTACTTGTCTGCCCCAAATCAATGTGCAGGTGAGCAGCAAGGCCAGGATTTGAACTAAGTATATTTGAATCCAGAACCCCGGCCCTTTACATTTGCTTGTTTCCATTATCATTAGAGACTGACCCAATTCATATTCATATATTCTAAGCCTCTGTGACCTTCAAAGAGTTCTACAAGGATTTAAGTGAGATTTCCTTGCGCTCAGACAGTCTGGGTGTAAAAGGGGTTGTCAGTATTTATGTTTGCCTCGAAATTCACAAGCATTAGGAGACTTAGAATGTCCATGTATATTTGAAATCCCTTTTTTCATTTCATGAAAGACATTTTTGAAAATACGTAAGTGAAGGAAGTGATTCTGGAGATGTTTTTCTTTGCTTTTATCGGTATTGTTCCAACTTGGTAGTTCCAAGTATTATGCCAACTTCCAAGTTTAAGTTCTAATGAGGGTTGCTGAGGAAGCCACAGGTTAAACACATACATACACACACATATTTACATTAATAAACAACTGAGTCTTGAAGTGTGCTTTCCCTTTTCTTACATCTCAATTATTCATATTTGTTTTAGTCATTATAGTTACATAAAAAACAAAAAGCAAAATCAGGGGGCTGGCCTGGTGGCATAGTGGTTAAGTTCACATGCTTTGCTTTGGTAGCCTGAGGTCCACCGGTTTGGATCCTGGGCACAGACCTACACATCACTTATCAAGCCATGCTGTGGAGGCATCCCACATACAAAATAGAGGAGGACTGGCACAGATATTAGCTCAGGGACAATCTTCCTCAAGCAAAAAGAGGAAGATTGGCAACAGATGTTAGCTCAGGGCTAATCTTCCTCACCCCCCAAAAAACACAAAACCCCACAATATCAGAAAACTAGGCCATAAACTTCTTCAGAATGTATTTGTATGAAAAATATACACTGTAAAATTTCTGAAGTTAAGGCTTTCATAGGCCCAGGAGTAGCAGGACCATTCCTAGATCTGGGCCTGTTGCTTCTCAGGCGCTAGAGGTACACGGGTTATTAAGCACAGAGCTCCTGTCCCACAAGCTTATATCAGAAGGCTAACAGATCTCTGGGCTTCATCCCATTGTTCCATGGGGTCAAGACCAAAGGGGCTGGGAACACCAGGGTTTGGTCTAGCATAGGACACGTTGCGGTAGTTTCTTATAAAAAGAGATGTGAGGAGAGAGTCACCAGGGAAAACAGTGTACGGATCTTCTGAGTTATGGAGTCATCTGCTGATTTCCTGATACTGAGTTTTCCTAAATTTCAAAGTGGTTTGCAAAATACCATAAGCAGATTCATTAAAATGGCCTAAAAGGAAATAAAGTGAAGGGGTTTTAACCTAACAACCCGTGAGCTAATGAATTGATTGCATTGGATTACAGGCATCTCGAACAGTGATCCACAGTGCAGACATCACATTCCAAATGCTGGAAGACTGGAGGAACGTGGACCTCAACAGCATCACCAAGCAAACCCTTTACACCATGGAAGACTCTCGCGATGAGCACCGCAAACTCATCATCCAGTGTAAGGTGTTCCACCAGGGATCGTGTCTTTCTGTTTGTTTTAAAAAGAAAAAAAACGTATCTTGGTGCATATCTAAGTGGAATTCCCACCCTGTCCCTCTCCCTAGGATCCCGTCCCTCTTATCGTTCCTGTTAAATGGGTCAGCCCAGATGGGAGGGTTAATTGATTTAAGAGGACGTATGTCAACATTGCTGGGGGAAATGGGGGTTCTAGTGCATTGGGCAGCACACAGTGTCATGCAGAAGGCTCCATACATGACCCTCAATGCCAGATGTAGTTCCATGGGTGGCATAAAAAACAGAGCAAGAGCTTGTTGCCTCTGTCAGTGTGTGTCAGCCTGGAGGCAGCTGGATATGCTGCCTGTTTTCAGTGGAGGGCCATGTGAGTCGGCCCACCTCTTGGCAGGTGACCCTTTAATCAAATGTTTGAGGAGGGGATGTTCGTGTCCCTGTGGACAAAGACTGCAGGAATACTGCTCCAAATATTATCCTGATGTGATGATCAGGTTGGTTGTTCTTAGTAGAAGAGGACATGAGAGTGGCAGAGAACACCACTATTCTTAGCATCTCTGCCATTCCTCAAACGCCCATCAGAGCCTGCTGCCCAGGGCATCCCCCAGCCCAGGGACCCTGGATCAGGCTCTGTTGACTACTTCCTTACTTTGCTCAGCCTTCCGTTCTCATACCTCTGGGGGAAAGTGGACATGGGGGTGGGAAGGGTGAGTCCACACTCCTCCTATCAGCTCTCAGAAAGGTTGGTGCCAAGAGTGTTGGGAGATGGACCCAAGATCCTAAAAGTCATGTCATTCAGGAAGCTGCAGAGTGGCTGTCCTCCCAGAAGAAGCCCCTGGCCCCTTAGATTTCCATCCACTATATGCCTCTCACACTGTTGTCTTGAGGGAAAACTTTCTTCAGCCAGCCTAAGCATGTTATGTTTATAAACAAATAAAGTTCCCTAAGATGTTCCTCTTAGAGACCTCTTTCCCACTGAGACCTTTCCAAAAGCAAATGGAGCAGCTAAAACATTGGACCACGTCGACCTTCATTGGGGCTTCTCTCTTGGTTGACCCCAGAGCTCCTCTCAGGCTCTTATTTCTTCCTCTGCAGCAGCCCCCAGCCCGCTTTCCCCCTGTGAAGAATTTTAGAGATTGTCACTAAAATAAATCAGCTTACAGAGTGCCTAGTCTATGCTAGATCCTGTGTCAAACCCACCACATGCATCATCTCATTTAATCTCCACATCAACGTCAGGAAGAAGATTCTCTTATTGCCCTCCCACCCTTTTGGAGATAAGAAAACTCAGCCTCAGAGGGTTGGCCAACCTTCCCCAAGGTAGCCAAGCTGGACCTCGAACCCAAGTCTAGTCTCAGCTCCACTACCATGCATTAGTGCTGCTCACTTTGTGGAGGAGCAGAGGAGACAAAAATGATGAGACATGGGCAAGTTTCAGAGGTTTTAGAATCTTTCCAAGTTCTTACAGTCATGCTTCCTGTTCTTTTTCCCTGCTAGAAGGCCAGTGGAAGTGTGGCTATGAGCACTCTAACACCACAAGCCGTACCTCTGATGGTTGTGGCCCCAGGGCCTCATGCAGGGGCAAGCATGGAGGGGGTGCCACTGATGTCTGTGTGGGACCAAATAGTGAATGGAAACCCAGGATGATCCGACTTCTAGTTCTGCCAACCACTGCTAGCAGCATTAGGCTCAGCTTTCTCCTCCTCTCAGCACCTTTTGTGGGGAGGAAAGTGTGACCCAGACTCAAGGGGAAAAATACAGTCACCGTCACTTGCTTTAGGGATCAGGCTCTGAGCCTTTGCTGGGGCACCACGGGGTCACTGCTGCCTCTCCAGCAAAGACCCTGTTGGGGCTTTCTCTTCAAGCTCTCTCAGGCTGGGGGCAGAGTGTCGCCCTTTAGGGCTGAGATTGTATTCTCCTAGAGGAAGGGAGTGATGCGGTTCATTTCAAACTGGGTGGTATTTACTGAATGCCTGTCTTGGGTCAGGCACTGTTAGATGCTGAGCAAAAAGCAGTGAATAATATGGGCACTACCCTTCCCCCATGAAGCTTAGAGCTAACGGTAAACCAGAAGTTAAACAAGTAATTTACAAATGGTTGCGTCTTACCAAAGAGGACATGCTTTGTGATGCAGTGCCAGGAAGAGGGGGATGAGGAAGGGCACCAAGCCTGAAGGCAGTGGCCTGGCACATAGGTGTCATCCCTGCACCTCCCAGCCAGACAGCTGGGAAGTAAGTCCCTGACACAGTGAGCCAGACCAGAGGTCACTTTGAGCAGGGCTAGGGGCAAATGTGTGCTGCACTCTCCTTTCCTTACAACCAGTTGACAAATCTGCAAATTCTTGCGTCACATCCATGATGTAGATCCCAGCTAGGACTGCTTGGCTCACCTTAAATTAAAAAGTGCGTGCTGGGACGTGAGCATGCTGCTTAGACTGAGTGTTAATGGTGCTATGGTATGAGCATGGAGTTGGGATGGCCAACAGACCTTGATTCAAACCCTGGCTTTTATGCACTGTGACCCTAGCTTCCAAATCTGTAACATGGGGATGATGCAAGGGATTAAATGGGACACTATGTGCCACATGCCTGGTACATGGTGTGGTGCTAATATAGTGAAATGGTTAGGAGGTGAGCACTCAAGTCAGGCTGTGTTTGAAACTTGCCTCTGCCATTCACTAGCTGTGAAACCTTTGGAAAGTTATTCATCCCTGAGTGCCTTTGTTTCCTCATTTGTAAAATGGGGGTAACAATGCCTACCTCCTTGGGTTGTTCTTCCATTCATTCAACAAACATTTGAGCAACTACTGTGCGTACCAGGCACTGTTCCAGGTGCTGGCCTCATGACATGCACATTCTCAGGGGTGTCTGAGGTTAAATGAGCGTGTCCATGTACAGCATTTAGAAGAGTGCCCAGCACATGGCAAGCACTCAATAGATGTTAGCAGTTAGCACTTTCATTGCCACCACTGTCATCATCATCATCTTTGAAGCGCAGTAGCCCAGATACACAGACAGTGTTATGAAGAGTGAAAGAACACCAAAGAGAAATTCAGAGACCTGGGTTCCAGGCCCTCCTCTGTCACTCACTCACGCTCTGACTTTGAGTGAGTCATTTAATCTCATTAAGACACAGCTTCCTCACCTAGAAACTGAGACAGATCAACTAAATGGACTTTTAAAGCCCCTTCTCACTCTACAGTTGTATGACCTTCTGGTCCCGGAAGCCGACCTCTTGTAGCGGTCATCAACTAAGTAAAATAGAGCGGATTGGCCAGTCCTGTGAAGTGGGAGAATGAAAACTGCTCAGACAAATGAAAACTATAGAAATGTGAGGATTTTGAATTATGGTTTGATTTATTGAGCTCTGCACACAAAAACACAAAAAAATGTAAAGAGAAGAGATGTTTCAAATTGGAGCGCACCACAGCTCTCTATAACTTCCTCTTTTCTATAGCGCTTCACTGATGGCAAGTCCTTCCAGATTCAGTTACTTGACTTGCAGCTGAAGACAGGTAGTAAAGTGGAACGATTATCTTCCTTTCACTAATGCAGAAACGGAGGGCAGAGAGATTGTCTCCTTCATTCCACAAATATTTATTAAGCATCTATTGCATGCTGAGCACTGAGAGGCTGGTTAGGCTACTTGCCCAGCATAGTTGTGGTTCAGAAACATGTAATTTATCAAATGTGCCCTACCATAGGGCAGAGGGCAGGAGAGCAACAATGCCTCTACCCATTCATGCAAGCAAGCAAGTACTGGATAACAGCTCTATCAAGGTAATGCACCAGCTAATCGAGACATTAGATAAAGAACTAGCAGGGGAGACGCACACACACACGCACCCCTAACTATGACAGTGTTACTAGTGGTGTAAGGGAGGTAGAATACAGATAATAAAGTGCTATGAAAGTAGAGAGGAGGAGTGACCAATTCCACTGGCAAGGGGCATGGGGAGGTAAAAAGGATTTCACAGAAGGGTCATTTCAGCTGGGCCACAAAGAACCAAACAGCCCAAGCAGAGGCAACTGCCTGAGAAAAGCAGAGCTTGTTGGGAGAAAAGCAAGAGACATGGGGTGGCCAGGGTTTAAAGTGTTCCCAGGCTTGGAAGATGAGCCTGGAAAGGTAAGTTGGGGCATATTTTCTAAAGCCTTGAATGAGCTGCTAAGACTTTGGAGTTATAGTTTATTCAGTTTCGTTCCTCTCTTCTTCTAAGATGCATCTCAATTTAAACACAACTGCAGTGATGTGGGGGGGGCTTCTCTTATTGTTTGACAGTGTATCAGGAGTTTGACCACCTCCTGGAGGAGCAGTCTCCCATCGAGTCCTACATTGAGTGGCTGGACACCATGGTGGACCGATGTGTTGTGAAGGTTGGTAAGCTGGAGTAGAAGGTGCAGCCTTGGGTCCTGCAGCCCATCACTCCCCTTGTGACACTTGGGCAATCCGGTGAGCTATCTGAATGTTCCTCAGCAGCCACGGAGCCCTAGGGTTCTAAGCAGAGGCCTGGTCCCCCCTCAGGAGGTGGGGGATGCAGGTGACAGGACTCTGAGTGTCCCTCCCCAAATTCAGCCAGGTCAGCGTCAATTTTATCTGCTGTGTACACTGGGTCTTGACATAAGGTCTCATTTTTTAAAATATATTTTTGCTGCTAAAAACAAAAAGTCAAAAACCATTGCTCCATAGCATTGAACTTGGAGACCATAAACCTTCCTGTCATTTTTCTAAGAGACAGTAATAAGTGAAAGTTAAGTTGATCACTGTTTAAGCCATGCACTCTCTTATAGGTGGCTGCCAAGAGACAAGGGTCCCTGAAGAAAGTGGCCCAGCAGTTCCTCTTGATGTGGTCGTGTTTCGGCACAAGGGTGATCCGGGACATGACCTTGCACAGTGCCCCGAGCTTCGGTAAGGCCACCTCAGCCCTGTCCACATCCAAACCCCTTTCCTCTGGGCTTCATGCATCAAGTCCACCACTCCAGAGTCACCCACGATCTCACTTGCTATCTCTGGGGCCACATGGACATCACCCTGAAATGTATCCATTCTGAAAGAACACAACATTGTTAGGACTTTCAGGGAGAAAAGTGGAATTGCATGCTAAAGTATACAAATCTGAAAAAGAGAGGTTCGCACACAGATAGCATTATTTGAGTTTAAAGAGGAAGAAACAGCAGTGGCTGTATCCCGTTCTGCCAGGTGTCCCCAGTGAAGGCTGCTTCCACAGGACTATTTTGCAGAATTTCATAGTGCGGACTTCCCAAGACGGGGCACGTGAAGAAGCTCCGAGCTCAAACATTTGCAAGTGTCTTGATTAACACTCCGGCAGTGGGTAGACTGTCTAAAGTTTTCTTTAAAAACGTGTCCCAGTCTGATCCCTAGAAGAGAATTTTACATTCACTTTCCCTTTTGTTTTACTGACCCCTTGGGTTTTCATCACCTCCAGGAGACAGCCCTACCCCAAGTCCTTGTCTACTGTTTTCCAGTGTAACAAGACTTGAAATCTCTGCCCAGAGGTGCTTATAACAGGCTCTGTGGGCAGGAACCTAATCGCCGACTTGGGATGAACGCTATGCTACATTGTGGGACACAGTTTTCTATTTTTCATTGGAAAGAATGGCGTATGCATTGAGTCCAGGTCATCATTAGCAAAGTGAGGTGGGACTTTAGGGCATTATCCAGACATTTGAAATCTCGAAACACTGTGGCCTCCAGTTTCTAGGCATTTCAGCAAAGGGCTGTGGATAAATTTTCTGGGTAATTGCTTCAGTTCTCTATTTTACTTTGCAAGTAGAGATGTGGTTTTGTTTCTCATTATCTCCAATTAAGCCAATCAGCTCTGGATTTTGCCCTGGGTTTAATTTGACACTTTTCCATCTAGCTTTTTATGGTCTTGTCACCATTTTCCAGTTGTGCTATACAACGAAGTGAATATGTGGTGAAACAAAGAAGGCACTATTTTTTCTAAACAGCTCTGTCCATGAAAGACTGTGTTTACCCAATTGGAGAAGTGTTTTGTTGTGGATTTCTTTAATCTCAGCTTTGGGAAGTTCTCTGAACCTGCCTGCACCATGGCTACAGATGGAAATTCTCTTTGAGCCATATATGGAAATGCTCTGGTGACTGCTACCTGGGCAGTGCCATCAGGCATGGCATTTTGATGACTTCCAGTTCAGCATAGTTAGTGTTAGCACATGTTACCTCTGGCTCTGGGAAAATCATTCGTGCATAACTGCTTTCACTTAAGCGGATGGTTGAAAAATATTTGAGATTTTTTCATTGCTTCAAAATCAAAGAATCAACAATATCACACGCTTTAATACACATTACACATCCACAAAGGAAGCATCCTTTCCTTGTTTTATCTCTTATTCTTCAATTTGCCGATTTTTAAACGAATTATGTGTACTACCAAGTACCCTTCATTAGACAGAGAAAGCAATTCCTTTGCAGTATTCTTTGAAATTCACTTGTTTTTACTAAGTTAACAGTCAGTGTGATAAAGGAAGTTTGGACAGTAGCACAATTAGGGTTCTATGAACGGATTGAATTTATTACTAAGAAATATTGTTCCTTAAAATGTGTTTATTTCTTTTTGAACCACACACTATTTTAGGATATACTGGAACCTCAGACAAATGGCAAAAGTGGTCACAAGTCTTTTAGAAATGGAAATAAAGAGATATTAACCCAATTTCACATTTACAGTATTTTTCAACGCTAGGCAGGTTGAAATAATACCTGTTTCCAAGTGCATTTAGCAAACTGTCTGAAAGGGTCCTGCTCATCCGACTCATTGTTAAGTTTTGCAGCTTGGGGTGACAGGCAAGTTGAAAGAATCTGCAGCAGACAAAAGCCCAGCTCCCCCTTTCCGCCTGTATATGTCAAAGACACAGTTGGTGGTTGTGTTTGGGTCATGTGTTCCCTGTATAAAAACAGCTAATTAGGAAAAAGAGCCCTCTGTTCCCTGGCCCCCTCCCCCAGCCGCGGGGGCCAGCTCTATATCTTATAACTCCCACACGATCCTTGTCGCGGTGAATGGTGCGGGGTTTGTGTGTCAGCATAGCAGGCTGACCATTACAATGATCGTGTGGAATATCGCAGTGATCCTGTGGGGGACTCCATCACCTCTTCCCAGAGCAGCCTCTTTCAAAGGTAGTTGACTCCTTTCTTCTCCTTAATTCCTTTTCACTCTCTTCTCCCTAATTCCTTTTCACTGAAAGAACCTATGCTGTGAACTAAAGTAGCCAGACTTACTTTGCTGCAAGCAGTGGTTTCTAGCAAAATTAGTCAGCAAAGGTGGGCTAACAGGCAATGAACTTTTTAGTCTTAATAGAGCTAAGCAAATTAGAGTTTCTATTTTTTTTTTTAAACAAAAACATATTTTCAGTTGACTGCTCTGATTTCAGTTCACAGGATACCTGGATCCCAAGTCAGTGCAGGTGCCTTTACCCTTTCACTCAGGGTTTTCACCAAATGCCCCTTATTTCCCTGTTAGGAACTTCTAGAAGGCAACAATAGTTTCTGAAAGTAGTTCGGCATAAAACAGATTGAAAAGGAGTCCTGGGTTTGATGGCTAAGGGGACAGGATTACACATCATTCCCCACATTTCCACTTTCTCACGCCTGTTTTCTGACCTAGCATCAAAGCTCACAGACTTGGGCAGGGCCTGGAGGCCACATGGGAGCAATTCTGTCAGGGACAGGCTCCCAGAGCAAGTGCCCATGATGGAGCCTTCCAGACTACTCTATGCTTAGATGTCTTGGCCTGGCACTCTTTTATCCAGAACCTGCTGCACTGCAGGATCTTGACATTTGAAATGTCACCCAGGCTCCCGCCAAGCACTAGGAGGCAGGATTTTCTTTCCCTGTATTCAGGAGAGGAAGCAGAGACCCAGAGAGGAGAGGGGATTTGCCTATGGACGCATGGCAAATTAAGCTGAGCTCCCCTCAGAATCTATCCCATGTCAGAGCTCGTGTCCTTTCTGCTATGCCACACTGCCACCCCCTCTTCTAACTCTCTTTGGTTTAATACTACTAATAAAAAACAAAGTAACATATATTGAGGGCCTAGTATGCACTAGACATAATATTAGGCACTTTCTCATTTAATTCTCACCACAACATGTGAAATCTGCTATTCCTGCCCTCACTACAACAGAGGAGGAAGCCAAGGCAGAATATGAAGTGAAAGCAGGATAATAATCATTTTAACAAATATTTAGGAAGCACACACTACCATTTAATTCTCACACTAATTCTGCAAGGCAGATTATAATAGGTGCCTTTTTATAGAGAGGAAAAGGGAGCTTGGAGAATTTTCTTGTCCAAGATCAATATGGCAAGTGGCAGAGCTCTGTTTCAAAATCAAATCTGCCTGACCACGAAACCTCTGCTTTTTCAACTACCACAATTAAGACAAATACCCTGGGCTCAGATGCATGGGACAAAAAGGCTAGATAAATGTGTTCAGTCCTCATTGATGGTTTTTTAAGAAATCCCTATTGATGGATTAAAAAAACTTAAAGCTATGAGAGAAAAGAACAATAACTAGATTATCATGAGTAATAAGAGATGCCAGGAGACAATGGAATAACATCTTTTAAGTGTTGAGAACAAAGAACTGTCAACCATTATTCAAGAGGGAGGGCACAGTAAAGACATATGTAGTTATACAAAGACTAAGAGAATTTGGCACCCATAGAATCTACTATACTTTAAAAAAAAAGCTATTAAAGGATGCATTTCAGCAAGAAGAAAAATAAAGCCATAGCTAAGGTCTGGGATGCAAGAAACAAAATGATCTAGTTATTGTGGCTGTGTAGCAAATTACCCCAAAGCTTACTGGCTTAAAATAATCGTTTGATTATGCTCCTGGAGTCCGTGGTCGGGAATTTGGACAGGGCACAGCAGGGGTGGCTTGTCTCTGCTCTAAGATGTCTGGGACTTCAGATGGGAAGATTCAAAGGCTGGTAGCGAATTGACAGCTGGAGGCTGGAATCGTCTGGAGGCTCTTGACTCACTTGTCTGGTGCCTGGGCTGGGATGACTCGAAGACTCAGACTGCCGATCAAGGTGCCTTCAAGTGGCCTCTCCACGCGGTTCAGTTTCCTCACAGCATGGAGGCCTCTGAACAGTTAAACCTCTCACATGGTGGCTCAGGGCCCCACATGTAAGTGTTCGGAGGGGGAAGCCACATTGCTTTTTATGACCCAATCTCAGAAGTTAAAGTGTCACTTCCCCCATACTCTGTTGGTCAAAGCAGTCACAAACCTACCAACATTGAAGGGAGTACACTGACCCCCAATTCTCAAGGGAAAGTATTTGGGGGCCCTGTTTTAAGATGAGAGAAATTTTTAAATATGTAAACAAATTTAATTAACTATTGATTATAATTTAAAAATTAAATTTATGTGTTAAAAAAAATAAAACCAAATTCTAGAAAACAGTACAACATAAGGTTGTGGGAAGGGAATCTTCAAAGAATAGCTAAATCTTACAAGGTCTTTGTCTCAAAATACTAAATAACTTTAGACTTTGTTGAAAAAATGTATAGTTTGGATTTAATAAATGTATAGGATATATGTTAATAAATTAAGTGATCATCAATAAAAGAACAGAATCATAATTTACTGAGGAAAAATGAAAAACTATGACAACTTAGAGATGGCAGGATAAAGAAGCATAGATAAATGATGGTAAACAAAAACCACAAAATAGGATGCTAGAAATAAGATCAAATAATCATCACAGCAAATGAAAAAGTGTCTTCCTTTAAAAAACATCAGACAAATGTTTTTACAGCCAACTTTTACTAAACTTTTAAGAAACGTAAAACTTTTAGTTTATGAAAATGAACATGAAAAGTGATGTTTCACAGAATAAAAATAAAAGAAGGAAAGCTATACAACTCATTTTATGAAGCTAATATAATCTTAATTTCAAAATTTTGGAAGAATAGTAGAGGAAAAGAAGATTATGACTCAACCACACATAAATATAGATGAAAAACTCTAAATAAAACACTAGCAAATCAAATCCAGCAGCAAATTGTTTAAAATCATGATTAATAAGGCTTATGCCTAGAATTCAAGTATGATTCAAAGTCAGAAAGATTACTAATTAACATACTCTATTAACAAATTAAAAGAAAAATCATATGATCATTTATATAGATATAGAGAAAAAAACATTTGATACAATCCAGCTCTCAAGTATGATTTAAAAAGACTCTTAGCAAACTAGGAATAGAGAGGAATTTACTTAATATGTTAAAGGGCACCCAAAAATCTGCAGCAAACATTATTCTAAATGGTAAAACTTTAGAAGTTTTCCCATTCAAGTCATGGATAAGACAAGAATGCCTTCTTACACTATTTCAAATAAATATGAACTGGAAGTCCTAGCCAATGCTGTAAGAAAAAGAAAGGAAATACAAGAATTGGAGAGGAAAACACAAAATTGTCTTTATTTATAGATGTCATGATGGCTGACAATGAAAAGAGAATCTACAAACTAATACAACAAATAAGAATTCAACCAGGTTACTAAATTGAGTTTTTTAAAAAATCATTGACATTCTTAGCACTAAGTAGAAAATATAGTTAAGTATATATATATCTCTTTCTCCCACTCATAATAGCAACAGAAACTAAAAGGTACCTACAAAATAATTCTAACAAAAATTGTTTGAAGACCTTCAAGGAGAAATTTTTAAAATATTATTGAAATATACTCTGTTCATGTTTGAAAATGTTCAACATCAAGAAGATCTTCTCCTCCTATTAATATATAAATTCAATGGAATTCCAGTCCAATTCTTAACTTTTTTTCCTTTGATTTTGACAATCTGATATTAAAATTCATATGGAAAAGCAAAAGGCCATGAATAGTAAAGACATTTTCAAGGGTAAAGAAGAACAAATTATAGGGACTTGCTTGCCTGATATTAGGTTTAGTACAGAGGTAGACGATGTGGTGTTCTAACATAGTTAAACAAACTGAATAATGAAACAGAACAGAGATGCCCAAGAGAGACTGCCATGAAGCTTGTCTTCGCCTCGTCAGACCCTTGTTCCCTTGTCTGTAAAATGAGAGGATTGTATGGATGATTTATGTGACAGAGAGGGCATTAAAAATCAGTGGATAAAGGTTCTGGGACAAGCATTTTAGGGTAAATAAAACAAAATTAGACCATTTCCCTATAACTTCTGAAAAGAAAAATCTAAATTAAAAAAAAAAGCCCTTAAATCTTTTGGAGGAAAATATGGAACGATATCTTTATGACCTTGGAATAGAACATTATTTCTTTAAAAAGGCACAGACAAGGACAAATCATAAAAGAAATTACCAAAATTCACTACATTTGGATTTTAAACTTCTGTTTAATAAGCACAGCATACACAAAGTTAAAAGATAAAAGACATAGAAAAGGAGAAGATATTTTGCAATCCATATAACAAAAGATTAATAACCCCTCTAAATAAATGTTTTAAATAGTCCAATATAAATTCAGATACCTCAATATTCTCCAAATACCCCAACAGAAAAATGGGCAAAGACTATGAATAGGCAATTCACAGAAGAGGACATTCAGATGGACAACAATCATATGAAAAGATGGGCACCTTTCTAGTAATTAGAGTAACGCAATTATAAAGAATGTAAGATAACATTTCACACCTTTCAGACTGCCAAACATTATATTTCATGTACTCTCAGTAGGAATGTAAAAAATTTTGGTGAGCAATCTGGCATTATCTCGTAAGACTGAATATGCAGGTGTTCTTGGACCCAGCGAATCCACTTCTGGGCCTAGATACAAGAAAACAGGCACACACAAAAAAAATATTCATTAAAGCCAGTTTCCAATAGTGAAAAATGGTAAACAGCCTAAATTCCCTCAACAGGAGAATGGATAAATAAATCGTGGTGTGTTCAAACAATGGCCATCAAACTAGAGCTCCAGGCATCAGTGGGGGTAGATTGTCAAAAGCGAGTTGTAGAATGCTCTGTAAAGTGTGATCCATTTATATCAAGTTTGGAGACAGAATTCAATACCATATATTATTTATGGATACATGAAATATGCAGTAAGAGTATAAAAATGCGTGTGAACAATAAGTACCAAATTCAAGACAGTAATTACATCAGAGGATGAGCACGAGGAAGCAGAGAAATGGGGTTCAGGAAGGGAACACAGGGGCTTCATCTCTATCTTCAATTAAAAAAATCTGATTCGAATATAGTTAAAATATTAGAACGGTAAAATATACAGCTGGGTGGTGAGTCCATTCACATGCTTTCCTATATGTTTGAAAATTTTCCTAAGAGAAAAGAAATGCTTTGATTCTATAAAATGCAGTTGACTATGTTACCATGTAACAACAAAAATCTCCTCTTGGCTCCATCCTAATACCTTTTGCCATAACAGGCTCTGATGCTCACTGGCTCTGTGACTTTAGGGGACTTGTTTAAACCCTTTGAGCCTTCATTTCCTCATGTATTAATTGAAGATAAATATGACACCTTCTTCACGGTCTTGTTGGGAAGTTGAAAGAGCTCAGCACCAGTGCATATGGTAAGCTGTCAGGGCTTGCTCATTTCATTCCCTCGTCTAACAAGTGTTCATTGGGCCTCTACTGTGTGCCTGGCACTGTTCTAGACACTAGGGATAGAGCAGTGGGGGAAAAAAAAAAACAGATAAAGTCCCTGCGTTTATGGAGCTTACAGTCTAGTGTAGGGAGGCACGTGATGAAGATAAATAAGTTAAACATATAGTCGAGCAGATGGTGTTAAGGGCTAAGGAGAGAAATAAAGCAGGGAATGTTAGCTGTAATTGCTTCTCTCCTGTCTGTCTCTCTTCCTTTCCCCCTTCCCACTCCCAGCCCTCCTTCCTCCTCTTCCCCCATCAGTCTTTCTGTGTCTGCTTTTTCACTTTCCTCTCTTCTTCTATTTGCATTGCTCCTGTGCCCATGACGTCCTGGCACTGAATCGTTTGTTGCCCACTCATCTTAATGATTGCTTTCTGCTGGCTAAGGACACTGTGGCTTTTGTGGAGTCGGTGACTGAGCTTTAAGTTTCCTTTGTGCTCAGAGCACTTAGCACGAGTGTAGGCAGGTAGCGGCAGCTCTACTGACTCTTGTTTGAAAGATGATAGAAAATTATCAGAGCAACTGGGTAACTGATCGGAGCCATTCACGAAGAGAGCTTGCAGCCCCAGATCAACACTCCCCTGGAGTGCTGGCCTCCAAGCCCAGCTCTGATGTTTTCCAACAGTGTGGTCTTAGGCTAGTTTCTTCACCTCATCAGATCTTTGTTTCCTTTTCTGTAAAATAGGGGGTTGTATAGATGATTTCTAAGGTCGCTGCCTGTGCTCCCAGTACTAAACCCATTTTTAAAGTCTAGGGTTTTCCATTCTAATTCATTGTTTCACAGTGTCTTTCTTTCTTTCTTTCTATCCTTGATGACTTGGAGAAACATCTCAGCAAATATTTCTTCATTTTGGAGACCGTTTTAAGTATTTGATGCTATCTTTTGACTTCTTTGACTCTATGCACAAAACAGTCATATTGTAGGATCTTATAACATTAGTAGCAAAAGGGACCTTAGAGATAATAACAATAGTTACTATTTATTAAGCAACTACCGTATACTTTTCCTCATTATAGTACTTTGTAACAGGTTTTATGGTCCCCCTTTTAGACAGCCGTATTGCACGACTGATGAACAACTTCAGAATCAGACAGTCTTGGGTTCAAGTCCTGGTTCTGCCACTTAATAATTGTGTGACATTGGACAGTTACATTACCTCTGTAAGCCTCATTTTCCTCCTTTGCAAAAGGAGAGTATCACTCAGCTCAAATGGTTGTGATGAGGATTAAATGCAATAGTAAATCTACAATGGTTGACATACTGGCTGCCACAGAGTGAGGGCTAAATGGCTGATTTCGTTTTTAACATTTACAAGGAGTAACTTATGCAAGGTCTCAGTTACCAAGTGGCGGAGCTGGACCTCAACCTGGGCAGTTTGGTCCAGCATCCGTGCAGTTATGCACAATGGTATGCCTCCTCAGCAGTTCACAGGACCTATTTTGGGGAAGTGGATTGAAATTTTAGTTTTTGAGACTGCATCTCACAGTGACTCAGCAAAACCTGAACCTTGCTGAATCCCAAGTGGGGTTGAAAAACAGACACAGCACTCATGGGAGAGGAAGAATGTGGAGAAAGTGCAGGACAGGGGACCTTGGCCTTGAGCTCTGTAGATGCGAGGATCAGAGGTTGCGGCAGGCTCCAAAGAGACAGGGGGTATAGGACTAGTTGTGCATGACCTGCTGGGCATCTGGAGGCTTCAGTGTTAAGCCAGGGATTTTTTTCTGTAGCCTTTCTAGTCCAAAAGAATCAGTCTCTTGGAAATGAAGGGTGTGTGTATGTGTGTGTGTGCAGAAGTCAGGTGCAATTAAAAAGGAGAAAATTGATAAATCCCACCAAGGAAGAGTCATCCAAAAGCCCTCACTGGCCCCCATCACCTTATTTCTGAGATTTGAAAAGGCATAGCTCCCAATTCACAAGGCCCTTCTAGGCACCAAGTCCTTTCTTTACCCTGTGCTCTGAGGAGGCTGGACTAGATGATCTATAGGGAATGGGAACAGATTTTGGAGCCAGATCAAACTGAGGCGAATCCCTACTTAATTCTGATGGCGAGACTCATTTCCTCATCTGTAAGAAAGACTAAGACCGCCTATCTCACAGCTTGTTGTAAGGATGAGAGCTGTGTGAAATGCTTAGCAGAGTTCTTGGCACATAGTAAGCATTCAGTAAATGGTAGGTGTGAAGACGATGATGATGATGATGGATAATGATGATTATGACAGTGACAACAATTATAATAATAGTAGTGGTGATGATGATGATAGAATCACAAGGTAAATAATGTCAGAGAGTCTCATAAGGCCTCTAAAAAAGCCTTCCCTCTAAAAAACTAGAGAGAAATAGAAAGAGAAGGTCAGTTTGTAGATAGGCAGGAAAGAAGTTTTGATCATTTCATAGAACTGCAGGATATCCACATGGGGATGTCCTCTTGGGAGTTAGAAACATGAGACTGGAGATGAAGACTTGGCCCCTCTCTCTGACTCTGGTATCCATGAAGTCTTGATTACAGCAGACCTGAATTGAGCCCCTTCATATGTGGATCATTCCACTGTCCATGGTAGCAGCATGACATGCAAGAAAAGAAGGTTTGAAATAATGTGTTATCTATTAATTGTATCATCTTGCACAAGTACTTGACTTGCATAATAGGAATAGAAGTACCTACCTTACAGGGTTGTTTAGAGATTAAGTTAGTGAATATTAAGACTTTGAGCACAGAGACTGGCACATTGGAAAAATCTTTTAGTGTTTTTTTTTTTTTTAAGATTTTATTTTTTTCCTTTTTCTCCCCAAAGCCCCCCGGTACATAGTTGTATATTCTTCATTGTGGGTCCTTCTAGTTGTGGCATGTGGGACGCTGCCTCAGCGTGGTTTGATGAGCAGTGCCATGTCCGCGCCCAGGATTCGAACCAACGAAACACTGGGCCGCCTGGAGCAGAGTGCGCGAACTTAACCTCTTGGCCACAGGGCCAGCCCCTGGAAAAATCTTTTAAAATGATTGTTCACATCCCTTTTTATGAAATAATCTACTCTAGATTAAAAATGAAGAGTATTACTTGAGAATGCCAAATCTTTTCAATTTACTACCTTTTCTAAGAACCATGTGCTAAACGGAGGTCTCAGAAACATTTAAAGAAATAATTCAGTTGCAGATTTAAGACTTCAATTGTGCTTCTAGAATTATGTCAGGTAACTGGTAGATACCAATGACCTAGAAGGCAAAGACCCTGCCATGGACATCCTTAAAGTCCAATTGGAGAAATAAGACACACTTGTGGAAGAGATAAAAATGAAAGACACTAAGTCAACAGAAGCTGAACAAAGTAGGTGTTCACACGAGGCTGAGGCTAGTATGTATATGAGAGCTCAGAAGTATTTGGACAGATGGCTGAATGGGTGCCACTTTTGGTGGTGTCATATTAATAGATTGAACAAGGAAAAGATTCACTTGCCACAAAGTGTTAATGACACTTAGCTTATGTTAAGCATTAGGCTGAGGATACAGCAAAGAAGAGATCTGACCATTAGGAGATCACTGAGTGGGGAATGAGAGTCTTGAACGGAGCATTAGAGCACAGTGTAACATATGCTGTTGACCAGGCAGAGGGGACATACATGAGCTGACGTGACTTACCTTTCTGTTTGTATCTTCTCTCACCAGGGTCTTTCCACCTAATTCATTTGATGTTTGATGACTACGTGCTCTACCTATTAGAATCCCTGCACTGTCAGGAGAGGGCCAATGAGCTCATGCGAGCCATGAAGGGAGAAGGAAGCACCGGTAAGCCAGCATTTCACTGGGAATTGCCCTACTTGTTAATTTGATTTGTCTCCTTACTTCTGTGCTCTGTGTTTCTTTAACTCTGTATCCCAAAGAATTTAATTATGGTGAGCAAGTGGTGTGGAACCAATAATGTCTTTTTCTTCTTTAGGATGGGCATGTGTGTATATGGGAGTTGCCTTGCATGCCATGATGGTGATGAGAAACCATCGAAGGGTTTTAAGCAGAGGAGTGACATGACACAGAAAGAATATTTCATTTTTTAAAGTCCCTTAAAGACAACTTGCCTTGACCTTTGGCTCCAAGAACTTACCCTTTGTCTACCCGCAGCAGAAGTCCGAGAAGAGATTATTTTGACGGAGGCTGCCCCGCCAACCCCTTCACCAGTGCCATCGTTTTCTCCAGCAAAATCTGCCACATCTGTGGAAGTGCCACCTCCCTCTTCCCCTGTCAGCAACCCATCCCCTGAGTACACTGGCCTCAGCACTACAGGTAATGAAAGCTGCCTCAAAGGCTTTGTGTGGGGAGTTAACATTTAAAGCAAGAGCTTTCTGGAAAAATATTCTTCCCTCCAACCCCTCAAAAACAATGCCCAAACCTGAGTATCTTCCTGGATTTACGGATGACTTGCAGTTATTCATTTATTCGTTTGTACATATTGCTTATGCTTCTGTTTTCAAGTTGGCTGATTAAGTACATAATAAAATCTCTAGTCCCCAAAAACTAAGCCACTGAAATGATTAAAATGATATAAAACATAAATTAATACATGGCCATCTTTGAAAACAGAAAAGGGAGCTCTCTATGAACCAGAAACTGAGCCATATCTCTGGAAAGTGGGGTAGACAGGAAACCAAATGCTAAGCCATGGTACCCACAATTGAGGCAGGGGAAATAAGTGAGGTACAAACTGATGCTATGGGTTCCCCAAGGAAAGAGAGAGTGCATCTGGTTGGAGGTATCAAGGAATACCTCACAGCAGAGGGGGATCTGAGCCGGAACTTGATTTTAACTGACAAAGCTATAGCAGAAGGGCCTTCTGGGCAGAGGACAGCATGAGCAAATGCACAGCAGTAGGGAAGTGTGGGGCCTTTTCAGGGAATGGTAAACTTTGGCTAAAATGTCAGAGGTCCATGAAGGAGTCTTAGAAGACTGGAAAGGTAAGTTGAAGACACATCTTCGAGGATCTTGAATGCCAAGATAAATTTTGGAAATGGAAAAAAGGAGATGTTACAAGGATAGTAATAGCTAGATGCTAATATCGAAATGTTACTTTATGATATGAAAAGGACCTTTGCATAATTGTCTCACTTGATATTCACAATAACACTGCAAGGCAGATATTGTTCCATTTTAGGGAGGAAAACTAAAAGGGTGAGAAGGTTAAATTTCTTGTCCTGGGTACCATAGTCAATAGTAGACATAAACAAATTCATTCACTCAGACATTCCACAAATGTCCTTGCTCACAAGACGCGTGGAAATGATACATTGTATATATAATATTCAAAATGTGTTAGCTAACATATAATAATAGAGAAGGGGTGTGAGTGAGTGTGTGTGGGGGGTGTGTGTGTGTGTGTGTATCCAGGATCTCACATGTTTGCTGTGGGGATCAGATGACATAGGAAAGGCCAAAGTGCTTTGGTAACAGTGAAGTGCTATCTAGACGGAAAGGGTTACTCTTATTAATGCCTATAAAATGAGGACTACAGCCAAGAGCACCACAGGAGTTTGGAGAGAGAAGCAGTCACTTTCCTTCCCGCCTGGACTCTGGCAGGCAGGAGGGAAGCCTGCAGGAGAGAGGTGAGACTCAAAGGCAGCCTTAAAAGATGAGAAGGACTCAGCTCACGGGAGAGGAGTGGGCACGAGAAACCACAGGCTGAGACAACCTTCTGCTGGGTGGGCCCTGAGTGGGGTGGGGCAGGTGAAAAGACCAGTCTTTGTGGTGTGGAG
Organism: Equus przewalskii; assembly: GCF_037783145.1. Classification (NCBI taxonomy): domain Eukaryota; kingdom Metazoa; phylum Chordata; class Mammalia; order Perissodactyla; family Equidae; genus Equus; species Equus przewalskii. Next base: position 30,311,085 of record NC_091859.1, read on the forward strand.
GGCTGTGATAAGTAATTCATAATCTTTCCATCTAAACCTGCTCTACTATCCTCCCAGTTACCCAAGCATCAAACCTGGGAGTCAGCCTCAAATCCTTCCTCTCCCTCAACTCCTGTATTAGTGAAGATAGGCTAAGCTGCTGTAACAAATAGATCCAAAGATGTATGGAGTTAACACAGTAGAAATCGATTTCATTCTTGCAAACAGCCCTGGCAGGGTGTTTAGGTGGGAGAGGAGGCTCTCTTTAATGCAACTATTTGGAAACACGTGTTCTTTCAATACTGGCCTTCACCATACCCAAGGGCAGTGGTTCTCAAAGTGTGGTCCATGGACCAGCAGTATCAGCTTCTCCTGGGAACTTGTTAGAAATGCTCAGTATCAGGTCCCATCACAGACCTACTGAATCAGAAACTCTAGGGTTGGGCCCAGTGATTTGCTCGACAAGCCTTCAGGTGATCCTGACACTCACTTGTTTGAGGACGACTGCCTTAGGGCTCTGTCAAGTGTGCAGCCAGCTGACAGAAATGGAAAGTGGGTATGGAGGAGGAAACTCCACTCTCTTAAAAGCTGGCCTGAAATGGCACATGCCACTTCTACCTATATTCCATCAACGAGGACTTAGTCACGTGGCTTCAAGGAACTGCAAAGAGAGGCTGGGAAATGTAGGATGGCGTGTCCCCAGGTAGGGAATGGGGAACTGATTTTGGGGAGACAGCTAGCATTCTCTACCACACCTCCCAACTCTAGTTGTTCTAACACAAATCTTGGCTGACCCACTCCTTCCCGTCCCACTACTGCCTTGTGGTTCAGGCCTTCTTCCCCACCCCTCGTAGACATCTACAGTGACTCTCCAGCTGGTTACCTGCCTCCAGACTCTTGTCTGTCCACTTTCACACTGCCCATTGGGCTAACTGTCCCGAAGCTTGTGCCTCCTCAAAGTGCTGGGGCAGAGAGCCCACTGCCTCATACTACAGCCTTAAAGCACTCTTCTCCAAACCGCTTCTTGTTCTGTTCCACCTCCAGGACTATCCTCCTTCTACCCTCTCATAAAATCCTACTCGTCGTCTTTGACATTTTCCTCACCCTCCAGGTTGGAATCATCCCCAGACCCTCATAGCGTGGGCTTATAGCCTAGCTCTACTTAGAATAGGACTATTTTCAGAATAGACTGGGAACTAAATTATACTCTTTAAAGACCAAATAGGATGAGATTGTCCTATTTAGGATGTTGTCTTTCATCCATTCACTCACTCACACGTCTATCCATTTATCCATTTATCCAATAAATATTTCTCAAGTGACTTCTCTGTGCTAAACCTTCAGACAGCTGGTGTTATGAACAAGAGAATCATGGGCCCTGCCCCTTGGGAGTTTATGGTTTAGAGGCTAGGGTTCTGATGAACAAGCAGTAGTTACAGGATAATGTATGAGTGCTATTAGGAGAAGGGCCAGGATGTTAGGGGAGCACAAAAAGGGACCTCCAACCTATATCTGGAGAGTCTGAGCAGACTGAATAATGAGAGAAAATGTAATCCAGGCAGAGGAAGTAAGTAGTACAAAGGCCTGGAGGCAAGAGAAAGCATGCCATTTTCAGGGAACTTAAAGTATATATCCTAGGAGTCTTTTTATCAGTTCCTTCCCCAAAGTTTCCTCTTTCTCCAGAACTAGAGCTACTCAGAGAAGGAATGAGCAGACGCTTAAGAGCCTGTAAGGTGCCTGCCCTCTTTTGAACTTTGCCAGGGGCAGACACTTGCCAACAAACTCAGTGGCCCTTAGTCAGGGAGACTGGATTCTTCAGAATACTGAGAAGTAGGGTTGTCAGTAACTGGCAGCAGATGAAACTTTGATTTCACTTTGGGTACATAGCTAGAGAGGGTCCTCCTCCTCAGTGGAAGTTTAGATTTGAGCATCACTCTATTTGTTTACAGAGATGCACCTCGAATCATGTTTTGTTTTCTACTTTAAGGAGGAAGACCATGACTTCCTCCCATCTCCCTCCCATTTTCCTTCCCTAGTGAGTTGTTGTAGTTCCTGCTTTGAAGGCTTGGGAAGAGGAGTTGTAGAGAAAAGAACAACTTTATTCACTGAAAATAAACAGGGAAGAGAACTTGAACACTGTTCACAGCTCTTCAGCTGCTCAGGGGTCCTTTCAAGGCTGGAATTAGGGGGCAGCCATCCCGAGTGCCCTGCCTCACTCAGGAAGGAATGAGGGCAGTAAGGGCAGCCAGGAGCCATATAGCTGCCTGCATACCCCCACCACCGTCCCGGGAGACACACACGCAAGTCAGTTAGTGATAATATGCTTACTTCTAAAACAAACAGAGAAATTATGCAAATAAAACAGTTCTGCATTATGAAGCAGAAACAATTTGAGTGGAACCTTTCTTGTAGTGTAGCAACATATCAAACAAGGAGACTAAGGAAATAAGGATACAGGAAGAATGTGAAGGAAAGGTGTCTAGGATCTCTTCACGACTATCATCCAGCTAGTGAGTATGCCTGGCTTTCTTCGGAGCAATTTGGAGGCCTCAAGGTATGGCAGGTGTGATAGTCAAAGCCACAGGAATATCATAAATGTGTTCAGATTTCTGCGCAATGTGTTCAAGAGTCATAAAAGTAGCTTCGTAGAAATACAAATGTGAAACAGGTTCTTTTCAGATGATTGTAACCTTTGAAGATTTTGGCACATTCCAGCTTTGTTCTCAGATATCTCCAGAGGGCATTAAAAATGTCATCCTATATAAAACTATGTGTAATATTTTTCTCAAGTACCACTTTTGAAATACTCCATTGCTAAATTAGACTGAATCTTGGCATGTATTGTGGGCCATGGTCTTGGAGGAAACATAAAGATAATTTCCTAACAACATATATGGTTTTATAGATATTACACTATAAAGGACAAATTATTTATCTATGATATACACCTAAATATTAGGAAATCTATTAAGGTAGGCTTCTTGAATTTTGGGATTTGTGCAATTTTTCATTGAACAATTCTGTAAATTGCAAAGCAATTACTGTAAATCTTATAAAATGCATTTGCCATGTTTCTTTTTTAAAAAAGTTAGCATATGTTTCTCATGCCCACTTAATTTTTATTTCTGTCTTAAAATTACTGCTTGATTTATATACCATTACTTTCCAAAAAGGTATCTGAAGTGGTTAACAATTAAAAAGACAAAAAGCAAAACCAAACCCAAACCAGGAAGCAAGAAATAAAGAATTGGGGGAAAATTAAATGAAACAAAACACCTCTTGGCTAAAACAGTTTATGAACACCTTAAATAAAATTTTACGTTATCTAGTTATTTTGTTGGGTTTCTAGCATGCTCTGAATATCACTGCTCAGATGATGAACATATTATCAAGTTCGACTTATTGAGAGTAAAGGCCAATCAGGTATCTGACACTCATCCACATATCAGTGTCTCACTTTTGATGGACACTTCCCCATTTTTCAGCCGTGAAAAATAGAACAGTATTATGTCTGCTTGGTGAGCACAGAGAGAAAATTAGTTTGTTGCGCATAACCTTCTGGCATCCTTTGATACAAGGACTAGTGAATACAAAGTAGTATAGATAATGAGTTATGACTCACTAGGAAAACAGCCACTCTTCTTGTCTACATCTATATGTAGTTCTGTGTCCATACCTATATGTATTTCTAAATATATTTTCTTAAGACTGTATTTAGTTGTTTTTAAAAAGGGGGGTAAAAGAAAGTGAAAGGAAAGGAATATCAGGCACCCAAAATTGAACCTAATGCATGGCCAATTCTGATTGGGTTTGTTAAAGTCTATGGCAACACCATGATAAGAGACTGGTTAAAGGATTCCATCTCAACAGATTTCCACAAGGTAAAATCTAGCCCATTTATCCACTTTTCGCTAACTTTGTGGGCTTGCCACCTCCCTGATGGCCCAGCAAAGTTCAGAAGCCTTTAGGAAAGCTGGCTCTTTTCCTCCTCAGGAGCATGGGAGGTGGTACCAAACTGAGCAGCCCACTTAACATGACATTGGGCCACAATTCTTTAATGTCATTTAAAGCAAAATGTTAAGTTCCCACTCTCTCTGGGTCAGGCCATGGAAAGGTTCTAAGACCTCATTTATGATGTCATTTTAAGTATCCCCTCCTTCAGCAATGACAATAAAAGTTAACTATTAAACTCATGTTTTCAACTTCCCACCATGGGTTCCCTGCAACACAAAACTAGCAAATTAAATCACTGAGATGCTAGGATGCCTAAAGAAATAAAGGCAAATTCCTCATAAATGGCCCTAACTGTAGAACATCTGGCCTGCCCAGCTGCGTTTTCTCTACATGAGTTGAGGATGCAACAAAGATAACTGGCCCCTAGTCTTCCCAAGTAACAAAAGCTCAGTTATCGCGAGGGCAGCTAAAGTGAGTGGGATATGGTGGACACCACGGCCCTTCCACAGAGCCTGTGATGACTCATGGACAGAATCTCAGAGTTGTCACTGCCAGTGAATTCCTCCTCCTCCACCCCTGCTGCTTCCTTTTCTTTAAAGGAATGGCATTAGGAAATATAAACTGGGATTGAAAATAAATTGTTGAATCTGCTCTTGTCTTCATACCATCAAGGTCTTGGCTTGGTGTTGGGACCTTTGGATTCGCTCATTCCTTCATTTGTTCGTTCATTCATTCAGTAAATATGTATACTGTGTCTAGTCTGTGCCATGTCCTAGGGGTACAAAAGTGAAAAAAACAGGCATAGTTGCTACCCTCATGATACTTACATTCTGGTGGGTAAAGGAGTCAATAAAGAAGGAAACCACCATGTAAATATAGAATTTCAAATAGTTATAAGTGCTACGAGTAAAAATAACAGTGTGCTATGCAATAGTGTAAAAGGGGGACCCGCCTTAGATGGTGGTCAGAGAAGGCCTCTCTGAGGAGGTGATGTTTATCTGTGACCTGAAGTACCATAAGGAGCCAGCCACATAAGTGTTGGGAAGCGGAAAAGAACATTTTAGGTAGTGGGCAACAGCGCGTGCACAGGCCTGAGGCAGAGAAGAGCCTGGCAGAGTGAGGACTGACCAGCGTATACAAATGAGGGGGAGGGTGGCAGGAGAGGATGTTGCAGAGGTAGGCAGGGGCCAGATCAGGAATCAATATCTCTCTCTGGGAACTGAGTCTTTTGCTGCCCCTGGTGAGTTCTGTCAATCAGATTTTGGCCATGGAAGTATTGGTAAAGTGTAACTTGGGTAAACTATTGGTCAAGAGGTTTTCAACTTCAGGTATCTCCTTAAGCACAACTACCTTGAGGATAGATGATAGCCAGTGGGGGATGTATATATATATGAAACCTTTCCCTATCTCAGTCTTGAAAGTTACTGGAAATGTTTGTTTAATATCAAACACTGTCAAGCAACACTGTTCAAATAGAACTTTCTGCAATAATGGAAACATTGTTGTTTTTGTTTTTAATGTGAGCTGCCCAAAACGGTAGAAATAGTCACTTGTGGATACTGAGCACTTGAAATGTGGCTAAGTACAACTAAGGAATTGAATTTTTAATTGTATTTAGTTTTACTTATTTTAAATTTATACTGGCTATCACATGGGCAGGGCAGCTCTAGAATCTAGACGTATTTAAAGGAGCCTATTTATCAGGAAGGTACTAACAAAGACTTAGGTTAGCTCAAAACCTAAGCAACATCTGTCACGGTTCATAGAATCCTAGTGGGAAAGAGGTTCAAGTGATTTAGTCCAAGATCTGAAGGAAGGTATGGCCAGGCAGACTAGGAAGCAGTCCAAATGTTCACAAGTCTGTACCAGAATCTCACAACTACTGATTTTCAATGGCCCTCAACATGCAGGATGCATGACGGGAGACAGCGTATCATAGAGCCTTGCTACTCAAAAGTGTGGTTCATGGACCAACAGCATCATCATCATTTAGAAGCTTGTTGTAAATGCAGAATCTCTGGTTCAACTCCCAACCTACTGAATCAGAATCTGCCTTTTAACAAGATCTCCAGTGATTCAAATGCACATTCAAGTGTAAGAAGCAATTGTTGTGGAACGGCTTTGCTGGTGGGCAGATGTGGGTGCAAATCTGAACTCTGCCACTTAACCTGACCAAGTCTTGGGCCTCAATTTTCTCACCTGAAAAAGGAGGTAATAACTACCTAACTCTAAAGGTTGTTGTGAAGATTCAATGAGTCAATGTATAAGAAAAACTAGCACGAAGTCTGGGTTATGGCAGAAGATCATTCATTCATTCAACAAATCATTATTCATTGCCTATAATATTTCAAGCACCCTCCCTGTCCTGTGTTTAAAACCCCTTAAAAGAAAAAGGAAAAAAAAAACAACCTGGGGAAGAAGAATGTTTTGTTGGGGATGCGAAAGAAAGAAAATGTTCCTTTCTAGAGGATTCAGTACTATAATGTGAACAACAACTTATCTTTATAGGATTCTCAAATCCTCTAGGATCTTTACAGGATTCTCAAAGATCAGGGGGTTTCACCACTATCCTCAGACTTTTAATTAGGGATAAGGGAATGGGGAGGGGAGAATAAGAGAAAGATATGGGAACTAGACAAAAAGGGAAAGTTAGTTATTGTTTTACTAACAAATAAAAAGCATTAGAGCTGTCTTAAAAATTAAGCACAAACTGTTAACTGCACAGATTTTCTTTTATTAGTTTCCTTAAAAAAAGAAGCAGCAGCAATTCTCACTGGAGGTCCCACTGGTAGGAAAGGGTATGCAAGGGGTGTTCTTTTCTGCTCCCCAGGCAAAAAGGGTTTCTCACCCAAGCCAGTAGGTGTTAATCTGCTTAAGCCTGCCTGAGTGGATCTGTTAGATTGCTGGCACATGGCCATTTAGGGGTTTTGTTTCCCAGACCACAGGAGCCCATTTTTCCAAGAGTTCCACTAGCTTTTTGTTTGATAACGTCTATTTCTAGCAGCATTTACTCCTTCAACAACAAATTCAATGGAACAAAAATTTACTGAACACCTACTATTTGGCAGACCCTCTGCTGGGGATACAGAGATGAATAAGGAACAGTTGCTGTGCTCCAGGAGCTCACACAAAAGTAACTTCTGCTGCATTCTCTCAGGTGACGGCTATTATCACTGTGTCTTCCTACTGCTTGGGAAGAAAAAAAAAAAAAGAAAATCCTTTGGCTTCCTTAGCTGCCCCTTTTAAAAACCCAGTGACCTCACTGTGCTCTCCTGAGGTCCCAGGGGCTTCAAGGGTTAATTACTTGCTTGCTGTGGCTGGTTCATTGTTCTCCCAAACTTCCCACCCCCGCCTCCAATTCCATTTCCAATTGTAAAATTTGTTTAATATATTTTAATAACGTTTTTCTTTTCACAGAGGCAATACACATTCATTATAGAAAAATACAGATAAGCAAAACAAAGAAAAAAATTTTTAAACCACGCTCAATCCCACCACCAAGAGAGATAACTTGTTTAATAAAAAGGGTATTTTTAAAAATTATAACAGTAATATAATTTCATAGGAAGTTCAAAATATAGAGGAGGGAAATCACACATAATCCCATCATCTGGAACATGGTCATTTTGGGGGTTTTTCCTTCCAGTCTTCTTGCAGTTATTATAAATGATGCCTACACACAGCCTGCTAAAGTCATTATCTTTGGGGAGGAAAACAAGGTGTCGATGTGCAAACCAGAAAGGTACTTTTAAGCTGTACTGGTGGATAAGGAGACCTGTGATTTTACAGAAAAACATATGTAGTAGTTTGCTGTAATTAGTCAAATTACTGTTGCTATTCAAACGTTTCAATCCTGGTAACAGAATCTGACCCAAGAAACTTGTCTTCCTTGGACTCTAAAAGGGGAAATATAGAAACTTCTACTTTAAGAAAGCATGAATTTTCTGGGGCTGGCCCCGTGGCCGAGTGGTTAAGTTTGCACGCTCCGCTGCGGCAGCCCAGGGTTTCATCGGTTCGAATCCTGGGCGCGGACATGGCACTGCTCATCAAGCCACGCTGAGGTGGCATCCTACATGCCACAACTAGAAGGACCCACAACTAAGAATATACAACTATGTACCCGGGGGCTTTGGGGAGAAAAAGGAAAAAAGTAAAATCTTTAAAAAAAAGAAAGAGAGCATGAATTTTCTACTGAAATTTCTACTTTAAGAACACCTGAATTCATAATGAAGCGTGCCTGAATATCATTGAAAGCCTACCATGTGCCAGGCTCTTTGACATATGTTATCTCAGTTAATCCTCACAATAGTCCTGCAGGATAGACACTAGTATCCCTACTTTACAAATATGAAAGAAAGACTCATAAAGTTTAAGAGGCTTGCCCAAGATCTTACAGCCAGGACATGGCAGAACTGGAACCCAGAGCAAAGAGACATGGTAGACAGAGTGGAAGGTGTGTGGCAGACTGGGGATCAGAGCCCCACTGGGCCACCCACTCACTGTGGGACCCTGGGCAAGTTATTTAACATTCTAAGTTTTCCTGAACTGGAGTTTTATGTGACGCCACTAGCCTGCGATTAGTGTGACATAAGGAACAGTCCTAAGAATCCAGACACAGAGGCCATTGTAACGGTGTTGTTGAGGACACTGGTGAATATCCACAGTTGCCTCTCTGTGAGGACATCTGAAAGAAATTCCTGTTTGATCTTAATTCCAAGGACAGTATACCCCTGAGCAATTTGTTTACTATCTTATGGCTCCTAACTTGTCAGGTTTCCCTTTTAGCATTGGCTCCTGGAAAACTCAGCCAAGTTTAAGGCCCACCGGTAGGAAGAATTTGGACCTTCAGAGTATTTGCCTCATTCCTGCTTGCACTTTTTGCTCCAATTTTATGTTAATTTCTTCTTTCACTCCCACTGTCACATTATCTTCTTGAATCTTCTGTATTCCTAACCACTCCCTTAAATTCTATTAGATTTAACTCTTGGCTTCCTCATCTATGAAGTGGGGATAATATTTCTTTTAAGAGTAGCTGTAAAGCACTTAGCATGGTGCCTGGCCTATATTAGATGCTCAGTAAATAGTGTCTCCTTTCATGCTCTTGGAATGAATCGCTGGCACTTTATTTAAAAAAAAAGGACATTATTTGCATTCCAAAAGATTCTCCAGTTTACAAAAGGGTTCAATACAGAGTTCTTTGAATAATAAGCAAAGGTATTTAAAATAGGATTCCACTGTCACCTCCCTTTAAGGGTATTCCTCACCGAGTCTCTGTCAGATCATTGGCACAGTGCTGATCCACCAACTTTTCACTTCCCCCTGCTACTCCATATCAGTGCAGCTACTTGTGTGCTATTTGCAAAGTCCTTGGGATGGAATGGACTGAATTTTTTAGATGAATATCTTTATCTTCCCAGCAGAATTTTAAGATAAAAATGGTCTGCTGCAGAAAATAGAGGATTGGAGAACCAAGTTTTCTCTTTTACTGCACCTTAAAAATGGCCTCCCTTAACCAATTCTTCAGTTTTCCATGTGCCTACAAGGGCGTGTTGAATCCTATTTCCTCTGCCTTCTAAAATAGTTTAATTACCTCCACTATGTCAATATTCTCAAACTTACCAGAAATTAAGTTGGTAATTTAATTAGCACTATTAGAGATTTCTTAAATTACCATTTTTAAAAAATTCTAACCATCTCATAAAATTCTTAAGCATCTTGAAGCTTTTAAATTTTGTCAGTTTCTTTTCCCAGTCCTCTTGAAAGTCCCAGCACTTTCAAGGTATCCAATTAAAAAGTAAATTAAGGGAATTAATAATATGTATGGAATAGGTCACCGTTAAGGTCACTGTCTAATAATCTTCAAAAAGACCTGGGCAGGCAGAGCCCAATAATCTACTTATGTTTGCTTAAAGCAGTTTGTTGGATCCTTAACACCTGTTGAGCTGAGCATGGAGAAGTTATTTTGCTGGACCTGTCTGAGCGACATTACCCTGAGCTTTCTTTTGTCCTCTCTCCTTCCTTCCCTCTTTCTCCTTCTTCCCATCTTTCCTTTCCCTTTTCTCCCTTTTAAAATTTGTATTGAAAGTCTTGTGGCCACCGGGCTCTGTGCTAAGCACCAGGATCTAATAGTGGGCAAAATGACAAGGCCCCTACCCTCATGGAGCTTACAGTCTGGTGGTGGTGTTGGGGGGAGTAGGCATTAACTAAATCACATTCATTAATGAGTATAAGATCACAAATTGTGGTAGGCACCATGAAGGACTGTAGTGCAGCATGGGATCTGACTTAGGGGTTACGAGACAGCTTCTCTGTATTGAGATATGAAGAAAGAGTGAGTACTCAGGGAAAAGTGACGGTTCTAGGCAGTAGAAACTGCATGTGCAAAGGCCCTGTGGTGCTAGGAATCATGGGTACTCTGGAAAAAATGAAAGAAAGATACTGTGATTGGATCAGATAGAACAGCAGTGGGCAGAGGCTACTTCTGGTGAGGTCGGCAGGGACAGAGACACATACTTTGTAAAAGATTTTGGCTTTCAGCTTGAGAGCAATGAGAAGCCACTAAAGTGCTCTAAGGGAGAAAAGCAGATGCAAGAACTGTGTTAGTGACTGATGCATCTTAATTTGTCTCTGCAGGAGCGATGCAGTCATATACATGGTCTCTTACATACACAGTGACAACGGCAGGGTCCCCAGCTGACAACTCCCAACAGCTGCCCTGTATGAGGAGTACTCATGTGCCTTCTTCCTCCGTCACACACAGGATACCAGTTTATCCCCACAGAGAGGAGCACGGGTAGGTGACTTTTCTGGGATGTTGCCTTACTTTTACGTTTGATTTTAAAAAGCAGGGTTTACTTAGCGGTTGTTTTCTCAAAGAAGAGGCAGAGCACCACTCTTTGTTGAGTCCTCGCAGTGTGCTCAGCACTGCACCGTGTATAACTGTCTCATGTCCCCACAACAACCAGGTGAGGTAGGTGCTAGCAACCCCTCAAGGTCACACAGCTGGTAAACATGGGGCCCAGACTGAGCATCTTTCTGCCTCGGAGGCCTGTGTTCTTCCCTCCCATTCAGCAGTGCCCCAGGTGGCTCTTTGTGCCCTTTGCCGCCTTATAAAGCTTCATGGTAGGGCTGCGTCTTTTATGACTCCATTAGAGGAGCACTTCCCCACCTGAGGGTGGGAGGTCGCTGGAGGGCAGCAGTTATTAACGGGGTCCAGGGAATCCCGGTGGGTTCCAGTGGTGCTTTGGACCCTGAATAAAGAAATCATTCATTTTGCCCATATTTTTTCAAATCTATATAGTGATGTTGCTGTGACGAATAAACTACTAATCCATTTAAAAGCGTTACCTGAATCATAGTAGCTTTTTGCCATTATGCTTTGTCTTTATCGAAAGAAACTAATCTCATATTATTTAATGTGCAGTGATCTGAAAAACACTGATGATGTTAAAAGGGGCCTTTATTCCCCAGAAGGCGAGAGACTGCTGTGTGGGTGCAGTGAGCCCCCAGGCCAGGTTTCATCAGGCCAGCTATGGGGGAGGAAGAGGGCTTCCAAAGTCCCCTCCACGCAGTGGCCCAGGGTAATGCAGCCAGGCAGCGCCCCTGAGGGTGTGCGCAGGCCCAGCTGCTGGTTTACTTGGTGTTATTTTCATAGGTTCAGGTGCCCCGACCAGTCAATGGGGCAGCCATTATTTCCTCAGGGGGCCTCCTAGACTATTATTTCACACTTTTGGAATAGACTGTGAAAACTGTTTGAGAGTTTTTTGATTCTGCAGGAACAGCAGAATAGACACCCACGTGGTCTCGTGTCAGCAGCTTCGCTGTAAGGATGTTATTAAGAACAGTGATAATAATATCCTATGTCTTCAGAGGACTTTGTCTTTCATAGAGCGTCCTCACATATCTGACCCTCAGAATAACCGCGTGCAGCACTTTTACCGATGGGAGAAATGAGCTTGTGAGTAGCCCATGATCCCACAGCTAGAAAGTGGTGGAGCCAGGCTTAGAACCTGGGTCTCTGATGCCTGGTTGACTGTGCCATGGTGTTTTCCCCCAGGAGAGAGCTCCCAGAAACATGCCACATCCTTCCCCGTCATGGGGAAGCAGAGGCCTGAAAAATATAAAAACATAAATTGCAAAGTAGTTTCTTCTTTTTTCCTGTTTGACTTCAGGCTCTAATATGAGGCTTTTTAACACAACAGGAGTAGAGATTTCCATCACTAATTATGTTTTGCTCAGGGCTGGCCTTCGTTCCCTGAGCGCTCACTGGGTGGTAAGGGAGGTGTGCTGAGGGGAGAAGAAAAATCAACCTGGGAGTTTAAACTTAGTACAACAGAGCCACAGAGTGGAAATGGTAAGAATCCAAAAGAAGAAAAGTGGGAAAAAAAGAAAGAAAAGAACAAAAAGGAAAAAGGAGAGGTAAGGTTGATTTTTAAAGGTGTCAACCTGATTGGTTCTCCCTGCTATTATTCACGATATTCACCGTGCTTAATGCGTTTCAGATACACGGGAAGCTATAACTACGGGAGCTATGGCAACCAGCATCCTCCCCCGATGCAGAGCCAGTACCCGGCCCTCCCTCACGACACAGCCATCTCTGGCCCACTCCACTACTCCCCTTACCACAGGAGCTCTGCGCAGGTGAGTTGGTGGTCCTGCTTGCTTGCCCAGGCCTTGGTATGCTTGGTGGCAGGTCTAGTCAATTTAACACAATTAGTAAGTACCTTCTGTATACTGTGCGTGCACTTGTGTGTTACCAGGGAAAGGACGGTCTTTTCCTGAGTGCCATTTCTACCCTCTGGTGGCTGCCCACAGTGGGTGTTCAACCAGCATTCATGCTCCACTTTCTCTGACACGTGCGGGTGCTGACCCATTGTCTTTAGTTCCGTCTTCTCTTTGACCTCTCCAATCCCAGGATCCAATCAGCTGCAACGTCTGCTGCCCTTTTTCAGGCTCAGATTGGACCTTTTGTCTCCTTTCGCATCACCCTTCTCCTGGTGCAAACCCTCATGAAGTCCTATCAGGACTATTAACTCGGCATCATTCCAACTGGTCTCTCGATCTTCCTTGTCTCTTCCCTTTCAGTCCAGCCCACACATGTAAGCTTACCAGAAGAATCTTCCTGAAATGGACCCTTTGTCAGATCGTTCTCAGGCCACACATTTCCTTTAGCTCTTCACTGTCTAACAAACCAAATTGACCCTCTGTGGCCAGTGGTGAATGGAAATTGTGGTTGCACATATAACATCGGTGTCAGGCACTCTCCTTGTCTTAGACACCTTCCTGTGCACTGGCCTTGACATAACTGGTCATCAATTCCATTCAAGTCTGCATCCTCAATGCCTGTCCTTGCCTTGGTTCAGGTCTTTCTCTAACCTAGATGATGACAGAAGCCTTTCTATCTGTCTCTGTGTCACTAAACAACTCTGGTCCATTCCCTACACTGAAGCTAGAGGAATCTTTTGGAAAAAACCCAACTGGCCATAACACTCTCCCTCTTTCACATGTCATTGCTTTCAGAGTCAAGTTCAATTCCTTAGCACGTCTCTCAAGACTCATTACCATCTGGCCTTTGCCTGCCTTTCTGGCCTGCCAGCCCCTGCCCCCCATCTTTGCTCCAGCCATGCCAACCTGCACGCATTCCCCTATGTCTTTGCAGATACTGTTCCCTCAGGCTGAGGATTCTCTTCCCCAACCTCTTCTGCTTCTTGTTCAAGACAAGCATCTCACTGTCTTTGTGGCATTTCCTGACACTACCCCCTTCCTTCCTCCAGGACCTTATTAGGTGCCACTCCTCTGTATTCGCATAGCACCCTGGGATTTCCTCTATTGGTAACACTGATCACACCTTGTTATCATCACTGACTTCCCTGACTCCTGCAGGGGACCCCAAAGCTCCCGAAAGGCCAAAATTAAGTCTACTATCCTCAGGTCATAGGCCATGGCACCTATCAAAAAGAAGAGCTGACTTTTACTGAATACTGGCACTGTGCTGAGCACTTTACGCAGCCTCATGGTGACCCTCGCAGAAAAGGAAGTGAGAGTAACTTGCCTGAGGATTTGAACCCAGGCAGTGTGACCCCGGCTGGCCAGCTCTCAAGCACCAGCCTCTGTCACCTCTCATATGTCAGCATTCACTCAGTGTGTATTGAACAGATAAGTAAACAGGAGGTGAGGTCAGCATAAACAAGTGTGGTGTCCCGAGGACGCTCACTCCATTCTGCAGGTGTGGGAGCCACAGTAGGTGTAGGAGCCAGGGAGAGGCAAGATGAAAGCTATGCTTTAGAAAGAGAGCTCTCGAAGCACTCCTAGGCTGAACTAGAAAGCAGACTGGGAGAGGCAGGGAGCTCTGCCATGAAGCGCTTGCAGGAGTCTGAAACAGAAATGGCAGGACTTGAGCTAGGGTGGAGGCCGCAATTACATCAGCTGTCAGCACACAGACTTGCCTCTGAGGGAGGGCACTGAGGAGAATGTATCCACAATACACGGGCACTCAGGGCAAACAGGCGTCTGTTTTGATTTCCATCTGCAGTACCAAGGGGAGCCCTGGTATAATCCCCAGACAAGCCAAGGAGTTGATTCCACTAAATCATCACCTGGGGCATTCATTATAGGTCTCCAACTGCGTCACACAGAGATGCCAGCTCCTGAGGTACTGCTTCTCTTGGGAGCAGAGTCTGTGCTCCTCACTGTGATCCATTAAATGACTGCCTAGCTGCTGCCATAGACTGGGTCACATTTAACATAGTCTAAGCAGCTCATTCATTCATTCATTCATTCATTCCTCAAACGATTGTTGGGTGCCTACTATGTGGCAAGCACTGCTCTAGCCTTTGAGAATAAATGCAGTGGCGAATGGGACAGAAGGTGCCTGCTGTTGGAGAGCTCACGCTCCAGTAGGAGACACTAGCCTAAGCAACACTGGCAAGATAAATCAAAATCCCAAGCCACAACTCCCAACATTATCTTCCTTCTTTCTTCACTCCCTCACCCCTCCTCATGATATTTCTGGAGCTGGTTTTTCTGGGGTGATATTTTTAAAGCCATGGCCATAAAAAGAAGCCAAGGTCTCCGAAAGGCCCATGTGGTCCTGGCGATCAAAGATAGGTCTGCAGCATCTACTCTGGAAACAACAGGCCCCCTCTGCAGCACTGTCATTGAATAGCTAGTCTTAATCGAAGGGCCAAGCACTAAATGAAAACCCACGTTGGAGCCCTTTGAATCCAGAGCAGGTGTGAGAGGTGACAGGGTCCCGGCAGACTCTTCACACTGTGCCCTGTGGCTCTTAGACAAGGCCTTTTGACACCCTCTGACCCCCACCGCGCAGTCACACTCTGCACTTTATGGTTAAGCCTGAGTCTCGATTTGTACGGTGGGGTGGGGAGAAGTTAATGATATCACTTCTCTGCCCAGGTGGATGGGTGAGGTCAGCGCTTCTCCTGAGGAAGGTACTGTCAAAGACAAAGAATCCTTTGTTTTGTTTTTTATTAACATGTATGCATCAAGCACTGTTTTAGACACTTGCAAATACACAGAATCACTTAATTCTCATAGTAACCTTGGCAAGAAAGCCTTTTTCTCCAGTTATTAAAGATGAGGAAAGAGCCTCAGGAGGTCATTTGCCTCAGGTCATGTGTCCAGCAAGTGACAAAGCAGACTCAAATGCAAATTCTCCACCTCCAGCCCCAAGCCAGGGCTCTGAACGCGACACACTGGGTGTGTTTGGGAGGGTGGAGGAAATTTCAAGAGGTTACCGCTGCTACTCTCAGTTACCAAAGAGAAGAATCACACTCCCAAGATTCTTTCTTTCTTTCCTTTCCTGGGACTTTGATTTAAGGTTGAGCATTTAGGGGAAAATCCACTGCAGGGCTAATCAGTTTTAGCTTTCCAGAGCAGAGTTCAAGCTGTTCCAATCCCGAGTACTGAATATCACACTTCATTACATCAGACTCACTGGGGGAAAGAGCAGTCTGAACTAAAGAAAGACCGCAATCATAGAATATGGTTAAAGAATGGAACTGGTCATCAGCACAAGAGTAACTGAAACTAACTTCTGCAAATAAATGCCTGCCAGGCTTGCCCTAAAGAACTGATACAACACATCTGTCAAGTGCAGTAATCGCATGCATCCCAGCATTTATGTGCTCAAAATAATGTGAAGTCATTTGTTTCTTGAAATAGAGTATGTATGTGCCCTTGTTTATACTACTTATTTGCATGGCACATGCTTTCTGCCTGGGTAATACAAGGGTAAACCTCCAGCCCTGCTTGAATCCTCATAATTTCTGAATTAGTGAGTCCAGATGAATGAGGTTTCACAGTGTAAGGTTTGAATTATTTCAGAAAAACACCGTTCTGGCAACTATTCTGCACTTGTTCACATCAAAGTAAGTGAACAAGGGATGGTGTCGGCTGCCCCTTCCTAGGTTCTTCTTTCTCATGCCTGGCCAAAAGAGAAAACAAATGAGACCAAATGCATGGCTACAAAATATTTCTGAGCCTCGTTCAACAGCCATTCCTGGAACTTCTACCCTGTTAGCAGCCATGAATGTGAACTGGGCCCTTGAGCTCAAAAGCCCCGTGATCAACCAGAAGCTGTATGGCTAGAAATACACAGAGTCAACTAGAAAGCTGTTCTTTATTTCTCATTTGTATGGCCAAGGCCCAGCCTTGCCAGCCAAGCACACGTCTCTCACAGAATCTCCAGCAGCCCAGCCCCAGGGCCGGTGGGTCCTCCATCTCAGAGCCCAGTGACTGCTACAAAGTTTGCTTAGGGTGCTCCACTTTGGGATAGCATCCTGGGCCAAAAGGAATAAAAATCAGTCCGTCATAGTGGTGTAAGCTCTCTGACTGGAGAGGCAGGCTTCCTGGGTTCCAGTCTCAGCTCTGCCTCTGATTAACTCTGTGCCTCAATTTCCTCATTTGAAAAATCAAGATAATTACAGTACCTATTTCATACGATTGTTGCGAGGGTTAAGTGAGTTAATAAAGGTTAGAATAGGGCCTGGCTCATAGTTAACACTATTTGTTTATTATTATTATTATCCTTTGTAATACCAGAGTTATTATATTTTGTGTAATTATAGAATTACCATCTGCTTCCCTCACTGTACTAGCTCTGTGAAGGCAGGGACCAGGTCCTTTTGTTTTCTGACCATTATATTCCCAGGACCCAGAACAGACTTGGCCCTTAGTGGGTACTCAGTAAATACTTGTCAATGAAATGAATGAATGAATGGATCCTTATTCTGGTACTACGTTGCTGTGTGACCTCAAACAGATCATTTCCCCTCTCTTGACTTCAATTCCTTCATCCTTAAAATGAGAGGTAGGACCAGATGGTTAGTCTAAGTCTCTTCCTGTCATTAATAGACGATGATCCCCTGATTTGAAGAAGAAGAATATTAATATTAGCTAACCTGTTTTGAAGACTTAGTACATGGGAGTTCTGTTTCACATTTATTCACTCAATTAATCCTGACCCTAAAAGCTCAGCATATGTGGACTGTCTGGCAAAGATTTTTGGGGAGCTATGTCCTCTTCCAGAAGAGGCTAAGAGGAAGCCTGCCTGGGGTGGGCCCACTGGCAGAACTGTGGAGCAGTGAGAGCCGCCTTTCATAGGAAAACAGTTTGTGCTCCTGACTGGGCCACCTTTCACCCCTTGCTCAAGTAGCAGCCCATTTGGTAAGGGTCAGGGATAAAGGGCTCATTCTTCCCTCTCCATGTGCAGGAAAGTCAGCCCTTGGTGTGGGGAGTTGTTTCTCAAAATAGAACTTCCTAATATGGTTCCAAAGAGGCCCAGAGTCAATGACAGCTGAGATAGACTTACACCATAGCCATTTGACGGAATCTTTGACTATATATGCATACACACACACACACACACACTCTCACACACATATGTGCCCACAAGCACCCCTCACACACCTCTCTCAAAGGCTGAGAACTGGTGACTTATCTCCATTTTAACACCAGTAGCGACAGCGTGTGATTTGACCTAGAAAATGGTAACTTCCTGTTATGGGCCCTCAACAAAAAGCGCCTTTATTCTGGGCAAGAGCTCTCCGGACCCCAGGGTTTGTGCCCAGCATGCTTAAGGACCCTGCATGAAACCGGATGTAAAGTGTGAAAGGTGAGGCGGGTGCCACGGGCCAGCCTTGGCCACTCCTGCCAGACTAAATAGAAGCTTCATTGGTGGCGTTAATCACCAAGCCGAGGCAGTGGGCACTTCAGCCTCTCATCTTTCAATGGTCTCTTCACCACGGGGAAAGCGAGTCACTGACTCATTTGCAATTAGCTGACCTAACAGGACAGAATTTTCCATGCCGGATTCTGTGGTAACAGAATTTTATTGTCACTTTGGAGATATTTTGAGCCAGTCTCATTTCCAGGCAATTACTCTTTTGAGTCTATGACACAACCCCTGGGCACAGCTGCATCTAGGGTCCTTGATTAGGCACAAAAGCCACACTCTCTTGGGTTCTGTGGGAAGGAGGCTCCAAGTCCATACTGTGACATTTTACCTACACAAGCCAAAGCAAGTGAAGGCTCTGTCTTCAAGTTGAGGCCTGGTCAGAATCGGAAGACCTTGTTGTCTGTAGGAGAGGAGGGAGCTTAAAGGAAGAGTGACAGAGATTAAAGTTTAATGGGCTACATTCCAAAAAAGGAGTGTCTTCCTCTCCTGCGGAATTCAGTTGTGGTAGGTCATGCCTTGTTTGGGCCAGTCAGATTGATGTGGAGAAAAAGCTCTACCCCAGGACTGGGTTTTTATGCCAGCTATTCCACAACCTTTCCATGTGACTTTGGGCAGGGTGCTTCTCCTCATGGGTCCTAGTTTTCTCATGTGTACAACACAGGGTTGGATTATATGATCCCTAAGGTTCTTTCCAGTGGTAACATCCCAGTGTTCATTCACCAAATAGTTACTTAGCACCTGCTAGGTGCCAGGCATCATTTCAGATGTCTGGAATATGGTAGTGAACATGACAAAGCCCTTCCAGGAGCTTATGAATATAAGCCAGTGGAGACAGCTCGAAGCAGGATGGTAAGATCCTGACCTGAGGATCATGACCTGACCTGAGAGGCGGAGGGGGGAGCATGTAGCTTCTTGACATAAGATAGCCAGAAAAGTCTCTCTGAAGAGGTGACATCTGAACTGAGATCTGAAGAATGATAAAAAGGCAGCCATGCAAAGAGCTTGGGGGTAGGGGTGCTAAAGAAGTGTTCTAGACCGAAGGAACAGGTAGGACAAAATTCCCTGAGATGGGAACCAGCTTGGCATGCCATAGGACCTGAGAGGAGGCCTCTGTGCCAGGGAGGGTACCATGAGGTGAGGCCTCATGCATTTAGGCTTACTTGAGAGGATATCAGGAGAGGGATCCAAATTTTTGGAAAAAATTAAAGACCATTTTGTAATATTTTTCTTTTTTTCTTTAATACCATCTTTTTTTTTTAAGATTTTATTTTTTCTTTTTCTCCTCAAGAGCCCCGGTACATAGTTGTGTATTTTTGTGTTGTGGGTCCTTCTAGTTGTGGCATGTGGGACACTGCCTCAGTATGGCCTGAGGAGCAGTGCCATGTCCATGCCTAGGATTCGAACTGGTGAAACCCTGGGCCGCTGAAGTGGAGTGTGCAAACTTAACCACTCGGCCGTGGGGCCGGCCCCTGTAATATTTTTCAATATTACCTGTTCAATACCTGGGATCTTGTTTTCTTGGGCAGGGCCCAATCTTACTATGGTCTCTTTGGGATTTAGATTGGGTCCTGGGCTGGAATCCCACTGCTGAGAGTCCACCATGGCTGCCATACAAACAGCATCCTGGAGATTCCCATACTGGGTACATGGGTATACTTAAGTGTTTCTGATCTGATTTGGGATTATGAAAGCCTTGGTATGCTGTCTATAGTCTCCTTGGCAAGAGCCCTTGGTGCCTTCTCCCTTGAGCTATGCCCTTCTTCTTCTTTCCTACCTGTTCTTTTGGCTGTGAAGTGATCACACTTTGCTATGTAAGGCATGCTGTCCTATGCAGGACAAAATCTTACTAAGGGAAGTTGGAGCCCTGTTTCTTGACCTACAGATAGCTGGTTCTCTTCGCATGCTTTGGGCCTAACTGCCTTCCCCTGCTCCCCTCATGCTCCCAACTCAGAGGCAAAATGGCTCCCTTTGGCCCCCTTGACTACAGGGAGCAGCCATTGTTGTCATAACCCCTTCTCCCGGCTGTCTAGGCTTCAGCCTGTCTGTCTCCCTCACAGGAGGCAGCCTCCCACCTAATCCCTCAGGGCTCCACTCTCCAACTGTCAGGGAAGACAGATGGGGAGCAGAAGAATTTATACATTCACACGCACACTCTCTCCCTACTCGCTGCCCTTGCCATCCTTGTTGACTGGCTCCTGTCCTTGTTGGGGTGGCCTTTAGCACAGCAAGGAAATTTTTGTGTTTACTGGCCTGCAAACTGAGAGCTCTCAAAGGGAGCCCAGAGCTCCTCCCCTTCCTTCCCTCTGATTGTACTAAAAGGGGCTTATTTGCATAGCTGTCTTGGAAACTGAAAAGAATGTAAAAGAAGCAGCACTTCAGAGGCACTTCTCTTATTCCTAATTCTTTCTAGAACTGCTTCCCCTCTTTCTGGAGCTACTAACACCTGTTCTGACCAGCACAAAAGCTCCCCTTTCCTCCCCTCTCAGTTGGCTTATCTTCACTTCTTCCTTCACATTCACACCAAGCCCAATAATTTACCATTTCCTGCTTGTGTATCTTCCAGGACTTCAGTGAATGTGAACCAAAAAGAGAGATGTTCTCTAAATGATAGGCACTAATAATAACCTTCGAAGCTGTTGACTTGCTTCCTCTTCAAAAGCCTGCTTCTAGGCTGCAGTTCATAATTGAATTCAACTGTAAAATGCTATTTTTAATAATGTCATTGTGTTTTACTTGGCAGTATTGTTCTCTTGGTTGATGGAGTGGGAACTATCACATCTCCCAAACTAATGATAAAACTCCTAACCATCCATATCTATTTGGACATGCTGTTATTCGTGTACACACACACACACACACACACTCTCTCTCTCTCTCCCTCCCTCTCCCTCTCTCCTGTATTCCCAGTGGGGCTATTCCTTCTTTTGGGTTTAACTTCCCGAGACATTCCAGATTAGGAGCATGAAGTCAGTATTACTGGTTGAATACCAGCCCAACTCTGGCTATGAAATCCTTTTCATTTCTCCTGTTGGATACTTCCTAGACCAAGGTTCAGTCTTTCAGAAGTTCACTCATTCCTTCCCACCAACTTTCATTAACAGCATCTTAACTTAAAACAAACTGTGAACATGACTGATATTGTGTATATGCAACTTCAAGCTAATTTTAACTTTGTGGAATTTCTTTCCCCTCAACAAGTACCCTTTTAATAGCCCCACTTCCCGGATGGAACCGTGTTTGATGAGCAGTACTCCCAGACTGCATCCTACCCCAGTCACCCCCCGATGGCCAGAGGTGCCCACAGCCAACACCTGCTACACAAGCCCATCTGTGCATTCCACGAGGTATGGAAACTCTAGTGACATGTACACACCCCTGACCACGCGCAGGAATTCTGAGTATGAGCACATGCAACACTTTCCTGGTTTTGCTTACATCAACGGAGAGGCCTCCACAGGATGGGCTAAATGACTGCTATCATAGGAATTCATATTTAATATTAATAATAATTAATAATAATAATAATAAACCCATACCCACCCCCAGAAGACTTTCTCTCTATACATCATAACTCATGGACTATTCCTAGGCGTCCATTTTCCTAATGAGCGTGAGACTGGGATTCAGTGTGGGATAAATAAACTTTAGTTCAGAAACAGGACTCACTAAAGTCAGTGAGATTGGGTTCCTGTAGCCAAGCCAGACCTGACTGTTTCTATAGAGCACTATCTCGGGCAGGCCAATCTGTGCCTTTTCCCTTTGTTCCATGATTTTGCTTTGTGTTGGCAACCACTCCCAGTAAGCTACTTATTTTCCTGTTGACAAAAGCTCTTTAGTCTTGAAGGATGGATACTGGAGACAGATCTGGTTTGTGTTCTTGGATGGGCACATAATTTACCAAGAGCATTCACCTTTCCATCTATCTGTCATTTTACTGTACAATGAACAGCCCTCAGATATGTTCTACACATCCTTTCTTCCTGGTGGTGTCATTACTGGTTCCTGGAGCACCAGGGCTAAAAGGAGGTTTCTGGAAACTCTAGATTCCCCGTTACACTCATGTCAGTCACAGTATCTGCATTGTCTTGGAATGTAAGCACTGTCTAGAGGGAAGGAAGAGGCTGGTTCTGTATGCCTTAAGTTGATTGAAGTTTGTAGGGGACTGGTTCTCCTACACACAAGTATTTGTCCTAAGTTTGCACAATGGCTAGTGTCAGCAAAAGGCAGGAGGGGGGGTTTAAGTTCTGTAAGAATGTGGATTTATGGCACTGAGTATCACACTCAGCTCTGCTGTGTTACCTTTGTGAAACTGGATGGACCAAACATTAGCTTGCCAAGCACCAAGTGTGAAAATGACTTTTGCAGTTCCTTCATAAGACTATAACAATTTCCGACACTTTGATAGAAAAAAAAAAAATTCAAAGCTGTGCCTTTGAGCCTATACTATACTGTGTATGTGTGGAAATAAAAATGTATTGTACTTTTGGAAAATTTTTTTGTAGGCATTTTTCTGTCAGATTTGTAGCAATTTGTGAGGTTTGTTAGAGATTAACATAGGTTTTCTTTCTGTATTATAAAAAGCACCAAGCAATTATGGTGGACCTATTACCCTATGGGTAAGAAATAAATGGAAATATGACATCGGATGTTTTAGCAATTGTTCTGTAAATAAAATCTTTGATCACACCATTCAGTGTGATAATCATGTCTACAGCTAAAATGGAAATAGTTTTATCTGTACAGTTGTGCAAGATATGGTTTCACACTCAAATAAAAAGTATTGAAATGACCTGCTTTATTCATTTTCATTTTGCATTTGATGACCTGTGTGTGTGTGGGTGTGTGTGTAGGCAAAACAAAACTAAGTGGTCTTGTACGGTTGTGTTTCTTCAGTTCCCCATCATCTTGTCATAACATAATCATTAAAATTTGGATAGGCCACACATGCAGTCCTTAAACAACAATTTAGTACCTGTGGCCTGACTGAGGTTTGTAGCGGACCAGTTCCACATACGAGGATTTGTCTTAAGGTTGCATGATGGCTGGCATCAGCAAAGGGCAGGAGCCTTTCGGCTCTTAGAGGGAACAGTCTTCTTCAGGACCAGCATCATTAAGAGGTTCCCCTGGTACTTCATTATGCTTTAATGATCACTAGGTGTAAAGATATTTCAAGTGCAGTGCTTTAAATGCTAATAAACTCCTGGAACAGAACAGTAACATTACTGAATACTTAATAAGTATCAACAAATTCTTCTCCAGCACTGCATTTTGATTCTAGGGCTGAGGAGTGAGGATATAGAAGGAAAATGATTAAATGTTTTGTCCAAATGCTAAGAGTCTAGGATTTATGAGAAATTCAGGGCCACAGATTTCCAGAAATGGCAGTAGTGACTATTTTAACTAAAAGGCGTGAGAATTTGACAACTCAACTTGCATTTTGAAAGATTTGATTTTAAAGCCAAGCTCTTACTTGCTATTATATAACCTATTTATACCTGAAAATGACTTTAAGATTAAAATGATATATTTTACATAGCATCCCCCTAAAAAAATTTAGCTATGTTGTTCTACCAAAGGAAAGTACTAGATGTTGGATTTCACTCTCTGAAAGTCAATTAATTTGATCTTTTGGCCACAATCCGTTAGTTGGCTTTATATGAGGAAAGCAAGGGAAGAGGAAGAATGAAATTTCAGATTTAGTCACTGTATAAAATAAACCTGAGGATAACCAGACCTGTCGCTCTCTTACAGTTCAAAGCTAGTGCTCCATAAATGAAAGGGTGTAGAAAGTCTGATTTTTTACTTACTAAGCACAAAAAATTAAGCAATTGTCAAATTCTCTAGCCAGGGAGCAGCAGCACATAATAACAACTGTGTGCAAGTAACAGCCAAGCTCATTAAATGCACAGATCTTTAGGTAAAAACAGTCACAATCAACAAGGGCCTGAGTCCCAGAGAATAGGGTGGTCACTCCAAGAACTTTGCAGAGGAGAGAATGTGTGCCGCCTTCTCACAGCACAGCCAGGAACTGGGAGTCATCAGTGCCATAGGAAGAAGGCAGCTTTAGATGAGGGCAAGTGGTCACTGGGCATTCTCTCCAGAGCACAAGGCACCAATCTCTTGGGAGCTGAGAGTACTGCCTACGTTCCCAATTGTTCTAATAAACCTTCAACTTCAGAACTGAGAAGGATCTGATTAGGAAAAGACAACAGATGCTGTGAGCTCATGACTCAAATGCACCTTCTCTCTCTCTGATGGTTCCTAGCCAGTCACCAGAATGGGAACGGGCAAGGTTGGCAGCTGGGAGTGGGGCCAGTCACTTGTCAGAGGAAGAACAGAGGAGTCTTGGCAATAAAGGGACACTCCCCTCTTTAGGACTCTTTCTGAAAAGGACTCTGCCAGCTTGAAACTGGCTGAAGTCATGAACAGCAGCCAGGATGGCTCACCCACGTCGCAGGCCTGTGGTGTCCTCGGCATCCATCCTGCTGTGTCCTTTGTCAGGCCTCTCGTATATCCCAGGTCTGGAAAGAAAGGGAATCTGTGGCCCCTCTGAGACTGCAACCCAGTCACAGACCAATCAAAAATGTTTGCCACTGAGTAAGCCCAACCTAAATGGGGAGGGGGATTGCAATCATGGAAAGAGAATTGAAAGGGAGCCTTAGCTTCACCACCATGTGACCTTGAGGGGTCACATCCCCACTCTGGACCTCAAGCAGGCATGTTATATGACTATGACATCCCAAATTATAGTCTGTGTGCTGATGGACCAGGGCCGGCAGCTCTGGGTGAGGAGGGTGGACAGCTCAGGGAAAACAAAGAATGGACTGGCAGCTGGGCAGTGATTCAGGGTGGCAGCCACAAGAAAGGAGGCGATGGCTCCACCAGCTGGTGCTACAAAAACAGCCTGAGGTTCATGCCATGAGCTCGGCCCATATACCTGCACCACCATCACCAAGCAACGTCCACCCCCTGCCTCATACCCGACCCCACCCTCTCTGCCACGAGTCCAGGTAGTCATCTTCTGCTACTTTCCCCTCCCTCCAGGTTTGTCCTCAATATTTGCTCTAAAGCAACATCAATCAAAATGTCTGAAGTGAATCTGGAGAAGGAAAGAGCAAAAACAAACAGGCTGTTTGTCCCAACTTCTTGTACCTCTTAAAGGCAAAACCACAAGATTTTTTAAAAATTAAATCCTGGGAAGGGATAGCATAAATACTGTCTTTATTACAGGGGAAAGGATGTGAGGAGGGGTTGCTGTAGCTGACCTGAGGCACAGAGTTCAGACTTAGTCAAGAGTCTGAAGTATGCAAATCATCATCACTGGAAGCTTAAAAGAAAAAAATGGCTATACTTACTGGCTTCAAACTGAGGTAGAACTGAGATTCAATCTTGGTTCCACCAAAGATGTTGTAGAAGGGACATTCTCGCTCTAGGTAGGACTGGAATTCAATGGTTCTCAATCCTGGCTGCCCATTAGAGTTACCCTGTCAACTTTTAAAAAATACTGATGTATAGGTCCCACTCACAGTAATTAATTAACCTGGAATGTGACTAGGGCATCAGTAGTAGTTTTTTAAGCTCCCCAAGTGATTGTCATATGCAGCTAAAGTTGAGAAACCCGACCCCTTCCACTTTGGAGTTCTAAGATCGGGGACTGCTATTCCCTGAACATGC
The DNA here is from genome assembly GCF_037783145.1 of Equus przewalskii. NCBI lineage: Eukaryota > Metazoa > Chordata > Mammalia > Perissodactyla > Equidae > Equus > Equus przewalskii. The sequence goes on from NC_091859.1 coordinate 30,336,886, forward strand.
AGCCTTAGTTTCCTTTTTATAGGGTTCCAGTCTGTCCAGAGTGGAGAAGAGTGGCACCCCCCAAGAATCTACGCTGGTTACAGTTTCCCTGCAGCTGACACACCTTTCCCTAACCGCACTGTTCTGTTTGCCCATCAGTCCAGCCCGCTCCCTGCCACTTTGCCGCCGGCCCCTAACCCGGACCTTCTCTGCTTCAGTTCCTTGGCAGCCTCCCAGGCTAAGCCAGCTGGGACACAGCCCTTGTGGCTTCCTCTTCTTCCAAGGAGGTCAGGACCTTTTGTGCTTCATCAGCCTCCTCCCCGAAGCTCTTCCCCCATTCCTCCTCCTGCACCTCAACCCGCGTGCCCCCAGCCTTCTCACCCCCATATTTTGCTGCTACTGGTGTAGGTGGAACGGAAGACGTGGGTCCCAAGAGTTGAGAAAAGAGCTGTTGCTAGGAAAGGAGTGTGGGTGAAGAGAGATGGTGGGCGGGCGAAATAGGGCTCCCCAGTTTTATTCCTCCTTTTGAAATAAAAAATGCCTCAAGAGCTAAAACCAGCAGTTTAAGAACTATTATGAAAAAATAATGAGATCTGACCATGACAACAGGGGTGAGAGAATCAGAATCAGAATCAGGTGCAGTGCTGATACTTGGTTTTTATAATAGTCTCCTGAGAGAACGGAAAAGCCACTCAGAGAAGTTTAGAACAGTGAATTCTCAAGGAACTGCCAAACTGTGCCCCAACCAGAGATGGCATCCAAAATGCCCCGCCCCGTGCCACAAGTCTCAGAAACGGTAAGCTGCAAAATGTCTTCTTAAGAACTGAAATGTAGTCAAGGAAGAAGAAGAATCTTTAAGGGAGGAGCCTGCAACACGCTTTCCTCACCTCGCACTGAGGGACATGTGGCACATTTCTGAAACGGATCTGCCTTAATCTATAGAGGTTCCCATTTCTTGGGGTCTGCTAGTACCAGGCACATCAGAGGCATCGTCTCCACTCTCACAACCTCCTTGCAATGTCAGTAGTATAATCACTTCTGTTTGCAGGTGAAGAAACGAAGGCTGTGAGCCATTTAGTGCCTTGCCCAAAGTCCCACGCAGTAAGTGGCAGAGCCGGGATTTGAAACAAAACTGCCTTACCACGGAGTCTGTGCTCTTTTTACTATAAAACTGCCTTCTTCTTCCTTCCTACTTTTGTTTCCACTTCACCCCACCCCCATTCCTCTCTCCTAAGCGGCTTTGCAGTTTTTAAATCAACCTTGACCGTGGTAAAAGAACCTACTGGGGTTGAAGAGAGTTTCAGAAGTTCTGGGAAATTTCTGTGTGCGCTAAATGAAGGCAGTTTCTAAGCTGGGCACCAGATCTCTACCCCACCCCCGAGGTGGCATTCCATTCACTGTAAGCTAACAGCAGACTAGCTTTTCCTCTATCATTTCCCAGGGTACATACAAACCAATATATTATCAAGGACCAAGATTTGGTCATTCTATAGAGAAACAGGAACAAAAGAAAATCAATAATAATGTAAAAAAAAAAAAAAATACCAGGTCACAGGAGGATTTTTATTACCAGGTCGAAAAAAAGCTCTGCAGGGGAGGTGCAATGAGCCAAGTATTCACTAGAATGAAGTCACTTGAGGGGGGTGGAGGGGGGGACTGGCTACCTCTTGCTGTTCAGGTCACTACCCTTTGACAGCGGTGGCCTCTGACCTCAACAACCCTACAATTCTGTTTTGACTGACCCTGAAACCCATGAAATTCAGATGTAGGCACTGCCCAAAAGTTGAGATAAAGCTGACTAATATGGGAAAAGCTCCCGGTATGTGCCCCCAGCTGAAAGGAGCTGGCAGTTCTTTGGCGGTAGATGCAATTTATTCTGTCCTCCTCTTTTCAGGGAAATGCTAATCCTTCATAGGCAACTCGAGGGTAGGCTAAAATGTGTTGATGATGAATGACAATAATCCTTTGTCCACTGCCACCTCCTCCTAGGGTTGAACCTTAAGAGTTTAATCAAATGTTGGTAAGTAAATTAATGCTTTACTGCATAAAGAGTTAAGAAGGAAGTGGTGGGAACAAGGGTTGTGAGAATATATTCCCTCTGACATGGGAATCTCAAAAGCTTAATTGCAAAGAGATGATATGGTGTGTGTGTGTGTGTGTTGAGTGTTTTAGACTCCTTATTTACACACACATATATATGACAGTCACTATCCCAAAACAATTTTCTGTTGTTAAAAACAGCATCAGTAACAACAAAACTCATGCATTTGTGCATCAATAGGAATAACAGGACCTTTAGCCCCAAATCTTCACAACATCACTGTGAAGGTGGTTGCATTTTTCATTCAGTTCAGCTAACATTTGAGTGGCTACTCCATGCCAGTTCTGCTGTGCTGGCCACTCTGACAGCCATCTCTTTTACCCCTCACAACATCCTACAACATCATTATTATTATGCTCATTACAGCTGAGAAAAATCAGTGCTCAAAGAGGGCAAGTGACTTAGCCCTGAACATCCAGAGACAGAGTTAAAATTCAAAGTAGAGTCTTTTGGCTTTCAAGTTTTCCTGCTAGATACAAAAAAAAAAAAAAAAAAAAAGGTTGCCAGAAGAGTTTTAAGGAATTTGACAAATGATCGGCTTCTGAGACTCACATAGTGAGCTGGGACTAAAAACCAGGTTTTCCGATTCCCAGGCCAGGTTCTTTCGCCACATTACAGCATTGCCACCCAGAGCGCTGGGTTTTCCCAAGAGGTGTTTGGATGGGCTTCCAAACCAGTGAGATGCAAATAGGTCTGACCCACATTCCAGCTCTTGGATAAATAAAAACTCCTAAAGGGCAGAGCCTATTTTGTGTGCTTAATTTGAAAGTCCCACGGTGGACAGTCAATCAATATTAAACAACTATAGGTGCATTTGCCAAGGACTAATAGCATAGGCTCAATTTTAGCAATTAGAATACTGGGAATATTACTGAGGAACCTCATAAAGGTGCTGAAAGTTTGGATCACGTAGTCATACATTTTTAAAAGTTTAAAAAAAAAAACTTTGAAGTCGTCTAGTCCAACTCTAATTTTATAAATGAAATCCTGAGAAGTTAAAATAATATGCATAAGGATCTGACGCCAGGCGACAACAGACCCTCTCCTGTCTCCCAGTTCCATTTAACTTTATGTCATATGGCATTGTGAGAGAAGGTTTCCAAGAATGTACCATGTTGTAAGCTGAAGTTGGATTGGCTGGTTATAGAGTCATCATTGATTATGAAATGTCTCTCAGATTTAACTTTCCTTATCCCACTGACCAAGTGAGCTCTAAGAAATCTCCATTGCTGGCTTCCAGTTCAACGAAGTTGCTATCATTTCTCAATTTGTGTCTTGTTAATTTTGGCCTTCTGAACTTTTCTCATGACATTTCCCCCAATCTGCTAGCCCTCCAAGCTGTCTACCATTCTCTATAGTTCATCTCCTCCAAGAAGACTTCTCTGATTACTCTTCTTCCCATCAATGTTAATTATGTTCCTTTGCTTTGCATGATACCTATGTTCAATTTGTTCCTTCCTATCGGTAGAAAAGATTTGCTTATTGCCTGGATGTTTCTTATATCCTCAAAGGACAAGATTAATTGTTTCTATCTGTTTTTATTTTTTATGGTGCGAAGACAATACCATGCTCCAATAAGCACCAAATATTTGTTAAAGGCACAAATCATGTTAATTAACCTTACTACAAAAGAGAGACTTCATTCTTGGTAAAAAATGAAATTAAAATAACTTATTTTGCTAGGTTATTTTTATTTCTCAAAGACTAATGAATCACATGCACATGAGTTTGGTAGTCTATCAAAAAATTAGTTCAAGGGTTGATACTCTATCAAAACATTCATCCAGTGGTTCTCAATCCTGGCTGCTCATTCAAATCAACCGGGAAGCTTTTAAAACTACCAATACCCAAGCCTCACCACAGATCAACTGAATCAGAATCTTTGCAGGTATGCCCAAGCAATAATTTGCAATATCATGTTGATATTTGATTTGTACATATTGATTTGTACAACCTCACTCCCATTAATAGATTTTTCTAAAGAGTGAGCATGTTCAAATATGGTTTTGTAGTTATTCTTAGAATCACAAAATTTTAGAACTGAGAGAGAACTAAGATAATATCTGAATCAATCCCTTTATTTCATGGCTGAGGACACTGTGGTTTAAGAGAGATTGAGAGAGTAGCCTCACCCAGTGGTGTGGTGGTTATTGAGTGACAGGTAGTAGCTGAGTTGGTGGAATTCTCTGAACTCCAGCTCTGGAGCTGTAGAAACGAGACCAAGCTTTTAGTTTTTAAATTTCTGCTTTCTTCTAAAGAAAATGTATAAAAATTATTGCATGTGAAAATTTGGATTTTAAAAGCACCAGGTGCTCCTTAAAGATCTTCAGTTTGGCACATTCCAACTAGCCCATTGCCGTGGCAGAGGAAATGCCACAGCAGGATATATCAAAGTCCAAAATAAATGACTAGCATCTATTTGCAGGCTTTTTCATTGGCCCTGACATGTAAGTCCATAACATTTTATGTTATCAGAGCCCAGAGCACTTCTGGCCCTTAACTATACCACTTAGTAGCAGACTTATTACATATGAGCAAGCTAATCAGCACCCTGAACTTCCCTTTTCTCTATAAAAAGGAAGACAGTGCCTGTCCTATTGACCTTGCATTTTTCAGCTATTATAAGGATTAAATCAGATGATCTATGTGGGGATACTTTCAGAATAGTAAAGCACTATCTATCTATCTATATATATGTACAGAATTATTATATTACTATCTCTAAAAGCAATGACTTGTGAATAAATATTTATTGATTACTCAGGCTCTAAATCCTAATTCCCTGGTACCAAGAATAAACAGGAATTGGAGTTAGTGCTGGACTAGAAACCCTAGTCACTGAAAGTATCACATAACTAAATATTGAGGGAGGTAAAGTGATGTAGTGACCCAAGATTTAGCTAGTCTAGGCTCTAGTCCCAGAGTCTGCTTTTTAACTATTGACTTTGGATACGTCACTTAATTTTTCTGGGACCAGAGTCTCGTCAGTGGTCAAAGGATGACTTGAATTAGAGTCAAAGATCCTTTTGATTTATAAAATCAGAATATTAGTGCTTAATTAAAATTACTAAAGTGCAATTTCCCAAGCCATTAATTCATGTGGTTTCACATTTTTTAAATCTCTTTTTAGAAGTACAGGGTTGGAGCCTAAAAGCATAAGCCTATTACTGGTAAACAGACATTTCAAACACATGTGGAAGACCTTCTTTAAAAGAAACGTCTCCACTCAGATACTTTATGCTTATTGGTATTCTGTCCAGGAGCCCTGGCTCCAACAATAAACATATCGTTACCCAAAAAGCACATAATACAGTACTGGACACAGAGTAAGGCATCCAAATACTGTTATATTACAGCTCTCAGTTTGAGTCCCAGTTGGTGTTAATTAACTCATCTGAACCTGTTTTCTTATCTATAAATGGGAACAATGCTTTCCTCAATGATCCACTGAGATAGCGTATATCAAAATGTTTTGTGAACATATTAAAAGCAATTGCAAGATATTACTATTACCTAAGGAATGTAGCTTACTATACCATGACCTTTCTAAGAAGTGTGCTTTTTCAAGAGATAGATTAGTATCTTTCTGACTTAATTTATTATGGACAGAGCATGTACCCCAATGCCTGGCTCAACAAATATGTTCATATGTTCAATAAATGTTTGCTGCATGAAAAGCACAATCCACAGAAAGACCAAAAGCTCTACAAGGTCAGATTCCATATTTGTTTTTATCTCCAAATTCCCAGAGCCTAGCACAGTATCTGACACATAGTGGAAACCTAATAATTATTAGATGAATCCATTTTTGCCCCCTCTAGTTCCTCTTCAGCACAGTTCAAGAGGGAGAGGCCAGCAGGGAAGGCATCAAAGATGATTTGTGGTAAAGGATGCTTGGAATGGAAAACTGGAAATTACTTGGAGAATTTACCCACCCTCTAACAAATAGCTTGGGAGAGCAGAAAGAGCATAGGCTCTGAGTTCAAATTCAGTTTCCAAATTCTGCAATCTTGATAAATGAATCTATTAACCTCTCCAAGACTCAGTTTCCTCCTCTTAAAATGAGAATAGTGCCTCCCTAACTGGGTCATGCACCAGAACGGAAGCTCCATAAGGGCAGGGACTTATTTGGGGCCCATTGTATCTACGCTGAACAGTACTGAACTGCATTCAGCAGTGCCTGGCACGGCATAGGTTTCCAAATATTTGTAGACTGAATTTGTGAGAAACTGAGATAACACACGTAAAGTATGTAACAGAATGCATGCACGTGGTAAACACCTAGGAAACGCGAGCCTCCACCCTCGTCACTACTATTACTTGTATATCAGTATTATTACATTACTGGCAGTCGTGGAGCAGCCCCCTTTGAGGAAAGACCCGGATTCAAATCTCGAATTCCTCATTTACTAGCTACGTGGCTTAAGACAAATTACTTAACCTATTTGAGTTCCTTTGGTTCCACAAAAATCTGTGTCGTGAGAATCTATATGGAAACCCCCTAACGCTGAGTCTGGAGCCCCCGCGGCACGCGATCCAGGGCAGCGATTATTATTAAGGCACAAAGTCGCCGAGTCCCCTTTTATCTAGATAACTGCCTGCAAGTTCCCACACTACTGTGGCTGGATACACAGCATGACCGCAAACAAGGGAGGAAGGAAAGAATTTCAAAGACACCGAAACCGCTAAACGAGAAAAGAGAGAATTAAACCGATGCTTGGCAGTTCCCACCAAGGGGTGCCAGTTTCCGCGACTGTCAACCAGTCCAACCAGCCAAGGCTCCAGCAGGACCGTCAGCTCCGTAAGGAACAAAAAAAGAGGCAGAGCCCATGCTTGGACCCTCCCCTTAACGGTCTCTTGGCCGCTGTCCTCCGGCAGCCGCCGGACTCCGGTTTCCGGCCCTCGGAGGACCACAGTTCCCAGCATGCCTTTGGCGGGAAGTCTTTCCCGCGGGATGACTACTAATCCCGGCATGCCACACGGCACTCCAATAAATTAGATGGAAGCGTGGAATGACCCCATTGCACGCAGGGAATTGTAGTCCACATAGCTGCTGGCTCTTAGAGGGGCGGGGAAGAGTCGGGTCGCTCTCGTCAGCTGAGGAGAATGATTCATAGAGGAGGGTCAGGAGAGAAGAACAATTCTGTCTGTGAAAGCCCACTTAATAGGCTGGACTCTTCGCGGAGGGAGGGAGAGGCAGGAGAGCAAGCAGGACTTCTGGCCTGACCCCGCCTCAGGTCGCTCGCCAGGCCTCTCTCGAGTCCTGGGCCTTGTCGGGGGCGGCCGCGAGGCGCCGGTTGCTGGGGGACCGGTGACGTAGCGGGGTGAAAGTTGAGGGGCGGTGACGTCGGGCCTGCCCGGGCGGAGGCTGGCGGGTTGGAGGCAGGAGGGAGGGAGGGAAGGAGGGAAGGAAGGAAGCTGGGAAGGAGCGAGCGAGCGGGGGCGCGAGGCGTTTACCTGGAGGCAGCGGCTTGGGCGCGCAGAGCGGCCGCGGCTCCCCCGCACCTGCGGCCATGGATGAGGAGCGCGCCCTCTACATCGTCCGGGCCGGCGAGGCAGGGGCTATCGAGCGGGTCCTGAGGGATTACAGCGATAAGGTAAAGAGCCCTGGCCCCCGGCGTGCGGTAGAGCACCCCCCGGGCCGCCCTCCGGGCTTGCACATCGCATCCCTCCCAACCCCCTTCATTCCGGGGATGCGCACTGCTCTCCCCCGAAAACGTTTCCGGCTCGGGCATGCGTGTTTGTGCCCCCAGCCTTTCCCATCCCTGCATCCTGCATCCCCCCGCCCCCACTCTGGCGCCCACTCCTCCGATTCCGGCCCAGCAGCCTGTCCTACGGTCCTCCTCCCAAGCGTGCAAGTCACACCCCCGGAATCCCTAGATGTGCCCCTGCGTCGTGTGCCCCGCTCTTGGATGCATAAATGCACGCGAAGCTTCCTCACCTGTGTAGCATAAAAATCTGTGTTTCTGTGCGTAAACACGGCCCTTGACATGCATAAAACGTATCAGCCACGATGGCAGTTCTTTATATACCTACAGCACTGTACCGTTTTCAAGGCGTGATGTCTCATATATGCTCTAACTTGATTCTCAGAGTGTTTATAGGGTAGATGGTATCATTCTCCCCATTTAATAGATGAGAAAACCGAGGCGCTAAGAACTGAAATCATGCCAAGGTCATGGACATGCTATGTTGTAAGTGGGGGGGGGGAGACTAATTCCTAGTAATGCCTGTTATTTATATCTCATTAACAGCTTTCCCGTCTCGTTTAATCTTGACAGCGATCCTGGGAGGTTTTATCTGCGTTTTGCGATTGAGATTCTAGATCGGTTAAGTAACTTGCCCAAGGTCATACTTCTGAGCTGGAGTTCCATCCTAGGTCTTAAAACCATTCATTGCTCTTTCCGCTTTATAACTGCAGTAAAAAGGTATCTTGTTGTAAATCCTGGTTACTTCTCTGAGTGTCTCTTTAAGAACCGTTAGCTCTCCATTACTTTTCCTTCCAGGAATTTTACATGCTCACTTCAAAAGGTAGCATACCACACCTTTATTCTTCCATTTGGAAGACTACTTTATGGGAATGACCGACTACTCTCTCCTGTGAAAACACACCCAACTCCCAAGTCACACCCTAGATACAACATCTGTCTTCCTTTCACTTGCCTCCATTCATAATTTCCCCTTCTGTGTTTGCTACAAGCCCACCACTGTACTTTCATACACTTTGCATTATTGAGCTTCCAGGATGCCATTTCTGCCCTGGGTGGAGAAGTTTCCAAAATAAGACGCTTTCATTCCCCTTTAATCTTCCCAAAAACCCTGTGAGGAAAATGGTGCTATGCCCCACTTCACAAATCATAAAACTTAGGATAATGTTGCCCCAAGTTCACAAAGCCATTGAGAGATGGGGCTGAGATCTGAATCTAGGTTGTCTGACTGTTCTTTCTACAGCACTGTGCTGCTTTCTTTGGGAGGATGCATGGATTCAATTCTACTATTGTCTCAGCTCCTTCTCTTTCTGATATGCTTTACTGTTGTGTATTTGCCTAATTTAGGAGAAGTTTAATGCATAGGTATACATATTGTGGAGATTATATTCATTTAACTTAATTTATAACTACTTTCCAAAAAGATTTGAGAAAGCCAGAAACTGATTTTCAAAAGAAACACAACAGAAAACTTACCCATTGTGCTGAATCAACTAGTATGTATTTAGCACTTTATCTGGATATGCCAGATATCCAGCAATAAATAGGAACTTTCTTCTCTAGGGAGGGAAAACCTCTAACTGGATCTTGTCACCTTCTTCAGTATTTCTCCTTCCCTTCATAGCTAAACTAATTAGAACTCCAGATTTGCTTCCTCCAATTTATCTCTTCCTCTCCTTGATCTCCCTCCAGGTTGGTTTCCACTTACCACTCCTGGCCAAGTGCTGTCAAAGCTTCAGTTCTGGACATCTCCAGCTCCCCTTCACATTGGGAATGTTTTTAAAGTTATAATGCCCGAAGTATGTTGTTTAAGGTGGTTCCTGAAGTGTTTGGGAATCCTCCCAAACTCTTGCACTTTTTTGGCCAAGTGTGAGAATGCTGTGACTTAATGCGAACTTGGTCAGTCAGCTCCTTCCGAGAAGAGCTCTCGTATTTAATGCTGGTTATAGCAGGGCCAGAGTACAAAGAAAATAGCTGAATTTCCTGTTGGCAGTGGGGCTTTGCCCCTCAAGGCGAGAGATCTTGGAGGTAGATTAATAGGAAGAAGAAGTATGATGGCAGTGGTCTGGCAATAAGAATGGGGAGGTGAAATTAAATTGCCCAGCTCTATGGGATGTGGAGTCTGAAACCTTGAAAAAGTAGCTAGATACCCTGGCTTCATTTTCCTTATTTGGAAAAATGGATTTGAGACATGTTTAGAATAAGAGGTGATTATGGGGCATTGAGGAGTCTAACCAAGAAGGGAAATGAATGATGTAGAGAGAGAATGATCGGTTCATTGTTTGGGGAAGGACGTTCTTTATGCTCCCTTTATTTCTCTAATAAAGCCATTCCTCAAAAGGAGGCAGTCAAGTACAGTGGAAAGAAGGTGGAATTCGGAGTCAGATAAACCTTGGTTAAAATCTGCTATTTATTAACTTCATGACTATGGATAAATTATTTTAAGCCTGAGTCTCAGTTTCCTTGTCTGTAAAATAGGGATAATATCACCTAAGTTTTTATTAGGCTTAAATTAACTGAAATATAATGCCACACACTGAGCACAATGCACCTAAGAGGCATTTACTCAGTTGAGTTCTGGTTCGAACGATGAAGGTACTCAAAAGGTCCTGTGGCCAGAGCAAGGCTCTGGAGCCAGACTGCCCAGCCTTTGATCCTTAACTTACCATCCGTGTGGCCTAGGGCAAGTTACTTAAATTCACTGTGCCTCAGTTTCCTCATCTGCCAAACAAGGATAATAATAGTACCCACATCCTAGATTTGTTGTCAGGATTAAATAAGTTATATGTGTAAAGCATTTAGAACAGTTCCTGGCACTGAGGAAGAACCCATAACTGTTAGTTTTGAACAAAAAAGGCAGTTACTAAACATGACACTGAGTTGACATAGCCTGATAAAAAAATTGGAGAATACGCACCATTCTTTCTCTTTTTTCTTGACCCTTGCACTTTCTAATCAGTAGCCAAATACCTTGTACCAAGTTTGGAGCAACTGTTACCTGTCTAGCTCCAGGTAACATTTAATTTCTACTTTGTTACAGAGACTCTCATTTCCAAGCCTTCTTGCTTCATTCACTGACCCTTGTTATCTTGAGGAGAAGGAAGACCTATTTATCCCAGAAAAAACAAAACTTGTCTGTTTCTCAAGGGCATAATGCAAGTTGACTCAGCATAGGAAAGTATTAAAAAAAAAAAAATAGGAAGAGTGTAATTCTTTTTCACTCCTCTCAATTTACCTAACGTTTATTGAGTGCCTGCTATGTACTATCTGTTGTCCTGAATGGTTTCACGTCATCATATATGATCTTCTTATGTTAAAAGTTATGATGAAGATGGAAGTATTCTTTTTTTTGAGGGAATAGGAAATTGGGGTTCAGAAAGATAAAGTGACTATCTATGGGCTCAAGGGCACATAGCTAGAAATGGCAAGCCTCATCTTCAGATTCCATATCCAGGGCTCTTTTTGCAAGGCCATGTTGCCTTTTCTTTGTCTATTCTGTGTTTTTGAGCACGGAAGAGAAAGGCTTTTCAGGACCGGTTCTTTTGGCTGGTCTACTGGGGCCCTAATCACCCTCACTCCAGTAATAGAATGAGCTATTAATTATGGAAAATATGTATTGTTCTAGTCTAGGCTGTACAATCTCCTTCTCTTCCTTCAGGGCCTGTTCTGATAACAGATTTAGTAGAGAGATTGGTTGCCTTCATCATGATCATCAACAATAAACAGTGATCAAGGGCTCCGAGGTGCACAGGTAGTATCTTAGTTCCTTGAATCACAGGATATTTAGACTAGAAGGAACCTCAAAGATAATTGGGTCCAATCCTCTCAGTTAATAGGTGCAGAAACTGAGGCCTAGTGTCGTCAGCTATGATAACCAGAGAGGTGGCTTGGTGGTCATAGAGGCCACCTGGGCATATGATTACCCCATAGCAAGCTCCAACAGGATTCCCTTTTGGAAGTGTGTCGTGTTTATGGCCATATGAAAGGTAAAAGTTAGTTAAGATACAGGCAGGTAGGTAGGTCTCCAAGGGTAGTCATCATAAGAGAGAAAAACCACACTGTTAGCAGTGAGGTCTTCATTTATGTGCTGCTAGAAGGACCTGATTGATAGGGACCTGATACTGGGACAGTTCTGGAAATACAGCCTCCGTATTTGAATAGGGTATGTAAATATCCCGGACCATGTAAGAGGACTTTTTCCTTTCCACTTTGAGGTTGAGTTCTGACTCTGAGTTCATTCCACAGATTTTTCAGAGGAGCATGTTTAGTGAACTGTTCCTTTGTTATACCTTTTACTAATTTCCAGATTGGGTTATATAATCTCAGATACTGGCTTTTAGTTCTAGAAGTGATCTCTATTTATGAGACATAGCCCAACACACAGACACAGATCACTGTAGTTAGGTTAATTCCTTTGTATTGGTACTGTTTGAGTATATCTTTAGAAATTGATGAAATAACTCCTAGTTCTCTAGTAGGTCAGTATTTGGCCAGATGCTACATCATAGGCCATGCAGTAATAACAACAGTGGCCACTTCTTGAACACCTGCAATGTGCAGGGTGCTAAACATAAAGATAAGGAAACTCTGACAGGTAGGTCAGTTGAGTAACTTAACCAAGGTCACATTTTTAGTAAGCAGCGGGACTGGACTCAAACCTTATGTTGTCTGACTCCTGAGCCTGAGCTTTTTAGAGTCTATTCATAAGATACAGAAACATAGGATACAGGAGGGAATCTTCATAATGAGTCTGGTGTGTCACTGAGCTGTGGTCTCTAAATTGAACAGTGGTTTTACTCTTTATTTTATATTTGATTTGTTGCTCCTGTTCATCTGGAAATAAGCAATTAAAAAAAGTGAGATGGTTGACTGTTGGTTAGCAGTTCTAGAAAGATATTTATAGCCAGAAATGCTAGTTCCCCTTCCCCTCCCTATCAGCCTTAGAAAGGGGAGAGAATTAAGGGTTAAAGTAACTGAATAGGTTAGGTATGATCTAAGTTGGATACAAGAAGCCAGCCTTAGAGAAGCCAGCATCTTTGGATGCAAACAGTCTTAGAGGGCTGAGCTTCTGAATAGATTGGCACATTCAAAATTCAGTTTGTATTCCCTCACATACCAGTATATGTCCTAATTAAATTAGGCCCTCATGCTAGTTAGATGGAGCTTTTGACAGCTTTTCTTGCTTGCTTGCTTGTTTTTTTTTATGTTGTGGTTTTCTGACAGCATCAGCCTTGCATTTAAAAAGCAGAAAAATTATTCCTTGGTACTATTCTAAATTAGCACTTTAAAAGGTTAATTCTCCATAGAAACAGTTTAAAAGGTATTTTTATAACTTAATGAGGGTCTCTTCAAAAGATGATTTCTTTTTCTGCTCCCTTACCATAAATGCCAAAAAAAGTTTAGGAGAACTGTTATATCGGCAACTAGGTACATTTATTCCAGATAATTTATGGAATTAATATTTCACATATAATGGCAAAAAATAAGCTTTCTTGGTTTCTAAGTGCAGTTATTCATTTTCATTCGTATGGGGCCTTTACTAAGCCTCAGTTTACAACCTTAGCCTGGTGTCTGGTTCTTCTTTATCTTTTATCTAGGGTTTTTACTAAACCTCAGGTCTATAAATTCCTAAGTTATAACCTTCAGATTTACAACTTTTTTCTTCCTTCCTTTTCTTCTTTCTTTCTTTCCTTGTTCATTCATTTATATTTTATTTTTAAACTTTCCCTATTAATTATAAAAATAATATACTAACAATGAATTTTATCAAAGATCACCAGAAATTCCACCACTCTGTGCAATTGCTTTTATTTTTGCGTTGTAACACTCGAGCCTTTGTTCGAATGCATCCCTACATTTATATAGGTATTGTCATCAAAGACGTATAATTTGAAGTTTTACTATTTTTCCACTTGATGCCATCATAAGTAATTTTCCATGTAGTTACAGAGCTATTTAGTCATCTTTTTTAAAAATTGCAATATAAATAGTCTATCAGGTGGATATACAGCAATTTATTTCATCAGTCTCCTGTTGTTGGATATTCAGGTTGTCTCTGTTTTTCTCCCATAATGTTAGATAACACTGCAGTGAATATGCTTACATGTACAATTTTTCTCTCCTTCTGGATGATTTCATTAGGATAAATTCCTGGGAGTAGAAATTCTGGGTCAAAGCGGATGTATATTTTCATGGTTTTTAATATGTAATGCCAAATCACTTTCCCTTTTAAAAGTTTGTGTCAATTTATACTGCTGCCAGCAATATCATGCCTGGATTATTGATGCCTGTTTCTCAGAGGGCTTAAGGTCCTCAGTCTTGCTCTCCTTGGATCTGGCCTGTAAACTACTGCTCAAAATATTCTTCCAGAATGCTCTCCTCTTCACACCTCCCTGAGAGTCTTCCCCTGGTTCTTGTCACCTATCTGCCGGTTCAGGTATAAATTTTTAAATCCAGGCCCTTACCACCTGACATCATCCATTTTAATTTTTTTTACAAGCCATATGTGAGGCAGCCTCTCCTAGGTTTCCTCAAATGACCCTTCTGTCTGACCTCTAAGTCTTCCCTCTGACCATCTCTTACATTCAGAACTACTTCTCGGTCAACATTTCTCCATCTCATTTTATTTCAAAAATTGCTTCTTCTACCAAGCTGTCAATGCAGAACCACCTGTAATGATGATAGCTTTAGAACTTAGTGTACTTAACTTGCCAATAAATGTTTGTCAGTGTAGCCATGAGAGAAATACAAAGGAAAGGCAGAGACATGTTCAGTGGAGACTTTTTTAAAGGAAAGCTTAGGATTCATAAGAGAACTTGGTTCTCCTGAATAAAACTTGAGAAGAGAGTGAGGAATTGTGTGCTCTATTTTGGGGGTACCTTTGCTCTCTCTATGACAGTGGGTAAGTCAACTTACTGCATCCTCTATTTCAGCTACAGAGTGGAAAACATAGGGTTGCTAATCATTTCAGGAGAGTCATGACACTGTCTTCTCTTCCAGTTATTTTTTCCTTAATATCATTGGTATCATCATCATTATAACCCTATTAGTTACTGAGTGTTTACTATTTGCCAGGCACTGAGATGGTGCGTTATATGCCTTAGCTGTTTTAACCCTCACAGCAGCTCTAAGTAGGTGCCTTCTCTTTTCCCATGAGAAATCCAGTTATAAAGAGTTTGTTACTTGCTCAACTAGTAAGTGGAGAAGCCATGATTTAAACCCTCTTTCTTACAGAATTACTTTTCTGAAATACCAATCTATCACCTCTCTTCCCTATCTACAATTCTCTGATGATTTCTTTATTGCATATGAAAAAGAAAATACAAACTCCTCAGCAACATTGGAAGACCCTTCCGAATCTCTCTCCAGTCTCATCTTTCTCCACTCCCCTTATCCCCTAACATGTGTCCTATGTTTTACTCTGACAGAGCTCCTTATTTCACAAATGTCTCATACCGTTTCACACATACGAGCCTTTGATTCTGTCCCTAGAATGCTTTCCATTTTGCCTCCTGGCAAACTCCTATTCATCCCTCAAGGTCCAGCTCAGATGCTCTATATTCTATGCACAGTGTTCTAGATTTCCCTGGGCAGAGTTAGTGGCTTGGTACTCTGCTCCTTTGTGTATATTTCTGCTGTAGTCTTTTCACAGTGCTTTATAATTATTTGCTTATATGCCTCTCTCTCTTACTTTAATAAGAATACTGAGATGTGATCTGGGAAAGCAGCGTTTTTACTGAGACATTTTGTGTATTTAAACATAGTCAAAATTAAAAATCTATGTGTTTAAAATGACATTATTTCCCTTTTTTTCCCCTTCAGCATAGGGCTACTTTCAAATTTGAATCAACAGATGAAGATAAAAGAAAGGTAAGCCTTGGTATGTGTATGTGTGAGCATCTGTGTGTGTGTATTTCTTTGATGGACTTTCTAAACAGTGGGCTTGTTTTCATCTGAAGATTGTTAAGTTTTCAGTTTCCCTTTAGTTTGTTTTTTAAGAATTCTGAGGAGAGAGACAAGTGCCAGGTTTAGTATGGATTACACACACCTCCCTCCTGTTCTGTCTTCACAGGACCATTACACTTGTATAAATCAAGGGAATGGGAAGGGTTCAGAGAGGACTGTCTCTCCATATCTTCTCACTTCCAGAGGTTGACTTTGTTTGGTGGCAGGACTGCAGGCTGCCCAAAATGTATTGCTAATATTGTAAAGCTTGGCTTTAAAATAACGCTTGGCTTTGGGTTAAGTTTTAGGAAAGTAGCTGTTTATGTTGCTGCCTCTCAACCACATATCATTCCCTATACTGGCAGTTAGTTATCTTGTCAGCAGTTGTGACTGGCTTCACAGGCATAGAGGAAATGGAGTCAAGAGACTCACCAAGAGAGGAGTTACTGTAAGAGAGGGTGCATCAGAGATACGACCATGATGTTATGTTTGCCTGTTGGGGTTGCCTGTGGTTGCTTTACTTAGTTGAGTAGAGCATGATGCTAAAGGAGAAGCTCACCAGCTCTGCCTGAGTATTTTGCTGGGCCCTGTACATCTATCCCTGGCCTCACTAATGCCAAGACCAGGTAAGAGAGCATGACTGAATCAGTGTAAACTATCACTGCTGCTGGAAAAATAGCTTAAATCTAGTGCTTTGCTGGTAGTGGCTTGAGAATAGCTTCAAATCATCCCTCTATTCACCTCCACCTCCCCCCACCATCTCATGTCTATGTCCTGCTTATTTTACCTCTTAAGATTTCTTCAGTCCATTCTCTCCTTAACCCTTGCTCCAATTCAAGCCTTCTAATTCAAGCCTTCATCTGGATTACTGTACCAGTTCCCTAACTGTTCTTTCTTTTTCTGCTTATGTGCCCTTCCAATCCATTGTCCATAAATCTAAAACTACAATCTGATCATGTGCCCTTCGCCTCCATTGTCCATAAATCTGAAACAACAATCTGATTGTGTCACTCCCAGCCTTAAAACCCTTGAGTGACTTTCTTTGCCTATAGAATAAAGTTCAGGCTTCTTAACATGACATCCTAGATGCTCAGTGATCTGATCTCTGCCTGCATTTGCAGTCTATCACTTATTTCTCTCCTTTGTATTTTATGCTCTAGCAATGTGAAATGTTTCCAGTTACATACATATATACATCCCTTCTTTTTCTTACGTCCTACCCTTGCATATATTGTTTTCTACCTAGAGTGCCCTCTCCCTCTTATATACCTCTTCTCCTTTTCACCTGGTTAATTCCTACTCAGCTCCAGGAGCACTTCCTTCAGGAAGCTTCCTCTGGCATTCCTGTTAGGGTGAAGTACCCCTCTTCAATATTCCCTAAATTCTATGTAAATGTCTAACACCATGCTTATACGTTGTCTCTTAATTATAAATCTATGTCTCATTGTTAGACCCTGGGAACTCCCTGATGACAGATACTGTTATGTATCTTTATATCCTTGACATCTAGAGTACCTAGCACATAATAGGCAGTCAAAAATTATTTACTGAATGAGTGACATGGAGTATAAACTTTGGAGGTTGAAGATTTAACTCTGCTTTTATTTTGGATTTGAACAATGTAAACAAGACTAGAATACTTTTAAGACAGGGATTCTCAACCAGGAATGTGCTGTTTGGGGAGCTTTTTCAAGATAGGCCTGCTCAGGCCCAACTTCTTATCTACTGAGTCAGAATTTGGGGCGTGGAATCCAGACATGTGTATTTTTATAAATGGTCTTCAGGAAATAAGTACTCACACAATTGGTGGGAGTGCAAAATGACACAATCCCTATGGAACAGAAACTGGCAGTATCTACCAAAATTACAGATGCATTTTGCCCTTTGACCAAGCAGTGTCACTTTTAGAAACCTATCTTGTAGATAGATTGAACCCAAGTAAACAGTTATTCACTGAAGCACTGTACATAATAGCAAGAGATTGGAAACAAACATGTGTCCAGCAATTAAGGCGTTTTTGAAGAAACTATGGTACATCTACCTAATGGAATACTATGGTAAAGAGAGAGGGAGAGGGAGAAGGAGAGAGACTGTTATTTGCAAATGGGAGACAGTTAAATGGAAAAAAAGATGTGAAAAAGAAGATTATTTTTTACATACTCGTGATAAGTATTCAGACTAGCAGGGCAGCTGCTGTTTGTTTAGTTTAGTTGGGAGAATCCCTACCACGTCTGTAGATTCATGGTGCCTTGGGAATCTGACACTAGAAATTTTGCTAGTGCTTTTACTGGTCAAAATAAGTACATTCAGACAGAGATTCCCCCACTCCTTTTAAGTTTCAGCTGAGAGAGAAAAATTTCCCATACAGTTATTAATAAAGCATGTTTATTTCCTGTAGGATAGTAACAAAACCTAATATTTTTAAAGTAATCTTTTACTGCCTTTTAGATCTTTGGAGATAGTAACTTCAGCACTGGTGTTATTTTCAGTATAGTGTATAGATTTCTGCTCCCTGGGAGGTCTGATAGAAACAAATGTCATTAGGGACCTAGCTAGGTAATCTTCGTTAATGGGAAAACATTGGCAAACAAAAACATATCAGTCTCCAAGGCTTAACCATTAGTGACTTTTTTATGCCCAAGGCCCTAAAACTACTGAAATCAAAGCTATTGGACTGCTCTGAAGTATCTACATCCTAACAGCTTTTTAACTTCTCAATGTAGAGAGACATAGAATGTAGGCATGTCTCCACATTAAACCCAATCGGAAAATAAGAGGAACTCAGATTACTGTCCAATTTGTTTTGCTGCTCTAATTCTCTTTTTCCCTTTCCTAAACATGTCTCTGGAGCCTTCTCCCAGCAGCTTCTTGGTGACTGCAGTGCCCCTTTCAATAAACCACAGATGCTGTCTCTGAAAAAAACACCTTTCTTATCTAAAACTTTTGTGACAACTTAAAAAAAATAAAACTTGATGATACTGAGCTTTTTAGGAAATGGTTATAAATTAATGATCCTTAGACCTAATTCCTAACAATTACGTAGTGTTTTGCATTTTTACAAAGATTTGCTTTGCAACAGTAATGCAGTAATGTTGCGAATATGGTGAGAATATCACCATCCCTATTTTATGGATAAGAAACCTGAGGCTCACAGTAATGACAGCTTGCTGACCACTAGTAAGTGGTGGAGCCTCAGATAGAGAAGAGATTTTCTATTATGTGTGGCTCCTTCACTGCTCAGTGCTCCATAGCCCCTACTCATTACCACTTGAGGTATATTTCAGAAGATTTGCTATTATGACGCAGTATCATGTTTTACCTCTTATTTCATACCTTGAAAGACCATTTAGTCAACTAGACTTAAATCAGAAGATAGTGAAAGAAATTACCAACTAGGAGTGCTTAAATTTTTCCAGAGAAGTTTGAAGTCAGATACAACTGCTGTTTGTGCATATAATGCAAATACTTCCAAGTACATGTGGGTCATTGATATTTGGATATGAGCACCTGTGCTTTTTGAAACATTTGCTTTACATCCTCTACCTAAATTGGAGGACTGCGATTATCTACCACCACATAAACAAATATATCATGCAAATATGTAGGATGAGGGGAGATAGGATGACTAATCTGAAAATTTACATCTTGAGGAAATAAAAGCTCTTATATTGGCTTCTAAAACACATCTGATCTCAAGACCAATAAAGAGTACTAATTGCAATAAATGTTGAAAAGTACATATCATAAAATGAGTAAAAGAATTGGAGCTCTTTTGCCTGGAAGATAAGAATACAACCATATCAAATGTGGAAAACTTCAGTTGTTGTCTGAGATAAATCTTTGTGTATATAGTAATTTTCCTCAAAAGAGTGAAGTTAAAAATAGCCAAATTTCACGCATTTATTTCATTACCTTCAAACTCACATAGGTAAGCCCATATTTCTGTGAAGGCAGAAGGTAATTGCTGAGTCGAGAAGTTTTTGAGGACAAGAATTCTGGCTTACTTTTCTTTGTATTTTCAGCCCCCAGCACTGCATGTGGCACAAAATAGGCACCTACAATAAACATCTGTTAAATGAATGAAGGAAACTTGGAGATTGAGTAGAAGCCAGAATTTCTATGACTTGTACATGTTATTTAGTTTTGAGTTTGATATTCTCTTAACTATTCAGCAGAATCTCAACACATCATATATGTCGTTTACTGAAAAAACAGGATACAAAAGTATTTATACCATGTGATCACAACAATGTACAACTAATAAAAATTATAGAAATAAAAGTGACTACAAGGAAATTCACTAAATGATGGCTGTCTGAATATTATTACTGTGGATGATATTTTTCTTCCCCTTTTTGGTATTTTAAACTTTTATATTATAGTAGATTATGATGATATAAGAATATATATATGTTATAAATATATATGTTATAATGCATATTTATATATTTTATAAATATATATTTTTATAATATAAGTATAAAATATTTTTATAATATAAAAATATATTTTTATACACTTTTATAACAGTGTGATTGGAGGCATAAGAAAAACCAATACTTTTTTTTTTTTTTTAAGATTTTTTTATTTTTTCCTTTTTCTCCCCAAAGCCCCCCCGGTACATAGTTGTATATTCTTCGTTGTGGGTCCTTCTAGTTGTGGTATGTGGGACGCTGCCTCAGCGTGGTTTGATGAGCAGTGTCATGTCCGCGCCCAGGATTTGAACCAACGAAACACTGGGCCGCCTGCAGCGGAGCGCGCGAACTTAACCACTCGGCCACGGGGCCAGCCCCGAAAAACCAGTGCTTTTTAAAAAAATCATTAATTTTCTCTAAAATTGAGCATTCTTGATTATCCTACATATTCCTTTTAGGGAAGCATAAAAAAATATTATTAGGTTTGGAGGTAGTATTACTTGTGGAGCCAGTTTATGGAGTGAAATAAATTTATATGAACACAAAAGGCCATTCTACCACGTGAAATATTTCTTCTTTTTACTTTTTACCCCCAGACTTGGATGTACTTGGCATACTTGTAGATATCTCTATAGTCCACAGATATTTTTTCAGTAATTCTGTGTGCCAGATCTTGTGTTAGGCTTTGGTTCCTAAGTTGGCTATTTGCCTATGGTGTTGGGGTTGGCGCTTTCTCAGCTACAGATGCATACTGAGGATTGCCATTGTGAACTGTAGAAAATGAATGGGTAAATTTCCTTATTAGATTCCCCCAAGGAAAATGTGCCAAGATAGAACCACCAGTCCTACACTATGAATCCATGCTTAGGAATAGCTTGAGGCATGGATGCTTGTTCTGAAAGCCCTTTACATTTATTTTAGTCATTTGAAATTGTTAAACTCCAATTTTCACTAAAGCAAGGTGATTTTTTTGTGCCTTGCAAATTTGACTCAAATTTTATTTGATGTCTTTACCTTAGTGAATACTTTGATACGTGATACAAGTACAGTTCTCATTTAGAAACCAATAACTTTTAAAGATAATCATTTTCAATATGTCAGTTTCTTTAAAACACATACACATACATACATACATACATACATATACACACACATACTACCAAAAGCAACCTAAAACCTCTTCCTTTTTAAAGTTCCTGTCCAGCAGGGATCTGGCATAAAACATGACTAGAAGGGTTCAGGTATATTGTAGGCCAGGATGAATGCCTCATAGTAGTTCAAAATAAAACAATTTAAACTTTATGTCAGACTCCATTTTTTATTTTAGCTGCTTTGCCAAGGCATTGAAGGATGAAATGAGGGAGAAAGAACAGAACGGCTCTCCTGACTTAGAAAGCCACAGATGTGGCAGCCCATAGATGCCCTTTGCATCACTTTTTAGGATTTCTGCCTTGGAATGATGAGAATAGTATCTGTTTTGTACTTTTGGAATTTCAGATCCATTTTCTCACACAAAAAACTCATCAAGAAGTTCCACTTCCAGCTATGACAGTGTGAGGAGCTCTATGGACCTGCTCCCTAATGAAACTCATGAAAATTATTTTTTAAAAAACAACTATTTAAAGTCTCTGTAGATAATCCTAAGAGCATATAGTCAATGGAGAAACACTTGCTCAAAAAAATCTATTAAAACTCAATAAAAAAAGTGAAAGTGTATAGTATTTGAACTGAGACCTGCTCCCTACCTTCCCCCTCAGCTGAGTGAGATGGAAACTCTCCTCCAAACTGATGGAGCCAAGAACACAGAACTCCCTCTTCCCTCAGCTCTCAGCTGGAAGGCTGTCTTCCCAGTAGGTGCAGGGGGAGGTCAGCATTTCTCATCCTGCCCCGCTACCTATTGCTTTGACTAAATTCTGGGTGAGTGCAGCTGAGAGGTGAGGTCTCCCTCCTTTCACCTACCCCCGGCTCATGGGACAGAGAGGCTCTCCCTTGGGTATGGCACCATTGAGAATAGTGGGGCCCCAGTTGTCCTTTCCCCAGCTGGTGGGACACAGGTTCCACCTGGAGAGGCAAGCTGAAGAGATCAGCTCGAGCTCCAAGGAGCTCTCCAATTGAGCTCTCAATTGGAGGTGTCACCAGAGAGAAGCCTGCTATTGTCTCTGACCCCAGCATCATAACCAGGGCTCAGAAATTTTGCCCAGAGGGACAAGCAGACTTTGTAACAGAGAGCTCTGAATCTCTCCCCAAAGGAACTGACTACATTTGCCACAGAGTGTAAAGTTCATGCCTGAGGATGCAGGTTGTGGTGAAAGGCAGTTGGGAGGAGATTGGAAATAAAGAGTTGGAGTTGGAAATAAAGGCTAACCAGAAAGTTGGTGAGCTTGTTAGAGAGAAAGGGGGAAAAAGACAGCTGGGAGGAACCCTCCTGTGATTAGAACAAATGTTAAATACTGACCTCAGGAACTATCTCTTCCAAGAAGCTCTAATAGATTGGTTTAGTTTGTGGAGGAATTTATACCCCAGGACATTGTTAAAGACAATAGAGGAATCAGCTAGCAGTTAGTGGAGCTTAACAGCTGGGTGTGTTCAGGGAAAGAGAAAGTGAAAGAGAGGCCTGCCAAAACCACTGTCACTTCTGGATGATTGTGGCATACCCATGGGTGAGCCACCTGAAGAGCAACATCTGCAGGGAGGGAGGGAGAGAATATACTTCACTAAAAATAATTCAGCCAGTCATTGAGCAAATAAACAAGTAAATAGCAATAGCAAGTCTTAGAGGGTAGGGGCAGTATCCAGTGTTGCTACAATATATTCTCTAGAATGTCCAATTTCCAAAGAAAATTATGAGACATGCAAAGCAACATGAGAGAATGACCTATACACTGGGGAAAAATCAGGCAACAGGAACTGCCTGTGAGAATGACCAGATGTTGGTTTTAACAGATAAAGACCTCAAAGTAGCCATTATAAATATAATCAGAGAACTAAAAGAAACCATGATTAAAGAAGTAATTCAAGGTTTGATGACAATGTCACACCAAATGAAGAATATCAATACAAAGATAGAGATTATTAAAAAGAAAAAGAAGAGGAACCAGAAGAAATTTTGGAGTTGAAAACTACAGTAACTGAAATAAAAATTTACTAATAAGGTTTAACATTAGGTTTGAACTGGCAAAAGAAAGAATAAGTAAACTTGAAGATAAATCAGTAGAGAGTATACAAGGTGAAGAACAGACAGAAAAAGGAACAAAAATGAAAGCATCAGAGAAATGTGGGACAAAATTAATGTACCAACATATACATAATGGGAATATCAAAAGGAGAGGAGTGAGAGAAAGAAGAAAAAATATTTGAAAAATTGAATACTAAAAACTTCCCATATTTTTTGGAAAACAGCCTACACGTTCAGGAAGCCCGATAGTATCCAAGTAGGATACACTCAAAGAGATTCATAAATAGATACATCATAGTAAAAATGCAGAGATGAGGAGAAAATTTTGAAAGCAGCTAGAGAAAAATGACTTCTCACTTACAAGGCAACCTCAATAAAATACGCAGCTGACTTCTCATCAGAATTGTAAGTCAGAGACAGTGGGACAACATATTCAAAGAGTTCAAGAAAAAACCTCAACCAAGAATCCTGTATCCAGCAGAGCTATCTTTTAACAAAGACAGTTCCAGATAAATGAAAAACTGAAAGAATTTGTTCCAGAACCACCTTACAAGAAATAGTAAATGTTCTTCAGACTGAAAGCAAATGACAAAACAGCAGTTTGAATCCACACAAAGAAATAAAGAGCACTGGTAAAGGTAATTATGTAAGTGCAAAAGACAGTATAAATACATATTTCTTCTCTTAACTGATCTTAAAAGCATTTGTATAAAACAATATATATAATGTGTTGTTGAGCCAATAACGTATAGAAATGTAATATATGCCAAAAACAGCGCAAAGGTGGATGAGAAGAAAGCTGTATTGGACTAAAGAAGTGACTCCAGATAGTAACTGGAATCCTCAAGAACAAATCAAGAGAACCAGAAATGATAAATAAGAACGCTAATATAACAAAAGCTGTAAGTCTATACTTGCCCTCCTTTCTCTTTCAGCATTTTAAAAGACAAAATTATATAAAGTAATAATAATGTATTGTTGGATTTAACATTTATAGATAGAATGTATATAACAATCATGCCACAGAGGGGAAAGGAATAGTATCATAAAAGTAATGTTTTTTATATTTCACTGAAGTTAATATAAATTTAGAGCTGATTCTGATAAGATGTATATGCTAAGTAAGCCCTAGAGCAACAACTAAGGAAATAACTCAGACTCAGGAAATAACTCAGTTTTATAGAAAACTACAAGACGTTGAAAGAAGTTAAAGAAAATTTAAATGAATGGGCAAATATCTCACATTCATGGATTGGAAGATGTAACTATTGCTAAGATGGCAGTAATTCCCACAATGATCTACATATTTAATGCAATACCTTTTAGAATCCCAGGTAGCTTCTTTGTAGAAATTGACAAGGCAGTTCTAAGATTCATATGGAATCTTATGAATGAATCTGAGATACAGAATAGCCAAACAATCTTGGAAAGAACAAACTTGGAGGACTCACAATTCCTGATTTCAAAACTTACTTCCAAGCAACAATAATCAAAACAGTGTAGTACAAGCATGAGGATAGGTAAATACAAATATATATACAGTCATCGCTTAACAATGGGGATACATTCTGAGAAATGCATCCTTAGGTGATTTCATTGTTGTGCAAACATCATAGGGTGTACTTACACAAACCTAGACAGTTAAGCCTACTATATACCTAGGCTAAATGGTGCTAATCTTATGGAATCACCATTGTATATGTGGTCTGTTGTTTACCAAGACATCATTACGTGGCACATGACTGTATATAGATGTAGATCAGTGGAATAGTCCAGAAATAAACCCGTGTGTCCATGGTCAACAAAGTTTTGACAAGGGTGCCAAGACCATTCAATGGGGAAAGAATAGTCTTTTAAGAAATCGTGCCGCAACAACTGGATAACCGCATATGAAAGAATGCGGTTA
Organism: Equus przewalskii; assembly: GCF_037783145.1. Taxonomy (NCBI): domain Eukaryota; kingdom Metazoa; phylum Chordata; class Mammalia; order Perissodactyla; family Equidae; genus Equus; species Equus przewalskii. The sequence goes on from NC_091859.1 coordinate 30,362,114, forward strand.
AACCTTTACCTCACACCATATACAAAAATTAACTCAAAATGGATCAGACCCAAATGTAAGAGCTAAGACCATAAAACTCAGAGAAGAAAACATAAGAATGAATTTTCATGACCTAGGATTTAGCAGTGGATTCTTAGATATGAAACCAAAGCACAAGCAACAACAACAAAAATATATAAATTGGATTCCATCAAAGTTAACATTTGTGCTTCAAAGCACACTATCAAGAAAGTGAAAAAAACAACCGACAGAATGGGAGACATATTTGCAAATCATATATCTTATAAGAGACTTGTATCTAGAACATATAAAGAGGTCAGTAATAAAAAGCAACCCAGTTTTAAAATGGATAAAAGATCTGAATAGACATTTTTCCAAAGAAGATATACAAATGGCCAATAAACACATGAAGAGGTATTCAATATCATTAATCATCAGGGAAATACAAATCAAAATCACAATGAGACATCAGTTCACACTCACTGGTATGGCTAGAATAAAAAAGTCAGATAATGACAAGTGTTGGCAAGGATGTGGAGAAATCAGAACCCTCATACGTTACTGGTGGGAATGTAAAATGGTGCAGCCACTTTAGAAAACAGTCTGGCAGTTCCTCACAAGGTTAAACAAAGTTACCATGTGACCCAGCAATTATACTCCTAGGTATCTACCCCAAAGAAATGAAGATATATGCTCACACAAAAACTTGTACATGAATGTTCACAGCAGCATTATTCATAATAGCAAAAAGGTAGAAAGAACCCAAATTTCCATCAGCTTGTGTAAGGATAAACAAAATGTGTTATCTCCATACAATGGAATATTATTTGGCTATAAAAAAGAAAAAAGTAACTGATAAGTGCTACAACATGGATGAATCTTGAAAACATTATGCAAGGTGAAAGAAGCCAGGCACAAAAGGCTGTATAGTCTATGATTCCATTTATATGAAATGTCTATAAATGGGCAGATCTGTAGTGGCAGAAATTAAATTAATGTTGCCCAGTAGCTAGGGGGAGTGGGGAATAGGGAGTTACTGCTAATGGGTATTGGGTTTCTTTTTGGGGTGATGAGAATGTTTTAAAATTAGATAGTGATAATGGTTGCACAAATGTGAATATACTAAAAACCAATGAATTGTATACTTTATGGGTCAACTTTATGATATGTGAATTATATCTTCATAAAGCTGTTATTAAATACTAGTAGATAACATACACTACGTGGTCATCATCATTCCAAGCACTGTATGAATATTAACACATTCAATCCTTACAACAAGGCTATAAAGTGTAGGTACTATTATTTGGCTTATTTTAGAGATGAGGAAACTAAGGCACTCAGAGAAATTGCTTACCGAAATTAATGAAGTGGGATGCCATGATACAAGCTTCGGCATTCTGGCTACACAGCCCATCTGCGACACTGTATTGCTACTCATTAATAATTGAATTGACTTGTTGTATAGCTTATGAATCGATTCTATTCATTTTCTGATTTTAGGCATTCAAAATTTGAGATTTGATGCAGAGCATAAACAAAGCTTTGACATTGAACTAATTATTGGCATTGACAGGAAACAGAAGAGCATGCTTTGCAGTGTAAATGACTGGATAGAATAACTCGGGAGGATATCTAGTGTCAGCTCTCCCCATAAGCAGTATAGTACTTGACCTATAGGAGTTAGGCATGCTGCAGATTTTTTTTTTCAGATTCCTCAGGTTTTTTTTTTGCTGAAAATGTAAGGTTTCTTCTTCTCAGCAGTTACCTCTTTTCTTCCTTAAAAAGTTTGATCATGTACTAAGGAAAGTGGAGAACTTGTGCATCTTCGACTAATTAAAAACTCTTAGGCACCTAAAAGAGTTCATGTCTAACCAGACATTTCCAGTGTTTCCAACTTCCCCATTTATAGAAGAAAAACTGAGAGGTTGACTTGCCTAAGGTTACAACGGATGAGTGGAAGAGCTGGGACTCAAACCAGCCTCTGTCTCCTTGTCTGCCTTCAGTGATCGTCTTTGCAGGGCTCCTCCTCAGGGAACTCCCAGTGTAGAAAGGGACCCACAATGTCTTCCAGTGCCGTGGTTTCTTCTAAGCTATCTCACACCAGGGGTCATCACACTGACTGAATACTTTGAGTAATGGGAAGCTCACAGCAGCCACTCTGCTGTTGGATAACTTTAATTGTTAGAAAGCTTTTACTTATATGAATTCCAAATCTGCTTTGGTTGATCCTCCTACCTTACCCATATCCCTCTCTGCCTTTGCCTTTGTCCACCATTTGGCTTGTCCTCCTACCTCCTTTCTGTCACTCTGTCTCTTTCATTTTTTTTCCCCCGCTTAGTACCCAAGACTCACATTTATCAAGAAGCTTTCTCTGGCTAAATTTCCTTCAGTCTTTCCATACTTGGTCTAAATTGCTATATATTTACATTCCTTATTTATTTTACATATGTTCAGTCTCTCTAATATTATTAATAACTTGAGTCATGTGCTTTTATAGCTCCCCAACCCAAAATAGACTTCTTTTCACTTGGTTGGAATTTATGTCTCTTGAATAATTTGCGTGTACTTGAATTTTAAATTTGGAGCATTTTGAGTTTTGTGCTTGTATCAGGATTGTGTACACAAGTACTCAGTTATGAACTCTGTAGATTCCGAATGGACACTATAGAATCTATAAAATTAATACAAAATTGCAGTGTTATAACATCAGTACTTTCCTTTCTCAGGTGGCTTTGCCATTGAAGGCAAGTATTGTACAGATAAAAACTTCCTAGCCCTATTGTGCCTATGTAGAGTGTGCCTGTTAATGTTTTTTGATCTGTTTGTTCATCTGGCCATCTTTATGATGTAATGTACATTAGCCTCTATCCTACCCCAACCGCTATGGTAGGGATTTTTAAATATATCATCTCATTTAATATTTATAAGCCCTAGATGTTATGCCTATTTTTAGAGATGAGGAGATGAGCCACAAGTGTTTGTAAGAAATTTGCCCAAGATCACATAGCCACAAGGGACAAAGCTAGTGTTTGAACCCAGGTGCGTGCTTCTTTTTTTTTTTTTTTTTTTTTGAGGAAGATTAGCCCTGAGCTAACTGCTGCCAGTCCTCCTCTTTTTTGCTGAGGAAGCCTGGCCCTGAGCTAACATCTGTGCCCATCGTCCTCTACTTTATATGTGGGACGCCTGCCACAGCATGACATGCCAGCGGTGCCATGTTCACACCCAGGATCTGAACCAGCAAACCCCAGGCCACCGAGAAGCGGAAGGTGTGAACTTAACCACTCCGCCACCGGGCCTGCCCCAGAACCCAGGTGCTTTCTTTATTTCAATTGTACTGTTTCCCAATAGGTAACATATAAGATGTCTTACACCTTACAATGTGTTTGCTCAGATGCTATCTAAATTAAGTAAATACAATAACTCTGTGAAATACATATATTTCTGCCTTACACATGAGGAAATTTAGCCTCAGATAGATTAAAAATTGCTCCAGATCCAAGTTCAGAAAATAGTAGAACTAGGGACTAGAAAGACCCAAAATAGTGTGTTTCTGTGCTTTATCTGCTATACCAGTAGTGTGTTCCTGTGCCTGTGAAGACCTCTAAAATCTCACAACTGTCTCATTGAGAGAATTTCTTCTTGTCCCTGTTCTTGGCTATCTTAGTCTGCTCAGGCTTCCAGAACGAAATACCATAGAGTGGGTGGCTTAAACAACAGAAATTTGTTCCTCACAGGGTTGGAGGCTGGAAAGTCAAAAATCAAGGTGTTGGCAAGGTAGCTTTCATTCTGAGGTCTCTTCTCTTGGCTTGTAGGTGGATGCCATCTCACTGTGTGCTCGCATGACCTCTTTGTGCAGAGAAAGGAGAGGGGAGAGTGTGAGTGAGTTAGCTCTGTGGCATGTCTTCTTATAAGGGCACTAATCCCATCTGACCAGGGCCCCACCCTCATGACCTCATCTAACCCTAATTACCTCCCCAAAGCCCCTTCTCCAGATATCATCACATTGTGGGTTAGGGCTTCAACATATGAATTTAAGGGGGACACAGACATTCAGTCCATAAGGTCAGCTTATCATCAGAGCCCGTAAGTATTCTCTATATGTTCCTGGGCTACTAGTGCTGAGAACTGGGGATTCAGAGAGAATAACTAGTTCAGACTAAATAGTTGAGTGATGTGGGATAGATCACATTGGAGACAAAATAAATTCCACAGAGACTGTGTATAGGAAAGACTTTGATACAGTGGAAAAGGCAAAGGGGCTATAGAGATCCATGGGACCAGGATCTATCTATCAGCCACCAAGATATGAGGTGTACATTATGACAGAGCATCCATCTTCCAGCTTTGCTAGTATACCACATAATCAAACTATAGTTGTGCTAAGAACTCACTAAAGATTAAATGAGGTAATGATCCCTTATTTGCTAAATTCTAATATGTGACAAATGATGATACTTCTGTATTTGCCAGTATATTAAAATACTAAAATATGGTCTATATACATAGTGGAGAGAAGGGTTTTCTGAAAAATAAGGACTCCTACTTAAGTAGTAAGAGAAGCAGAGTTGGCTGGTACTGTATTTGAAGAGAAATAAAAAGTTTTGGCATGCCAATTTCTGCCCTCAGTCAAGAAAGGAAGGGCAGTTGATTGGTTTTGTAAGCTTTCATTTACACCTAAGCTGTCTTTCCCATCTGTTAATGAACTCTTGATGATGCAACATGTCTTTCTCAGGATTGCTAATTAGAAAGAAACTTGAGCCAAACTCACATAATTGTTGTTACTCTGAACTCTCTTTTCAGTCTTCCTGGCAGGATCACCATGATATAGAACATAGCCAGAAAGATTGCATTACTGAAAAATGTACATGTGCAACAAGGGAAGTAGAGGTGAAATTTAGGAAGTGAGGTAAAAGCTCATTCACAAGGACAGTATCCATTAAATAAAAGGTGAGAATTACCATTGCCTCCCATACTACAAGTAGGAAAAAACCCTAAAGTGTATAGACATAATATTAAGCTAAATAAATGGACCCAGCTGCATGAATATTCATTTAGAAAATCTCTTTAGTTTTTTATAAAGAAATTCCAAATTTGACCTCCAGAATCCTCTCTCTCTTTTATGAAAAGCACATTTTAGAATTCTGGCAGTAAGTCATTAACTGTTTAATATTTTGTAAAATACCATTTTTTAATAGTGGAATTGACAACATTGTTCCAACTATTAATTATAGTAAGCTTATTTTAGAATTTAAGACCTCTCTGTCTCTGTCCTGCACGCAAACACACATGCTCACACACTCACATGTGCTGTATACAGAGGGCAAAAGTTTAGAACTATCAGATTTAGGTGGCTGACCTTCAGCTGTAGTTAAGAACTAAAATTAGATCCCTGTGGAATATATATCCAATGACGTCCATCAGAAGAGTGTGTAGGCATAACCTTGAGAGGCCTGGGACCATCATTCAAGGGATCCTGTCTTAACTGTGAAATTCCTTTGATGTCTGAAAAATTTTCTATCTTAAAAATTCATGTGATTCTTTTGGAGGCTGGCTTGGTGGCATAGTGGTTAAGTTTGTGCGCTCCACTTTGGCAGCCTAGGGTTTGTGGGTTTGGATCCCAGGCACAGACTTACATACCACTTAGCGAGCCATGCTGTGGCAGCATCCCACATACAGAATTGAAGAAGATTGGCGCAGATGTTAGTTCAGGGACAATCTTCCTCACCAAAAAAAAAAAAAAAAAAAAAAATTCCTGTGACTTTTTGTATTGTGATTTATAATGTGTTTTCATGTAATAATTCTTCCCCACCCCTACCCCCAATAAATTGTTTAGTAAAACAGTGGTTAAAGAGGATGCATCAGGGGGCAGGCCCCGTGGCCGAATGGTTGTTTGCATGCTCTGCTTTGGCAGCCCAGGGTTTCACTAGTTCTGATCCTAGGCGTGGACCTAGCACCACTTATCAAGCCATACTGAGGCAGTGTCCCACGTGCGCCCACAACTAGAAGGACCTACAACTAAAATATACAACTCTGTACTGGGGTGGGGGGCTTTGGAGAGAAGGAGGAAAAAAAATTTTTTAAAAAAGAGGATGTACCAGGATTGTCCTGTGACTTTAAGTATCCCTGGCACTCTGCCACATCTCCCAGATGAATGTGCATAGCTTATTTTAAGATCAGGGTTCTATCGCATCACTATAGGAGTACTGGTTGATTGGAATGAGAGCATAAATCAGTCATGCAGCTGACGTTGTAGACATAATGGGCAAAAAAGTTGGGGGGAGGGGAAGTCCATTCTTATTAAAGAGAAAATGGCAGACTGCAAGGATAGGTATTTCACTACCACTACAATAGAAGAACAGAAACATTGAAGAATAATAATAAGTACAACCATGTTTACAGACTTAGTCTGTTTATTTAAGGAGGAAGAAAATCCTCAGTAATTTGTTTTACATGCCTAGCTTAACCTAGAATTGCTTTTAATGTTGGGACACCCAGTTTTGCTTTATTTCTTATATATCACCAGGTACCAGTAGAATGACGAGAGAGTAGGACTGAGAGTCAAATAAGGATCTGAGTCCCCTTTCCCACTGTTGTTTTCTGTGCCACCGTAAGCAAATCATTTAGCCTCTCTGGGAGTCGGTTTTCATATCTAAAATGAAAGAAATATTCCTTAGTCCGGAGTGTGTTATTAGGTATTATTTTTTAAAAGGATTCTGTGGTCAAATAAATAAAGGAAATATCAGTTTTAAAATATTAAACAGGTTTCTTTTCCATGGTACATCTGAGAATCTTAATAAGCCTTATAAGTTTCCTAGACTTACTCTCCCACAAAACCCTTTTTTTATAGAACCTTTGCACTGTTGTTTGTTAATATTAAGTCACTAAAGCCTCTTCTAACTCATAACATTCTGATTCTGGAAATTACACTCATTTTGTTTGGCTCTTCACCTCTTTTCTGGTCTGTAGTTATCATAGAGTTAACTGCCAAGTTGACCTCAGTGCCTGTGCTGTGTCTATAGCCTGCCCCTCTTTCCAGATGAACTGGGAAGTTATTGCATTTTCATGTTTCTTATAAATAAAACAGACATTAGTCCTTGTCTTTTGCAATGATCACTTTCTCTATTCAGTGTTGTTTCATTTTGATTTGGTTATTCAATCATTGGCTCCATTTTTATTCTAAATTAATCTGTGAATCTTTACCTGAATTTCACCAACTAATAGTAAAGATTTTTGAAAACCTCAGCTCATTAAATCCTTTTTTTTTTTTTTTTTTTTAAAGATTTTATTTTTTCCTTTTTCTCCCCAAAGCCCCCCGGTACATAGTTGTGTATTCTTCGTTGTGGGTTCTTCTAGTTGTGGCATGTGGGACGCTGCCTCAGCGTGGTCTGATGAGCAGTGCCATGTCTGCGCCCAGGATTCGAACTAACGAAACACTGGGCCGCCTGCTGCGGAGCGCGCGAACTTAACCACTCGGCCACGGGGCCAGCCCCATCATTAAATCCTTTTGATAAGCACTGATGGTGGAGAGAAAATTAGATGTCAAATCTATATGTGGTCTTATTATTTCAATCAGAAAAACAAGCCTCCTTCAAGATACTGCTATTGACTGAGATCTTTAATTATAAGTCTTGTTCTTGGAAATGTACAATTTTAGCTCTTAGTATATACTGTCATCTAATTTAATGAAACAACACTGTAATACAGAGAGTATTATCCCCATTTTACACATAATGAAACTAAAGCTCAGAAAAGTCAAATAACTTGCCCAGATCTCACAGGTAATAAATAGCAAAGTGAAGTCTCTCTGACTCTGCTACTCATATTCTCTATTATACCATGTAGCCTCTTACTCAGATGTGTGGTAATACAAATGTGGTACATGCATTATAGTTTTAATGTTAAATAACATTTATGGAGTATTTATTTTATTCTAGGATAGTACATACACATTATCTCATTGAATTCCTCCAACAACCCTATGAAGTAGGTACAGTTATACCCATTTTATATCTCATTGAATTCCCCCAACAACCCTATGAAGTAGGTACAGTTATACCCATTTTTTATCTCATTGAATTCCCGCAACAACCCTATGAAGTAGGTACAGTTATACCCATTTTATAGATAAGGAAATTTAAAAGTTGACCAAGTTATTCAAATATGTGGCACCTGGCAATTAAGCCCAGAGCTTTAATGACCTGTTGAATGTCTGGCCATAGTACTTTATAGCAGAAGGTGCTTTGAAGATGTCATACTTAGTATATATGCGTGTAAGTATTTATTCAGTGTATTTGACAGCATCTTTGTACCTGTGGAAGAAAAAGAAGTAGACAAATCCTGCTCCCCGTCCTAAAAGCTGATGAGAGAGATAAGTTGCCATAAATATAATTCAAGGTCGGAGATGTTAAGTGTATAAAAGTGGTAGAGATTAAGTACTCTGAATTTAGAGGTGGAAGAGGTTACTTCCTGCTGGGAGATGGCAAAGGAGATGACACTGGCTTTGAAGACAGAAATGATTTGGGAAGGTCAGGGTGTTTTGAGAAGACATTCTAAGTATGGGAAATAACATGAGAAAAGGCACATAGGTTCACCTAGGTAGTAGAGAGTAGGTTTTTCGGCCTGGATCAAGGCTATTGTGACAACAAGTGGAGTATGAGTTTTGGAAAGGTGAGTTATGGAGAATCTGACCCCTTCCTAGTTGATGAGTTTGGATGCATTTTATTTGAGGTGTCCACTGTGGGACAGGTAAAGAGAAATGTCTACCAGGCATAACATTTTCTTTTTGCTGCCAACTTTCGGAAATGAGTCTCCTATCTCATGAATGAATGATACCACCATCAACCAAGTTGTCCAAGTCAGAAACCTGAGAGGCTCCTTGCCTCCTCTTTCTTTTCCACCCATGATAACCAGTCATTCCACCACTCATTCAGTCACTTCCACTTCCTTAAAATCTCTTAGCTTTCCACTTCTCTGCTTTAGGTCAGACCTCCATCATTTCTCACTTTCTTATAAAAAATAAATGGCACTACGTTGCTTAAGCCAGAAACCTTCCTTTCCCCCACAAACAGCAAGTCCTGTCAATTTTTCCTCAAAAATGCATATCAAATCCATCTACTTCTCTCCCTCTCCACTGCTTATACTTCAGTTGAAGCTGTGTTTGTTCCCCTCCAATCCATTTTCCACTGTGATTTTCCACATTTTCCAATGTGATTTTTTAAAACTTAATTGGGTTGTATTTCTCCTTTGCTTAAACTCCTTTGGTGACTTTTCATAGCATTTAAAGCCTAATCTCCTTATCATGGCCTTTAACACTCCACATGGTCTGGTCCCAGCTTACTCCAGTTGCATCTCACAGCACTCTGCCACTAACATCACCCACACTGGTTTTCAGGACCTTAAACACACCAGGCTCTGCCTGTGATGCTCTTTCTTCTCTTTACACATTTAGCAGCTTCTCACCATCAGAACTTGGTGTAAATGTCACTCTACCTAAAATTGATTCTTTCTCCAGTTATTTCCTGTCATAGCAACCTATTCATTTCCCTTATAACATTTTAGTTATTTTTTATTTATTATCTATCTTCCCCACTAGACTATGATCCCTGTAACACATAACAGAAATGTGTCTGTTTTGTTCACCACTGTACACTTACCACACAGCACAATGCCTTGAATATAGTAGGCACTCAAATATTTGTTAAATGACGGAATGGAAATTGAACATATGTTTCAAGTGTCATCTTAGATGCCACTTCCTTAGGAAGTTTTTTCCTTGAATTGGCCCATTTTCCTCCCGTAAGGTTGGATTAGGTGCCTTAGATTTGTATTGTTGTAGTTTTTTACACTTAAATCAGTTGTTCTTGGGGTGGAGGGGCAGTTTTGCTCCCCAGGAGACATCTGGCAATTTTTGGAGACATTTTTTATTTCCATGACTGGGTGGTGGTGGTGGGAGGGTGTTACTGGCATTTAGTGGGTGGAGGGGGCTTGAGATGCTATTAAATATCCTGTAATACACAGAATAACCTCTTACAACAAAGAATTATCCGGTCCAAAATGTCAACAGTGCCAAGGCTGAGAAACTCTGGCGTAGATCTATTAGAGCATTTATCATGTTAATCTATAATTTGTGTTTCTTTGTAATTCTCTGCCACTCAATTTTAAGTTCCTTGAAAGTTCACCATTGTCTCCCCAGTACCAAGGACATTGCCTTCCATTTATGAAATAGATACTTGATGAATTCTTGGTAAATAGATGAATAGATAAACAAATGAATATGCAAACCATCCATGGCACAACCAGGCCATATTGGTCTAACTCTTGATATTACATGTAAAGAGTAGTTACTTAGTCATTGAGGTGAAATGTAGCTTCTGTTACTTTTGGAGTGATAGTACAAGAGGGTCTGTATGGGGCATTGATTGGACACCATATTTCAAAGGTGCATTCTATCTAAATTTAAAGCTAAGTTGTTGCAACAGAGAGACCCCAAGATAGAAGTGATTTAAGGAATATAAGTGTTTATTACCTTTTCAAGTAACAGTTCTGAGATGATCAACCAGGCTGGTGGGTGGCCCTGCTCTATAAATTTATTCAGTGGCCCAGTTTCTTTGTAAGTTATCAATTCATGCTTCACCATCTGATCATTGTCCTAGCTTATACTGAGCTGCCACTTCTAAGTTCTGAGCTGCAGAAGAGGACAAGAAAGTGGGGAAGGCATGCCCACTGTCTTGAAGACCCAAACCTGAAAATGGCACACAGTGTGTCCACACGCATTCCATTGGCAAGAGCTCAGTCACGGCCATGAAGAAAAGCTGAGGAATGTGATGTAGCTAGGTAGCCATCAGCCTTGCCACAGTTCTGTTACTATAAAGAAGGGGAGAATGGATTTTGGTGGACAACTATTCAGTTTTCACCACAATGCTTAACAATTAAACTAAGTCTTAAATAAGCATATTTATGAGGCTTTATATTATTTCCTCATTACCCTGGGATCTGAGTTAGTTTTACCGCCTTGGGTTGTATAGTTGAAGGAAACTTATACAGGATAAAATGCATTCTCTAGAACAGTGCTTCTCAAATTATTTTTGATTGAACAACCAAAGTTTTTGTTTGTTCATTTTTCCCTAATTTGCGGTAGGCCAGTACTTTTGTAAAATACAATAAAAATGAATCCTTAAAAGAAATGATCACATCTTTGTATATCATAGCAAACTCAAATTCTTACAAAGGTTTCTAAATGCATACTATCAATTTTTTATACCTATCTCAACTTACGTACCTATTGCAATGTGGTCTTGTAACAAACAGTTCATGAACTGGCACCTGTCCACAGACATTTTTGAGTAACACTTGTCTCAAAAGTGTTTTCTAGCAACCTCTTTTGGGTTGCCGGAATATAGTAGACTAACTGTGATGTCTGTCTTTTAAGCAAATACATTTCCTTTATATATAAAACCTGACTTCTAATTTTTTAATGTTTTTAGAAATCACCTTTTAAGACAGTATATAAATCATGATAGATCATTTGACTGCTCACATAAACCTCATAGCATGTTTCGCTTGTTTCATAGCTAAAGCCAAAGCTGATCCTAGTTTTACACATTCATAGTGAAAAGCCTACCATTCCGGAGCTGGAAGAAGGTTGCCTTAGAGAGTCTTAATGCATGGTATAGATGAAGAAAGGGGCCTAATAAAGTACATGCTCAAGATCACGGTTAACAAATGAGAGGCAGCTATGGTATGATCCTTGACTTACAGTGGAAATCACATTGAAGTCAGATCATCTGAATTGAATCCTGGCCTTCTGCTTCTTAGTTAAGTGTCCTTAGGCAGTCGTTTAAAGAATCATATGGTGAGTGTTGGTTCAATAAGCATTTCTTGGATTGAGGAACATATATGAAAGTGTTTGCAAACTGTAAAGCACATAAGCAAACAATATTACTGTAATTATTAAAATTATGAAGCCATCCCTTCTGATGCTAAGTCCACTGCTCTTTCTGGACTCTGCTGTATTTCATGGTGGAGACTTGTTGAGAACCGGAGTCATATTTAATACTGAATTCATTTAAAATTGTATTTATTAGGACTCTGTAGCAATGTGGAAAAATGCTTATAATTAAATTAAAAATTAAATTTAAAAGTCAGGAAAAATTATATACACATGATGATTGTAATTCTTTATATAAAAGTAATATGTATGTTACTGATAACCAAGTAGATTGACTAAGGATAAACCCTTCTGTCCACGGCATATAAAATATACTAGCTAGTATAATTATGAATGTTTTTGCTATTTTCTTTAATAGTTTGAGTCATTTTACATTTTAAAAAATATATATATTTAAGTAATTTAAACTCTTCAGAAAAAAGAACTTTAAGTGAAGAGACATACTTTCTGCTGCTCATATGAAAAGACTTTTACCCAATAGGGCAAACCATCCAACCAGTATAATCACAAGAATAGCCTTTACTACTTCTCTTTTTCCTTCTTAGAAAGGAGAAGTGTTAAGACAACACTAATAGACCTCTACTAATGCTTTAGATTTGGGGAACTTCTCAATCCAGTCAATTTATATTTTGGGTGCTTACTGTGTGCTAGTTGCTCTGCTGAGGGCTACAAGATTATGAAGAAATACAATATAATCATCATCATCATTCACAAGTGTTTATTATGTTCCAGAGTCTGTGAGATATAGGTGATATTATTCACATTTTACAAATGGAAAAGTGAGGCTCAGAGAGGTTAAATAACATGTCTGAATCACACAGTAGCAAAGCCGGGTATTGAACCTAGGTCCTTCTGATTCGAAACCCACTACAGTACATTTTCTTCTCTCATAAAAACAGATGTCCTTTCTGCCTTCAGAGAGCTTTTAGTAGTTGAGGCAAACTCATAAAAAGAAAACTAACAGGAAGAACGTGCTGAGCACTAAATGATTGCTACAAATTGTACTTTGGGTATTCCTTGGAGAGAAAGAATGTTGGGGACTGAAGTGGTTAAGGAGAAAACTTTACATCAAAAGTAAATTTTAAGCTTAGCTGTGGAGACTGTTTAAAACTTAAATAGTCAAAGAGGGAAAAGGACTGATGCTTGTAGAGAGGAGGTGGTAAGAAAGCAGAAGAGCTCAATGTGAGATAATTTGGAAAGGCATATATCTAGAGAGAAGAGTTCGATAGGGGAATAGTATGAAAGAAAAGATTCAAAAGCAGGTTGGAGGATGTTAAATGCTAACTGGAGGACTTTGAGATATGGTCTTATAATAATATATCAAAGATAACCTATACTGAACACTTACTAGTGCACATACTAGGCACTGTTCTAAGTACCATACATGTGTGATGTCATTTAACTCTTAGAGTAAATGAGGCCCAGAGAGGCTGAGTAACTTGCCAAGGCACACCATTAGAA